>NC_037351.1:46942500-48397500 GCF_002263795.3 Bos taurus | reverse complement strand
TCAGAGTCCCCCGAGGACTGCTATTGTGGCTGCCCAGTTGGTGCAAAGAGCTTTCCTCTTCCTCAACTGCAAAACCTGCCCTGGACTCCTGCAGGGATCCAATCCTGGGGCCGCCCCCGACCCTGTAACCAACCCCACTGCAGCCACGTCACCTCTTATTGTATCAGCTAGTGACCAGAAAAGCAAAATGCAGGCCAAGACTGCAGCTACACAAGGGCTGGCAGAGGCAAAGAAAACCCAAAGCTGGCGATCGAGAGTCTCCTACCTTCGGTCATTTCTCCTCCTCCGGAACAGCTTCTTCGTGTGCGCAATCTCCACCTCGTGGGGCATCGGGTGGTAGCCCTGTGTGGTTGGGGGAGGAAGAGGGGGGTCAGTAAATCTGAAAGAGAGCAAAGAACTTCCGGGTCTGAACTAATCTACAACAACATCTACAACAACAAAATGAAACCGAGAGTATGGAAAGGCTAGGCTCTGACCGCCAAATCCAGATTGAAAAATGGAGAATATTTGAGTCTATGCATTTCCCACCAGGTGATGATGGTGGAATCATAGAACCAAAGAACAGGGGGGTCCCTAGACTTTGTCAAATCCAGCCATTCAAATGAGAACACTCAGGTCAGGAGAGATGGATGAGGGTGTGCAAGGTGTGGCAGAGAATTAGCAAGAGAATCAGATTGGAATCTGATGGTGGACAAGCTAACCCTCTAACATCAGGCCTCCTAACACCAGGGGAATGTGACTATCTTCTCTGAGCTGTGGAGAGGACCAAGGAGGCACAGCCTCCTTGCAAACCCTGAGCCTCATGCAGACGGAATGTGCCAGGATCCAGGTTTCTCCTCATCCTAGTCCAGAAGGCTTCATGCAGTTTTTTTTTTTTTTAACCAAAGATCCTTGTTACTTATACTCCTGGGGTGCATTTAGGGGAAACATGCAAATAGCTAATATCTTTTTAAATGTTAAATTGTGGAAAATTTTAAGGTTGGTCTTTTGCATATATTGTCATCATGATAACAACTACGTATATATATGTTTACATCAAGGTTGGAGAGAAGTGTTAGTAGCTCAGTCATGTCTGACTCTTTTTGACCCCATGAACTGTAGCCCTCCGGGCTCCTCTGTCCGTGGGATTTTCCAAGCAAGGATACTGGAGAGGGTTGTCATTCCCTTCTCCAGGGCATCTTCCCAACCCAGGGATCGAACCTGGGTCTCCTGCATTGCAGGTGGATTCTTTACCACCTGAGCCACCAATATATTTACACCGAGGCTGGAGAGAAACCCTTTCCTTACCATGCAGGGCTGATGGGAGTAAAATGCCAGGCAGCAGGCAGAATTATTTGCAGAAGGTGAGCTGATAGCCAGCTCTTTTCTTATTATTCCCCTCTCCCCAGGAAAGTGCGTTCTGGTGGGACACAGGAAAGTACTGCCCTTCTATTATGGTCTGGCTGGGGCAGGGTGGGAGGGCTTGAGTGTACCTAAGGCTGGCGGTCTGCAGGGAGGCAGTGGCCTGGCTTGGACCCGGGACATCTGGGCATGGGTCGTGATGCAGAGTGCACAGCCTGAGCGTGGTCCTCATGCTGCCCACAGGGCCCTGGGTGTGCAGGGGTCAGAGGGTGTGACAGGCCCAGTGTGCTAGGGGAGAGTCCAGCGAGCCCCTAGCTGCACTTTATAGACAAGGAGACTGAGGCCCAGACGCTCAATGGGGACAGTGCATGCCACCCTCTGGATTCGGGCTCCACAGTGGAGGGTCCTGGTAGGCTGCCTTCTCTGGGCTTTGCCCCTGACCACAGGGCTGATCAGCCTTGGACTCTGGTAACCCCGTCAGCCTCGAGGTGCTTCCTGGAGCGGGAATGAGGGCGCTGGGGGGACAACAGACTCAGGAGGACACAGGGACCCTGGCCTCTCAGACGCTGGCCCTAAGACACCCGTTGAGTCCAGGGAGCGAACAGCACACTTCAAATTTTATTTAATTTACATTATTTATATCGTCGGTCCCTCCCTCACAGCCTGTCTCTTGCCTCCAACAATCGGCCGAGAAGGCATGAATGAATTCCGGCCGGACAGCCACAATGGGGCCCTGAGACCTGAGGATGTGCTTTGTTTAATGGTTTTCTCAAAGGATATTATTTGCTTTCTTTAATACAAAACACAAACAAGGAAAAACACCAAGTCTTCCCCTCTCATTTCCCCTCTCCCACCCTGACCCAGCCCCGGGCTGGCCCCTTCCCTCCCTCCCAGCCTCAGGTCAGCGCAGGAACACACTGGGCGGGCCCAGAGCAGACAATGGCAGGAAGCCGAGGCTCCTCTCAAGCCGGAGGCCTGGACGAGGAGCTGGGCCCCGGGGCCGGGCTGAGGGAGCTGTCCCGATACTTGGCTTTCCAGGAGCTCACGAGGGGCCAGCCTCCCCTGCCCAGGCTCCAGAGTCCTGGGCTGTGAGCTGCATCCTTGCCTCGCTCCCCACGGCCGTAGCAGAGGGGAGCTTCCCTGGTGACCCAGACTCATGGAGTTCCAACTCTCTGCCAGGACTCAGTGTGGCCCGGGGGGGCAGGCAGGACCACTCAGGGCTTCTAACAAAGCCACTACTCTGACTTCTGTGTTCTTCCATTGCCTCCAAATCACTAATATGAATGTTCAGTTCAGTTCAGTTGTCGCTCAGTTGTGTCCGACTCTTTATGACCCCATGGACTGCAGCACACCAGGCTTCCCTGTCCATCATCAACTCCTGGAGCTTGCTCAAACTTATGTCCATTGAGGCGGTGATGCCATCCAACCATCTCATCCTCTGTCGTCCCCTTCTCCCCCTGCCTTCAATCTTCCCCAGCATCTATATAAAATGTCAGAATAGTTAAAAGTCTGGGCTCTGGAGCCACAGTTCTTGATGGCTATGTGACTTTAAACAGGTGACCTAAGCTCTATGTGCCTCAGTTTTCACATCTGTGAAATGGGGATGATAATAATAGCATCTGCCTCCTAGGGTTCTTCTGAGGGTTAACTGTGTTGATAAACATGTAAAGAATGTACAGCAGTGCCTAGGATGCAGCGAACCTCAGTCAGCATCGCTGGTGGTGTCACTGCCATCCTCGCCATCACCATTTCTCCCATCAAGCTGACCCTCTTCCTGTTCTCAGGCCCCCAGTCCTGGCAGACAGAGTCCAGAGGAGGCAGTTTATGGGGAAGAGAGTGAAGAAAGCTCAGGTTAGGGAAGATGGAGGGAATTAGCAGAGAGTGTGGGGACCAGGCAGCGTGCTAGGAAAGGGTGGAGGAATTCTGCCTGTGTTCTCTTTGGTCTAAAGCTGGTGGATCCCAGTGGGAGACCAGAAATCAGCTGAACAAAGTGACAGAACCAAGCTTTGCACTCCTGAGGTCTTCCTTCCCCAGGAGCACCCCAAGGCCAGTGCTGTAGAGGACTGGCCCCACCCACAAGGCCGCCTGGGCCCCGGCCTACTGGCACCATGGTGAATAAATGAATGAATGCCTGGGGCACCTGTGTAGAACTTTCAAACCGTCCTGTATAAAACGGGGTGCACTGTATTTATACAGGCTTCACTGGAGGACCTTCTTCAATCAGCCCCTTTGTTCTTCAGATTCAAACTGGCAGGGGTACCACGTGACACACACAACCCAATACGCTGCCCACTACCTCCAAAACAAGGGCATCTGGGTGTCAAGAGAGGCGAACACGAGGCCAAAAGAGGAAGAATGAGGGAGACTGTGAGTTTAGCTAAGACCTGCCATCAGATTAGCTGCTGACCCAGGCTAGCCCAAGTTCTTCAAAGCCACTAGTGAGAGATGAGGCTTGTATGTGAATGTTCAAAGCAGCAGTATTCATAACAGCCAAAAATGGAAACAAATCAAATGTCTTTTAACTGATGGCTGCATAGATATGTGATGGCTCCATACAATGGAGTTATTACACAGCCATGAAAAGGAAGGAAATTCTGATACAGGCTGCAGCATGGATGAATCTTGAGAACATCATGCTCAGGGAAGAAGCTAGTCACCAAAAATCCCCATACAGTTCAATTTCGTTTTTATGAAACGTCCAGAATTGGCAAATGTGCAAACACAGCAAGTAAATGAGTGTCTTCCAGGGGCTGGGGAGAGGCAGAATGGGAAGTGACTGCCAGTGGGCTCCAGGTTTCCTTGGGGGGTAATGAAAACATTCTGGAATTTGGACAGTTGCATAACCTCATGAATATACTAAAAACCATTCACTCATATTATTTTGAAGGGTGAATTTTATGGCATGTGAATTATATCCTAATTTTTAAAAGGTGGAAAAAATTTTCCAGGTAGAGGGAGTAACAAGTGTTTAAAAAAGAAAGATCCAGCCACAGTGAAAAATGTACCCGCCCCCCCACCCATTCAATTAGGAAGCAGCTGCCCTAAAACAGTTCCTACAAAAGGGCTGGAAAGGGTGGTATGTGCAGGACCGGCATCCAGTGACAGGAAGGATCAGTAAGGAACCTGGAGAGGAGCATGAACTGGTATCCCCAGGCCTGGCCAGGGACAACGGGGCTCTGGCTTTAGACCAGAGATTTCTCCCTGCTCTTTAGATATTAATAGAATGTACCCCTTGAGCGGAGAATGGGAAATTTATCAGGTCAGAATGACCATTTAAGAGTACACAGTAGCCTTTGTTCTATTTCTTTACTCAATAAATTTTTCTATCCCATGCTCCGAAAGAGCCCCAGGTGGACATCAGTCCAGGTATGAGCACCACCCCCACCCAACCCCTGCAAATGAAGAAGAGCCCCAGCAGCCTCTGGATCACCAGCTGGTGTGTGAGTCTGCTCAGCCAGTCAGGCGGGCCTCTGCAGCATTTCCCTGGACCCCCCCGGCCCCTGCTCTCCTCCACCTCTCCGCGTGAGAACCCTTCTCCCTGAGCTCTGAGACCTGGCTGCAGCTCCCCTCTGTCTAACCTCTGAGCACTTTCAATAACTAAGCGGGCCTAGGAGACAAGTAGATTATATAAACCAAGCCTCTCCAGGGAGGAAGGGAAGATAATACTCCTTCTGCATGCAGCTCAAGCAGAGGACACGTGAAACACACACACACACACACACACACACACACACACATTCACTCCCATCCCAGAGGTCAGCACTGGCCTAGGATGTGGCATTGTGGGCACCATGTTACTGCTCGGGTTGCAGAAACCCATTAATGTAAAATCCGCCCATCCCGAGGCAGGCTGAGGCTAAGACCTCACAACCTGGGACAGCAGGTATTTCTGGGGGATTAAGGCAGGTGCAGCAGAGCTGCTGACCCTAGACTGGGAATACAGGGGCCTTGCCCTCAGACGGCAGCTATAAACAAGCATCTTGCGTCTGAGGGTCATGCAAGCATGCTGAGCAAGCCGACACGTGTGATGGGTGGTACTGAGACCAGCTGACTCTGTGATAAGAGTGATGTACGTCCCCCCAGCCACAGCTCCCCTCCCCCATGCCCCACACTCCCCACCTACCCACCCATCCACCCAGCCCATCCATCCATCCACCCATCCACCCACCCACCTACCCATCCATCCATCCACCCATCCACCCACCCACCTACCCATCCATCCATTCACCCATCCACCCACTCACCCATCCATCCACCCACCCTACAAATATCATTGTTTTAGACACTGCAGATACATTAGCGGAAAAGCAATGGGCAAATGCTTGTTCTTACAGAGCACACCTTCTAATGACAGGAGAGAAAGGAAAAACAAGTAAATAGACAATATGATCAATGATGGAAAATACTATGGAGCAGAACCAGGCAGGATAAAGGGATGAGGGCCGCAGGGGTGGGGGTGGTCAGGGGAGACGCCTCTGTCGCTTGCCAACTACCCATCAGTCCATCAGTCCATCTGGCCATCGTTGGTTCTTCCTCACCGAAGCAGCTCTGAAGGCCAACCACGTGCCAGGCGCATCAGAGGGGAAATAGCAGAACGAAGAGCCCCAGTTCCAGCCCTGGGAGCTCGGGGGAGCGCAGACGCGCAGGCCGCCGCGTGCACGGAGGTCTCTGGACGCCGTGAGGGGGGAGCGGGCAGCTCTGCCTGGGGCAGGGGCAGGGAGGCCTTCACCCGGGGTGCTCCCTGAGCTGAGTGCCAATGGGTGGACAGAGACCCATGATGGAAGAGAAGAAGGTATGTTAGGACCTCAGCCTGCGGGCCAGCAATACCTGCAGCACAGGTGGGTTGTCTAGAACGAGCCGGCACTGCAGGAGGGGGAGGCAGCACCTGGTGCTCCGTGGGCTCCCGACCGCAGTGGCGCGCGGTGCCACCTGTACCGTCCTCTTCACCCCTACAGCGGGCAGAATCGGATGCCCCCAAAAGACCAGCTGGAGTCCCCATGTGGGTACAGACCGTATTTGGAAAACAGGGTCTTCACAAATAGGATGGAGTTAGGATGAGGTCATTCTAAAGATTAAGGTGGGCCCTAAACCCAATGACCCTTACAAGAAGGAATTTAGAGATTGAGACACAAGCTGTGTGAAAATGGGGGTAATGTTTGGAGGGGGGAAGCTTTGAACCGAAAAAAGGGTGAGGATTGTTGGCAGCCACTTGAAGCCAGGAGAGGCAAAAGACGATTCTTCCCGGAGCCTTCCGGGGGCGGCGGAGGGTGGCCCTGCTGACACCCTGACTCCAGACTTCTAGTATCCAGAACTGTGAGACTGCAAATGTCTGTTGCGTTCAGCCACCCAGCTGATGGTACTGTGTTCCTGCAGCCCTAGGGAACGAATCCACCTGGCCCTCCTGTCCCAATCCTACACAGCCACCCAGGCAGGCGTCCACAGCTCAGGGCCTGCCCGATGGCCTCCTCTCCCGCGCTCTCAGCATCCCCAGGTTCTCCTTTGAGATCCTGTTTGACACGGGAGGTCCCTGAGTCTATCCGATTCTCCCTGGTAAGCAAGCGCTACTGATCCCACGCGGTGCTATTCTGGAAACTTCACGGGGTGTTCCTGTGGTGGGATGCCAGGCTCCGCGCCAGACACTTTCAGTCTGGGTGGGGGGCAGTCTTCCAGCCCCCTATCAAACCAACAGCTCAGTCTGCTGCCCAGGTTTCAACCTTCACAACATATCCTGATCTCTTTGAAATGACAGATGCAAAATTCCTACAGGACAGGCAGCATGTGACCTGGCTCTGGGATGATGCTTCCTGGCCGGGCCCCACCCTCCAGGTTAGTTTACCTGGAGGGACCAGGAGACAGGAGGGAAAAAGGGAGACACCTTGAGTGCAGGAGACCTGAGGCTGCAAGTTTCTTTGCTCCCTGGCCACCTGGTGGTGCCCTGGACCCGGGTCCCGGCTGGGAGGCTGCCAGACGAGCCCCCTAATCCTAAACCTCACCCCCAGGTGAGTTCAAAGGGCGAGGACCCATCTGGCTCTTGGACCAAGTGCACGAAGCCCTGGAAGGGTTCCGGGCTCAGGTAGGTATTAATTAAGTATCTGTTGAAGAAGAGAAGGGAAGGAAAAGTGGGTGGGAGCCTCAAGCTGGTTGAGCCTCTACTGAGCAAGGTCTCTGGACGGAAATACCAAGAGGAGTGGTGGGGCAAGCACACAGCACACCTCTCCACCTCTTGGGCCCCGAGGCAGGGCTCCGGGACAGTGCCTCACCCAGGGCTGAGATTCCAAAGTCAGCCAGGGCGGGGGGCCAGGCCCCGCACACCCCCTTCACCCTTGCTGCACCCGCGACTTCTGAGACGACCTGACCACGGCTCCATCGGCAGGCCTCTGTCCCCCACCTCTCCAGGGGAGCTCGCCCTGACCCTGGCCCTCTCTCCACGGGCTGGTGGGTGCGGGCCCCCGGTCACTGCTCTGCCTGGTTCCCCTTCAGTCTTGCGGGATGAGGTTTTGAAGGGCCACACAGAGCTCAGTCCCACGGCCGGAAGCTTCACGGAACTCCAGGTCCACTTTCTCCTCAAAGGAGACTTTCCTGATATTCCTGTGACCTGTGACCTCTGACCACTAACCACCCCCCGGACCTGGGTCTGATAGAAATCATCCAGACCTATTCTCACGGATCTGTTGTCTCTGTCACACACCAGCTCTTTGCAAAGGGAAAGTGCATAACACAGAGACAAGAGAGCTTCTTCCCGCCGCGTGAAGATCCCACCCCGACTGTGGGGCCTGCCCCAGCCCTGCCCGACTGGACAGGCCTTCAGGGGGAGCTGGTGCAGCTGGGACATGCGGGGTTGGAAAGCAAGGCTGAGGATCCTGGCCCAGGCCACGGGGCGGCGAGAGGCTCCACGTGCAGCACTATTCAAAGCCATCCTCAAGGTGACTCCAGCCAGAAATACATACAGGGCGACAGGACTCCACTGCCAGGACATGCAGAACATGGTTCTTTCCTACACGTTGGCTGCCTTTCCTAGCACACCGCAGTGTCCTGAGAGGTCAGCCCTGTGGCCCCAGACCCGCCCTCTCCAGACCCCTGCCCACTTGGTTATCCATCTCTCCTGGATAACTGAATCTCCATCCTGGCCTCTTGGAAACCACAGCCCCCTCCTCTTCTTCCCGAGGTTGAGTATCAGTCCCACTTGTCACTCCCGAGAATGCTTTGAAACGCCTGGAAACTAACGGCTTCCTCCTCTCCAGAAAATTCCAGATGACCCGGAGTGGAGGGTGCCATGGACAGCAACCCAGAAGAACTGGATGTTGGTTCTGCTGCAGCCACTGGGTGAGCCCAGGGAGCTGGAGCCCCACGGAGGCAGGACAGGCTCAGGCCAAGCCAGCTGGGCTCCGCAGGCCCTCCGTCTCCAGCCCAACATGGGGAGACATCCCGAAGGCAAACAGTACAAAGGAAATGGAGCACTTGGCAACTTAAGGGGCCATAAAAATACCAAGTACAGCTCCCCTGACAATGAGTTTGTCTCAACAGTGGAGCCTTCCTCTTGCTGGGGTCATGTTTTTTTTCATAGCTTCTAAGAAGCTATCCTACCAAGCTCCACGTGGGCAGGATGTGTGGGTCACGTCCAAGCTGAAACAAACAGGTAATGTTTCTAAAATTCCTGGAATCTCCAGGCTGCACAGCTATTCAGAGCAGCTGACCTGTTTCAGAAAAAAGGTGGGGGTCGGGCAGGCTAACTCATGTCTCAGTTCGTGATCTTCTAATTTTTCTTTTAATTTATTTGTTTTAATCAGCAGAGACCCTTTTAAGAACAATACCTCAGCTGGAGTCCCAATATGAAAACACAGATAAAGGTCAACAGGGCAGAGGTGCAGAGATTGCCTCTGAGCGATCAACGCTCACCCCCTGCCTCTGGCCGCCCCCCATTTGCACCCTGAACTGTAAACCTACCCTTCACCCACTCTGAAAGACTGGATGTTGGCTCCACAAGACCTGGACATTGTTCCAGAAAAGGAGCGTAAGCAAAGCTCTCTGGTCAGGGTTTAGTGGGGTCTGTGCACACGTGCTTGCAAAGTGGCTTCAGTCGTGTCCGACTCTGTGAGACCCCATGGACTGTAGCCCACCACGCTCCTCTGTGCATGGGGATTCTCCAGAATACTGGAGTAGGTTGCCATGACCTCCTCCAGAGGATCTTCCCAGCCCAGGGATCAAACCCAGGTCTCTTCATGTCTCCTGCACTGGCAGCTGGGATCTTTAGCACTGGCGCCCCGGGAAGCCCAGCGGGGTCTACTGCACATGAATATTCTGCCTGTGGAGAGGTCTTTGGGGTATGGACCCTCAGCATTCATCCAGCAGGCGGGGGTTTGAGCCTGTACAGGGGTGCGGTTACAGAAGGTCAGGTTGCTGGAACGTGGCCTTCCTTAGATGTCCTGAGCTAACAAAACCCATCCCTCCTTTTTCCTTCAAGTTGGGTTTCTCACTGTAACAGCCTCGTAACTTGACTAGTAAACCCCACAGAGCCTTTAGGCAACCCGGGTTCCAGCACGGCTGCCTGACTGGGATACCCGTGGGCAGTGATCTCACCCAGCCCTCTGCTCCTTCTCGTGAAAAATGAGGATGAAAATATTTGCTCTTCCTACCTCCTGCGTCACGTATCTTTAAATATATTTTGAGTTGGGATCTGTTACGTGTGACCAGAAGAGTCCTAAATAGTTCAGATGATGCAACTTAAGGTGTTGCTCCAGCTGATCTTAGTATATCCATGAAGTCCAGCAAAGTAAACATGCGGGTCCCTGACCCTCCCGTGGCCAGCCACGCCAGGAAGGGTCCCCTGGGCAACACCAAATACAAATGACATGGGCTTGATAATTTCTGAGCGAACAGAAAAAATAGATGAGAATGTTGATGCCAAAGACAGGACCTCAAGCTAACAGAAAAATGATAGGGAATTGTGTCTGTGTTATGCGGTATAAAATGTAAAGGAAACAATTACTAAAGTCCTGCTTTTTCAACCATGATCAGTTTCCCATTTGCAACCAAGGTACTCCTGTGATGGGTGGGTGTGTGTGTGTGTGTGTGTGTGTGTGTGTGTGTGTGTACATGCATGCCTGCACAGGGAGGGCTGTTGGATGGTGATTATAACCCTCTCTGAGTTGAAGACCATGTGAGACCCAGTGGCTCAGGATCTCATCCAAGTGACAAGCCCAGGACCAAGAGTCTAGAAGCAATCCTAGCTGCATCCCCCACCACCATCCCCCCTCCAGGGCTCCTGTTGATGCAGCGACAGCCACATGAGCATGGAGCTGGCAGCCAGATGCTCCCCACATCCTTGATAAGTGGTTTTTACTGGGGGTCCTGGAAGTGCTGCTAACCTGAAAGGGCAATAGCTCCCTGCTGCTGCAGACCAGAGGCAGGAAGGTGCTCTAGAAACACACCAGGTGCAAGTGATCATGGGAAAGACACAGGGTCTGCTCTGCAGCCTCTGGGAAAGTTGCCTGGGCACCTTTGGACATAAGTGGCCTGAATTCTGGTCTCTAACTGGATGGTGCATCCATGACAGAGATAAGACCCAAACCCTGGAAAAGCCCATAAAGCTTCCCCATTCATCATTGTTGGACAACTAGCATCTATTATATATTTCCTCCTCATCCTAGTACTAATACCAGTAACTAAAACTCAAGAGAAGACCAAGTGATACTCACGCTCTGGTCTCTGAGGGCAAGTGATAGTCTTTGTCAGGGAGGAAAGCTGTGAGTAGTTTTATGTCCTTGGGGAGGCTGAAAAAGCATCTTGGGAACTGAGGCAACAACGGATTCTGGAGAAGGAGTGAGAACTCTACAACACAAGATACCCACCACGTTCGGTGAGCACACGGCACGTCACAGACAGGGAAAACCCAGACTCCTCCTGTGTCCCAAAGAAGTCCCGGGCCACCGGGAGCACAGATACACAAGCAGAGTTACTAGTCCAGACCCAGGGGAGTCACAGAGACACCCATGGGGCAAGGAACCGGTAGAGGAAGGAAGGGATGCCCAAGACTACCCTTCGAGTTACTGGAAGGCTCTGAAGTTAACAGAAGCAGAACCAGAAAGGCAAAGGCCCCAGCGGAAGCTACGAGGAGGAATATCTTAATGGCTTTGTTCTGGCCTCTCCTGAAAGTACTCTGGCGTGGCTCATTTTATAAGTGGGCAGTGGTCAGAATACAGTAAGAGTGAGGGCCTCGGTGGGTCATGGAAGGGGCCTTTGCCCCAAACACCTCTGCCGGAGACGCTGAGATCCTGAGGCGAGTTCCACTGTGCAGGGAGCGTCTTCAAGGCCACCTGTGAGCAAATGGTTCGTCGTTCTGCATCCGCAGTGCTGGGCCAAAGCTGGCTGGTCTGGTGACATGGGGAACGGGACAGGAGACTGTGACAAAGGAGCACTCAGGAGCAGCGGGGTGGCTGTCCCAGGGTTTGCAGAGCCAGTCTCAGGTGCTTTAAGCAACAGATTCGGGGCTATCAGGCAGAGATCGGAGTCAATCGGTTTGGCTTTAAATACCATCACTGCCACCTACTGTGGGAGCCTGGCTAGATCCCCACCCTCCTGAGGGCTTCTATTTTCCTCTTCTATGAAAAAGTAGTATTTCAGAGGACTAGCAAGAGGATAAAAGGAGATCATCTGACGTATAAGGATAGGCGTAAGGATAAGGATACCATTGCTTCATGGCACATAGATGGGGAAACAATGGAAACAGTGAGAGGCTATTTTCTTGGGCCCCAAAATCAATGCATTGGTAAGTGCAGTCATAAAATTAAAAGACACTTGCTCCTTGGAAGAAAAGTTATGATCAACCTAGACAGCATATTAAAAAGCAGAGACATTATTTTGCCAACAAAGGTCTGTCTAGTCCAAGCTATGGTTTTTCCAGTAGTCCTATATGGATGTGAGACTTGGACTATAAAGAAAGCTGAGCACTGAAGAATTGATGCTTTTGAACTGTGGTGTTGGAGAAGACTCTTGAGGGTCCCTTGGACTGCAAGGAGATCCAACCAGTGAATCCTAAAGGAAATAAGTCCTGAATATTCACTAGAAGGACTGATGCTGAAGCTGAGACTCCAATACTTTGGCCACCTGATGCGAAGAGCTGAGTCATTGGAAAAGACCCTGATGCTGGCAAAGATTGAAGGCAGGAGGAGAAGGGGATGACAGAGGGTGAGATGGTTGGATGGCATTACTGACTCTATGGACATGAGTTTGAGTAAGCTCTGGGAGTTGGTGATAGACAGGGAAGCCTGGCACGCTGCAGTCCATGGGGTCGCAAAGAGTCGAACGCAACTGAGTGACTGAACTGAACCATAGGATAGGCAGCACCAGCAGTTTCCCAACTGCGCTCCCATCCTCTGCACACCCCCATGGCCCTCCTCCTTTTTAGGGCAAAGTCTGAAATTCCAGGCTGGGGAGCACCCCATGTGCACACAGAGACCCTGCCCTGAGACTTCCTGACTTTCCATCCACACCCGTTTAGAGCCCGCAGGGAAGCCGCAGGCCAAACCCCAAGTAACGCCATCCTAGAACGAGGTCACTCTGTGTCCACCAGCCAGCCACGACCTGAGCTCCCAGGCTGCGTTCAGAAGAGGCTGAGCCACTGGCATAAACACCCACCCCTGCCCTACAGCACAGACACTAACACCCAGGGGAATTAACTCGTGTGGTCACACAGCGCATCGGACACTCTCTTCTTAACACTCCAGCCAGGTGTCTGAACAGACTAGGTAGCTGCTAGCAAGCTTGCTTCTCTAGCCACCCTGCCAACTTTCAGGGGCTCAGGGGCCATGCTGCCTTCACTTCCACAGGCCCCACACTGGCTTAGACATCACAGTCTTCCATGACTGCTTGTTGGATGAAAAGTTAAGATGACCGACAGCCCTGAATGGACCAGAGCTGGGCCACCTGCATTCTATCTATCACCAACAGGTGGTCGCCAATAGACAGGTGGCCCATGGGCACAGAGCCCATAAGCGGCGGCTGTCGACCAGGCACGAGTTCCCTGCTGTAAGAAGCCAGGATGCTCCCTTGCCTCACTGGTCCTTGATCTGTAAGCACAAGGCCCAGTGCTCAGCAACTCCCCTGTGGTTAGTGGAAATGGAAAAGGTATTGAAGACGTGGATCGCCCAATCCTTGGTTACACCGCAGGCTCTCTGAAGACCATGGTTACTGTTCCTTGGCCGGCCTGCCCTGAAATGATGGCACTGTGGGTGCTCAAGGCCCACGGATCGGTCCCACAGGCACCTAGGTTGTGACAGCTGTCTCACTGCTGCCAACTCCAGCAGCAGGCCAGAGGCAGGGCCAGCCAGGCGGGAGGGGGCTTGCTTCCCCTCGCTGAGCCTCAGGCCCCTGTGCTCTAAAATGGAGAGCCTAAACCTACGTCCTTCGTGAGGATTAAATGAGATGCTGGGAGTCAAAGGAGATGAAATACAGAGAAACATCTGGCCAGTCCTGCCGCACAAGTTTACTGGACTCAAGTTGGGGTGTGCCTGTGCCCAGCCTAGCCCAGAGACAGCAGGGCCCGAGTGACCCTGAGGTCCTCAGAGCTGAGGCCAGACAGGCTGAGAGGGGTCAGTCCCACCAGCGGAGGACTGCGATCTGCAGGGATCACACACTGCAGAGAGTCCAGGAGTCCCAGTCTGCTACGGCAGGGGGATGACTGGGTGGCAGGCTCCAAGGAGGCAGACCTGGTTTCCTTAAGAGACTCAAAACAAAGCTTCTCCTGCCCAAGGCAGTTGTGAGAGAGGCTGGCCCAAACTGCGTGGGAGGCAGGCACTGATGGGTGGGCGGGGGCGGGGGGGTGTTCCCCGGTCAGTGGCCACTCCTGGGTGTGGCCACTGCTTTTTGCTCTGGATTTGTGCTCTTTGCCTGGTGTGAAAGCACCGGGGTGAAGGGGAGTTTGGGATGACAGCCGCACCCACAGCCCAGGCACAGCCGAGGGGACTCCAGGGGAGACCTCGGGGCCTGACCTTCCGTGTCAGAGCCTTTAGTTTCATGTCCAAAATAGCATCTTACATGTTGCAGAGATGCAACAAGAATCTTCCACTTGTCTGATGACGCAGATGGTTGGGGGCGGGGACGTGAAAGGTAGAACAGGTGTGGGAGACAGCTCAGACTCGAGAGAGACCCTGCCTTTACACCCTTCAGCTCAGCTCAGCTGCTCAGTCGTGGCCGACTCTTTGCGACCCCATGAATTGCAGCACGCCAGGCCTCCCTGTCCATCACCAACTCCAGAGTTCACTCAAACTCATGTCCATTGAGTCGGTGATGCCATCTAGCCATCTCATCCTCTGTCGTCCCCTTCTCCTCCTGCCCCCAATCCCTCCCAGCATCAGGGTCTTTCCCAATGAGTCAACGCTTCACATGAGGTGGCCAAAGTATTGGAGTTTCAGCTTTAGCATCAGTCCTTCCAATGAACACCCAGGACTGATCTCCTTCAGAATGGACTGGTTGGATTTCCTTGCAGTCCAAGGGACTCTCAGAGTCTTCTCCAACACCACAGTTCAAAAGCATCAATTCTTCGGTGCTCAGCTTTCTTCACAGTCCAACTCTCACATCCATACATGACCACTGGAAAAACCACAGCCTTGACTAGATGGACCTTTGTTGGCAAAGTAATGTCTCTGCTTTTCAATATGCTATCTAGGTTGGTCATAACTTTACACTCCTTAGCTGTTGGCAACTGGCTCTACTGGCTATCTCCAAGGCCAGCTCCAGGCAGCAAGAAGATAAAGGAAGAGATGGGGAGATGGGCAAGGCGAGGGCATCCTTGGGCTAGAGTCTCATGTGGATGAGCTGGGCCAACAATGAGGGGAAGTGAGCCTGCGAAGTCTTTCCTTCCCCTCCAGTCCTGCCCGAGAAATATGCTCCCTTCCACTGAGTGAGCAATTCCGTTTTCCTGGATGGTATTCAAAAAGTCTTCTTACCATAGAAGGAACTAAATTATATCTGCCAGGATCTCGAGCTACGATCATGATAATAACAGTGTCTATCACTTACGGAGGCAGGCAGGGTTCCGAGTTTCCCATGTATTAACTAATTTAAACCTCACCAGAACCTTGAGAGGGAGATGCTATTATTATCCATTCTCTACAGGAGAGGAAAAGGGGGCTGGGAGGATAGATTAAGCAGATTTAATAGCAGATCTAATGAAAAACAGCGAGTGTGTGGTGGGTGAAGCTGGGACATTAACTCAGAGGCCTGGGATGGATCCGTAACAGAATGCCCGTTAGAGCCACAGATCTGAGACCCAGAGCCAACCAAGCAGGAGCTGATCCAGAACTTCAGGGCTGCAGACCCCCAGGTGCCACCCCAGTGGACTGTGCACAGCGACATCACAGAGCGGGCACTCAGCAAGCACTGGCTAACGGAAGGAGAACACGAACAAGCGGGGTTTTCAACGAGCCATGGAAGGGGCTGGCCCACGAGTGGCTTTCCCTGGATTCACTCCGCAGACCATCACCGCATGGGAAAGTGAAAGTGAAAGTCGCTCAGTCGTGTCCAGCTCTTTGTGACCCCATGGACTATGCAGCTACACAGTCCATGGAATGCTCCAGGCCAGAATACTGGAGTGGGTAGCTTTTCCCTTCTCCGGGGGATCTTCCCAACCCAGGGATCGAACCTTGGTCTCCCACATTGCAGGCAGATTCTTTACCAGCCGAGCCACCAGGGAAGCCCAAGAATAATGGGGTGGATAGCCTGTTCCTTCTCCAGCATATCTTCCTGACCCAGGAATTGAACCGGGGTCTTTTGCATTGCAGGTGGATTCTTTACCAGCTGAGCTATCAGAGAAGCCCCCATCATAGCATAAATTCACAGGGTTGTTGTTAGTGGGCTCTTGCTTCTTCCCTCTCCCTCCTTCCACATTAAGTCACTAACAGCAAAGCTGCCACGCTAAGTATTAATATGATCGGTATCGTGCAAAAATAATGGACCTCCCTAATGGTGTGCCATCAAAAATGATAAAGTCTAAGGAACACGGTCTTACCGAGGTTCCTAATTAAGAAAGATGGGAAAACAGCAGATAGAAACGAGTTCCTAAAAATCTGCTGGCATGCAAAAATTTTTCTGTATAGAATTGTGCTTTCACTATCTTAGGAAATTCTAAGTCCTATGGCAAATACCTTCGGTAAAAGAAATAATTGCCTCCAACTTATTAATTTTTTAAGTGAATACTTTAAGGACACGGGTTATACCTCTCTCTGACTACAGGAAATGGACCATTTCAGAAATTCAATTACTTGTTCCATTCCCAGAAAGCAGGGCTGACCTTTTGTTGTGTGGATGTGGGCCATTAAGGGTTCCCTGCCACATAAAAGAGTCTTTATGGGCTGTCTTAAATTGGGTGGCCACTGGTTTCGGCTGGCTCACCAGGCACCAGCAGTTCTGATGACCTAGTTGGTATCTCTTTCCCTCTGAGCCTCTGGAGCAGACAGCGATTTGACCTACTTTCAGGGGCACAGTGGTGGCTGCAGAAGGAAGGAGGGTAACGCGAGCCTGGACACAGGACTCTGCAGCGAGGGCTCTGGTCAAGCACAGGTCTCATCCCCTTCCTCCCTCCATCTACAGAGCTCATGCCTGCAGCCCCTCCCCCGACTCCATCCTCCTCAGGCAGGAAAGGAGTCCATTCCCAGCTCCAGCCTCTTCAATCTGTCAAGGTTTGGTGTGGGGCTTCCCAGCCCTCCCACCTCACAGCCCATCGGGAACACAGTGACATTGGTATGGCCCCCTGGGGGAACCCACAGAGGCTGCTTGGGGCCGGGGTGGCAGCCCACAGTACTGGCCACCCAAGGCCCATCACCCCAAGGCTGAGAGAAGGAAGCCATAACTTAGCCCTGCCAGGACTTAACTCTCAGCACATCTCTGAGGACACCCTGCCCTGCTTTAAGAGCAACTACAGCATTACAGAGTCTTAAGAAATGGTATTTGAAATGCCCAGCCTTTGTGTTGATGGACAGACTGCAGGACCGTCCAGAGGAGGGACTCATGCCGTGCTCAGGTGTGTCTGACTCTGTGCGACCCCATGGACCGTAGCCCACCAGGCTCCTCTGTCCACGGGATTCTCCAGGCAGGAGTACTGGAGCGGGTTGCCATTTCCTTCTCCAGGAGATCTTCCCGACCCAGGGATCGAATCTGTGTCTCCTACACTGGCAGGTGGATCTTTACCACTGAGCCTCCTGGGAGGTCCAGAGGGAGATCATGCAGGATCAACTCTCTAAGCAGGGGTTGGCAAATCTTTTCTGTGCAGGGCCAGGTCATTAAATATTTTAGGCTCTGCAGGCTGTATGGTCTCTGTCACAGCTACTCAGTGCTGCAGTGTGCAGCAGAAGCAGCCACGAAGGGGCGGCTGTGTTCCAATACAACCTGATGATAGAAACTGGTAGGGGCTGGAAATCAGTGCACAGACCATGATGTGGTGGCCCTGCTCTAGAGAAATGCTGGGTGGCCAAGCGTCCTTTGTAGCAGCGTGTCTCCCCTCTCTGGCCTCCCCATGATGCAGTGCTGAGTTCCTGTGTCCGACAGGTGCCTGACATCCCCATGTTTGCTTCCCTCCTGCTATCAGAACCTGCTTTCAGGAAAGGCTCTGACAAACTCAGTCCCCTCCACCCCCAGAGGAGGATAACTGGAGTGTTACCTACATTTCAGTCAATAAGAACCCTGGGTCAGTGGCTCTCAGCCCTGGAGGCTCACGGACAGCCCCCTGGGGAGATTTAAACTCCCGAGGCTCAGGCCCCATCAGAAGCTCTGATACACACACTCGGGTGGAGCCCAGGCAGTGGGGATTTTCAAAGCGCTTCAGATGGTTCTGAAGCATGGTCAGGTCAGCAACCACTGCCTCAGACCGAAAGGGAAACCAGAACATTAGTGGCAATGCTTTTGGAATAAGTGACCAGGGAGGGAGAACTTGTTTCTTTTTCTCCTCTTGGGTGGGGACGCGGATGGGGGAGGCAGAAGAGGAAACACATCCAGAGCCCTTGAAAACACTCCATCCAGGCAGGCAACTCCCTGCCAGGGCTGGTGCTGTGTAGATTTCACTGGGCTCTGCAAAATCCAAGACCTTCTTATTTTTGTTTCCCTCTTGACATCTAGTATGATTCCCTAATGGCAGTATGAGCTCTATTAACACTGCTTAATCATTAAAACAAACAAACAAACTTAGGGGGCCTAATATTTAACCATCAGTCAATAATCAATTCTCAAAAAAAAAAAAAGACCAAGTCCTGCTTTCGAAGGAATTACAGTCTATGCGGGCTTTCCAGGTGGCAGTGGTAAAGAACCCGCCTGCCAATGTCGAAGACATAAGGGACCCGGGTTCCATCTCTGGGTCAGTAAGATCCCTGGAGTAGGAAATGGCAACCCAATCCAATATTCTTGACTGGAATATTCCATGGACAGAGGAGCCTGGTGGGCTATACTCCATGGGCTTGCACAGTCAGACACGACTGACGCACCTTAGCATGCATGCATGCACACAGTCTCTGCAGGGAGACAAGGTAAATCAAATTTCATCACACAATTAACAGGCCGAGGTTTCCGAAAAGGACAAAATGCCAAGAAAATAGGGCTGCCCTGGAAAACTGGGGCAAGCTCATACCAGGCTTAGCCATGTTCACACAATGTAATAAGTAGTTGCCACACCTGAGCACACACAGTCACCTGGAGAGACTTTTAAAAACGTCAAAGCCTGGGGTGTACCCCATGCCGATAAAATCATACTGTCTGAAGGTAGAAGACTGGTATGGGTATCTTTTAAAGAAAACCCACTCAGGTAATGCCAACGTGCAGCAAAAGTCGAAAACCATGGTTCTGAGACCTGCTACTCTAAGTGTGGTCCACGGACCAGCAGCATTGGCATCACCTGGAAGCTGGTTAGGGATGCAGGAATTTGGCCTCAGGCCAGTCCTACGGAATCAGAATCTGACGTGAAGCAGATCTGCATGCTGTTTGCACATGAAGTTCGAGAACTGATGTTGCAGGGAACCATGTTCCAGAAAGAACTGACTCTAGATTGCAGAGTAACCAGGGCGCTTCTTAGAGGAAACAAGAAACAAGAGATTCTGAGGGGCGTGAGAGTTGGAGCAGAGAGATGGAAGGAGGACTCAGCACACAGAGGCAAGGAGGAGGCTGGTCTTTATGCACGGTGAGCCAGAAATAAGGAGAACAGGTCACAGAGGCAAGGAGGAGGCTGGTCTTTATGCATGGTGAGCCAGAAATAAGGAGAACGGGTCAGAATGATTTTTTTTTTTAAACAAAAGTAGAAAATTAAATCAAATTTAGCCACACAATTAACAGGTTGAGCTTTTCAAAAAGGGACAAAATGCCAAGAAAACAGGGCTGTCCTGGAAGACTGGGGGCAACACCTAGAAGGTGGCAGATGACAAGAATGTTCAGGGTCATGAGGGAAGACTCCAGACGATGGACGCCCTGCAGACGGTTTCAGACTTTCTCCCATGGGCCAGCGAAGAGCTGCATGGCGCTCGGAGTCGGGGACGGTGGTGACAGGAGAGGGGACTAGGCGAAAATGCTAGGTCAACGCTTTGAAGAGACCGGTAAGAAGAACAGACAGGGACTGGGGACAGGAGCACCTGTGAGCAGGGTGAGGGAGGAACATCAAGGCAGACTTTCAGAGGAGGTGCTGATTGTATTGGAGCGGGTGGGCAAGAGCCCCCAAGCCTCCCGAGGTCTCCAGTCTGGGGCACGGGGCTAACTCACTGGAGGAAAAGCTAGAGCCCAAGTGTTCTCCTAAAGTCTTCAGATAGACAGGAGGTAACTTCCCCAAGGTTACCTATGGGAAAACATGAAAATCTCTAGCAAACAAAACTCCCCAGGGGAAGCTGGGAGGAAAAGAAACACTGGACACAGACCCTGGGATTGCCTCCAGCCCCAGTGGGCCCTGAAGACCTAGAGAGGCCCTCAAAGCACAGTCCTTTGTTTCCAGGCCCCTGGAAGTCCAGCTGATTCCCAGTTGAGTTGGAAAGGCCGGGAGATTGTTCCCATTGCTGCGGACTGAAACAATAACTGCAGAGTGGACGTTACCACAATTGTTTCCACTGAGGTTATTTTGGGGGAGTTTAGGAAGATTGTCTATTCCAAGACATTTCCTTCACCCGATTCCCTTTACAAAAACACGGAGGGAACCAGCCGGCAGCGCCCCCTCCACGGCTGCCGTGCTCACAAGGAACATAAGCACAGGGGGCCCCAGGGAGCTGCCGTGTGCAACACTTATTTCCTGAGGCTCTCGTGGAAACCCTCAGATCTGACTGGGGCCTCAGAGCTTTCAGAGTCCCTCCTCAGTGACCCTTGTGCTTAATTCCCACGACAGCCTTCCGAGACAGTGGCGGCAGGGCGGAGACTTAATTATCCCCAGTCTAGATAGGAGGAAACGGCCAAGTCAGGTACTTGGTCAAGGTCATCGAGCTTGGAGAGGGTGGCTGGGGAGGCCTTGCACGGAGGGAGCGTGATGCTACGTGTGCAGGGGAGGCAGGGGAAGACTTAGGCAGACAGTAAATCAGCTACATCTGCAGACTTAAATCAGAGGTCCCCAACCTTTTTGGCATCAGGGACCAATTTGATGGAAGATAATTTTTCCACATACAGTACAGAGGGCCAAGGTGGGGGAATGGTCTGGGGATAATTCAAGCACATCACACTTACTGTGCACTTTATGGCTTCCCTGATAGCTCAGTTGGTAAAGAATCTGCCTGCAATGCAGAGACCCCCGTTCAATTCCTGGGTCAGGGATCTGCTGGAGAACGGATAGGCTACCCACTCCAGTATTCTCAGGCTTCCCTTGTGGCTCAGCTGGTAAAGAATCCACCTGCAATGCGGGAGACCTGGGTTCCATCCCTGGGTTGGGAAGTTCCCCTGGAGAATGAAAGGCTACCCCACTCCAGTATTCTGACCTGGAGAATTGCATGGACTGTATAGCCCATGGGGTTGCAGAATCGGACACAACTTTCACTTTCTTTCACTTCATTTCTATTACTAATATTACACTGGCTCCACGTCAGATCATCAGGTATTAGATCCCAGGGGCTGGGGACCCCCGGTCTAGATCATGCTGGAGGCATTGGAAAGAATGGATTTGGGGAGACCGACACAATTCTTAAGATGTGACAACGGCTAATGTAGGAACTTGGTGGGGGGGATGACAAAGGGGATGGAGGAAGAGCCAACAAATATTTAAGACTAAAATGGACTGGTTTTGATGAAGGATGGGGGTGGGAGTGGAGGACAGAGCATCGTCTTGAGAAACACAACGACAAATATGACAAGATCCCTCCTCTGGAGGAATCCTACATCCTCATAAGATAGAAAACGAAAGAGCATTATGCATGGCCGAGTGTGAGTAACATCAAGAAGACAAAGGTTTTGTAA
This sequence comes from Bos taurus, assembly GCF_002263795.3. Classification (NCBI taxonomy): domain Eukaryota; kingdom Metazoa; phylum Chordata; class Mammalia; order Artiodactyla; family Bovidae; genus Bos; species Bos taurus. The sequence continues at coordinate 48,375,765 of NC_037351.1, read as the reverse complement.
GTTTGGATCAAGTCCTGGTTAACCCCTTGCTTTTCTAGGATGCAAACACCATACGGGATGGGGAAATGGGATCCACCCTCAATATCTTAGGGCACAGATCCTCTGGCTGGTGGCCTTTCAGATGCACCCAGGGAGCTGTAAGAACGACTGATGCCCAGGACCCACCCCCAGAGATTCTGATATGTCTACGGTGGGTCCAGGCAGGGGTATATTTTAAGCACTCCCCAGCTGATTCTAACAAGCAGCAAGGACTGACGGGGCGGGGCAGCATGTCATTTCAGAGACCTTAAAGTAAGGTCTTCTCCACTTTGCAGAGAAGGAACTGCAGTTTCACACCTTCAGTGCCAGGACTGAAGGAAGATGATGTTCTTGCTAGTGATGAACTTTTCATTTTCTGTCCCAACATCTTCGCATCTTCTCTTCTTACAACACAGAGAGGTGGCCTGCTAAGTTTCCCCAGGGACCCACAAGGTTCCTTCCTGGCCCCTGGCCCACTGCACCGGTTTGTCTGAACCTCTGTCTTCCACCGGTCAGGTTCTCTCCTCCAGTGCGTGGACATCCTGCCCAACCTGAGCGGCCAGCCTGAGCCACGTGGCCAGCCACTGGTGCTGCCGCCCTTTGGGGTGTCCTGAAAGGACCTCACGGGGAGGGGGGGTGATGCATTTCCTTGACCACACCACACACCAGCCTGCAGGAACAATGTCCCTTTTCTTGCCGCCAGGAAAGGCCACATAAAGGAACATCTTCTCTTTTCTTGCCAAACAAATGTTTCTGCTTTGACCCACAGGGTACACTTTGAAGCAAAATAATGACCCAGAGGTCACTGAGCTGCCCTAAAGGTCAAGCACTGGAATGAATTGTTCCCAGCATTTTTAGCATGTTAAGAATAATGTGTGTGTGTGTGTATGTGTGTGTGTGAGCACTGGGATGAGTTGGAAGAGGGACCACTGCTCCTTGTGTGAGTGGTCCCTGACCAGTCACTGTGCCCTGACTGGGCCAAGCAGGGTAGACGGCCAGGACTATGAAGAGTCTGCTCTCAGAACGCCTGCTTCTTATGGCCAACTTTGCTGAGGATCTTTGTAATAAATTCCTTAAAAGGAATCACACACTAATGACATGCATGATCAGATCTCACTAACATTCCCATGAGTAGAATCTCCGTGGTGAGTGGATGACCATCGTTCAGCAGAGGGTCAAGGCACTCCACGAGCGTCCTGCTCAGGGCTCAGAAGAATTGAGGGACATGGCAACAGCTTTTCCTCTCTGCCAATCACTTCTGCATCCAGTCCCTCCCGGTCAGCAGGACTCACTCTTCCAAGTACAGGGACCCTTGACCTACAACAGCCTTTAGACTTCAGCTCATCACCTCTGACCTGGGGGCGGGGTGGCGTGTAGGGAGCACAGCCCTGTGCTCAGATCAGGGACATTTCCTTGGCCTCAATCTTCCCAACTGCAAAATGAAAGGAGGTGGACTAGACGACCGGAAGGCTCCTTTCAGGACTAACACTGTAACATTCCAGAACACTCCATGGCCAGAACTCCTTCCTCCCAAGGAAACAGAAAGGGTCACCTCGCCTTCTGCACTGTTAGATAATTTCTTTCCAAGGGAGGTTGCCTTTAGCTGGAAATGTTCTAAACTCAAAGTCTGGCTTTCTACTAAATGAATTAGTGGCCAGGGTATTCAACTCAGGCTTCTGGGTGTGAAATTTGCTTAAAACAAGGAAGAGCTACTGCTTATATGAGCTTCGCACAACTCAGGGGGACGATCCTCTCGGTTTCATCGATGTGAGGCATTTTTGATCATTTCAGGCAGAGGCTGTCGCGTGCATAGAGGAAGGAACTCAGCTCTCTAATCTGCACGAAGTGCCACGGTGGCTAGTGGCTGGGCCGTGTGCACCTTCCGAAAAGCCATCTTTCAGGGCTAAAAAAGGCCTTACAGGCCTGCCCAACAGCATAAAACAGAGACAGTAAGGAGACACAATGCTGCTGCCGGTGTGGGATGCCCAGAGGACACATTAAAAACACCTCTCCACGGCGCTGATCAAGGTCCCTGGCGTGCCCTGTGTCCCTCTGACCCTCCGTCTCTCTGCACCTCAGACCCGGCAGAGCTGAGGAGGGGGGCCACGGGGAGCACCTGGCTTGGGGTCAAGGTCACCATAAGCAGCTTTCACGGCCTTGCCTTTCTGGTTCATGCATGGCGGGGGTGGGAGGCAGGGGTGGAGAGGAAGCTCTGATTGTGATTTCCATTCCTTTCTTCTTTTTTCTAATTTCCTTTCTACAGAATGCTTCATGTGCAGACACTTCAGTGATGAAGCCTTTTCAGAGACACCTACTGATGCTGATCCCCAGGGAAATTCTGGAAGCAGTTATTAAACAGCCATCCTGTGAGCCTGATACAAGGACCCATCATTAGAATCCCTCAGAAATGCAGCTGCAGCGTGTACAAGAAGAGCAATGGCCTATGGATCCAGATCTGTGTGCCCCCGGGGGCGCGGCTTCCTAGTTGAGCACGATGGGTTGAGAACCCTCTCCTCGTGGTTTAGAGTGCTGACCAGGTGGTCTCCAAGGTCGGGGTTCAGGGAGAGATTTCGACTCTCGCCCCCCAGCCCACCACTGACTCTCACACCAGCACTGGTGCAGGGCAGCCAGGTGGCCTGGAGGTCTCTCCAGCTGGTCCAAATCCCCATCCTCGGTGTCCCATCCTCCTCTGGATGGGACAAAGCTTGCCTTTTTCTGACCTTTTCCGCCCCACCAGCCCCAGTTTTATCCTGCACATCACAGCCTGATGTGCCCACATCACAGCCTGAGATCCCAGGCTGTCAATAGGACGAATCCTGCCAGCAATCAGCTGAAAATGGAGCATTTCCACGTGAAAGGGTGCACCCAGAGCGCCTACCCTTCGGGGCTCTGACACTTCACATGAGAGGCCATTGGCAGAGGTGCCCACAGACCAGGCTTCCACCAGCCCGGCTGGCTCTCCAGGGCGCTGCCCTTTATCACTTGGGTGCAAAACCTGCCCTGCCTGTCCTTTAGGGCATCCTTGCTTATTTCAGCATTTCCAGAAATGAGCAGGAACTCCCAGGCAAGGAGACTGAAGCAACCAGAAGTTGTACACACATGGTTTTCAGGAACTGCAGAACGCGTGGATTGTTGAAATGCCAATCGGCCAAAGGCGGGGACAGCTTGCGCTTTACGTGAGTCCCTCGAGAGCCAGTCTACCATCGGGCGCGGAGGCGGTCCCGTTTCAAAGAGCAGAGACTCCGAAGCTCCACACGAGAGAGGCCAGCAATGACCAGCAGGTTCTCAGGGGTGACTGTGAGAGGCCACATCGCCCTCTCTTTGCACACAGTGGGCTCCCACGTCTGCCTCGGCATCCAAGCAACTTTCTATGGCTTTGTGACCTACTGAGCTCTGACCACGTGCCCGGCCCTGTCCCAGGTGTGGCTCTGGTCCTGCTCCCAGGACCCTGGACACCTGCTGGGGAGAAGTCTTTCCCACCAGAAGGGTCAAGTGCAAAGCCTACAGCACGTGGCTGGGATCCTGAGCCACTTATCCCTGGTTGGTCCCAGACTGCATTTACCCTGGGGGCTCCTGGTACTCATGTGGGAGTGAGCATCTCTCTAAGGTCTGAATCCAAGCAGAATTTCCCTGGCCCCCCTCAGACAGCTTGTGTGTGTGTGTGTGTGTGTGTGTGTGTGTGTGTGTGTATAATCTAGTACGTGTGTATAAGCTAGTGTGTGTGTGTGTATAAGCCTGTGTGCATCTATAAACTAGTACATGTGTGTGTATAAGCTAGTGTATGGGTGTATAAGCTAGCATGTGTGGGTGTGTGTAGAAGCTAGTGTGTGTGTAAGTTAGTGTGTGTGTGTAAGTTAGTGTGTGTGTGTATAAGCTAGTTTGTGTGTGTGTGTCTGTGTGTCTCCCCTCCTGGAGTTCTTTGAACCAGAGGAAAGAAAGAACCTCTTTATGGACATTCAGCTACATCCTGCTGCCCCTTTATATTCGAATCCCAGTGACAATACGCCCAGGGCGTCAGCCGCCCGCCGATCCTCCTGCCTGGATTCAGAGGCCAGGGCACTTCACCCCTCTCCTCCCAGATACAGATGTCTATGCCCACATTTGCCACCCCCCGTGCCCCTAACAAGCACCTTAATCTCAGCATCTCTGACAGCAAAGCTCCCCCTCTTTCCCTGATGATTTGAATCCAACCCAATTAGACTTCTGACTCGACCAGGAGGGACTGAGACGTGCACTTACTTCAGCTCCCCCTCTCTCATTAATGAAAAAAGTTATAAACCCACAGAAGCACAGAGAATCAGGAAAGAGATTTCGACAAACTTCAGGAGGACAGAAAGTACACGCAGGTGACTTAGCAGAGAGGGATATTGATAAAAAATGTACTGAGTCTTCTCCTTCAGGGAGCTCAGGGCTTGGAGGTATCACAGACCACAAAGGGCAGGGTCCAGGTGCTGGGAGGAGACAGCGGAACTCTGAATACAGGGCCCCAGGGGTCCTTCCGCACCCCTCACGGCCAAGTAAGTAGCCTTCAGTCCCTGCCCTCAGCCAGAAGATTTCATTTCCTGGAGAAGCTGAATAAGAGAAGCTCTGACCTGGGGACAGGGGCTCTCAGAAAATGGGAGAGGAAAATGAGTCGGAGACAAGGAGATCCAGTAGCAAGGAGTGTACTTAGCACCTGGTTCTGGGTTTCTAAAAAAACGTCCATGAAAAAGTATTAGGCTCTGTGGATAACGATGGATTCCAGAGTTGGGCAGAGAAAGCACCTAGAAAGCCTGGAGCAACTTTTTGTGCCAGCAAGTCAGGAAGTATTCAAAGAATAATGAGAACATTTCAGAAAGACCCAGACATGATTCTGAAGGGGCTCCCACTGGCCAAATCTGAGACAGAGCATCAAAATAAGTAATAGTAGTGGATTGTAATCCTAGAGCAACATAAAAATCTATAAGCCAAGATATATAAATAAATGGGGCTTCCCAGATGGTGCAGTTGGTAAAGAATCTACCTGCCACTGCAGGAGATATAAGAGACGCAGGTTTGATCCCTGGGTCGGGAAGATACCCTGGAGGAGAAAATGGCAACCCACTCCAGTATTCTTGACTCAGAAATCTCATGGACAGAGGAACCTGGCAGGCTACACACTGAGGTATTTTTAGGAATAAAGTGGCATAATGTCTACAACTTATTCAAACCATCAAGAAAAAAAAAACAAGAAAATTATGTAGCAAGTCTGATAACGCAAACCTGGTAAAATGTTAACACTCTGAAATATTCGGTGACGGATATACAGAAATTCTTTGTATCTTATTTCTGCAACTTTTCTGTTATTCTGAAGGTTTTCCAAAATAAAAACAAATGGATTCAAAAATGAAGTAATAATCTCATTTAAGTAAAATTTGATGTAACTAGATTGAGGAGTCCATGGCGTCACAAAGAGTCAGACATGACTGAGTATGCACACACACACATATGAACAAGTAGAGAAGAAAGCAGCTATCTTTGTTATAGTAGAAAGTCAGCTAAAATGTACAAAGTTAACTGTAGCCCGCCAGGCTCCTTTGTCCATGGAATTCTCCAGGCAAGAATACTGGAGTGAGTTGCCATTCCCTTCTCCAGGGGATCTTCCCCATCCAGGGACTGAACATGGGTCTCCTGCATTGAAGGCAGATTCTTTACTGTCTGAGCCATCGGGGAAGCCTCACTTCACTAACACTAGAAAGTCAACTAAAGCGGGAAGATGAAATTAGGACAGTTACCATTTGCCAACCATCCTGATGATATTTCAGCAAGGACCATCAGCGGATGCTAAAACTGGTGGGTAAAAGTATTATCAGAAACAGCACAATCGTATAGTCTCAACTATCCCTCTGGAAGATGAGTATTAATTACAAAGGGAAACAGTACCTCCGTGATGGTGAGGCCTACAAGCTACCACCTGAAAAGGCGGTCAGTGTTACATCACCAAGGCAACGTCTTATGCCTCCTGGTATGAGGCACTGAGGATACGGTGCATGACTGAATTGTTAGGAAACATCAGACAAACACCAACTGATGGACACTCTACAAAATAATTGGCCTGTACTCTTTCAAAAATGTCAAGGTCATAAAAGACAAAGGCAGATCAAGGAGGCTAAAGAAACATTACAATTTAAAGCAGAGTGTGACCTTGTACTGAATTCTAAACCAGAAACAGAAAAACCTCAAACTTTTTCTTTACTTATAAAGGACATTAGAGGGACAAACTGGCAAAATACAAATGAGGTCTGAAGATTATATAATAGCATTCCATCAATATTAATCTCCTGATTTTGATCATGAAACTGTAGTTATATAAGAGAATTACCCTGTTTTTAGGAAAACACACAGGTATTTTTAGGAATAAAGTGGCACCTGTCCACAATTTATTCTTCAAACAATAAGAGAAAAATAAAAAATTATTTAGCAAGACTGATAAAGCAAACCTGGTAAAAACGTTAACACGCTGGAATATTTGGTGAAGAGTACACAGAAATTCTTTACATTTTATTTTTGTAACTTTTCTGTTCTTCTGAAGGTTTTTCAAAATAAAAAGAAACTTAAAATGGGATTCAAAAATGAAGTAATAATCTCACTAAAAAAATGTAAGTAAAATTTGATGTTACTAGAGTGATAAGATAGGGGTATGGAGAACAAAACTCGCAACTGCCATAATAGGAAGTCAGCAGAGGATGTCTAAATTCAATACAGTTAAGAAGTGCAGGGGACTTGCCTGGTGGTTCAGTGGCTAAGACTCTGTGCTCCAAAAGCGGAGGGCCCAGGTTCCATCCCTGGTCGGGGAAAGAGACCCTACACATCGCAATGAAAACCAAAGATCCCTCATATTGCAATCAAGACCCAGAGCAGCCAAACACATAAACAAACAAACAAAAAGTATTTTAAAAAGACAGGTCAGGAGAAAACAGCTAACATTAAAAAAAAAAAAAAAAAACACTAAGAAGAGCAGTATTAGAGAAGGAAATGGCAACCCTCTCCAGTATTCTTGCCTAGGAAATCCCAAGGACAGATGAGCCTGGCAGGCTACAGTCCATGGGATCACAGAGTCAGTGACTAGACCAAATCAAGACAAGCAGTATAGGAACAGTATACAAGACAGTAGAAATACGCATTTTACATAGAAATATGGTGGCACACCAGAAAAACAGTGGGGGGCGGGGAAGCAGTTGCTTTGATGGAACTGGTAATCGTAGAGGAATGAGGCATGCACTTGGCTATTTTCTGTTACAGATCTTTTAGGATTGTTTAGTTTTTATTAATTTTTAGTATTATTTGGGGCTGGGTTATTTAATTATTTAATATTATTTAACCTTCAGTATTCCCTGGTGGCTCAGACTGTAAAGTGTCTGCCTGCAGTGCTGGAGACCTGGGTTCTATCTCTGGGTTGAGAAGATCCCCTGGAGGAGGGCATGGCCACTCACTCCAATATTCTTGCCTAGAGAATCCCTATGGACAGAGGAGCCCGGCAGGCTACAGACCATGAGGTCACAAACAGCTGGACACGACTGAGTGACTAAGCACACACACACATTTTTAAAAATGCTCTATAGTTATTTATTTGTGTGAACAACGACATGTACTACTTTTGGAAGGCCGGGGTGGATGGATCTAATTCTTGGGGGCCCCCTCCCCAGGAAGGCATGACGTCTCTCCAGTCTACCCTTTGTGAATCCCACCCTCGCCAACGGCATCGCATTACACCGACAGGTCTGAGGGAGCTGTTAGTTAATCCCAGCCACAGGGTGCACGAGGTGGGAACGGCTATTGAAACCACTGGCTCTGACACGCTCACTCTGGAGATGAGGACGCTGAGCCACAGAGGCAGGGGGTGAGCCAGGTTGGGCCCTTGGTGCCTCTGGCCTGCACCCCGCCTGAGACTGCAGCACCTCGCGTGGGATGAAGGCGATGTCTGTGCCAATGCAGCCACTCGACACAGAACGTGTGGGCTCACAGCCCTGAGGGACCACTGGAGCCCGGAGCCCTCAGCCTCCTGCAGCCGGCCTGGAGGAGCGTGAGGCCCCACGTCCCTCTCCTGGGATCCCCGCCCCGCCTGACGGTCTTCTGGGGCCCAAACACACTCCAAGCAGCAAGATGCTAAATTAAACTCTCCATTGGTAATGAAGAAACTCAAGGCTTACCAACTCTGGGGAGTGAGGGGAGCCTGGGGATGAGGAGGAAGGGGAAGGGAACACAGGTACCTACGGCCCCGCGGTGGGACCAGGGGCCTGGCACTTCTTCCTGAATCCTCCTGGGGGCGGATACCACAAGGAAAAGTGAGGATGTTAGGGGGACAAGAACCCATGTCACGCTTTAATAATCCGATGGGGTCTTTCCTCTAGAAGCACCCCAAGAGTGGGTCACAGAGGGGTTCAGGGCTGGGTCCAGCCTCCTCCCCTATCGCAGAGGAGGTGGGACGGCGGGGCTCGGAGGGGCGACTCGCTCATCGGGCCCTGCCAGGCTCCGTCCTCATCAGCCCTCCATGCCCAAAGTCACGAGACTGAACCTCGGACCGAAAGGCCAGAACTGTTTTCTGGACAGAGCTCAGTGTCTGGCTTCTCCACAGGCTGTTTACTAGGCCTGCAATGACATTACAGCTATTATTTATAGTCTATTTAAGATCAACTTTTGATCATTCCCTTTGTAGACAGAAGTCAGTGTTTGTTGCTTTATCCCCAGGGCAGCTTCCTCTTGCCACTAAGTACGTCTCAGGGTCACTGCCGGCGGCCCACGGGGCTCTGAGCTCAGGGAGCAGCTCCCTTCACCCTCAGCCGCTGTCCAGCATGGTGTGGGCCACAAACGTACCACCTACACCAGGGTGTGATTCAAAGAGAAGGAACAGAGGCGTTAGTTAGCTTCCCCGCCTCTCCAAACAAAGGCTGCCCCCAGGCCTGCGTCCCACGCAGTGGCTCTGATCAGCTGCAAACATGCCACATCACTGGGGGCTCCGCTGTGTCTACCTTTGAGGGCGAGGTGATGAGCCCCCGGGAACTCTTATCCGCAGGGGCTCACCTGCGGGCCAACAGGTCACCCTCCTGGGGTGTGCCAGGGCAGGCCGCAGAGTCCGGGGAACTGTGTCGTTCCGGAGTCCCTCAACCCTTTGCCAATCCACACCCTTGGTTGTCAACTAGGGCAAGAGTCTCTGTCCTCCGTTTGAGCAAAATAACGGTAAAGAACAAATGCTGCGTGCTCAGTCACTCAGTCCTGTCTGACTCTCTGCGACCCCATGGACTGTAGCCAGCGAGGCTCCTCTGTCCATGAGATGCTCCAGGCAAGAACACTGGAGTAGGTTGCTATTTCCTTCTCTAGGGTTTCTTCCTGACCCAAGGATCGAACCTGCATCTCTGCAAGCTGCTGGTCTGAGGACCACACTGTGAGAACCAGGGTCCTGTGGGTTCCAAAGGTGATTAAGATGTTTTCAGCCCCCAGGATTTGGAGCGTGGCGTGAGGGGAGAAGTGTGGGAGACACATGGGCACCCCAGAGATGTGGAGGGAAGTCCTTCTCCAGGGATATATTAAGTGTTCCAAGGAGTCCAGGAGAAGCAAAAAGGAAATGGGTTATCAGAGAGGGCTGCATAGAGCGGGCGACCATCAAGTCGCCTTTGAAGAACAGGTATGTGGCAGGTAGGCGAATGTAGCGGTAAGAACATTTAAGGCAGAGGACCAGGGCTGCTGTACAGGGTCCACCAACTGGTTACAAGGCTGGAGCACAGGTGGGAAGTCACAGGAGAAAGGCTGGGAGGCCAGCAGGTTCTGGGGACAAAGCAAAGTCTGGTTTTCCTATAGGGGGGAATCACTGAAGGATTTTTAAGCAGGGCAATAGGACGTTCAGCACAACCTTTACCTTTCTGGGTCTAAGTTTCCTTGTCTGTGTAACGGGGTGTGATGGGCAGAAGGTCTGGGCAGGCCTTTTCCAGCCCCGACATGCTGTGATTCCATGGGGGCAGAGGACAGGGCATGGTGCCATCCAGCCAGCGGCCTCACCCTGCTGGCAGCCCCTTGCAGGCTCAGGCACCCAACAGCCACGCACACATGCTCGGTCTGTCTGTCCATCTGCTGCTTCCAGAACCCCGGCCAGCCTGGGAAGTGGAGGCAGACGACCGGGGGAGTCACACACTGCTAACCGCTCTGGGCCCATGCTGACCCCCTCCCCCGCCACCGGCTGGAGAGCCAAGCGGCCTGGGATCGAGCAGCGGCTCACAATGGAAGGAAGAGGGTGTAGGAGGGAGGTCCCCGGGCTGACCCTGGTATTGTTCTCGGGCCAGAAGAAAGCTTCCTCCTGCCTCGCTGTTGCAATGCCAAGAAGGGCCGGCGGGCCAGCCGGGGAGAGTCAGCACGGCCTGGGGGGCGCCCGCCGTCGGGGCGGCCTGGGAGCCGGGGCCCATTCACCAAGGCCTGCAGGAGAGCACGTAGCCCTGTCTGCCCCCGCCCCGCCCCCCCTGTGGCCGGCGGCTGCTCCCAGCGAGAGGACTGGGGCGAACGAAAATAACCGGGCTCCTCCGCCGCCAGGAAGAACGAGACCAGAAATGGCACCCCGGCCAATAAAGGAATAATGGACGCTTCACACCCGCACCAACACCTCCCTCTTCCCCCCCGGCCTCCGCTGCTCCTTCCACCGCCCAGGGACGCGGAGCAGGGAGGCGCTGGACAAAGAGTGCAACCTCGCTGAACCAGGACTGGCCCCGGTCCCTGGGACACCCCTGAGATGGCCGGGGTGTTCCAGCAGCCCTGGACACGGCTCCAGGAGTAGGCGGAGGGTGGGGCTGCACACGGGTGACCCCCCACTCATCCTGAGCTTGGGGACCTCTCCTGGAAAGACTGCTGGGTCACCGGGGTGAGGGTGTGCAGGAGGGTGGCCCTGCCTCTGGGCACAGGGGAGGGCCTGCTCTCAGCTCTGGGTGCCTGGGGCCCCTGTGGCCTCCCCCTCCCAAGCCCCAGTCATTCCAGACCTGAGGAGGGTGTGGGTAGGGCAGCTATTGCCGTCTGTGAGGTGCCCTGGGTCCGGCAGGGTGGATAGGGAGCCATCTCGTCTGGCCTTGCCTGGGCCTGCTACTCCCCACCTGCCCCCATCTGAGGGATCAAGCTCTCTGTCACTGAGCAAAGGAGTCTGGGTACATGGTCTGGCCCAAAGCAGGGCATTAACCAAGTGCTACAGGGGCAACATTTCTTTTTAGGAGACCCTGCTGCTGCTGCTGCTGCTGCTGCTACTGCTAAGTCGCTTCAGTTGTGTGCAACTCTGTGTGACCCCGTGGACTGCAGCCCACCAGGCTCCTCCATCCATGGAATTTTCCAGGCTAGAGTCCTGGAATGGGTTGCCATTGCCTTCTCCTTAGGAGACCCTAGCCTGTCCCTAATGAAGCAACAAAACTCCCTTCCCTGGCCACTGTGGGAAGATGTATACAACCCTAGGAACTCCTCAGATATCCCAGGGAGAGAGCATCAGGGTGAGTCCGGCCTTAGGACTCAGCCCTTGGCTTCCTAGAACCTCCTTCATTCGCGTATTTCTCTGCTCAAGGAATATCTGGTTGAGTCTTCATCGGTCAAGTCCCAAGGCCTGAAGCCTCTGCACCAACTGCTCTCTCTGCTCCTGGACACGTCTGCTCAGGACGCCGGGACCTCCCGCCCGACCCCGTTCTCGTGGCCTCCACGTCTCCTGAACCACAGTTAGTTCTGCAGCCCTTAAGGCCACATCTTTTCTTTCCTCTCTAGAGATCCACCTTCCTGGCCATCCTTCAAGGCCCAGTTTGTGGTCTGTCTCCTCCAGAAAGCACAAGCCCAAGGAGAGCCAGGAAACAACCAGAGAACCTCAAAACTGGCCTAGAACCCAGTCCTCCAAACGTCCACACAGTCCCTGAGGACGGAGGTGGTCTGATTCATCCAGGAGGTGAAATCTGACCAGGCCATCAAAGAGCGGGGAAATTTGACCAAGGGAGTGGTAAGGACCCTGAAGGGACGCGGGACAGGGTGAGCAAAGGGTGGCTCCACACAGCGGGGAGGCAGCTGTGCACGTGGCCCGAGGTCTACGGGGCACACGGGGCTTCTCTGAGATCTCTGTCTTCGTAGATGGGGAAGTTCACCCAAATCGCTGTCCTCTGCCTCCAACTCCCATCCCCAAGGCACAGAAGGGATGTGGGTGGTTCCCAAGCAAGCTTCTTGTCTGTCAAGCTCTCCAGTTCTGTGCTCGCTTCCAGGTGTAACGGGGTCACTTAGTAAGACCGCTGCACACCAGTAGAGTGGTCATCACATGACCTGGTTTATATTCCGAACCCCAGCAAAGCCTTGCGATGAAGTCAAAGTCGAACACAATCCCAGGTTACAGTTGAAGAAATGGGAGCCTGGGGAGAATCACTTTGGATGGATTCCAAGATGCTCTGCACATGGAACCCAAGATGACAACACAGCGAACTGCAGGATTTTGTCACCTGTGTTAACTCGCAGGGCTTTTCATTCTATTTAGACTCTAGATTAGTGGTTATCAATCTTCTCCTGTAAAGGGCCAGGTGGGATATATTTTAGGCTTTGAAGGTGGTGGGGTCCACATCACACTACTCAACTCTGCCTTGTAACACAAACCACCACAGCCTCCGAACCAATGAATGGGCATGGCTGTGTGCCAATAAAACTTTATTTGCAGAAACAGGTTGCAGGGCTGAACCTGGTCTATGGACCACAGTTTGCCAACCCCTCTCTAAGACCCCAGTTGTGTTATGGATTACTGAGGCTGTCATGTAAGGGAGGCAGATGTTTCTGGGGGCCCCCTGGAGCCAGAAAACACTTGATATCTCCAATCACCGCCTTCTCTGCATTCTACCCCAACCCGAGACTGTGAGAATCTGGTGCAGACTTAGCCAGTGGCCCGCTTCCCAGGAACTTTCCAAGCAGCCGCCAACAAAACTCTTTAACCCCCCAATAATCTTTTCTTATAAAAATACTCTCAAACAACAAAAAATAAAAATAGGCTGGCCTCACAGCATGCACAGGTCTAGCTACCTGATGGCCTCAGATAGGAAACCACGGATCGAAGAATTCCTGGTCTCCTCCTTATTGTGTGGGCGCCTATTTTTATCCTGAGGGAGGAAGTACTGTGCGGGGAGGGGTGGCCAGAGAGCAGAGGGGGGTCTCCAAGGTGAGCCCTCCCACTCAGAGAGTGAGCAAGGCTTGGGGGGAGGCCACTGGAAACCTTTCCGATCAAAACAAAAGTAAAAACATCTCTTCCTCTTGTCAAAGGTGTCAGTAGGGGCTCCTCTCCCCCTCTCCCCACCCCCTTCTCCTTTCTTTCCATTTTTAGTGCCTACAGCAGTAGAGGGAAAAAAAAAAGAAGATATCCATTTTCTTGTTCTTGCTTATTAAGGAAATGACATTCACCCCTAACTCGCTGTACGTGACTACAGTCGCCTAGAATTAGAAAATGGTTTTCCATCACCTCTTCCTCCCCGTGACTTCTCACAAAGGGGCGCCGGGCTGCCTGAATTCCGATCCCACTCCCCCATTTGTAAGCTGTGTGATTTGGGGCAGGGAGCTGATCAGCTTTCGTGTCTGCAAGATGATGATAACGTAGGGCCTCCACTCCACGGGGTGGCTATGAGAATTCAGAGTTGATGCGTGCAGACACAGAACTCAGATGGGGCGAGGCTCATGTGTGCCCCTATGAAGGACTCTGGGGGTGCTGGGGGGGGGGTCCCCCGGGGCAGGAGCAAGTCAGGGCTCATTTAGTCATTCACCTGGTGTCTAATGAGTGCCTGTGCGAGCCTGCCGAGAACGGAACATGCCAGAGGGAGAATGCAGGCGGACCACAGAAATAAAGCAAGTGTGCAATGGGCACTGCAAAGAAAAATTAACTGGGGGCAGGGGGATGGCAGAGATGGAACGGAGTGTTCAAAAAACTTGACTGAGAAGGGGACATCATTCCAAAGACAACATCAAGGGTCAAAGGAGATGAGCAACAGCACAGCCTCCACAGGGATGTGTGAGGAGAAGTAAGATAAGAAAAACAAAGCACCGGCACAGTTCCTGCAGCCTGGAAGGCACTCGGCCAGCGCAGGCACTGCGACGCAGTCCCTGGAGACGCTCATCACAGGGACAGCAAGAGAATTACACATCCTGGTTCACGGGAAAGAGCAGCCCCGCATGTAAACTCAGCCCGTCACGACCAAGACAACGCTGCATCCGCAGAAAAGGGCCCAGTGGATCCTGGCGGACTCGGTGAATGAAGTCAGACTGGGACTTCACCCGGGAGGACACGCGGGGAATGCAGTCACCCGTGGGACGTGAGAAGGGGCGTGAAGCAGGACCTGGGGAGGAGGGCAGGCGTGAGGTGGTGAAAGGGGACTTCGTTTCCTCATGCCTTTGCTCCTTGGCATCTCAGGGCATTTTAATAGTCATCCTTACGCTGTGACTTAGCACATCCTAGAGTTTCCAGAAGACTTGGTCACAGAACTGGCATTGCTCGCGGGAATGATAAAGTCACTCCTTCCTATCTGGAGGGCTGGGAACCGGGCGGCTTCAGGCCAGTGCTGGGCAGCCTGCTTTCCACCAACCCTGGGTCCACACCGCAACAGCGCCACCTGCTGGAGGAACCAGGCTGCTTCCGTGCTTGCCGTCCCCGCAAGCACTCAGAGGAGTCCAGGAAGTCTGATCATCAATCTGGAGGGAGGTGATTTTCATTCTGAAAGCTCACATCTCTCAGATTTTGGGCAGGGGGTGGGGTGGTTCTCAACCTGACCTATTCAGGGCCAAGCAGGTAAATGGAGTGCTTAACCCCAAGTCTCATGGTCCCCTTCTCCTGCCCTCTCTCTGGTTCCGATGTGAAGAGGGCACTTGGGCACATCCATGAGGCCAGGAATCCCACTCGACTTAGTCATGCTCCCTGCCCCCTGTGTGCACCACGCTGACCTCACAACAGTGGGCCTACACGGTAAGTACTTTAAACTAGGTCAGTCACCAGAGGATCAGAGCAATGGACCTGACCAGGTCAGGGTGAGCTCAAAACTAATTGCAAACAGTCACAGAATTTAGTTTCAAAATTTCCTAACAGGAAAGCGAAAAGGGAAGTAAGCTGGGCTATGCAGTTACTACTGACAGACAAAAGGCAGCAGATGTAACATTTGTCTGATAGAGAAGTCAAAGAAAAAAATGATCAAAATGTGTCCTTTGAGAAAGCCTTGGGCAAGATAAGACGTAATTCAACCACAACGTCTTTCCACTGGGGTTTTGTGTAAGATGCAGAAGCATCCAGGGCCGTGTGTGCGGAAGAGAGAGGCAGTATTTCTGCAGGGCCCCAAGGAGACGCTGAGGAGAAACTGTTAAGTTACCACATCTCAGGGGGAAGGAGCTGGGGATGGTGTCTGAGCTGAGGTCTTGGGCCAGAGGTGAGGCGAGAGGAATGAGAGGGGAGGCCAGAACCCATTCAGGCTGGATGCCCTTGCCTTCACACTGAACTCAGTCAAGTTTATGGGGCTCCATCGATCCACTCCGGTATTCCTGCCTGAAGAATTCCACAGACAGAGGAGCCTGGCGGGCTACAGTCCATGAGGTCACAAAGAGCTGGAGCAACTATCACACTTTCAACCCACTCAGGACCTGTTTATCCAAGGGCAGAAGTCAGCCCTTTGTGACCTCCCCGCCCCACCCTCCCCCACCCCCCCCGCCCCGCAGGAGCAGGTGCCTATAGGCACAGATGAAGCCGTCTGGTGTGGGGAAGACCACCGGTACCCTTCACTTCGTGGGTGAGCAGCCTCCTTGTCTGTGCAGCTGATAGACAGGCGTGCCCTCCTGGGAGCTGCCACGTGTTCCTGGGGGTCTGAGGACTGGAGGGGTGCGGATGGGGGTCCCTGGAGGAACGTCAGGCCTGTGCCCAACAAGGGACACTCTGACACTCTGACCAAACAGGTGTTCCCCTCCCCCATGTGGCTGCCTCATTCACGACCTCATCCTCTCCCTTGTTCCCAGAAGGCCTGAGCCTGGAGGGCCTGGGTCCTTTGGGGGATAGTGCTGAGTGCCACGTTGGCATCACCAACAGGCAACAAGGCAAGGATACCTTTGGTTGCTGAGGACGAGGGACCTCTCGCTGCAAACATGCCGGCGGGGCCTCTGGGGTGGCGCGATGGTGCCCTCTAGTGGGAGCGGATGGAAGTGTGGCCATCTGTGCCTCTTTCCGGCCACACCTGACCTTGGGGCCGCACCTGGGGCAGCTGCGCAAATGCTGAGGGCTGGAACGCCCACATCACTGCTGACCGGCGGGCAGGCCAACCCCCTTGGCAACAACAGAGATGCCAAAAATGCAGGCGGGACCGCTCCCACCGCCAGGACTCCATTCTAAGTCCAAGGCTTCCGCCCTGCCCTGTGGCTACACCACCTGGAGCCATGAAGGATGTCCCCCAGAATCCAGGTCGCCATGCTGAGAGCCTCCAGCTGCCCCCCACCCTCATCCTGAATCTGAGCTCTTGGGGGGAAAACCTAGCCTCAGCTCACCTGAGGCGGCTAAGTTTGGGGACGCCAAAATCTGGCTGCTGGCTGGCACCCAGCCCAGCTCACTTGCTCCTCCCCTTCAACTATGACTACAGGGAGGCAGGCCTTGAGGACAGTCAACATCACCTTTACGAAAAGCATCAGCCTTTACTAACCAACTAAAAATGCCTCTTAAGCGTGGAGAGCTGTGCCTGGCAGACATGGGTACTGGGACCTACTGTCTGATCTGCTGCCCCAGGTTCTTATGTGGCTCCAGGGGCCTGAGTCCCAGCAGTGGGGGTTTCTGAATTCCCTTCCACTGTGCAGCTACAGCCAGGCAGGCCATCTGAGGACCAGCCGATAGAGTCCTTGGCTTCGGCTGGAGTGGAGAGCAGAGAGGCACCCAGGTGTCAGCAGCTGAGCTCTGACCGAGGCACTCCCACCGAGGACCACTCACTGTGACGTGTGCCACGTGTGACTCCCAATGAAACAGACAAGCTGGAGCTGCCAGAGATCAACCACATGAAGTTGGGGGCCACCAGGGCCCTCAGCTTCTGACTCAGCTGTGCTTCCAGGTCCCAGGCTGCAGAGACCGCACGGCGCTGGGGAGGCAGGTGGGGGAGTATGCAGGGAGGGGACTGCACTTCCCTCTGAGGGGTCCCTGACCTGGGCACAGCACCATCATCCACTCAGACACTGACAGCTCCGACTGCGCCGTTATCATCAGAGCACCATCTCATCTCTCTCCTAGCCTGGGCCCCTCCTGGGCAACCCTATCTAATGCAATTCTCTCTTTCTCTAAAAGGCTGGTGCCAAGTGCTTGTCCATGAAGATGAGTGAGGCAAGCAAGCGAAGGAGAGAGGAAATCGGGGCAGAAGCAGGCTGTTTACCCCACTGCCTCCCACCCCCACCAGCTCCTTTGCTGCTGGTGGGGTCACGTGTCTGGTTCTGTCCAGTGGGCTGTGGGTACAAGTGACACGTCACACCCAGAGCACGACTCTCCAGCTCTCTGTCTCTGCCAGGGTGACCTGGGTGCTGTGGACTGAGATGGTAGGGCCACAGAATGGGATCCAGCTGGAACTCTGGGCCCCCACTTGGGGAAGGAGCTGCCCTATAGAGCAGCTGAATCTCAATAAGTAAGAAATAAGATCCTGAGTGTGAAACCTCTGAGATTTGGGCATCTGTTTAATATCATGCCATGGCCTATAGTATTCTAACACAGCAGATGATTGAAAACTCCTGTTTTGTAATGAATAAGTAAATAAATAAAAAGACACACGTCCTGGATATCATACCAAGAGCATAACCAGGTTCGTGTCAAAGTTCTGCTGGGAAATGATGGTAGAAACTCACAGGCAGAGGGGATGGACTGAACATAAAGACAAATATCTGCGCCCTCTTTTGGGTGGGAGAAGTGGCAGGCAAGTGGGCAACGAGCTTCAGGGCAGACTTCTCCCTCCATCCATCTGTTTTTGTTCCCTGCTGTCTCCAGATGCGGAGAGGAGGCAATAGGTCTCTTTCTGTTAATACTCCCCAAACCCTGGCTTCTGTGTAAGACTCCAGGAAGCCCAGTCATCTCTGCTCAGGCCCCTGAATGCTGTGGGTGCGCTGGGAGCCCCTGGCCTATGGTTGGGCCTTCCCCTCCATTCAGTGATCTTCAGTTGCGTGCACGGTGTCTCTGAGATGTATTTGGAAGTGGGAGGTGTTTTTTGGGGGAGGTCACCATGACTGCTCTCTCCCCAGTGACTGGCATTCAGTGGCTGAAACCCTAGATGGCCGCACATACTAAACAGGTGCATATAATTAAGGTCTGTTCCATCCCAAATGCCAGGCTAGCTGACCCGAAGGCCCCAAGGCCAAACAATGGGTCCAACCGGCCTTGTCTATGAGGGGCTTTGAACACCACTAGGAAAGTTCAGAAAACAATCATCCGCATGTGTCCCCACGGGACCTCAGATTCTGCCACCAGGGCTGTATGTTTGGGGATCAGGAAGCCTGAGGGACTTGTCCTAATGAGACCGTATGAAATGCAAATATCCCCAAAGAGGGGTCAGGCCGTGAGCACGATCAGCTATAGCTTTTCAACTCCTGTGGATAATTTTGAGAAAACTGTAGACTTTCTGTGATGCTTTAACAAACACAGATTCCTGGGTACAATTCAGTGGGTGTGGTCACAGGCCCCCAGGATGGCCCCCAAGGCCTTCCCCTTCTGATATTCACACCGCTATATAGTTCCTTCCACGTCGTACCAGGATTGGTCTGTACAATCAACATAAAGCCTGTGGCAGGGTGAGCGTGCCACTTCTCTGATTAGGTTAGAAAAGAGCAGGTCTACCGTGCTGGACACTCTCCACTCTCTCACCATGACATTTCTATGTCTGTCCGTCTGTCTCCCTCCCTCTCTTCCTTCCTCCTTCCTTCTCCCTCAGATCTCTTGCTTTGGAGGAGCCATGCCGTGACACTCAAGCAGCTTAGGGAGAGGCTCATGAGGATGAAGCCTTCTGCCAGCAGCCAGGGCAGAACCGAGCCCCCTGCCCTCTGCCGTGGGAGGGAGCCACCACGGAAGTGGGTCCGCCAGCCCCAGCCCAGCCTTCGGGTGACTGCAGCCCCAAATGACACCTGGGTCACAGCTTTGTGAGAAGCCCTGATCCAGAGCCACTTGGCTAAAATGCCTTCAGATTCCTGACTCTCAAAAACTGTGGTAATAAATGCTACTGTTTCAGGTTACTAAATTTTGAGCCATTTACCCAACCAAAAAAAAGATACCCCATATCCAAAGGCAAAGGAGAAGCCCCACAAGATGGTACGAGGGGCAAAATCGCATTTAGAATCAAACCCCATTCCCACCAGAGATGCTCAGAGGGCTCAAACAAACCTTGTGTGCACCAGGACCCAGAGACCCCACAGAGACTGAGCCTGACTGTGTCTGAGTGTCTCCTGTGGAGGCACAGGTCAGCAGTGGCCTGTCGCAGGGGCAGGAGCTCTGGGTGCAGCAGACCTGGGTATGGCATAAGCCCTCTTGGAGGAGGTCACCATTAACTGCACCATAGAGCCCCCAGAACTTACACAGGACTGGGAAACAGACTCTTGGAGAGCACAAACAGAAACTTGTGCACACCAAAACCCAAGAGTAAGGAGCAGTAACCCCACAAGAGAGTGACCCAGACTAGCCTGTGAGTGTCCAGGAGGCTCTGGCAGAAGCATGGGTCGGTGGTGGCCCGCTTCAGGGTCGGGGCACTGAGTGCAGCAGTGCGTGCCTGGGACCTTTTGAAGGAGGCCTCCAGTGTCTTCATTACCTGCACCATAGTTTGGCCTCAGGTGAAGCAACAGCAAGGGAACACAGCCCTGCCCATCAACAGAAAATTGGGTTAAAGATTTACTGAGCATGGTCCTGCCCATCAGAACAAGACCCAGTTTCCCCCTCAGTCAATCTCTCCTATCAGGAAGCTTCCAGAAGCCTCTTATTCCGATCATCAGAGGGCAGACAGACTGTAAACCACAATTACAGAAAACTAATCAAATTGCTCACATGGACCACAGCCTCGTCTAACTCAATGAAACTATGAGCCATGCCGTGTAGGGCCACCTAAGATGGATGGGTCATGGTGGAGAGATCTGACAAAATGTGGTCCACTGGAGAAGGGAATGGCAAACCACATCAGCATTTTTGCCTTGAGAACCCCATGAACAGTATGAAAAGACAAGAAAGTAAGTCAACATGCTACTGGAGATCAGTGGAGAAATAACTCCAGAAAGAATGAAGAGACAGAGCCAAAGCAAAAACACCACCCAGTTCTGGATGTGATGGGTGATGGAAGTAAAGTCCGATGCTGTAAAGAGCAATACTGCATAGGAACATGGAATGTTAGGTCCATGAATCAAGGCAAATTAGAAGTGGTCAAACAGGAGATGGCAAGAGTGAACATCGACATTTCAGGAGTCAGTGAACTAAATGGACTGGAATGGGAGAATTTAACTCAGATGACTATTATATCTACTACTGCGGGCAGGAATCCCTTCGAAGAAATGGAGAAGCCATCATAGTCAACAAAAGAGTCTGCAATGCAGTACTTGGATGCAATATTAAAAACGACAGAATGATCTGTTTGTTTCCAAGGCAAACCATTCAATATCACAGTAATCCAAGTCTATGCCCCAACCAGTAACGCTGAAGAAGCTGAAGTTGAAGGGTTCTATAAAGACCTACAAGACCGTCTAGAGCTAACACCCAAAAAAGATGTCCTTTTCATTACAGGGGACTGGAATGCAACAGTAGGAAGTCAACAGATACCTGGAGTAATAGGCAAATTTGGCCTTGAAGTACAAAATGAAGCAGGTCAAAGGCTAACAGAGTTTTGCCAAGAGAATGCAAAGGTCATAGCAAACACCCCCTTCCAACAACGCAAAGGACAACTCAACACATGGGCATCACCAGGTGGTCAACACTGAAATCAGACTGATTATGTTCTTTGCAGCCAAAGGTGGAGAGGCCCTATACAGTCAGCAAAAACAAGACCAGGGGCTGACTGTGGCTCAGATCATGAACTCCTTATTGCTAAATTCAGACTTACATTGAAGAAAGTGGGGAAAACCACTAGACCATTCAGGTATAACCTAAATCAAATCCCTTATGATTATACAGTAGAAGTGAGAAATAGACTTAAGAGACTAGATATGATAGATAGATAGAGTGCTTGATGAACTATGAACGGAGGTTCGTGACATTGTACAGGAGACAGGGATCAAGACCATCCCCAAGAAAAAGAAATGCAAAAAGGAAAAATGGTTGTCTGAGGAGGCCTTACAAATAGTTGAGAAAAGAAAAGACGCAAAAGGCAAAGGAGAAAAGGAAAGATATACCCATTTAAATGCAGAGTTCCAAAGAATAGCAAGGGGAGATAAAAAAGCCTTCCTCAGTGATCAATGCAAATAAATAGAGAAAAACAATAGAATGGGACAGACTAGAGATTTCTTCAAGAAAATTAGAGAGATACCAAGGGAACATGACAAGCAAAGATGGGCACAATAAAGGACAGAAATGGTAGGCACCTAACAGAAGCAGAAGATATTAAGAAGAGGTGGCAAGAATACACAGAAAAAAAAAAAAAAGATCTTCATGACCCAGATAATCACAATGGTGTGATCACTCACCTAGAGCCAGACATCCTGGAATGTGAAGTCAAGTGGGCCTTAGAAAGCATCACTATGAACAAAGCTAGTGGAAGTGATGGAATTCCAGTTGAACTATTTCAAATCCTGAAAGATGATGCTGTGAAAGTGCTGCACTCAATATGCCAGCAAATCTAGAAAACTCAGCAGCGGCCACAGGACTGGAAAAGGTCAGTTTTAATTCCAGTCCCAAAGAAAGGCAATGCCAAAGAATGCTTAAACTACTGCACAATTGCACTCATCTCACACTCTAGTAAAGTAATGCTCAAAATTCTCCAAGCCAGGCTTCAACAGTACATGAACTGTTAACTTCCAGATGTTCAAGCTGGTTTTAGAAAAGGCAGAGGAACCAGAGATCAAATTGCCAACATCCACTGGATCATCAATAAAGCAAGAGAGTTCCAGAAAAACATCTACTTCTGCTTTATTGACTATGCCAAAGTCTTTGACTGTGTGGATCACAAGAAACTGTGGAAAATTCTGAAAGAGATGGGAATACCAAACTGCCTGACCTGCCTCCTGAGAAATCTGTATGCAGGTCAGGAAGCAACAGTTAGAACTGGACATGGAACAACAGACTGGTTCCAAATCGGGAAAGGAATATGTCAAGGCTGTATATTGTTACCCTGCTTATTTAACTTATATGCAGAGTACATCATGAGAAACGCTGGGCTGGAAGAAGCACAAGCTGGAATCAAGATTGCTGGGAGAAATATCAATAACCTCAGATATGTAGATGACACCACCCTTATGGCAGAAAGTGAAGAAGAACTAAAGAGCCTCCTGATGAAAGTGAAAGAGAAGAGTGAAAAAGCTGGCTTAAAACTCAACATTCAGAAAACTAAGATCATGGCATCTGGTCCCATCACTTCATGGGAAATATATGGGGAAACAATGCAAACAGTGAGAGACTTTATTTTTGGGGGTTCCAAAATCATTGCAGATGGTGATTGCAGCCAAGAAATTAAAAGATTTTTGCTCCTTGGAAGGAAAGTTATGATCAACCTAGAGAGCATATTAAAAAGCAGAGACATTATTTTGCTAACAAAGGTCTGTCTAGTCAAGGCTATGGTTTTTCCAGTAGTCATGTATGGATGTGAGAGTTGGACCATAAAGAAAGCTGAGCACTGAAGAATTGATGCTTTTGAAGTGTGGTGTTGGAGAAGACTCTTGAGAGTCCCTTGGACTGCAAGGAGATCCAACCAGTCCATCCTAAAGAAAATCAGTCCTGAATATTCATTGGAAGGACTGATGCTGAAGCTGAAACTCCAACACTTTGGCCACCTGATACAAAGAGCTGACTCACTGGAAAAGACTCTGATGCTGGGAAAGATTGAAGGCAGGAGGAGAAGGGGACGACAGAGGATGAGATGGTTGGACGGCATCACCGGCTCTGGACATAAGTTTCAGTAAGCTCAGGGAGTTCGTGATGGACAGGGAGGTGTGGCGTGCTGCAGGCCATGGGGTCGCAAAGAGTCAGACACAATTGAGTGACTGGACTGAACTGAACTGACTACACAGCGGTAGATAACTTGGCTTCCCTGGTGACTCAGATGGTAAAGAATCTGCCTGCGATGCAGAGACCTGTGTTCAATCCCTGGGTTGGGAAGATCCCCTGAAGAAGAGAATGACAACCCACTCCAGTATTCTTGACTGAAGAATTCCATGAACAGAGGAGCCTGATGGTCTACAGTCCATGGGGTCACAAAGAGTTGGACACGACTGACCGACTAACACTTTTGCTTTCAGAAGATAACTAATACAGTGGATCTAGGGTAAGACCCAGAAAGCCGCTCAGAGACTTAACTGTTGGTGGTTTCCTGGGGGCAAAGCAGGTTCAGGGTGTGGGTGATGTGTGTGGTGTGTGGTGTATGGGGTGTGTGTGTGTGTGTGTGTGTGTGTGGTGGAGGTGAGTTGTGGTGTGTGGTGTGGGTGGTGTGTGTGTGTGTGTGTGTGTGTGTGTGTGTGTGTGTGTGTGTGGTGTAGGTAAGTTACGAATATCAAAGCCCATCCACTGTGTGGATCCTGACTTGCAATGGAGACGAGAGGTGAAGACCTCCACCCCGGCACCTCTAAAAACTTATGTCCCACAAGGGCCCTGGAGACCAAGAATGCTTGCTGACGGATTGTTCCTAAGAGAGGGTAAACCCTAGGGTATGAAACCTGAGTGAGACCTTCATCTGATGATTTTTAAAATCTGCTTAGTAGGGAGCCATTTCTTTAAATGAAACCATTCATAGAAGACTCACTTAGAGACACAGGCAGACCGTTCTGGATGGGGCTGAGCGGGGGTCCCTTGAAGCCTGCTTCTTCAGCTGCCCCACTCCCCCGACCAGCAGAGCCCCCGAGACAGCTCTGGAAAACTCCAGAGATTTACAGTTTGCAAACCTCTGATCTAATCCAACTGCGTCGTTTTACTGGTGAATAAACCAAGGCCCACGGAGGAAAGGTCACGCAGCACGTCTGTGGCGGATGCTTCGAAAGTGAGTCTCGTGACCTCTGACGCAACGTGTCCGCTCTTCATGGCAGGCCACCCAGGACAAATGCACACGCTGGGTGGGGGACAGGAAATTGTTCCCTCTCCAACCTCCTAACAAAGGGGGGCCCACAGCCTGTCCACAGGCAGAGGGAGCCCCTCCCACGAGCCAGGCAGTGCTCTCAGTGCTTCCCGTGAATTTACGTGCTCAACCGCCTGGACAACCCCAGGAACTCCACTCTCATTATCCTATCGTACACAGGAGCAAACAGGCAGAGCAGGCTAAGTAACTAGCCCGACTCCTTGGCTATTCAGTGGCACGGCCAGGATTCCATGAGGTCCAGACATCAAGCCCTTCACCTCTGCATACGCTGCACCTCCCCTTCCCCAAGTAAGGGCCCAGCTCTCCTCTCCACTCTAGGAGGACTGCGAGGCCCTCCACTCTGCTCCCCAAGGAGCTGGCAAACAGTCCCCCAACAGGAGGTGCGGTCATACCTGTAACTTCCAGGATGCCCCAGGCCTCTGGCTCAAAGGCCACTGAGCGGTCAGCACTGCTCCCAGGGCAGGGGGTGCCCCTCACCTACACCAGCGCCTTGAAAATGTATTTTTTCTACCAATAACAGGCACTGTAGGCATTTAGGAACAGAGTGATAAGGCAGCGACTTCTGAGTATTTTACCTTTTGTCTTTGGCACCAGGGTTTGCTTTATATTAACCATGAGAACTGAGTACGGATCTGCCAGGGTCCATTTCATTATTGCAGAGGGTATTTCATTAGCAGATACTCTGTGCCTCTGACCTACACACCACATCCTAGGCCCTACTCATTAGTTCTCTTTCAAACACAGGAAAGTGACTCAGTCTTAGGCCGAGCAAAATCAGTACACAGAGCATCCCCACCCCATCCCCATCCTCCTCACTCGGACTCCCCGACTGCTAAGACTGCACCACGCCTGCCGCTCCTTCTATCTGTGGATCCACATACTCATCATGACTCATATTTTTCTAAACCATTCAAGGACATATTGCAGACATGAGGTCACATACCCCTCAAATATCATAGTGAGTGTTTCTCAAAAACACTGATCCATCTAACGGTCATGCTGCTGCTAAGTCGCTTCAGTCGTGTCCGACTCTGTGCAGCCCACCAGGCTCCGCCATCCCTGGGATTCTCCAGGCAAGAGTACTGGAGTGGGTTGCCATTTGCCCCTAAGTCAGGACACTTCTATCTAAGAAATAGTACTGTTACAGACCTCAATTCACATTCTTCCGTTGTCCAACAAGGTCTCTATTGCTTTTTGGTCCAGGATCTCAGAAAGGAACACATACTGCATTTTGGCGTCTGCCGCTTCAATTCTCTCTACTCTTGAAGACCCCGCAGTCTTTCTCTGTCTTTCATATCCAAGCAGTTTTAAAGGATGGCCCTTCTATTTGGTTCCTCGGGACCAGACGCAGGCTGTGTTTTCTTGGCAGGAAAACCCCAGGAATGATGCCGGGCTTTCTCTGTGCAGCACGGCAGGGGCACAAGGTGTCCACCCATCCCACACTAATGATGCTAGCTCTGATCGCCTGGTCAGGCTGGAGCCTGACAGGTTTCTCCACCGTAAAGTCACCACACTTTCCCTTATAATGAGGTGACCCTATGCGTGCCCCAGTCTGGTGCCCAGTGCCCTACTAGGCAGGGAGGAGTCCAAACAGAGTCCCACAGTCTCAATAAGTTAAGGGGACAGACTTCAAAATTCAGGGAGTGCAAGGCCACCAGAATTTGGAAGGCAGAGAACCAGAGAGGATAAAACTGACCATAGAGAAAAATCCAGAAATTGCAGGCACTTGAGTCTTTAGCTAAGCACAAATTTCACACGTGTGTGAGGAAACTTCCAGGGTTGGTGAAAAGCTACCTGCAGTGAATTGACGGAATAATCCCCTAAGATCAGACGTGGCTGGAAGTAGTCTGTATTCCCAGCCAACATGGTGGAAATGCCTCCTAGGACATAAGGCAGCAAGTGGCAACTTCAGAAGACTATTGGCTGAGCAGTAGAGCAAAATCTGCTTGAAAGGTTTCGCACCTAATGAAGCTTAGAAAGCAAGCCTTTAAAGGATCAAACTCTATTCTATTGAACTGTATTTTGGAATAAAGGTCAAAATATTTTAACAAATAATAATAATGTCCAATACCCAAAAATGTGAAATTCTTAGTATACTGCATCTAATATAAAATTACCAAGCATGTAAGGAAAAATATGCCCCATACTCAAGAGAAAAATCAATGAACAGAAACAGACTGTCAAACATCATGGATGGCAGGATTAGTAGAGGATATTAAAACAGCTACAATCAAATATCCCATATGTCCAAGAAGACACAAGAAAGCATGAGCATGAAGAGGCCAGAAATAGAAGATAAATACAAAAAAATCCACACTGAACTTCTGAGATGACCCACATAATGTCTGAGATGAAACATACACAGGACAGGATTAACAGGAGATTAGACACTACAAGAAAAACTTTGTGTACTTGAAGACAGAGCAATAGAAACTCTCCAAAATGAAACAGAAAAAGACTAAAAAATACGTGGACGACTTCTCTGTTGGTCCAGTGGTTAAGAATCCATCTGCCAACGCAGGGGACATGGGTCCAATCCCTGGTCCAGGAAGATCCCACATGCTGGGGGGTAACTAAACGCATGCACCCTAACTCTACTGAGCCCACGCTCTAGACCCCGTGTGCAGCAGCTGCTGACCCTGAGCACCGCAACTAGAGAGCGGCCACTACTTGCCACAACTAGAGGAAGCCTGTGCTTTCACAACAGTGAAGACCTAGCGCAGCCATAAATAAACAAATTCAAAACAGCCTGACACATTTAAAAAAAAAAAGCAGAGTTTTGGTGAGCCACAGGAAAATATGAAGACGCATACCATGCATACAATTAGAATTATAGTGGGTGGGTGGGTTCCAGTGGAAGTGAGGAGAATAATGGTTGAAATGTTTCCAAATTTGATGAATGCTACGAACCTACAGATCCAAGAAGCTCAATAAAGTCCGAGTGATTTGAAAAGACCCCGATGCTGGGGAATGATTGAAGGCAGGAGGAGAAGGGGATGACAGAGGATGAGATGGTTGGATGGTATCACCGACTCAGTGGACATGAGTTTGAGTAAGCTCTGGGAGTTCGTGAGTTGGTGATGGACAGGGAAGCCTGGCATGCTGCGGTCCATGGGGTCGCAAAGAGTCAAATACGACTGAGCGACTGAACTAAACTGAACTGATACATACACAAGGAAAAACGAGCCCAAGTCACATCCTAGTCAGATTGCTGAGGCCTTGACTATACATTCTATCACCTCCCGTTAATGGGCCCATAATCACTCAACAACAAAGTAGGAAAGAATCAAAGGGAGAGGGAAGAGAAGAATGGATGCAGGTGACATACCAAGACTGACTCAGGAGAGAGCAGGCAAGGGCGGCATGGTGCGTGCATGGCAGGCCACCACGGAGCCCGGTCACCCAGCTCCTCCTCTTCTCTGCAAGACGTCTTGCCTCTTTCCCAGAAGCAGCTACATTCCTACTATGTATGCTCAAAGCCCAGCACCAGAAGCCTCTAGGGACCTGGATTCACTGTCTCTGTGCCAAGTAAATCCTTTTGTTCCGGAGCCTGGCCCCATTCAGGAAAAGGAGTCCAATCAATGACAAAATCAGCAAGTGCAGCAGACACCTGGAGGTTGGTAGGACAAGTCCACAGGCCTAAAAATAGCCCTGACCACATTGGGAACCGAAGCAGCCCTGCCAGTTCCACCAGAACACTGCAGTTTGCCTCACCTCAGACGTTTCAGGTCAAGGAACAAAAACTTCCCAGTTCGCTGGGCTGCAGGGCACCGGCCATTTCATCCATCCTCCCCCAGCATCTGAGTGCAGGCTGCCACACACACATCACCATGGGACACTCTGTACCAAGGCGGGTACCCGCCCTGGCCCACCTACTGTTGCAGTACATCCAGCTGTACCCTGCGAGAGCCAGGGGCCAGCGCCGTGTTCAGGCCCTGTCCAGGCTGCGAGCAGGGGGAGGGCTGTTGTTGGAGACGCTGCCCCTGTACCTACCTGCCAGGCTGGGAGGACCTTCTCGATGTCATTCAGGTTGATTCCGTCCCCATCTTCCAGCTTCCCTTTTCCACACCTGGGCCAGAAAAGACATAATGGCATTGAAAGGACTGCTCACTCAAGCATTGTGTCCCAGCCCAGCAAGCAGGAAGAGCAGAGACGATTGGGAGAGACCCGGTCCTGCCCTTCTCAAGGCTGCAGAATCAGCCCTTTCCCACCTGGAGCAAACGGCACCCTCCTTCCTCAGGCCTGGGGACACAGACCTTCCTTGAGGACAAAGGACTGGATGCAGGCAAGAATGTGGGGCCTGGGGGTGGGGTGGGGGCACTAACATGACGTCCCACCCCTAGGAAGGTGAAGGGTACCAGAGTTCCCCTCTATCTTTCCAGACAAAGATGCTGAACTCCTTGCCAATGAACGCCCCAAAGTGTATGTGTATCCCAGATCCTGCAAAGCCCATCATCCTGCCCAGTTACACCAACGGGAAAGCAACTGAACAGAGAGACCAAGCAACTTTCTTGAGGTCACACAGGCCCCCATTCAGCTTCCTCTCTCCTGGGACTGCTACTGGGCCAGTCCAGCAATCCCGTTTTGTCTGCACATCTGCTGTGGGTGGGCATACCTCCAGGCTAGAGGTGCTGGCCCGGATTCACTAGCATATGTCCATGTCTTCCCCATATTTAAAGGTGTAGACTCTGGAACCAGACTTCAGGAGTTGGAGCCTTTTATCACTTACTAACTGGGTGATGCTGCACAAGTCACTGTTTCTCTCTGTACCTAAGTTTTCTCATTAGTAAAATGGGGATAATTGCTAAATCCTGAAAGATGATGCTGTGAAAGTGCTGCACTCAATATGCCAGCAAATTTGGAAAACTCAGCAGTGGCCACAGGACTGGAAAAGGTCAGTTTTCATTCCAATCCCAAAAAAAGGCAATGCCAAAGAATGCTCAAACTACCGCAAAACTGCACTCATCTCACACGCTAGTAAAGTAATGCTCAAAATTCTCCAAGCCAGGCTTCAGCAATACGTGAACTGTGAATTTCCAGATGTTCAAGCTGGTTTTAGAAAAGGCAGAGGAACCAGAGATCAAATTGCCAACATCCGCTAGATCATTGAAAAAGCAAGAGAGTTCCAGAAAAACATCTATTTCTGCTTTATTGACTATGCCAAAGCTTTTGACTGTGTGGGTCACAATAAACTGTGGAAAATTCTGAAAGAGATGGGAATACCAGACCACCTGACCTGCCTCTTGAGAAATCTGTATGCAGGTCAGGAAGCAACAGTTAGAACTGGGCATGGAACAACAGATTGGTTCCAAATAGGAAAAGGAGTACGTCAAGGCTGTATATTGTCACTCTGCTTATTTAACTTATATGCAGAGTACATCATGAGAAACGCTGGGCTGGAAGAAGCACAGGCTGGAATCAAGACTGCTGGGAGAAATATCAATAACCTCATATATGCAGATAACACCACCCTTATGGCAGAAAGTGAAGAGGAACTAAAAAGCCTCTTGATGAAAGTAAAAGAGGAGAGTGACAAAGTTGGCTTAAAGCTCAACATTCAGAAAACAAAGATCATGGCATCTGGTCCCATCACTTCATGGGAACTAGATGGGGAAACAGTGGAAACAGTGGCTGACTTTAATATTTTAGGCTCCAAAATCACTGCAGATGGTGACTGCAGCCATGAAATTAAAAGATGCTTACTCCTTGGAGGGAAAGTTATGACCAACCTAGATAGCATATTCAAAAGTAGAGACATTACTTTACCAACAAAGGTCCATCTAGTCAAGGCTATGGTTTTTCCAATAGTCATGTATAGATGTGAGCGTTGGACTGTGAAGAAAGCTGAGCGCTGAAGAATTGATGCTTTTGAACTGTGGTGTTGGAGAAGCCTCTTGAGAGTCCCTTGGACCACAAGAAGATCCAACCAGTCCATTCTAAAGGAGATCAGTCCTGGGCTTTCTTTGGAAGGAATGATACTAAAGCTGAAACTACAGTACTTTGGCCACCTCATGCGAAGAGTTGACTCATTGGAAAAGACTCTGATGCTGGGAGGGATTGGGGGCAGGAGGAGAAGGGGACGACAGAGGATGAGATGGCTGGATGGCATCACTGATTCGATGGACGTGAGTCTGAGTGAACTCCGGGAGTTGGTGATGGACAGGGAGGCCTGGTGTGCTGAGATTCACGGGGTTGCAAAGAGTCGGACACGACTGAGCGACTGAACTGAACTGAACATCATATGGCAGTTGGAGGATCAAATTAGTTAATATACTGAAGTGCTTAGAACTGTGCCCAGCATATAGTAAACACTATTATAAATGAACATGTACAGAATATATTGTAACAGTAAATACAGGCAATAATTAAGTAAAATCATAATAAAATAACAAGGTAAAAATATTAATGCTACTAGGAATACTGCTACCACTATTTCTGTCATTGTTATTATCGTCACCGGGGCTGAGCAGCAGCGCAGCGTCTAACGACAGCACAGATTCTAGAGCCAACACAGCCTCATGCAAGTTACTCAATTTTTCTGCAAGCTTATCATCCTTTGAAGTGAAAATAATAATAGTTCTTACCTCCTGAAACTGTGCTGAGTTTAGACGATGGGCGGCAAGCAGTTAGAATGGGACTGGTGTGTGCTCAGAGCCTAGTGAGTATTAGTTATTACTTCTGCAGTGGTTTTTTTCACTAAGTCGTGTCTGACTCTTTGCAACCTGGTAGACTGTAGCCCACCAAGCTCCTCTCCCATGGGATTTCCCAGGTAAGGATACTGGAGTGGGTTGCCATTTCCTTCCCCAGGAGATCTTCCCCACCCAGGGATCGAACCCAAACCTTCTGTATTGGCAGGCAGGTTCTTTACTACCACTGAGCCACCAGAGAAACGTATTATTATTAGCCCAGGTGTGGCAAGAGCTGCCCAATGGGCTGGTGGCAGCATTTTCCAGCTGCAGTTAATGCAACTCTCAAATTTCAGAGCAATTAGTTTATTTCATCAAATATTTTCACAGCATCTCTTGTGTTTGGGGATCTGCCAACCTTTCCTGGGGTCGTGGAAAATAAATCCCACGTGGTTCCTGCCCTCAAACGGCTCACAGGTCCAAGGAGTCCTCAGCTCAGACTAAGAGGGCGCTGAGCCTGAGCACCAGCAGGGGGCAGCACGAGATACGTGTTATCAAGTCCTACAGACTGAGGAGCCCTGGATCCCTAAGGAAGAGAAACCGGGGGGCGGCTGCAAAACCCAGCAGGGCTTGGGGGAGGTCAGAGGGACGGGGCGGGGGATATGGTCGACGCCCCCATCAACACACGCTTCTGTCCTTGGGGGCTCTGTCTCGGGCTGGGCCCTCGGGGTCACAGGCCGGCAGGAAAAGCAGCGGAGCTCAGAGGAGCAGCACCCAGAGCGGCCGGGGGAGGAGGGAGAGGAGCTGGGAGGGGAGCTGGCCCAGCAGAGCATCTGGGAGAACGTCCCAGGCGGAGGCCTGGAGCGAAACACCGCGCGCAGCCAGCAAGGAGGTCCGGGTTCTAGCGGGAGGTGGGTGGGGGGCAAGGGCGGGGCCCAGGGGCAAGAGGAATTGCAGGGCCCGCTCTGGAAGCACAGCGCGGGTTCCGGCCGGTGCAGCTGGGGTGGGAGAGGGGTGTAAGGGGACTTTCTTGCCCCTTCCGGCCCCACCCTAGTGGTGATGGTGCAGGACTGCAGAGCTGGAGAGAGGTCTGGAAACATGCCTCTCAGCTAACAACTCTGCCTGGTAGAAACATGCTGGCCCGCAAAGGCACCGATTGCTCGCAGTCACCTGTGTTCCCTGAGTCCTGGCAGCGCGGAAGGAGGGAACCGGGCACTCTGGCCGACAGGAATGGCTGACCCCCCACCCCCAGGTCAGGTGCGCAGGGACCGCATCTTTGACTCCAGTCCCCCTCAGACACTTGCCTAGCTTGCCTGGCCCTTTAATTCTCACCTCAGCAGCCTCTAGGGTCCGATGGGCAGGGAGGGCTGCTGTCTCCCTAGGTCTGGGGCTCAGAACTCCCTGGAGGGCCAGGCAGGTTGGAGGAGGTCTTAAGGTGGCTACAGACCAGCTGAGTCACTGCTGCCAACAGGGTTTCCAAGGCAACAGCCTTCTCTGATTTCTGTCCCTCCATGGAAACGCGGGCTGCGGGAAGCCTTGGCAACCGGGTGGGACCCTACTTCCAAGGGCTGCTGCAGAGGCTGGGCATGTCGAGTGCATCCCCAGTACTGCCAGACCCTAAGGGGCAATGCAGCCCCTGGCTCAGCCACAAGGTGGCCACGGGGCGCTGCACCTAAACTCTCCAGCAACCCAAGAGAGATGGGATTTGGCCAGAGAGCCAGTGGTAAAGAATCCACCTGCCAATGCAGGAGACCCAGGAGACGCAGGTTCGCTCCCTGAGTGGGGAAGATCCCCTTGAGGAGGAAATGGCAACTCACTCCAGTATTCTTGCCTGGGAAATCCCATGGACAGAGAAGCCTGGTGGGCTACAGTACATGGGGCCAAAGAGAGTCGGACATGACAGAGCGTGCATGCACACACACCCACACACCCCCCAGGTGTCACACACACACACACACACACACACACACACACACACACACAACAGGTGTCACACACATACACACACCCCAGGTGTCACACACACACACACACACACACACACACACACACACCCACCCCAGGTGTCTGGTGAACGGTGGGGAGACTGTCAGCAAGTCTGGGCCGCTCCTCCCAGTGAGTAAGCCTGGTGATGAGTGGGTGTGGCTGGTTCTTCCAGATCCACAAGGGACAAGGGCCCTCAGCAATAGGGGAACCTTTCTCTCCCTGGACAGTCATTTGTTACTGCTGCCAAACTGTATTTTTTTAGGCTGTTAATTTGCATGAACTGGTGCAGACACCTTCGGAAAACCTGACTCCACCACTCGATCCCCACTGGACAGACTCAGTCCATGAGGTAGTGTCATCACTTCTGTCCTCTGGGCCTCAGTTTTCCCAGTGGTTTCACCATCCATGTGCTCCCAGGGCAAAGAGGAGAGATGGGCACGTCCAGGGAAACGCCACCTCTCTCGGAAGCCTTCCCCAGACTGTGCATCAACCCCCCTCCACCGCTGGCTTCTCGGCCCCGCTCTCATTTACTTTATTTAACTCGCACCTGTGTACTCTGAGCGTGTACGCACAGTCTCAATTATGAATGGGCTCATGTCTCCTTTTAACAGTAGAGTGGACAACAATACTTCTGGGAAGGGACTGTATTGTATACTCTGTGTGTTCCTCACCATTTGGGGACCCAGCCGGCCTTGTGACCAGGCTTCAGAGGTGCAAACTGCTCCTTCCTTTCCCAAGGCACACTGCAAGTTCCGACCGGCCCCCACTTCAGGGCAGGCAGGAGCATCACTTCTGCAGAAAACCAGCTCCTGAACTTGACCTGAGCAAAGGTCAGTTCAGTTCAGTTCAGTCGCTCAGTCGTGCTGACTCTTTGTAACCCCACGAGCTGTAGCACCCCAGGCCTCCCTGTCCATCACCGACTCCCAGAGCCTATCCAAACTCATGTCCATCGAGTCAGTGATGCCATCCAACCATCTCATCCTGTCATCCCCTTCTCCTGCCCTCAATCTTTCCCAGCATCAGGGACTTTTCCAATGAGTCAGCTCTTCGCATCAGGTGGCTAAAGTATTGGAGTTTCAGCTTCAACATCAGTCCCTCCAATGAACACCCAGGACTATTCTCCTTTAGGATGGACTATTTGGATCTCCTTGCAGTCCAAGGGACTCTCAAGAGTCTTCTCCAACACCACACTTCAAAAGCATCAATTCTTTGGTGCTCAACTTTCTTTATAGTCCAACTCTCACATCCATACATGACTACTGGAAAAACCATAGCCTTGACTAGATGGACCTTTGTTGGCAAAGTAATGTCTCTGCTTTTTAAAATGCTGTCTAGGTTGGTCATAATTTTCTTTCCAAGGAGTAAGCGTCTTTTGATTTCATGGCTGCAATCACCATTTGCAGTGATTTTGGAGCCCCCAAAAATAAAGTCTGACACTGTTTCTACTGTTTCCCCATCTATTTGCCATGAAGTGATGGGACTGAATGCCATGATCTTAGTTTTCTGAATGTTGAGCTTTAAGCCGACTTAAGCTGAGCAACTTAGCTTTCCTAAACTCAGAAGCCTGGAGGGCCCAGCCCTGTGCAGTCCAGTAGCTCAGGAGGAAACTGGCCCCAGTGCTGCCAAGGGGGAGGACGCAGGGGACGGTGAGCGGGTGAGCGGATGGACGGGTGTGAGTGAGGCAGGGTCAAGGAAGCCCTGAGGTTGGGTCTCTGCTTGGCACTATCTCCTCCTAACAGGATGCCTCCATGTTCAAGGGCATCTCCTCTCTCCATCCCCAAAAACCATCCCAAAAGTTCATATAGAACCCACACAAGCAGGGGCAGGACAGGCGAGAAGACGGGGTCCCCTGGGAAAGTCTGATATGAGTATCTGGGCCTCTGCCCCCCAAAATATGCACATGCATGTCATTTTACATAAAAATTCAAGGGGATCAAGCCGATTCAAGGATACTCTGGTATCCTTGAGCCTGAACACAGGATGGTATCAAAAGGACTTAAATCAAGGTTCTGTTCCTGGGCAGGTTACTGTGCGTCTCTGAGCTGCGTTTCATCTCTGAAATAAGGATGCGAGCGTCTCCCTCCCAGGTTTTGTCACTGACACTGCAGGGAGACCACTGCCAAGAGTGGGGTGACCACTGGAGGTGGGTGGGGTGGGCAGAGTTAGCAGCGGGACAGGTGAGATGCAGGAATGTAGCCCAGAATGTCAGTTATATTTAGATCTGAAGTGACAGGGAGACAAGAGTGGATGGGTAAGGAGTGGAAGGAAAAAATAAAAAGCCATGAGTAGACTTAAAAAGAAAATGGAAAAGAGCAAGTGTTGGTGAGGACGTGGAGAAATCGGATCCCCTGCGTGTTGCTGCTGGCAATGTGAAATATTCAGCTGCTGTGGAAAACAGTTTAGCTGTTCCTCAGAAAGTTCAAACATAGGATTACCATCTAGTTTGGGAACAAGAGAGGTGGTGGTTACACAGCATTATCAATGTACTAAATGGCACTGAGTTGAATGCCTTCAAAGGGTTAATATTATGTTATGTGAATTTTAAGTCAGCATCACTGACTCAATGGACATGAGTTCGAGCAAGCTATGGGAGATGGTGAAGGAGAGGGAAGCCTGGCGTGCTACAGTCCATGGGGTTGCAAAGAGTCGGACACGACTGAGTGATGGAACGACAACAAAAATTATTTTAAAAATAAGGAAGAAAAGCAACCATCTGTCTCATACACCCCCACCCCCGCCCCAGGTCTGTCTGGAGTCACTTTCCTGTCCAGAGTCAGCCCAGGCCCTGACACCATCTTTTTTTTGACCGAAACACACAGCATGCAGGATCTTAAGTCCTGGACCAGGGATCTAACTTGTTTCACCTGCAGAGGAAGCACAGAGTCCTAACCACTGGACTGCCCGGGAAGTCCCTGAAACCATCCTTCAAAGCGGAAGTGAACACTGATGCATGAACTAAGAAGGGGACAACCGAGTAGAAGCAACAGGGACCACAGTGGTTCTTAGAGCAGGGGACCCTGGGGGAGCAGCAGCAGCATTTCCTGAGGGCTCCTTAGACATGGAAGCCCTCTGGGCCCCACCCCCCAGACCTCCCGAACCTGAGACCCTGGGGGTGGACCCATCGATCTCCGATCTCCGCTTCCATCAGCGGGTCTCAGCGCTGCGCTGGACCACGGCCAAGCAGGGTCACTGTGAGGGGTCAGGGAGGGGACCGGGCAGTATGGCTCACGGGGGCTGGGCAGTGAAGGGTGTGGGGGTTCCAGGGAGAGGCCAGTGAATGCGCAGGTCTGAGCCAGTGAGCCTCTCTGGGCATCAGCCTGCCAGGGAAAGGCCATCCACCGCCCCAGCTCCCGGAGGGACACAGCTGTCCCCTGCCTCACTGGCTGCTCTGTGAGAGCCCCTGGCTGCCGCTTACCCTTCTCGGTCGATGTGTGGCAGGGGCTGCTTGGGCGTGTGTCGAAGCTTCCGGTGGAACTGGGTGAAGTCCAGCTTTTCAGGCTGCAGGTCCCAGGTGGCACCACTAGAGGGCGAGAAAGGGGACGAGTCCTGTTAGTGATGGAGATAAGACACCCCGGGGGACACGCTGGGGGAGGCGCCAGGCAGGGAAGCAGCTCAGAAAGGGGTGGGCAGGAAGGGGAGGCGCCCACCGGCCCACAGGCTCGGAACGAAGCCTGGCACGTCAGCCCTGTGCTCACGGATCATGGGGCAGGGGCCTGCCTACGAAGCCTTCCCCTTCTTTAACCCTGCTCTGAGATAATGGATGCCTATAAAACACACAAGTGTGGGCCTGACCCCCACTCTCAGCGGTCCCCCTAAAACACCGGAAGGTCTGAGGTTCAGTCTGTCAGTGGGGAAGCAGGGGGCCAAGTCCCCCGAGTGCCGGTCTTGTGGGGAGACCAATGGCGTTTCCATGATGAGCAAGTCAGAGCCAGGTGCTCCTGGAG
The DNA here is from genome assembly GCF_002263795.3 of Bos taurus. Taxonomy (NCBI): domain Eukaryota; kingdom Metazoa; phylum Chordata; class Mammalia; order Artiodactyla; family Bovidae; genus Bos; species Bos taurus. The sequence continues at coordinate 48,338,970 of NC_037351.1, read as the reverse complement.
CACACCCAGAGTTGACCAGCTCCGGAGCCGGGGGCACAGCTGAGCTAAAGGGCCATCCGTGGCCTGAGCTGTCACTCCCAAAAGGGACAGACACCATGACAAGTGCTCATCAGCAAACCCTTCAGGGGCACCGAGCCCACGTCCTCATGAAGTCTGGCCAACGCCTGCCCCTGCAGCATGGCCCATCAGAAACCTCCGAGAGCTGGAAGCACTGACAGTCCTTCCTTCTCTCTGGCCCTGTCTCTGGGGCAGCCCCTGCTCCACCCCAGTTTGTCTAACGTGCACCAGCTGCCGCTCTCCTCTGTCCTCCACCTCCCCAGCACCCCCACCCCCTCTCCCTGGGGTCGGACTGGTGGCATCTGTCTCTCCCTTTCACACTCTTCTCTGCATCTTCTCTTCTCGTCTCCTCCTCTCCTTCCCTTGGACCCCACCCCAGTTGTCTCCTTCCTTCTCTCTCTCACCTCCTTCCTCCAGCTTCATCCTCTCTACTTCACCCGGCTCCACTTCTAGGACAATGAACTCTCAACATGAACTTGGCCCCCAAAGGGTCCCTAGGGAATAAGGACCAGGAAGCCGGGGTCCCAGCTGGAGCCACACACACAACAAGAGGAAGGGGGGCTCACCTGAAGGAATCGAAGGTGTTGGCAGCCCAGATATCTGTGCCCAGCATGTCCAGAGAGGTGTCTTTGCTGCCATTCTGGAAGACACGGAGGATGAAAGGGAGGTGTTATCTGCCCAGGCAGGACACGGAACAAGTGGGCAGAAGGCCCAATCCCAGAGAGGATGGCAGAGCCCTATCCCCTTGAGCAGCCTGGACATTAGAGGGGGCCGCTGAAGGGTCCCGGCAGGTGTATGCAGCGTGTATGAGTCAGGGGGACCCTGGCCTCCCCCAGGCACAGGCCCTCACTTCGACAGTGTTTGGCAGAGCTGTGTGGTCGGGTTCAGGGCACCCCAGGGCTCTGCCGCACCAGCCCATGGCTCTCTCCTCAAAGCCTCTGCACTGATGAGCTGCCTCCAGCACTGCCAGTGTGATGGTGGGGCGTCTCCCCAGGCAGGGACTCTGTGGAGCCCGGCACGCAGGAAGGTCTGTTGAGAGGCTGACTTCCTTTGGAATTAAGCCCCACACCCCGAAATCAGGCGGCATCAAGAAGCCCCCAAGGCAGTGGTGGTTTAGTTGCTTCAGTCGTGTCCGATTCTTGCAACCCCAGGGACTGTAGCCCACCAGGCTCCTCTGTCCATGGGATTCTCCAAGCAAGAATACTGGAGTGGGTTGCCATTTTCTTCTCCGGAGGATCTTCTTGACCAAGGGATCGGACCCACATCTCCTTGATCTTAAGTGGATTCTTCACTGCTGAGCCACTAGGGAAGCCCAAGAAGCCCCTATGGACCAACAATTCCAGCAAAGGAACTTTTCTAACACTCTGGTCTTTATCCTCTGCTGTTCCCTATGTGATTCATCCCGCAGACATGACCCAGCTTCTGCGATCTGCCCCTTGGCTGATGGTCTCTGCCACAAGTTTGCCAGTTCCCTGTCTTCACTCCAGATGCCACTGTCCCTCTTTGAAACTGAGCAGGACCCTATGGGGCCTTCCCAGAACAGGCCCAACCCCCTCCTATGTTCCTCCCCCTGCCTCTTGTCTGTAGAAAGACTTTAGCCTCCTAGGCCTTTCCCGAGTTCCAAAGAGTAAATTTAATCAGAGAAATGAGAAAATGCACAAGCAAGACAAAATAATAATAGTTTAGCCATTAAAAAAAAATGCTAGGACCTTTAGTTCTTCCTCAAGGTCTATAGATAATATTCTGAATCATGTCCTTTGAGCTGCTCTGCAGGCACTTCACTCCCACCAGGTGGAAGATGTTAACTGCATGCTGACCACAAGCACGGAGATTCCAGATGGGCTGGAACCAGAAGGCTGGTGATGCTGACGCCCAATTACCTCACCACCAACCAATCAGAAGAATGTCTTTGAGCTGATCCCACACCCCTCAACCCTGCTTCCTCACCCTGTCTTTAGAATCCTTTCCCTGAAGGCCTATGGGGATGTTGGGACTTTTAAGCACTAGCTCGCCTGGACTCCTTGCTTGGCAACTGTAATAAACGCTGCACTCTGCTTCATCACTTTGCTTCCCTGATATCAGTTGGTAAAGAATCCACCTGCAATGCAGGAGACCTGGGTTTGATCCCCTGGAGAAGGGAAAGGCTACCCACTCCAGTATTCTGGCCTGGAGAATTCCATGGACAGCATAGCTATATAGTCTATGGGGTAGCAAAGAGTTGGACACGATTGAGCAACTTTCACTTCACTTCACCTGGCTTCACCACAACCCAGAATCAGTACATTGGTTTTAGTAAAGCAGACCCAAGTTTGGCTCGGTAACATCATGACCCCCACAGTCCATTTTCCATCACCACACTCTTTAAAAACAATACTTCCACCTCTCCTGAAGCTGACCGTGTGCGTGCCTTATAACCCAGGACTCCACTCCCAGGTACAAACACAGCCGAAATGTGCACAGATGTTCAGAAGTCATTTACAGCACAGAATACAGCACTCTCATTCATAACAGCTACTGACTGGAGACCACTGGAATGCCTAGCAACAGGTGAAACAGATCAGTCGTGGTGTGTTCACGTCCTGGAATATGACATAGCAGTGAGAATAAACAGACTAAAACAATACACAACAGAAATAAAGCCCACAAACGCAGAGTGGAATAAAGGAACCTAGACACAAGAGCACCAGCTCGCTGACCCAATTTTATATAAAGTTCAAGAACAGGCACACTAATGTATGGAGACGGAATTTGGACAGTAACTGGAAAAGGGCCTCAGGGCGCCCTGGGGGCTGGTAACTTCTGTTCTCAATCTAGCTGCTGCTTTCCCGAGTGTGTCCAGTTAGTGAGAATCCACTGAACTGGATGCTCCTTCTCTGGGTGCTGTGACATTCTGGTTGGATTCCTGGTAGAATCCCCAGCTTTATCTTTATGATGATCTATCCCAAGACTTGTCACTTTCAGATCCACAAGCTCATACACCAGGAAATCTTCCTTGGAGATCTTTCCCCAGGCTTAGGCCTGGGCAGGCGCTGAAAACACAAAGGTGTTTCCCAGGCCTTGCCGGCGAAGAATGGCAGGGGATGACACACACATGATAACTACTCACTGATTCGAGCTGCCACAGGGGGGCCAAGGCACGGGCAACTTTCCTGAGGAACAGAGAGGGGCTCCCTGAGTCAGGGTTCGGGGGGTCAGGTGAGAGAGGGAAAAGGAGGGGCGCAGTCACCCTGGAAAAGGCGGCCGGGGGTGGAAAGGGGCCCTGGCAGGACACGGTGAGGTGTTCCGGGTGACCTGAAGGCCTTCTGGGTTTGCACAGGGAGCAGCAGTGTGTCAAGGGGCCCCCAGGCGGGCGAGTCAGCGGCCCCCACATCACCCCCTCAGTCCTGGTCAGGGCCTACGAGGCGCAGCCCACGTGCTCCTCAGTGATTGCTGCGGGTTGCATCGTGTCCCCGCCCCACCCCGCCACCACCGTTATTCACACCCTTCAAGAGACTTTCACCGTCTTCCTCACACACGCCTTCTCCTCTTGCCACAATGACCCCTGTGACCTCAGTGAAGTTACGTCACCATTTTGGACTTCAGATTCCTCGTACTCGAATAAAAAGATACTTGAGCGTGAAGGGCCAGTGGCTGTGGGTGGCTCCTCACGGGCACCTGTGCTGAGATCACCCCTCTCCCACCAGTGGCAGACGTCACCAATCAACTGTGGCCTGATTTACATCCTCTAATTAGGTGGCCCCTTGTGCTCCAGCATCAGTCCCTCCTGTCCTTCTGTGAGCTGCCTTGTCACCCCACCCACCCCAACTCCTGGTGCCCTGCTCGCTTCAAGTGCAGCTTTGACATTGCAGGCGGCTGGAGCGACTCACCTCTATTAATATTAATCAACCCCCACACGAGGACAGCCTCCATCCTCCTGAGACGTCAACTGGCTTGCTCACGACACCCTTCCCAGGCCTCAGAGATAATTATCAGTAAGTGTGGCATTTCCAAATGACTTCTAAAGCAAAGGTCAAAAAAAAAAAAAAAAATCAAATAAACCCAACCCTGCTTCCAAAGCACACGTCTGAGACGACACCCAGAGTGACGCTCATGCCTTCCTCCAGGATGGTCTTACAAATTCAGCTTCCTTGGAGTGGACCACTGTTCTGTCATCACTCGCTTACACCCATAGAATGTTAGATCTCCCCAAGTAAGATTTTTTCCCAAAACATTTTTATTGTGGCTGAATGCACATAATGTAAAATCTACCACCTTAGCCACTTTAAGTGCACAGTTCAGTGGTACTAAATATATTTATAACATCGTGCAACCATCAGCACCACCCATGCCCGTAACTCCTTTCATCTTGAAAAACTGGAAGTCTATCCATTGAACGATAATTCCCCATTTTCCCCTCCCCTGGGGAAAGGGACCCTGGCAGGCACTCTATTTTCTGTCTGTGATTTTGATGACTCTAAATACCTCACACAAGCGTAACATACACTATTTGTCTTTTTTGTGATTGGCTTACTTCACTTGACGTCATGTCCTCATGGTTCATCCGTGACCCCAACTACCTTTCAAGCTCCTGGACTGCACCTGCCTTCTGTTCTTGTTCCCCCACAGTGGCCAAGCTGGGCACAGTAGGTCCACCTCTGATGCCTGCCAACTGGTGGAAGAGACTCCAGCCTGAGAGGCAGAGGCCCTGCTGTCTCTGTGCCTGAAAGACTGATTCACAGGTTAGGATGTCAAGATGGAGTGACCGTCCTGAGATCTGAGGCCCTGAAAGAAGGAGGAACATAGGATGGAGAGAGAACAACCATGAAAAACAAGGGGAAGCCACAGCTACACCCGGGACTGCACGCATCTCACGGGGAGGAGAACCCTCCAGTCAGTTCAGTTCAGTTGCTCAGTCGTATCCGACTCTTTGCAAACCCATGGACTACAGCACGTCAGGCTTTTCTGTCCGTCACCAACTCCTGGAGCTTACTCAAACTCACGTCCATAGAGTCAATGATGCCATCCAGCCATCTCATCCTCTGTCGTCCCCTTCTCCTCCCGCCTTCAATCTTTCACCACCATCAGGGTCTTTTCCAATGAGTCAGTTCTTCACATCAGGTATTCAAAGTATTGGAGCTTCAGCTTCAGCATCAGTTCTTCCAATGAATATTCAGGACTGATTTCCTTTAGGATTGACTGGTTGGATCTCCTTGCAGTCCCACGGACTCTCAAGAGTCTTCTCCAGCACCACAGTCCAAATGCACACAAAGCTCCCTCCTGGGCTGGAGGCTGGAGGTGGTGGCTATGAGACCAGCACCCCTCCTAGCAGAAAGGGGAGGCTCTCCACCACCTGCCCTGTGCAGGGAGCACCAACTGAGCGAGGGGCCTGGGCATCGCAAGCTCAGGCCCCAGCCTCTTCTGAAGCAGCGTCCCTGGCAGAGGACGTACCAGGCTCTGGATTCTGGGGGTCCACGACAAGGCCCCACTGGCTGATGGTGGGAAAGACTGGCAGGGCGGCAGCTGCAGGAGCGATGCCCTGGGCCCCTGAGCAGGCGATTCTCTGTAAAGTGAGGCCCCACCCCTTCACGCGCTGCAGTACCGTCTCCATTCGGAGGAGAGAAGCCTCTATTTTTTTCAGTACTTCATAGTTTATAGACTCTCTCCACACATTTTCCTCATGTGTGTGAGTGAGTGAGTGAAAGTTGTTCAGTCGTGTCTGACTGCTTGTGACCCCATGGATTGCAGCCCACCAGGCTCCTCTGTCCATGGAATTCTCCAGGCTGGAATATTAGAGTTGGGAGCCAATCCCTTCTCCAGGGGATCTTCCTGACACAGGGATGGAACCCAGGTCTCCCACATTGCAGGCGGTTTAACTACCAACTGAGCCACCATGGAGTCCTCATAATTCCCACCCACCCTCACAGCAACCCAGAGAACTTATTCCTGAGCTGACGGAGATAACCTGAGCCCTATTTTAACCAAGACCGCTGCAGTCCCCAGCAAACACCCTGCTACTCGACTGTCCCCCCATCACCCTTCCATCGCTCAAACTCTGGTTCAGCAAGCAGCATCCCGCACCCAGCGGAAGCCTCCATCTCACCCCTCCACTTCCACTCCTCACTCGGGTCTACCCCCCGCCTCCATTCCCTCCCCCACAGCATGACTGATTCTCCGAGCTGAGGAACAGAAGTGGCAAGCCCCTTTTAGACCAGGGGCCTGGAGCCCTGGCGTCCTGTGGTCCTGGGGAAACAAATTGTGCACAGCATCCCTGGAGGCGGCAACGGCACTGGGCAAGAATCAGGACTCTTGGGGCCACTAAACAGGATGTGCTGAGAGCAGTGGGCAAGCCTGTGGCCTCTCTTGCTGAATACAATAGCAGGGTGACCTTCTAAGGCCAGCGTCATAACAGGGCAGAGGGCCGTGTCTGGAGAAGCCCACAGCGCAAATCCTGGTGACGGGGATGACTTACTGGTCGCTGCTCCCTTTGGCACAATGACTGCAGCACGTAACAAGGACCTGGGCGTCTGAGAGTTCTGGGCGATGGGACGTGACAGGCATAATCACTGCATGAGACCTTTTACCACCCGGGGCTGGAGAAAGGGCCTGGCTCTTTGAAGCAAAGTCTGTGTCCTTTAAGTCTCAGCCCAGGAAGAGAAGAGCCTCAGCCAGCAGAGACTCCCTTCTGGGTCCCTTGAAGCTGAGGCAGTGACCCAGCTGGTGCCCAGCGGGGCCAGGACTCACTGGTGGGGTGACCCTGCCACTGAACTGAGAGCCAGGAACCTAGTGGTTTCCCACACCCACCCCAGCGCCCAGGCGACCCTGGGGCCACCTGCCATGTGGAGTCAGGTCCAGGCGGAGCCCTTGAAACCATAAAGGGCCCGGATGCTCCCCTTTCCTGAGTCCTGGGCTGCTTGCTGCTTAGTCGCTCAGTCGCGTCCGACTCTCTGCAACCCCATAGGCTGTAGCGTGCCAGGCTCCTCTGTCCATGGGGATTCTCCAGGTAAGAATACTGGAGTGGGTTGCCATTTCCTTCTCCAGGGGATCTTCCTGACCCTGGACACCAGTCCTCAAACCCCCAAGACACAGACAGGGCAGGGAAGAAGGTGGTGAGGGGCGTGGCTGTTCCCCTTGCTGGTACAGGGGCCTCTGGGTCCCCCCCACCAGCACACAGGCAAGGCTCTGTGTGGCTGTGCAGCTCAGATACTGTCTGTGAAAGGGCTCGGAGGCCACCCCGAGCTCCCGAAGGTACTGGCTTTATTGCAGGCTGGGCCGCTGTGCTCTTCCTGCACTCAGAGAAAGCAAGTCTCCTTCCCACCCGCCCCCGGTCTTTCTCTCTCTTGGGATCCAGCTCAAGAGCCTTCCGTCCTGTGGTTCTGCCATTTTCTCATCAGCTGGTGCCCCACGAGCCTGCACCAACACTGGGTAGCGCACACCCCAGTGGCCGATTTCCTTCCTGATCCACTGTGTGCTCCCGGCATGTTCTAGAAACACTAAGCCACTGGCTCACAAATGTCAGTGTGCATCAGAATCACTGAGGGAAAGGACGGCTGGTCGTTTAAAAGTAGGGCAGCCGGAGGGGTCCATGGAATACGCTGTTGGAAACAGTGGATATTAAAAAGTTTCCTGGGGGTCAAAAAGTTTAGAAAGGCTCCTTAGTCAAATATTTGGGACGCACAGAGTCACATGACTGATAATTAATTAATTATTTTATTGCAGAATTTCTCAGTGCCTTTATTGGTCTTAGATGCTGATTCTTCAAGTAGGTGGCAGCATGCTATGCCATGCTTAGTCGCTCAGTCATGTCTGACTCTCTGCGACCCCATGGACTGTAGCCTGCCAGGCTCCTCTGTCCATGGGGATTCTCCAGGCAAGAATACTAGAGTGGGTTGCCATGCCCTCCTCCAGGGGATTGTCCCAACCCAGGGATAGAACCCAGGGCTCCCACATTGCAGGTGGATTCTTTACCATCTGAGCCACCAGGGAAGCCCATGAACACTGACTGGAGTGGGTAGCCTATCTCTTCTCCAGGGGATCTTCCCGACCTAGGGATTGAACCGGGGTCTCCAGCACTACAGGCAGATTCTTTACCATCTGAGCTACCAGGGAAGCCCAGCACACTATACAGCTTTCATCAAATGTTTCTGGCCAGAAATCCACCCCACTCTTCCCTTCTACTCCATGAGCGTCCTGCAGGACTGTGGTCCCCCCAGAGGAACCCCCACTGGGAAATAGCCATCTTAAGCGCTCAGTAAACTCTCTTCCCCATCTAGTCTGCCATCCCTTCCATGGCAGGATCCTTGGCTTCACTGTTGTGCCCCCTGCCTACTCACCCCCACCCCCTCCTGAGTCTTGGGACACAGCATCATTCATTATTATTTTCTTTGCAAGGCCTCCGTGGTTAGGCACTGAAAGCTCTCCACAAAGCCTCACTGGCTTCTTCAAGAACATTCTCCAAGTTCCAGTTCCACAGCTGTCCCTGGTGACCAAGGCTTCCCTCCAAGTCCCACCCCTTCCCCGGCCCTGAGGTCACTCAGCCCGGCTCCCCAGTTGTTGCAATGCCAAGGTTCTGAGGAGCCTTCTCAGAAACAATCACACTTTCCAGTGGATCGTTTTTTAGCACTTAAATGCTGCCGGAGCCTTCACAACAGCCCTTTAACTGGCAATTAGGGGGCCCCTTGCCAGGGTAAATCATGCTGCTCTCAGAACAGATCATAAAGGGCTAATGAGCACTTTACACCATGTGGGGAAAGAAATGGAAACGGCTGCTCACCGTCAGGGGGACTGAAGCCGCCTCTCAAAGGGCCACACTGGGTGCACAGCTGCCCCAGCTGAGGGGTGACAGGCTCCAGAGAATGACAGCAAACCCCGGTGCACTCCTGGCACACCAGGCGCCACCTGAGCACTTGGCATCTGTGGCAGCCCTAGGAAGCAACTGCTGCCATCACTATGCCCATTTCACTGATGAGGAAACCGAGGCTCAGAGAACCTGCCCGCATCACAGCTAGTTTCCCAGATGGGGATGCACAGAGTGTGAGGCCAGTGTTTACGCTCTCAGCCATGTGCCCTGCCGTTACACAAGTCAGATAACTTCTGATCCCACTGCAGAGTTTCCCATAACGCAAACACATGTCCACATCCCTACCAACACCTGGGTTCTCCGAGCCTGTCTCTTGGGAAGGCAGCACTGGGGCAGGGAGCAAATCACTTGCAGTGAGAGAAAGAGGGGATGTGGGGGTGTGAGCTGGGATGGGTAGGGACAAAGGGCTCCGTGTGGGAGTGAACGAAGCAAGATGGGAGTGAGTCACTGCACAGTAGAAAACATGCCAAGTCAGGTGCATTGGGAAAAAAATGACCCTCTTCTATGCTGCTGTTCTTTATTAATATACAACTGCAGAGTCACCCTTGCTTCTGCACACAACATGTATGTGCTCAGGCCTGTGAATGTGTGTGTGTGTTGACAATCCTAGGCTGCAAACATTTGGAAGCAAGGCAGAACCTGGCTGAACAGGGCAGGGGGCAGCAGGAGGACCCCTGCCTTTATCTGTGGGGTCACAAGTGAAGTTCCAACTAGAGGATGTCCGAGCATGTCAGTGTGATGTCCGCTGCTGTGTCAGCTGCACCAGAGCTGGCCAGCCCAGGACTGGGGTTTGCAGCTCCAGGGGCCAGCTGCTGGTCATCAGCTCTACAGGGCCCTGCTTGGGTACCGAGAGATGCGGGCTGCCGCTCCTCAGAAGGCTCATAATCCCAGTCCATTTCCCTCTGTCGGCACAAAATGTTTTTCCACAGATTCCGTCCATCACAGGAGCCAAGAGCAAGCAACCCCACAGGCTTGGGGCTCCCAGGGGAGGTGACGGGGTGTGCCGTCTCTTTAAACAGTGGACAAGACTTCTCTCCTTCCTCTCCAAGGATGCTCTCCCAAGTCCCCTGCCCCCAGCCCCAATCTATCACCCACATTAGTGGATTAACACAGAGCTAGCCACCAGGTCCGAGGGAGGTCCGAGGCAATCGTCTCTGCCTCACAGGTCTTACCACCTAGCTGGGGAGTCACAGAAAAGGAAAATACAACCAAAAAAACAACACGTACTTAAGCACCAAATGACACAATGCATGCCAATGACTCTGGACTCCAGGGAAAACTTCCTGCATGGATGGATGGGAAAGCAGGACCCAAGGCCTGCAAGCTGCTTCCTGGGACCCCAGGAGGATTGCTCCAGCTCCTTGGGCCTGAGCTGCCTCTTCCGTACAATGAACATTGGACTACATTAGTGATTCTCAAGGGCAGGAAATGAAACATGAGACACTGGGAGAGTGTTTTACATTACACAGAACATTTGAAGACCAAAGGACACCAAAGGCATCTCCTGGGCTAAAACGGGGGTTTCTGGCAGGCTGGCTCCTCTTGGTCCCTCAGATTCTGAGGGTGACTTGGGTTTACCTGAGCAGAGAATTAGTAGGAGTCAAGTGCCGATGGAGGTGTGGGGGGAGGGCAGGGCCCAGGGAGGACAGTCCTGTCCTGACACCTCACGTGCAGGCGTGCGTGCGTGCGTGTTGGGGGTGGGGGTGGGGTCGTGTTCAGCACCAAGGACAGCACCCCACACGCTGGTGCGAAAGACAGTGATGGACCTCCAATATTTCAATCCCTCCTGGGTGGCTCTGTGGTAAAGAATCTGCCCGCCCACGCAGAAGGTGCAGGCTCAGTCCCTGGCTTGGGAAGATACCCTTAAGGAAGAAATGGCAACTCACTCCAGTATTCTTGCCTGGAGAATCCCATGGACAGAGGAGCCTGGCGGGCTACAGTCCATGCAGTCGAAAAGAATCGGACATGACTTAATGATTGAGTGAGTGAGTGAGACAACAGGAAGGCCAGAGGCAGGAGAACAAGAGAGTGGAGACCAGAAGAAAAAGCCTCCTGAGTGGCACCAGAGATGAGTTCAGGAGCAGACGAGGCCACTCCTTTCATTCTGGAACTCTCCTGCCTGTTTGTCCAATCTGTCCCTTCTCTCTCTACCCTGTCTTTGAATTAGGACCCAAAGGCTAGGGAGGAGAGGGAGAGAGTTACTAAAGTCTGTGGCCAAGTACATTTCTCCAGTCTCTCGGCTAATTAACCAGGCTTCCTTCATAGCACAGTCCAGTAAAGAATCTGCCTGCAATGCAGGAGACCCGGATTCGATTCCCGGGTCAGGAAGATCCCCTGGAGAAGGAAACGGCAATCCACTTCAATATTCTTGCCTGGAGAATCCCATGGACAGAGAAGTCTGGGAGGCTACAGTCCATGGGATCACAAGAGTCAGACACGACTTAGTGACTAAACCACCACCACCACCACCAGGATTTAATGCCAACACTGGGACTTCCGTGGCATTCCAAATGTTAAGACTCCATGCTTCTGCTGCAAGGGGCCCAGGTTCAATCCCTGGTCAGGGAACTAAGATCCTACAGGCATGGCCAATAAATAACTAAATAAAAAATTTCAAATGGCAATATTATTAGTACCTATCCTAGACTGGGCTACAGCAGAGGCCACTTCTGGCTGGCTGCCTGTCCAGCATCTGCTGAAGGAATAGGGTCCCACTCAGCTTGCCCCATACCTGTGTGCAGAGAAACGATCCCATCCTCCAAGGCTCCTCACTAGGAGGACTTCGGAACTCCCCAGTCCCCATAGATACCTTCCTTTCCTGCCAGCACCAGACTCAGGACCACAGAAAGGCAGGGAGGAGAGGGCTTGAGTGGTCACCTGGCCCAGGGCTGACCTGGGACGTCCACAGAGATGTTCCCAGAGTGATGACATGGATGGGGCTGGGGAGAGAGCAGGTGGGTGCCCTCCCCTGCCTCACTGAACAGTTCTGCCCTCTCGGTTTTCTACATGAGATTTCCTTGAAATATTGTGATGAAACAATAGGTTCTATACTTTAAAAATTTTTTAGAGAATTGTAGATTCACATCTCAGAGAAGGCAATGGCACCCCACTCCAGTACTCTTGCCTGGAGAATCCCATGGACAGAGGAGCCTGGTAGGTTACAGTCCATGGGGTCACAAAGAGTCAGACACAACTGAGCAACTTCACTTTCACTTTCACTTCCATGCATTGGAGAAGGAAATGGCAACCCACTCCAGTGTTCTTGCCTGGAGAATCCCAGGGATGGGGGAGCCTGGTGGGCTGCCGTCTATGGGGTCGCACAGAGTCGGACACGACTGAAGCGACTTAGCAGCAGCAGCAGATTCACATCTAGATGTAAGAAATGTCAATAGAGATTTCATGGCCCCAGTGGCTCAGATGGTAGAGAATCTGCATGCAATGCAGGAGCCCTGGGTCGGGAAGATCCCCTGGAGGAGGGCATGGCAACCCACTCCAGTATTCTTGCCTGGAGAATCCCATGGACAGAGGAGCCTGGTGGGTTACAGTCCATGGGGTCCAAAAAAGTCAGACACGGCTGAGCGACTAACACAACACACACGTATGTATCCTTTATCCAGTTTCCGCAGTGGGGAAACTTGTAGACGTGTACAGCTCAGTATCACATCCAGGGTACTGACAGCGGTACTGTCAGGAAGCTGAACATTTCCACTGGCATGCGGGTCTTTCCTGCTGTGCTTCTGTGCCCACACCCACTTCATCCTGTGCCCTCCCGTAACCATGGAGAACTGCTAACCTGCTCCCCGTTTTTATAAGTGTATTGTTTTGTTGTTGTTTAATCGCTAAGTCGTGTCCAACTCTTTGCGACCCCATGGACTGTTAGCCAGCCAGGATCCTCTGTCCATTGGATTCTCCAGGCAAGAACACTGCAGTGGGCTGCCACTTCCTTTTCCACTTGGCATTTTAAGACTGGGATATTAGTGAAATCATGTAGCTTTGGGGGGTTGGCCTTTTTTCACTCTACACAATTCCCTGGAGATTTATCCATGTTGCTGCATGTGTCAACAGTTGATTCCTTTTGACTGCTGAGGACCATAACTTATTTAACTATTCACCTGTTGAAGGACATCTGGATTGGTTCCAGTTTTGGGCTATGATGAATAAAGCTGTTATAGACATCTGAGTACAGGTTTTTGTGTGAACGTAAGTTTTCATTTCCCTGGGATAAACACTCAGGAGTGCAATTGCTGAATCATACGGTACTTGTAGGTTTAGTTTTATGAGAAACTGCCAAACTGTTTTTTAGAATGGCTGTACCATGTAACATCCCCCCCAGCTATGTTTGTGTCATCCAACTTCTCTGTATCTTCACCAACATTCAGCGTTGTCACTTTTTTTTTTTTAATTTTAGCCATTCTGATAGGTGTATAAAGAGCTACAGTGAACATCTTCTTCTGTGCTCATTTGACATCTTTTCAGTTCAGTTCAGTCGTGTCTGAACTGAACGTGTCAGCTTGTGATCTCATGAGCTGCAGCACGCCAGGCTTCCCTGTCCTTCACCAAGTCCCAGAGCTTGCTCAAACTCATGTCTATTGAGTTGGTGATGCCATCCAACCATCTCATCCTCTGTTGTCCCCTTCTCCTCCTGCCTTCAATCTTTCCCAGCATCAAGGTCTTTTCCAATGAGTCAGTTGGTCAAAGTATCAGGTGGTCAAAGTATTGGAGCTTCAGCTTCAGCATCAGTCCTTCCAATGAATATTCAGGATTGATTTCCTTTAGGATGGACTGGTTGGATCTCCTTGCAGTCCAAGGGACTCTCAAGAGTCTTCTCCAACACCACAGTTCAAAAGCATCAATTCTTTGGTGCTCAGCTTTCTTTATGGTCCAACTTTCAGATCCATACATGACTACTGGAAAAACCATAGCCCTGACTAGATGGACCTTTGTCAGCAAAGCGATGTCTCTGCTTTTGAATATGCTGTCTAAGTTTGTCACATATCCTCTTTGGTGAAAAAAGTATCTCTTCGTATATTTTGACCATTTCCTAACTGCACTTTTTTCAATGCTGAGTTTTGAGTGTTCTTTGTATATTCTAGATGTTTGTCCTTTGTCAGATACATGTTTTGCAAAATCTTCTCCCCCTTTGTAATCTGTCTTTTCCGTGCTCTAAAAAGGGTTTTTACCCAGAGCGAGAGTTTTTCATTTTGATGAAGTCCAATTTCACATCTCAGTGTTGATATTTACTGATCATCTTCATTTTTTCACTTTGAAATCTTTGCAATTCTTGGCATGACACATGATTTTTTATTGTAATCAGGACACTTCCATGTTATGTAATGAGAGTCTGAATCTCATTTAAATCTTCTGTTTTAGCTGGCTTTCTGTGGTACCACTCTGGCAGGGAAAAGAAGGGCACAGCCTCACGAGTGCCAGTGGAGGCAGAAGTCCAGGGGGCACCTGTTACGGCTCAGTGGAGGTGGGAGTCCCAGGGCTCCACGTGGCCCCTACTGACCCTGCCATGGTGGCCTCAGGACCACCGGGCAACAGTGGAAGTCCCAACTCCTTATTAGAACCTCCTCTGACACATCTTAACAGGGACGGGAGAGGCACCTCTATCCCACTGAGTGAAGGTGGGCGTCCAAGCCCCACTCTGCAGGGCCTCCAGTAATGGGGGGAGGCAAGGGGCTTCTTACCAGCCAGCAGGGATGAAAGTTGCAGCTTCCTGCTTGACCTTCACAGACACCACCCTGGTGAGTGGGTTCAGGGGTCTCATTACAGCCCAGAGGAAGGGGAAACCCAGGCTCCCACTGGGTCTCTGCTGGGGGTGAGGACGGGACCACAGTTTTTCCTGTGCTATTAACTTTTCTGTCTTGCTTGGTCCCCCTTTTCCTAGACCTAAGCTTGGAGATAGTAGGCTTTTGTTGGGACTTAAAAAAGAACAATCCGTGTCCACTGGCATTTCTTGGTTACTTGCTTCTTCAGCTTCAAGTCTGGGAGACAGGAGGCAAAAAGGAACCCCAGGGAGGCCACTCCCGCGGCATTTCTCAGGTCCCAAGGTCCCAGTCTGCCTTCCCTCCACCTCTCAGAATTTTTGATCTGTTTTACACAGAATGGCCAGGCTTTTAGTTGTACTTAGCAGAAGGAATATAGAAAAGGACATCTATTCTATCTTCCCAGAAGTGGAAATTTAGGTCTATATTTTCCACAAAATATTTTGATGTTAAGTCTAGTCATCTCCTCATTTTTTCAGAGGGGAAACTGAGGCTACAGGGAGATGATGTATCTCACCAGTGATGAAATAGCAAGTCAGAGGTACAGGGACAGGGACTCACATCTCCTAGCTCCAGTCGGATGCGGTTACCATGACAGCATGGCCTATCCCCCTACAGATGCCAGCGGCCCCGCAGACAACAGCTCCCTTCCTCTCCGTATTTACAAACGATTGGGCTTTGGATTGCTGCTTTCCACTTGAGAAAGCCTTCTTTCTCTACCCAGACACTAAGTACTCTGAGGGCAGAGACCAGGCCACACGGCTCATCCTGTTTACAGTGGGCGCTCGGTGAATGTTTGCTGACTGTTCTCCCTATAAGAGTTAGTCGTCAATATTGTTGGGTAAGTGTTATACCCTGGTTTCTCCAGATGAACTGGAGCCAAGCGTCACCGCGAGGCTGGGGACAGATGGCATCTTCTGGAAGAGAGAGGCTCACATGCTGAGAGCAGTGGAGGTTCACAGATCACGCTGTGTGAGGGAATGCAGTTCGTACTGATGACGCTCCCAACAAAGCAACCCAAGGCGGAACCTGGGAGCCACCGGTCCTGCCCCAGACTCCTTAGCCCTGCGGTGTAAGTGCCTGTCCCCGCCCCCTCTCAACCCTCCCTTCGAACAGAGACACACCCACTGCATCTGCAGTCCAGGTTCCCAGCACGGTGCCCGGCACACAACGAGGAGGTGCTAATTGGATCAGTGAATGAAAAGCAATGCACGAACCATGACAGGAACAAGGATCTTTAGCTCCGAAAGCAGACTTGCCATGATGGACTATGGGGACGGAGGTTAAATAGCCATGGACAAAGGGAATTAAACTGAAACCATCAGCTGGAGTTATGAGGAGGTGGTTTAGGCTGAATCAGAGACACTGTTATCAGTGGAGCTGCCTCACATGCTCTGCGACGCCTTTTGAAGCAGGGAGCTCCCCATGTCTGGGAACCTCCAGCAGCTCAATGGACACACCAGGTAGGGGGTGGAGGTGCCGGGGGGTGGTCCCTGCACTGCAGGGGTCGGATCAGGTGACCTCTGAGCTTTTTCTCATTCTGAGAGCCCACATCCTGAGGGTTCACTGAGGATCTGATGTGGTGGAGATCTGGGAAGAGAGTCTCCTCTAGAAGTGGGGCATGTGACAGTCCTTCTAGCCAGTCACCAAACAGTTCTGGCTTCCGCATTTCTGGCAGGTAGTAGCATTATACTATTTAGTGTATTCATGGTTGGGAGGCGCCATAGGACTAGTTCTGGGCAACGGGTTAAGAGTGGAAGCGATGCGTGTTAAACCTCGGTTGGAGTGCTGAATTGCCAATGCAAGACGTGCTCTTTTTTCCCCTGGGCCATAATGACTGGTGAAAATGGCAACTGCTCCACCAAGCTGGGTCCTGAACAGGAGGTTTAAAGTTACTGAGATTCAGGACTGTTTGTTACTGCAGCAGTTCCTGGGCTCTCCTGACTGATACAAGAGGACAGACTACCTGATGGAACACCAGAGAAAATATGATACACGAGGTATACCCTGGGTGGGTTGACACCAGGTCAGCATCTCAGTGGGGCATGAAGACACCTCCGCATTCACCATCCTCACCCCCCACCACTCCGGTAACACCTGGCGCTAACCAGCTCCTCCAGCTTGCTCTCTCCTGCCTCCCTAGCGTCCCAACGCTACGGCCAGTGTAAGTCTCTGCTGACGCTGCTTCTTCTCTCTTCCGATTCTTCTCTCTTCCCTTTCATCTCGTCTGACATCCTACCCATTCCTGAAGGCTCAGATTAAGTCTCACGTCCTGCAAGGCATCTCCCTACCCTCGGAGACCAATAGGACCATTACCATTTCTTGGAATGACTACAGTGTCTGTGGTCACGGCATCTCTTTGGTGGGAGTGGGGGACGTGTGTGCCTTTAGCTTCTACTCCACAACAGGTAGTGAGCCGGAAGGCTCCAGCTCATGTGTGAGCCAAGCTCACAGCAGGTAATCAAGAGATGCTGAGTGAGCAGAGAGCAGTGCCATGAACCTACACATGGTATTTCTTAATTATCCATAGAAGCTGATTAAAAATCTAGGCACTTTTACTCAGATACCGTTTGTACTAACGAGTTTTTAGACTGACTCTGAACGAGATACTGTAATTCCTGGAGGGCAGCAAGATGGCTGGCAGAAAGCTCCCACCCTTTTCCGTGGGCCAGAGGTAAAGGTACACTTGACATTCACCTCTGCCTACCACCTGTCACCTCCCGGGTCAGAGTCAGTGTGGACGCCTAGGATACACCTAACCTGCAGGTTGGCAGGGCTATCAGGGGAGGTGGAGGAAAGAATAGAGAAATCAGGAAAATCTGGATGCCACTAATGTGAGCCGCTGTTTGGTCCCATTTCATGGAAACAGCGGGTATAAACAGTGAAAGAGGCTTCCAGAGAGGCTGAGAGAGGGCCGTGCAGCTCAGCGTCTCACGTGTAGAAGGGGCACTGGAGCGTGTGCCACACCCTCCAGACCCCCGGGACAGGGCTCTTTTCACCCCGATGCTCCAATCTGCAGTTGGGCACCACGCTGGAACAGGCGAGTGTCCTTCTCTCCTTCTTTCCAGGAAGTGAGGGGTCACGGGCTCTCAGCCAGGACTCAGGACACATTTCTGACACACCCCCGCCTTTCCCAGGGCTTCGCACAAACCTGTCTGGTAAGATGTGTGCTCATCAGGTTCCCAGCAAAGATCCCGTCCCTTGCTCAACAGCCAGCACTGCGGGCCAACCAGTCCTTCGGTCAGAAAGTCCTTCTCAAGGTCTAATCAGAGGCCCTGCTGCTGTCGTGCATATCAATTTCCCTTCCTTGGCACTTCTGTGCTGATGGAAAAGAGCTATTTGTACCTGATTCCACAATAGCCTTTCCTACACCTTCAGCTTCCTTTCCCGAATGCTAAGTCTCAATCAGAGATGTCGTCTAAATGCACTGGGCTACACGCTCTCAATCCAGGTGCTTTCCTCTAAGTCCTCTCCGGGCACTTCCCCTGTTACAATAAGAGGTGGAAACTTGTATTCCAACCTCCTGAGTAACTGACCAGGTGATGGGCGAGCTCTCTGGGAAAGACACTGCCGGGATGCCAAACAGTCCCCAGCACAGCCCATCCCCAGTGGCAGGCAGTTGTTGGGCCTCTTCAGGGCTACACGGAGCCCATTTTTTGTTCCGGACTCTCCGAGACCCCTTCCTCCCATCTCATGGGTCTCTGTCTACCCTGGCTTACTTCTACCACGTGCCTCTGAAAGGGTGCAGAGAAGGCAAGGGTTGGTTTGTTTGTTTTCAATTTTTTACATTAATTAAAACAACAAAAAGTAATCCCAGTGCTAAACTAATCCCTAAATGGGGCCTGCCCCTAGCCCCTGTTTTGGCTTGTGGTCTGAGACCCACCACCACACAGCTTCCTGGGCAGAATGCAATGCTTCAGCACCCTCCTGCCAGCCCTACTGTTCTGGGCACAGGTGGCCAAGATGCGGCAGTCAGGGAAAGTGCCAGGGCAGCCAGCCCACCCCAGCTACCTCGATTGAGCTTCAGTGTCCCCCTGAAATTCTTCCCAGGGGGATAGTAGAGCCAACCATCTTCCCACCTCTGAAAGCACAGCACAGTTGCTGCAGCCAGAGGGACAGGGCTGGCAAGGGAATGACTGCATAGACCAGCTCTGAGCCATCGCAGGAATCATTACTGAGCACCCACTGTGCACCAGGCCCTGGGCCAGGAGCGATCAGGGATGTAGAGGCAGCCCCGGCGCCCAAATCAGGGCTGGCCAGCAGGATGAGGGGCAGGCAGATATTTCCATGGAACATCCCGACCACAGCATGGATTAGTATGAGGCGGAGGGTGTCTGCCTGGGTGAGAGGGTGCAGTGAGGAGGCCAGTGGGTGCTCACGGGGCTAGTAGGTGTCCCGACAAGCTGGTCCAGGACTCCTGCATCTGCTGGACCAGGCTGAAGGGGCTCTTGAGGAACGTCTGGGCAGCACCATGCCATCAGAGCCACGCCCCTCAGAGGCACTCTTCAGTGGGCAGCTCCATCAGGGGGCCACCCCAGGGCAGAGCGGGCAGGGGCCCTGCATCTGGCCAGCTGTGGGGCTTTTCTTGTGATACAGTTCCTTAGAAGATGCTGACCAGCTTCGATCCCTCCACCAGAGGGCATCAGAAGATGGCTGCAAGGACGTCCCCAGCGGTCCAGTGGTTAAGACTTCCCACCTTCACTAATGGGGTGTGGGTTCTATTCCTGTTTGGGGAACTGAGATGCCACATACCTCACAGTCAAAAAAAATGTTAAAAAGATGGCTGCTTCACGAGGGGACACCAGAGGCTCCTGGAGACGAGGCCCAGAGTGGGTGCAGGCCTGGCAGGAAGATGGACACGAGCCAGCATGGGCCACGGGACACAGGTAACACGAGAGAAGGGGCAGAACCGTGAGGAGGATGGAGGCTGGCCCGACACTGCCGAGCCGCCACGCCAGCTCTGAACACGCTCCTGGGCTGGTGGCAAGAAAGACTCCCATCCTTCCAACACCACTCTACTGTCTGTACCCTTAACAGTGAAGTGAAAGCCGCTCAGTCGTGTCCGACTCTTTGCGACCCCATGGCCTATACAGTCCCTGGAATTCTCCAGGCCAGAATACTCGGGTGGGTAGCCTTTCCCTTCTCCAGGGGATCTTCCCAAACCAGGGATCAAACCAAGGTCTCCCGCATTGCAGGTGGATTCTTTACCACCGGAGCCACAAGGGTACCCTCGTTAACTGCGTCACTAATGTCTACAATCAGGCCTTTCATCACCAAACCAAGGTTCTCCTGACTTCAGGAGACCTCATTTCAGTCCAACTCTTGCCTCTCCAGGCACTGCAGCGCAGTGTCCAGCGCCACGGGCCATCCATGAGGGTCAGGCTACGAAGCCTGCCTGCCTTAGGACATCGGGAAGTAAAGCAGGCTTACATTCTGAGAGCCTGTCTCCCCTTCCTGGTGCTCCCCCCTACAATGGACCTATGCTCAGTTCATCCTGACAAGAAAGGACTCAACATAAGCCTTTTACAATTTCTTCTTTAACTTCAGTTGCACTTCATCTTGCATTTCATTCATCCTCTGCTTACCCCAAGCCAACTGTTCAGCTGGGACTGAGGGGCAGCTGGTCCTCACTGTGCCAGGGTACCCCCTTCCCACAAGTCCTGGCCCTGGTGAAGGAGGATGAGAAGGTTGGGTGGCATCACCGACTCAGTGGACAGGAGTCTGAGCAAACTCTGGGAGACAGTGAAGGACAAGGAAGCCTGGTGTGCTGCAGTCCATGAGGTTGCAAAGAGTCAGACACAGCTTAGCAACTGAACAACCACAGGCCACATCCCCACCCACTCTCCTCCAGGCAGGGGGCACCAGCTGTGAAGGGACAGCTCAGCATGAAGGAGGCAGATGAGAAGCGCGTGGGAGGATAACTGTTCTCTTCCGCCTAGAAACACATACGGACTGATGGGAAAATGGGACCAGAGAGGGCGAGTAGGGACAAAAGACAAAGGAGAAGGGAACAAAAGGAAGATTCCAGAAACAGACACCTACTAACAGAGAGCTGTTTTTTTGGCCTCTCACTCACCAGCCTCTTATGTCCCCATCCAAGACTTTCAACCCTCCCCTGAAGCCCTCTCTCTAATTCTTGAGTCCTCAAATTCAAGACTACCTTTGCCACTCAAGAGTTAAGGGGATCTTCATGTAGGAAACCCCAGATACTAGTGATCGGTGCCTCTGACACGCCAAGTCTTAGGCCAAGAGCTGGAGGGGCTCAGGAATATAAACAGGGTCCCGGACCAAGCATCAGCAGTCTAGGGAGGGGGACAAAAGACTTCCTCAGAAGGATACGTGTGACAGGAAGACAAGGAAAAGGGCCAAGGACAGGGCAGGCAAGAGACCTGGGGTCAAGTCCCAGCTTGGTCAGGTCATGACATCTCCGTAGACCTAACTTCTTTGTCTGCAGATGGCGTGGAGAAGCTAGGACACTCAGAGGCCATCGAGCCTTCTGGTTTCTATACGAGGAAGCTGAGGACAAAAGAGAACTGCCGCCGAGTTTGCGGCAGAGCACCTCACCCAGGCGGTATCATGGTGTCCTACTTAAGAATCAGCTGGACACGCATGTGAGAGAGCTGCCCAGAACAGCTGTCCCCCCACACCATGTACAGCAAAGCCCATACCACGTACAGCAAAGCCCGACACCTAAGAAAGACCCAGAACTTTCTCTTAGGACAGACCACCTTCCCTCAGGAGAGAACAGAGGAGAGCTGGTTTCAGCAGCAGCACGGACTGAAGTCAGACATAAGCAAGTGGGCCTGGGCAACGTGTCACCGCAGCCGCTCTGGAACTGGGAGCGAGCTACTACTGAAGTCCGTGCGCCTCCCTTATCTCTCTGGACAGGCACAGAGTGAGAACAGATGCACGGCGTTTTCAGCCTCCGACTCCACCACCTCCCACAAGTAGAATAAGATCTCAACAAGGACAGCTCGACAACCAGCGGGTATGTGGGACCTGGGGGGTTACCAGGGACAGTTCTCAAGGAGCAGGTGCCTCCTTCCCTCCCAGTCATAGGACCCGCTCGGGGGTTCTCTTGGGATCTCACAGGGAAGCAGCAGGGGGCGAAGTAGGGGGCTCCAGCCTGGTCCCAGGACACTGGTTGGCTTCCCTCACCCCCACGGGCTGCCCCTGGAGCAGCCTCCTCCTGCAAACCTGGAGCAAAAGTTATCTCCGAAGTGCCCCTCCAGCACCAAAACCCTAGGAGACCCATTATTCATAGGCTCCATCACCAGTGCTGATGCGTGAGCCTCCAGTTCACTCATTTCACTGCTGTATAATATTCCACTGTGAGGCTGTAGCATCCATCACTCACTTCACTCCTGTGTTACATTACACTCTAAGGATTATTCATGCATCATTTATCCATTCCCCTCTCAATGGGTCATGAGTGGTTTGCAGATGTTTGTATTATAAATAACGCTGCTACTGAAAATAAACCTTATGAACCTATGTGTTCTGGGGAGCGGAGGCTTCACTGTGGGCTGGATATTCAGGGAGAACTTTCCAGATGGCAGACCACACTCCTCGTGTGCCACTTCTTGCTCTCCCCACATCTCCACCTCTCAGGAGCACCAAAGTGAGCAGCCCAGGACCCCAGACAGACACGAGCACGATAAGCCTCTGCCAGAGCACAGAGTTGGTTCCCTACCTGCTGCAGGGGTGTTCGTCCTCGGGAGAAGGAACAGCTGCTGTCCAGCTGCTCAGTGCAGTCTGCCGTCCACTGCAGGGGAGAAAGGAGTGGTCAGTGATGGCAGGACACACGGGCTCATCCTCACTCTGCCCTGGCCCCCCAGGCAGGGTCCCGCCCTGCTGAAGTATAGCCGTTATAAAATCCTGCTCGGCCATGTCCAATGACAAATCCTTCTCTACCAGCAGGTCTGAGTTGGCATCTCCAAATTCCATGGAGGTGACCCTTTGGCATATGTGTGAGGAAGCAGACTCATTTTCCTTTGCCTAAGCCCACCAATGTGATGAAGATCCAGCTACATTCCAAAGCCAACCAGACACCACCCAGGGTAAACAGGAGTTTTAATAAAACGGCACCATGTTTGACCACCTAACCCTGTTTCAGCCATACCAGCCCCTACTTCAAGAAAGTGAAAACGGCTCAGTTGTGCCCGACTCTTTGCTGAAATACACAGTCCGTGGAATTCTCCAGGCAAGAATACTGGAGTGGGTGGCCTTTTCTTTCTCCAGGGGATCTTCCCAACTCAGGGATCGAACCCAGGTCTCCCGCATTGCAGGCAGATTCTTTACCAGCTGAGCCACAAGGGAAGCCCAAGAATACTAGAGTGGGTAGCCTATCCCTTCTCCAGCGGATTTTCCCGACACATGAATCGAACCGGGGTCTCCTGCATTGCCAGCGGATTCTTTAACCAACTGAGCTATCAGGGAAGACCTTACAGTGTCAAGGTTGGAGCTAAAGGTGAGGCACGTATGTGGGGATCATCCCGTACACCCAGCCCCTAAATACGGTGAACCTGTGCGCTGACAGGAGGGTACGGCACCGGGGAAGAGCCCCGGACTGGCCGTCAGAAGCCCAGCTCAAGCCCAGTCCCACCACTGACCTCATGAGAGCTCACAGGCCTCTCGTGCACCCACCGTGGTCTGACCACCAGCACTGTGATCGTCCCCAGACCCTGCCACACAGTGGGTGTTTGGCCCCACCCTTCACCCGCTCAATCACTCTCTCAGGGCAGGACCTGTCTTCTCCATTTGGACGAGCCCTCCAAGGGAAGTTTAAGAGCCACTGAAATCAACGTTATCTCCCAGGCTCCACTTTGTCACCGATAATATGGGGACGGCAAGACTGGCTGACTCTGCAAAGGTGGGAATGAAGGGCCTTTGTAAGCCATAAAAAATCTGTACATAGGCCTGGTGGTCCAGTGGGGAAGATTCCGCCGGCCAGTGCAGGCGACACGGTTTCAATCCCTGGTCCGGGAAGACCCCACATGCGAAGGGACGACTAAGCCCTTGCGCCTAAAGCCAACGCTCCGCAGTAACAGAAACCACTGCAGTGAGACGCCCGCTCACCGCAACTAGAGAGCAGCCCCAGCTCGCCGCACCTGGAGAAGGCCTGCATGCAGCAGTGAAGACCCAGAGCGGCCATAAATAAATACATCTAAAAAGAAAACCTATGCATAGATCTAGAGTAGTAGTAACAGTACAGCTCGTCCACTGTAATGTGCTATCCAGGTATATGGAGGTGCTTGTACTATTGTCTTAAATGTGAGGTAGGCTCTCCAGCTCATGTCGAACACTGACCTCGACCTACAACCTGTATGAGTCACAAAAACCAGAGGAGCCCAATCTCTGTTTGACATACTTGGTCAGAACTGTGAGTGAGTGTGGATGGCTCAAGGCCATCACCAACCTGGATGTGTAAAACCTTGGCAAGACACACCCTCAAGACTGTGGGTCAAGGATGTGACTTTTGTATAAGAAAGACATTTTACTACAATGCTGATGATACAGGCTGGTACAAGTGTCCTCTACAGCCGTGGTGGCCAATAAATAGGAACCACAGATGTAATTTTAAATGATTAGCCAGATTTAAAGAAGGAAAAGAAAAAGGTAAAATTAAATTTAACAATCCATTTATTTCAATAATTACTTAACATAAAAATGATCAATAAGATATTTTACATACTTCTCTCCATACTGAGATTTTGAAATCTGCTTAGAGCTTGTCAATTAATTTTTTAATTATTTATTTAGCTATTTATTGGCTGTGCCATGTGGCATATGAGATCTCAGTTCTGGACAAGGGATCAAATCTGTGCCCATTGCATTGGAAGGGCAGAGTCTTAACCACTGGACCACCAGGAAGTCCAGAGCTTGTCAATTTTTCAAGTGCTCAAGAGCCATACATAGCTAGTGTCATACTGGACAGTCCGGCTCAGTTTGAAGGACAGGTAAAGGCCAGGCACCAGTCCCCGAAGAGTGTGCCCTCCAAGCCGCTTTCATCCCTGCTCTGTACTGCAGAGGGGCTGGACCCTGCAGACTCAGGGGCTTCCAGTTGGGTTGGCCCAGTGGCAGACAGGAAGAAGAGAGGGAAGCCCTGAAGTTTCTCCCCCTTCTCTCTGTGCCTCAGGCAGCGTTACCAGCAGCGACTGGGTCTCTGCAAGGCTCCAGCCTCACCAGATAGGCTTCCTGTGCAAGACCTCTAACCCTGGGCTCTGGCAACACCATCTCCACCCGTTCTGCCTCAGGCCTGAGGGAGGCGATGGCTTCCTGTGGTTGTTTAGTTTCTCATTTCTTTTATCATCTGGATAATCAACTCCCTGGGTTATATTCCCTCTGTCTAGATACTTGTAGTTTCAAAGCATCTCTGCAAAGATATTGATTAAATTATAGGGGGAAAAAAAAGAAACAAAATGAGAAGTCCATCAGATACCACCTTAAACCAAGTGATCAAGGACAACATCATCTGTAATAAAACATATACCCACCATGGACTTCCCAGCATAATGCCCTGAGAAGGGCCATGTCGCTCTTGAGGGGTTCTTGCCAAAAATGCAGTGTCCATCAGGCAACCCAAACTGATGAAATTTCCAAAAAATAAATGACCTTCAAAAGTGTCAGGGTGGTAGGGATAAGAAAAGACCACAGGAGTGCCACAGGTTGGAGGAGAATAAGAAAGCAAGACAATTAGATGCAAATTTGGATCTTGGAACAGAAAAAGGACATTAGTAGATACACTGGTGATTTTCGAGTAAAATCTCATTGTACCAACGCTAATTCCTCAGTTTTGATCATTGCACTATGGTTACATGAGATGTTCATATTCGGGAGCAGGCCCACTGGAACACCTGTACTAGTTTTTGTGCATCTGCTATAAGCCAAAAGTAACTTCAAAACAAAAAGTAATCCAGGGACTTCCCTGACAGTCCAGGGCTTAAGATTAAAGATTCCATGCTTCCACTGCAGGTTGGGGAACTTAGTTCCACCCCTGGTTGGGGAACTAGGATCCCACATGCCGCATGGCATGGCAAGAAAAAAAAAGTAATCCATGTATGTATGTATGTGTTTAGATATATATATTTGTGAAATATTTGGACTACTGTAAAAACAATCCCTCTGCTTTACTGCTTCCCATACTTGAGGGGTATCTCCCTTCCAGGCTGGAGCCTGACTGAGAGAAGGGAGGATGCTCAAGACGCAGAGTGACTAACAGCCAGGGGAGAACGAGATGCCACACGCCTCGTTCCATCCCAGGACAGCCTTGCAGAGACAGGCTTCCTCCCATGGGGCATCCCAAACACTTCAACCCCAGCTGCACACTTGCTGACGTAACACCCTGCAGAACAGTGACCCGAGGGTAGGGGCACCTCCTCCTGGGGTCAGCGTGATCTCTGGCAGGGCAGAGGCAGGCAGCGACACTGGCTGTCCAGACAGGCAGGCACAGAGGGGAGGCCGAGGCTTCTGCACACCACGTGCCGCCTCAGCCCCTGGATGAGACGTCTCTGCTTCGACAGAGGTCACCCTCAACTTTATAGCGGCCAGCCTTCCTGAGCACCTCTGCTGTGGGACCTGCACCCAGCGCTCCCTTCACAGGAGAGGTGAGATGCCCAGGAACAGTAAGAAAGGGAGGGGGGATGCAAGGCTGAGAAGGACAATGTGCTCTCGAAGGATTCTCGTGGGAAGGAAAGCAGTCAAGCCCGGATCCCTGGAGGACAGTGAGCCCGAGTGTGGACCCAACCGGGGAATACCAGCTAGCTCAGGGGCAGGGGGTAGCAAGCAGGACCCTCCCGCTAGGCAGTCAGAGCCTCCTCCTGGGTGCACAGGGGGTGGAAGGCTTGGCGGTAGGAGGGGGGGCGTGGGGAGGGGGAGCATCATCAGTGCTGTGTTAGAAGGCTGAACTGGCCGGGAGCGTGGGTGTGGGGAGTCCACTGGTCAGGAGGCTAGCGTCCTGAGTCGTTCGGGTCTCCACTGGGAGAGTAGGCAGCAGGGGAAACGGAGTGGCTCTGAGCGCATCGTACGGACAAGCAGTGAGCTGAGGGCTGATGTGTGTAGGAAAGCTAGCAAGAAAGGAAAGTCCACAGAAACCCACCCCAGAGACCCAGCTGCGGCCCTGGGGAAAGCTGTTGGAGGAAGGTACAACTTTCCAGACACCCCCAAGTTAAAGTGTTAGTTGCTCAGTTGTGTCTGACTCTTTGTGATCCCCTGGACTGTAGCCCCTCCAGGCTCTTCTGTCCATGGGATTCTCCAGGCAAGAATACTGGAGTGCCGTTTCCTCCTCCAGGGGATCTTCCTGACTCAGGGTTTGAACCTGGGTCTCCTGCATGGCAGGCGGATTCTTTACCCTGCACTTAGCACCAGCAGCTGCACCCACTGGGCCCGTGTGGCACCCCACCTCCAACTCCCCAGCCACATCCGCGCTCTGCTGCTGCCTGAAGCCCCTGGGAGCTCTCCCTTCCCTGCTCAGGGCTCCCCACCATCTGCTGGGATCCTGCTGCCCAGCTATCTTCTTCCTGCTTAGGCTGAAGCCACCACCCTCTCCGTCCCCTTTGCCTTTAATGAGCCACTGCCTAGAGAAAACACAGGGCTTCCGGGAATGTCCTCATCTGCATGAAATGATTCCAGAACAAGAGAAGGGCCCCCTTGGGGAACACTCTCTTCGGCCCTGCCCCCATGCCTGGGTCAGCCCAGCATACTTCTCCGTTGGGGTGAAGGGTTTAGAGCTGGGAGCAAGTTCCCTGGGGGGTAAGGAGGCTCTCCTGAGAGGTCATGGGACACAAAGAGGCAGGAAAGGTGGGAAATCCGTACAGGGGAACACCGACCATGGAATTCACAGAGTGGTTTGGGGCCTTCACCATACCTACTATCACCTATTTCTTAATTTAAAAAGATGAAACAAAGACAGCACAGGGTTAAGTTTAACAAACAAGGCGCACAGACGGTTTATTCTGTACTCAAAACAGATGCTTTTATCTGCTCTTATCAGTACATTCTAAATACTTCATGCTAAAAGAATGAAAATCTGTTATCAGTCATTTGCTCGCCAGGATGGACAATACTTGGAGAGCAGACTTGACGGAGGACAGAGGACGCCACTGAAGGTTGAGGGAGGAGTAAAAAGAGAAAAGCCCAAGGTAGGGAGGCTGCAGGAGCCCCTTATCAGTGGTGTTTGAATTCCTCGCACTTGCCCTTCCAGACATGGACGTGTATCAGGTGAAAGTCGCTCGGCTTTATCTGACTCTATGAGACTCCATGGACTATACAGGAATTCTCCATGGACTTCTCCAGGCCAGAATACTGCAATGGATAGCCTTTCCCTTCTCCAGGGGATCTTCCCAACCCAGGGATCAAACCCAGGTCTCCGCAGGCAGATTCTTTACCAGCTGAGCCACCAGGGAAGCCTGGACGTGTATCAAGGGCAGAGTCAAACCAGCAGGCTGCATCAGGAGGAGGAGAGGAAAAGATCAGCTGATAGAACTGCATCCATGTACAAACAGACGTGTACATAGGAACTTAGTATGTGATAAGGACAGTGTCTCACGTGAGGGCAGGGAGAGACCATCAGTAAACAATAAACACAGGGACGAGACAACCAGCGAGCTAGTGAGGGGAAAATGACCCTAAGGTCTGCCTCCTACCACACATGGACAACACATTCCAAGTTGGTTAAAATCCAAGATGCAAGTTTTAAATTCCATCAAAGTCTACAATTTTGTGTTAAAAAAAATTCACAAACACAAAGACAAGTGAGAGGCCCCTTGCAACATGTATAGCAAAGGGTTCCTCACCAGGACATACAAAGATTTCATTTAAACCCAGGCATGAAGACTGCTACATACATTAACATTTACTCCACACAGATCCCTAGGCCTGTTTATTACCCCCAACTTTGCAAACATGGAACTTGAGACAAAGCATAGCCAAGTAACTGACCCAGGGTGACACAGCCAAAAGAGAGGCAGAGTGAGTAAAAGGGATAAACAGGCATTAGTTCAAAGAGCCAGTGAAAATGTTGGAAACGAAATGTATTTATGATCATGGATTCGATGCTGAACCAGACATTATTTTATTGTAGTAAAACATAATTTACACTTTAACTATTTTTAAGTGCACAATTCAGTGGCATTAAGTTCATTCACCTTGTTATTCAACCAACACCAACATCCAGCTCCAGTACTTTTTCATCCCAAACTGCAACTGCCCCCATCAAACAGTAACTCCCCATCCCATTCCTCCAAAACCCTGGTAACAACTTTTCTACTTTCATTCTCTACAGATCTGAGTATTCCACATGCCTCACAGAAGTGGGATCAAACAGTATTTATCCTCTGTGTCTGAATTACTTCTCTTGGCATAAAGTCCTTAAGGTTCATCCATGTGACAGAATTTCCTTTTTTTCTTTTTTAAGCCTCAATAATATTGCTGTATGTATAGACTGTATTCTGTTCATCCAATCATTCACTGATGAACAAAAGTGTTTCCACCTTTTGGCTATGGTGAATAATACTGCTGTGAACATTCTGTACAAGCATCTGGCCAAATACTTGCTTTCAATTCTTTTGGGTATACACCCAGAAGTAGAACTGATGGGTTATATAGTAGTTCTATGTTTAATTTGCTGAGGAACCTAGATTTTTTTTGTTGTTGTTGTTATAAAGGACATTATTGGGGAAACAGGGCAATATAAGGTCTACAGATTAAATAATAGTATTGTATCTGCTTCATGACTATATAAGAGAATGTCCTTGTTCTTTGTAAATACACATTGACGTATTTAGGGATAGAGGGGAAATCTCTCCATATACAGAATCTATTGATCAATTGCTCTGTCGAGAGGAGAGAGAATGCAAATGTGATAAAATATTAACAAGTGGAAAATCTGGGTGAAGGATGTGCAGGAATTCTTTGTTTAATTAGTATAATTTTTATGTACATCTGAAATTATTTCAAAGTGAAAAATTATTTTAAAAGCCATCTTATCCAGGACTTCTTAATCAAGGGGGTGCCAGGACCACCCAGGGCAGGGAAGGGGAGTGATTTGAAGGTCTAGTGGGAACCACTGCTCTCACCCAACACCCTCTTTTTCTGGTGAGGGGCCCGAGAGGAGAAGGGGCTTCCTCACGGAGCCCAGGCATGGGATAGCCTAAAGGTGGGGGCTTTCAGAAGTCAGGAGCATACAAGACCGCTTCCTCTGTCCTCGTCCATGGTCTCACTGACCAGGAGAGGGGGGCCAGGGGAGGCGGGAGTGGAGACTGCCTGGCAGCTCACTCTCTCACCCACAGTGACACTCCAGAAAAATCTTGGAGTGGGGGGGCTCGGGGAGGATGCGGCCCAAGGGCTGAGATTTGAGAGAGGGAGAAAACCTTTTCCCTCCAATCTGAAGGCAAACTAACAAAAAACTCAAGCAACTTTCCTATTGTGGAGGCAGCTTAATGCAGCGATTAGGATTCTGAGTTCCTTTTTGTTTCTTTGCTGTTTTTTTTTGCTTTTGGCTGTACAACCAGGCTTCCAGGATCTCAGTTCCCTGACCAGGGATTGAACCCAGGTCCAGCAGTGAAAGCACCGAGTCCTACACTGGATCGCCAGGGAATTCCCAAGAGCCTGAGTTCTTGAAGCAGCAAATCTGAGTTCATATTCCTGCTCTGTCTCTTAGTCTATCACCTTGGGCAAGTCCCTTCCTTCCTCAGACTGTTTCCCTTGCTTGTAATAAAACAAGAGAAACTGCTACAGCACCGGGAGCAAGGCCACGTGGTCTGAACCGCAGACTGACCACGTGCTCACTGAGTGACCTTAAGCAGCGTAGTCAACCTCTCTGAGCCTCTGTTTCCTCCCCCGTGAGCAGACAACAATAGAGCATCTTCTTCACAGCATCACTTCACTTCACGGCAAACAGATGGGGAAACAGTGATAGACTTTATTTTTTTAGGCTCCAAAATCACTGCAGATGGTGACTGCGGCCATGAAATTAAAAGACATTTGCTCCTTGGATGAAAAGCTATGACCAACCTAAACAGCATATTAAAAAGCAGAGACATTACTTTGCCGACACAGGTCCGTCTAGTCAAGGCTATGGTTTTTCCAGTAGTCATGTATGGATGTGAGAGTTGGATTATAAAGAAAGTTGAGTGCCAAAGAATCGATACTTTTGAACTGTGGTGTTGAAGAAGACTCTTGAGAGTCCCTTGGACAGCTGGGAGATCCAACCAGTCCATCCTAAAGGAGATCAGTCCTGACTATTCACTGGAAGGACTGATGCTGAAGCTGAAGCTCTAATACTTTGGCCACGTGATGCAAACAACTGACTCATTTGAAAAGCCCCTCATGCTGGGAAAGACTGAAGGAGGGAGAAGAAGAGGGTGACAGAGGATGAGATGGTTGGATGGCATCAGCGACTCAATGGACATGAGTTTGAGTAAATTTCAGGAGTTGGTGATGGACAGGGAAGCCTGGAGTGCTGCAGTCTGTGGGGTCACAGAGTCTGATACGACTGAGTGACTGAACTGAACTGAACTTCACAGCATTGTTATGTAAAGTAAATGAATTGACATGGACACCTCTCCCTGTCCTTTGGTAGTTCCTCCTCAGGGTCCCAACTTCTTGGAGCTCAGTCTTTGACCCTTTTGTCTAAGCTCCCTCACTCTTTGGGTTTAAAATGCCACCCCTATGTCACTATTTACAAATGTAAATCTCCAGGTCATTCTCTTTCTCAGAACGCCACTCTGTATATCCAACTGTTTAATTGACATCTCTACCAAAACATCCAGTACTATCCTTTTCTCTTATTTATTTATTTTTTTATTGGAGGAAAATTGTTTTACGATGCTATGTTGGTTTCTGCCATTGTTGTACAGCAGAATCCAGTACTATTTTAAACCTCTCACATCTGAAAACTGAACTCTTGACCTCCCCAACACTGATCTTCCAGGGTCTTCCATCTCATTTCTGGAAAGTCTGTCCTTCCACAGGCTCAGGCTATTGTCAAGGCCAGTCATGTTGTCTGTGCCTTAAAGTATGAGAAACTGACCATCTCTCACCACCTCCACGGTCCCACACGGCTCCAAGCTGCCATCAACCTCTGACCTTGGCCAACCAAGGACTTCCTGGTCCCTTGCTTCCTTTCCACCCTGCCCCTTGATGTTGCTGATTGTCCACAAAGCACCCAGAGTGGCTTGATCTAACCAATAGCACCTCTCTCCTCTGCTCAAAACCCTCCAGCATCTCACTGACCAGGCCCCACAGGTGTGGCTCTTTGCCCCCACCAGACTGGCCCCAAAGCTACTCCTCAAAGTGGGGTACACTCCCACACCAGAGCTGTGTTCCTGACATCCCCTCTGCCTGGAAGGCTGGTTCCTTAGTGGTCTCACTCTCACCCTCTTCAAATCTTTACTCAAAGGTCTAAGCAAGCATTCTAGACAGCCCAGCACCCCGGGCCCCTCTTGCCTCTTTCACGTATACATCACCTTCTAACATCCTGTTTCCTTCTTTGTCTATCACCTGCCTTTCTCCCTCTGAAGGTAAGTTCTATTCATGACTTTATCCCTAGAGCCTAGAACAGGGCCTGAATTAATCATTCTTAGCTCTAATTATATTTCATTATTTAGCCAATGGTAACTGGCCGGTTTCAGCAACTGTACTTTATGCCCAAACCACCAAACAATGTACAGGAGACCAACCTAAATAAGTAAACAAGCTAAAAGCTACATGTATGCTAGAAGCTCAACTCTTCAGAGGTATATTAAGAAAAAAATAATGCACAAAAACTATACTAATTTTTATCATAAAATTATGGTGGGCTTCTTTCTGTTTTCTGATTGTCTCTGTTCTTCTACTATTGCTTTAAAAGTAAAATAAAAATTTAACTTGTTTTTAAAAACAACTGGTAATCAGGTTTAAAAGGGCTCAGCCTCACTAAAAATCAAGGAAATGCAAACTAAAGTGACAAGAGGCCATTCGTCTCAATCCACTGGTAGTCCTGTGAACGATACAACAGGCCTTCTGGAGAGCAATTTGGCAACAGCTATTAAATCTGATTCTATTTCTCAGCATCCACCTGAAGAAACACTTTTACATGTGCAGGAGGAGACACGTTCGGGAGTGTTCGCTGATGTATCCTGTATCTCCAGGGGAAATTCTGAAAGTGATCTGAATGTCCAGCAATAGGTGAGTTGTTAAACTATGGGACATCCGTACTGTGGGTTTCTTTGCAGCCATTAAACAGAACACAGCAGATGTACAAGCCTGGAGGAATCACTAGGGCAAACAGCTAGGTGAAAAAGGTGAGTTCTCAAACAACATTTCCCCAGCTATGATATAAGATTTGGAAATAATATATTTCTGTAAGTCATTAAAAAGGTGAAGAAGTTAACTCATCATTCTGATGGAGGTAGAGGTAAGACAGTGGAATAAGGCAGTAGCTAATTAGCCTTTGAATTCTTAAGTATCATGAGAATATATGCATATAGTAATTATGTAATTAAAAATAAATTATATTTTTAAATAAGGAGAAAGATAAAATGACTCCCCATATTCAACCACCCCACAGTTCCCCTTAAATTGACTTCTGTTAAGCCTTTCATGGGAGGTCCACCATTGAGCGCGTCCTCCTTTGAGCAACCATGGCAGGGAATAAGGATTCCAAGGGCAGGAGGAAATGAGGGAATGGGATAGAAGAGGGATGAGGGAACAGTGCAGAGGGAAAGCAGAATGCGAGGAAAAATGTGACGAGAAAGAGGGAAGGGAAATGCTGTGAGAAAGCAACTTCACACTCATCTGAATCCTCTTATTATCCCTCTCTGTAAGGTCTCTTCCCAACGCATGGCTTCCAAGGGCCTCACAGCATCCCAGAGAACTACAGGAAGTTATCTTCACCCTCACTGGCTCTTCATGTGACTTGTTACCAAGAATTCTGGGGAAACATGCTTTCATTAGACATATCTATTTTTTACAACGTCCCTACATTCTATCCTTCCGAGAGAGTAGACCTCCAGGCCCTTCACCATGGAGGGGTGGGGAAGGGAGACAGACGAGTCCACCTGTGGCTGTAGTCATCACCCTGAAAAGGACGTCAGAGTCACATGGGAGCTGACAAGAATGTCAGTGCCCAGACCCGTCCCCATTCCACTCAACTCTGGGGTGGGACCTGCCCAAGCTCCCAAGCAATTCCAATGAACAGCCAGAGCTGTGAATACTGCTTTAAAGCTTGCTGATGGTCTATAAAACCATCGAGTAATACCAGAGGTGCCAAACTTCCCTACTTACAACATTCCAATCTCTTCCTCAAAAGGTTACTGGTCAATGAGACTTGGAATCCCAATTCTCATTCCACAGGGGAAAAAAGTATACTACCTCCCAGCAGCCTGCTAGTCACAGCCTGTACCCAGCAGGGAACCAAAAGTAGGTGGGGAAGGGGTGGATCCCAGGACCCAGCTCAGCCACCACTGTGCAGTGGGGTTTGGCTATGTCCCACCTCTGCATCTCAGATTTTCTCTTCTGCAGAACAGAGCCATCACCTCCCTCCTCCCAAGGACAGAGTAAGGACAACTTTCAGGATGTGCCTTTGCGGACTTGGAATCCACTGGAAGGGAGGCACTCTTAAAATGTGTGGGGTAATTTTAAATTGATATCCCAAACATGTTGGGAAACAGAACATACATTCTCTGGGTTACTCATATAGGATAAAAAGGAACCTCTCTCTCTTCTTCTCTCCCTCCCATCCATCCATCCATCCATTCATTTTCCTTCCTAGCTGTGGGTGGGGCAGGGGCAGGGGGAACACCCTCTACAAGCATCTCGAGGTATTTTCTTCCCGAGAGTCAACTGTCATCTCTCAGATCCTAAAAAACGACCTCACCCACTGAAAAGCAACATTCTTCTCCACTCCCTCAAGTCTTCTCTAGGTTTCCAAGATTCTTAACAATTTTCTCTCCCAGAAACATCAAAACACCACTGCAGACAGGCAGCCTGGGACATTCTCTGAGGTTTTTTTGTTTTTGTCTTTGGCTTCCCTTTAAAACGGTCATCAGGTTAAGCAAAAACAAGCAAAAGTGCTTTAGCAGAAAGATTTCCCATTAAGTGGTGTCAATAAAGAGATCGTGTTTTTTCCGAAGAAGTAGTTATGCCGACACTTCTAACCCTGGCCTTGCTTAGAGTCGCCACAGCTGCCCCCTCCCCTGGAGTCTGGACTCCAGCTGTTTAGGGTTGTGGGGGAGTAGTTGGTGGCAGCAGGATTGGAACGTACGCCCCTTGGCCAGCAGCGCACAGGCGGACCCCAGGATCCTGCCAGGTGCTTGCATTCTTCCAGGGAACCTCAGGGAATGCAGGCGGCTTAAGGAATGCATCTAGATGGCGCAAGTGTTTTCCACACTCTGCCTCACAGCTAGCATCTGTTTAACAGCTGCTCCAGATGTGGATATCCGGGCATGGCTAGGCCCAACCTATCCCAGGAGCAGGAGCCGGGATTGCAGGGCCCAGATTGAGGCTCTAGAGAGGGCAGAGGCACTGGGAAGGCCCCTCCTTCCCAATTCTCCCTGATGGGAACGGAGATTCTACCACTCGCAAAGTGCTCCCCTGGGGTGAAGCTTCACAGCTTCCTGAGACCCCTCTCTTGGAAGAGCCCATTTCACATGGAGGAAACTTCAGGGGATGCTCTGCTGGAGGCCACCGGAGTCCCCTACACCGTGGGGGAGACAGGCAGCACGTGCCAGACCAGCCCCGTGCCTCTCTGTGGGGCTGGAGCCAAGGCCAAGCCCTCTCATCGACTCAAGGCCTTTGCTCCAGCAACCAGCCCCTCTGCCCTTGACCACTCCCATCCAGGCTTATGCCTCCACCGCTTTTGATGACATCTTCCTGACATCCCATTTACAACTGCAAACACCTCCTGACCCTCATCACTCCTCACACTCCATTTTCTCGATTTATTTTCCCCCAGAGCAGTTGCCATCCACCACCGGAATAAGGGCCACAAGGGGTGAGCTCCTCCTCTCTTTTGCTCACTCCCGGGTACATGGTCCTAGGACAGCGCCAGGTGCAGAGCAGGTGTTCACTACACACTTGCAGCTTGAATACTGAACAGATTACAGGCTCGCTACTTCCTGTGATCTTAGAACTTCAAGGACACCAGGAAAGCATCACATATATTTCCATTTCTCTCTCAGGGCTGATCTTCCTTTCCCTACCCTCCAATGGGGATAAGGCAGGCAGCACCATGGCTTTGAAACAGGAAGGAAGGGGACAGAGCACAACCTCGAGAAGAACAACATAAGTCATGAAAGTGAAAGTCGCTCAGTCGTGTCTGACTCTTTGCAACTCCATGGACTGTACAGTCCATGGAATTCTCCCGGCCAGAATACTGGAGTGGGTAGCCTTTCCCTTCACCAGGGGTTCTTTCCAACCCAGGGATCCAACCCAGGTCTCTCCCACATTGCAGGCAGATTCTTAACCAGCTGAGCCACCAGGGAAGCCCAAGAATACTGGAGTGTGTAGCCTATCCCTTCTCCAGGGGATCTTCTCAACCCAGGAATCGAACTGGTGTCTCCTGCCTTGCAGGTGGGTTCTTTACCAACTGAACTATCAGGGAAGCCCCAGAGTCCACATACCAGGGAAGCCATATAGTCACAGGACATGACAAAAACCGATTAGAACTACCTAGATCCAAGATGGTGAAAGATTCAACTTCCAGATTCAACTTGAGCCTCATTATATCTTCATTGTAATATATTAGCTAAATAAATCAGCACCATAACAGTTCAGAGCTAACCCTAAAAGGCTAAATAGTGGGCAACGGCCCAATGCCTGGAAATCCTTGCCCTTCCTCCCACCCGAAAGAGTTAGAATCCTCCCACTCATTAGCCTGTGAAATTACCCAGCCCATAAAAACTAACCAAGCCATACTTCAGAGCCTATGGTCCTCCAAGACGGCCCACACTCTGTGGAGTATGTTTCACTCTAAATAAATTCACTTCTTACCTATCATTTTGTCTCTCACTGGATTCTTTCTGAGACATCAAGAACCCGAGCTTCACGAAGTCTTGACAAGTGTGTGATCTCAACTAAGAGTGTGGGTTCAAGTCCCAATCTGAGCTGCACTGTTTTGGTTTCAGAATTTCCCAGGGCCACTCCTGGTCCTGAGTGCCAGGAAAGCCACAAGTTCATCCTGGCCGTCTAAAAGCTGGAGGGTCTGGATCTGCTGCCCACCCAGATGGTGAGTCAGACAGCTGCACTTGGCTTTCCTCCAAACCAGGGGCCACATGTGGCTCCTCACTACTTGGGAGGGAGCCCTGGGCTTGAGGGTGGACAAGTACAAGAGATCAACGCGGGGCCTGAGACCCTGAGCAGAAGAGACCCTCCTGAACCTCCAGATACAGACAACACCCTGCTCCTCCAGAGTTTTTGAGCCTCTTATCACCTCTGAGCAGGTCCAGGTGGCTCAGCGGTGAAGAACCTGCCTGCTGGTGCAGGAGACCTAAGAGCCTCGCGGACGCAGGAGGGCCTAGAGGAGCCATCCCACGTTGAAGGTCAGGAAGGGCAGTGGTGAGGAGATACCCCTCGTCCAAGGTAAGGAACAATGGCTGCGCTTCGCTGGAGCAGCCGTGAAGAGATACCCCACGCCCAAGGTAAGAGAAACCCAAGTAAGACGGTAGGTGTTGCAAGAGGGCATCAGAGGGCAAACACACTGAGACCATACTCACAGAAAACCAGTCAATCTAATCACACTAGGACCACAGCCTGTCTAACTCAATGAAACTAAGCCATGCCCGTGGGGCAACCCAAGGCGGGCGGGTCATGGTGGAGAGATCTGACAGAATGTGGTCCACTGGAGAAGGGAATGGCAAACCACTTCAGTATCCTTGCCTTGAGAACCCCATGAACAGTATGAAAAGGCAAAATGATAGGATACTGAAAAAGAAACTCCCCAGGTCAGTAGGTGCCCAATATGCTACTGGAGATCAGTAGAGAAATAACTCCAGAAAGAATGAAGGGATGGAGCCAAAGCAAAAACAATACTCAGCTGTGGACGTGACTGGTGATAGAAGCAAGGTCCAATGCTGTAAAGAGCAATATTGCATAGGAACCTGGAATCTCAGGTCCATGAATCAAGGCAAATTGAAAGTGGTCAAACAAGGGATGGCAAGAGTGAATGTCGACATTCTAAGAATCAGTGAACTGAAATGGACTGGAATGGGTGAATTTAACTCAGATGACCATTATATCTACTACTGCGGGCAGGAATCCCTCAGAAGAAATGGAGTGGCCATCATGGTCAACAAAAGAGTCTGAAATGCAGTACTTGGATGCAATCTCAAAAACGACAGAATGATCTCTGTTCGTTTCCAAGGCAAACCATTCAATATCACAGTAATCCAAGTCTATGCCCCAACCAGTAATGCTGAAGAAGCTGAAGTTGAACGGTTCTATGAAGACCTACAAGACCTTTTAGAACTAACACCCGAAAAAGATGTCCTTTTCATTATAGGGGACTGGAATGCAAAAGTAGGAAGTCAAGAAACACCTGGAGTAACAGGCAAATTTGGCCTTGGAATACAGAATGAAGCAGGGCAAAGACTGATAGAGTTTTGCCAAGAAAATGCTCTGGTCATAACAAACACCCTCTTCCAACAACACAAGAGAAGACTCTACACATGGACATCACCAGATGGTCAACACCGAAATCAGATTGATTATATTCTTTGCAGCCAAAGATGGAGAAACTCTATACAGTCAGCAAAAACAAGACCAGGAGCTGACTGTGGCTCAGACCATGAACTCCTTATTGCCAAATTCAGACTTAAATTGAAGAAAGTAGGGAAAACCACTAGACCATTCAGGTATGACCTAAATCAAATCCCTTATGATTATATAGTGGAAGTGAGAAATAGATTTAAGGGCCTAGATCTGATAGATAGAGTGCCTGATGAACTATGGAATGAGGTTCGTGACACTGTACAGGAGACAGGGATCAAGACCATTCCCATAGAAAAGCAATGCAAAAAAGGAAAATGGCTGTCTGGGGAGGACTTACAAATAGCTGTGAAAAGAAG
Organism: Bos taurus; assembly: GCF_002263795.3. NCBI lineage: Eukaryota > Metazoa > Chordata > Mammalia > Artiodactyla > Bovidae > Bos > Bos taurus. The sequence continues at coordinate 48,300,268 of NC_037351.1, read as the reverse complement.
AGAAGTGAAAAGCAAAGGAGAAAAGGAAAGATATAAACATCTGAATGCAGAGTTCCAAAGAATAGCAAGAAGAGATAAGAAAGCCTTCTTCAGTGATCAATACAAAGAAATAGAGGAAAACAACAGAATGGGAAAGACTAGGGATCTCTTCAAGAAAATCAGAGATACCAAAGGAACATTTCATGCAAAGATGAGCTCGATAAAGGACAGAAATGGTATGGACCTAACAGAAGCAGAAGATATTAAGAAGAGGTGGCAAGAATACACAGAAGAACTGTACAAAAAAGATCTTCACGACCCAGATAATCACGATGGTGTGATCACTCATCTAGAGCCAGACATCCTGGAATGTGAAGTCAAGTGGGCCTTAGAAAGCATCACTACAAACAAAGCTAGTGGAGGTGATGGAATTCCAGTGGAGCTATTCCAAATCCTGAAAGATGATGCTGTGAAAATGCTGCACTCAATATGCCAGCAAATTTGGAAAACTCAGCAGTGGCCACAGGACTGGAAAAGGTCAGTTTTCATTCCAATCCCAAAGAAAGGCAATGCCAAAGAATGCTCAAACTACCGCACAATTGCACTCACCTCACACGCTAGTAAAGTAATGCTTAAAATTCTCCAAGCCAGGCTTCATTCAGCAATATGTGAACCGTGAACTTCCTGATGTTCAAGCTGGTTTTATAAAACGCAGAGGAACCAGAGATCAAATTGCCAACATCTGCTGGATCATAGAAGAAGCAAGAGAGTTCCAGAAAAACATCTATTTCTGCTTTATTGACTATGCCAAAGCCTTTGACTGTGTGGATCACAATAAACTGTGGAAAATTCTGAAAGAGATGGGAATACCAGACCACCTTATCTGCCTCTTGAGAAATTTGTATGCAGGTCAGGAAGCAACAGTTAGAACTGGACATGGAACAACAGACTGGTTCCAAATAGGAAAAGGAGTTCGTCAAGGCTGTATATTGTCACCCTGTTTATTTAACTTCTATGCAGAGTACATCATGAGAAACGCTGGACTGGAAGAAACACAAGCTGGAATCAAGATTGCCGGGAGAAATATCAATAACCTCAGATATGCAGATGACACCACCCTTATGGCAGAAAGTGAAGAGAAACTAAAAAGCCTCTTGATGAAAGTGAAAGAGGAGAGTGAAAAAGTTGGCTTAAAGCTCAACATTCAGAAAACTAAGATCATGGCATCTGGTCCCACCACTTCATGGGAACTAGATGGGGAAACAGTGGAAACAGTGTCAGACTTTATTTTTCTGGGCTCCAAAATCACTACAGATGGTGACAGCAGCCATGAAATTAAAAGACGCTTACTCCTTGGAAGGAAAGTGATGACCAACCTAGATAGCATATTCAAAAGTAGAGACATTACTTTGCCAACAAAGGTCCGTCTAGTCAAGGCTATGGTTTTTCCTGTGGTCATGTATAGATGTGAGAGTTGGACTGTGAAGAAGGCTCAGCGCCAAAGAATTGATGCTTTTGAACTGTGGTGTTGGAGAAGACTCTTGAGAGTCCCTTGGACTGCAAGGAGATCCAACCAGTCCATTCTGAAGGAGATCAGCCCTGGGATTTCTTTGGAAGGAATGATGCTAAAGCTGAAACTCCAGTACTTTGGCCACCTCATGTGAAGAGTTGACTCATTGGAAAAGACTCTGATGCTGGGAGGGATTGGGGGCAGGAGGAGAAGGGGACGACAGAGGATGAGATGGCTGGATGGCATCACTGACTCAATAGATGTGAGTCTGAGTGAACTCCGGGAGTTGGTGATGGATAGGGAGGCCTGGCGTGTTGCGATTCATGGGGTCGCAAAGAGTCGGACACGACTGAGCGACTGATCTGATCTGATCTGATCTGATCACCTCTGAACTTGCAACATTCCTGAGATGGCAGGATCATCCTCATTCACCAGATAAGAAAGCCAAGCCTCAGAGAAGTTGAGGGGTCTGCTTGCCTGAGGTCACACAGGCAGCTAGAAGCAATATGGAACCAACTTTTGAACAATGATCTACTGAGGATTTATCATGCTCAGCAAAGACACACTTGACATGGTCGCTTCCGTTAATGGTTCACATTCTACTCTGGAGAAGTGGAAACTTCCAAATCTCAACCCACAGTCTTTCAGCAGAGTTCACCTTCCACCAGGGCTGCCACAGACTGGCCAGCAGCAGGGAAGCTCCAGAGCTTCAGACCTGAGATTCTGGTCTGAAGGCTTCATGTGCGTCACGAGGTCTGGCACACAGAGCCCTGGGTGAGGCCTGAGAGACACGATCTTTGGCTGCCAACAACTGCCTGTATTCGACATCAGAGGACCCATTCAGAAGTGACAGACTTTTGATGGTGTGCCTTTGGATGAGCTTCAATCATCAGATGTCTGCTAGAACATGAGCTTGTGGCTCATGGAGCAGGGAGCAGTGCCTTGCACACAGCAGGTGCTCAATAAACGAGGGTTCCATGAATTCTGAGTCTGCCAGGCCCAAGCTGCCCAGTGGGGTCAGAGGGGCCAGGAGTGCACAGGCGGGGGCTTCCTGCCTGGATCCCACACTCTGGTTAGGGGGCCATCCCCACCTTGGCAATCTAGGGCCGCACTTGGCAGGGACGCTGCCTGGAGCCAGGGCCCCTTAGCACCCCTCTGAGCTTGCCGAGCCCCATGCCCTCCTGGGTGGTGTTACCTGGGAGACGTGGGACTGCGTCTTCTCGCTCTCGCCGTCACCCTCCGTCTTGTCGGCCAGCAGCCCCTGCACCTGGTACTCCAGCACGTAGCTGTCAATGAAGCGCTCCAGCTCCTCGATCTCCTGGGAGCGGCTGCTCCCGGCCTCGGAGGAGGCGGACGCTGCTGAAGAGTTCTCCATCCCTCCCACTCAGGGGCCTGGGCTGCGGGAGGCAGAGGACAGATGGGCTCGGTGAGACGACGCTGCTGGAGGCAGAGATAGGGACTCCACCTGAGAAGCCCTCCCCCTCCCGGAGGCACTCCCTCATCCATCCTGCCCTCTCCCAAGCTCTCGAGCAGTCAGTGGGGTGCCGGCTGGCCTTTATCGAGTGAAGAGGAAGCTGTCATTCCTCCTGGGGGGTCGGGAAGGAGACTCAGGCCCAGAGAAGGGCCAGTATTGTGCCTAATTGTCCAGCATTGTAACTGGCGCCATGCTGGGTGTCAGTTCATACCTAGACCTTACCACTCAGGAGAAAGTGGAAAATTGGACCCAGCCTACCACTCCAGCCCCATTTCCCAACATGGAGTTAACAAAATCTATCATAAAGCAGAATAAGACCGACTGCAGGTGTCTATGTCCCTAATTCCAGCACTGAGACATACAGGGGGTCCCCAGACACAGACGGTTTAAAGGGCCTGCGCCTCCAAGGAATACCTCCTTCCAAAGACATGTTTTCTTTTTGGACACCAGACTATTCCTAAATTTGGTGAAGACGGTAGGCGATAACGTGATTCTGCGGCCCTGTTAATGGTGTGTCCAGTAGGACACACGCTATACTCAGTCTCTAAGGACATGACTAGCTTTTAATGATACAATGTGTAAGGCCCAGCGGGTTGCCTGGGAGGGCATGGTTCAGCCTTGGACACTGCCTGGTCACCCTCCATAGAAGCATGACGCCCTCAGTAACAGCTCAGGCCCTCTCCCTGAGAAGCTTAACATAAAGTTTGACCAGTGTTCTATGGATATCTATTAAAGTCCACCAATAAAACTGCTGTCCCTAGGAGGAATTCCCTGGCAGTCCAGGGGTTAGGACTCTGCACTTTCACTGCATAGGACATAAGTTCCATCCCTGGTCAAGGAACTAAGATCCTATATGCCTTGAGGCATTGCTTAAAAAAAAATAAAAAGCTGTCCGTCTCCAAGAGGACTGGTTAACCTAGCAGCTGCAGGGGCCCAGGCCTGCAGGGACACCTCCACTGTCCACTCTTGTCCTCAAAGCTCCCCACAGCCCACCTGGAAGTTGAGAAAGCTAGAACCATTCTTACCACTAGGTCCCTTCCTAGCAGGGACACCCCCCAACCCCTACTCCTGACAGGAAGGGGCTTTAAAGCTGGTCTGGCGTCCCTTCCACTGTCTGGAAATCAGTGCTTTCCAGGGGGAGCAGACTGAGCAGAAAAAGCAGAGATTGCACACGGCTTCACCATCAGAACTAGTACAAGGGTCCTCTACCAAATCACCAGCCTTAGACACACAAAGTGAAGTGAGTGAGGTCGCTCAACAAAGACCCAAGTAAATGCACGGGCTGAGACCACAAAGGGCTTTCGGAGCCTTGAACGTGTTGTGGATAATAAAGACAACTTCCTAGTATGTTTAGAGAACACTTGAATTTCAAAACCCTGGATTACTGAGAGCTTTTTTAGGACACAGTTATTCACCAACACTTAAGAGTTTGTTGAGTTTTCAATCGTAATGGATCCAAAACAGGACAAGAAGCGGCCCGAGGGGTTCCAGAAATGCTGCGAGACCGTGAATGCTGACTCCCCCAAACCCTCGACAGGCTCCCTGGAGGCTGCGCGGACCACGGGAAGGATGGTCACGCAAGCGGACACACGTTCTCCAGCTGATTTCCGGATTCAGGTTTTGGCTCTTGGCTGCTGCATGAGATCCAGCCTCCCTTGGACCCTAGACCAGCTACAGAGGGTAGGTGCTGGGCTTCTGAGCTCAGTAACCTCGGGGCTCGTGGGTGTGTCCACCTGCCCCAGAGGGAGGAGACTATGGTTTCAGGCTTGGGTGCTCTCTTCAGACTGGGGGAACCCAGGGATGGGGGCCTGGGTGGCGGTGAGTGTGCAGGCAGGCACTTTGCTCAGATTGAAATAAGTGTGCCTAGTGGTGCGAGGGCCACTTCCTCCACCTGCCACCCAAGGCCCAGAGTGGTCTTACGTCCTTCCTACCACCAACCCCACCGCTCAGACAGCTGCCTCCTGCCCCCTGGCCACTCTGCTTTTTGTCCTGAATGTAAGTCAAGTGTGGCAGGCTTCAGAACTCAAGAGAGCCCTGAGCATACACCTTCTCCCAGTTACTCAATCAAACATTAACCTAGGAACTCCTGGGAGAGGATTTTGTAAATGTAATTAAACTCCAAGTCAGCAGACCTGAAGACTCAGAGTATTCAGGAGGGCCTGACCCAATCACATGAGCCCCTTACATCTGGGGCTGGAGGGAGAGACAGAGTTGCTGGCCTGAAGGAGAAGGAATGTGTGCAAGGTTCGTGGGCAGCCTTGAGAGGCTGAGAGCCATTCCTGGTCAATGACTGATCAGGAAAAGTGCTTCCGGCCTGCAACAGCAAGAAGTAAATTCAACAAGCCCTGAGTTTGGGGGCAGGTTTTGTCTCCCAGAGCCTCCAGACCAGAACTCAGCCTGACCGACACCCTGATTTCAGCTTCCTGCTATACCGAGAGGGGCTTCTGACTTCCAGCCCTGTGAGATGATAAACAGGCATCATTCTAAGCCTTTAAGTTTGTGGCAATAAACCACTAACACGGGATCCTCTTTCTGCCTCTGTGCTTTTGCTCACACTGTGTCCCTCACCCAAAGTCACTTTCCCCTTCCTTCCACCTGCCCAGTCTCAGGGTCCTTATACTCACGAGGGGCTAGAACCTTAGAGGCCAGTGCCAACTAGCCCAATCCCTGGCTTTAACAGCAGTGAGTGGGCAAAGGATTCACCCAGTCTCAGTCTAGGGGTATGAATACGGCAACCCCTATTAATAACAGGAGCTGCTAATGTACCTGCACGGGTAGCCTGGAACAGCACCCTCCTCAGCACTCCATCCAAGGCCTTCATCCACTTACCCCTCAGTGTAACTCTATGCAATCGATACAAAAAGAGAAAACTAGGGTTCAGAGAGGTTAAGTAACTTGCCCAAGATCACACAGCGGAGCTCCGGTCGACCTGCACCTCACTGCCTCTTTTTTAATTAGAATATAATTGCTTTACAACATTGCGTTAGTTTCTACTGTACAACAAAGTGAATCAGGTATGCGTGCGTGCTAAGTCGTGTCCAACTCTGCACGACCCCATGGACTGGTGTAGCCCGCCAGGCTCCTCTGTCCATGGGATTCTCCAGGCAAGAATACTGGAGTGGGTTGCCATGTCCTTTTCCTGGGGATAGTCCTCACCCAGGGATCAAACCTGCACCTCTTACATCTCCTACACTGGCAGGGGGTGCGGGTCCTTTACCACTAGTGCCACCTGGGAAGCCCAGCTCAGGTACATGCATACGTACATCCCCGCCCTTCTGGACTTCATCTCACTGCCCCCCCGCCCCGCCCCCGCCATCCCATCCATCTAGGTCATCACAGGGCATGGAGCTGAGCTTCCTGGGCTTTACCATCCCACCTCCTGGCAGCCTGCTCAGGCCCTCAGGAAATCTCCCACTCCTTTTACCACCGTCCTTCCAAAGCCCAGTGAATTCTTCAGTGCTGTGTGTGTGTGTGTGTGTGTGTCCTAACCTCCACTGGTCTGCAGGCTCGAGAGGGCTGGGCCCCGTGCCTCACTCACGCACGGCCCTGGGCAGGCGGCCGGCCTCAGCAGGATGGGGTGATAAGGTCAGTGCCCAGAGAAGGCTGAAAAGAAGCTGCCTGCAGAAAAGGCCAATGTCTAAGGCCCCGCCCATGATTCCTCGAAGAACTTCAGATCTTATCACGGGCTTCTGGCTCCTGTCTCAGGAGCGGGCAGAGGGCTGGGCTCCGTAGGAACTAGACAGGAGTGTTTCCAGGAGGACCGAGTGCCCGGCCCGGCCTGCACAGCAGGCTCAGCCCTGCCCTGCTGGGCCTTTCCATGGGCCTGTCACGGGGCCACACCATCATCCCGGGAGGGAGGCCAGGGGCAGAAATCACCCCCTCCTGGCTCACTGACGAAAGGGGGGACTTGAGACACATTCCCACCCTGGAGAATCCTGGTGCCCAGAGGGAAAAGGAGCAGCCCCCACACTGGTCGCTGGTCTTGGAGACACCCTCCTACTCCAGTCACTGCGGCCCAGGCAGGGTCTCCCGCGCAGCCTGACTGCACGTCCCCTCGGCTGCCCAGGGCTCCTCGGACACATGCCAACAGCCCCTGCAGGAGCCCCGCTGGCCCCTGCACCTCGGAGCGGGAGGAGCTGACAGCCACCGTGGCAGCCCTGGATGGGGACAAACCCTCCCTCTCGGTCTCTCAGATAACAGCTGAGGCACCTTCTCCGTGGTCCCGCAGGGTGACCCAGGGCACAGAGCCCAGAGGCCCAGTAGTGACCAGTCCGTGACGCCCCTTTGCCGACCCCCTCCTCCCGTGTCTCTCCCCCCAGGGAGACCCATTCCTAGGGCATCACTTGGGTTGGGCTCATTTGTCTGTTCTACAATGAACCCCAACCAGGGTGCAGGTCCCTCCTTCAGAAGAAAAGCCCCGAGCTTTCTCTCTTTACCAGAGAAGAGGGAGGTGGAAGAGAGGAGACTGGGCCTACATCATCCATCTCCTAGGCCATTAGCTAGGCACTCACTCCCTCACTTTCAACAAAGGTAAAGTATCTATAATTCAAAACATACCACTGAAGCCATTTTCAAGCATACAATTCAGTGGCATTAAGTACATGCATCAAGCTATGGTTTTTCCAGTGGTCATGTACGGATGTGAGAGTTGGACTATAAAGAAAGCTGAGTGCCGAAGAATTGATGCTTTTGAACTGTGGTGTTGGAGAAGGCTCTCAAGAGTCCCTTGGACTGCAAGGAGATCCAACCAGTCCATCATAAAGGAGATCAGTCCTGGGTGTTCTTTGGAAGGACTGATGCTGTAGCTGAAACTCCAACACTTTGGCCACCTGATTCGAAGAACTGACTCATTGGACAAGACCCTGATGCTGGGAAAGATTGAAGGCAGGAGGAGAAGGGGATGACAGAGGATGAGATGGTTGGATGGCCTCACCGACTCGATGGACATGAGTTTGAGCAAGCTGCAGGAGTTGGTGATGGACAGGGATGCCTGGCATGCTGCAGTCCATGGGGTCGCAAAGAGTCAGACACGACTGAGCAACTGAATTGAACTGAAGTACATTCACAGTATTATGTAAGCACCATCACTATCTATTTCCAGAAAATTGTCATCATCCCAACAGAAACCTGGTGCCCATTAAACAGCCCTCCATCCCCTGACACAGCCCCTGGCAACTGCTCTACTTTCTCTCTGAACTTGGCTCCTCTGCATACCTCATTTAGGTGGTGTCATACAACATCCGTCCTTTTGTGACTGGCTTATTTCACCTCTGATGTTTTCAAGACTCATTCATGTTGTAAAATGTGTCGGAATTTCACACCTTTTTGTGGATGAATAAGACACTGTGTTACAATAACAGACTTATGTATGGACCACATTTTGTTTATCCATTCACTCATCAATGGACACTCAGGCTGTTCTCACCTTTGGCTATTGTGATTAATGCTGCTACGAACATGGGTGTACAAGTACCTGTTTGAGTTCCTGTTTGTAATTCTCTGGGGTAAAAGCCTAGAAGGACCTCTCTGCTTTTAACGTAAAAACAGTGAGGAGGCCCAGAGTGAACTCCAGGCTGGTGGAGACCAGGGAAATAAAGAGATACTTCTCTCCAGGACTTGTTCTGCTCCCTTCCGGCTAGTGCTCTGGGGTCTCCTCCTGGCTCTGCTTCTCATTCACAGGATATGTGCTCAGTCACTCCAGTTGTGTCCAATTCTTTGCGACCCCGTGGACTGCAGCTCACCAGGCTCTTCTGTCCATGGGGTTCTCCAGGCAAGAATACTGGAGTGGGTTGCCATGCCCTCCTCCAGGGGATCTTCCCAACCCAGGGATCGAACCCGTGTCTCCTGCACTGGCAGGTGGGTTCTTCACCACCACCACCACCTGGGAAGCATGGATCAGGGTGGGAAATCCCTTCTTCACCACTAACACCCACCTGGGAGGCATGGATCAGAGTGGGGAATCCCCAAACAGCTAGGCTGCTGGGTAAGCTGAGAGCCAGCAAGAAGAGCTTCCGTTTTAATGATTAGTGAAAAGTGGAAAGGGGGCTGGGCCCAGAGGAAGAAGAAAAAGAGGAGAGGTTGGACGAGGAGAAGAAACACCTCTTGTAGCTGCAGCCATCCAAGATATGGCCTGTGGGGCTGCAGCCAGATCTCAGGAACATGCCCTTCTGTCTTTGGGGCTCCCCTCCTCGCGCCGCCGTGCCCCCCAGCCCCTGCCAGGTGATGGATGCCCAGGAACAAAAAGGCAGGCAGCAGGCATGGGGAAAGTGCTGAGGCCGAACTTTGCTGTAAAGGGCAGGCAGCCCCAGAGCCTGCAGGCAGGAGGCGGGGCCCGGGTGGGCACAGCTGCAGGAGGGGCACAGAGGGGCTGAGGCCATGGGGCACTGTGGTTCCTTGGGAAACCAGCGTCAGCAAAGGCACTTCTGCTGACACCGCGGGCTCAGGCTGAGGTCAGGAATCTCGCTCCCCCCACCCTCGGGGCCTGCCTGCCTCTCAACCTTCGCAGGGGCTCACAGAGCTACATCAAGGACGCGGGGTGTACAGGAGAAGGCAGGGCCCAGAGAGGAAAAGCTGGAACCATCCCAGCCTTCTCAGCATCCTTTCGCATCGGCCCTGTGACAAATGGCATTAGCAGCTGTAAATGTAGCCAATCCCTTTAAGAACAGCCAGGCATTAGAGGAATTACCTCCTCCCCAACCCCAGGACCAGTTCAGTGACCTGCCAACCAGATGACAGCCTCTGCTTAGCGGCCTGCCAGCTCTTCTCAGGGGGCACCCAACAATTCCGGGCCCCGGAAAGGGCAGCCCTGTGCCCCTCACCCTCCAGCGGACCCTTTCGCCTCAGGCCTTCAGCACACAGCTCGGCCAGGACTTTCTCAGAGAGGAAGCCCAGGGCTCATTTCCCGGCTTTCGGCTCCACAAAGGGTCTGGCCTCCTGGTCCACAGGCCCCGCTACAGGGAGTGGGCTAGTGACCCCGGGGGGACTCACGGGTCTGTCCCCGCAAACCCAGCAGGACAGCAACTCTGCAGATGGATAACAGGCCCCTCTGAGCTGTGGTGGGCGGCAGGGCCCAGCCAGTCAGCACCACTCCCCCACTGCTGAATGAATCGCATCCACCACTGCTTCTCCACCACCCCTTTCCCAAGCTGCTGGGCCTCAGTCCCCCGTCCGGACCCCCTCCAGCGGGTGCTCCTGGTGACCCCGCTCCACACCAAGGCCTGCCCTTCTCCCTTCCTGCCTCCACACAGAGCTGACAACTGGCACCTACACACAGAGCCTGTAGTCCCCAGAGCAGGGCCAGGCCAGGCCGCCCCGCTGGGAGTGTGGGAGGAGAGAGGCCAGCTGCCAGGGGAGGAGGGCGCCCAGAGCCCTCCCCGAGGAAACCACGGGCACCCCCTTCACCATGTCCTGCTGCCAAGCCACCCCTCCAAGTCCAGCCCACGTCCCACCTCCTGCACAGACAGGACTCAGGAAGAATGCCTTCCCTTCCCCTCAAGCTGCAGCCCTCATGCTTAGGGACTCTGGGCCTGCTAGTGTTCACCACAGAAAAGCAGGGGGCTTTGGGAGAGGCCTCTGTGCACAGGAGCCTCAGACCCTCAACCACCGGAAGTGGAGAAGTTCAGAAACACCAGGAGGAGCTGGAGGCTACCTCAGATATCAGCATCGCTTACCGTCGCAGAAGTGAGGACACCCGGTGTCCCCCACATGATACCAGTGTAACCCTCTGTCACTCAAACATCAGACAGGTCTTAGCTAGGGCGGTGTTTTTCTAACTGCAGGTCTCCGTGGCTTTTGTGGACTGCAAAATAAACTGAAAAAAATCCAGGAGACACAGGTTCGATCCCTGGCTGGGGAAGATCCCCTGGAGGAGGGCATGGCAACCCACTCCAGTATTCTTGCCTGGACAATCCCATGGACAGAGGAGCCTGGTGGGCTACAGTCCATGGGATCACAAAGAGTCAGTCATGACTGAGCACACACAAGACAAAATCATGATCTCAGCATTAAAATGGTAGAATGCAGTTGAAAATTCCAGTGAGTAACACACATTAAAAGTGGAACTATTGTTTCATGGAAATTTTGTCTCATCTAAATATATCACGGAAATATATTTTTATTTCTGTGATGCGTGGTCAAAAGAGTTTATGAAAAGTGGCCCAGAGCAGCGCTTCCCAAACTTGCACATATGCAGTGATCACAGGCGATTTTGTTAAAATGCAGATTTGGATTCAGTGGACCCCAGGTGGGGCCCGAGAGGCTGCATGTCTCACCAGCTCCCAGTTGGTGATGTTGCTGCTGGTCAGAGGACCATGCTTTGCATAGCCAAGATCTAGAAAAACCTGTCACATCCTTTCTATCCACTCTTCAGCTATTCCATCCTGGCTGGAAGATGGGTAGATTCTCCATCCTGACTCTCTGGCCAGCTGGCCAGCTCCCAGGGTAAGGGGCAGTTTCTCTCATGGCTGACTTAGGGTCAGGCAGGACCTCAACAGGCTGAATGAGTGTTTATCTGTGGGCCCTAGGACTGCCTACTTCCACCCTCGGATCTCAGCATCAGGAACACATAACAGCACTCGCTTAGAATCCAACAGGGCCAGACATACTCATCTGCTGTCACCAAGTTGGAGGGGCTCCTGAAATCTAAGCCATGTGACCTCAACAGATCTTAAGAGAATTCAGCGGTCCAGCCACTGCTCTATCTCTGGATGCTCCTGCTGTCCTTTATCGTGTAGATGAGGACACTGGAGCCCAGAGAAGGGGAGGACCTGCTTGGAGCCATTCAGATGCCTAAGGGATAGAGCCTGGCCTGTAATGCAGGTCCCCAAGCCCCTGAGAGTCTCCCATCCCCAGAAACCCCCTCCTGAGCTGAGTCACCTCTCCCTTCCCCCTGTGACTGCCAACGTCTTTGGACCCCAAGAGCAGTTCTGGGTCACAGTCATTAACATCAGCCAGTTACTCCTAAATAACAGACGATGCCCAAGTCATTGCACCATTTTCACACCCTCACTCCACACAGGGCCCTGGGCCAAGCTCTGTGGATCTTTCAGAGCTTCCATGGAGAGACCACAGGACCTGGGCCTCACTGCTCTCTCCCCAGAGCAGCCTCCGGATAACTGAGAAGCTGGACTGGTTTTGCCAGTTGGGGTACAGATCACCACGAGCCTGGAAGGCAGGAGGGATGCTGCGAACCCTTCTCTCCCCAGCATGCTCACCACAGCAGCACCAGGAGAGGCATCTGAGAAGGGAGTCTGGGGAAGACAGAACAGATGCACCCATCGCGGTCCATGCACAGGACACCCCATCACATTCCAGTCTCTCAACTGGGATTTCCTCTGGAGGAAAAAGGGGCTTCCCAGGTGGCGCAGTGGTAAAGAATCCGCTTGCCAATGCAGGAGACGCAAGAGATTCAGGTTCAATCCCTGGGTTGAGAAGATCCCCTAGAGGAGGGCATGGCAACCCACTCCAGTATTCTTGCCTGGAAAATCCCATAGGTAGAGAAGCCTGGCAGGCTATAGTCCATGGGGTCGCAAAGAGTCGGACATGATTGAGCGACTGAGAATGCACGCTGGAGGAAAAATAGACACTCTCCAACCCTGCGGAGGCCTCCATACCAGCAGAGGAGCCCAGACCAACTAGGAGGAGGGCATCCAGGATGGACTCGGGATGCACAGCCCCTGCTCTGTCCCTGGACGGCCCTGCTGTCCAGGTCTGCCCTCCCCTCCAGCCTCCGGGGCCAACAGGAGCCTCCACGGGGCTCCAGGCACTGACTCCACACCTGCTCCCTCCGCCAAGCACAGGCTGCCTCCGGACACCTTCTCATCCTCCCCTGTGCTGTTACCCAACTCTTATCCTGCTCTTGAATTTTTTATGGGGTTTTATCTTGTCCTGACAAGACTTCACGGTCCTTGGAGGCCCTGCTTCTTCCTGTATTTCTCACCATCCCAAGCCCAGGACGGCAGACTGGCCTACGGCTCCCCAGCCCTCTCATGTCCAGCCTGGGGCACTCCTTCCCTAAGAGTGGGGTTCCCCAGCTCCTTTGCCCACTGCTGCTGGGCCCAGGCTCCCCTCCAGCCCCCTTCCCAGCTCTTAGAATGGTGCAGCCAAGGATGCTTGGGGGTGGGGAGGGGCGGGGGGGAACCTGTCCCATCCCCCACCCCTACATCTGCCAGAGTCACCTGGTCTCAGAACCAAGACTGCAATCTCTTCCCACCACATTCTAGACCTTTCTTAAGGCAACTCACCTCCACAGGTAATGAGCACCTGTATGCTGTATGCTGTGCCCCACAGGTTTGAGGAAGCACGGAAGTCACAGGCCCCAGGGTCACTGGTCAGCCAAGCCCCACACCTGGCGGGAGTCAGGTACCTTCTTCCCTGCCCCCTCCCCCTAAGACAGAGGAACATCACAGTTCCGGGTTCCAACGCTGGCTAAACCAAGCTCTGTAACCTTGGGTAGCCTGTTTCTGCATCTTTAAAGTTGACTGGTAATAAATGTACCATCTCGGTAAAGTGTTGGGAGGATGAAGTGAGAAGGAACTCATGAGAAGTTGAGAGTGTGGGTCCCACCCCCAGCCTTCAAAAGCTTCCGAGTTGACGGACAAAGAGTGGAAACTTGGAGCACGCCCGGACGGGAGCCCCATGGTGCCCTGCTCTGAGCTCGGCGCCACACCTGGGAGAGCAGCCCAGGTGAAGGCCTCAGAGCTCCTCCGGGCCTCGTGGCCCAGTGCCAGTCTCAGGCGACACCCTCTCCACTGCCTCGTTCCGGGCATTCAGGGTCCCCAGCATCCTGCTCCCTGGTAACACCCTCTCCACTGCCTCGCTCGGGGCATCCAGGGTCCCCACCATCCTGCTCCCTCCTGGCCAGGGCTTCGCAAGCCAGCCCAGCTGGAGCAGTGACAGGCCTGGGTGGTTTCCGAGAGGCTGGTGGGGGGTCTCAGGAGCTGGAGCAGGCTCCACACAGCCTGTCCCTGGGGGTGGGAGGGCAGGGGGCTGTGACCCCTGGGCCAGTCTCACCACTGAGGAGGACAGCTGGCTCCCTCCGAGACCAGCATCCCTTCCCTCTGCCCTCCTCACCCTACAGGCCGCTCAGTCAAGCCCACCTCCTGATGCCACCCTGACCACCCCAGCCCACAGAGTCCCCCTGAACACCCACAGCAGCTGCCCACTGGGCCTTTCAGCCTCTGTCCCCGCCACCTTGGATGACCAACTCTTCCCACACAGGCACGTAACCACAAAGCAGAGGCCGCAAAGGCTCATTCGGGGTCATGCCATTTCGTCTGTCCAGTATTTTTAAAATCTTCAAGCCAATTTTACAAACCAGAAGATGTCACGGTAAAATCCCCATTTCTGATTTTCTTCAAAGACCGGGAGATCCACCAATACTGGCCCACCTCCCCACGCTGGAAGCATGACCAAAGCGAGGCTGAGCTCTTCAGATAGGGCAGGCAATGGCCAGTTCTCCACTGACCCCAACGCTCCCTAAAGTCTCCCCACGGCCCACAGCTATCACTCTCATGAGGCTCCACTCACTCACACGTTACCTGCCTGGTCCTCACTAACATCCAAGTTTGAGACCCTCCTGCAAGAAAGTAATGAGAAGTGTCCCTAAGAACCTGGCAATCAAGAACAAGGATTGTCCCCTGGGAGCTACAATGGGAAATCAATACACAACAGTCCAAAATAGAAACATGCAGAGTCACTGCAAAGGGGGAGAAAAGAAGGTTTCCAGATCAGCAGGACGCCACCCTAACCTGGTTGAAGACAAGCCACAGAGTTATTACAGGAAGACTGTGTCACTCTGCAATGATTGAGCTGCACTGGAAACAGAAAACTGTCAACCACAGAAGGCAGTGTACCCCCTAAGTCTGTTCAGGGAAAGAGGTGCACCTCCTGGGTGTCTTGAGGGGGTCCAGGTAAATGGACAGGGTTGTCCCACTGTTCCCTGTAAAGCCCCCACCGCACTCCAGCTCAGCCCTAACGCGGTCTCAGGGGCTGCCTCCTTCCTCGGCTGAACTACAAGCTCTTGGAGGCCGAGGACACGCCTGCTCCTTTCCCTGTGACCTGGGAGCCAGACCTGAGCCCACTGCAGACATTCAGTTAATCACTGAGTATTTGATATGAAATTAAAAGACGCTTACTACTTGGAAGGAAAGTTATGACCAACCTAGATAGCATATTCAAAAGCAGAGATATTACTTTGACAACAAAGGTCCGTCTAGTCAAGGCTATGGTTTTTCCTGTGGTCATGTATGGATGTGAGAGTTGGACTGTGAAGAAGGCTGAGCGCCAAAGAATTGATGCTTTTGAACTGTGGTGTTGGAGAAGACTCTTGAGAGTCCCTTGAACTGCAAGGAGATCCAACCAGTCCATTCTGAAGGAGATCAGCCCTGGGATTTCTTTGGAAGGAATGATGCTAAAGCTGAAACTCCAGTACTTTGGCCACCTCATGTGAAGAGCTGACTCACTGGAAAAGACTCTGATGCTGGGAGGGATTGGGGGCAGGAGGAGAAGGGGACGACAGAGGATGAGATGGCTGGATGGCATCACTTGACTCCATGGACGTGAGTCTGGGTGAACTCCGGGAGTTGGTGATGGACAGAGAGGCCTGGCGTGCTGTGATTCATGGGGTCGCAAAGAGTTGGACATGACTGAGCGACTGATCTGATCTGATCTGATCTGATTTGATATGAACTGGAGCATATACAAGGCTGAATGCTGAAGAATTGATGCCTTTGAACTAAAGCGCTGGAAAAAACTCTTGAGAGTCCCTTGGACAGCAAAGAGATCAAACCAGTCAATCCTAAAGGAAATCAGCCCTGAATATGCATTGGAAGGAACGATGCTGAAGCTGAAGCTCCCATACTTTGGCCACCTGAAGAGCTGACTCACTGGAAAAGACCCTGATGCTGGGAAAGATTAAAGGCAGGAGGAGAAGGGGCGACAGATGGTTGGATGGCATCACTGACTCAATGGACATGAGTGTGAGCAAACTCTGGCAGAGACAGGGAAGCCTGGTGTGCTGCAGTCCACGGGGTTGCAAAGAGTCGGGCATGACTGAATTACTAGACAACAACAATTTGGGGCTTCCCTGGTGGTTCAGTGGTTAAAAAAAAAAATCCGCCTGCCAATGCAAGAGACATGGGTTCGATCCCTGGTCTCGGAATATTCCACATGCCTCGGAGCAACTAAGCCCGTGCATCACAACTACTGAGCCTGTGCTCTAGAGCCAGGGAGCTGCAACTACGGAAGCCCGTGCCCCCTGGAGCCTGTGATCCACAAGCCAAAGCAATGAGAAGCCCTTGCATCGCAACTGGAGAGCAGCCCCCACTCACAACTAGAGAAAAGCCCTCACAGCAACGAAGACCCAGCACAACCACAAAGAAGTAAACACAGGGTTAAACAACAACACCTTGATGATGAATTCTCAGCAATCAGAAAATGGATGACAAGTAACTGAGGTTCTGTCCCTTTGGTAATCAGCAGGCAGGTAGCAGCTGGCTGCCAGTGGGCAGAGATGGGGGGGCGCATGTTAGCAGTGAAATTAGCTAGCACGGCAGGCTGGGGGAAGACCCCTCTTTGGCTGACTAGCCTGCATGTATCACACACGATGCTGGAAGCCCACTGGACAGCAACCACAGGGATCTAAAACTTGACTCAGTGCCTGGGTGCTTATTATTCTCCCTGCATCCGCCAGGAACTGTGGGCAGAACTGAACAGCACGAGCCTAGGAGTGTAAAAACCACAGAAAATGGAAGCCCAGACCCCCTGATTCCAGGCCCTGAGCCAGCACACCCGTGTTGCCCCTGTCTTTGGTGGAGGACCCCAAGAGGGGTGCTCCTACTCAGGGCCAGCTGCACTTGACCTTCACTGAAGCAGGAAAGCAAGCCATTAATATTATATTCCCCACAGACTGTACTCCCCATAGATTCCAAACTATTTCCCTCTAATATCATACGTACTTTTCAAATTAAACTATACACGGTTCCCTTGACACACAAAAGAAAACAACTAGTATTTACTGAGCATTTACTATGTGCCAAACTCTGTGTTAAATGCTTGTCATATATTTTACGTTAATCCTCAAGACACTCCTATAATGTAGGCACATTTTTGGTCCCATTGTACAAATCAGGAAACCGAAGCAGAGAGGAGTTGCCCAAGGTCATCTGTTAGGGGGTGAGCTGAGTCAGGTGTTGAGCCCAAATGGCTCCAAGATACAGTATGCTGAAGAAATAGAAGTGAGGAGCCCAGAGCCCCACCCACTCAACAAACCAATCCTGGCCCAACATCGCCCATGAGCTGCTGGGCCCCATGGTCACTCCTGAAGCGGGCCCTGGAGCTGCTCCGGGTTAAGGATTTGTGCCTTTCACAGGATAGCAGAGTAAGCTGCCATCGGATATGAATGACTGAATCAGATCTTAAATTATCTGCCGAGCTTGGGCTGGGGCCCTGGGCCTCCTGCCCTTGGGTCTGCGCAGTCCAGCACCACCCTGGCAGACGTCTCTGTCACCGCACGTACGAGGGAGACAGGTGTGCGTTGCCACTTCCCTCTTACACACGGGGACCCTGGAACAATGTGCACATGGCTTCCCAACAGGAAGGACCACAACCCAGTCATCCTGACTCTAGCCCCGGGGGTTTCCCCAGGAGCAGCAGCAGCTCAGGGTCCCACCGCCTTGCGGCATGAGCCAATAAATCACCGACCGTTCCCACCAGTTTGTGTTGTGATGGGGTAGAAACTGAAGGATGAAGGGGAAAGGGACTGGCTGGAAGGGATGAAAGCCCTATGTGCTACAGAGCCTTCTCCAGGACAGAAGGGATGGGAAAGCCAAGTTCTGCAGACCACAGGCCTCTGCTGGCTACGGCTGTTACCTTGTAGAGCACAGAACCCAGTTACCAAGTTCTCGGCAATGACGGCCAAGCCAGAGATGAGAGCTACTGGCCATGGCCACATTGCAGGCTCAGGTATGAGACTTCTCCTGGGGCTGGTTTTTCCCAAGTGTTTCTCTCTGGGACAGGCTAAGGCCATGTGTTTAGGAAAACAGGCAGCCAGAAAACATGAGTCCAGATCACTCCCATTGGGCACCCATGGGAGTATGCGGTCTTGTGGACCTTCTAGAGTATCATTTGGTCTCTCCCATCATTGTACTTTCAGGGCAGGGTAGGAGTTCACAGAACTTGGGTGGGAGGACTGTGGACTGGCTGATCCCGGGCTTCTGTGACCTAGGAGCTCTCCCGGGGGGCTAATTTAAGGCAGTGGCAGGAAGGACTCCCAGAGGCAGCCAGATGCCTTTCAGTGGGGAGAGAGAACTCGCCTGGTGGCAGATCTTGATGGCTGCTCTTATTAGGCCATCACAGTCACTGGGCTCTATCTCCCATTATCCCTGTGGTTAGTTCCCCTCGCTAGAGTGGGAGCAGCAGATAGCCTCTTTAGGGGTGCCCAGCAGGAGCAGTCTGGAGCCAGTTACAGCCTCAGGGAGCAGACTGAGTGGCTAACTGGCAGATAATTAACTGAGAGATTCCCCACAGCCCTCTGCAAGCTCTGCTGAGAAGGGGAGAGGAGGATATACAAAGCCAAAAGGGGCCTCTATTGTCTCCAAAGTCATTGGATGTCACTCCAGAATCCTGGGAGCTGAGATGCAGAATGGTCTTTGTACATTGAATCAAGTGTGAGCGATGAGGATGTGGAGAAATTAGAAGGCTCGTACACTGATGATGGGAATGAAAAAGGATGTAACTGCTTTGGACAACAGTCTGGTAGCTCCTCAAAAGATTACACATATAGTTAATATATGATCCAACAATTCTGGTGTGTGTCTGTATACACATAATGCGTGCTAAGTTGCTTCAGTTGTGTCTGACTTTTGCGACCCTAAGGACTATAGCCTGCCAGGCTCCTCTGTCAAGCTCTATGCAAATCTAGAAGACCTAAAACTAACATCAAAAATAGATGTCCTTTTCATCATGGGGAATTGGAATGCAAACATAGGAAGTCAAGAGATACCTGGAGTAATAGGCAAGTTTGGCCTTGGAGGACAAAACGAAGCAGGGCAAAGGCTAACAGAGTTTTGTCAAGAGAACACACTGATCATAGCAAACACCCTTTTCCAACAGCACAGGAAACAACTCTACACATGGACATCACCAGATGGTCAATACCGAAATCAGACTGATAATACTCTTTGCAACCAAAGACAGAGATGCTCTAAACAGGCCCAGAGGAGCATCATTAACACATGGGAGGAATGTTATTCTTTGGTCATTTGTTCCAAATGACCAAAAAATGCAAATAAAACTACTAGATATAAAAACAGGAGAAAACTTGGAAGGCAAATTCCAAGACCCACCGTTATTTTACAAGACACAAAGAAAAGAAAAACCGCTGCCAATTAAACTATGACATAATGCCGTAGTGACAGTCCTGAGTGCAAACAAATTGGTCACATGAGCTCTGAGGAGGTTTCATCTCTTTTGAGGGATTGGAGAATTTCTCCTGCCTTTGGTGGCATGCAGGAGACTGACAATTCCTGTTGCTTTAAAAGAAACTATGAAATTGCAGCCTTTCCTCCAACACATACTTGCTTTTCTAATATCAAATCAAGGCCCCACTACTGCTTCCATGTCCCTCTGTGGACACAATAACATTTGGTATCAATAATAAATTACAGTGAGATCTTTTGGAAGACATTTTGAGTGACAATTCACATAACAGGTGGATGACCAACAACACACCTAATTCAACTGAGGTCAGACAGTCTGATCGGCAGGACCACATTCACAGCTGCTCAGGAAAGGACAGCTACGCCATGTGACACAGCGGCTCTGCCATGTGGCTAATAGCCAGTGGTAATGAAATGCACCCTTGTTCCAGAGATACTAACAGGTGGGGGGAAAGCATGGCTCCCAGAAGCAATGAAGAGGGCAAGCCAATCCCTCATATTACAGATCAGGAAATGTAGGCACAGAGCTGTGACGTGACACATCCCAAACCATGCAGCCACGACTAAAACCCCTATTAGCTGAGATTTGTGCCAATGTTGTTTCCTTTCTACTCCCTCAGGCTACCTCCAGGAGACTGCTATCTCTAAGCTTCTCTTATATTTTCTTGCTTAAAAAAAAAAAAAAAACTCAGGCTTTTAGAGCATATACAACAATAAGATGAACATATCAGTACAAATAGTCTCAGTCCTACAAGCCCATGAAGATGGGCTCATTCCAAAGCCATCTAAGGGACCACTTTAAACATGTATGTAGGCAAAGAAGGACCATTAGTTTATAGCTGTCAGGAGACTGCACTTCCACTCCCCACAGGGGATCCCCAGGCTGCCACCCAACAATATTGTGCCATGTTTATGAATGAGGCTGGCCAGGTGTTTTCTTTGAGTTACATGCTCTCCCTGTGGGTGGGGGCCCAGGGGAGACAGCCTCCCCATCAGATTGCCTGTGAAGAGTCTGGAAACACCCTTGCTGAGCCTGATGTTAGAAATCCCCGTGTCTGTTGCATGCAGATAGAATATCGGGAGTTCAGGAAACTGCTAAATTGACTCTCAGTATCTAAACATGCTGTTTGCATCCTGACAGCATATCTGTCTTTACAGGACACTGGATCAAGATGGGGAAAAACACGTTTTTATTTTGTGAGCCTGGGGTTGCAGAGCTGGCCCCTTGACATGAACACAGATTAACACAGTCAAGTCCTCTTTGCTTCAACAAAAAAGTTCTTTTTCTTTTCCTGTAGCTGGATAAAAGAAAGAGCCTAAAGTCTTCAAGGTGAGGACAGATCCAGTTAATCGGAACTCAGATACACTTCCATGAGTAGAAGACAGAAGCCTGAAAACCGAACCAGAAACAGGCCTGCCCAACGTGGATGAGGATAGTGGCCTGTGTTAACAGCCAGTCTGCATGGCGGCGAGCAAGGAGAGCACAGCTCAGATTTCAGCAAGGGTCACGGTCTCACCAGGGACACCAGTGCAAGATGGAATTAATGAGAGGCGAGCTGCACTGGGGCTGATGTAACAGGAGGCCACTCAGGGCTGGAAGACTGGGGAAAAAAGAAAGAACTAGCTATGGTGCAAAAGGTAGCCAAGAATTTATCTAGCATCCAGCACTGTCAACAGAGAAGAAAGCAACCAACATTCCAGTCTATTTGTAGTGCAAGCCAGGAACACAGCTGGGGACACTGAGCTGTCAGAGCTCCAAAGGAATAGCCCTTCCGCTCACCCCCTGCCCTTTATTCTGGCTCTGCCCTTGACTCAACGCACCACAAACACCTGCCACTTCCTCAGCGCATGCCAGGCGCCCTGCTAGACGCTGGGTACCAGGTGAGACGTGGCCTCTGCCCTGAGGATCCCCCGGGGTGGCAGGCAGAAGATGGGGCATGGTTGGAATTCCCACTCAGGAGCCTCAAAGACATGAGTACAAAGGGACACTCGGGAGTCAGCCCAGGGCTACTGGGTAGACAGACACACCGCACGACCCCCAAAGAGGTCCTGAATCCTCGGTGACTCAGTCTCCCCAAGGGATAAACCCCAGCTTGACAGGTCAGTTGAGAGGATTATGTAAAAATATGTAAACTGAGCACAGTTTCAGTCAAACAGTAGGCCATCAATACATGATGCATATACTTGGTGTGCTTATCTCAAACATGCATTAGACGCTCCATAAACACTGGCGCTTAATAATTTGCCTGGTGAATAATAACAAATATTCTTAACAAACAATTAATCATTTGTTCCCTGGTGGTCTAGTCGCTAGGACTCTGT
Organism: Bos taurus; assembly: GCF_002263795.3. Lineage (NCBI taxonomy): Eukaryota > Metazoa > Chordata > Mammalia > Artiodactyla > Bovidae > Bos > Bos taurus. The sequence goes on along the minus strand of NC_037351.1, from coordinate 48,278,547 downwards.
GCTTCCAATGCAGGGGGCCCGGGTTCAATTCCTGGCCGGGGAATTAGATTCCACATACCATACACAGAAATAGCACGCCCCAGCTAAGAAGATCCTGTGTGCTGCAACTGAGACCCGGTGCGGCCAAATAAGTAAATAAACTTTTTTAAATAGCAATAATAACTTGTCTGGGTGACCACTTAACAGTATATACAATGATTGAATCATTACGCTGTACACTTGAAACTATTAATAATATAACGCTCTATGTCAATTATTCCTCAGTTAAAACAAACCAAACCAAACCAAAATAATTTGTCTGGGAAAGAAGGTCAGAGATCATCTTCCTTGAGTGACCTTGGAGGAGGATGGGAGGTCTGCTGGTGGGGGAGGGCACAGGGACTGCGTCACCAAGGCACCAGCAAGCCTGTGTGCTGTCCCGTGAGGCCCTGATCCCCTCCAGGGCCAGGGCACATCACTGTCTCCACTACTGAGGGCCTGGGTTCAATCCCTGGTCAGGGAACTAAGATCCCATAAGCCATGCAGTGTAACCATATATATATACATATATATTATATATATATAATATATATATGAAAGTAAAGTGAATTTGTTGGTCACTCAGTCACTTCCAACTCTTTGTGACCCCATGGACTATAGCCCGCCAGGTTCCTCTGTCCATGGGGATTATCCAGACAAGAATACTGGAGTGCATAGCCATTCCCTTCTCCAAGGGATCTTCCCAACCCAGAGATTGAATCCGGGTCTCCTGCACTACAGGCAGATTCTTTACCATCTGAGTCACCAGGGAAGACCCCACAAATATATATGTGTGTGTGTGTGTGTGTGTGTGTGTGTGTGTGTGTGTGTAAGTAAATAACAAAATAAGATTTGGGCATTTTTATAAGCAAGAAACAACAAACTTTGGTTTAAGAGAAAAAAAAAAAGTTGGCTGTGGGGTCCCTCTGGCCTGTTGATCACTGGGTTAGAACGCTGGCTGGGAGGAACCTCGGCTGTCCCAGCCCAGGGCAGCTGGTCACTCGGAGGGTAACCCCGGCTAGGAGGCACCTGCCACACGGAATGCCAGGCCAGCAGAGCCTTCTGCTCACAGCCCTCCTGCAGGGACACCGCCTCGTGTGCAAGGCCTTCCCATGTCCATGAGCTGTCTGGCACAGAGGTCATTTTCTACGCTGGCAATGTGCGAGGGCCCCTGCTGAGTGGATGGCATGGTTTCCACCTGTCACCCTGTGCGTCACCGCTTAATCTAGAAACCTGCTGACCTCTTGCGGAGCCCAGAGGTGGGAAATGGGAGCAACGCTGGGGTTGCCCCCCACCCCAGCACAGCCCGTCCCCGGGAAGAAGGCTGGGGGTGGGAGGTGAGGACCAAGAAATAACCCCCATAAAGCCCTTGTAACTCATGCTGAATGCGTCGATACAGTCAGTAAATGCCAGTGCTGTCATTACTGGTGCCACCTTCCTCGTTCCTGCTCTGGGTGTTGCTATAGCACTCCTCTGTTGTTTTTTATTTTTTATTTTTTTTTACCTCAATGGGACGTTCAGGAGCCCGCATGCCCACACAGCAGTGCTGTGCCATCATTACAAAAAACTTCCCGGCAGTGGAGTCTCCTGCTGGCAAAATACCAAAGGGAAATATGTTCTCAAGCTCTGATTTTAAATGCCCTGAGATGGCACATGCCATAGGCTTCTACCCAACTCCCCTGCTGCCCCGCAGGCTCTTTACTTCCAGGTACAGTCTAGAGACCAGGAAGGCTCCAGCCTTTCTAAGCAGCCTAAAATGGGAGAGGCGCCCGCCACACCTTCCTGCATTGCTAATCACATCACACATCTAACTTCCTTCACACCGAGGCCTCTGAAACCTTCTTAAACGTTAATGAGCAGAATTTCACAGATTAAACTGTATGGTTTCCATTTCGTCTCTTGGGACTTATGAAAGAAAGTGAAGTTGCTCAGTTGTGTCCGACTCGTTGCGACCCCATGGACTATAGCCTACCAGACTCCTCCATCCATGGGATTTTCCAGCAAGAATACTGGAGCGGGTTGCCATTTCCAAGACAAGCCAAATATGAGGGATACCTCTGATTGCCAAGCAGGAAAAACCTTGAAACTTGGTAAAGACCCCAGAATCTCCCCCAATCCCCCCAGTAACCTCAGCTGGGGTTTCCCTGTCCCCCACGCTATTTGCCCGACACTTAAGACACTCAAGCTTGGTGATGCCCACTGGAGGTCTAAGGAATTCAGCTGCAGGGTCTAGGAGCCAAAGCATGGGCTGGAAAGGATGAGGAAGCAATGGAATAGAAGGTGCCAGAGGCCCCATCATGGGCCCGGCTGTAGGTATAGGTCTATTGCTTTGGCCATTGGGTCTCCTCATCAGAATCAGCCCAAGTTCTCAGGCTCAAGCAAAGAGAACCCAGCAAGGCCCTCCTTTAGCTCAGGGGGATGGATCTGCATGCCAGCACACAGGCTGCATCCTTGATCCATTCCTGCCCAGACAACTCCTATCCACACCTCAAGACCCTTCTCCCAGGCCTGATTTTCTGGTGAGCTATCTGTTGAACTCACACATCTGTTTCCTTTTAGATGTTGCAGGTCCCTTACATCTTTTTTTTCCTCCTATCCTGCGACCTCACGGAGATTTTCCAATCTCCCTCACAGAAAGTAGAGGCCAATGAGATGTAAAAGGAAGTTAATGGGTGGGAAACACTTTAAAGGGATTGACTGAGCCGGCATGTAACTTTTGTCCTTTCCACTTTTTCCTCCTTGTGTGGAATGCAGGCATAATGTCTGGAGCTCCAGCAGCTCTCTTAGACTACGAGGCAACTTTGAGACTAGTAAGTAGCCACCAATTCAGCATGGCAAAGCAGAAATATGGAACCTAAGCCTCTGATAGCCACAGAATCCCCACACCAGTCCTGGATTCCTGCCTCTAGATTCCTTTTACGTTAAAGAAAAATAAATCTCTGCGTTGTTTAAACCGATGTTATTCAGGTTTCCTGTTATAGTTGCTATGGTAAGCAGCTCTTTAAGATGGGCCTCAGTGACTCCTGACTCCTGTGTTGCAAACAAAATATGGTAAAATGATAAGACGTCACTTCTGTGATCAGGTTAGAAAAGACTGACTTCTATCTTGCTGACTCATCACTGCCTTTTCGGCACGCACACTCTGATGAAGCAAGCTGCCACGCTGGAGAGGCCCACATGGCCAGGAGCTGTGGGCAGCTTCTGGCCATCAGCCAGTGCAGAGCTGAGGCCTCAACCCAATAGCCCCAAGGAGCTGAACCTCGTCAACAACCACACCAGGGAGCCAGGAAGCAGACACTCCCACAGTCTATCACAGTCCTGGTCAACGCCTCTTCTACAGCCTTGGGAGAGGTCCTGGAAACAGAGTCCTGCCAGGCCAAACTGAGACTCTGAGCAGCACAAAGTGGGAGACAAGTGTGTTTTGTTTGGGGGATGTTTGTTACACAGCAGTAGAGAACTGACAGAGCTGCGGATTCTGATCCTAAACGAAACATGAGCAGGACCCTCCCCACCTTTGGCTTCCATCCCCTTGTCTGTAAAACAGGAGGGCGGGACTGGGTCGTTTCAAAGGCGCCTGCCACTTTAAAATCCCAGAAGCCTGCAACTTACTCACAGTCACGCCAAAGGGACCCAGCTGTCTTGACCTCCTTCCCTGGGCAGTCAGGCTCAGGAGTCCGTCCGCTGTTTAGTGCTACTTCTTTTGTTCACTGTGACATGATGCTTCGAGGCAGGGAAAAGAAGCAGGAGACCAGGGTTCTCCTCCCCGTGCCTGGCACACAGGGCCCTGCAGCTCTCACCGTAGGACTTTCCCCTCTTAGCCGACTGCAGGCCTTGGACCCCGCAAACCCTGGCAATGACTCCTGCTATTTGTCAAGACAGCTCCCTGAGCAGAACCTCCTGATGAGAAATGGAGGAGGCTGGGCTGACGCACAGTCAGGGCTAGTGGACCAGAGAGCAAACGGCTTAGCTGAGCCACTAGTTTTCCAGCTTGTTTCACTGCTTATGCCATCTGCTATGAGCTGAATTATATCCCCCCCAAAGTGAAAGTGGCTCCGTCATGTCCAACTCTTTGCAATTCCATGGACTATACAGTCCATGGAATTCTCCAGGCCAGAATACTGGAGTGGGTAGCCTTTCCCTTCTCCAGGGGATCTTCCCAACTCAGGGATAGAACCCAGGTCTCCTGCATTGCAGGCAGATTCTTTACCAGCTGAGCCACAAGGGAAGCCCAATAATACTGGAGTGGGTAGCCTATCCCTTCTCCAGGGGATCTTTCCCAACCCAGGAATCAAACCAGGGTCTCCTCCATTACAGGCGGATTCTTTACCAACTGAGCTATGAGGGAAGCCATATCCCCCGAAGTTCAGACTAACTCTCGCATACCTCAGAATGTCACCTTATTTGAAAACAGGGTCTCTGCAAATATAATTAGTTAAGAGGTTATGTGTGTGTGTGTGTGTGTGTGTGTGTGTGTGTGTGTGTGTTTTAGTCGCTCAGTCATATCTGACTCTTGCGACCCCATAGACTATAGCCCGCCAGGCTCCTCTGTCCATGGAATTCTCCAGGCAAGGATACTGGAATGGAGAGCCATTCCCTTCTCCAGGAGAACTTCCTGATCCAAGGATCAAACCCAGGTCTCTGTATCGCAGACAGATTCTTTACAGTCTGAGCCACCAGGGAAGCCCGTAACAGGCTATACTGGTCTTATACAAAGGGAAAATTTGCAGATACAGACACACATACAGGGAGAATGCCAAGTAGGGATAAAAGCAGAGATTGGGGTGATGCCATCTACCAGCCAAAATATGCCAAAGACTGCCACCAAACTGCCAGAAGCTAGAGGAGAGGCAGGACACAGAAACTCCCCCACAGCCCTCTGAATGAATTCACACTGCTGACACCTTGACCTTGGACTTCCAGCCTTTAGAACTACGAAAGAATCAACTTCTATGGCACTTTGTGGAACTTTGATGAAGCGGTCCTAGCAGTTGTTCAGTCGCTCAGTCGTGTCCGACTCTTTGCAACCCCATAGACTGCAGCACGCCAGGCTTCCCTGTCCTCCACTGTCTCCCAGAGTTTGCCCAAGTAGATGTCCATTGAGTTGGTGATGTCATCCAACCACCTCATCCTTGGATGTCCTCAGTTTGTGCATGATACACCTCTGTGCACACGCTCACACCCACACACACATACACACTCACCCTGGCAATACATCGTGTGCATTACAAAACCATAACCCAAAACAGAAATTAAAAGATGAAGAAATACGTATGCATAAGAGTTTCAACACTTTCTCCAGGTGGCCCTGCCTGGAGTCCACTAGTTTCAGGCGATATAGCTGGTGCTATCCATCGATTTCCCTCTGGTCCTTGCCAACTGGGATCCAGAATTCTGACCTTGCTTCTCAGCTCTCTGTTTTCCTGATGAACTTGATGCCCCTGGTGAGGACTGAGCTCAGCAGGGTTTGGGTGTGGGGTGGCTCTGCCTCTCTCGGACCTCCCACTCACGCTGGGGCCTGCCGAGCACCAGGCGAGGAGGCCCCTTGGGCGCACAGCCCCTCATTCCTTGGATCGTTCTCTTTCCCCATCCATCAAAAATAAACCCCAAGAGAAAGCGGATGGAGCCAACTTCAGGGCGGGGTGGGGGAACGCCTGTTTGTTGTGGGTGCAAGGATTTGACTCCTTGTCCTCTGCAGCAAGGTCACGGTGCGCAGGTGGTGTCTCCAGGTGAGGAGGGCAGGGACAGCCTGGATGCATGGGTCCAGGGAGGGAAGGGAGCAGAATGGTAGCCAGGGAATGTGTGCGTTCATTCCAGAAACCCCGCCTGGCCTCCTGGTGTCCGCCTGCAGCTTCCATAAATGCCGGGCCGCTGTCAGCCCCACCCCAGCAGCTCGGCCAGCTGACAGACCCCGAGGACCCTAGCCTCACGCCCGCCGACAGCTGTGGAACCCAGACTGCGTAATTCGTGCCCGCCCCCGAGGAGAAGAGGAATGCAAGTGAAGCCTCTGGGTTCAATGCAAGGATTTCCAAACACTGACAGCCAGCGTTCACCAAGCATTAACCCTTCTGAGCACGCCGCACCCCACCTCCGCCCCGCCCCGCGCCGTGTCAGAGCACAGCTAACCCACAAAAAAGGCCTGCCTGCTCAGGAGACAGGCCAGACTGCAACCACGATGCTCCACCCCCCTACCCAGAGCTGCCAAATTAACTCTCTCTTTCCCAGCCACACACTGCAGAGTCCCCCCAAGAGGTGGGATGGGGAGGGGGGCTCTGTTCCAGGGGCCCCGAGGTACCAGAGAGGTAAACAGCCACCTCTTTGGTCTGTGGCACCTGGTTGATGGAAGAGAGTCCCCTAAATCATTTGTATAGTAGATAATTTAATGAAGATACTCAGAAAAAACTACCTGAATGACAGTCTAGCATCCCTCGGGCTGGCCTCAGCCCCAGAGGCGAAAGGACATTCTCACCTTGGCTCATCACCTGTGTCTGTCCCCTGCCTGTTCAGGCCTCTTTCTATACCTTCAGAAGAAAACAATCTTTTTTTTTTTTTTTTAACTTCCCAGGGTTGTCAAGAACATGAATACCAGGTCTAAAATACTAAAGAACTCTGAAGACATATTATTAACACCTGTGATGATGACAATAAAGATCATTTTGCTTTGACTGAGTCCTTTCACATGCACAACAAACTTGTCCTTTTCTGCCAAGTCTTCTCCGGGGAATCCCTGACTCTGGCTGAAGCCCGTTTCTTGAGAGCATCCCCTCCCATTGAAGGGCCTCTCCTATGCACGCCCGCCAAGTGTGCACTGACCTAAGGCAGCCCTCCTGCGGCCTCCTGAACGGGGAGGTGGCACGCTCCCACTGGACACACAGTGCCCCCGGGTCTTTCTGGCCACTGAGGATTCCCAGGGGGCCAGGACAGGAGAAAACTTCATCGGGCTCATTACAAAAATATGCTGGCTCATCTGGAGACAGGATGTGGGCCCTGTGCAGAGTGCAGTCGTCCAGCCTGGCCAGGCCCCACCTGTTTCCAGGCCTCCCCACACCCAGCTGCCCACCATTCCCTGCTCCCAAGGCAGCCAGCCTCTCCAGGGTAAGAAGAGGACCACGGAGTTTTGCAAGGACTCCCTTTGTTCCTCCTCCCACCCCCCGCCTGGCCTGGGGGCCCCAGGAGCCAGAGGCAGCCTGTGAATGGCAGGCTGGGCTTCTGCTTGGCTGATCAGAGCGATTAGCAGCTGTCACTCCCCACTAATTGCTGTCGTCAGCAGGGCCAGGCCCTCCCGTCCGCTCCTCCGGGGCCCTCTGCCGGCACACAGCCGCCGACTGTTCATGGTGACAGGAGTTGCGTGTCATGGGAATCACAGTGTCTGGGCTGTAAGGTCAGCTCGTGCCAATTATGAATCCCATTCACCCAGCCGTCGAGGCCAGTGGCTTCTTTGCTGAATCTGAGCCATCTGGGTTACTTACTCCAGGGAGAGCTATTTGCAAACCATCCCGGGGATGTAAGGTGCCCTGCAGGTCGGGGGAGCTTCACACTAGCTTATTCACTGGTATCCAGGAGAATCGGGGCAAGGGGGAAAATCGCACTAAAGCCTACAAATACTGCCAGGGTGTTTCCAAAGAAAGAGCACAGCGCCAGGAATCCAAAAGGCTGGTGGGTCCCTTTCCTGCTCTGACATCAGCCTCCACATCTGCAAAGTGGGGTTAATAGCGCTGTCCACCCTCCCACAGTTGCCGTGAGGATTAATTGAGACAACCCACATTATAATAACTATGTGAGTTACTGTTGAGAGCCAAGCCTTTAAATGGACTCTCTGCGGTCCCCGCCCTCTGGTCTGTAAGATGGGTCCCACCTTAGAGATGAGAAAACTGAGGCCCAGAAAGGTCCAGACACGATGGCCACATGACAGGTAGGGGCATGTGGACATGGGGCTGTAGGGACTGTTGTCACGGTGCCAGGTTCTTCCTGATGCTGAAATGATCCCCTTTCATGTGTTCTGCTCAGAGATCCAGCCCAGGCTGTTCAGGGCCTGCAGGCAGCCACTGCCAGGAGTAGTGGGTACCACGGACGAGGGTGGTCCACCTACGCCTGCTGGACGTGGCTTGATGGGATACCTCTGCCTGGGAATGCTATGCTAAGTCACTTCAGTCGTGTCCGACTCTGTGTGACCCCATAGACGGCAGCCCACCAGGCTTCCCTGTCCCTGGGATTCTCCAGGCAAGAACATTGGAGTGGGTTGCCATTTCCTTCTTCAATGCATGAAAGTGAAAAGAGAAAGTGAAGTCGCTCAGTCATGTCTGACTCTTAGCGACCCCATGGACTGCACCTACCAGGCTCCTCCGTCCATGGGATTTTCCAGGCAAGAGTACTGGAGTGGGGTGCCATTGCCTTCTCCATCTGCCTGGGAAGGGCAGGGGAATTAGCAGGATTATCGGACTGGCTCCTGAGCAGGTCTGGACTACAGAGCATGGGATGGGTGGCCAGTCCATGGACAGGGAGATGGGGCAGACAGGAGCCGAGAGGCTCCAAGAGCTGGGCCCGAGCCTCCTCCGTTTCTGAGGTCTGCCTCTTCTCATCCACGTGCACCTCATCGCGTGCCCCAGAACGCTGTCTGTCCAACTCCAGGTCCCACTTTGTGACCACTGTTTTGAGTTCCCTGGGAGAGGCCTGACATCCGCACTGTGATTTAAATGACTAATAGAAACAGCTTTCAATGAGGGGGGAGGAGGGGATAAGAGGTGTCAGAGCCAATGGGGATTGGAAAGGATGGAATGCGTGTCTCTCATGTCTCAGTTTGGGTGCTGTCAGGGGTGTCGGTCATTCTTGTCCTGGTCTCTGGGAAAGCTGGTATGTGGAGGCACCCCTATCCCGACGACAGCATGGTCTCCTGGGGAGCAAGGGTAAAGGACTCGGATTCCAGACACCCAAATCGAGTGGCTCGCCATGGGCTGCCTATGTGACCTTGGGCAAGTCAGCTCTCTGGGCCAGTGGGGTTTGCCGGTCAATGTGCAGGCAGGAGAGGGCCAGGCCTGGCATGGATGGGCCGCCACCGCTGTTCCCAGCAGGCCCACACGGCAGGCCCCGCGGCCCTGGCTCGGTGCCCGTGCTCCACCCCTTCTGGCGTCCATGATGGCCTCGGGGCAGCAGCTGGGACTGGATTCCAGGCTAAATATGGAGCCCCGGCCCAGGCTTCTCCCCACCTGCAGGCCGAGGGCTCAACCTCTGCGGCTCCAGAGCGTCATGCCGCCCGCCCTCCCTCCAGCCCGCCCGAAATGCTGACTCACAAAGTCTGCACATGAACGAGGGCCAGACGGAGGTCAGAGCGCCAGAGCAACAATGAACCTCCAGAGCTATCAAAGCCGGCAGCGCAAGGCCCGGGCCTGCAAAGGAACACGGGAACCAGCCTGCTGGTTTCAGTAACAGAAAAGAATATAAACCTCTTCACCCTCAGAGGATATTCAGGCTGACTTCCCAGAGCCGAACAATGACAAAAGTTACAAAATAAAGATGCTGCCTCTGTGAGGTGTCTCTCCCCTCCCCTGGGCTGAAAATGTATGGTCACATCTTAAAAAGAAGGCTGGTAAGACTTTAGTCCTTCACCCCTCTCACCCTCCTTCTCTCTCTCTCTCACACACACGCAAAGACAAACTCACTACTAACCAAATGTCTACTAGAAGGACAGGTCTAACAAGTAGAGTGCTGAGTATTCAGAGTTTTCAACCTAAAATACCAGGAGGAGTCCTACCCCAGAATGACCCAGAGTGAGCCCCACCTCACAGCCCCTCTCCAGCACCAGAGATGGGGTGACGCCTGCCACACCACTATAGGGTGAGAGCTCCTTTGCAAAAAGAAGTGTTAGCGTCTCCCCACTCAATTGTCACTGTGACCTTATTTGGATGTAGAGTTTTTGTAGATGCAATCAAATGTGAGGCCATCCTGGCATAGGACGGGCCCTAAAGCCAATGGCTCTTGTCCTTGTAAAAAGAAAAACATGAGGACAAGAGTCAGACACAGAGACACACACAGGGAGAAGGCCGTGTGAAGACAGAGGCGGAGACTGCAGCTACAACCCAACGGACCCCAAGGACTGCCAGTCACCCACCAGAAGCTGGGAGAGACCAGAAGGGATCCTCCCTCAGGGACTTTAGAGGAAGGTCGGCCTGGCTGGCACCCTGACTGCAGACTTCCAGCCTCCAGAGCTGCAGGAGAATAAACACCTGTTGTTCTCAGCCGCCCAGGTGGTGGTGATGTTCCAGCAGGAAGGGAATACACACACACCTCGTACAGGATCCACTGCAAACTCCCAGCTGTGTGACCTGAACATGCCCCTTCTCTGGGCCTTGGTTTCTTTTCTGTAAAATATAAAAAGCTGGGGCAGCAGTCCCTTCCAGCTCTGACCTCCAGGTTCCCTGATCCACTAAGTCTCAGGAGGATGGAGGAAGTGATGGTGGGGAGGGCGGGGGATGGACGCAGGGGAGGATGGGGAAAAGCAGAGGGTGGTCTCCCACCGCCCACGCTGGGCTGACCATGCAGAAACAGTCAGAGGGGAGCGGCCTACCTTGATAAAGGATAGGTCAAGTTCATCTTTGCAAGCTTGCATCCTGCCCGGTACAAGATGGTGTTACAGGAGAGAGAGCAAAGATTCTAGAGGGAGTCATTACAGGACAGAGGTTTTCCTTGTCTCACATTTGCATCAGAGTAATAATGCAGGATCAGGAAGGGGAGAGACCAGAATGGGAGCAGCAGAGAGGGCCCTGCAGGAGGCTAGAATCGGGAAGACTCAGGAAGGAGGAGGAGGAACAAAGACAAGATGCAGTGAGGGTTGTGCAGGCAGCAGTAGGGCAGCTCAGCGAGTGTGTGTGTGTGTGTGTGTGTCAGTGTCAGAACGTGTGTCCTGGGTTATGGGCTTGAGGGACAGGAAGGGGAATCCCAGCAGAGGGTGCGGACAAGGACCAGGGGCTGGATTTGGGAGGCGCCTGAGGCCAAAGTGTCTTGGAAACAGTCAAGCGCGCACTGGACTGGGATCAGAAGGCAGACCTGGTGTGGAGAACAGATGTGATGGTCCAGGGCACTGGGGCAACAGCCAGGGCCACCCCAGGGGCAGGAGGGCCCAGGAGGTGGGCAAGAAGAGAAGGGGCTGGGACAGGGCCCTGAGAAGCCCCCATCTCACCAGCCAGAGACAGGTCCCTGTGGGGAGGTCTGGGGGACAAGAACGGCAGGGGGCACAGAGGCAGAGGCGGGGGAGGGAGTTGGGGGTGCAGGGTGTCCTCAAGCGGAGACCAAGTGAAAAACAGCGCAAAGGCGGACTGGACACAGGGGGTCCCATAAAGTTCAGGCTCCTGTCACTGCTCCCCAGAGGCACTGAGGACCGCGGGGCCACGCCTATTTCCAGGTCTCACCAAAGAAACACACACACGGTAACTGAGGAAGCAAAGAAGGAAGAGATGCAACGGCCCGGGACACTGGCTGAACCACAGCTTTCCACTGCTAAATGCGCACGCACTCTCATCAGCAACATCACAGACCCTGAAGACGCCCTTCAGCAAAACGTAGAAGGGGGATAGGTTATGTCGAAGCATTTCTCTTTTTGCACAGTCAGAGCACAACTAAGTCAGGTAGAAATTTGAGGAGACAAAAAAACACGTGCACAGGACTTTCTAATGTTTTTGCTTTTATACAACCCAGAGGCTAAAGAAAAAATAAAGCAAAACTGTCTTAAATATGTCATAATCTTCTGTAAAAAAAAAAAAAAAATATATATATATATGGTTAGAACTGGACTCATAGATATTTAGAGCTGAGAATGACCTAGACTCGCATTTTCCCTGTGAGAAAAGTGAGGCCCATCAAGTCAGCAGGCCCCATGTCACAAATAACATCATTAATTAGTAACTAAGTCAGAACTAGAGCCCATGTCTGTTGCTGCAACACAAACCAAACCAAGGCTAATGACCTAATTCAAACTTCATTCAAACACTGCAATGCCCCTGTCTGAAGTTTGGGAAGTTCAGTTACGGTGAAGAGAGTACAATCCAATAGTTTGTCGGAGTTTTCAATGTAATTTTCAAAACTAGCCTTCTCAGTTCAGTTGTCTGACACTCAGACTGGCCATATAAAGTGGTGGAGGCTGTGTGGACTGTGTCAGCGGTACAGCTGTGCCAGGCCACAGGTTAGGCACCTTCCTTCAAGCCCTTAGCACTTGAGAGTCAGCAGGGGTACCAACATCATAACACTCACAAATGAGAGTTCACCCAAGGGAGAAACATCTACAGGTTGTTATTGCTTTTACTTTTTCTTTTATTTTTTTAAATTTAGTTATTTTTAATTGAGGGATAATGGCTTTACAATATTGTGTTGATTTCTGCCATGCATCAACATGAATCAGCCATAAGTAGACACATGTCCCCTCCCTCCTGAACTGCCCTCCCACTTCCCACCCCGTGCTATTGTTTTTTCCAGCTCATTTATAAAGAGTCAAGCAGTTGAAACAGCAAAAGACAGCATGAAGGAATGGGAGCGTGGAACAGAAAGAGAGCATCCCTGAGCAGGAGGACTTCTCAGTGGCTAGGTCATCTGCTCCGAGCCGACCCCCGCCCCCGGGAACTGGAAAAGAAGCTCAGCGTCCTTTAGCAAAGTCCCAGGGAACCTCTCAAGGCTGGAGCAGACTGCATCTCTTTAGATGGAATATCAGGGATTCAATGAAAATCCCACAGGTCCCGGTCCACAGCTTTGTGTCCTAAGAGTATGATGACTCTTCACAGTGAGCCTTTGAGGATACGCCATCCACCAAGTCTGCATGGGAGCCCGTGCTGGCATCTTGCCCAGCAGGTCATCCCTGGGGGCATGGGTGGTGTGGGTGTTCAGGCTGGGTGCCCAGGCCCCACCCCAACCTCAAAGAAACCATGGGGCCCCCTGCTGGGCCCCCACCATGCCACACACTGGCACTCCACAAACACTCCCAAGGCTGGAGCTGGTTGGGAGCATTACATTACCCTGCGGGTCCCAGGTGGGGTTGAGCGCGTGTAGGCCAAATGTAAGCTTTCTTTAAAGGTAATATTTTATCTTCAGCATCCAAATGATTTTTGTTCTGCTCTCGATGCCTTTCTTTATTTCAACAAGACAGATTTTTTTCGTACAATATTCTAGTGCTGTTGACACTCCAAATAGATGTACCACTTTGATCCTGCAGCTCGGTCTGGCCCTGGTACGGGAAGGTGTTTTGGGCTTGAGAAATTTGGCAAATGGCAATACCTCATTCCAGCTGCTCCCTGAGCCCTGTCCCCTACACAGGCCCCAGCCCTCCAAGGGAAACTGCAGAGAATACAAGATTCACGGGGACCAAATGGGAGAGGCGGTCACTGTGCCCTGAACAGGGGCCTTCTGTCCTCACTAGCCCTGCTAATATGCTTTCAGAACCACTGATGATCTTCCAGGGTGATGGAAATGATCTTTATTTTGATCTTGGCAATGATTACACAAATATAAACATCTGTCAAGATCCCTCAAGCTATGCACTTAAGATTCATGCATTATCCTGTACATAAATTACATTTCAGTAGAGTACTGTTACTATTAAGAGAGAGGGAAAAAAACACTGATGGCTATAGGAAGTGTGATTTGCAAACCAAATGGTACACAGCCAGTTTCTCCACCTTGGAGACTATGAGAGACGGAGGAGCTGGGAAAAGAGCTGGGTATGTGGGATCTGGTTCCCTGACCAGAGATCAAACCCAGGAGCCCTGCATTGGGAGTGCAGAGTCTTAGCCCCTGGACGAACAGAGAAGTCCCCTATTTGTAGACTTTTTGATGATAGCCATTCTGAGTTTCCCTGGTGGCTCAGACGGTCAAGAATCCACCTGCAATGATGGGTAGACCGGGTTCGATACCTAGGTTGGGAAGATCCCCTGGAAGAGGGCATGGCAACCCACTCCAGTATTCTTGCCTGGAGAATCCCCACGGATAGAAGAGCCTGGCGGGCTACAGTCCATGGGGTCACAAAGAGTTGACCAAGAGCAACTAAGCACAGCACAGCACATTCTGACAGCTGTGAGGTGAAAATCTCATTGTGGTTTTGACTTGCATTTCTCTGATGACTGGTGGTGCTGAGCATCTTTTCATGTGCCCGTAAGCCATCTGTGTGTCCTCCTTTGGAAGAATGTCTACTCAAGTCTTCTGCACATTTTTTGTTTGGATTGTTTGGTTTTTTGATATTTTATTGTATTTAGTCCTAATATTTTTGGATGTCACCCTTTGATATATGATTTGTAAAGATTTTCTCCCACTTGGTAAGTTGCTCTTTCACCTTCTTGATTGTTTCCTTTGCCATACAAAAGCTTTTTACTTTGATGTAGTCCCACTTGTTTTTTTTTTTTTTTTTTTGCTTATGCATACCTGCTGATGTAGGCATCAATAATGCTTCTTGACATAGCCAAGATTCTCTGTAGACTGTTATAGGGCCCTTACTGCTTGAGGAGGAAGCAAAACAATGACGTTATTCTATAACTCAAATACATACTGTTTAGAATGTCAAGATTGCACTTCTCATGAATTAGATGACTCAGGTTGTATGAAAATAATGGGTAAATTTTTGTTACTTATTTCTTCAGCATTTTATACCCATTTTACACCCATACTTCAAGGTCATTCATACTTTCACCTACTTATCCTTATTATATTGAGATGATAAGCTGGTGGGAGGGGGGTGGGGGGAGTGGGTAGGTGCAAGGAGGTTAGCCTGCACTGAAAATCAGCAGGGTGGGGTCAGGTCTCCACCCGACTCCAGATGTGCCTGGACCAGTCAGCATCCCTTTCTGGGTGTTTCCTCATCTATAAACTGAAGAAATAGGCTAGTTCCATAAAAATAAATAAATTAATGCAGCTTCTCGGGTTCTGTCTTGCCTCCTGAGTTACACACAGTGTAAGTCTGGGGAACAGGAATCTGCATTTTGATAAGCTCCTTGGGTGACAGTAATGTTCTTCGGGGTCTGGGACCAATATTTGGGAACTGTGGGCAAGGTGCTTATGAAGGTTCTGACCTCCAGCGGTAACACGGCCTCCTTTGTGGGAAGAACAGCAACACAGGGCCAAGAGAAAGGTGTAAATAAATAGGACTGACACAGAAAGGCTTCCCATCTTACGTCCCCTAAATCAAGAGCCTAAACCCAGACTTTAAATCTCAGAAGGGTGACCCTAGGGACAGAGGAGCCTGGTGGGAGGCCGTCCATGGGGTCGCACAGAGTCGGACACGACTGAAGCCACTTAGCAGCAGCAGCAGCAGCATACAATTGTGCAGTCTGTGTCTTGCTCAAAGACACTTATTCAAGAGAATAAGTGAGAGCTGGGAGTCAGCTCATATCCCATTTGTCAAACTATGTGCCTGGAAGCAAGGCTGCAGCCACCTGGGGGAGGGGAGGGTTGTTTTCATCAAAATCCTTCCACCAAGATAAGGGATATGCTAAGTCGCTTTAGTTATGTCTGGCTCTTTGCAACCCCATGGACTGTAGCCCGCCAGGTTCCTCTGTCCATGGGATTCTCCAGGCAATACCAGGGTGGGTTGCCATGCCCTCCTCCAGGAAGCTAAGGAATGTCTTTTCCTAATTCTGACAAAGGCACTGCATTAAGTCAGGAGTGTCTGCAGAAAGACCATCCTCAGAAAACATGCATGTTCTTTTGACATGTGTTTTCAGCCCTAATTCCTTAAAGATGTAAGTGACTTGATATTCGAGACCTATCTTGCCTTTTCCAACTCCAACAGTCCTCAACTTTGTCCCAGTGTTACTTGCCCTTCCCCAGACATTCCTTGCCTCTGCCTTGCATGCTTTGGTCAAGCTGCTGCCACCACCTACCAAACTTTTCACCAGTGAGCTACCCAGTCGTTGGCACCTTCTGCAACCCCTATAGGCAAATTAATATTCCCTCCATGTGCCCAGCATGGGGGATGGGACAACAAATGAGACAGGCGTGTTCCAGACCCTCACAGACCTTAGGATCTTGTTTGAAGATGATTAAAACACTGATCACAATAAAGCGTTGAGTAAGGAGAGTGCGCAGCAGCAGGCATGCTGTCTGTTAATTACAAAACGAATGCATCATCCTCTAAAAATAGTCCCTCCCCTGTCCATCTACAAATCTAGAAACAATGCAACCTGAACTCAAAGCCCTCTTGGATTGCTAGCACTCTCGTCCCTATGATGTCTAAATACTTGATACTCTGAGATAATTAAGGTAACAGAGCATTTGTTAAAATTTTCTGCAGCATCTAATTCTGCAGAGTACCGGCTGGACATCAATTCTCTGCCCTGATCCACCTCTCTGTCCTTCCTCGGCTAAGAACCTATCTGGCCAGTGCTCTGAGCACAGCTGGCCCCACCAGCTATCTTGGGGAGACTCTCCCCAGGGCTGGGTGGGATGGGGGTCACACGATGGGTATGCCCCAAAGGTGGGCATTTCCTCTTCAGCACTTTCCTCTCTCCTCTCTTACCCTCCATCACAGGCATGGCTGAACAGGGGGTGAAGGGCAGGTCCGGAGGTGCTGACACGCATTCACCCAGCTCTAAATTGGCACAATCACCATCAATGCAATTCAGCAGACAGTGACAGAACCTGCTCTTCTGAGAGAGGGTGGAGCAGAGTGACCGAGAGCATGGGGTCTGAAGCCACAAGACTGGGAGCTGAGTCCAGGCTGTCACTTAATTCTTCATGCTTCAGTCTCCTTACCTATAGAATGGGATTGGTCCATGGGGTTGTAGTAAGGACTAAATCACCTAGAGTTAGCAAAACGCTTTGTATATAGCATCTACTCAGGGCTTCCCTGGTGGCTCAGAGGGTAAAGCATCTGCCTGCAATGCGGGAGACCTGAGTTCAATCCCTGGGTCGGGAGGATTCCCTGGAGAAGGAAACGGCAACCCACTCCAGTATTCTTGCCTGGAGAATCCCATGGACGAAGGAGCCTGGTAGGCTACAGTCCACGGGGTCGCAAAGAGTTGGACACGACTAAGCGACTCCATTTTCTTTCTTTCTAGCATCTACTCAAATGCTGATATTACCTCTACTGGTACTAATACTCCAAATGATGATATTATTACTTCCACTAGTACGAGTCCTCCTTACCCCCACCCCCACCCCCATCACCACCACAGCTTCTGTTTGACCACCTGCTAGTTGAGAGGTCACAAGGTAAACAGGAGGAAATGGCACCCACTCCAGTACTCTTGCCTGGAAAAGCCCATGGACAGAGGAGCCTGGCAGGCTACAGTCGATGAAGTCGCAAAGAGTTGGGCACGACTAAGCGACTAACACACACACACACACACACACACACACAAGGTAAACAGACCGTCCCTGTACCAAGAAGCACACACACAGCACACAGCCAGCAGGGGGACCTGGCCCAGTAAGCCTCTGAAACCCACTCAGGGAACAGAGGGGACCCTGACCCAGGAGGCATAGCAGGGAGGCCCTGCCTGCTGGATGCCCCCAGAGGACCACTCAGAGTCGACACCACACCCAAGCACCTCCTTCATCCAACGCTATGAGGCCCTGAGGAGTCTTCTGCCAAAGTCTTTCAAGTCTCATCCCTTCCTCTTTGTTCCTACTGATGTCTTTACACCACCCATTGCACCGCCATTACGTCCTCTGTGCCAGCTGCCTGGACAACCGTGGCCAGCTCCTGATGGCCCTTCCTGTCCTCACTGAGTCTCTAATCCAGGTCCCAGGACTCAACCCAAACAGCTCCAGGAGCTGCAGTTGGTCTTATCACAGCTCAAGGCTGCGCAGAGGGTGCAGGCCCCACCTCCTGTTTCCAGGGAAGCTTCACTCTGAGGCCTCTCTCCTCCTGGCCTCGAGATGCCAAGTCACACGGGACATCCCCACAAGCAGAACAGCCCCAGAATGGGACCCTCTCCATCCAAGTCTAACCTGCCCCGATCCAGCAGGGCCACTGCACTCATCTCAGACACAAGGCCTCCCCTGCTCTGGCCCACACTGACCTCCTGCTATCCAGCATTTATCTCCCAAGCACACCCTTTGCCACTTAATCATACCTCTCTCTCCCTGAATGAAGCCTTAACTCCTTCCTGCCTGCCATCTTTCCTTCCGGTGACAGGTAATAACACCTTGTTGGGAACCAAGTCCTCACTTAGAGCTCAATAAACACTTGCAGGATGGACACACCCTTGAGCTTCCTAGTCCCACACGAGCAATAAAAAGAAAGAAATGAGGTGAAGGGTCGCTGGCAGTCTGACCCTAGGGAGCAAACTGGACGGGAACCCCATTCTCCCAGGCACTTGCTTCGCTCCATTTTTTGCCAGCAGAGAAAGCCCTCCTGCCCCTCGCCGGCTGCTCTTTATTCCTGGTTGGCTTCCCTCGGAGGAAGTGCCAGTGGTGAGAGAAATGCCAAAAAGAAAGTCTGCAGGAATCCAGCGAAAGGAGGGGAGCCTGCAGGCCCAGCCCGGCTCGGGCAGCAGAAAGGAACAGAAATTAAGAAGAGAAGCTCCCGGAATGTGGAGAGGAGCAAGGCAGGGCCAAACTAAAGCCCCCAAACCCAAGGGGGTGGCAAGAATTATTTCTGCAAATACAAAGAGCAAAGTGTAATTTTGGACGCATGGCTAGTTAGTTACATAATTCAGACTGCATTGTGGTAGATCTCAGGATTTTTCCAAAAGATCAATTTTTTTTAATAAAAGAAAATAGCTGCAGAATTTATGAAAATGGAGTACGGCTGTCTCACCTGCTCTCACTGTGAAATGGGAAATTTATGATAATAAATGGGGAGGGGTGCGGCACGATGCTGAAGCAGGAATGTGTAATAGCGTGGCAAAGTCACAGCATTTATAGGAAATTGTGCAGAACAGGCAAACCTATAGAGAAACAAAGTTGATTAGAGGTTGCCTGGGACTGAGGGAGTTGGGGAGGATCGGGAGTGACTGCAAATGGGTACAGGAGGTGACGGAAGTGTTCTGGGCGACAAGACTAGAAAATGACGTCTCTAGACAGTAAGAGACGGCTGCACGACACCGTGAATATATTCAAAGTTACCGACTTTAAAAGGGTGAATCTGGGGAATTTTCTGGCAGTCCAGGGGGTAGGACTCTGTGCTTCCACGGCA
Source organism: Bos taurus (assembly GCF_002263795.3). Taxonomy (NCBI): domain Eukaryota; kingdom Metazoa; phylum Chordata; class Mammalia; order Artiodactyla; family Bovidae; genus Bos; species Bos taurus. The sequence goes on along the minus strand of NC_037351.1, from coordinate 48,259,424 downwards.
GAGGGGCCCTGGGTTCGATCCCTGGTCAGGGAACTAAGATCCTGCCTGCTGCATGGTGCAGACAAAAATAAATAAACGGGTGAACTTTATGGTATATGAATTAAATCTCAAGAAAGCTTTTATTAAAAAAAAAAAAAAAATAGAAGGGAAAGGACTGGAAATGAGGGCCATGAAGTAGCTGAGGCATGACAAGTGGGTGTCCTAGCTGAAGATGAAGGAAGACCAGGAGGAAGTTCAGGTTGAGAGAAGTGAGACGGACGGAAGGATCCTCCACGGTCTGGATAAACATCTCTGAGGGTGAAAGACGAGGTCCCCAAAAGACTGAAGAGTCAGACATGACTCAGCAACTGAACATTACCACCAGCAAAAGACTGTTTCCTTCCGGGGGGGAGGTGCTTCGGACACCACCCGCCTCAAAGCCTGAGCCCCGGCCCGGCCCTCTGGTCCCCAGGCAGGGACAGATGGAACTGTTCCCATCACACGGGCCACTTTGGCAGCACTCAAGGTTTTAAGAATAATCAGCAATTTCAACCTGTTAGGACTATTTAGCTCGGGGACGGAGGAAGGCAGAAACCAAAACCACACACAAGACAAGCCCTGAAATTCCCCAGCACCAAAGCTTACGAAGAATAGAGAATCAGAGTCTAAGCAGAAGTATGTAAAAGGTGCGTCTGAGCAGCCCCAATCCTACCTGTGGCCTGTTTCCTTTGTTTGCATCAAATCCTGTACTTAAAGGCCTCCACAGGACTGGGTTTATGTGGTCTTACTGGAGACAGTGTCAGCGATTAAACAGTTATGCCTCCGCTGGCATGTGAATCTGGAAACGAGCAGAGCCTCCGTTCGAGGTGGCTTTTCACCTCCTTGTTCTGGTGTTTGTGTTGGCTGAAGGACAGAACTGCATGGAGAGAGAACTCAGAAAGCGAGAGGTGTGTGGTGTGAGGCCCCAGGGGATGCATGCCGGAGCGATGGAGGGGAATGGGCAAAGATCCGCAGATGAACGGACAGGCTGGTCCCAGGGAAGGGCCGTGAGGTACCAGCAGGCCTGACACCACCCCAGGTACTGTAAGAGGCTATACCTTTCTGGTTTCCCAGTAGAGATGGTCAGGCCCAAGGAGAAGGGGAAAACACCAAGCTGTGTGAAGCGTGTCTTTCCTGGGCTGGCAGGTGGCCTGGCAAAGCCCCAGAGGCCACTTGTCTGCCCTTCCAAAGGTCAGCACTGCCCTGGAGCAGCCTTGGAGTGACTGACCGCATGCCCACAGCTCCCAGAATGCAGGCCCACTCCTTAGCACCCTCTGGTGCCAGGGCAGGCGGGCAACACCTGGGCACCCTGTGTGCTGGCCCTGCTCTCCGAGGTCAGAGAGGGACAGTCCACAGGCTGGAATTATTCACCAGTGAGTCCTGTCTGAGGCTCAGTTCCACCACACACACATCTGTCCAGCGCAGGCCCGCCTGGCACACGCCCTGGGCCCTCCATAAATGTTTGTTGGTTCCTTGTGAAAAAGCAAGATTGGGACTGCAAAAGCACTCTCATTTGCTAAGGCCTTAATCCAGGCAAAAGCCCTGACTTCCACAGTTTACCTTGGAGAGAGGAGACTACATAAGTGGGTGCTTTATTTACCCCGGATTAACCAGGGCTTGGGGCTGGGGCCACAACCCAGCACAGACCCGTGCTCAGGGCAGCGTTTCTAGAAACACATGCCAGGCAGGGAGCATTTCTAACAGTCCTGACATTCCAGAGGAGGAGAGCCTGACCAAGAGGCTGGGCCTCCATCAGCCATGCCTGCCCCGTTGTGGGTGAGGCGGGGCTCCTCCACAGGGCTCGGGGAGGGAAAGTAAACACAGAACTGACTGCTTCTCGGCCCGGAGGATCTCACACCAGCATTCACACCTCTGCTCATGGAGCAGTGCTGTAACCCCGCTGCATCATCAACCCCCTCCAAGGCAAAAGAAAAGTGAAAATTAATCTAATTAGAGGCAACAGTGTTCACAGTAAGGAAAATTCTGGTATTCTGCCAAGCGTCTCTCTTCCCAGCCAGCTTTGTGGGCAAAGGGCATGGGGTTTGGAGCCCCGAGGGCCTAAACTGGAATTCTGGCTGTCCCTCAGCTCCGTCACCATGGGGACAACTCTCCAAGGGGCAAAAGAGTCACTGCCTTACAGAACTGCGATGACGGTCCACGAGAAAAGATGTAAAAGGCATGACGCCGCTGATGCATCTGAACGAAAGCAGCAGGCTTGCCCCTTGTCCCTCATAGACTCAAACCCTGCCCGCCCACCTGCCCAGTGGCCTGCTTGGACGTCTCAGGAGGAGGCACCAGGACCTACCTCCCTCACCCCTAGATTCTGCCCCTTGCAGCAGAGGCAGAACCCATTTCTGGGGGGGGGGGCCTCCAGGAAGGGAGGTCCCCAAAACCCTGCCACACCCAGCTGCCAACACCGTTCATAGCTGTTATTGTCTTATCTCATCCGGACTGGACCTGGTAGCACTGTTTCTATCATCCCCGTTTAGAGATCCAGAGAAGCTGTAGGTCCTGGGCTAAGTCACACAGGAAGTTATGCCAAGAGGCAGATCTCAAGACAGTCCACTGCTCTAATGAGACAGCTGGTATTTACTGAGCATCCAGAGATTCCACTACGTTGCCTATAGGGATGGACGTGTCCACACTTCACAGTGTGCTACCGGATGTCCAGCAATGCGGCAGCAGGAACATTATGCTCTTTCTAGGCCTAAGACTGGAGGCCTTCACTTCTGTGCTCTGAGGGAAAGCAGCCACCTTGAAACAAGGCCACGTCCACTGAGACCACCATGTTGGAGGGAAGCTCGAGCTAGTCCCAGGAGAGTTCTCTCTCCCTCACTCTCTCTAACGGTTCTGTTTCTCTGAAGAATCTGCCTACTCCAGGCTTCTCAAGACAGTGAGCCAAATATGATTTGCCTTTGACCACTTAATCTGCAGGGTCCTGCTCAGACTATCTGAAGGAAAAGACTGAAAATCACTAGAAACAGGGGATTGGGTGAATATACTAATATACAGTCACATGACAGAAAAAACAAGGAAGATCCCTGTGCACCGATTCACAGGAAAGATCTACACAGTGTTTTCCGTAAGCTGAAAGGAAACAGGTACAGAATGGAATTCCAGGATGGTCCCTTTGATAGAAGAAAGTGGGGAAAAATCAGAATGTATTTTTTGGAGTGCGTGGAAAAATGAAAGGAAAACAAAAATATTATTGAAAGTGATACAGATTACGGTTATGCTTTTTTAATTTACTGATGTATATGATACATATTGATTAATTAAGTGTCTGGGATTTGCTTCAAATAATCCAGAGACAGATGAATGAACAGCAGAAAAGAATCAAGCATGGCTGCGTGGTGAGAACTGAGGAAGCTGGGTGGTAGGTACAGTAATTCATGATATTAATGCAATTCTGTCTACTTTTACATCTTTTGGAATTTTTAATAACAAAAATTTTCTTCAAAAATTGTTACCTCCAGCAAGGAAATAAGAAGGCAAGAAGGAAGGGACAAATGGATGAGGACAATGTGAAAACAGTATTTCCATACTTCACAGATTATCTATTTTTTTTCTTTCAATTCTTAAGATGCAATTCACATAGCATGTGAATTTCATTTCATGTGAAATTCACATTTCATGTGAATTAACCATTTCAGACATCTTAAACTGTACAATTCAGGGGCATTTATTACGTTCACGTTGTTGTGTAACTGCCACCTCTACTTACTTCCAAAACATTTCCATCACACCAGAAGAAAACCCTGTGCCCATTAAGCAATTACTCTTTATTCCCGCAACCTCCTCACCCTTGCCAAACACCAACACTCATTCTGTCGCCATGGATTTACCTATTCTGGATGCTTCATATAAATGGAATCATATAATACATGACTTTTGAGTTTGACTTCTTTCACTTAGCATGTCTTCAAGGTTAGTCCAAATTGTAGCATATATCAGTGCTTCTTTCCTTTTTTACGGCTAAATAACATTCTATTGTATGGATACACCACATCTTGTTTATCCACAGATTGGTTGATGGACATTGGGGTTGTTGCCAAAGCATACCTTTTTATTTTGACTTTATTTTTTAACTGGGTATTATTTCTTCAAACAAAATTTTTAAATTAAATTTCTATTAGATAATGAATGTGAACCCCCAAAAAGGCAGGATGAGCATACAAGGGTAGATTCATTAAAAAGTTAGGCAGCCTGGCAAGAATACAATAAGAAAGCATTCAAAAATATGAAAGGAAAAATGGATAATAAGTTGTAATTACTTATATTAGGGGTATGTGATTATACCACACAATTTATAATTCTTTCAAGCATGAAAGAACGACTTGAGAACCTCTTTAGGGTAAAGCATTGGGAGAATGGGCGATGACTCTGGCCTGGGTTGGGAGATGGGGCCGGACCATGAGGCTCTCCACCCCAGGCTGGAACCAAGCCAAGGTGTGATGACATCTGTCACATGCTGACCAAATCGCTCATCTCCCCAACCAAGGGGAGGGCTTGGGCTTCTACTCCCTGTGTCTGCCCAGAGCACTCAAAACCCATGGAGCACTGGGCAGCTGCAGAGTGGATGCTTCCTGAAGGTCCAAGGACAGCCCACCAAAGGGTCTTGGTGGGAGTTAGGGGCACTTTTCAGGGAGGTGACTTGTAGGCCGGGGCAGCCAATGGCATTATTTCCTATTTTGTGTACTAGGTCCCCAATTTTGAAGAGCTGCATCTGTTGCTTTAAAAACAAAGTGAAAAAAATTTAGTTGCTCATTCATGCCCAACTCTTTGTGACCCCATGGACTGTAGTCCGCCAGGCTCCTCTATCCATGGAATTCTCCATGCAAGAATACTGGAGTGGATTGCCATTTCCTTCTCCAGGGGAATTGTCCCAATGCAGGGATTGAACCCAGATCTCCCACATTGCTGGAAAATTCTTTACCATCTAAGCCAAAAGATCTGGAGAACTCCCTGCCAAGCCATTGGTTAGGACTTGGTGCTTTCACTTCCGAGGGCCCACGTTCCATCCCTGGTTGGGAAACTAAGATCCTGTAAGCCATGCAGCCAAAAAAAAAAAAAGAAAAGATAAGTTTGTAAATACTATTATACTATCTCAGGAGAAAGAGCTCTGGGTTTTAGCTGCAGCTCTGATCCCAGGTGGGTTACTTCCCCGTTTTCCAGATATAAATAGTAATTCTTGCCCCTCCCTATATGTTGGAATATTAGATGGTCCAGAGATAATCAAGGTTTTGAGTTCCTCATAATAAAGATGTCTGGAAACACAAGGGGATATTATGATTCCTGTGGCTTAGGTGGGTGGGGTAGACTCTATGAGAAGAGAAGTCAGTATATGTAATTCAGCTCAGCAAAGTAATCTCATCTTCTAGACTTGACCTAGAGGGAGGAGAAGCATCTGAGAAGCTAAACAAGCTGCAGATCACCACCACAAACCTCCATTTAGTTCTGTATACTGACTCGTTTCATCCCTGTCACTCATCTTTCGGAGTAGAATTATTCCACTTTCTGAAGAGGGAGAAACTGAGGCTTGAAAAAGTAAATGGCTTGTCCAAGTCCTAAGTGGGGCTAGGCCTCCAGTCCCTGGTTCTGCTATTCTCTGAGATGCTTGGTCCTGTGGGTTTATTGACCGCTGCTCAGAAGTGGAGTTTCCCGTGTCTCCTTTCATTCATCTGCCCCGTCAGCAGCATCTCCTTTTGTGCCACAGGGTGCTGGGTGCCAGACAGATGGTACGGAACACAGAGGCACGCCTTCGGGGAGCTGTTTGTCCTCTTTGGCTCACTGTTACAACATGCCATGGCAGAGGTTGCTACCTGCTTAATCAACAACCATTCCCCCATTCGTCCTCACTAAGAGAACCTTGGGTAAGTACTCAGCTGAAAAACTGCATTTCCCAAGCTCCCTTGCAGACAGGGGTGATCAATGAAAACTGATTCCAGTTCCTCCTCTCCCTTTCCAGAATGACCCTGTGTGATGGCTGGTACTTCAGCAACCCTGTTGGACCATGAGGTGACCTTGAATAAAACGGCCAAATACAGAGGCTAGTGTTACAAAAAGACGGAATTGGCCTAAGGCCCATAGAATCAGCATACTAGCTCTGGCCAGCCTACCTCCAGGCCTCTTTGAGGCAAGAGAGACATACAGAGATAAATAAAGCCCTGGCTATTTCTGGTGTCTGTTACTAACCAACACTCATGGGCAGGTTCCTTTGACTTAGACTGCATGTTTTGCACGTATGAGGCCCTGGGTTCGATCTCCGGAATTTCCAGGACAAGTCAGTATTTTGGGGCTATTTCAAATCCTAAAAGATGATGCTGTGAAAGTGCTGCACTCAACATGCCAGCAAATTTGGAAAACTCAGCAGTGGCCACAGGACTGGAAAAGGTCAGCTTTCATTCCAATCCCAAAGAAAAGCAATGCCAAAGGATGCTAAAATTACCACACAAGTGCAGTCATCTCACACACTAGTAAAGTAATGCTCAAAATACTCCGAGCCAGGCTTCAACAGTCCATGAACTGTGAACTTCCAGATGTTCAAGCTGGATTTAGAAAAGGCAGAGGAACCAGAGATCAAATTGCCGACATCCGCTGGATCATCGAAAAAGCAAGAGAGTTCCAGAAAAACATCTACTTCTGCTTTACTGACTATGCCAAAGCCTTTGACTATGTGGACCACAACAAATACTGGAAAATTCTGAAAGAGATGGGAATACCAGACCACTTGACTTGCCTCTTTAGAAATCTGTATGCAGGTCAAGAAGCAACAGTTAGAATTGGACATGGAACAACAGACTGGTTCCAAATCAGGAAAGGAGTACGTCAAGGCTGTACATTGTCACCCTGATTATTTAACTTACATGCAGAGTACATTAAGAGAAATGCTGGGCTGGAGGAAGCACAAGCTGGAATCAGGACTGCTGGGAGAAATATCAATAACCTCAGATACGCAGATGACACCACCCTTATGACAGAAAGCGAAGAACTAAAGAGCCTCTTGATGAAAGTGAAAGAGGAGAGTGAAAAAGTTGGTTTAAAACTCAACATTCAGAGAACTAAGATCATGCCACCCAGTCCCATCACGTCATGGCAAATAGATGCGGAAACAGTGACAGACTTTATTTTGGGGGGCTCCAAAATCACTACAGATGGTGACTGCAGCTATGAAATTAAAAGACGCTTGCTCCTTGGAAGAAAAGTTATGACCAACCTAGACAGCATATTAAAAAGCAGATACATTACTTTGCCAACAAAGGTCCTTCTAGTCAAAGCTATGGTTTTTCCAGTAATCATGTATGGATGTGAGAGTTGGACTATAAAGAAAGCTGAGCACCAAAGAACTGATGCTTTTGAATTGTGTTGGAGAAGACTCTTGAGAGTCCCTTGGACTGCAAGGAGATCCAACCAGTCCATCCTAAAGGAAATCAGTCGTGAATATTCATTGGAAGGACTGATGTTGAAGCTGAAACTCCAACACTTTGGCCACCTGATGAGAAGAACCGACTCATTGGAAAAGACCATGATGCTGGGAAAGACTGAAGGTGTGAGGAGAAGGGGATGACAGAGGATGAGATGGTTGGACGGCATCACCAACTCAATGGACTTGAGTTTGAGTAAACTCAGGGAGTTGGTGATGGACAGGGAGGCCTGGCATGCTGCAGTCCATGGGGTCACAAGGAGTCCGATATGACTGAGTGACTGAACTGAACTGATAACTCAGTTGGTTAAGAATCTGCCTGCAATGCAGGAGATCTGGGTTCAATTCTTGGGTCAGGAAGATCCCCTGGATAAGGGATAGGTCACCTACTACAGTATTCTTGGGCTTTCCTTGTGGCTTAGCTGGTAAAGAATCTGCCTTCAATGTGGGACACCTGGTTCGATCCCTGGGTTGGGAAAAGCCCCTGGAGAAGAGAAAGGCTACCCACTCCAGTATTCTGACCTGGAGAATTCCATGGACTATACAGAGTTGGAAAGTGTCAGACACCACTGAGTGACTTTCACTTTCACTTTACCCTAAAAAATGTGCATACCTCAGTGGCTCAGTGGTAAAGAATCTGCCTGCAGTATAAGAGCACCAGGAGATGCAGGTTCGACCCCTGGGTGGGGGAAGATTCCCTGGAGAAGGGCATGGCAACCCACCCCAGTATTCTTGCCTGGAGAATCCCACAGACAGAGGAGCCTGGCAGACTACAGTCCATAGGGTTGAAAAGAGTCAGACGTGACTGAAGCGATGTATTTAGCACACTCCAAAACAAAGGCTGCCAGGCTCTGAAGAGATCTGCACTGGTGTGAAGGGACACGGAGGCACCATAGTCCAGGAAAGAGCCAGGCAACTCAGTGTGAATGGAAGGAGGCCATCCAAACCTCACAGCAGAATCAAAGAACAAATCCTCCAACCTGGATGCCAATCAGGGGACTGAATGGGCCCTCAGGGCACCAGGTATGGGGGCGAGAGGGGTGGGGCTAAGTGTAGGCTCTGTCCAGACTGCCCAGCACTGTGGTCCCTTGAGCCCAAGGCACCTGGACCAGATCTCTTGCCCCAAAGTGCATCTCAAACACGTGGGGCGAAGTCTGGCTCACCTCCATCTGGAGCCTTCACACCCCGGCCTCTGATCAACTCCAGCCCCAATCCTCACTTCCCTGCACTCTCCTCCAAGTCTGTATCCTTAGAAGACCCCACCCATGCAACACCAGGCCTTTACATATAATGTTCCTTCTGTCTTCAACATTCCTGCCTCACTTCTTGGCCAAACCCACTCCCCTGCATCCTTTGATGTACCTCTTAGTTTATTCACCACTCCCACTAGGAGCCTTCCCTGACTCCGGGACGGGCCAGGCACCCCTCCAAGGCCTCGCACGGTGCCCTGGGCGTCTCCCTCCACTCTGTGTGTAAACGTCTGGCTCCCCACTAGTCTGTGCAACCCTTCAGGGCAGGGACAAAGTACTCAACTTCTAGAACTGCTCTTGAAGTCTCTCCGGCCAGAGGAGACTGCCACATGCCCCTCTGTGCAAAGCCCAGTTCTGGCATGCAGTAGGTTCTTAATAAATATTTATGATGGAAGGACAGAATCTCATACCCAACGAGCAACTGACTTTATTAAAGTCCAGTCTCCTCGGCCCAGGGTGACAAGTGTTCTTCCTCCCAGTAATGGTCAGCTTGTATGCTGTAACAATCACGACACGGTCCCCTGCAGACGGTCAGTCACACGTGCACTTTCCTGGTTACACGTGCTCTCCTCCTCTCTGCGGGGTGGGGAGGGGCCTCGTGGCTTCCTCTCCTATTTCCGGGGAATGGGCTCCGTTTACGGGGAGGGCTGGGAATTAGTCAACTTGGTCACATCTGCAGCTTTGGTAAGAGTGAATGTTTGCAGGTGGAAATCGCTAACATCAGGCTTAGATAATACTCACCATTCACTGACCTATGTCTCCTGGCCCTCTTACTAACCAGGGTCCAGAATCACAGCCCCCAAGAGACAGAGGTCAAGGATGAGGTCAGGTGGCTGCCAGTATAGACTCAAGGCTGGCCGCTAGGACAGTAGGGGAGACATCCAGGCACCAGGTGGGAGCCGAGTGGTCAGTGTTGCCCCCCATGCCCAAGCCTGGTCGGACCCCTGCACTTGCTCTCCTAGAGCTGAAGGCACAGGAGACCCAGTGGTGCTTTTCAGCTGTTCTGATCGTCAACTGCTGTAAACCGAACTGGTCTTTGGGAGAGGAAGATTCAGCAAAATTTTAATTACAGGCTGTCTCCCTGCCTCTAATGGCTAGGCTCTGCAAACGTATTACTTTAATCACATGGTGTTAAATCACTTTTTAAGTATACCAGTGAGGTTGAGGATTTAAAGGAAACCTATTATGAAGTTTTGCATAAAGCAAGTTAATTGCACTTTTTTGAAATTCGGGGGGTGTTGTTTATGAAGTTTACATAAGTGAATCTAATTCAAGTTTGCCAGGCACACCAAATCATTTATGTATCTATGTTTGCTTTGTCACAGTGCTCAATGGTGCCCATGTCCCCCAAAATCAGGTCTCTAAAAGCTCCCGGGAATTTTCAACTCTCAATCCCTTTCTCCTCCAGAAGTATGCCTTTCCACTTAAAACTGTGCACACTCTGGAAATTCTTGGAAAAGAAAAATATATATATATATGTATGAAGGGCTGAATTGTGCCCCCTCCCCCAAATTCATACGCTGACATCCAAACACCCAGTTCCTCAGAATGGGACTGCCTTTGGAGGCGGTACCTTTAAAAGAGGTGATTAAGGTGAAGTGAGGTCATTAGGGTGGGCTTGGGGCCAACACAACTGGTGTCCTTACAAGAAGAAGAGGTCAGGACACAGACACGTGCAGGGAGCACAGTGTGAGCACACAGCGAGAAGCAGACATCCCCACGCCAAGGACAGAGGCCTCAGGAGAAACCAGCCTTTGCTCCTGGACTCCTAGCCTCCATAGTCATGAGCAAATGAACCTGTCGTGTGTAAGCCCCTCGACGGTGGCACTGTGTTACGGCAGCCTTCTCTGAGCAGACTCGTGGAGGAGAGTCCCCGCCGACAGGCTGCCCCGCTGCTGAGCTGCGTGACCCTGGGCGGGCTTGCAGCGCTGGCTCAGGGCCCCCAGGCCCCCCTACCTCAGTGGGCGTGCGGGCATTAAATGCAGATGCTGTGGGCTCACGTACCCCTCCCTGGTTCTCTGACGCCTGGACCACATCCCTCACCCACAAGAAAATGAGATTTTTTCTCTCTCACTTCATGCTGTCTCCTAGACAGGAAGCCAAAGAGAGAAAGAGATCCTGGCACCAAGAGCCTGGATTTTTTTCCCCCCTTGATTTAACACTTCACTCTTAAAAAAAAAAAAAAAAAAAGCATTGTCACACATATTCATAAAATTGAGACTCCCAACAAATCTGTGAAATAACCAGAATTAGAAATCTTACTTTCATTTTACGGATGAGGTAAACTGAGGCGCAGACAGTGATTTATCCATGGCCCACCATGAACTTGATGGAGAAGGAACCCCTTCTCTGGACTTAACATTTGTCTGCTCCCAGCTCCCTCCCACCATCAGACATCCTCAACTCTTGCCATTACCAGGCTACTTATCTGCTGCAAAACCTTCACCAGCTGCCAGAGAAGCCCCCCTGGCCTGCACCGTCTAACCTCTCTCTCCCCGACTGCCAATTCCACTGTGACAGACCAGCCACACTCACGTTACCACACCTCTGAGGACACTCTCCCCGCTTCTTTCTGACTAGCTAGGAGCCACCTCCTCCAGAAAGCCTTCCCAGACTTCTCTGAGCTCTTTCCACCTGCGCTCTCAGGCCCAGCCATATGAAACGACCCTGAACAGTCTTTGTTTCACTTGCAAATTGCTTAACCATGGTAGTCTCTAGGGCAAGGAGCACACCTTCCCACAAGCTCCATATACCTGGGCACAAAGAAAAGATCAGTCAGAGAGAAAATTACCTCTGCAATATAAACATGTGCAGAAAGCACTATTAATATTTACAAGCTCAGCTTCATAAACAGAATCCCCTTCTTCCCTGACTTCCGCCACATCAAAGGAGTGCTGGAAGTCCCCTCTGCCCAGCTGGCCTTTAGGCACAAACATCCTGGTTCCCTCTGTCCCTGTACATCCCAACCACACCCCTCTCCAGCCTCTCTGGCACAAAGCCAGCGGTCCTTAAACCAATACCTACGTAACTCCATGAGCTACTATTTAAAGATCCTAGAGGTCTTTCTTTAAAGATGACCTCCTGTTGTAGGACTAGACCTTCAAGTGAAACGACGTGTCTGTTTTCTTCACTTGCTATATTCCCAGCACAAAGAAAATTGCCTGGCACATAGATGCTGCTCAAAAAAAAAAAAAAAAATCTTTTTAATAAATTTGTTGAATAAACAAGAATAGTATTAATATCTCCTTTACTAGTCACTTTAGATTTTTAAAAATTTGAATAATTGAATGAAAATCCAAATCTCAGACTCTCAGCCAGGCCTGAGTGAGGCACGCTGCTGGCTATGGGGGTTGGTAAGCCAAATAGAGGAGTGTCCAGGAAGCACTGTCCTTTAGACACAACTCCACCAGCATCTATCCCTTCCCCAAGTCCCTCTCTTGTCATCTTCCCAGAGCTGTCCTTAAGGGGGTTTCTGTAGTCTTTCCAGAACTTTCTTTTTTTTTCCTGGGATTGGAAAGAACCAGAACCCCACCCCAAAGGGGAATTCCTCTCAGAGGCATTTGAGGGAAAGAGGCTGGCCCCCGAGGCAGCAGGTGCTGTCCCAGCTGTCGCCGAGCAGACTGAGCAGTGGAAGGGGTGGCAGCCCCCAGGGAAGGATGTCCCCCCGGGGCAGTGGCTGGACCCATCCCCCACCTAGCCCCCCAACTTTGTGAGCAAAGTCCCCACAAGCAACTAGCTCATCTTGGCTGGGAAAATCTCAACTCTTTCCCCTCCCCCAAGGTGCCGACCAAACACAGGACCTAATCTTGAGTTTTATGTCCTTTCTCCTCCATACCAGCTTTGGGGAGGCCTAGGGCGTGCCTTCCTCTGAGACGGGTGCAAAGAGGAATCCTGGATGGGTCCTGGAGGCTCATCGTCAGGAGAGGAATTCTGCCAAAGCATACACTAGGCAGCCCCTCTGCTGGGATTGAGACTGCACCCCGGCACAGGAGACGGAGGGGTACACACGCCCTAGGAGAATACTGGACTGTCCTGAGTAGGGGGCGCATCCCTGAAGGGAATGATGCAGGAGAAACCTGCAGAGGCACACCTGCAGGAGATACTGGAGGTTCTGAATCCCCAGCTCTGTGCCAGGTGTGAAAGCTTCTCCTCTCCGTGGGTAATGATCTCAGATCATGCCTTCCCAAGGTTTCCTGAGCCCAAGTCCAGATCTGCCCCAGGACACTGCTGCCAGATGGCCTGGAGCCCCTCACCCCACCCCCACTCCCCTCCACCCCATGGCCTCCTGCTGCTCCTCAAACTGATCACTCCCCCATAAACTCCCCTTCAGGACTCTGTCCTTACCACTTGAGTCACCACTCCCCTCCCAGCTCCTCCAGCTCCTAAGTGAGTGAGTGAAAATCACTCAGTGGTGTCTGACTCTTTGCAACCCCATCGACTGTACAGTCCATGGAATTCTCCAGGCCAGAATACTGGAGTGGGCAGCCTTTCCCTTCTCCAGGGGAGATTCCCAACCCAGGGATGAAACCCAGATCTCCCACATTGCAGGCGGGTTCTTTACCAGCTGAGCCATCCTCCAGCTCCTGGCCCTGCTTCATTTCCCTTCGGAGCACACACTTGGGTCCTTGTCAGTGGCCAGAAAGCTCCATGAGGCTCTGTTCCACTCACGGCTACACCCCCAGCTAGCTGCTGGGGCTTGGCGCATGGTAGTATTAATACATACTGGCTGAGTGAATGAACGCCTTCCTTTACACACCACGCACTCACCCTACTGATGGTTTTATCCTCCTGCGTGTGTGTATACACATGGAGACACTGAGGAGGTAAGGAGTGAGGCTCAGTTGGGAGCCAGAATGCCCAGTGACCACAGCCTTGGTCTGTCAAACAGGCTGGAAACTTCTGCTGCTCTGTTAAAAAGCCCACCGAGGGCTTCCCTGGTGGCTCAGTGGTAAAGAATCGCCTGCCAATGCAGGAGACACAAGTTCGATCCCTGGTCTGGGAAGAACCCACATGCCGAGGGACGACTAAGCCTGTGAGCTGCAACTACTGAAGGCCTGCTTTCCTAAAGCCCGTGGTCCACGACAGAAGCTACTGCAGCGAGAAGCCCGTGTATCGCAACTGGAGAGTAGCCCCCGCTCACTGCAACTGGATAAAGCCCTCGCGCAGCCATAAATAGGTAAGTAAACAACTCTTTAAAAAGCCCACCAACATGCCAAGACCCCCAACTGAAGGTTCAGCTCTACAGGTGGCCTCCTGGTCAACAGCCCTGGCAAAGGAAAGGCCACCACTTCAAAAGGATGGTGGTGCGGGCCAGCCAGATAGCCACGGACCCAACCTTCCCACGGCTGGGAAGATAAGTGATACTTATCTAGGCATGGGTGTTACCTGTATTTCTGGATGGCCAGGTGATCAGTCTGTTTCCCACAGTGTCCAGCACGTAAGGGAGCTGGACATTCCTAGGAGCTCACATGTACTGTCACCAGGCACCTTCCTAAAGCACATGTGACAGCCCCCTTTAGCCTCCTAGTGGCCCCAAGAAATGAGTGTTATTATGACCCCATTTACAGATGAAGGTTAACTAAAGCATAACGGTCTGTTCCTGGTGTCGATGGCTGGTTCCACAGCGTGGTGGAAAGGACATAAGGTTAAGAATGAGAGCACAGGGCCTCTGGTCCTGGTGTCAGCTGCCAAGTCCTGTTGTGAGACTGCTAATCTCTCAGGGTATCTATGAGGCAAGAGAGCACCTGGCAAATTCATAACATGACACAAATGAGCTGCCACCAGTGTTATTTAAGACTACGATGATTCTGATGATTTCTCAGCTGTTTCCTAGGAGGGGGTAACGGAAACCCCATGCCTAGGGAGCTAAAAGTGGATACAGTCATATCCACGGAGGGTGGGGGTAGGCGTTCCATGACTCCCCACGGAAACCAAAACCTGCAGATACTCAAGTACCCTGACAGCCAGCCCTGGGAATACAGGGACTTAACCAACGGCGGATCCTGTAGAATGTTGGATCAAAGGCTGGTTGAATCCGAGGATTCAGAAGCCGCAGAGAGAGACCCAACTATCGGAAAAGGTGCTGTTGATGAAGGCTGGGACATGACAGAGCTGTGGGGCTCAGGGTCTGTGGAAAACAGGTCTGTAATAAATAGGACCTCGAAATAAACTTTAAAACCAAGCTAATTAAGTATATAAAATTATTTGGCAGAGCTGCAAATCAACCAATTGCTATTGAAGGGGGAAAAGGATACAATATGTAAAACAACACAGCACTGAAGTGATGAGGTGGAGATAATTCTTCACTTTGAAAGTATTTCAATGCAATGGGGGCCCCACATTTTCAGTAACAAATTATTAAAAACACAACCACAAACACTGGTAAGGTATCTTCCCTGAGAACCAAGCTTCTGTTTTTAAAATATCCTCCAAATGAAACAGCCTCACTGAACTACCTGCTGCTTCCCAGGGATGGTTAACCGTGAGGTGAATGAGGTCAAATATTCTGCAGGATAAGTTAGAGGCAGGCTGTGGGGACCTTCGTTGAGGCCTCGGGAGGGGTCGTCCGCAGCATATGCAGCTGCCCCGAGCCTTTTCTCGAACAGAAAATCTGTGCCCCAGCAACCCCACCCTAGCAGGACCTCCACCCACACACTGGCAGTCCCACCCCCAGACCCACAAGGCCCCTGCTACCCTTCCAGGCAGCCCGCAAAGCATCTGAGCAAAGCAGGGATCCCACCCACTCCCACAAAAGCCCCTTCTGCTTTGGGACCTTCTCGCCTGCGGGACACCGGACCATCAAGTCCAGGCACACCTAAAACAGGCAGGAAGGCAAGGAGAGGGGCTGGCGGGAGGGAGCACTTATGAAAAGCTGGCTCTGAGGATAAAGAAAACCCCGATCTGGATAAACCGAGAGACAGTGAAGTGTGGCCTGAAAGCAGCCAAAAAGAAACTGGAAGACTTTTTAAAGTCTTTTCTCCAAACAGAAAATCTCTGAGAAGGCACTGGGATTTCTGGTTGCCAGGAAGATAATTTCATCATTGGGCAGGGTGGGGTGTTGGGCAGGAGGAGATGGGGTGCTGGTTGGGGGAGGAAGCAGAGCCAGGGGCCCTGAGCAACAGGGGAGTACCTAGAAAGACCCCACCCTACACACCCTAGGGGGTCCCAAGCCCCACTGGGCACAAACCTAGGAGAAAAGGCAGGGACACCAAAAAAGAACGCCCAATAGATACCATGGTTGAAACTAAGATTTCCTCCAAGATCCCAATCACCTTCAAACTATCCCCAGGTCAAGGTCAGCTTCCCACTGGCAATAAAAGTGAGTCACCCTCCCCCTCTGCAGCTCCAAAGGTCAGAGAAGGCTATACTTCCTCCCTGAAGACTGCCCCTTAGGAAGAAGGTGGGCTCAAACAAGACAGCTACTGTGCACACAGGAAAGACCCCCAAGGGCCCCTCTGCAGCCCCAGGCTCCCACCTCTCCAAGAAATGCTGCCGCCCATCTTTTAACTCCCCTGGGTTGATTTAGGGTTATTGGTAGGAGGGAGCTAGGCAGGTGACATTCAGAGTGGGAAGCCAGCCCTTGCAGAATTTTATGGCTCAATTCCGAGGTAAATCACTCTGGGCCAGAGAACTGACTCCACGTAGATTTACTTGTTTTAATATTTGTTTGGGGGCACTGCAATTAATTGAAAGATGCCTTCTTCCAGTTATGGTTCTGAAATGTTGGACTTTGGTCTCTGAGCACTCATTTTTATTGGGCATAATTACGATCATTTGTCAGGAGTCTTCATTCCCAGGGAACAGAGCTCTCCACAGTTACAGGCCCGCTTGAGCTCCCAACAACCAGAATCGATTCTTCCTGGAGAAACCCGATCAAAGTAAGGATCCTACTAACTTGCTAACCTGACAGCCTCCAGGGGTTATCAGATTTGGTCCTCAGGGTCCTGGCAGCTGCAGGGAGAGAAGCCAAAGGATGAGAGGAAGATGCTGACCATCTCCCTGTGAGATCTAGTCATCCGGCCTCCCTCTGCACATCAGGCCACCAGTGAGCAGCAGGTAAGAACGTGAACTCTGGAGCCAGACTGCTACACTCTCAGCTTGCCTTTGCCACTTACTCGCTGTGTGACCTTAGGCAAGTCACGTAACCCCTCTGTTAACTGTCTCAATTTTCTCATCTCTAAAACTGGAATGGTAACAATACCCTTCTCACAGGGTTTTTATAAGAATGAAAACCAGTTGACAATTTGAAAGGACTTGGTAGAGCACCTGGCATAAGCACTAGAGGAACTGATTTATCGTAAATCAGTAAAATGAACTGATTTCTTGGTAAATTGATCTGTTTTATTGGTAAAGTTATTTGAAGAAAGAACGGCATAGCTAAAATGAAGTTTGAAAATCATTATTTTTATATCAGGGGTCTACAGACTTTCTGTCAAGTGCCAGAGAATTAATATTTTAGGCTTTGCAGGCCATGTGGGTCTTGCTGCAACTAGCAGAAGGCAACCACGGATATACTTAAAGCAAAAGATGACTGTGCTCCAATAAGATGTCACTTAGGAGAACAGACGTCGGGCTAGCTTGGTCTGCAGGCTGTAGTTTGCTGACCCCGGGACTGGACCAAACTCTCTGTTTCACAAATGGGGAGAACACAGTGGGGAGTTATCTGAAAAAGCTGGAGCCCAGCTCTCTCCAGGCCAAGGCACACTCTAAAATCAAGAGCCCCAGGAAGGAAAAGAGAAGTCCACCGTGCATTCAGAGCAGATGGGTTCATTCTGTCTCACCAGCAGCAGGGGTGAGAACAAGGGACAGTGAGGCCACTGCTGGCCGTCCACCACACAGCCCTGGCTCCCCGAGGATGGGCACGGGCTGCGGTGTCTTCCCATTCATCTCTGTAGCCCAGCGCTGGCTCTTGCCACAGTAGAGCTGCTCCGGGAAGGCCAATAACCATGGCGAGCCCTGCCCGGGGACGCCTCCCACCCCGAAGGCCAAGTGCCTACACGCCTGTACTTCAGCCAGTTCTGGGAGCGACTGATTAAATGAAGACGCCCACATACCTCTGACAAGGGGAAGGCACTTTTTAAAGGGCTACAATATAAAAGGGACATTTATTAACTATAACTGTGTTTAAATGATTCAAAGTTTTATAGACATTTCTTTTTTCACTTCCCCATAAAAGACTGCAAGAGGATGAACTCTAAACCTCGGTGAGGGTTTGTGAGAAGGCAGGACATTCCTCTCCTGTGGTTTAAAACATGGACCCCAAATCCCTGACACCAACCCCCCTCGCACCCCCCACCCCCACCAAGAAGTAGGGTTTATGTCCCTTCCTCTTGAATCTGGCCTTGGTAACTGTTGCAAAGATGGTACATGAAAGAGACACCCAGGTTTCCAGACCAAGCCTTTGGGAAATCGCAGCTTCTCCTTCCTGCTTCTTGGGACGTTCCCTTTGGAACCTAGCCACCATGCTTCGAAGAAGCCCAGGAGGCCCCGTGGAGAAGCCCACATGGAGGTGAAGCCAACACAACTCGCCAGCCTCAGAAACAAGCCGTCTTGGAAGTGGATCTTCTGGCCTTGGTAGAGCTATCCCAGCCAATACCACGTGCAGTAGATGTGAGTTGTACCTACTGAGCCCTGCCCAAGCGGCAGGCTCCTGAGCGGAATAAAAGATTAACGTTGTTTAAGGCACTAAGTTTCAGGATTGTTTGTTACATAGCAATAATAACTAGACCAGGCTTCTTAATTTCAATCATTTGCTCAGGCCACAAAGCTATCTGCTCTTAAAAGATAACGCAGCAAAATATTCTTTTGTTTGTTAGGATTTCGGGGATAGGGTAGGAATACAGACCCCAGACTTAATATTGTTATATTAAAAAATATATGTGATATGTGACCTATAATAAAAAATATATTTTCGGTCTTCAACCAGTCCTGACACAGAGCTCCTAAAATGCTTGGAATTTATAAGAGTTATAAAGGTGTTTTGATATTCAAAACAAATGCCTTCTACCACAACTAGGCTTATGTTAATGAGGTGACTTTTGGAAACTTAAGGATGGGACCTGGTTGCTAGGGGAACCAATCATGTGACTGGAGGGTAGGAAATTTTTGTCCCATCCCTGACCTCCAGGGAGAGGGACTGGAGGTTGAATCAACTGCCAATGGCCAATGATTTAATCAAGCATGTCTAAGTAATGAAGCCTTCCTCAGTTCAGTTCAGTTGCTCAGTCGTGTTCGACTCTGCAACCCCATGAATCGCAGCACGCCAGGCCTCCCTGTCCATCACCATCTCCCAGAGTTCACTCAAACTCACGTCCATCGAGTCAGTGATGCCACCCAGCCATCTCATCCTCTGTCGTCCCCTTCTCCTCCTGCCCCCAATCCCTCCCAGCATCAGAGTCTTTTCCAATGAGTCAACTCTTCGCATGACGTGGCCAAAGTACTGGAGTTTCAGCTTTAGCATCATTCCTTCCAAAGAACACCCAGGGCTGATCTCCTTTAGAATGGACTGGTTGGATCTCCTTGCAGTCCAAGGGACTCTCAAGAGGCTTCTCCAACACCACAGTTCAAAAGCATCAATTCTTCGGGGCTCAGCTTTCTTCACAGTTCAATTCTCACATCCATACATGACCACAGGAAAAACCATAGCTTTGACGAGACAGACCTTTGTTGGCAAAGTAATGTCTCTGCTTTTGAATATGCTATCTAGGTTGGTCATAACTTTCCTTCCAAGGAGTAAGCATCTTTTAATTTCATGGCTGCAGTCACCATAATATCCCCCAAAAAGATGGGGTTCAGAGTGCTTCCAGGTTGGTGGACATATGGAGATTTGCAGAGATGTGTGCACTCCAGCAAGGCATGGGAACTCTGAGCCCTCTCCCATACTTTGCCCTTCACATCTCTTACACCTGACTGTTTCTGAAACTCAGCAAGTAAAATGTTTCTCTGAGTCCATGAACTGCTAACAAATTAACAGGACCCAAGGAGCAGGATGAGTGAAAGCCAGTCAGAAGCACAGCATCTGAAGCTTGGGGTAGGGGGACTGAGCCCTTAACCTGTGGGATCTGATGCTGTCCCCAGGTAGGCAGAGTCAGAACTGAGTTATATTGTAGGATACACAGCTGGTGTCAGAATGCTTGGTGGCATAGAAAACCCACACACACATTGTACTGGGAGCAGAATTGCAAGGAGGGTAAAATAGAGAGAGAAAGTAGGTCTCAGAAGGCTCTGAAGATAGGACAAATATTTTTATCTAAAAAGAAAAAAGGAATTTTGAATCTGCATAAGCACATCAACAAATTTGAGAATGAGACCCCAGAGTCCCGATCTACATCCAAGACCACTGGTGGGAGAAGTCCTAATTTCAAATATTCAAATGCACATCCCGATTTCTGGGTCAGAAAACATGGTCAACAACATAACAGGGAAGAGAATATTCCGGCCTAAAAGTGTTGAGTCCGGTGGTACCAGTGATTGCCTCAGTCTCAACATAACTCTCCTAGATGATCAGAATTTACTCAAACACAGAGAGTAAAACTTTGTCAGGGTCACCAGGATGAATTAGCTCTAAAATGCAGTCCTTAGTTAACCTTAGACAAGAGTATTTATCACTGGTTGGAGAAAGGATGTCAAACAGAACATTCTTTATTGCAGCACATTTGATGCTAAGATGATTTTTCTGACAAATACATAAATTGTCATCATGCTAAAGTTATTTGGATACCGATTAAGTTTCTAGGGGCTTCCCTGGTGGCTCAGTGGTAAAGAATCAGCCTGCAAATGCAGGAGGCACAGGTTTGATCCCTGGTCTGGGAAGATCCCACACGCCGAGAAGCAACTAAGCTTGCACCACAACTACTGAGTCTGTACTCGAGCCCGGGAGCCACAGTTACTGAGGCCACAAGCTCCAGCTACTGAAACCAGAGCGCCACAGAGCCCATGCTCTGCAACGAGAAGTTATCTCAATGAGAAGCTTACGCACTCCAAACAGAGAGTAGCCTCTGCTTGCCACAACTAGAGACGAGCCCACACAGCAATGAGGACCCCGAACAGCCAAAAATAAACAAATAAATAACTTTTTTTTTTAAGGAAGAAGTTTCTGGTTATCAAAATCTTAGATAATAAAAATTGTTGTTTAAAAGGCTAAATTTGCTTTTGAAAGAAACCAGATATTATCTC
Source organism: Bos taurus (assembly GCF_002263795.3). NCBI lineage: Eukaryota > Metazoa > Chordata > Mammalia > Artiodactyla > Bovidae > Bos > Bos taurus. The sequence continues at coordinate 48,238,559 of NC_037351.1, read as the reverse complement.
TATATAAAAGGATTCTTTGCTTTACAAAAATATTTACTTAGATTTTCTTTAGGTAATGACCTCCTTTCATGATAGCTTCCCTGATAGCTCAGTTGATAAAAGAATCCGTGCGCAATGCAGGAGACCCTGGTTCGATTCCTGGGTCGGGAAGATCCCCTGGAGAAGGTATAGGCTACCTACTCTGGTATTCTTGGACTTCCCTTGTGGCTCAGCTGGTAAAGAATCCGCCCCACAATGAGGGAGAAGAAAACCCACTCAGAATACCCACTCGAGCATTCTGGCCTGGAGAATTCCATGGACTGTATGGGGTTGCAAAGAGTTGGATACAACTGAGCGACTTTCACTTTCCTTTTATGAATCTAAACTACAATCATATGTATATAAGTTTTGTGTAAATCAATACTTAGAAACCAGCATTTGTTACATGAAAAGAGGTAGCCTTGGGCTGAAATCAGTCATGTATTATTCAGAACTCACCCAGTGCCAAGTGACAGAAACCCAACCCAAACTTGATTTTGGCAGCATTTCCCCCAAATTCACCACCTTGGAGGTTTTCTATCCTAGCTGGGTACCAGGTGTAACATCATCGTTGACTTTGTTGACTTTTTATTAAACTAAGTTTCCTGCTAAGCAATAATGAAATCAAAAGTTTCATATACTAGTGACATTTTCTTTCTTTAATGCACATTTAAAATGAATATGTGGCTTCCTAGATAATTCGACTGAAATCAGCCTATAATCCCCAACAGTGTCTGAATGCTGTACCTTATGGTAGAGAAAGGTTTACTGAATAGAGAACTAGCCCGTAATTTGTTTTCTCACTGACACATGTGGTATGTGACCCTGGCCAAGTCACTTAGTCTTGCCCACTTCAATGCCCGCATTAGAAGAAGTGCATTAGCCCCGCCCACTCCCACTCTTCACAAGAGTGCCGGTGTAATAACCCTGGTGCCTCCGACGACTGCCCAGCCACAGTGGTCCGGGTCCTAGGACCTAGCCAGCCACTAGGATCTGAAGGCTTCATCCCCGCTGTCTGAATGCTGGAGCCAGAGAGGTTGGGCTTCCAGATCTACGGAGATCATGAGCAGGCAGCTGGGGAACTGGGAACTCTGAAAGACACTCACCCGCTTTTCTGGTTTTAAAATCTATTCCAGATGCATTAAGTAAACTTGGCTCTAATGAGCTAACTAAAATCATTAAGACCCTGTGGGGATAAAGCAGGGGCCGGGCTGCCAGAGGACTAAAACCAGGCCCCCAGGACTGTCCACAGCAGCCCAGCCCACATCGCCCCTGTCCTTAGCACGCTGCGTTCAGCCTGTGGAATCCTAGAACCAGGCCCCTGCCCTCTCCTCACCTCACCCTGCCTGCCATCTACCTGGGTCTCGTGGGGAATGGCAACAAGATAAGGCGAAAGACACAGAGGTCTTTGGCTCAGCGTGGGCTCTTAACGGGTGCTGCCCCCCATGGTTCATTTCTCTCTGGTATGAATGAGTTTGCAGTCAATCTAGAGGAAGAAAACACATCACATCACTTATCAGCAACACTCTCCCCATACCCTTTGGCTGATGTAACTCAAAGCCTGCAGCCTTAAAAGACCTAGAATTGGGCCTGGCACGGGGTGGGGATAATTTCTACCTTATTGAAAAAATTGATTTTATAGGGAAGGAGCAAACTGTTAGGTCCAAACCACCAATCAGGCAGATCTGGAGCTGCTACCTCAGGTGTGGACAAAGGCCCGAGATGACGTCACAGGAATGACTCCTTCCCTGAGGCAGCCCATGCTGAGGATGTAACACCTGCCTTAGAGGCCTGGCGCTAGGAACCTCCGAAGGCACCAATCAGGGATGTTAGACAGTATCTCATCCAGTCCCTGGGGTCAGTGAGGAGAAAACATCCCGATGTTAGGTGACTCAGCCAAGATCACCCAAGTTATTAATGCTGCTGCTGCTAAGTCGCTTCAGTCGTGTCCGACTCTGTGCGACTCCATAGACAGCAGCCCACCAGGCTCCACCGTCCCTGGGATTCTCCAGGCAAGAACACTGGAGTGGGTTGCCATTGCCTTCTCCGAGTCATTAATGGCAGACCCACAACCAATGGGCTTCCCAGGTGGCGCTAGTGGTAAAAACCCACCTGTCAATGCAGGAGGCTTAAGAGATGCAGGTTCGATCTCTGGGTTGGGAAGATTCCCTGGAGGAGGGCATAGTAACCTATTCCAGTATTCTTGCTGGAGAATCCCATGGATAAGAGGAGCCTGGCAGGCTACAGTTTACAGGGTCACAAAGAGTTGCACACGACTGCAGCGATTTAGCACACACACCGCACACCATGAACAATGACTTTCCCAGAACACCACACGAGGACCTCAGCATAATCTGTCAGCCCCTGTGTGTGATGGTTGAAATACAAAACTCGCACAGCAAAATAGGCTATGCCACATACTAGCAGTGTGAATCCCTTAACCTCTCTGTACCCTCATTGTCACATCTATAAAATAGAAGGCTGATTAAGGTAACACATGTAAAGTGCTCACTAAGCACTTTAACACAGTAACACTTAACAAACGCTAGGTTTTAAAAGTTACTGTTGGATTGCCCCAGGGTTTTAGCAGAAATACTACTTGTTCAATCCCTGAGTTGACAGATACCTCCTCTACTGCTTAAACAGCAGCTCACAGTGCCAAGAGTCCAGGTTCTACAGCAACGTAGGCCTGGATTTGGAACCTGGCTTTCATAACCAAATAGCACAATCAGGGTAGCCAAGACAAGAGAAATTTGCTTTCTCATTTTCTCATTTCTGGACACTGGAAGTCTGAGATTAAGGTGCAGCAGACTGGGTTTCTTCTGTGTCCTCTCCTCTTGGGCTCACAGATGGCCACCTTCTCCTGTGTCCTCACATGGTTGACTCAGGTGTCTATGTCTTATCTGTGTCCCGATGTCCTTTTAAGGACACAATCATACTGCACTAAAGCCACCTGTAGGACCTCTTAGGTACCTTAATTACCACTTTAAGGGCCCCACACATATACAGTCACATTTCAAGGTACTGGGTGTTAAGACTACAACATATTCTTGTTGTTGCTATTTAGCTGCTCAGTCGTGTCTGACTCTTTGTGACCCCATGGACTGTAGCCCGCCAGGCTCCTCTGTCCATGGGATTTCCCAGCCAAGAATACTGGAGTGGTTGCCATGTCCTTCTCCAGGGGATCTTCCCAACCCAGGGATCAAACCCATGTCTCCTGCTTGGCAAGAAGATTCTTTACCACTGCATTACCTGGGAAGCCCAACAACACACTCTTAGAGGGGATACAATTCAACCCAGAACAGTATGATGGATTATCTTTCTTCCTCTTTAGAATAGGAATATGTACAGACTCACAAATCCTTATCCAGGGCACCATCCTGTGCCATGCTGGACTGGTTTGGAATCTGGAGAGATGTCCAAAGTGAACAAAGAATGATCCTTCCCTAAAAGCTTCACATCAAGCATGGGCTGATGACACTGTGATTTCAGATTTCTATCCTCAAGAAACATGAGACAGTAAATCTTTGCTGTCCTAAATCAGCCACTTTGTGGTACTTTCCTGGGTCAGGAAACTAATGATGACCATGTGGAGACTGGATCCAAATCGGGAAAGGAGTATGTCAAGGCTGTACGTTGTCACCCTGATTATTTAACTTATATGCAGAGTACATATAAGTACTCTGAGTACTTATTTAACTTATATGCAGAGTACATCCAGCTAGGCTGGATGAAGCACAAGCTGGAATCAAGATTGCTGGGAGATTTATCAATAACCTCAGATACGCAGATGATACCACCCTTATGGCAGAAAGCAAAGAAAAATTAAAGAGCCTCTCAATGAAAGTGAAAGAGGAGAGTGAAAAAGTTGGCTTAAAGCTCAACATTCAGAAAACTAAGATCATGGCATCTGGCCCCATCACTTCATGGCAAATAGATGGGGAAACAGTGGAAATAGTGGCTGACTTTATTTTGGGGGGCTCCAAAATCACTACAGATGATGACTGCAGCCATGAAATTAAAAGATGCTTACTCCTTGGAAGAAAAGTTATGACCAACCTAGACAGCATATTCAAAAGCAGAGACATTACTTTGTCAACAAAGGTCCATCTAGTCAAGGCTATGGTTTTTCCAGTAGTCATGTATGGATGTGAGAGTTGGACTATAAAGAAAGCTGAGTGCTGAAGGACTGATGCTTTTGAACTGTGGTGTTGGAGAAGATTCTTGAGAGTCCCTTGGATTGCAAGGAGATCCAACCAGTCCATCCTAAAGAAAATCAGTCCTGAATATTCATTAGAAGGACTGATGCTGAAGCTCCAATACTCTGGCCACCTGATGGGAAGAGCTGACTCATTGAGAAGACCCTGATGCTGGGAAAAATTGAAGGTGTGAGGAGAAGGGGATGACAGAGGATGAGATGGTTGGATGGGATCACCGACTCAATGGACATGAGTTTGGGTAAATTCCAGGAGTTGGTGATGGACAGGGAGGCCTGGTGTGCTGCAGTCCATAGGGTCGCAAAGAGTCGGACATGATTGAGTGACTGAACTGAACTGAAGATATGGAAACAACCTAAGTGTCCATCGACAGATGAAATACACTCACACACACACTCACACACACACACACTCACACACACACACTCGCACTTGCACACTCTCACACTCACTTGCACACTCAGACTCGCGCGTGCGCACACACACACACTCTCTCACACACACACACATTCAGACACACTCGCGCACACACACACACACACTGGAATACTACGTAGAAGTAAAAGAGTGCACATGGATAGACTTGGAAGGCATTATGCTAGGTAAAATAAGTTAGACAAAGAAATACTGTCTGATATCATTTATATGGGGAATCTAAAAAATACTGCAAACTACTGAATATAACTACAAAGCAGACTTGCAGATATTGAGAACAAACGAGTGGTTACCAGTGGAGAGAAGGAAGTGGGGAAGGGCAAAGTAAGTACAGGGGCTTAAAAGGTACAAACTGGTAAGTATAAAACAAACGCAAAGGATACACTGTACACCATGGGGAACAGAGCCAATATTTTTAGTACCTATAAATGGAATATAACCTTTAAAAAGTGTGCACCACTATATTATACACCTGTAACATACAACATTATACATCAACTACACAACTCTTTGCAACCCCATGGACTGTAGCCCACCAGGCTTCTCTGTCCTGGGATTCTCCAGGCAAGAACACTGGAGTGGGTTGCCATTTTCTCCTCCAGGGGATCTTCCCAACCCAGGGATCGAACCAGGTCTCCTGCATTGCAGGTGGATTCTTTACTGAGCCACCTGGGAGGAACACATATTATATACCTATAACACACAATATTATACATCACTACACTTCAAATGGCAGAAAGTGAAGAGGAACTCAAAAGCCTCTTGATGAAGGTGAAAGTGGAGAGTGAAAAGGTTGGCTTAAAGCTCAGCATTCAGAAAACGAAGATCATGGCATGCGGTCCCATCACTTCATGGGAAATAGATGGGGAAACAGTGGAAACAGTGTCAGACTTTATTTGGGGGGGCTCCAAAATCACTACAGATGGTGACTGCAGCCATGAAATTAAAAGACGCTTACTCCTTGGAAGAAAAGTTATGACCAACCTAGATAGCATATTCAAAAGCAGAGACATGACTTTGCCAACAAAGGTCCATCTAGTCAAGGCTATGGTTTTTCCTGTGGTCATGTATGGATGTGAGAGTTGGACTGTGAAGAAGGCTGAGTGCCGAAGAATTGATGCTTTTGAACTGTGGTGTTGGAGAAGACTCTTGAGAGTCCCTTGGACTGCAAGGAGATCCAACCAGTCCATTCTGAAGGAGATCAGCCCTGGGATTTCTTTGGACGGAATGATGCTGAAGCTGAAACTCCAGTACTTTGGCCACCTCATGCAAAGAGTTGACTCATTAGAAAAGACTCTGATGCTGGGAGGGATTGGGGGCAGGAGGAGAAGGGGACGACAGAGGATGAGATGGCTGGATGGCATCACTGACTTGATGGACGTGAGTCTGAGTGAACTCCGGGAGTTGGTGATGGACAGGGAGGCCTGGTGTGCTGCGATTCATGGGGTCGCAAAGAGTCGGACACAACTGAGCGACTGATTTGATCTGATCTGATACTTCAAAAGAAAAGAAAAAATGTTTTAAAGACACATGGAGGAACTCACCTGCCTGCCCGCCTTCCAATACAGTTACATGAGAATGTGACAGGTGGAGTGTGGCAGCAAAGCGGTGACCATGAGGGGACAAGCCTGACCCAAAATGCTGTAAATGGCTGTCTGGGAGGTTAGAATGAATGCTTAAGATTATTACTGCCCCACTGAAATAAGCAACTTTAGAAACCCCCAACATTTAGATTCCTGGTTAGTTATGTCTATAAACATCTTGTTTTCTAAGCGACTGTTAGTCCAGCGTTCTTTTGGCTGTAGCCAATAGCATTCTACAAGCCAGGTGGTTCTCATCTCTCCAAATGTCCATCTCTGACTCCAAAACTGAGATCACAGTGAGGTCGATATAAGACGAAACCTCGTGACCTTAAACCGAATCCCATCAGAGCACAGATGGAGCTTTCCCCTCTGGCCCCTGAGAAAAACAGGAAACATGCCAGTTTCTCTTGCAGCCAAGCCCCTCCCCTAGAGCATCCCTGCGTGCATCCTGCAGTACAAAGGACTGACAAGGGTGTCAGGTATGGCCCACACACCTGCACCCTCCCAGGCCCACGTGGCCATAAGCCCCCATTTGCCCAGGACAGTCCCCGTTTACATCTGTGTGCTCCCTTTCACTCTCAAAGGTGCCTCCATTTGGACAAAAAAAAAAAAAAGAGAGACACCTTACTTCTGGCTGCCTCGGCGCTCTTCTTTTTACTCCCCTACTTCCCACACCACACGAACACGAGGCCATTCTGTCTTCCCCACCAAAATGAAGTCGGGAGGCAGGGACCCTGCCAGGCTCACCCGAATTCCTCTGACCCACAGCAGGCGTCTGATAACAAATTTGCTAAACTGCACCAAATGTTAACAGAAGAGTCTTAAGCTGAAAGGTCTGGGGCAAGCCAGCAGAATGTGAACACGGAGAACAGTTTTTAGAGGGAGGAGAAACTGGGTACCTTCCCAGAATCCCTGACCTTCACCACTGGGTTTGTCAGGATGTCTGGCCATCCAGCTGGCTGATGCAATCCCGAGGCAAAGGCGGCTCGTGCTCTGCGTAAGCCCACACGGCACCTGTTGACTAAATGGACCCCGCAGATGCCAGCTGACCTGGGGACGCAAAGGAGCAGAAAGGCTTTGGCTTCCTCAAAGAAGAGCCCAGGGCGCTGCAGACCGACACCCAGAGACAAATAAACTGCATGCTGGGAAAACACTGTCATTGTCCACACCTTCCTGCCTGGGGACACACACTGTCCAGCAGGCCACTTTTGTGATCTCATGGTGCAGACTGTAAGCATCTCAGCAAGTGACCCATGAATACAGCAAAGGCCTGTGGGTTCTTGGCCTGAGGTGAGATCAGGGCATGGCCTCCCCCAAGGGACGGCCCTATAAGGGAGCAGCGTGGGGAATGCCTGCCCCACCCACTCCGAATGGAACCACACACATTCCTTCTGAATAACTTTTGGACTCAATTGTCACAACTACAGTTGGGCATTTCCATGTCTCTGCCTCTCTTCCTCTCCCTCACAGAGGTTACTTTTATTTAGTAACACATACAGAGAACACCTAGCTCTACTAGGGCACCTAAGAGACACTCAGTTAACCCTGATAGCTCAGTTCATAAAGAATCCGCCTGCAATGCAGGAGACCCCGCTTCCATTCCTGGGTTGGGAAGATCTGCTGGAGAAGGGATAGGCTACCCACTCCAGTATTCTTGGGCTTCCCTGGTGGCTCAGCTGGTTAAGAATCCGCCTGCAATGTGGGAGACCTAGGTTTGATCCCTGGGTTGGGAAGATCCCCTGGAGAAGGGAAAGGCTACCCACTCCAGTATTCTGGCCTGGAGAATTCCATGGACTGTATAGGCCATGGGTCTCAAAGACTGAGTGACTTTCACTTTTTCCCTGCATCAGGTTCCCAAGTCACTTACTACTGAAATGTATTCTGAGGTTGGAGGATAGAACTGCTTCTCTCGTCGCAATCTAAAAAGCACTGAGCCAACCTCTCAAAACTTCTACATCACAGCCAGCTCAGCAAACCTTAAATCTCAGCTTCAAAAGCTCCCTCTTTGCTAAGTTAGGATGGAAGCTGGCTTGATTCTCAACAGAACCTTAACTTGACAAATTAAGGCCTTTCCAGCAAAAGCGAGCAGGATGCTGAAAGGCCTCCAAAACATCTTTCCCAACAGCCCACAGCTGAAGGGGCGATGGGTAGAAACCGTCAGGCAGCGCCTGAGGCTCACAGGAGGCCTTCCAGCTGCAAGAGCCTTCTAACGAGGGAAGGCACTGCCTGGTATAGCTGCACACTCCCGGCACCGCCGCACACTCCTGGCCACAGGAAGCCTTGGAGCAAGCGCTGGTGGAGACAGGATTCCCACTCCAGGGAGGAGGCCCACTAGATGACCTCTAAGATGTCTCCCAATTTTAAAATTCAAGAAAATCAAGCCTCTGGGCTTAGGGTAGACAATGGCGTGCATGGTCTGGAGGGACCAGGAGCAGCTGGAATCTGCACAGGGTACCTTGAGGGGGAGGCTGGTGGGCTACAGTCCATGGGGTCACAAACAGCCAGACACGACTGAGCGACTAAGCACACACACACACACACACACACTGAGGGGGAACCTGGGCAGAAGCCTCGTCTGGAAAGATCCAGCCTGAATCAACAGCAGAGAGGACGTGAGGCCTTCCTGGACAGGCTTGTCTGCAGGCCTCTGCTGACAGGTGAAGCCTGGGGCCGGCACAGCCCTTCTCCAGAGCCCTGCACACGCCCTCTGCAGTGTGCACAGGTCACAAAGGCCCCTGTCAAAGGTTCCCACCAAGGCCTCTCTCTCCTCCTCCTCACTCAGGAACCCCCGGGTCCTACAGCATCTCTCCAAGGAGGAGACCCAAGTCAGTGAAGGGTGAAGAGCCCCAGAATCTTCCCGGCACTCCTGAGAGCCTAGAGCCCACAGGCAGGAAGACCCTGGCCCCCAGAGGCTTTATGTGCTAATTCCTTGTGTGTTAGTCACTCAGTCTTGTCTGACTCTCTGCAATTCCATGGACTATAGCCTGCCAGGCTCCTCTGTCCATGGAATTCTCCAGGCTAGAATACTAGGGTGGATCGCCCTTCTCTTCACCAGGGGATCGTCCCAACCCAGGGATCAAACCCTGATCTCCTGCATTGCAGGCAGATTTCTTTACCGTCTGAGACAGCAGGGAAGCCCCAAGCCGTGTGTAGTGGCCATCCAAAGCCACAAGAGGCCTGAGGTTTCAAGGTTCCAGGAACGATTTTTTTTCCTCCCCTCAGTTCAGGCCAAGACAGACAAGTTCCCCCTCCCCTGCTTCTATGCCAGAGGGCGGCTGTCTATTCCATCCTCTTTCCAAACCTGCATACCTTTGCAGGGGCCCGATTCAGGCAGGGCCCTCCACGCCAACTCCCAGTCTCACCTCGGACCCTGGAGGAGGCACTGTCAAGGGCTCAACAGCCTTTGGTTCTGAGACCCCTCAAGACACCCATAGCCACCCCCACCCCCAGGCCAGGCCTGGCATCAGCGCTTGCTTCGTGCTCCCTTCTGAGCTCCCTGGGGACTGCCCTTCCAAATGAGGAGCTCAGCTCTTCTCTGAAAGGATGCTAGTTGTATTTCATACGACATTTCTAGGTGCTTGGTAGTTGGAAGGTTTTCAAGATTTTTACTCCACTATGGTACTAAAAATATTCTAAATCAGTGTTGGAATCCTCTTTGGACTTGTTCACAGGAACCTCCCCGGGCTGACCTCCCCCACCCCTATCCCCACCCTGCACCAAACAACGAACTCTGGTCACATCCCTGCAGATCCAAATACATACGATGAACACCTACCATGTAGGTCCTGGGTGTTCAAAAATGGCAAGACTGTCGCTTGGCCTGAAACACAGCAGCTCTATTTAAATGCAGCATAGCAGGAGAGAAATTCCAGCAAACCTCTTCCATTTAACGAGCAGCCCACTATTTGCCCAGGTTATCACAGCTGTTTAGTGGCTTCACAGGTCCTCAGCTCGTCTCCCAACTAGACCAGCCTATTCGTGGGAAGAGGTACAGGTCTCCCCTGCCCTTGACTCCCAGCCTGAGCGCCCAGGACAGAGATCTCACCAGGGTTGTTAAAAAATGACAAAGCCTCTCGCCTAACGCACTCAAATGCTTCCAGCTGAGGCGCGCTCTCAACTGTCTCCGGATTCTGCCAGCTGGGCCTCCAGCATGACACAGCATCCCTGCCTGGCTTCCCTAACGACAGTGGGCCCGGCATGACAAAGGCTTCTCTGACGACAGGAGGAAGAGGTCTTCTCCTTGTCTATAGCAGCCCCCACGGCGGTCCTGTCCCACAGCCAACCTCCCCCTACTCCCAGGACTGCAGCTCCTGCCCACACCTCCAGCTCAGGCTTCCACCCTGCGTATGGTCTATACGCAGGAGAAGACAGTTCCACTGGACTATCCTACCTGCGATTCCACTCGACGAGTCTTATGTTAAACTCACCACAACACCCCAGCACATCTGCTCCAGCCACCAGCAGAAGGTCACACCCCAGTAAAGGTCACCATCCACTCAGTCCAGGAGGCCAGAGACCTGGGAATCAACTGGGACTCCTCCCTTATCCCTCAAAGCACTAAAAACTGCAGACTTGACTCCCCAAGTGGCTTTAACATGTGACCTTTCCTCTACCTTCATCCACACAGCCCTGCTTCCAGGCCTCCTCTCCAGGGACAGGACCCTGCACGGAACCTGCTGTTGACTCACGGCCCAGGGGCTGCCTGGCTCCCAGTCCTGCTTGCTTCTGGCCCACTGTAAGTCCCATCCGCCCTGCCGAATTGCGAGGTCCCCAGCCAGGCTCTTCAGGTCCTCAGAGCTGGGCTCTGTACACACGCATCATTGTGCTCGACCAGCCTGCTGCTGCCCCTTCCTACACCCAGGCAGCCTTGGGCCTCCACGCCTTTGCACCCACGTGCCTTCCCCATAAACATCCTTCTCCTGTCTCCTCTCCAGGTTAATTCTTTTTCATACCTTCAGATTCAGCTCCTGCGTCATCTCCCTAAGGAAGCCCTCTCTGATTTCTGAGGCCTGGCCCTTGTCTGGCAGGCAACTTTCTCCACCACTGCACTCACCACACCGTGCTGAGTTTAACTGTTTCAGCGTCTGTCTCTCCCGGGAGACAGTGGGCTCTTTGAAGGCAGGAGGGTTGCGCTTCTTCACTGTTGTAGCCCCAGGGCAGAGAAAAAGCCCAGACACTACAAGAAGCCCCCTCTGACTGCAGGATCCACCCACTCCTTAGTCAGCTCCACTCTGCCCAAGCACAGACAATTTCCCTTTCACCCCTTTTGGGTCATAGCCCCAGCTGAAAACCTCTTACCATGGCGTCTGCCATGACCCCAGACCTACTCCCAAATTCACCTCTTCCATAAAGTCATCCCAAACTAGCCCCAGTCTACATTATCACTGCTATGACACCTGCCTCCCGTACTTTATCCATCCCACCCCCTGGGTAATTTAGGACTTCGGTCTGACTCCATGGTTGGACATCAGCTAGTAGTGGATATCATAAAGAAGGAGCTACAAAAGAATTTTTAAGCTCCAAAAAGTTTGAGACCCTCCACTCACAAAACCGTAATGAGGATGTGGCATGTGGACCACCTCAGCCCAAGACACCAGATTTGAAGTCTGAAGACTTGGGATCAGACGCCTGCCCTACTGCTTACTTCTGACTCAGACATGTCACTAACCGTTAGTACTGAAACTAACAGGCTCAGTTTCCCCATCTGCAAAATGGGAATAATGATAACAGCCTCACAGGGCTGTTATATAAAGCAGATAAGGTCACTGGTGTGAAATACATCATAAACTGCACACCCAAGTCAAGTGTAGGGCAAAATGACTGTCTCCAGTGGCAACCAATTCCCCATCCAACTCCACTATGCCCAGCCCAGTAGTTCCTGTCCTTACTTGAGTTAGGTAAGAATCGAATGAAGTCTGTGGATCCTCCTCCTAGAAAAATGCACATATATAACAGCTTGGCAAACACCTTTACGAGGTTCCTGAGGACCCCACCATGGGAAGGGAAAGCCACAGACCAAACTTAAGCGCACTAGAAGGCCCCAAGCATAAAACCCTCTCCCAAATACACCAGACTCCTAGGAGCTAGAGAAGAAAGACAGAGCAAGGAAGACCAGTGTCAACAGAAAACTATCTCAAGACTCCAAAAGAAAGAAAAAGATGTAGTGTTTTCACTCTTCGGGAAGTAAGAACCCCACCTCTTTCCAGAAAGCATCACAGTGTTTGGCAGAAACCAACACAATTCTGTAAAGCAATTATCCGTCAGTTAAAAAAAATATTAATTTTTTTAAAAAAAAAAAGCATCACAGAACAGAGAAAGATTAAATGAGGCATCAAAATTTAGTAGGCGTTCTTGTTCCACTCTGCCAAGGGCTCCCTGTGACTTTGGGTGAGTCATTTCACCTCTCTGCGCCTCGGGGTCTTCAGCTTATCAGCAAGGCCCTCCCGGGGTGTCTGGATCTCAGGATGTGTCTGTTCTCACTCTGTTCTGAACCACGGCTCTGGCCTGGGTTTAATTCAGATGTAACAGGCAGCGGTCGATAGTCAGCATCGCAGTAATTTTGAGAGAAGGCCACTGTGACAGCAATGTTCTAAGTTAAACTGCACGCAGGATGAGACAGGAGGGCAAAAGAGTAAAAAGCCTGAATGTGAACGGCTGAGTTCAGGTGACCAGTGAGTCAGCAGTGAGGCCCAGAGGTAGAGGACCCCCCTAAAAGAACATCAAAAGGGGCCGCCGCATTATTGGGTAAGCTATGCAGAAACGCCATCAGGTCTGGAGAATTCCCAGAAACTGCAATTTGCCCGTCTGTTTGTACCTCCTGTTCTCGCTCTAGGCTCAGAATTCTCTCCCCATCCTAACCACCACCTCCTGCTTCCCTGTTCATGATGTGAACTTAAAACAAGGTTGCTGCTAAGTCGCTTCAGTCATGTCCGACTCTGTGCGACCCCACAGACTGCAGCCCACTAGGCTCCTCTGTCCCTTGGACCCTAAAACTGAGAAGAAATTGGAGAACAGTGTCAGGGACCGCAGAAGTCAGTTGGGCAATGAACAGCTAAAAAAAGCAGACTCATATTAGAAAATATACACAGACCTACGAGACAGAAACTACTAAACTCGGGCAGGGCTTGGCTGAGATTTTGATCAAAAGCCACTGAAGACAGGCTATCACAGCCCATCACAGCTGGGGCAGGACCCTGGAGGACAATGTGTCTGCTCCTCACTGCCCAGTAGACTAACCTGTGGGCTGGCTTCAGGGTCATCTCCCATGAGCTGCCTAACTTCTACAAAAGGACAGACCTCCAGGGCCCACCTGGCAGGTTCCAAATAGTTTGAAATTCAGAGCAACAAGGCTCTTCTTCCCCTGTTGCTTCTTTCTGCATTTACTATAGGAAAGAGACTGGCACTATGAGTTCCTTGCAACCAACATACGTGAAATTTACTAAGTCCCAGGGTGAGTGCTCTAAAATATTTACAATTTGTTCCCTCCTGTAGGCTCTGAATCATCTGTTTTTTTGCACTGCAACTTAGCTGTTTCTGCTATCCTGTCTCTGTGTGCCCCAAACACAGTAGCCCAGGAAAGGTGCTCAACAAATATTTGCTGGACTCAAAATCTTACATTTGTCTCCACAGCTAGAAGATGTTTTGGCAAGCAGTGCTAAACTGTATGTTAAATTTTCTGCATGTGTACTTCAAGAAACACAAACATGCTCAATACATATTTGTAAATGAATAGTTGATTACCTAGCCAACCCTAATAACTCCCCAGGCTGTGTCTGAGAACCTTCACTGCCTGAACTCTGAGAAATGCACACAGTTATGTAGGAGCTTTTTGTTCTTTTAAAGGCTTCCATCCCTGGAGATGGAGGGGGCAGGGAGTAGAACCTGGATGGTTTCTCAGGAGCTATACTTTAAATCCATGGTTTTGGAACCAGCAAGGAACAAACCTTAGATTCAATAGGGACCCCATAAACACACCCATATGAACACAGGCATATGTTGCAAAAACATATATCCATATGTATTTATTACATGCAGTTATGATTCTGGTACATACTGCATGCATCAAAGCTGACAATCATTCACCAACTGTAAACTATCAGATAAGTGATAATAACAGCAATGCAGACTTCTGCTTTTTTAATACTTATTCTCATTAGGACTGGCAGTGAACCAAGTGTTTTTTGACAAAGAATAAATACCATAATTTCATACTGTTCATGGGTGTTGGAGAAGATTCTTGAGAGTCCCTTGGACTGCAAGGAGATCAAACCAGTCAATTATAAAGGAAATAAGTCCCGAATATTCATTGGAAGGACTGATGCTGAAGCTGAAACTCCAATCCTTTCGCCACCTGATGTGAAGATCTGACTCACTGGAAAAGCCCCTGATGTTGGGAAAGACTAAAGGCAGGAGGAGAAGGGGACAACAGAGGATGAGATGGTTGGATGGCATCACCAACTCGATGGACATAAGTTTGGGCAACCTCCAGGAGTTGGTGATGGACAGGTAAGCCTGGGGTGCTGCACACAGTCCATGGGTTTGCAAAAAGTCAGACACAACAGAGCAACTGAATGATCAAACTGAAATACCATAATTTACCCGCTGTCTTAGGTTTAGTATTTCCTAGGGTGCCAAGACCTACACTTACTAAAAGAAGAAAAAAAGTTGGCCACTATTTAAGTTAAAAGGCCACAGACTGGGCTTCCTTGGTGGCTCAGTGGTAAAGAATCTGCCTGCCAGTGCAGGAGACTTGGGTTTGATCCTTGATCAGGGAAGATCCTACATGACCCAGAGCAACTAAGCCCATGGGCCACAGCTATTCAGTCTGTGCTCTAGAGCCTGGGACCCCCAACTACTGAGCCCATGTGAGGCAACTACTGAAGCCCGAGTACTCCCAGAGCCTGTGCTCCACAACAAGAGAAACCACGGCAATGAGAAGTCTGTGTACCACAGCTAGAAAAAGCCGGGGCAGGAAGGAAGGCTCAGCACAGCTATAAATAAATAAACAAATTAAATTATTTTAAACCAACCCCCCCCCCAAAAAAAAGCCACAGTCTAAGAAGTGAAACCACAGAGAAGCTTCAGGCAAGTCTCCTTACTTTTTGAGCCTCAATGTACGGTTCTGTAAAATGGGGTTAATATCCCCCATACCTCACGGGGCCGTCTTAATAAATGCGATGATGGGGAAGGCGCCTAGACATACAAACATATTATTATTCTAGTAATCTGTTAATCACTGGTGACATTGTACCCCCGGATGCGTTACAAAATTACTGCTTCCAAGTGCACGTTATCCAAGACAGACACTTGACACAGCAGGGTGAGATGATCTGTGTGTAAATCGAATCCTGTCTCAAGCACTTTAAGGGAGCTTCCTGGGGCCACCTGAGTGCATCCCGCGAGGGGCCAAACATCTTAACGTCTGCTCAGTGCGTTCTGTTCCAGTATAACCGGGTTTTCTTGAAAGCCAAGCAATTTTTCTCGCGCGTTCCCAGAATGCTCGGAGCCCGGCTCCGTGAGGTTTTCGGCCCAGACCCGGCGCTGGACAGGAGGAACAGGGCCGGACAGCCTGTGGGCCCCTCCCCGCCCTCTGGGCGGCTCCTTCCTCTCGCTTTCAGCTCGGGCGGTAGCGGCGCTCGTGCTGTGTCACTTTCGCCTTCGAAAGCCCCCAGCCGCTGCGGAACCAGCAGCCCCGGTGGCTTCCTCCCTCAGCGCACAGGCCCTGAGCCTGGGAGATAATCCCCTGTCGCAGAGACCCAGCTCTGGGAGGGCAAAGACCTGCCTGCGCCCGGCTGGGCAGTCGGCAGCCGGCACCCGCGCCGGAGGTAGCTTGGGGCGGAGCGCGCAACCCGGCGGGCCGGGCAGCCTTCGGCCTCCACTGTCTCTAGGACGAAGAATTGGGAGGGGGTACGCAGGGCGCGCCGATTCCCTCCAGGATCTGCGAAGGCAGCAGCAGGAGCGGCCGCGCGCACCCACAGCGCGCCCCGGGCCAAGGGTCAACCGAGGGGGGCGGGGGCGCGACACAAGCGCCCCGCCGCTCCTCCAGGCCCAGCCAGACCAGCCCGCGGCGCCGCAGAGTAGATGGCCAGCCTGCCGGGTCCGGTTGGGGCGGGGGGGCGTCGGGGACTCGAGGAGAGGGACCGTGGCACGTCTCTGGCCGGGTCCTCTCTCACCGACCCGGCTCATTCGCAACCCCAGGATCTCCCCGAGCCCTCGGCCGGCGACCCCCCGACCCCGACTCCAAGGAACCAGGGCGCTGGCGCGGACACACACACGACTACGAGCCCCGGCGGGACCGATCCCCGCGGGGGCTCGGGGCCCACGCGCGTCCCCACTACGCATCGGTCTGCGGTCCCCGCCCCCCCCCCCCCCCCCCGCCGCGCACACACGCCAGAGCGGTGTGTACACACACAAACAGCTGGGCGGGGGAGGCGACGCCTCACTCCCTGAGTGGGGATGCACACCGTGCCACCAGCCACCCCTCCCCTTTACACGCCGCACCTCCCTCTCTGTTCACACCTGCCCCCCCCCCCCACCACAACACCAACCCTGAAAACTCCGCGAAACCAAACAGCTAAAGCCGCCCAGATGAGGGGCTCAGACCTCTACCACCTCCCCCCCGCCACAACTGTCATTTAACATCAGAGGAGAGACGGACCCAACTCAGATGCGCGGTCCCCGGGACGCCTCCCCCAGCGGTACCCAGGCTCCGACAAGCGGCCCTCCAGGGCACCAGATCTCCGCTGCAGCCGAGCCACCGCCCCCCTGCCCGCCGCCCACGACCCCCCTCTCCGCCCCACACACACACCCCACCAGGACCCGCGTCCGGGACAGTCACCTGCTCGTTAAAGAACCCGAGCCGGAGCCCACTCCGCTCCGGCCCGGGTCACCAGCCACCGCGAGCTGGCTTTTCAGAGCCTGTCAACTTAACCCTGACTCCGCCGGACAGGTCTGTTCCCCGGGCCCGATTACACAGCGGCGGCAGGAATAAGAACGTAAAAAAAGAAAGAATCACTGCCGTGGGGAAGGTCCAAAGCTGCGACCGCAGTGAAGCCAGCGATCCGGCTTCCTCCTCTGCTCCCACCCCCGCCCCGCGCCCCCCGCGGTCCGCGGGCTCACCAGGGACGGAGGGAGGGTGCAGCCTGTCTAGACGACAGACATCTCCGCGCCCGCGGGGACGGGCGCGCACACACACACACACACACACTCACACGCGGCCGCTGCCACAGACACAATCGGTCGCCGGAGGACGGAGGGGCAGCGTGAAGACACTCCCAGGGTCCCTCCGGGAGCCGCGAGAGCGGCAGCCTCCGGCCCCTAGCCGCCACCCGGAGCCGCGCTCCCTACCTCCGCCGACTACGGTCAGAACAGCTGCAAGTTTGGCCGGTTCCTGAACCAATGCAGCAAATGCGGGCTTCAAAACAAAAGGGAGAGGAATCACGCTCGCTCGCTCGCTTCCTCCCTCCGGGTCGGAATCCGGCACATGACAGCGGCTACACCGCGCGGCTCCAACGCGAGCCGGGCTTCAACCGTGCACCCCCTCCTCACCCCACGCTAAGAGAGCCCCCCTCCTCCCCTCAGGGCTACGGCTCCCCTACTGGCGGGGAACCGGCTGAGAAGGGGCAAACCTGGGGAGGGGGCGAGATCTCAGAGTGCTGTCCCCGACAGAGGCGGGGACGCAGGATGGGCGCGGACGACCGGCTGCCCCGGGCGCAGGGTGGGAGGAGGAGGTAGGGGGGTAGGGGGCTAATTGTTTGGGGTGGTTTTCCCGGATTATCTGTAAGCACGCACACGTCACAGAGCCCTTCCTCACCGGTCCCGGAATCGACCCGCAACGGGAGATGACTACACGAGGCGGGGGGGGAGGGGGGGGGCGGACGGTCGGGGAGATGCTCACCTCGGGGTTCCTCAGGCCGCCGCTCCGAGCCCGAGTCGGGGGTGGGGTGGGGGGGTGGGGGAAGGGGGCAGGGAAAGAGAAGGGAGGGAGGAGGCTCGGGAGAGCCGATCCCCCGTCCCGAGTTCCGCGCGTCCCGGCGGCGGAGGGGTGCCTCCGGCGCCCCAGCGCACAAACCCAGCCGAGAGGGGAGGGAGGGAGGGAAGGGAAGGAGGGAAGGAGGGGCGGGCGGGGGGAGGGAGCAGAGGAAGGAAAAAAAAAAAAAAATGATCCCTGCTCTGACACAGGGAAAGAGAATGTAGGAGGGTGACGTCCAGGCCCCGCCCTCCCCTCCGGCCACGTGCAAAGACATGAAAGGAACGAGGGCGGCGGGAGGCCTGCTGGGTAATGTAGTTCGCCTTTCTTTCCTGGGATGGCGGGCCCTGGAGAAGCGGGGCGCCGCTGGGGCGCGGGGACTGGCCGCCCGAGCAGCCCAGATAGCAGGTCTAGCCTCGCCGAAACCCCACGCCCGGCGCCCGATCCCCACCCCACCCCCAGCGCGCTGGCGCCGCCCCGCGTGGGAACCTCAATTGGGGACTTGGGCGAGGAAGGAAACATTTGATTTTAGGGACAGGACGGCTTTAAGGATGAGGACTTCCTTGCTCTTAAGTGCTAAGTCCGTCCTTAGAGCAGATAAAAGGGAGCGTTGTGTACGCCCTGGGCGACCCAAGGGCAGTTACTAATGCTCTATTAAATGCTACGAGATGCGTATGTTATAATTAACATTTGAACATCTCAGTGGCAGGGGCGGGATGTTGTAATTAGATATGCACTTTGCAACCAATTAATTTTCCATTGGCTATGCTAAGGGATAAGGCAGGGAACTTGGTGGACGGGAGACTTCAGCGCAATAGGTAATCAGTAATCACTTTACCAAATCACCAATATTTTCCAAGTACCTGTTAGGTGCTGGGCACTGGGCTTAGCACAGAAAAGCCTTCTGGAGAAATATATGATGCTGTACACCCTCCGAGCAAAGGGGTTATGAACTCCCTTAAACTCATGGAAAGGGATTATAAACTCATGGAAAGGGGTTATAAACTCATGGAAGTGACATGGTATAGCTGCTGAAGAAAATTGTTTATAAATTGATATAACATTTGGTGAGCACTTTTCACAGACAGAACAGATCTGGGGATGCCAAGACAGGTGAGACCCTCAAGGAGTTCAGAGTCTAGAGTAAGGACTGCAGTCAATGAAGGTATAGGGGATAAGTCCACACTTAAATAGGTATAGGCATAAAGTGCTGTGGAACCCTCAGGAGAAGCAGCCAGCCAGGATGGAGCATTGATGCGAGTAGCAGAGGATCAAGGAAGGCTTCCTTGGAGAAGGCAGTGTGTTAGGTAAGAATTACTAAAAAATGTTAACAAAGGCAAAAGAAAGAGTTGACCTCTGAGAAGGCTACAGGGTATAAAGGCTCCAGACAGAGATAAAAGAGCAAATTTTGAAAGTCCTAGCAATTTGGCAGAGCAAAAGGGAGTCTCCCAAAGGGGGATCAGGGATGAAGGCTGGGTCTAGAGGGCAGAAAGAACCTGGAATGGCTTTTCACCAGGGGTGGGGCTTGCAGTGGGCCTTGAAGGAGGAGTGGGATTTCTTTGAAAGCAGAGAGCATGTCTTCCTGGTATGTGCCAAGCCATCACAGGAAAACAAAGCAGCATCTGCAGCCACGTCTGGCTATTTTGACTCTCGGACCAAAGGGCATGGAGGTGGGTCATCCCCTCCCTTCCAGAGAAAGGCAGCAGGCCCATAGTCAGGCATTCATAAGAGGTAGAGTGGGTGTCAGAAGCCACGCCAGGCCCAATCCCCGCGGTGAAGGAGCATGTTTAAGTACACCTGACTCTTCCCGCTGCTTTGTCCCTCCTAGCATTTATGCCTCATTGGCTCAGCAGTTATTTTTGCGCTTTTAACATCTGCACGATCACCCAGGTTTACCAAATATGCACGAATAGTACCAGAGTCTATCCCCTCAGCAAATGCCCCTTTACCCACCTTTTGTTGTCAGTGGTGTTTTGCACATAGTGTGATAGGCCTGCTACTTCGAAAGGCAGAAGAATGGAGTTGTCTGGGTCTTGGTTTTGCCTGTGCTGTAAATCACATCCCCGGAGGTGAGGAGAGGCTGAACGATGTGCAGAATGCAAAACACCCGAGGAGAGTGCTTACCGGCCGTTAGGAGGCTGCGCCTGCCGCCTGCCGTGAGAGGGCCAGTGCTGACAGCATAGACTCCTCAGTCAGCCTGACCCCTCAGCTTGAATTCCAGGCATGACACTTCCTGGATCTGCGATCTTAGGCTGTTTGCTTAATCTCCAAACGAATGACCTTGGGCAGCTTATTCAGCACCCTTTTTTGGCCTTATGAGAACCCGTGGTGACAATGCATTTACACTGGCTCCATGTCACAGCAGCTCTTTGTGATGGCTGATTCCTTTCCCTGTCCCAGGGTCTTTCTGGGCCAGGAGAATGACCCCTAAGTTTTGTTTTTTTTTTTCCTGCAGTTAGGCCAGCAGAGCTGGTGCTGCAGGGAAAATTTCTGCACACATGTTCATGTGTGAAGTTGGTTATGGTTGTGTCTTCAAGGAACCTTCACGCAGCTTTAGTCGTCACCTCCCAAGGGCTCAGCTCTCCTGACCTGCCCTGCCCTGAACTCGAGGCCCCTTCTCTAGATGGTGTCTCTGGGCTCCCACAGGCCTTCTTTCCACCCAGCAACACTTACCCACTGCTTTCTGTATCCTAGAGCCTGCCTCTGCTTTACCTCCACTAATACACCTTCATCAATGGACGATAAGACCCTCTTGGCATTCTCTTCTCCAACTATGACTTCTTTGTCTTTTTATCTAGAGTTTTCTGAATCGGCCGCTGCTGATGGAGACTTCAGGCTGGAATGGGAGTCTCTGAGAGGAAGACTCTGTGGGTCACTCATTCTGCAAATTGTGGGTTTCCTCCCCTATGGGAGGCCTGGGCCTTAATTAATTAGTCCCTCACGTGGCATCCTTCCTTCCCTGCTGTTGATCTATGTCCTATTTGCAAGCTTGGGTCAGAGAACCTGCTGGATGCAGAGTCAATGAACTGGCACTGGAATTGGTTAATTGTGGCAGATTTGAGTTACTAAGAGTTGCCTTCACCTGAATTGTCACCACATAGCCTAGAAATCAAAAGCCAGATTATTTATCTCTGTCTTAAGTAACTGCTTTTCCTAATAAATACTTTCCTAAGATACTAGCAAAAGGAGGGAATTTCTTGGCAGTCCACTGGTTAGGACTCAGTGGTTTCACTGCCATAAGCCAGGTTCAATCCCTGGTCAGGGAACTAAGATCCCGCAAGCTGGGTGGTGAGACCAAAAACAAAACAAAACAAAAAAAAACCTTAAAAAAAGAAAAGATATGAGCAAAATGAAATAATTCTCTTTTCTTCCTATATCCTTTTCTGACTCCAGCCAACCTTTCCTCCAACAGCCAGTGCATGTATTGAAGGCCTGGTGGGAGCCCACCAGAGTGCAGGGGCAGAGAAATGGCCTGGAAATGGCCTGCCTTCAGGAGCTGAGGACACCACGCTAACACCCGAGAGAGAACAGAACTGATGGAGTGCTGTCCTGAGTGAGGGTGCTGTTAAGTGAACGAAGCATTCCTAGCAGTCTGGGATGGTCAGAGAAGACTTCTGAGAGGAAAGTGAGACTGGATCTACATATATCTACCCATTGAGAAGAGGTCAGCAATGACCTAAATCCGGGCTTTGTAGCATTGGCCTGGGATGCACTGCGGAAGTCGTGTCTTTGTCTGGAAGCTACAGAGTGGGTTCACCATGCATCAGTTTGGTAGCCAGTGACCCCACAGAGGGAAGGAAGTTATCAGTCCGGTGTCTTCACTCTGTTACTGTGGTGCTGGCCTGGAGAGATAACGGCTTGATAGAATCAGGTTAAATTTCACCCCTGCCTCATCTCAGCTTCCACTGTACAACCTGAAGACCAATACCTGAAAGGCAGATGGAAAGTGATCCTGTAGGGCCGAAGTTGTTGGTAGAGGAAGGGATACCCCAACAGAGAATGATGCAGTTGAAAAAAGCAAAAGCCAAATAAGAAATGAACCAAAAAATATTGATTGGGTGTAGGCTATGTCTCAGGCATTGCAAGGTACAGTGAGGAATTCATGTGTGAAACAAGGTTCCAGACCCCACCTGCCTCTGTCCTGTGTGACATCTCTCTCTGGGCCTCAGTTTCCACACCTGTAAAATGGGAGGGTCTGTGATTATTTCAAGAAGTTTATAGTCCAACTGGCAAAAGAAACAGAAAGTTAAGTAGCCACAAGCATAAATTTTAAGCTGTTTTAATCCGGCAGAGCAGGAAGAGCTTGTGATATTCATTTTACAAAGCCCTGAAATCCACAAAGGAACAGAACACAAACAGATCTTGTGCAGCCCATGAATGGTCAAGCATTCCTCAATTTCTTTAACGTTTAAGGTCAGACCTTACAGGTCAGTGGCATGAGAGCCTCATCCATGAATGGCCTTGTCCACGATGATGACTTGGGGCAAAGAGATACACCCCCCACATGTCTGCAAGAGACATGTTTCATTATGTGTCAGGGTACACTCTAGAAAAATTGTGCCACCCTCATCTTGGGAGGGGTGGCCAGGCTTATTGGACCAGGGGTGTACACTCGATCCAAGGGACTCCAGACCATTGGCTGGGCCTGGACTTAATTGGCCCTGGCTCCAGCATATGAACTGAACCAATCAGATTCCCTTTTGTAAGAATCTGCAGGGAGAGGCTGAGAGACCACTGCTCCTTGGTGATTCTGCTCAGTCAGGTAATGTGGGGGGAGGTGCGGGGTAAGGCTGTGGCCTTAGTGGGGCAGGTTGGGAGGAGTAGGCAGAGGAGGCTGATAAAGGAGTGGGGAAGGGAGGCAGAGACATGCTTGGAGTAGCCTCAGTTCCTAACTCCGATTCTCAGTCCTAAGGTGATCTATCATACCTCTCTTTGGTTCCTTATATTTCTGTATCCTTAGAGTAATTCCCTTTACTTTGTGCTAGGCTGAGTGGCTTTCTGATTTTTGTAATCCAAAGACCCACATCTGGAACAGCCTGAAAGAGAAGTACAGAGAAAGTTACAGCTGTCATGATCCATGTAAAGGGGAATTTCCCCTCCCGAAGAGGCTCTTCCTTTTTCTGTCCTAGAAGTCTCCCTCTTCAACTAATTGATAATCCCTGTCTCCTAAATATTATTCTGAAATTGCAAAATAACTTGGCCTTGAACCTTCCACAGTCGCTAAATCCCCTTTTCCAAGAAAAACAGATAATATATTAATCAAGCAATTACTGTTTGCCAGGCAACAACCAAAACACTTTCTGTGCTTTTCTTCATATAGACTACATTGCAACTTTTACAGTGGAAGGAACTGGATAGGAGGGGTGACAGAACTTGCCCAGGGCCAGACAGCCAGCGAACAGACGATAGTCCAAACCAGGCTGTGGACCTGAGTCAGGGAGCTTAACCACGCCCCCTCATCTCCAAGCATCAGCATCCACCTTCTCTACGTCCCCAGCGAGCACCTCTCCTCTAGCTGCAGGCAACATCCTTTTTCCTCACTGGTGCATTTATAATGGGGTGCTTAGACTTGCTAGGTGTGTGTGCATTTGTTTGTCTATATCTGCCCCAAATGATTCTACGCTGGAGAAGAATGATCATTGTTTGTACCCCTCATCAGTCAAAAAATTTTTTGATCTGCCTCTATATTTCTCTGGCTTCCTTGATGGCTCAGACTATAAAGAATCCACCTCCAATGCAGGAGACCTGGGTTCGATCCCTGAGTCAGGATGATGCCCTGGAGAAGGGAAAAGCTACCCATGCCAGTATTCTTGCCTGGAGAATTCCATTTTGCCTATTATATTTTCCAAAATAGACTTTTTCCTTCCAATTTTATTGTGATATAATTGACATAAAAATAGACATTTTAAATGATGGTCTAAAGATGAAATAAACATTTTAAAATAATTTAAAAATTTTTATGAATTTATGATTCAAAAGTGCTTTTGTTCTTAAGGAGGCTTATTTTTTGCATAAGCTTTTGATGATAAATGCTTTTGATCATTTATTTAATGTTTATGCTCTTGTATTAGATTTTTACAAGCTGGTGAACACTGACAAATTATTTCTCCCATAGAACTATGACCACATGTTCCCAGACAGTATAAATATATGGTTGAGCTAATGTTGCTGCACATCACCATTTTATCAATTACATAATAAAACAAAGTGTCAAGTATCCAAATACTAAGTTATACAGCTCAAAAGGTATATAAAATATTGAATGTCTGCTCAATTCATTAGCAGAAACTCACTAATGATTTTCTTTTTTTTGCAAGAGAGGTTAGAAATCACATTTCAAACAAAACCAAGTTGGTAAACAACTTCAGATAAGTATGAAAAAAATTTACAAGAATTTCAGATATTTTGATAGTTTTAGCTATAATAATTAAGTATTTCTACCTTTAAAAACAATATCTACTAAATTAAAGCACATATTCTCCATGGCCTTCACAAGACAAAGGCAACATTTTACTAAAAATACTTCACAGCCCCCTCCCATTCTTTTTTCAGGCCTTCAGGCCTTCTTGTGCAAACACTCCCTAAGTGCAAACATTAGAATTAAAATTAACTGTAGGCTTTTTTTTTTTTCTTGGTCTGGAAACATTAAAGACATTGTGCTTCTGTACAATATAGATTTTCAAAATAAAGGTCTTCTACAGCAACACAAAATGAGGTGTTTTAATATAGGGAGATATTAAATACTCATTATAAGTCTTGGTTAATTTAAAAAGGGAGCAGATCTGATATATACTGACATGAATGTGGGAGATGTAAACATATTGTGAGCAAACAACCTCAGAGGCCCTACGTTCTATCTTTGAAATGATGAGAGGAATGAACCACATAAAGCATTCGTGGTTCCTGGGATTTGTTCTATGTGATACTCGAATTTCACAAGTATCATGCTGAATATCAAAATACTCCTAGTCTTTCTAAATTTCTTATATGTTAATTACATTCTGGCATGGAAACAGATTTAAAGACATGACTCAACACTGCATGTTTTCAGGAAAGGTCAATTGGTACAAATTATAAGCACATTTTAAATGCTGAACAGCATGAATTCTTTGCTAGTATCCAAGTAAGTTGAACATACTTACTTGAACAGAGGTTGTAATTCTGCCAGGCTCATGGCCTGGTAAAACTGCTTTTCAACACTCTTGTGGAAGCTTCAGGCTCCCCAGGTTGCGCTAGTCATAAAGTAGCTGCCTTTCAATGCAGGAAATGTAAGAGACATGGGTTTGATCCCTGGGTCGGGAAGATGCTTTAGAGGAGGGCATGGCAACCCACTCCGGTATTCTTGCCTAGAGAATCCCATGGACAGAGGAGCCAGTCGGACATGACAGAAGCAACTTAGCATAGCATAACATAGCATGGAAGCTTCATCAGACTTATTCACCAAGCCAACGTGCTGGCTAATATCTACGACAAATTCCATCCCATCTCAGGTTCCATTTCCGAGCAATGGCATCACACAGCCGGTTTTATCAAATGCAACAGTTGTTTCCATGACCATTGGAGTCTTTGAAGCACAGCCGCATTTTAGGACCATACTTCCCCAAACACAAAAGCTGCTTGCTGTTCAAAGCTCCTAGCCACTTTTGTCTTATGAACTGTACTGTATCGTCATATTTCATTCCACCTTCAGTTACTGCTGGGGCGACAGGTGCTGGAACTCTGCCGAGGCCTGCCACACAACGAAGAGCAACGCAACGACCAGGGTCTTCACAAAACTTAATTTTCACAAGACAATCATCGACAATCTGGTTAGATGGTTGTGTGCCATTTTCAAAATGCCAGTTGAGAACATGGATGCCTTCTTTCTCCACAGGGGTAAGAGTCATAAGTTGCTTCTATAAATAGTTCCTCTATACATTTATATATATATATATTTTAATATATATTTATATATATATAAACTCTATATATAGTTCCTCTATAAATTTGTTTAAGGTCACATTAGTTGGATTGTGTGTAATAAAGTCTCATCTTTATGTAATTTCCACAGGAGCTGGGTGGTTCATTCGAACCACGTTTATTCAGTTAAAAAACACTCAATAGGGATATGAAAGAATTTAAAAAATTGAATACAGAAATGATGCAAAGATACTGAGTCTACTTCAGTATACTCCACTTGAAATTCTTAAGTCCTTTCGAGTATGAAGTTGAGAGTAACGGGAAATGCAATGAACCTCGAAACAAGAAGCAGCAATTCTTCAATCCAATAATGTTGAAGCAATAGAAAGGAAGTACCCTGAGGTTTACCCCATCCAGATTCGACCTCTTGTAAAAAACACTCTGAGGATTTCAATTCAACACTTCTGTGTCCAGGTTAATCCCTCTTATGGGGGCTTCTTGATGGACTAATAATGAATTTCTACAGTTCACTTGTCTGCATAGAGGTTGTGCTGTGCCTGGTAGTAATCTCCACTGCCCTTCAGAAACTCCGTAAATGTGTGACCGAGAAAACCTCAGAACTGCTTCCCTCCAGCCTGTTCTCTTGCTGTAGGTTTAGTTATCCAGCGGCTTTCCTGGTGGCTCAGCAATAAAGAACCCGCCTGCTAGTGCAGGAGACATAAGAGACATGGGTTCGATCCCTCGATCAGGAAGATGCCCTGGAAGAGGACATGGCAACCCACTCCAGTATTCTTGCCTCGAGAATCCCATGGACAGAGGAGCCTGGTGGGCTACAGTCCGTGGGGTCGCACAGAGTCGACAGGACTGAAGCAACTAACCAGCAGCAGGTTTAGTTATCCCAAGAAAGGCCCACCCTTAGAGCTTCACTCTCAGGTTCCCAAATGCCGCATAAGTTTAACATGAAGGCGACCATCAGTAAACATCACAATATTTTCTTCTGGAACTCCAGTGGCTTGTTTTGGGACACACACACCTGGGACCCACATACCAAACCCTGGATTTGGAATATTTGTCATGTTTCCCAATTTGTTAATAATACAGTGATCTCAGGAAATAATGAAGAGGCAGTCAGCTAAATCCGACTGTTTCATTCCTTTTCTGACTTATCTATTACCCTAGTACTTTTTATTTTATTGTGTTGTAAACCAGTGATTTATTACATATAATGGCTGAGATAGTATTACTTATACATTATTCATCCAGCTAAACCATTAATAAAATTAAAAACACACATTTCTGTATCATTAAAAAGTCTGTAGAGACACTATTGGAAAAATCATTTAAATGACTTCTTTTTTATAACTCTAGTGTTTACTAAGGTACATACAATGTGTTCGCTCTGAGTTAGATATCATGCATACATGCAGGCTTAGTCACTCAGATGTGTCCGACTTTTTGCAACCCTATGGACTGTAGCCCACCAGGCTCCTCTGTCCATGGAATTCTCCAGGTGAGAATATTGAAATGGGTTACCCTTTCCTCCTCCGGAGGATCTTCCTGACCCAGGGATTAAACCCACATCTGCTATGTCTCCTACACAGCAGAGTGATAAGCACACACAGAAATGTGCAGACAACTAGGCTTACAGGACCTCAGTTCAGAAGAAAAGACAGACACACCTTAAGCAGACATGGCAGCATAAGACTAAAGCCTGAAACATGCAGGATGTGCAATATAGGCAGGTTATTGTCCAGAGAAAGGGAATCTTGAGAGCTGGGGGGAGGGGAAAGTTTGACCAGAGAAATGGGACCCAAGACAGGTCTGAGGCCTGAGCGTGATTTGCATGGGAAGGGGATAAGAAGGTGGCTGTCCCATGGGTGGATGGCAGGAGTTTATAAGTGGGAACTAGCAAAAGGAAGAAGGAGGCAGTAAGTCCAGAAAGGCAGTGCTGTGGAGCTGGTTGGAGCCTGGACTCGATGTACACAGACCAGAATGTGAATCTTGTTGTCACCTTTTATAACCGGGTGACGGCCTTGGGCAACTTGAGCTCTCTGTCCTCTCTAAATCAGAAAAGTAATCGTGCTTTCCTTGGTAAGTTGTCACGAGGATTAAAGAGCTCACATATATAAAGCACATCGTTAGGGCTCAATGGTGGTTAACTTTTCTTTTTCAATTGTTGTTTTTGTTGTTTTACTGGGGATAGGCTGGGTGGGATCTCGAATGAAAATCTTGGCAATTTGGACTTTATTCTGTGGCCCAGGAGAGTGAGGTTAGATTTTGTTTCTGAGTGATAATTCAGACATAGTGGAACATACCGCAGTCCTAGGCCCAGTGAGTCCAGTCTGGCCTGAGCGGAGGTCCCGGTAACCCACATCGGCACTTTCAGCGCAAGCTCTGCTACTTCTGCCGTCCTCAGGGTCTCAAAGAGCTGGACACGACTGAGCGACTGAACAAGAACTGCCAGCTCAGCGGAACCTAGGGGATAAGGAAGAGACTGGATGCTCGAGGGGCTGATGTGCTATCCCTCCTCCACCCACGGGCAGATACATATACCCACACCCCTCTTGTTTTTCCGTGTTGACAGTATTGATCAAAAATTTGTTTATACTCCACTCTTTCCAGAAAGGACTTAAGACAGCTTTTTTAATTCTAAAATGCACCTTGTATATGAAAATAGGAGTTTACACAAACGATATTTTATGAGATGATTACCCCTTTTACAAAGGGAGTAACCATACTTTCTTTAAATAGCAGCTCATCTGGTACATTCAACATCAGAGCTGATTGACAATATTTTGCTCTGTCAGCAACTTTTCTGGACTGCTTTGATGGTATAAATATGATTCACAGCATTGACTGGTTTTGATCAGGTTTGGTACTTGAATAAAGGGTACTTAAATTCAAGGAGCCCTTGAATTTATTTTGTGTCATCTTAAACCAAAATAAGGGCTCTGCCTTTTTTTTTTTTTTTTTGATGAGTTTCTGTACAGTCTGAGATGTGCAGAGCTGCTGCTGCTAAGTCATGTCAGTCACGTCCGACTCTGTGCTACCCCATAGACAGCACCCCACCAGGCTCCTCCGTCCACAGGATTCTCTAGGCAGGAATACTGGAGTGGGTTGCCATTTCCTTCTCTGCAGAGCTAAGCAATGGAATTGAATCTGGTCTAGCGACCTCTGAAGTGCCAGTTGGTCATGGAAGCCTGCCTAGAAGAAGAGGCAGGGGAGATTTTCAGAAAAATATGGAAAGATGCCAGTTGGCTGACACTGAAAGGGAGACCATCCCAGGAGAAGGGAAAGTGTGGGGAGATGTTGGGGCTGCTCCTCTCCCTAAAGGGCAGCAGGAGAGGTGGTCCACCAGCCTGGAACCTTGGATAAGCTGGCGGAAGACAGGAGCAGACTGGTGACAGTTTTCCTGGCCTCCATCCCAGAAAACAGGTTGGTCTGATGTAGAGATAAGATTCACAACACTCCGTTCCTGGTATCCTTGAGTTCAGGCCTTATCAAACATACCCTTTCAGTGGGCATGTTGCCATGACAACCTTGTAGTCACTGGAGGGCATCTATAATTGGTGGAAAATGGCATTAATTTAGTTATAGTTTTTTTCTTTTTTTTTTTTTTCTGGGAGGAGTTTTAGTCCATGGCTACTTTGAGTACTCAGATTCAGATGTCATCTTTTTGGCTGACCAGACTAATAATCACCGTGTAATTTAATTACTCAGTCAGCATCAATGAACTCTTCTGCTGTGCATTGAGTTACAATTTTTGAATACCAGCTTCGTGGGCAGGTCCTGGCTCTGGAAGTTGTAGTTATCCAGATGCGGGTCATAACCTCAGCTGTGCTTTGTGAAGCTACTCAGCCGTGGAATTAGCTCCAGGGGTGCTTGTGCGTGTGAACCCGTCCTGCATGGTCCACCCGTCAGCTATGGCAGCCTGTTCATTTCCGCCAAAGAGCACATTGTCCCTACTGTCACCTCTCCTTTTCTTTCATTCTCCTGCCACCTGGTATGATACCATTTTCTAGGCCTAGAAAACCTCCCATCTTGGAATGATAGGAATTTTTCTCAAAAAAACTTTTGTAGTTCTACCTGTTTATTGCTATCGACCCATCTTCCTCCACCCCCGTCATGTGTGCGACCCCATGGACTGTAGCCCGCCAGGTTCCTCTGTCCATGGGATTTCCCAGGCAAGAATACGGGAGTGGGTTGGCATTTCCTTCTCCTCGGATTTTTAAATCTTAAAAAATCATGATGAAATACGTATAAATTTATCATGTTAACTATGTTTAAGCGCACAATTCAGTGGCACTAAGAGCACTCATATTGTTACGCTACCATCACCACCATCTATCCACAGAACTCTTCCTTTTGCAAAACTGAGACTCTGTACCCCTTAAACAAAAGCTCTTCCTTCTCGCCTCCTCACAGCCCTGGGAAGCCACCATTTTACTTTTTGTCCCCATTCGGCCACCTGGTGTGAAGAACTGACTCATTGGGAAAGACCCTGATTCTAGGAAGGATTGAAGGCAGGAGGAGAGGGGGACAACAGAGGATGAGATGATTGAATGGCATCATGGACTCGATGGACATGAGTTTGAGCAAACTCTGGGAGTTGGTGATGGACAGGGAAGCCTGGTGTGCGACAGTCCATGGGGTCGCAAAGAGTCGGACACAACTGAGCGACTGAACTGAACTGAACTGAATTTAACTTCTCTGGGGCTTCATATGGGCTTTCACAGTGGCTCAGCAGTAAAGAATCCGTCAGCAATGCAGGAGACGCAGAAGATGCGGGTTCAGTCCCTGGGTAGAGAAGGTCCCCCAGAGGAGTGCATGGCAACCCACTCCATTATTCTTGCCTGGAGAATCCCATGGACAGAGGAGCTTGGCTGGCTACAGTCCATAGGGTCTCAAAGATTTGGACATGACTAAAGACACTGCCGGGAGAAATATCAATAACCTCAGATATGCAGATGACACCATCCTTATGGCAGAAAGTGAAGAGAAATGAAAAAGCCTCTTGATGAAAGTGAAAGTGGAGAGTGAAAAAGTTGGCTTAAAGCTCAACATTCAGAAAACGAAGATCATCCGGTCTTACCACTTCATGGGAAATAGATGGGGAAACAGTGGAAACAGTGTCAGACTTTATTTTTCTGGGCTCCAAAATCACTGCAGATGGTGACTGCAGCCATGAAATTAAAAGACGCTTACTCCTTGGAAGGAAAGTTATGACCAACCTAGATAGCATATTCAAAAGCAGAGACATTACTTTGCCAACAAAGGTCCGTCTAGTCAAGGCTATGGTTTTTCCTGTGGTCATGTATGGATGTGAGAGTTGGACTGTGAAGAAGGCTGAGCGCTGAAGAATTGATGCCTTTGAACTGTGGTGTTGGAGAAGACTCTTGAGAGTCCCTTGGACTGCAAGGAGATCCAACCAGTCCATTCTGAAGGAGATCAGCCCTGGGATTTCTTTGGAGGGAATGATGCTGAAGCTGAAACTCCAGTACTTTGGCCACCTCATTCGAAGAGTTGACTCATTGGAAAAGACCCTGATGCTGGGAGGGATTGGGGGCAGGAGGAGAAGGGGACAACAGAGGATGAGATGGCTGGATGGCATCACTGACTCGATAGACGTGAGTCTCAGTGAACTCCGGGAGTTGGTGATGGACAGGGAGGCCTGGTGTGCTGCAATTCATGGGGTCGCAAAGAGTCAGACACGACTGAGCGACTGATCTGATCTGATCTGAAAGACACTGAGCTTGAGCATGCACGCATGCTAAGTCGCTTCAGTTGGGTCCAACTCTGTGCAACCCCATAGACAGCAGCCCACCAGGCTCCTCTGTCCCTAGGATTCTCCTGGCAAGAACACTGGAGTGGCTTGCCATTTCCTTCTCCAGTGCGTGAAAGTGAAGTCGGTCAGTCGTGTCTGACTCTTAACGACCCCATGGACTATAGCCTACCAGGCTCCTCCGTGCATGGGATTCTCCATGCAAAGTACTGGAGTGGTGTGCCATTGCCTTATACGTCATGCCCAACTCTTTTCGACCCCACGGACTGTAGCTCCTACCAGGCTCTTCAGTCCCATGGAATTTTTCAGGCAAGAGCACTGGAGTGGGCTGCCATTTCCTTCTCCATGAGCTTAAGCAGGGGCCTCATATAAGTGAAATGATACAGTATTGGTTCTTTTTTTTTTTTTTATCAGTGTTCGCTCTTTTGTGGCAAGCTTTTTTCACTTGGCATGATGTCCTCAAGGATCATGTATGTTACCGCATGCGTCAGAATTTCCTGTTTTTTAAGGCTGAATGATATTCTCTTGTCCATTTTCTTTATTCATTTCATCTGTTAATGAACATTTGGGCTGCTTTCACCTCTTGGTTGTTGTGAATAATACTTCAGTGAACATGTGTGTGTGAATATCTCAAGACCTTGCTTTCAATTCTTTGGGGCACATACCCGGGAGCAGAATTGCTGAATCAGATGGTAGTTCTTTTTTTCAGTTTCGTGAGGAACCACCATACTGTTTCCCATCATAGCTGCACCATTTTTACTTTACACCAACAATCTGCAAGGGTTCCAATGTCTCCGTGTCCTTGCCAACCTCTACTTGTTTTATTTTCCCACAGAGCCCATCAGAATGGGCGGAAGTGGTCGTAATAATTTTTCATTAAGGAGAAAGCCTGTCTAACCTCACTGTTTAATAACACTTCTATTAATAGCAGTTATAGTAACTGATATTAATTGAGTACATAGCACATGGTAGCCACTTGTATTAGAGTTCTCCAGAGAAACAGAACCAATAGGTTGGATATGTAAATATGTAAGAGGGAGTTTATTATAGGAATTGACTCATACAATTATTGAGACCAAGAAGTCCTAGGATCTGTCATTTGCAAGCTGGAGACCCAAAGAATCCAGTGGTATAATTCAGTCCTGGTCCAAAGACTTGAAAACCAGGAGCACCGATGCCAGAAGGCTGGATAAAATGGGTTTCTCAGCTCAAATAGAGAGAAAGAATTTGCCCTTTTTCTGCCTTTTTGTTCCAGCCAAACTCTCAGTAGATTGAATGATGCCCACCCACATTAATGAGGGTGATCTTCTTTATTACATTTACCACTTCAAATTCCAGTCTTTTCTGGAGACACCCTCACAGACACACCCAGAAATAATGTTTTACGATTACCTGGGCATCCCTTAGCCCAGTCAAGTTGATGCAGAAAATTAACCATCTCTATGTTAGTTATCTCACTTAATTCTTACACCAACTTTATGATTCCTGTTTTATAGATAAAGGAATGGAGACCCAGGAAATTTACATAATTATTGATTCACCCAAGGTCATATAACCAAGTAATCATATGCCACTGAAAGAGGCTACAAGATTCCTCAACACAGAATAAGACCTGCTTAGCAGCAGCAGCAGCAGCAGGGATTAACAGAACAGATTCTAGCAATGCAGTTCTTTTATTTTGCTCCTAAAATTTAGTGACTTTCCAGGTAATGACAATAAAAAATAATGAAGACAATAATGATATTAAAGAAGAAAAAAGAGATTGAATATAACCAAATGTTCAGTTATAATCTCCATATGTG
Organism: Bos taurus; assembly: GCF_002263795.3. NCBI lineage: Eukaryota > Metazoa > Chordata > Mammalia > Artiodactyla > Bovidae > Bos > Bos taurus. The sequence goes on along the minus strand of NC_037351.1, from coordinate 48,204,855 downwards.
AAAAAACTCTCAATATTTGAACATTTCATATTCATAGAGAACTAAATTAGAAGGTGATTATTCATATAATGGATTTATTTGCTTTATAGAAGGATTCACTGAATTATCCTCTTCTGTGATGAGCTTTCCCCATTCATTTAAAACAGGAATTAATTTATAACAATGTGATGTATATATAGCTCCCCCAGAACCCATCTATTGCACAGCATGAAGCCAAATCAAGTCGCTAAAATGATTTTGATTACTGGATAATGACAGTAGGGAATATGTATTCGCTTCAGCATTTGAGGATTCCAACTACAAAAGGATTTGCAGATATCAAACCACTATCCTTAATCTTGGAGAAATTATGAACGACCAGGAAAATGCCAAAGATGGGTCAAACAGATTATTAAGTGATTTGTAAGCAGCCACTAGAAGAAGGAATCACTTGAAGACTTCTTGTGCATGCATGTTCGATCGCTCCATTGTGTTCAATCGCTCATTCGTGTCCAACTCTTTGCGACTCCATTGACTGTAGCCTGCCAGATTCCTCTGTCTGTAAGATTCTCCAGGCAAGAAAAATGGAGAGAATTGCCATTTCCTACTTCATGGGATCTTTCCAACCCAGGGATCAAACTCTCATCTCTTGCGTCTCCTGCCTTGCCAGGCAGATTCTTTACCATTGGTGCCACCTGGAAAACCCTGAACCAGACAGAAACAATAAGCTGAGCCAAACTGATATCTTTTCTTGTGTGGCTGATGGTACTAGAGAACTAGAAGAGGAGAGAGCCATGGCTTTGCTGTGCATTTGGCAGTATCTCTTGACTTTCTCCTGAAAAAGAAGAAACATCAGTGGAAGAGAATGTCTGACTAGGTGAGCAGTTACTTCTGGCTTTTGGGTTAAGATGACCTGCTGTTGGTAGATTTTCATTTGGGTTACAAGCATTCAGCAGGCACATTCTCACCTTATCCTTTCAGTTCAGTTCAGTTCAGTTCAGTCGCTCAGTCATGTCCGACTCTTTGCGGCCCCATGAATCACAGCATGCCAGGCCTCTCTGTCCATAACCAACTCCTGGAGTTCACCCAGACTCACATCCATTGAGTCATTGATGCCATCCAGCCATCTCATCCTCTGTCATCCCTTTCTCCTCCTGCTCCCAATCCCTCCCAGCATCAGAGTCTTTTCCAAAGAGTCAACTCTTCTCATGAGGTGGCCAAAGTACTGGAGTTTCAGCTTTAGCATCATTCCTTCCAAAGAAATCCCAGGGCTGATCTCCTTCAGAATGGACTGGTTGGATCTCCTTGCAGTCCAAGGGACTCTCAAGAGTCTTCTCCAACACCACAGTTCAAAAGCAACAATTCAGTGCTCAGCCTTCTTCACAGTCCAACTTTCACATCCATACATGACCACAGGAAAAACCATAGCCTTGACTAGACGGACCTTTGTTGGCAAAGTAATGTCTCTGCTTTTGAATATGCTATCTAGGTTGGCCATAACTTTCCTTCCAAGGAGTAAGCGTCTTTTAATTTCATGGCTGCAGTCACCATCTGCAGTGATTTTGGAGCCCAGAAAAATAAAGTCTGACACTATTTCCACTGTTTCCCCATCTATCTGTCATGAAGTGATGGGACCGGATGCCATGATCTTCGTTTTCTGAATGTTGAGCTTTAAGCCAACTTTTTCACTCTCCACTTTCACTTTCATCAAGAGGCTTTTGAGTTCCTCTTCACTTTCTGCCATAAGGGTGGTGTCATCTGCATATCTGAGGTTATTAATATTTCTCCCAGCAATCTTGATTCCAGCTTGTGTTTCTTCCAGTCCAGCGTTTCTCATGATGTACTCTGCATAGAAGTTAAATAAGCAGGGTGACAATATACAGCCTTGGCATACTCCTTTTCCTATTTGGAACCAGTCTGTTGTTCAATGTCTAGTTCTAACTGTTGCTTCCTGACCTTCATACAAATTTCTCAAGAGGCAGGTCAGGTGGTCTGGTATTCCCATCTCTTTCAGAATTTTCCACAGTTTATTATGATCCACACAGTCAAAGACTTTGGCACAGTCAATAAAGCAGAAATAGATGTTTTTCTGGAACTCTCTTGCTTTTTCGATGATCCAGTGGATGTTGGCCATTTGATCTCTGGTTCCTCTGCCTTTTCTAAAACCAGCTTGAACATCAGGAAGTTCACGGTTCACATATTGCTGAAGCCTGGCTTGGAGAATTTTGAGCATGACTTACTAGCGTGTGAGATGAGTGCAATTGTGCGGTAGTTTGAGCATTCTTTGGCATTGCCTTTCTTAGGGATTGGAATGAAAACTGACCTTTTCCAGTCCTGTGGCCACTGCTGAGTTTTCCAAATTTGCTGGCATATTGAGTGCAGCACTTTCACAGCATCATCTTTCAGGAGTTGAAATAGCTCCACTGGAATTCCATCACCTCCACTAGCTTTGTTCGTAGTGATGCTTTCTAAGGCCCACTTGACTTCACAGTCCAGGATGTCTGGCTCTAGGTCAGTGATCACACCATCATGATTATCTGGGTCGTGAAGATCTTTTTTGTATAGTTCTTCTGTGTATTCTTGCCACCTCTTCTTAATATCTTCTGCTTCTGTTAGGTCCATACCATTTCTGTCCTTTATCGAGCCCATCTTTCCATGAAATGTTCCCTTTGTATCTCTAATTTTCTTGAAGAGATGTCTAGGAACTGCATTCAGTTGCAGAGACCCAAGTTATAGTGGTTTAAAAAAAACAATAGGATTTTCTCTCATATTAAAAAGAAACTTTGTGTAGTCACTTTGGAAGACAGTTTGGCAGTTTCTTATAGAACTAAACATGTTCTCACCATGTGATCCAGCAATCTCATTCTTTGGTTATTTACCCAAAATAATTGAAAACTTATGTGCACACAAAAACCTGCCCGTGGACGTTTACGGCAGCTTTATTCGTAATTTCCAAAACTTGGAAGCCACACCAAGATGCCCTTCAGTAGGTGAATGGGTAAACAAACTGTGGTACATCCAGGCAATGGATAATTGTTCAGCGCTAAAAAGAAATGAGCTATCAAGTCATGAAAATTCATGCAGGAAACTTAAATGCATATTGCGAAGTGAAAGAAGCCAATCTGAAAAGGCTGTATGATTTCAATGATGTGACATTCTGGAAAAGACAAAACTATGGGAAGATAGTTGAAAGATACGTGGTTGCTAAGGGTTCCAGGGAAGGAACAGGTCGGGGATAAGCAGGTGAAGCACAGAGGATTTTTAAGGCAGTAGAACTGCTCTGTATAATTCTGTAATGGTGGATACAAGTTCTTGTGTGTGTGTGTCTTAGTCCTCAGTCTTGTCCAACTCTTTGCAACCTCATGGACTCTAGCCCGCTGGGCTCCTCTGTCCATGGGATCCTACAGGCAAGAATACAAGTTCTTGTGTGTGTGTGTGTGTGTGTGGTGTCTTAGTCACTCAGTCTTGTCCAACTCTTTGCAACCTCATGGACTCTAGCCCGCTGGGCTCCTCTGTCCACGGGATTCTACAGGCAAGAATACTGGACTAGGGAGCCAGTCCCTTCTTCAGGGGATCTTCCTGACCCAGGGATCAAACCTGGGTCTCCTGCATTGTAGGCAGATTCCTTACCATCTGAGCCACAAGGGAAGCCCACAAGTCCTTACATATTTTCTAAAACCCATGCAATGTACACCACCAAGTGTGGACTTCAGTTAATAATGAATCAATATCAGCTGTCGATTGTAACAAATATACCACACTAATGCAAGAGGTTAGTAATAAAGGATCCATTGGGGGTGGGGACAGGGGAATTTGGGAACTCTCTGTCCTTTCTATAAACCCAAAAATTGCTCAAAAAGCAAAATCTATTAATTAAAAAAAAAGAAAAAAAAAATCCAGACTAAGAAACAAACAGTCCAGATTTAAGCTGCTCACCTTGAAGTGATCTGACCCCTAGCTCCTCCTGTCTTCCCAGACTTGTCCTCCCTAGTATATGGTTTCCATCCTCAAAGTTGACTCATGTTCATGATACTGACTAGGGTTCTTGGCCTTCCCCCGTCAGTGGAAATTGACTAGATGCCAGGCAAGAAATTCAAGCAAGGCTTTTTGGGGCCCCTGCTGTAGCAGCTGGGAGTAGGAACAGGTAACAGGTTCCCTTGCTCTCTCACTCTCTGAGCGGGGGTTGGGGGGCAAGTTTGTTCCTTATATGGGGTGAGGGTAGGTATGTCCAGAGAGTAGGGCCTGGTAGCTTGGGCGGTTTGCCCACCCCCCTGTGTTGATTGCAGGAGGCATGTTTCTGCCCCATGCTCTTCAGAAGTAACAGTTGGATTTTTTGGCCTATTTGTATCTTTTGGCCATAATTTGTCCCAACTAGGCAGGCAGGCTGTTATTTTTAGTCCCATATAGTTTCTTTGTATTTTGTTGCTGGAAGAGAGGTGTGTCCAGGTGCAAGCATTGCAGCCCTGCAGCAAAGGGTCCCAGGTCCCAGCCTGTCTCAGTCACGCGGTGATAAAGGGCAAAAGGACTCGTGGGTCCCTACCAAATTAGTCCCCTTAAAAAAAGTTCCCAAGGAAAAACAGGGTATTTCGGATTTTATTGAGGAAGCCTTGTTAATTTTGTCAGGTATGATACTCGTATTGTGGTAATGTTAACAAAGAAAGTACCTCTTGGAGCTCAGTTCAGTCCCTCAGTCCTGTCTGACTCTTTGCGACCCCATGAACTGCAGCACGCCAGGCCTCCCTGTCCATCACCAACTCCTGGAGTCCACCCAAACCCATGTCCATTGTGTCGGTGATGCCATCCAACCATCTCATCCTCTGTCGTCCCCTTCTCCTCCTGCCCTCAATCTTTCCCAGCATCAGGGTCTTTTCAAATGAGACAGCTCTCCGCATCAGGTGGACAAAGTACTGGAGTTTCAGCTTCAACATCAGTCCCTCCAATGAACACCCAGGACTGATCTCCTTTAGGATGGACTGGTTGGATCTCCTTGCAGTCCAAGGGACTCTAAAGAGTCTTCTCCAGCACCACAGTTCAAAAGCATCAATTCTTTCGTTCTCAGCTTTCTTTATAGTCCAACTCTTACATCCATACAGGACTACTGGAAAAACCCTAGCCTTGACTAGATGGACCTTTGTTGGCAAAGTAATGTCTCTGCTTTTTAATATGCTGCAGTACTTTGGCCACCTCATGCGAAGAGTTGACTCATTGGAAAAACTCTGATGCTGGGAGGGATTTGGGACAGGAGGAGAAGGGGAAGACAGAGGATGAGATGGGTGGATGGCATCACCGACTTGATGGACATGAGTTTGAGTGAACTCCGGGAGTTGGTGATGGACAGGGAGGCCTGGCGTGCTGCAGTTCATGGGGTTGCAAAGAGTCGGACATGACTGAGAGACTGAACTGAACTGAACTAGGTTGGTCATAACTTTCCTTCCAAGTAAGCGTCTTTTAATTTCATGGCTGCAATCACTATCCGCAGTGATTTTGGAGCCCAGAAAAATAAAGTCACCCACTGTTTCCCCATCTATTTGCCATGAAGTGATGGGACTGGATGCCATGATCTTAGTTTTCTGAATATTGAGCTTTAAGCCAACTTTTTCACTCTCCTCTTTCACTTTCATCAAGAGGCTCTTTAGTTCTTCTTTGCTTTCTGCCATAAGGCTGGTGTCATCTGCATATCTGAGATTATTGATATTTCTCCCAGCAATCTTGATTCCAGGTTATGTTTCTTCCAGTCCAGCGTTTCTCATGATGTACTCTGCATATAAGTTAAATAAGCAGGGTGACAATATACAGCCTTGATGTACTCCTTTTCCTATTTGGAACCAGTCTGTTGTTCCATGTCCAGTTCTAACTGTTGCTTCCTGACCTGTATACAGGTTTTTCAAGAGGCAGGTCATGTGGTCTGGTATTCCCATCTCTTTCAGAATTTTCCACAGTTTATTATGATCCACACAGTCAAAGGCTTTGGCATAGTCAATAAAGCAGAAATGGATGTTTTTCTGGAACTCTCTTGCTTTTTCGATGATCCAGCGGATGTTGGCAACTTGATCTCTGGTTCCTCTGACTTTTCTAAAACCAGCTTGAACATCAGGAAGTTCACGGTTCACATATTGCTGAAGCCTGGCTTGGAGAATTTTAAGCATTACTTTACTAGCATGTGAATGAGGGCAATTGTGCAGTAGTTTGAGCATTCTTTGGCATTGCCTTTCTTTGGGATTGGAATGAAAACTGACCTTTTCCAGTCCTGTGGCCACTGCTGAGTTTTCCAAATTTGCTGGCATATTGAGTGCAGCACTTTCACAGCATCATCTTTCAGGATTTGGAATAGCTCCACTGGAATTCCATCACCTCCACTAGCTTTGTTTGTAGTGATGCTTTCTAAGGCCCACTTAACTTCACATTCCAGGATGTCTGACTCTAGGTCAGTGATCACACCATCGTGATTATCTGGGTCGTGAAGATCTTTTTTGTACAGTTCTTCTGTGTATTCTTGCCACCTCTTCTTAATATCTTCTGCTTCTGTTAGGTCCATACCATTTCTGTCCTTTATCGAGCTCATCTTTGCATGAAATGTTCCTTTGGTATCTCTGATTTTCTTGAAGAGATCCCTAGTCTTTCCCATTCTGTTGTTTTCCTCTATTTCTTTGCATTGATCGCTGAAGAAGGCTTTCTTATCTCTTCTTGCTATTCTTTGGAACTCTGCATTCAGATGTTTGTATCTTTCCTCTTCTCCTTTGCTTTTCACTTCTCTTCTTTTCACAGCTATTTGTAAGGCCTCCCCAGACAGCCATTTTGCTTTTTTGCATTTCTTTTCTATGGGGATGGTCCTGATCCCTGTCTCCTGTACAATGTCACGAACCTCATTCCATAGTTATCAGGCACTCTATCTATCAGATCTAGGCCCTTAAATCTATTTCTCACTTCCACTGTATAAGGGATTGGCCTCCCTGTCCATCACCAACTCCCGGAGTCCACCCTAATCCATGTCCATTGAGTCGGTGATCCCATCACACTGAAATATTTTTGGGTGGAAGTAACATAACATCTGACCTTTGCTTTAAAATAATCTAGAAAATAAAAGACAAGTGGAAGGGTAGATGAAACAAAAATGGCAAAATATCAACAGCTATGCAATTATATGAAGTGTACATGGCAGTTTTATACTATTTTCTCTACTTTTGCGTATGTCTGGAATTTTTGTTCTAAGTAAAAAATAAATTTCTGCATACATTGCATTGGAACCTCTGTTTGCAAGAAAGGTGGGAAATGGATTTTTTTAAATTAGCACACGTCAATCTTAAAGGAAATCAGTCCTGAATATTAATTGAAAGGGCTGATACTGAAGCTGACACTCCAATACTTTGACAACCTGATGTGAAGAACTGACTCATTTGAAAAGACCCTGATGCTAGGAAAGACTGAAGGTAGGAGAGGAAGGGGACAACAGAGGATGAGATGGTTGGATGGCATCATTGATTCAAAAGACATGAGTTTGAGTAAGCTCCAGGAGTTGGTGATGGACAGGGAAGCCTGACGTGCTGCAGTCTGAAGGAAAGTTACAGGGCTCAAAATAGCCTGGAGTTATAACTCCCCTCCAGGTCCTCCTCACCATTCTATGCAAAACAAAGAACTCTCTCACCAGAAGAAAAAAATGGAAATTAAGGTTGATTACACCCAGCTCCCAGCCTGTCCCAGCCTCTGGCCAATCTTCAGAATTCCTTGCCCCAGCGGTTTAAGAGATAACTAATCTGAACAACCTTGGACAAGAACAGGCCCCCTTAAGACAGTAGATTTCCACATATATGCCTATATATACGTACTCTTTTCTTGGGTTAGTGTTCAGTTCAGTTTAGTCGCTCAGTTGTGTCCAATTCTTTGCGACCCCATGAATCGCAGCAACCCAGGCCTCTCTGTCCATCACCAACTCCCGGAGTTTACTCAAACTCATGTCCATCGAGTTGGTGATGCCATCCAGCCATCTCATCCTCTGTCATCCCCTTCTCCTTCTGCCTCCAATCCCTCCCAGCATCAGGGTCTTTTCCAATGAGTCAACTCTTCACATGAGGTGGCTAAAGTATTGGAGTTTCAGCTTTAGCATCAGTCCTTCCAATGAACACCCAGAACTGATCTCCTTTAGAATGGACTGTAGCTCACTAATCTGACTGCTGCCCTTTCTTGCCTCATTAAAGGTGATCTGTTCCTGTAAAGTGCTGGTCTTATTTTTTTTCTGAACCTCACCTTCTCTAACTCCCTTCCCCTACACAGTCCATGGGGTCGCTAAGAGTCGGATACGACTGAGTAACTGAACTGAACTGAACAAGAACCTTTTTTTTTTAAACTGATGTACAGAAGGCAATGGCACCCCACCCCAGTACTCTTGCCTGGAAAATCCCATAGAAGGAGGAACCTGGTAGGCTGCAGTCCATGGGATCGCTAAGAGTCGGACATGACTGAGTGACTTCACTTTCCCTTTTCACTTTAATGCATTGGAGAAGGAAATGGCAGCCCACTCCAGTGTTCTTGCCTGGAGAATCCCAGGGACGGGGTGGGCTGCCGTCTATGGGGTCGCACAGAGTCTGACACGACTGAAGCAACTTAGCAGCAGCAGCAGCAACACAGTTGATTTACAATGTTAGTTTCTGCTGTACAGCAAAGCAATTCAGTTTTACAAATGTGTACATTCTTTTTTTAAAAACATATTTTTCTTTACTTGGCTGCATAGGTCTTAGTTGCGGCAAGAAGGATCTTTGGTTGGCCTAGTGGCATGTGGGATCTTAGTTCTCTGACCAGGGATGAAGCCCATGTCCCCTGCATTGGAAGATGGATTCTTAACCACTGGACCACCCGGAAAGTACATTCTTTTTTATATTCTTTTCCCTTGTGGTTTATCACAGGATATTGAATATGGTTCCCTGTTATTCTGTAGGACCTTGCTGTTTATGGGAAATGGATTTTTACCTGGGCATTTGTTGCAATCAACAGTAGGGTATTTGTTGGTGCACAATAAGGGAAGGTGGATATTTGACAGCCAGCCAGAGTGCTCTTGGGTTTATAATAAGTGATAATAAGCCATCCAAAACTGTTTTTCTGGCGTAACCTTGGTAACACCAAGGCAGATGGCACCTTGGTCACCAAATCATATTTTCCTCTCGTTACTGCCAAGATCATGGCATCCAGCCCCATCACTTCATGGCAAATAGATGGGTAAACAGTGGAAACAGTGTCAGACTTTATTTTGTTGGGCTCCAAAATCACTGCAGATGGTGACTGCAGCCATGAAATTAAAAGATGCTTACTCCTTGGAAGAAAAGTTATGACCAACATAGACAGCATATTAAAAAGCAGAGACATTACTTTGTCAACAAAGGTCCACCTAGTCAAGGCTGTGGTCTTTCCAGTAGTCATGTATGGATGTGAGAGTTGGACTACAAAGAAAGCTGAGTGCTGAAGAATCGATGCTTTTGTTGGAGAAGACTCTTGAGAGTCCCTTGAACTGCAAGGAGATCCAACTAGTCCATTCTAAAGGAGATCAATCCTGGGTGTTCATTGGAGGGACTGATGTTGAAGCTGAAACTCCAATACTTTGGCCACCTGATGCGGAGAGCTGACTCATTTGAAAAGACCCTGATTCTGGGAAAGGTTGAGGGCAGGAGGAGAAGGGGATGACAGAGGATGAGATGGTTGGATGGCATCACTGACTCGATGGACATGGGTTTGGGTGGACTCTGGGAGTTGGTGATGGACAGGGAGGCCTGGCCTGCTGTGGTTCACGAGGTTGCAAAGAATCAGACACGACTGAGCGACTAAACTGAACTGAACTGATTGCCAAGATAGCCTGTGACTTAGACTTGACAGAAGACACAGTTTTGCCCTTGTCCTTACTGCCTGGAATGTTCTTCCCTGAGCCGTAGTTCAGTTCTTCCCTCTCCTCCATCCTTTCATGGAGCTTATACTCCCCCACCCTGTAGGCCTCCACTCACAAGCTGCATCCTTGCAGAAGCCATTAGCAGCCTGCTTCCTTCCCACCCCTGCAGTGGGTTAAATGCCCTTGTGAGTTCTCACTTCCCTGTGCTTACCTCTGCTATAGTACCTATACTCTGAATTTATGACAGAAATTTTTCTTTATCTCCTTCTACCACTAAACTATAACGAGACATAGGACACATGCTATGGCTTATTTGCCTTAGGATTACCAACACCTGGTACATTATGCAAAACGAAGCTCATAAACTAGATTATAGCACTTATCCTTGTCATGGCAATAATATTAGCAACAATAGCAGCTAACCTGTCTTGAATATTTAACATGTGCCAGTCTTAGGACATGCCTGATTTTATTTAATCTTCACAAGATCCCTGTAAGGTGGGTGCACTTACTCCCATTTAATGAAAGAGGAAGCGAAGGTTTGAAAAGCTTTATGCTAACTTGTGAGGTTTCCAAGAGGTGGAGCCTGGGTTCAAGATCAGGTCTATCTGATGCCAGATGTGAGCCCATAACTTCCTTCCTGTACCACCTCTGTGTATCCTCACTCCTGCCAGCGGTGGCAGGTCCCGTGATGCAGAGCGTTAGTACAACCAGGAAGTATGTGATCCTGCTGCTGGAGCATCTCCTTCTATGGCGATGGGGGCAGATCCTGGCATGCAGTTGTGTCCCCACCGCCTGTCTGAAGGTATGAAAGGGCCATCCTGGACCAGTCAGTCCTCCACTCAGTGAATTCCTTACTCAATGTTGTTCGTGCAGAGGTCCGGATGCCCAGGACAGGTGAGCACTGACTTCCAGGAGCAGACCTGTGAGGAGGCAGGAGACAGCCTTGAGACTTGATCCTCCATCAGTCCTTTGTCCAGCTTATTCCTGGTTGAAGGTGTTGATCCCAAGCAACAGGTTCTGTGAGTCAAGGGCTGTGCCATTGACTCCTGCTGCCTCTGCATCGGTACAAGGTGTGAGGAGAAGAAATTTACCCCTCTACTCCTCTTTTTTAAAAATAATTAACTAATTAATTAATCTGGTTGCACCAGGTCTTAGTTGAGGCCCGCAGGATCTTCCATCTTCATGTGGCACCTGCGATCTTATTATTATTTTTTTTTTGTTAGTCTCAGCACATTCACTGGAGAAGGCAATGGCACCCTACTCCAGTACTCTTGCCTGGAAAATCCCATGGGCGAAGGAGCCTGGTAGGCTGCAGTCCATGGGGTCTCGAAGAGTCAGACATGACTGAGCGACTTCACTTTCACTTTTCACTTTCCTGCATTGGAGAAGGAAATGGCAACCCACTCCAGTGTTCTTACCTGGAGAATCCCAGGAACGGGGGAGCCTGGTGGGCTGCTGTCTATGGGGTTGCACAGAGTCTGACATGACAGAAGCAGCTCAGCAGCAGCAGCAACAGACACATGAACTCCCAGTGGAGGCACGTGGGATCCAATTTCCTGACTAGGAATCAAACCCAGGCCCCCTGCACTGAGAGCGCGAAATCTTAGCCACTGGACCACCTGGGAAGTCCCCTACTCCACCACCTCTCTTGAGTACTCCTGGCTTGACTAATAATAAAATTATTATTAACAGGAGAAAAAGGAACAAATTTTAATATGTGCGCTCTGAGGTCTCACAGAAATAGAGTCTAAGAAGTGGCAAAAATAGGCAGCTTTTCTACCTTTAAGATAAAGACAGTAAATTTGAGAGGAATTGACAAAGAAACTTGGATTTGGGTGCTCAATTAATGAAGAATCTGAACAGAGTTTGGGCTTGGGGTGGTACATTAAAGAAGTAACAAGGTTTATTTATAAGGCTTCCCTGGTGGCTCAGATGATAAAAAAAAAAAAAAAAAAAAATCCACTTGCAATGTGGGAGACCTGTGTTCAATCCCTGTTAGGAAGATCCTCTGGAGGAGGGCATGGCAACCGGCTCCAGTATTCTCGCCTGGAGAATCCCCATGGACAGAGGAGCCTGGCGGGCTACAGTCAATGGGATCGCAAAGAGTCGAACACAACTGAGTGACTAAGCACAGAGCAGCCTGATTTCCCTATTGTATCTTTCACATGAGAGATTTACTTCCTCTTTTTAGGCAGACAGAGAGGAGGGTCAGAACATCCCTCCTGTGTAACTTTCATTCAGAACAATCAAGACGCCGTTGTGGCATATTTAGGGGTAGACCACCCCGAGGTCTCAGAGGGCCTCCCAGGGAACAATGTCGCTAACTACAGATCTCAGATCTGAGGTAGACTAAATCTGATAGTTCCCCCTCATCCCTCAAGCACATGCTTCCTAAAAAAAAGTAGGGGATACAATAAAATAGTCCTTGAGTCAAAGAACCTGGGCAGTCACTTTGTTGGGAACTTTGTTCCGGATGGGCAGATTCAGCGGAGCTTTATCTCTTACAACTCGTCCTGAGGTCACGCCTGCAAATCAAGGATCTGGAAACCCAGAAAGCTAGGATGTCAACCCTATCCTGTACCTTGGACTTCCCTGGCATCTGAAGCATCAAACTTTGGGTACTTGCTTATCCATTCCTGTGCTTAAGTAAAATACATTAATTCATGGTAAGTTATTTGTAATTTAAACATTCATATTATGAGACAGCATATCCATGGTGACAATTTGATAAGTTTTGTCATGCAATGTAATGATGCATATCCATTTTAAAATGTTAATGTTTAATCACATCTTATTATACTTTGTGTGTGTGTGTGTGCTCAGTCATGTCCGACTCTTAGTGATCCTATGGGTTGTAACCTGCCAGGCTCCTCTGTCCATGGGATTCTTCAGGCAAGAATACTGGAGTGATTGCCATTTCCTTCTCCAGGGGATCTTCCCAACCCAGGGACTGTACCTGTGTCTCTCGCATCTCCTGCACAGTCAGGCAGATTCTTCACCACTGTGCCACCTGGAAAGCCTGTATGTTATTTTTACACCTATATATTTGTAAAAGGTGGTGTTGGAGAAGACTCTTGAGAGTCCCTTGGACTGCAAGGAGATCCAACCAGTCCATTCTAAAGGAGATCATCCCTGGGATTTCTTTGGAAAGAATGATGCTAAAGCTGAAACTCCAGTACTTTGGCCACCTCATGGGAAGAGTTGACTCATTCGAAAAGACTCTGATGCTGGGAGGGATTGGGGGGCAAGAGGAGAAGGGGACGACAGAGGATGAGATGGCTGGATGGCATCACTGACTCGATGGACATGAGTCTGAGTGAACTCCGGGAGTTGGTGATGGACAGGGAGGCCTGGCGTGCTGTGATTCATGGGGTCGAAAAGAGTCGGACACGACTGAGCGACTGATCTGATCTGATCTGATCCAGCCCCCAAGATAAATCATCTTGCTGAAGGTAAAAAATCAAGTCAGTAGTAAATAAACAGAGAAGGAAATGGCAGCCCACTCCAGTACTCTTGCCCGGAGAATTCCATAGATGGAGGAGCCTGGTAGGCAGCAGTCCATGGGGTCGCAAAGAGTCGGACATGACTGAGTGACTTCCCTTTCTTTCTTTCTATAGTTTCTTTTGGAGAAGGAAATAGCAACCCACTCCAGTGTTCTTGCCCAGAGAATCCCATGGATGGAGGAGCCTGGGGGGCTGCGGTCTATAGGGTTACAAAGAGTCGGACACGACTAAGCAACTAACACACAGTAAGCTAAAGTTCCCCTGCTTTCAGTCCCCAGGGTGACGTCTGTTTCTTTTCTGGAGCCCTGAGCCTTTGGTCCCAGCCTGGACAGGAAGGAGGCCCGGGGACAGTGCTTATCCTGCTCTGGGTATGAGTATGGCTAGTGAGTGTCCTTGGTCAAACTGATGCCCTCTCTCTGCAGCCATGACTCCCTGGTCCCTGCTGTTGCCATGTGGCCCCCTTGTTCTGCTCTGGAGAATGGAAGTGAGGCCCCTGTCACCAAGGGGACACCTACTACTTCCGCTCCAGGTGCTACTGGCACATGGGCCTGGAGAGGGGCTGCACACTGGATACTTCCTAAGGCTGCCAACTTGGAGGCCCTAAGTCTACAGGTATCAGCGTGGGAAGGAGGATTATACCTGATAGAATAATAAATCGGGAAAAAACAAACAAACAAAAATTTCTCAAGCCAAAAAATAAGTGGGTGACAGAAACCAAGGAGGTGTCCATTCCAGGCATCTCTCAATCTGAGACACCTCTGTTAAACCACACCAGCAATGGGAAAAAAGACAAAGGTAGCCAGCCCACCCACATGTTCTTTCCTGTCTTCTGTTTAGTTATCCAGCAACACCAGTCAGTTTCCCCCTCTTTACCCGCCCTTCCACCCATTTGATAGACTGTCTCTTGCCCCTGGCTCACGTAGTTTCTTTTGCTTGGAAGGCCGTCTCCACTCCCAGCTTTTCTGTTCATCTTTCCCTCAGCGGTCACTCTCCAGGAAGTCTGGTGGTTCCTCGCTCTGGGCTTCCTAAAATACCCTGTTCATATCACTGGGCTGCAGTTGTTACCCTGCTTTATGATGATCCTCTATGGGTCTGCCTCTCACCCTGGATTATGAGTCTTGAGAACACATGTTTGCCTTACTTTCCTTTGTATGCCCAGCACCTTGCTCCACATTGGCCAAGAGCTATGTAGGTGCCCAATAAATGATACTTCACTTTGGCCCAGCACTTACGTGTGCTGGGCAGCGTGCAAGGGGCATGACCTGTACTGTGTCATCTTCACAACACTGAAGGACCTGAAAAATGTGAGAAGTCAAAGTGTTAGTTGCTCAGCCGTGTCTGACTCTTTGCAACCACATGGACTATATAGCCGGTCAGGCTCCTCTGTCCATAGAGTTCTCCAGGTAAGAATACTGGAGTGGATAGTGATTCCCTTCTCCAGATAATCTTCCTGACTTGGGGATTGAACTTGGGTCTCCCGCATTGCAGGCAAATTCTTTACCGTCTGAGCCACACTAGTATTAATTCCATTTTACAGATGAGGAAACTGAAGCTTGGAACTCCAGTACTTTGGCCACCTCATGCGAAGAGTTGACTCATTGGAAAAGACTCTGATGCTGGGAGGGATTGGGGGCAGGAGGAGAAGGGGACGACAGAGGATGAGATGGCTGGATGGCATCCCCGACTCTATGGACGTGAGTCTGGGTGAACTCCGGGAGTTGGTGATGGACAGGGAGGCCTGGCGTGCTGTGATTCATGGGGTCACAAAGAGTCGGACACGACTGAGCGACTGAACTGAACTGAACTGAACCCAAGTAGTAATTACTGAAACTCAAAATCGAAGCACTGGGACCCATACTCTTAAACACTACAGAATACTCCCTTCTTAAAATACTTGTGGAATTTAAGAATACATGTTTTTCATGAGCTATGTGTATGTTGTCAAAACCCCTATGCTTCTGGTGATGAAAAGGAAAAGGGGTGAAGTCAAGCCCAGAAATTCAAATTTGAAGACAAAAAAAAATGTCTTCTCTCTCAATCTCTGTTGATGAATTCTAAAAATATTTATTACATTGGATTTATGTGAGTTCAGCACTGCATTAGCAGCTGGGGGGGAAGCAAAGCTGGAAGAGTAGTTGGTACCCTTGACGACTATGGTTGGAGAGACAATGGCCCAGATGGAGACAAGAGCCTGAAGCAGAGGTTGATGGGCAGGACCTGCAGTCAAGGATGCTGAGACGAGAGTGGGACTAAGGAAAGGGGGTGGTTAGAAGGAGGGTCACAGAGCACAGAGCTGACTTGGATGAGAGGAGGACCTCCTTGCTTGGACTTCCTTGTGGCTTGTCTGTGGGTCTTTTCCAAAGCAACCTGGGATTACCTGGAGGAGGCCTCCTGTGTGATGGTGAATTTCTGCATCAGGGCTCTCCATCTTCATTTCCAGAGCCCAGAATAGAAGCTGGGTTTCTCTGGTTGGGCCAGGACTGGGAGAGAGGCTGTTCTCCAGTGCTCAAAGAGCCGCTTCTGTTGTTCCGTGTCCCCATGACCTTCCATGGGGTTTGCAGAAAGGCGGCTATGTGAGTATCCCCATAATGGAACCTTGAGGGCCGCTGGGCTTTTGAAAACCTTCACCTCTCCATTCTCTCCCTGGGGAAGCTGGGGGATAATTGGGTATTATGTGCAGCCTCTGAGACACAGGGCCCTTTCAGCCGGACTGTCCCCCGGGAGTGGCCCCATTTGTGTCGACTGCAGTTTTCCCTGGGCAGGTGAAAGGAACAGGTCAGCTGCCTTTTCAGAGCTGGGAATTGTACCTGGGTCGGGGGACTGTGGTAACATTCACCGTGCTGCAAAGCTGGGAACAGTGCAGGCTGTGACAGTGACCACGGAGCGTAATCTTAGGACTCAACGACTTTCTTCTTCCTCTGGAGGAAGCCGTGCAAAGAGCTAAGCTGGTTACTCATCAGCACTGCCTTCTCATGTGCAATTGGGTGAACTTAGCTGTGGTCCCCCCTGCCTACCTATCCTCCTTCCTTCAGGATCTGGCCTTTCTTCTGTTCTCAAGCAGGACCCTGTGCAGCTTCTGGCCACAAAATCCTTCCTGTGTCCCTCATTTCTTTGATTACAGGAAATAGGCTTCCTTCAGCCTCTGTGACCTTCCCTGAGATCCCAAGGGCGGATTCAAACAGTTGGTTTTTTTGGCCACGCATGCACTTAGCAGCAGCACAGCTTGCAGGATCTTAGTTGCCCCCTGAAGTAGAAGCACAGAGTTCTAACCACTGGATCACCAAGGAATCCCCCCAGACAGTTCTTAATTAGGAAAGGGAGGAGATGCGAGACAACTGAGGAACAGTCAAGAGAAACGATAGTGCAGCCTTGGGGCAAGGTCCTGGTTCCCCATCAAGGGACACACACAACAATATCTGTGAGATGTTTTGCAGATACTGAAACCCTCGCCAGGTGGGAGAAATTAATGATTAACTTCTAGCTCCCCACAAGCATGTAGACCCCAGACTGGTTGGAACCAGAAGGTTGATGATGCTGATTCACACTTACCTCACCACCAACCAAATAGAAGAATGTCCACAAGCTGATCGTGTCCTCATTGAATCATTATTATAAAACCTCTCACTACCCACTCCAGGAGGGGATACATAGTTTTGAGGGCATTAGCATACTGTGGCCCCTTTTGCCTGGCAAGGCAATAAAGCTGTTCTTTTCCACTTCACCCAAAACTCTGTCTCTGAGGGTTAATTCAGTGTAGGGGTACAGAGGATGGGTTTGACCTCACTCCCATCCCTCCTGTTTCAGAAGCTGAGCTGGGGAAGAGCAGTATTTATAGCTGTGGACAGAAGAGTTCTGAGAAGCTAGGGGCTGGGGTTTTGGTGATGGCTTGGCGGCTTCCTGGTTTTGTGACCTTTGGCAAATCATGTTCCCCCCTTCTCTGGTTCTGCCTTCTCTTGAATAAGGTCGTGGGGCCAGGGCAGGGAGGGGCGAGATCAGTGTGTAACCTCAACTCTGGTTATATACTGGAACCATCTGAGGTTGCTTTTTAAAAATATCATTGCTCTGGATCCAATGCAGACCATTTAAATCAGAATATTTGGAGAAATCAGTGTGTTTTATAAGTTCTTTTTGACTAAAAAAAAAGGTACAACCTAGAAGTCGAGAATTATGTTTTATTCAGTGGATTTTCTGAAGACTTAAACCTGGAAGACAGCCTCTCAGATAGCTGCCAGGGACTGCTCTGAAGAGGTAAGGGATGAGCCAGAATAGGAGTTTTGTCACAAAAACCAGGTAGGTGAAACATCAGATGATTACTGTTAATGAAAGAAAACTAGACATCTTCCGTTAATGAATTTAATGCTTTTCTGTGCATGGGAAGATACCAGCATCTGGGCTCATTGAAATCATCACTTTGATCAGTGCCTTAAACAGAGGAGCCTGGTGGGCTACAGTCCATGGGGTTTCAAAGAGTGGGGCATGACTGAGTGTCTTCACATTTCACATTAGCTATCAAGGGCCAGTGTCCTGTTTTTCTCCTCCTTGAATCCCCTCAGGGTGCAAGGTTGGGGGTGGCTTTAGTGGCTGCTGGGTCGATGGCTCCAGCAACCTTTGTTTACTGAACGTGCGTGCGTGCTCAGTTGCTTTAGTCGTGTTCAACTCTTTGTGACCCTGTGGACTGTAGCCCATCAGGCTCCTCTGTCCATGGGATTTTCTCAGGCAAGAATACTGGAGTGGGTTGCCATGACCTCTTCCAGGGGATCTTCCCAACCCAGGGATTGAACCCACGTCTCCTGCATGTAATACATTGAAGGTGGATTCTTTACCCACTGAGCTACCAGGAAAACCCTGTAACTGAGCTACCAGGGAAACCCTGGCTACTGAATAGCAGGCAGTATTTTTTATCCACATCCCACAAGGGGTTCTAATATAAGGCCAGGCTGGAGAACCTCAGATTTGATGATTTAGGTCATGATTTGACACGATTCTTAGATTATAGATCCCTGCTGCTGCTGCTGCTGCTAAGTCGCTTCAGTCGTGTCCGACTCTGTGTGACCCCGTAGATGGCAGCCCACCAGGCTCCCCCGTCCCTGGGATTCTCCAGGCAAGAACACTGGAGTGGGTTTCCATTTCCTTCTCCAATGCATGAAAGTGAAAAATAAAGTGAAGTCGCTCAGTCTTGTCCAACTCTTAGTGACCCCATGGACTGCAGCCTACCAGGCTCCTCCGTCCATGGGATTTTCCAGGCAAGAGTACTGGAGTGGGGTGCCATTGTCCTAGGTTAGCCTAATCAGTCGTTGGCATTTTATATCTTACTTCTAATAGTGGGTTTTAAAAAAATGGTGCTTTCTATGGAAGTCATGGAGAAAGGTAGTATCCTTTCTGGGGCAGGACTTTCCAAACATTCCAGAAGTATGCTGTTCACAGACTAGCCCTTCAGAGTGGCTCTGAGTACCGTCAACCTCATCCAGTCTCAAAGTTCCCACTTGGCACTAGGAGAGAGGAGAAAGGGATTCAGTGTGTTCCCCAAGAACAAGGGTTCTCCAGGCATAGAAAAATAGAAGCCTCACCTAGGAGTCCTCAGTCATCTATCTGGTGTTAATTAGCAGGTGATTCGTGCACCATTTGACAAGAGTTAGAAACAGGGAAGTTTTCATGTTGAGTGTGGGGTGGTGGGAAGTAGGTTCAGGTGTGATTCTTTACACAAGGTGAGCTGGCCACAGGAGCAATGGTATAGTAGTTCTGAGCAGCTGGAAGGAGGGTCCTAGGATCTCGGAACAGCAGAATACAGAAGGTTCTGGAAGGGGTATTAGGATGGCACCAAATAGGAAGAGACCTTCTATTTATCTGTTTCCCTAAGATCTGGCTCTGATCATAAGCTCCCACAGATAACCTCTGATTTTTGTCTTTTCTTTGTTTCCACATTAAATAAACATTTAGGGAATTCCTTGGCAGTCTAATGGTTAGGACTTTATACTTTAACTGTCAAGGGCCCAGGTTCAAACTCAGAATTTTCCACAATTTGTTATAATTTTCCATGTTTTGAGTAGCAAGGAAAGATAAGAAGTCTGTCTTAAATGAACAATGCAAAGAAATAGAAGGAAACAATAGAATGGGATAGACTAGAGATATCTTTGAAAAAATTAGAGATACCAAGGGAACATTTCATGCAAAGATGGGCACAATAAAGGACAGAAATATCAAGGACCTAATAGAAGCAGAAGATATTAAGAAGAAGTGGCAAGAATAGACAGAAGAACTACACAAGAAACATCTTAATGACACAGATAACCACAATAGTGTGGTCACTCACCTAGAGCCAGACATCCTGGAGTGTGAAGACAAGTGGGCCTTAGGAAACATTACTACAAATAAATCTAGTGGGGGTTATGGAATTCCAGCTGAGCTATTTAAAATCCTAAAAGATGATGCTGCAAAGGTATTGTACTTAATATGTCAGCAAATTTGGAAAATTCAGCAGTGGCCACAGGACTGGAAAAGATGAGCTTTCATTCCAATCCCAAATAAGGGCAATGCCAAAGAATGTGCTCCTTTTTCATGCTAGCAAGGTTATGCTCAAAATCCTTCAAGCTAGGCTTCAGCAGTATGTGAACTGAGAACTTCCAGATGTATAATACAGCTGAATTGAAGCCACGTGAAGTGAAAGTGGCTCAGTCGTGTCCAGCTCTTTGCAACCCCATGGACTATACAGTCCATGGGATTCTCCAGGCCGGAATACTGGAGTGGGTAGCCTTTCCCTTCTCCAAAGGATCTTCCCAAACCAGGGATTGAACCCAGGTCTCCTGCATTGCAGGCAGATTCTTTACCAGCTGAGCCATTAGGGAATATAAGCTGGATTTAGGAAAGGCAGAGGAACCAGAGATCAAATTGCCAACATCCGCTGTATCATGGAGAAAGCAAGGGAATTCCAGAAAAACATATACTTCTGCTCCACTGACTATGCTAGAGCCTTTGACTGTGTGATATTCGATACACGCTTATTCATTTGACTTCACTGTGGCCATCAATAGGAGTCCATATTCTGGGCAAAATCATCTGAAGCTCCTAATTCATTCATTCAGCAAATATTTATTGAGTCCCTAATATGTGTTAGGCTCTTGTTATGGACTGAATGTCTGTGACCCTTCCCACCACATTCATATGTTGAAGCCCTAACCTCCAGTGGAATGGTATTTGGAGATGGTCCTTTGGGAAGTAATCAGAAGATGTCATGAGTGTGGGCCCCCCCAGGATGGGATTTATGCCTTTATGGAAAAGACACCAGGGAGCTTGCTCTCTATCTCCCTCTCTCTGTAAAATCATAAAGAGCTCACATGAGCACACAGTGAGATGGCATCCTCCTAAAAGCCAAGAAATCAACCCTGATTGTTCATTGGAAGGACTGATGCTGAAAGTGAAGCTCCAATACTTTGGCCACCTGATGTGAACAGCTGACACATTGGAAAAGACCTTGATGCTGGGAAAGATTGAAGGCAGGAGGAGAAGGGGACAACTGAGGATGAGATGGTTGGATGGCATCACTGATTCAATGGACATGAGTTTGAGCAACCTCCAGAAGATGGTGAAGGACAAGGAAGCCAGGCATGCTATAGTCCATGGGGTCTCAAAGAGCTGGACATGACTGAGGCGAATGAACAACAGCAACAAAAGCCAAGAGAAGAGGCCCCAGAGTGAAATCTACCTTGCTGGCAAATTGCACATGGATTTCCCGGCCTCCACAACAGTGACAAAATACATTTCTGTAGTTTAAGACGTCCAGCCTGTGATATCTAGTTTTGACAACCTAAACCTAAGACAGCACTACTATCCAGCCCTTCAGGAAGAGGGTGGACTCTTCTGTGAACTTCAGGTTCGTCACTCCCTTATTTCGGTTAAACAATCAAATTACCCAGTTGTTTCATAGGCAGGGATTATATTGCATATTTCCTTTTATTCTTCATAAAGCTTGATGGTTTTTTTGCACATATGAGGCAGGACTTTGATGAAAACCTTTAAATAACTGATGGAGTAAGTTTAAGTGTTATTGAGCATTTAGTTAAATCCTCATGGGCTTATGTTATATGATATGAGGCATTTAAGGACATGGTCCTTATCCGTAGGGAGTTTAAAACCTTGTGGGGGAGGATGTCAGAACTTTTATGCACCCTGACAGATCATGTATACCTCCTGTCTTGTATTCTAGCCTCTACTGTAGGCATCAATCCCAAGGGGCTCTGACCAACTTCCCACGGGACCAATCTAGCAGTGTGTCATCTTGGACCAATCCATCATTCAGGACCACCATCACTTAGATCCAGGCAGGCAAGACCCATGACTCTGGTGGGAGCCTCAGGCTTGGTGATCCCTCGCCACTCCTTCCATGGAATTTTCTAAGCTCTCCTAAACCTGCGTTGCAACCTGTATGAGTGTGGGGCCTGATTTCTTCCAGGATACACACACACACACATACACATACCAGGCAAGGGGTCACATAGATATCCTAAAGAGCTCCAGGACTCAAGCCTGTGGGATCACTCAGGTCCCATTTCTGGTTTGTTCCAAAGTCCTCCGGGGACGGCCCTTCCTTCTCCTCCATGCTTTCCAGCTTCTAGCTCTCAAAGACAATGGGCCCTTCTGATTGTGGCTGTGATAGCACATTCTCCCAGGCCAATCTGAAGACTCGAAGAATGAGGGATCAACTTCTCCTGTGGAAGTTGTTCCACTCTTCTTACTCTCCCCACAGGCCTCTCACTAGTCCCCCCTTTGACGGCCACGTATGGAAGGCAAGGGTGAAATCAACTTTGAGAGAGATTGCATTCAGGGATGCAAAGATTAAGGACAAAATGGGAATACACATTGGGAGACATAATTTACATTGTTTAATTTACATTGTAAAACTTAGAAGGACAACTTTAACATGCTTGTCCAGGAAATGAATCATCCCTTACCTTTTCATGAATACTCTGAGTGAGACTTGAATTTGTGGTCATCTTCGTGAAGCGCTGGAGTGGGTTGCCATTTCCTTCACTTTCATGTATTGGAGAAGGAAATGGCAACCCACTCCTGTGTTCTTGCCTGGAGAATCCCAGGGACGGGGGAGCCTGGTGGGCTGCCGTCTATGAGGTCGCACAGAGTCGGACACGACTGAAGTGACTTAGCAGCAGCAGCAGCTGTGAAGCACTTCAACAACCTTTAAGAGTCGTAGGAAGCCAGTATTCACAGGTGGCTCCATAAGATGGGGCAGCCTTATGAGTAATGAGGTAGCCAGCATTAAATATTGCAGAATTGCAATTAAATATTGTGGAATTGCAGAGGTAGGAAGATCTTTCTTGCTTGAGTACAGACTGGTTCCAAAGAGTCATGAGCCTGTAAAGACAGTGCTGCTACCTTTTCTCAGGCTTGTGATTAGTCAGGTGCCTTCGAGTAATGAACAGGAAGAGATACTTCCTGCCCTGAACAGGAAGACATGGTGCTTGGATATGTCAAAAGAAAACTTCACGTGTGTTGATAGGAGAATAAACAAGCATGTAAATACCAATTCTTGGCCCATTATCTAAATTCCCGTCAACAAATCACTGTATCTCATGTAGACTGTGAAACTCTGAAACTAGTAGAGTTTTCAGTCAAATTGTTTATACAGATGGAGCCCACAGAAAACATCTGCCAAGGCCACGTATGACCTAAGGACAGCCTTGCTTATACTCTCGTGTCCTGTCCTAAAAGGTTAAGCTGACACTGACACATGGGACTCGTGGAAACCCAACTGGTGCTCTGCATATGCAGCTGGGGAGTGCAGGAGAGGTCCACCCACCCCACGGAACAAAAACGACCGGTGGTGGCTGGGAGCCCGTGAATAGATGCTTTTCTTCTCTCTTTCTTTGTTCATGTTTCCTATGGCTGTCCAAATGGACTCGTGGGGCCAGTGTGTTTTGGGAGATGCCTCCAGGGGACATCATCCCAGCCTGACTCGACAAAGCTGAATTGAGCTGTGGTCCTAGCGTGCGTAAAAGGAGGGGGAAATGATGGCGGCGGGGTTAGGACCAGGCCAGGAGAAGTACCTGGAATAGAAGATTTACTTCTCCCCCTGGGTGGTGGTTTGAGCTGCCTCTCCACCCTCATCAGGGACTTCCAATGCTGGAGGCTGGGGCTGGAGAGATGTTCTCTGGGGATCTTCTGAGGTGTACTGAAGCAGGGGTGGGGTAGGAGGGTGGGGCAGCACCCTGGTTCCAGCACCGTCTTTCCCCTAGGGCCCCACTCCCCACCCGCATGTGAAGGATGGCTTCCTTCACTGTGCTGTATCCCCTCTGCTCCTCCCGCCCCTCCCCCAACCCCTTGTCCCCGTCAACTTCCTGGTTTTAGCCAAAGCCTGACACGTGGCGGGACAAACTTTCTGCAGTGGTTTCCAAGAAGAGTGGGGTCCTTTTCTTAGGTGGCAGAGACGCCGTGCTTCTGCTCTAAGCCGCACTGCCTTCCCATCAGACCCCGCTCCGACAGCCTTTTGTCTGCTGCTTTCGTTGCTGCCAAGCTTTCGCCATGTCCTGCTGGGCCTGATGAACAAATCTGGGCCCACTCTTCTCCTTCTGACCAATAGGAAATGAGGCGAGTGCCAGCGAGGAGGGAGATGGTTCCTTGCCAACGGTGGGGGTGGCAGAGGCGGAGAATCCTCCAGCTGGGCAGTTGGGACTGGCACGCAGCATCCCGCTGGGCCAGCTGCAGGGGTTCCAGATGGCCAGCCTTGGCTCTGTCTGTCTCCACTGCCAGCTTTTGTTTATGTCCCAGCGTCATCCCTCTCCCCGTCAAACACACGCTGAGAGTCCTGGCACACCCAGAGCTGTGGCAGGAGGCTTCTTGATGGAGATGGCCTTTCAAGGCACATTTCTCTTTAAAAAGGAGGACGGATGAGACAACTTTATTGTGGAAAACAGTTAAGGCCAAAGGGAATTGGACTACATAATGTCTGTTGACAGCATCTGGGTATGTCAAGTAGGAATCCAATCTTCTAGAGAGTAAGAATGTTTTTATTACAGCATGTTCAAAATGAAGACTAACCTGGAAAATTTAGCTTGGATCGTTTACAATTCCTAGAAATCCTTACTTAGTTGGTTAAAACATCAAGTGCCATATGATTTCATGGATATGAAGTTCATCCTAAAGGAGATCAGTCCTGGGTGTTCATTGGAGGGACTGATGTTGAAGCTGAAATTCCAATACTTTGGCCACCTGATGTGAAGAGCTGACTCATTTGAAAAGACTCTGATGCTGGGAAAGATTGAGGGCAGGAGGAAAAGGGGACGATAGAGGATGAGATGGTTGGATGGCATCACCGACTCGATGGACTTGGGTTTGGGTGAACTCCGGAAGTTGGTGATGGACGGAGAGGCCTGGTGTGCTGCGGTTCATGGGGTTGCAAAGAGTCGGACACGACTGAGCGAGTGAACTGAAGTTCAAGAACAGGCAAAATTAATTGAGGTGAGAAGTTGGAATTGTGGTTACCTATGGGGGGAGTTGACTAGGAAGGAGCAGGAAGGAAACCTTCAGAGTGGGGAAAATGGCCTTTACTGGGACCTGGGCAGTGGTTACAAGTGCTGTGCTGTGCTTGGCTGCTCAGTCGTGTCTGACTCTTTTTTTTTTTTTTTTAATTTTATTTTTTTTTAAACTTTACAATATTGTATTAGTTTTGCCAAATATCGAAATGAATCCGCCACAGGTATACCCGCGTTCCCCATCCTGAACCCACCTCCCTCCTCCCTCCCCTACCCTCCCTCTGGGTTGTCCCAGTGCACCAGCCCCAAGCATCCAGTACTGTGCATCGAACCTGGACTGGCGACTCGTTTCATACATGATATTATACATGTTTCAATGCTATTCTCCCAAATCTCCCCACCCTCTCCCTCTCCCACAGAGTCCATAAGACTGATCTATACATTGGTGTCTTTTGCTGTTTCGTACACAGGGTTATTGTTACCATCTTTCTAAATTCCATATATATGTGTTAGTATACTGTATAGGTGTTTTTCTTTCTGGCTTACTTCACTCTGTATAATAGGTTCCAGTTTTATCCATCTCATTAGAACTGATTCAAATGTATTCTTTTTAATGGCTGAGTAATACTCCACTGTGTATATGTACCACAGCTTTCTTATCCATTCATCTGCTGATGGGCATCTAGGTTGCTTCCATGTCCTGGCTATTATAAACAGTGTTGCGATGAACATTGGGGTACATGTGTCTCTTTCCCTTCTGGTTTCCTCAGTGTGTATTCATGTCTGACTCTTGGTGACCCCATGGATTGTAGCCCACCAGGCTCCTCTGTCCATGGGGAGAAAACTGGAGTGGGTTGCCATGCCCTCCTCCAGGGAATCTTTCCAACTCAGGGGTTGAACTGAGAGGGTAAGAGGCAGGAAGGCCAGGGGTCTCCAAACGGAGGAAATAGAATGTAAGTGTCAGACATTTGACGGAGAGATAAAGCAGCAGGAGGAAACAAACTACAAGTGTCAGATTTTTTTTCCTTCTCTACACAAGATTAAAAGCAGGTTCCTCTTAAAATTCTGCGTTGCCATGACGACACCTGGTTCCACCTGAACTTAACTTTTCTCAAACCTTGAGTTAACCAATGCGTTTTTCTTATGGAAATGTTTTTCTTTTTCTTTTCTTTTATTTATTTTATTATTATTATTATTTTTTACTTTACAATATTGTATTGGTTTTACGATACATCAACATACATCCGCATATATATGGAATTTAGAAAGATGGTAACGACAACCCTGTATGCGAGACAGCAAAAGAGACACAGATGTATAGAACAGTTTTTTGGACTTTGTGGGAGAGGTAGGAGGGGGATGATTTGGGAGAATGGCATTAAAACATGTATAATATCATATAAGAAACGAATCGCCAGTCCAGGTCCGATGCAGGATACAGGAAGCTTGGGGCTGGTGCACTGGGATGACCCAGAGGGATGGTATAGGGAGGGAGCGGGGAGGGGGGTTCAGGATGGGGAACACGTGTACACCCGTGGCAGATGCATGTTGATGTATGGAAATGTTTTTCTTAAGCGATGTTAATTAAACTATGTATGTGCTTTGGAATTTGCCTTTCTTCAAATGGTTCCACCTAAGACTAACTTTTTTTTTCTCAAACCTTGGGTTGATAATAGCTCAACAAACCAGTATTCAGATCAATTGTTTTATGGCTGGGGGATGACACACCTCAATGCATCCTATCTCAAAAATGTATATTGTGGGAGAGGGGCCTGGTGAAACTCCCTCAGCCTTGAGATGTCTCTCTTATCTGATTAATAGCTTTCCAACAGACATAAAACATCTGGCTAAAGACTAGCACGGGGGCACTCTTTCTGCCTCCTTCTGATGTCTACCAGAAGCTTTTCTGTCTCTTTTATACTTTAATAAAGCTTTGTCACACAAAAGCTCTCAGCGATCAAATCTTGTCACTGGCCCCAGATTGAATTCCTCTCCTCCAGAGGCCAACAATCCTGGCATCTTTCATGGCTTAGCAGCAACCTTTCAGAACCCACATTGCAGGTGGATTCTTTACCATCTGAGCCACCAGGGAAGCCCAAGAATCCTGGAATGGGTAGCCTAGCCTTTCTCTAGGGGATCTTCCTGACCCAGGAATTGACCCGGGGTCTCTTGAATCAAAGGTGGATTCTCTACCAGCTGAGCTACCAGGGAAGCCCATAGGTATATTCACATGTGAAAATTCATTGAGACAGACATACCCTTAATAAGGTTAGTGTACTCACTATGATGTGAGTATGATAAATCTCAATACAAAAGTTAAAATTTTTTTCCATTGCCTATTGTGGGTTAAATACTGCTGGCCACTCCCAATACACGTTCTTGTAACACAGACAGACAACCAGGCAGTTAAAATGTGACATAGTCAGTGTGGTTGGCAGGAACTACCGGTTTCTGGTCCATATGCATTTTCTCTCTCAGTAGTCACAGAATCCTGACTCTTAGCTGGGAACATTGCTACCCAGGATAAAGACTACATCTTCCAGGTTTCTTCACTTATGACTAGCTCCTGGCCGGTGTGATATAAGGGGGTGTGCCAATGGGATGTCTGGGGAGATCGCTTAGAGGGAAGGGTCACCTTTGGAACCTGCCGCCCCTCCCAGTGTCTACCGTGTGGATCAGAGGCTGCATTTGCAACTGCCATTTTGGATCACGTGGTGACCTTGAGGATGAAGTTTTGTGGTGAGGATGCTGGAGAAGAAAGAGTGGACGATTTCATGGAGCTGCCACACTGGCCTCAGACTGCCCACCTTCACAACAAGTTTTTAAATGAGTGAGTAGACTCATGAGTGTTTGTCATCACATTTCGGGCCTTTGTTTCTCACAGTCTAACTAATCACAGGGTGACATGAGAGACACAGGAAGGCACTGGCTCAGCATGGATGGCCAGTTGCCATTGGCAACGATTTCTCAGACAAAGTGCCGCTGGAGCTGAGTCTTGAAGAAACTTGGCTAAGAGAGGTGATGTCTGTTAAAATGCTTTTATGAGCGAGTCTCACCTGGTAGGAAAATCCGTTAAGGGTTGTTCATTTCCAGTCAAATAGACATTCTCTTACCTTTAAGAAACTAATAATCTGATCTGCCTTTTGGGCATGGAGAAACTAGAAATACTTCACTTGTACTGGTTATTTGAATAAACATTGATAAAATGAATAAGTGAAGCTTTATTGCTTCGTTTTATTTGGAATATACCCCTAATGAAATTAAAGCTCTAGTTTATGCTCAAAGGTCATTTCTTCTTTCTTAAAAAATATTTATTTATTTATTTGGCTGCACCAGCTAACTCTTTAGTTGTGGCCTTTAGTGGCAGCCTAAGCTGAAGTTAAACGGTTCTATGAAGACCTACAAGATCTTTTAGAACTAACACCCAAAAAAGATGTCCTTTTCAAAATGCAAAAGTAGGAAGTCAAGAAACACCTGGAGTAACAGGCAAATTTGGCCTTGGAATACGGAACGAAGCAGGGCAAAGGCTAATAGAGTTTTGCCGAGAGAACGCACTGGTCATAGCAAACACCTTCTTCCAACAACACAAGAGAAGACTCTACACATGGACATCACCAGATGGTCAACACCGAAATCAGATTGATTATATTCTTTGCAGCCAAAGATGGAGAAGCTCTATACAGTCAGCAAAAACAAGACCAGGAGCTGACTGTGGCTTAGATCATGAACTCCTTATTACCAAATTCAGACTTAAATTGAAGAAAGTAGGGAAAACCACTAGACCATTCAGGTATGACCTAAATCAAATCCTTTATGATTATACAGTGGAAGTGAGAAATAGATTTAAGGGCCTAGATCTGATAGATAGAGTGCCTGATGAACTATGGAATGAGGTTCATGACATTGTACAGGAGACAGGGATCAAGACCATCCCCGTGGAAAAGAAATGCAAAAAAGCAAAATGGCTGTCTGGGGAGGCCTTACAAATATCTGTGAAAAGAAGAGAAGTGAAAAGCAAAGGAGAAAAGGAAAGATATAAGCATCTGAATGCAGAGTTCCAAAGAATAGCAAGAAGAGATAAGAAAGCCTTCCTCAGCAATCAATGCAAAGAAATAGAGGAAAACAACAGAATGGGAAAGACTAGAGATCTCTTCAAGAAAATTAGAGATACCAAGGGAACATTTCATGCAAAGATGGGCTCGATAAAGGACAGAAATGGTATGGACCTAACAGAAGCAGAAGATATTAAGAAGAGGTGGCAAGAATACACAGAAGAACTGTACAAAAAAGATCTTCATGACCCAGATAATCACGATGGTGTGATCACTCATCTACAGCCAGACATCCTGGAATGTGAAGTCAAGTGGGCCTTAGAAAGCATCACTACCAACAAAGCTAGTGGAGGTGATGGAATTCCAGTTGAGCTATTTCAAATCCTGAAAGATGATGCTGTGAAAGTGCTGCACTCAGTATGTCAACAAATTTGGAAAACTCAGCAGTGGCCGCAGGACTGGAAAAGGTCAGTTTTCATTCCAATCCCAAAGAAAGGCAATGCCAAAAAATGCTGAAACTACCACACAATTGCACTCATCTCACATGCTAGTAAAGTAATGCTCAAAATTTTCCAAGCCAGCCTTCAGCAATACGTGAACTGTGAACTTCCTGATGTTCAAGCTGGTTTTAGAAAAGGCAGAGGAACCAGAGATCAAATTGCCAACATCCGCTGGATCATTGAAAAAGCAAGAGAGTTCCAGAAAAACATCTATTTCTGCTTTATTGACTATGCCAAAGCCTTTGACTGTGTGGATCACAATAAACTGTGGAAAATTTTGAAAGAGATGGGAATACCAGACCACCTGACCTGCCTCTTGAGAAATCTGTATGCAGGTCAGGAAGCAACAGTTAGAACTGGACATGGAACACCAGACTGGTTCCAAATAGGAAAAGGAGTACCTCAAGGCTTTATATTGTCACCCTGCTTATTTAACTTATATGCAGAGTACATCATGAGAAACGCTGGACTGGAAGAAGCACAAGCTGGAATCAAGATCGCAGGGAGAAATCAGATATGCAGATGACACCACCCTTATGGCAGAAAGTGAAGGGGAACTCAAAAGCTTCTTGATGAAGGTGAAAGTGGAGAGTGAAAAAGTTGGCTTAAAGCTCAACATTCAGAAAACGAAGATCATGGCATCCGGTCCCATCACTTCATGGGAAAAAGATGGGGAAACAGTGGAAACAGTGTCAGACTTTATTTTTTTGGGCTCCAAAATCACTGCAGATGATGACTGCAGCCATGAAATTAAAAGACGCTTACTCCTTGGAAGGAAAGTTATGACCAACCTAGATAGCATATTCAAAAGCAGAGACATTACTTTGCCAACAAAGGTCTGTATCAAGGCTATGGTTTTTCCTGTGGTCATGTATGGATGTGAAAGTTGGACTGTGAAGAAAGCTGAGCGCCAAAGAATTGATGCATTTGAACTGTGGTGTTGGAGAAGACTCTTGAGAGTCCCTTGGACTGCAAGGAGATCCAACCAGTCCATTCTGAAGGAGATCAGCCCTGGGATTTCTTTGGAGGGAATGATGCTGAAGCTGAAACTCCAGTACTCTGGCCACCTCATGCGAAGAGTTGACTCATTGGAAAAGACTCTGATGCTGGGAGGGATTGGGGGCAGGAGGAGAAGGGGATGACAGAGGATGAGATGGCTGGATGGCATCACCAACTCGATGGACATGAGTCTGAGTGAACTCTGGGAGTTGGTGATGGACAGGGAGGTCTGGCGTGCTGTGATTCATGGGGTCGCAAAGAGTCGGACACGACTGAGCGACTGAACTGAACTGAACTGAACTGAAGGGATCTAGTTCCCTGACCAGGGGTGGAACTTGGGTCTCCTGCATTGGGAGCTCGGAGTGTTAGCCACTGGACCACCAGGGAAGTCCTCATTTCTTCTTTTTGTGAACTCAGAACTTATGGTGAAAGACTTGCAGGATCTCTAATCGAAAAATTATAAACCATTACTGAGATACAGTAAAGAAGATATACATAAATGTTTTGAGATGCTCATTATTGTTAATATATCCATTTCCCTCCAACCGAGATCTTTCTTCATCAAGTGATGCTATAATTTTCCTCTAAGTGCTGTGTTCGCTGCATTTTCACAAATTGTTGTTTTGTTTCATTTTCATTCCATGCAAAATATTTTCTAATTGCCACGTGTCTTCTTTGATTCATGGGTTACTTGGATGCATGGTACATAGTTTACAGAGATTTGGGATTGTCCAGATATCTTTCTGCAATCTATTTCTAATTCCAGTACGGTCTGAGATCATAGTTTCCATGATTTCAATTCTTTTAAATTAATTGTTGTAGCCGTGGTGAATGTTTTATGTGCACTTGTAAAGCATATGTATTCTGATGTCATTTTTGGCATGTTCTATAAATTCGATTAGGTCAAGATGTTTGGAAGTGTTGTACAGGCCTGCTAAGTCTTTCCTGATTTTTCTGCTTATTCTATTGAGTAGCATCACCATATACTAAGGGAGGGGCTTGCGTTGCCAGAAGGATTTTTTCTCAAAGCTCCTTCTCTGCTCTCAGCTCCCCTGTGTGCCTGCCCCTCAGCGTCTCTTCCCAAACACTTCCCAAACAGACCGCAGTGGTCTGTTACTTGATGCTTGCTGGCGGGTGCTGATGGCGGAAGTATGGTTCTCTGTTGTTCCGTTTCAGCCCCAGCCTTGGGCGGGTGCTGGTCTCTGTGTCTTAGAAGTTGGGTTTTCTCCAATAGAGACCTAAGGGTGTGGATCCAGCTCCTCCCCTGGGAGTTCAGACTTTCTTCTCTTCCCTTTCTCCAGCGGCAGTGTGTCTTCACATGTGCCCTAGGGGTCAAAGTGTTGCTGGCCTGTCCTCAGTGGCTTAATGCCCTTTGTAGGGGAGAAAAGATATGGGTGTGATCTCATGCCTTTCCCACAGCTATTAGCACATCCCTCTTCCAGTTTTGAGCATGGAGGAAGGTTTTCCCTGGACTTCCTCCTTCTCCCCTTTTTCATGAGTGTTTGGTGGCTTCATGTGAGACAGGCTGGGACATGGGGCCCCTTGTTGCAGTGCGGCAATGCCTGAGCCTGGACACACCTCTCTCAAAGCAACAAAATACAAAGAAACTATATGGGACTAAAAATAACTGCAAGGTAGTTAGAGCAGATTCTGAACAAAAGATACAAAGATACAACTGCCAGGTCTGAAGAACCAGGAGCAAAAACAGGATACTACATACCACCTAAAGGCTGGGCAAGCCACGGCCCCAGCCTGACCCCTGGACACACCACTCGCCCAATATTAGGAGCAGGCAGCAAGCGAGCAAACCTGTTGTTTTTTCTTGCTCCCCGGTGCTGCAACAGAGACGTCCATAAAGCCTCGCCTGAATTTCGTGGCAAAAATTTCATCAGTTTCTACTGATTGTGGAAAATTCTGAAACAGATGGGAATACCAGACCACCTGACCTGCCTCTTGAGAAACCTGTATGCAGGTCAGGAAGCAACAGTTAGAACTGGGCATGGAACAACAGACTGGTTCCAAATACGAAAAACGTCAAGGCTGTATATTATCACCCTGCTTATTTAACTTCTATGCAGAGTACATCATGAGAAACGCTGGACTGGAAGAAGCACAAGCTGAAATCAAGATTGCTGGGACAAATATCAATAACCTCAGATATGCAGATGACACCACCCTTATGGCAGAAAGTGAAGAGGAGCTAAGAAGCCTCTTGATGAAAGTGAAAGTGGAGAGTGAAAAAGGTGGCTTAAAACTCAACATTCAGAAAACGAAGATCATGGCATCTGGTCCCATCACTGCATGGGAACTAGATGGGGAAACAGTGGAAACAGTGGCTGACTTTAATATCTTAGGCTCCAAAATCACTGCAGATGGTGACTGCAGCCATGAAATTAAAAGACGCTTACTCCTTGGAAGGAAAGTTATAACCAACCTAGATAGCATATTCAAAAGCAGAGACATTACTTTGCCAACAAAGGTCCGTCTAGTCAAGGCTATGGTTTTTCCAGTGGTCATGTATGGATGTGAGAGTTGGACTGTGAAGAAAGCTGAGTGCCGAAGAATTGATGCTTTCGAACTGTGGTGTTGGAGAAGACTCTTGAGAGTCCCTTGGACCGCAAGGAGATCCAACCAGTCCATTCTGAAGCAGATCAGCCCTGGGATTTCTTTGGAGGGAATGATGCTGAAGCTGAAACTCCAGTACTTTGGCCACCTCATGCGAAGAGTTGACTCATTGGAAAAGACTCTGATGCTGGGAGGGATTGGGGGCAGGAGGAGAAGGGGATGACAGAGGATGAGATGGCTGGATGGCATCACTGACTTGATGGACGTGACTCTGAGTGAACTCTGGGAGTTTGTGATAGACAGGGAGGCCTGGCATGCTGGGATTCATGGGGTCACAAAGAGTCGGACACGACTGAGCGACTGAACTGAACTGAAGGAAGCCAAGAACCCGGCTGCTGCTGCTGCTACTAAGTTGCTTCAGTCATATCTGACTCTGTGCGACCCCATAGACGGCAGCCCACCAGGCTCCCCCGTCCCTGGGATTCTCCAGGCAAGAACACTGGAGTGGGTTGCCATTTCCTTCTCCAATGCATGAAAGTGAAAAGTGAAAGTGAAGTCACTCAGTTGTGTCTGACTCTTAGCGACCCCAAGGACTGCAGCCTACCAGGCTCCTCTGCCCATGGGACTCTCCAGGCAAGAGTACTGGAGTGGGTTGCCACTGCCTTCTCTGAAGAAGCCGGCTAGGGTACCACGAGGAGAAGCACGCTGAGGGGCAGGAGCTCCTTGCAACTCCCGGTGGTTCTACTGTCTCAGGCTAACCCACCCTTGGCCTTTGTGATTCTTCAAACATTTTATCCGGTTGCTTCCTGCTGACTTGTCTGCTGGCCTTTTCTTCCCTTTTTGCCCGGTTGCAAGTGTGCACAAACAGGGCTCGCGTCCAGTCTCTCCTCTAAGGCGGGGCCCATCCACCCTTAGATTTCATGCTAGTTGTGTTGGCCTGGGACATCCGTTTTTTGATGGGCTCTAGCAAATTATGATTTTGTAGATTTT
Source organism: Bos taurus (assembly GCF_002263795.3). Lineage (NCBI taxonomy): Eukaryota > Metazoa > Chordata > Mammalia > Artiodactyla > Bovidae > Bos > Bos taurus. The sequence goes on along the minus strand of NC_037351.1, from coordinate 48,170,916 downwards.
CTAGCTTTTTCTGGCTGTAAAGAGGGTCAGAAGGGATGACTTTGAGTTCCTTTCAAAAATCATATTTATTTTCTATGGATGAGAATTTATTATCAGAAAAATGATTTTCAAGAACTGGTATGGGGAGGGGGGAATAAAATTGGCAAAGAGGGTCAAAAGCGGCAAACATTCAGTTATGAAATAAGTAAGTCACGGGGATGTAATGTAAGCGTGGTGCCTACAGTAGCAGTACTGTATTCTGTATTGGAAAGTTGCTAAGAGGGAGATCTTAAGTTTTCATCACAAGAAAAAAATTATAACTATGGACGGTGATGAAGCTGACCTCCTGTCATGGTCATTTCTCAATGTATACAAACATCAAATTGTTATGTTGTACATCTGAAAGTAATATAATGTTATATGTCAATTACCTCTCAATAAAAATAAATTAAAAATTTTTAAATACATGTGCATCAATATCTGTGAGATGTTCCAAAGGCATAATTCCAAACATGTTTAGTAATGAGCAGCAATGGTAGCTGAGTAGTTTCTCAAGATAAGTGCTCCCAGCAAGGAGACTCATTTAGATGTTCAAGTTCTAATGGTTTTTATTTTTTCAGTCATGCCAGATCTTAGTTCCCCAACCAGCGATTGAGCCCATGCCCCACTGCAGTGAAAGCAGGGAGTCCCAACCACTGGACCACCAGGGAATTCCCTCTAATGGTTATTTACAGTCCCATTACTGTATTTGGGGTCGCAAAGAGTCGGACATGACTGAGCGACAGAACTCAACTGAACTGTATAGTTATAAGAAAACTGGAACATATTGCCACCTAGGTCTTGGTAACATTAATTAACTTCTTCAATCTTCAGTTTTCTCATCTGAAAAGATGGGGATAATATTATAGTTCACATACAATAGAATTACAGAGAGTACAGGCAGAACTGAGCACAGATTAATAATAAATGCTAAATAGATATTGTATCTATCATTGTGTGCCACTAGAAACAAAAATATTATTTTGCTTAAGAGAGGAATGCCCATACATTATATTGCCCTTGTAAAATCATTGATAACATCCTCTTTCACTTTCTAAGATGTCCTGATTTGGACAATAAATGAGACATGCTCCTACACAGATCACACAGCTTGTAAGTTGGGGTAGCAGAGATTTGAACACAGGGCACTCTGGGCTTCCCAGGATGGGTAGTGGTAGAGAATCTGCCTGTCATGCAGGAGACACAAGAGACACAGGTTTGATCCCTGGGTCGGGAAGATCTGCTGGAGTTGGAAATGGCAACTCACTCCAGTATTCTTGCCTGAAAAATTCCATGGACAGAGGAGCCTGGCAGGTTACAGTCCGTGCGGTCACAGTCCACAGGGTCACAAAGAGTTGGTCGCAAGAGTGACTAAGCATACACTCCTCACCCTGAGTTAGGGCCGTGGAAATTCTAAGGTTAAAAGTAAGAAGAATTTCTGGCACAGAGGCCAAGATCTCTCCTTTCTCTCTAGCCTCTGCCCAGGCTTCATTCCAGGATGTTCCGCAGAGCAGGAATTATCCAGTATATTCCATGTGCAGAAGGCTGCCTTCTCTTCTATCGACTTCTTGTTCTGTCTTGTTTGTCTTGCTTTTCATTTTGTACTTTCTAATCTGAGTAGTTCTCATTTTGATCCTTCCACGATATTCTCATTTAGGATTTCAAAATTAGCATTGAAAGGCAATTTTGCTTTAGCTCAAAGATGTTCCCCTTGAACTTTATAACAGATGACAAAATACTTGGAAGGGGAGGGATAAATTAGGATCTTGGGATTAGAAGATACAAACTGCAATATATGAAATAAGCAATGAAATCCAACTGTACAGCATAGGGAACTATATTCAATATCTTATAATAAACTATGATAGAGAAGAAAAAAATGTAATCACTGGTGAAAAAAGCACTTAAGATCCAGTTAGTGCATTGCAAACTAGAAATGCTGACCAAAGTAGGGGCTCCAGGGAATGAGGGAGGGCTTCCTCTGGGGGCATGAGAAAGGCCAGGCAGTTGACATCTACCAAGGGGTCTCTTCTGGGGCCCTCTCTCCAGGCTCCTGGGAACAGCACTGTCATCTTCCTCTTGATGGGACACCTCCCTTCTCAGTCAGGAATGAAGCTGAGGCTCAGACCTTGTCAATTAGTGACCACGAGGACCTAAGGGATGGGCCTGGAGACCCCACCTGGGCTGATGGGACTCATTCCAGGGTTTTCTTAGAGGTGTTGGGATAGAGGCAGTCTCTTTCAATAAATGGGGGAGAGAGGGAGCTGCCTGTGGCTGCTGGTGGTCACTTCTGCCACCCCAAGGGGTTGAGGGACAAGGATGCCATCCCAGAGGAAGTGAGAGCCAAAGGTGGAGAAAGATTCCTGAAGAACTGGTTTCTGCCCTCCTTGTAGCTGAGGGAGTCTGGATGGCTACAAGGAATTCTCTAGGGGTACTTAATGACTATAGAGTAATGATCTGAGTTTGGTGAATACTGTCCAAAAATATCTGAGAGTCACACTACCTGTGTTTAGTGACCCCCTATTGTGAGAGATTGATTGCTCTGTTCATTACTTCCTTGGACTGTGTCTTTGCAGGACCACCTAGCAAGAGCTGGAGCCTCGTTCCCTCTTTATTGAATCTGGGCTGGCTTGTGACTCACTTTGAATAGAAGAGTGGGGCAGAAGGGACAGTGTGCCAATTCCAAGCCCAGGCCCCTGCCCTGGGAGAGCCGCAGGCTAGTCTGCTGGAGGACGAGGGGCCATGTGGAAGACAGTCCCAGAGCCCCAGATTGCAGCCTGCCAAGACATGCAAGCAGAGCCACCTCGCCACCTGCCCCTGACCACAGAGGCACAAGGGAGCCAGCAAAGGCTGAAAGGACCACCTGAGGGAGCGTAGCTTAAGTTAACTGATCTGCAGAACCGTGGACTAAATAATTGTTGATTGTCTTGATCCACTAAGATTTGGGGGTGATCTGTTTACCAGCAGTTAATAAACTAATACTCTTATTATGACTGATACTTTATATGCATTCATCAAGCACTCCAGCTTTGGAGATCAATCTGATTTTCAGTGCTGGCTCTATAACTTACTAGCTGTGTGACCTTGGGCAAGCTGTTAAAAAACCATCTTTGCTCAGATTTCTCATCTGTAAAACAAAGATAATGACAGTAGTGATGAAGTTTGGGTAATATAAATGAAAATAATGCCTGTGAAGTACTTAGCATGGTGCCTGTTGACATCCAATAAACCCTTATCCTGGTGATGCATCTTCCAAAGTATCAACAGCAGCTGTTAAACCTGTTTTGTAGATGAGGAGACTGAGCCTCAGAAGGCTAAGCTGAGGATAATAGCTACCAAATATGGAGAGTCCACTCTGTCCTGGAAGCTTCTTAAGCCATATCTTCTTGAATGGGAGCCGTAGAGTCTGGAGGTGCAGCACAACCCAGGTGAGCCCAGGTGAGGCCTGGTTAGGGCCAGACAAGGGAGAAGAGTCCACCCCCTCACCACCTGGAGAGAGCGTGACGTCTGGACCTGAAGAGTTTGCAGACCAATGTTCTCTCAGGGAGAAGATGAGCCTGAGCACAGGAGAGCAAGGGAGGCCTGTAAGATTCCAGGGAGGGGCCACCCCACCCTCGTTTCAGCTTTTACCCAGTGCTGCAGGGCTGGGGTCCCGACAGGTATGATTTCCCGATCACTCTCTCATTCTGCTTCCCACAGCTGGGTCATTTGCCACTGAGCACCGCAGGACACTTTGTCTAGACTGTCTCCCTGCCCCAGCCAGACAAAGTTAGAACTGTGAATCACAGAATAAATAGGTCTTGGATTCTATGTTCCTCCCCAAATCAGAATAGTTGTACAGCAATTAGTGGAAAGGTAAGACTAGTTCCCATGTCCTCCTGAAGTGCCAGAGCATCTAGAAAAGTGAAGGTGAAAAGCAGTTGACAAAATAACCACCATCTTGATTATATTTATTGTTTTTGTCCAGATCCCTCTCTTCCTACGGGCAAACCCCAAACTCCAAATTAACTTGCTCATGCACTAAAAGTAGACCCTGCTGTCCAAAAGATCTTTTTGGCACAAGACCTAGGAAGAGATCATTGGTAGCCCATTCTGCCTTCCAATAAGCTCTTAGGATAAAGGCAGCATGAGATTTCTATTTCATTTTCATATCTGAACAACTCTGAATGAGGTGTCTTGACTGGAGGTATTTTTAGAAACACTAAGAAGAATGTTCTTTCCTCCTTTCTCTCACTTGGCTGTTAGACCAGCCTTTCTCTCTCCTCTTCTGGGAATGTGTTCGTTTCTATCTACACCCAAATATTATGAAGAGCCTCAGCAAGGAGTGGGATTTTGCAATGTGGAACCAGAGCCTTCAGCTGACTCCAGCTTTTGCAAAAAGAACCCACAGACCGAGTGACTTGTTTCCAGGATTCACAGGATGCTGGCATGTGGGATGTGGGCGATTTTCCTGTTGCCTTTAGTGACCTATCTTTTCTATCTCTATGACCCAAGTCTTAATCGTCTAACTGCACAGCTGAGGGATATATCACAATTTTCATATTATTTTAATTCAATTCAAGTCCTTTTTATTGAGCAAAATGTAAAGGAAAACTCTCAATTGGCCCAGAAGCAAGTTAATTAGAAGAGTTAAATAATAAAACAATACAATATATACCCTTCTCATACTCAGTTAGAATTCCCAGTGCTTAAAGTAATGCCGACTCATGTTGGGGGCTAGATAAATGCTTCTTGAGTGAATGAATGAATGAATATGCCAAATGCCGGAAGGGATAATGCCTCTGTTCAGACCTTCATGTCTCTCTAGATTACCACAATATTTTTCAAATATCTCCCAGCTTCCATTTCTCTCCCACTCTAATCCAGTCTCCATCTGACTGTCACTGCAATCTTTACAAACTGAACACTTACTGATGTCACGCCCAAGTCTAAAACAGCCCTGTTACAAGGCTGTTTCATGGCTCTCTACTGCCCTCAGGATCAAGTTTATTACATTATTCATTTATTTACTGAGCCAAAGACCTCATGGGGCTGTTTTCTGAACTGTGCTTGAATACTTCTAGTGACAGGCATCTTCCTATGCATTCATCACACATACAGACAACTCTGGTTATTAAAATGAGTGAAACAGCCAGGACTGGACACCAGGACTCCTTCGTATGAGGGCTCTCCAGAGAAGGGACCAACAGGGTTGATTGACCTGTCTATTTATCTATCCATCCATCCATCTATCCATTCATCCATCTGTCTACCTATTCATCCATTATCTATCTATCTCTATCAGGAGATTTACTATAAGAAGTGGCTCATGCAGAAGGAAATGGCAACCCATTCCAGTATTCTTGTCTGGAAAATCCCATGGACAGAGGAGCCTGGCAGGCTACAATCCATGGGGCTGCAAGCAGAGGACGAGGAGGCCCATTGTCTGTTGACTACAAGCTGGAGAGCCAAGAGATCTGGTGGTGTAATCCAGTCTGGGTCTGAAGGCCTGAGAACCAGGGGGCTGATGGTGCAAGTCTTTGAGTCCAAGAACCAAGAGCACCAGTGTTCAAGGGTAGGAGGGAACGGGCGCCTCGGCTCAGGCAGAGAGTGAATCCAACCCTCCCCCACCGTTTCGTTCGGTTAAGCGCTCAGTGAACTGGAAGACACCCACTTACCCTGACGAGGGGCATCTGCTCAGCCAGGTCACTCTTGCTGTGACCACTGATGTTCAAAGGGATTATTGCTTTCGTCAGATTCCCTGGTGGCTCAGACGGTAAAGCGTCTGCCCACAATGCGGGAGACCCGGGTTCGATCCCTGGGTTGGGAAGATCCCCTGGAGAAGGAAATGGCAACCCACTCCAGTACTCTTGCCTAGAAAATTCCATGGATGGAGGAGCCTGGTGAGCTACAGTCCATGGGGTCACAAAGAGTCGGACATGACTGAGCGACTTCACGACTTGGATTAACAACTACCATCTTTATCATTGTTTCTATTTGTTGTTCTTGCCATTTATTCCTATTTTTCTCTTCCATTCTTTTCCGGCCATTTATGATTTTAACTGAACATTTTACATGATTCCATTTTCTCTCTTTTCTTAACATATCATTATACTGTTTTAAAAAACTTTTTTAGTGGCTTCCCTAGAGGTTGAAATATACACTTATAACTAGTTCAACTCTGCTTTCAAATAACACTATACCATTTCATGGGTAGTGTGAGTACCTCATAATAGCAAAATAATTCTAATTCTTCTAATGATCCTAATAATAACGCTAATACTAAGCATATGTAATTAAACACATCATTGAGATGCTTCCACAAGGAAGCCCCACCACCATGCTATGAGAAGTCCAAGTCACACACAGATGGGACCTGTGGGTGCTCCAGTTAACAGCCTCATCTGAGCTTCCAGCCAACAGCATCAACTGTCAGCCATGCAAGTGAGATACCTTGGGTTGTAGCTCCTTCAAGTCTTCATACAACTCCAGGTCCACCTATCATTTGACTGCAAATTCATAACAGTCTCTAAGTAAGAGAAATTTTAGGGAAGTCAGTGAAAATACTGTGCATAATACTGTAATGGATGGTACATATAATACTTTCCATCCAAACCTACAGAACGCACAACACCAAGAGTGGACCCTGATGTGCACTACGGACTTTGGGTGATAATGATGTGTTGATGGAGATTCATCAATGTAAAAAATGTACCCCTCTGGTGGGGGATGTTGATAATGGGGTGGGCTATGCATGTGTAGGGGCAGGGAGTGGATAGGAAATCTCTGCACCTTCCTCTCAATTTTGCTGAGAACCTCAGTTCAGTTCAGTCATTCAGTCATGTCCGACTCTTTGCGACCCCGTGAATCGCAGCACACCAGGCCTCCCTGTCCATCACCAACTCCCAGAGTTCACTCAAACTAACGTCCATCAAGTCGGTGATGCCATCCAGCCATCTCATCCTGTCGTCCCCTTCTCTTCCTGCCTCCAATCCCTCCCAGCATGAGGGTCTTTTCCAATGAGTCAACTCTTCGCACGAGGTGGCCAAAGTATTGGAGTTTCAGCCTCAGCGTCAGTCCTTCCAGTGAACACCCAGGACTGATCTCCTTTAGAATGGACTGGTTGGATCTCCTTCAGTTCAGTTCAGTTCAGTTCAGTCGCTCAGTCGTATCTGACTCTTCGAGACCCCATGAATCGCAGCATGCCAGGCCTCTCTGTCCATAACCAACTCCTGGAGCTCACCCAGACCCATGTCCATCGAGTCAGTGATGCCATCCAGCCATCTCATCCTCTGTCACCCCCTTCTCCTCCCGCTCCCAATCCCTCCCAGCATCAGAGTCTTTTTCCAATGAGTCAACTCTTTGCATGAGGTGGCCAAAGTACTGGAGTTTCAGCTTTAGCATCATTCCTTCCAAAGAAATCCCAGGGCTGATCTCCTTTAGAATGGACTGGTTGGATCTCCATGCAGTCCAAGGGACTCTCAAGAATCTTCTCCAACACCACAGTCCAAAAGCATCAATTCTTCAGTGCTCAGCCTTCTTCACAGTCCAACTCTCACATCCATACATGACCACAGGAAAAACCATAGCCTTGACTAGACAGACCTTTGTTGGCAAAGTAATGTCTCTGCTTTTGAATATGCTATCTAGGTTGGTCATAACTTTCCTTCCAAGGCGTAAGTGTCTTTTAATTTCATGGCTGCAGTCACCATCTGCAGTGATTTTGGAGCCCAGAAAAATAAAGTCTGACACTGTTTCCACTGTTTCCCCATCTATCTGTCATGAAGTGATGGGACCGGATGCCATGATCTTCGTTTTCTGAATGTTGAGCTTTAAGCCAACTTTTTCACTCTCCACTTTCACCTTCATCAAGAGGCTTCTTAGCTCCTCTTCACTTTCTGCCATAAGGGTGGTGTCATCTGCATATCTGAGGTTATTGATATTTCTCCCGGCAATCTTGATTCTAGCTTGTGTTTCTTCCAGTCCAGCGTTTCTCATGATGTACTCTGCATATAAGTTAAGTAAACAGGGTGACAATATACAGCCTTGATGTACTCCTTTTCCTATTTGGAACAAGTCTGTTGTTCCATGCCCACTTCTTACTGTTGCTTCCTGACCTGCATACAGATTTCTCGAGAGGCAGGTCAGGTGGTCTGATATTCCCATCTCTTTCAGAATTTTCCAGTTTATTGTGATCCACACAGTCAAAGGCTTTGGTATAGTCAATAAAGCAGAAATAGATGTTTTTTCTGGAACTCTCTTGCTTTTGCTATGATCCAGTGGATGTTGGCAATTCGATCTCTGGTTCCTCTGCCTTTTCTAAAACCAGCTTGAACATCAGGAAGTTCACGGTTCACGTATTGCTGAAGCCTGGCTTGGAGAATTTTGAGCATTACTTTACTAGCATGTGAGATGAGTGCAATTGTGCGGTAGTTTGAGCATTCTTTGGCATTGCCTTTCTTTGGGATTGGAATGAAAACTGACCTTTTCCAGTCCTGCGGCCACTGCTGAGTTTTCCAAATTTGTTGGCATATGGAGTGCAGCACTTTCAGAGCATCATCTTTCAGGATTTGAAATAGGATCTCCTTCAAACTGCTGTAAAAATGTTGTCAGGGAGCGGCTTTAAATAAAAAAGAGAAACAGTTTCTCTTTAGTTCATTTCTCTCTCTCTCTCTCTTTTTAATTTCTGTAGGTACCTTGTCAAAGCACCTAAAAGAAACATATGGACACTTAGAATTCTCAGCCAGGAAATCTCCATAGTCAAATGTACCAGTTTATTAGGTATATTTTCTAAGAATGTCACTGAAGTTCCCAGTGTTGCAACTTCCCATCCCTGCATGAAGAAGAATCTTTTCTCTATTTTCATGCTCCTGCCCATCAGGCTTTCACCAAACATCTCCGCTGAGCCTTTCCAGCTTCTGTCTGTTCACTGCTCTCAAAGCCAATGCCACCAATGTTAGATTAAAAAACAAACAAAAAATGTTCCTCAGCAGAGGAATGGATAAAGAAGCTGTGGTACATATATGCAATGAAATACTACTCAGCCATGAAAAGGAACAGAATGGTGCTATCTGCAGAGACATGGATGGACCTAGGAATGGTCATACGGAGTGAAAAAAGTCAGAAAGAGAAAAATAAATATTGTATATTAGCACATACATGTGCAATCTGGAAGAATGGCATAGATAATCTTATCTGCAAAGCAGAAATAGAGACACAGACGTGGAGAACAAATGTTATGTACACCAAGTAGGGAAAGAGGGGGAGATGTGTTCGAGGTTGGGATTGACATACATGTAATACTATGTATAAAATAGATAACTAACGAAAACCTTCTCCATAGCACTGGAAACTCTACTCAATGCTCACCTAAATGGGAAGGGAATCTGAAAAAGAGTGGATGTATGTAAACATAAAGCTGATTCACTGTACTGTACAGCAGAAACTAACACAACAGTGTAAAGCATCTGTTCTCCAGTAAAAATTAATAGTCCCCACAGCAACACCCTGCTTCCAGGAATCAATATCTACTTATTTCATACATTGCAGCATAACACACACACCCAAATTGTAGTAGCTGAAACAACAGTATTATTACCCCCACTTGACTTCCTTGGTTGACTGGTGGGGCAGTTCTCATGTGTTTATACACATGGTGCCTGGGACTGAAAGCTTCACAGGGCTTGATGTTCAAGATGACTTGCTCACATGGCTTCAAGGTGGCTTGGAGCTCAGTGAGAGCTGGTGATAGGCCTCTGATGGTTTGGGTTTCTCCAGCGTGACAGCTGCTTAGAGGGACATCGCAAGAGTGAGTGTTCCAAGGGACCCAGACTTCTCAGGACCTAGCCTTGGCCATCCCAGAGTATCATTCCCTAACTCACTCTGTTGGCCAAGCAAGTTACTAAAATCAGTCCAGACTCAAGATCAGGAAAATTAGATTCTACCTTTTGATGTGAGGAATCACATGTACGTATCAGAGGAGTGGAATTGTTTGGGACCATCTTTAAAGATTAACTATTACAGATTTTTTTTCCTTCTTTTTTTTTCCTTGCAGTAAAACTCCAGTTTTTCCAAAATCCAGGCTGTGCGCAAACTCAGTATATTAAGTTATTAAAGGCTGACTCTAGATGAATGCACCCTGCTGGTGTATCAGTCAGGATCAACTAGGTTGAACTATTATTACACCTAAGCTCAAAATCTAGAGTCTAATGCCACAGAACTGTTTCGCACTCACACTGCGTGTGTGCATGCTAAGTCGATTCAGTCGTGTCCAACTCTTTGCAACCCTATGATCTGCAGTCTGCCAGGCTCCTCTGTCCATGGGATTCTCCCCAGGCAAGAATACTGGAGTGGGTTGCCATGCCCTCCTCCAGGGGATCTTCCTGACCCAGGGATCGAACTCGGGTCTCTAACATCTCCTGCATTGGCAGGCAGGTTCTTTATCACTAGTGACACTCACACCACGTGTCCACAGAAGTCTTACTCTGGGACCCAAGCTGCTAGACCTGTCGCTGCCTGGACCATTGCTGGTCACTGTGGCAGAGGGAAGGACAGTTTGAAGAGTCATGCGTGGAATGGACAAGCTTCCAGCCGGAAGTGATTCACGCCACACCCACTCACAGTTTCTTTTCCTTTTTCATGTGACCACTCCCAAGTCCACAGGGACGGACAGGGGTCCCATCCCACCGTGCAGCTGGATGGTCAACCAGACATGTTTGGTGAATGACCCTAAGACCACCACAGGCGATATTTGTATTTTAACAGAGGTGAATGCCTTAAGTCAAATAAATACATGTCTAAATGGTGGGGGGTGAGGGGTGGTTTCCAGGCAGCAGTTAAAAGTTGGATTAAGGAGGAATTAATCGAGGCTTTCAGTAGATCCTCTCAGATCCCGCCTTATAGCAACCTCTGCTGGCCCTGACCAGGGACTCGCCCATCCCAGTGCAGTGCTTCCTCGTTCCTTTCTGCACACACTCAGATGGAGGAGGAAGAAGGGGGAAATGACGGTTCACGCACAGGATGCCAGACCTCGGCACTCTTGTTTCCTTTGACGTAGTTCTTGCTCGAGTTCAGAACAGCTCCCCCTGTCTTCAGCTGAGAGTGGACCACCCAGTCCTTCATGGTGTCCATAAGCCTGTGTATGTGACCCACGCGGGGCCAAGGACACAGGACTTGGGAACTGGTCCTCTCTCCCTCTCTGGGAAGATCTTTTGTCTTATATTTCGTCCTGAGTCAAATAGACCTAGATGTGGATTCCACTTCTGCTACTGTATAATGTTGGCCTCAATGTTTCTGAGCCTGGGCTCCTCGTCTGCAAACTAGGGATGGCAATATCTACCATGCAGAGTTGTCACGAGGATGAACTGACTAAATGACCATACTGCTTACCAGCTGTGTGACCTTAGGCAAATTACTTAACCCTACTTAACTCCTGGGTTGTTGTGAAGCTTAAGAAGTTAATATTTGTAAAGAGTATACAACAGTACCTTGCACATGCGGATTATTACTTAAATGTTGGCTTCTTAACATTAAGGTATGAGAACTGGCTGAAACAGGGAAGTGCTCTAACCAAATCTTCCGACAAATGTGAGTTCTCTTCTCTCCACCCTCTCGGGCCCAGTTTTGGTTGTAGGAGTCTGGTTTCTCTGAAGACCACAGAATTCCAGGCAGCCTACTTTCTGGCTTTGAACAGGTTTAAGGTGGTTTTTGGAGAAGGCAATGGCACCCCACTCCAGTACTCTTGCCTGGAAAATCGCATGGACGGAGGAGCCTGGTGGGCTACAGTCCATGGGGTCGCGAAGAGTCGGACACTACTGAGCGACTTCACCTTCACTTTTCACCTTCATGCATCGGAGAAGGAAATGGCAACCCACTCCAGTGTTCTTGCCTGGAGAATCCCAGGGACGGCAGAGCTTGGTGGGTTTCCATCTATGGGGTCGCACAGAGTCGGACACAAGTGAGGCGACTTAGCAGCAGAAAAATAAAGTAACAGAGACCCCTAGTGGGCTCTGGTAGCAAATACTCAGACTGGTCTGTGCCTGTGACTGACGGCAGGTGGGTGGGGACCAGGGCGCTGTACAGCTGTGGCGCAAGCCTGCACGCTGGGGGCCACAGGGCTAAGGGGCCACATCAGTGCGGCCTTCACTCTGAGGCTGGTCTCGTCACCAAGGCTCTGTGCCATCAGAACCGCACTCCCGGGCAGAGTCCGTCACTGCAGCAGCCCACACAAGCGTCCAAGAGGATCTGGACTCAGGTAGCCCTGGGAGGCAGCAGAGAGAGGCCAGGAAGGGCTGGTAGAAAATGGACGGGGCTAACAACCCTAGCATCTCTGATTTCCAGTTTCCTGGTCGGCAAGATGGTTACTGTAAAGATGGTTTAAATGAATGGATGTAGAGAGTTAAGTACCATATTGACACACAGAGAGCATCCAAGAAATGGTAGGTATTGTGACTGTTGTCGTTTTATGGTGGGTGAGTGTACATGAGCTAATTAGGGTGTACATCTACACAATACTGGACAAGGTGGAAGGCCCCACAATTCACAGAAGCTGAGACAAAAGCAGACCCAAGAGCTGCGATGGTTAAACAAGACCTCCTGGAGGAGACTGAATCCGGTAGGAACCTTTGGTGACAGTAACAAAAATGACTATGAGGCTGTGTTGGCTCATAGAACTTGGAAAACTTGATCTGGCAGCTTGAAGGTTTTACCAAAGACCCCGACTCTTGTTTTTTTTTTTTTAATTATCATGATGTGTATAAAACATCCAAAATATTTAGAAAACGGCATAACATTCATCTTGGGAAATAAAATAAATATAGTTGAAGCTTTTTGGCCCTTCCTCAATCACATTTTTTTCTTACGTTCTACCCCACAAAGGGAACGACCATCCTAAATTTGGTGTCTATCCTTTCGACACATGCATTGACACTATTACTATATGCATATGTATTCCTAAACAACAGATGGTAGAACTGCATATTTAAAAACCGTATCTAAATATATCATAGAGTATGTATCCTTCTGAAACTTGCGCTTTTTTCAACTTAATGTTAGCTTTTTGAGAAGTCTCTGTGGATATGTGTAGCCTAGCTTATTTTCACTGCTGTATAATATTTTATTGTATGAATTTACCACAATTTTCCATTCTCTTCTTTTGAATCTCTAACTACTACAAACAAGATATGAATGAGTTTATTTGCGAGCTAGACACATCTATATGGCTCGTCTTATTGCTTTATTTTGGTGTCTTTTTATACACGAGAGTATAAAACAATGTTTTTAGTTGGTAGGAAGGACATTTAAGTATTTTTGTTTACAGTTTGTGCTTTTGATCTTTTGGCTTTTCCAACCCCAGGTACATAAAGATATTTTATATTTTTTTCAAATAGTTAAAACATGTAGTTCTTTAATTCACCTGGAAAAGATTTTAATGCATAATGTGACTTGGAATTCACTTTTGTTTTTTTCATACCATTAAGTAACAGACCCAGCATCATATATAGGGGAGGTCATCCGTTTCCTGATAATTTACAATGCCGTCAAGGTTGAAAAACAAGTCCTGTGCATGTAGGGACCTTTTCTATTCTTTACCACTGGTTGGTTTTTCTGTTATTGTGTTAATAGTGCAGCACTGTGATTCCTTTAGCTTCATATTTTGATAGCTTCTAGATCTAGTCCTTATATCATGTTTATCTCCAAAATTGACTTTGTTAGTATTGGCTTTTTGCTTTTTAAAATTTCATACCTTAATAATTTAAATTTGCCAAATTTGATGGAAAAATTTATTTAAATTTAAATGAATTAAATTTATAGAACTGACATCTCTGGTATTCTAGCCATGAAAATAATATTTTTAATATCTTCTTTTAAAATATATAAACATTTTTATAGCTTAATTTCTTAAATTCATTCATGTGTTTTGTTAGATTTGTTTAGTTACCCTTAAAAATGTTTTTTCTTATACTACATTTAAAAAACTCTATTATTAGAGTGTAAGAAAGCAATCATTTTTGTATACTGGTCTCATAACCATACAATTTATGAACTCTCATTAATCCAATAATTAATCTGTATATTCTATTGGGTTTTCTACGTTACCTGAAAATAATTACAGTTTTGCTTCTTGCTTTCTAATACTTATACCTGTAATTTTTTTTTTTTTCTTGTCTGGTGCTAGTAGGATCCTTGTTTTCCGACTCTAAAGGGAATACTGCTAATCTTTTACAATTAAAAATCTTTTATGTAGGTTTTTGCTGGATACTTTAAAAAAGGACATTTCCTTTTTTTCTTCTTCTTTTTTTGAAGGATTTTATTTCTTTATTTATGTTTATTTGTGGCTGAACTGGGTCTTTGTTGCTGTGTGCCGGCTTTCTCTAGCTGCGGTGATGGGGGAGCTACTCCAGTTTTGGTGTGCAGACTTCTCATTGCTTTCTTGTTGCAGCGCACAGGCCCTAGGCACAGGGGCTTCAGTAGCTGTGGCACGGGGAATTAGTTGCCCTACAGTGTGCGGGATCTTCCAAACCAGGGACTGAACCCTGTCCCTGCGTTGGCAGGCAGATTCCTAACCACTGGACAGCCAGGGAAGTCCAAGGATGTTTCCTTATATGTTAGCGTGCTATGAGGGGTTTTAAGGACATTTCCTGGTCAGAAGTCTAGGTATAGCTTAGGTGGGCTCTTTGTTTAGGGTTTCTTAGGCTGCAATTAAGGTGCAGAGGACCTACCTAACTTCTCAACTATAAGCTTTACTTGGGAAGCCTTCACTTCCCATTTATGTGGTTGTTGGCAGTATTCAGTTCCTTGCTGCTATATCTTGCTTCTTGGTAGCAGCTGGATTCTTCAAAGTAAGCAGGGAGAGAGTCTGCTATCGAGATAGAGTCTTATGTAAGTAATCACAGGAGTGACACCCTATCCGTCTTGCTCTCTTTAATTGGTTAGAATCAAGGTACAGATAGCCCCACGCTCAAGGGCGGGGAACTACACAGAGGCATAAGCACCAGAGTTGCTTTAAGAGTTATGTCTGCTCTAGTCTGCTCTCTGGTCTCCAGTGATTAATGCTCTTCTCACATGCAAAATGTATTCACTCCCTACCAGTTCAGTTCAGTCGCTCAGTCGTGTCCGACTCTTTGCAACCCCATGAATCGCAGCACGCCAGGCCTCCCTGTCCATCACCAACTGCCGGAGTTCACCCAGACTCACGTCCATCGAGTCAGTGATGCCATCCAGCCATCTCATCCTCTGTCATCCCCTTCTCCTCCTGCCCCCAATCCCTCCCAGCATCAGAGTCTTTTCCAATGAGTCAACTCTTCACATGAGGTGGCCAAAGTACTGGAGTTTCAGCTTCAGCATCATTCCCTCCAAAGAAATCCCAGGGCTGATCTCCTTCAGAATGGATTGGTTGGATCTCCTTGCAGTCCAAGGGACTCTCAAGAGTCTTCTCCAACACCACAGTTCAAAAGCATCAATTCTTCGGTGCTCAGCCTTCTTCACAGTCCAACTCTCACATCCATACATGACCACAGGAAAAACCATAGCCTTGACTAGACAGACCTTTGTTGGCAAAGTAATGTCTCTGCTTTTGAATATGCTATCTAGGTTGGTCATAACTTTCCTTCCAAGGAGTAAGCGTCTTTTAATTTCATGGCTGCAGTCATCATCTGCAGTGATTTTGGAGCCCAGAAAAATAAAGTCTGACACCGTTTCCACTGTTTCCCCATCTATTTCCCATGAAGTGATGGGACCGGATGCCATGATCTTCGTTTTCTGAATGTTGAGCTTTAAGCCAACTTTTTCACTCTCCACTTTCACTTTCATCAAGAGGCTTTTGAGTTCCCCTTCACTTTCTGCCATAAGGGTGGTGTCATCTGCATATCTGAGGTTATTGATATTTCTCCCCGCAATCTTGATTCCAGCTTGTGTTTCTTCCAGTCCAGCATTTCTCATGATGTACTCTGCATATAAGTTAAATAAGCAGGGTGACAATATACAGCCTTGACGTACTTCTTTTCCTATTTGGAACCAGTCCCCCCAAGTCTTGCCTCATTATAGTATAAACTCGTTATAGTATAAACTCTCCAAAATCTCAGACAAGATGAGCCTCCTGGGGTGTAGCTTGTGAGCACAGCTTCTGTGGACCTGTGGAACTAAAGAGATGAGTTATCCGTTCCCAAGACAACCAATATACACCTGTGGAGAGGCATAGGGTAGTGGTTATAGACATTCCTATTCAGAAAGGGCAAAAATGGAAGGTATAAAGGAGTCACTCTTCCATAACAGTTAAATCCAGAGATTTCATAATATCAGTTAAGTTCAGTCGCTCAGTTGTGTCTGACTCTTTGCGATGCCATGGACTGCATCATGGCAGGCTTCCCTGTCCATCACCAACTTCCGGAGTTTACTCAAACTCATGTCCATTGAGTCGGTGAGGCTATCCAACCATCTCATCCTCTGTCGTCCTCTTCTCCTCCTGCCTTCAATCTTTCCCCAGCATCAGGGTCTTTTCAAATGAGTCAGTTCGTTGCATCAGGTGGCTGAAGTATTGAAGTTTCAGCTTCAGCATCAGTCCTTCCAGTGAATATTCAGGACTGATTTCCTTTAGGATTGACTGGTTTGATCTCCTTGCAGTCCAAGGGATTCTCAACATATGATTATGTTATTACTCTGACAGATAATGGAATGTGTACTTACGTATTCTTTTGTGCTCTAGAATCTTCTGAGTTAGTAGGATTAAGATATTAACATAAATACTGCATTTTCAGAGGTGAAGTCAATTTTTTTTCTCGGGATTCTCTTATTGCCTTTCTTTGGTTATACCTGATACAATCTCTGTGACTGTATTATTGTATAATACATTGTTGTTTGGAAATCCCAAAGTTTTCTTTTTTGCATATATACAGAAACAGAAGAAGTAAGTACTCTTTGTTGTTTTCTTTTGCAATAATATTTTTTACCCTTTTGGAAAACTTTTCTAACTTTTAAAATATTATATAAAGGCATTTATTATTTTATAATTTAATATGCTTTATTCTAAAATAAAAGAAAATGTACTTCTGATTTATTGTATTATTTTTCAGGATGGATCATTGACTTAAAAGGAGACATTGGAAGACTCCCCTTTTCAACCCACAGCTGCACAGTCTACGTTTAAGGAAGCTGAAAAAAATGAAACTCATATATCTCTGACTCGTAGAAGAGAGGAAAATACTCCAAAGAAACTATGTGAAGTTGTGAAAATAAAATGAAAATAGGAAAACTATCTTTTCTTTAACACACACACATATATATACACACACATATATAATTTACTTCTTGTGTTTTTCACAACAGAAAACTTTTGAACAGTATTATGACATAAGGTAGTTTTTATTAATTAACTTTTACTTGGCTTTGTGCTGTGCTGTGCTAAGTTGCTTCAGTTGTGTCTGACTTTGTGTGATCCTATGGACCGTAGCCCACCAGGCTCCTCAGTCCATGGGATTCTTTAGGCAAGAATACTGGAGGGGGTTGCCATGCTCTCCTCCAGGGGATCATCCCAACCCAGGGATCGAACTCATGTCTCTTACATCTCCTGCATTGGCAGGCGGGTTCTTTACCACTAGCGCCACCTGGGAAGCCCATATTTGGCTACACTGGGTCTCTGTTGCTGTGAGCAGGCTTTCTTTAGTTGCAGTGACCAGGGTCTACTCCCTAGTGGCAGTGCGAGGGCACCTCATTGCAGGGGCTTCTCTCGTGGCAGAGCGTGGGCTTTAGGGCGCACAGACCGAGTAGCTGCGGCGCTCAGGCTTAGTTGCCCTGAGGCACGTGGAATCTTCCTGGACCAGGGTTCCACCCGTGACATAAGGTCATTGTGGCACGATGTCAAGGCCCACTATTCATAGTACAGTGAAAAAGAATTGAGTACTTCAAATGCAGACACGATGGAATCTGGAAAGACCAAACCTTGTTTGTTACAGTTTTCTAAGTAGAATGGAAAAAGCTAAGGAAACATCTTACCGAGTGTGATGTGGCATTAGATGAAGAAAAAACACACAGTAACTGCAAGGCTAATAGAGCCCTGTATAGTTGACTTTTCTGAATATGTCCTGTATGAAAAACCAGTGAAAGAAATCGTGGTGGTGTTATTTTCCAAGGGTAAAGAGTAACTTGTCAGGTCAAAGATTTGGCTGGACACAGAAAGTCTCAGTTAATACATCACGTGCAGTTTCAAGCGGCAACCAGAGCAAGAAAGGTTTCTGTAGAACAAGTTGCCCACCGCTTGGGTCTGATGAGCGACAGATCCGCTCAAAGTGTCTGTAGCAAATACGGATGCTCTCTGGAGTTTCTGGAAAATACCAGCAGGAGAACCACAGCCCAGACCTCTAGGATTTCTGAGATAGTCTCATTTGAGAAAGAGCTTCTGGTTTGCTACTTGGCCTTGGTGAAGATGGAGGCTTACGCATGAAGCATAGAAGGTCCATAAGGCCTGAGCTTCCTCTCTGGTGCTGGGGGTGATACGACTCACCACCCCAGAAGATTGGGTGTGAGCAATCTGTTATCAAATAGACATGCTGTAGGGCCTTCCCGGGTGGTCCAGTGGCTAAAACTCCAAGCTCCCAATGCAAGGGGGCCCGGGTTCAATCCTGGTCAGGGAACTAGATCCCACAGGCTGCAACCGAAGATCCTGCATGCCTGCATGCTGCAGCTAAGGAGATCCCATGTGCTGCAACTAAGGCCTGGCATAGCCAAATAGATAAATATAGAAAAATACAAATGGTGTGTAAGCCCTGAGGCTCATGCAGGTCCAGAAGATACAGAGAGCTCAGCCCTCTTCAATCCTATCACGCTGCTTCCACTCCTTCAATATATGACCATGGCCTCATGGAGAGTTCCTTATGGTCACCTGATGAGGAAAAAAAAACGTGAGCCCCCTTTACAGGTGGATGTATGTGCATTCTGCTTCCACTCATGAAAGTGAAAGTGAAGTCGCTCAGTCCTGTCCGACTCTTTGCGACCCCACGGACTTATAGCCCACCAGGCTCCTCCATCCATGGAATTTTCCAGCCACGAATATTGGAGTGGGTTGCCATTTCGTCCTCCAGGGTCCACTCATGGGTGACTGTGAGCGATGACAATTCTCCTGTATTTCTGATGAGTTGAGGGTGCTCCCGAGGCAGTGGAGAAAGGCCCAGGGCAGAAAGCAAAATGAGACAGATCAATTGCAGTTGAAGCTGAAACTACAGGTGGCCAAATTTCCTGGAGTATTAATGATGTCTGTTGTGGCTCCAATGTTATTTATTTCATTTTCATCTTTGGAAAAGTAACTAAGTGGTGTGTGTGTTTGTGAATTGCTCAGTCGTGTCCAACTCTTTGCGACCCCATGGACTGTAGCCCGCCAGGCTCCTCTGTCCATGGGATTCTCCAGGCAAGAATATTGGAGTGGGTTGCCATTTCCTTCTCCAGGAATGGCCATCCTGTTTGTAAACAGTACATGGAGGAGAGAGCCAGGAGATGATGGAGCCCCCTTCACGTTCCCTGGCAATAGATATTGGCAACAGCCCCTTGAAGGGACAGCCTCCACAGGCCAGAACAAAAAAATTCAACAGCCCCTGTGGGACAGCCTCCACAGGCCAGAACAAAAAATTTCAAGACAGCTAAACCTGGGATTCTAATACTCACACCTAGGCCTATATTATGAAAAACCTTCATTCATAATGACACATGCACCCCAGCATTCACTGCAGTGGTACCTCCAATTGCCAAGACACAGACCCAAGAAAAGGTCCCAGGTTGTATTTTGTTTTTCCCTCATAAAAAAAATAAGATATTTACTTATTTGACTGAGCTGGGTCTTAGTTACGGCATGCAGGATCTTTAGGTGCGGCGTGTGAACTCTTAGCTGTGGCTTGCGGGATTTATCTCCCTGACCAGGGATTGAACCCGGGCCCCCTGCGTTGGGAGCATGGAATCTTAGTCTCTGGACCACTAGGGAAGTCCCGTCCCTTCATGTCTGAAGCAGGTGCTTTGCTAGGCTTTTAGGATGAGTTTCTGGTTGGGAGTGGGGAGGGCACATTGGGAGGAGATGGGCTGGGAGAGTTTTCCAGCTCCAAGCCTAAAGTCACCTCCTCTGTCAGTATATGCATGACTCCAAGTAAGGCCTGTTTCTGTAGCCACTTCTTTGTCTCTGAGCTATATATATAAATGTGGTTTGGGGGATTTCCTGTTCCAGCCCCAGTCCCCAGACCTAGAACTCTACAGGCTAGCCTTCCTTGGGGGCTCAGACGGTAAAGACTCTGCCTGCAATGTGGGAGACCTGGGTTCAATCCCTGGCTCGGGAAGATTCCCTGGAGAAGGGCATGGCAACCCACTCCAGTATTCTTGCCTGGAGAATCCCATGGACAGAGCAGCCTGTGGGCTACAGTCCATGGGGTCGCAGAGAGTCAGATACAGTTGAAGGGACTGAGCATGCAGGGTTTGATAGATTTCTTCTTACATAGCTTAGTTTGGTTGAAGAGCTTATATGTAGATTTTTCATTTATTTGCTTTATTTTGTTTTTTAACTGGTAGTATCTTATCTGGTCTGCTTGTTTGTTGAGAGGAGTTATAGAGAGATTAAAAACCTAAACGGCTACTGTGACCCATTGCCCTTGCCATGTTCTTAGTTTATTGATTTCCCCCCAATTTTCCAATATACTGATTTGAAATTATGAATTTTCCTCTAAATTCTGTTTTTGTTGAAGCCCACAGATATGCTGTGTAAGGCTCTTGTGTCATTGCTTTTTAAGGATTGGGTAATTTCAGATTTGGTTTCTTTTTTGAAAACCCATGGTGTCTATTTTTTTCTCTGCTGGCTAACTGTGCAGACTACACCTGCCCGGGGTACCACTGAGAACTAGGCATGGAGCTTCTGCAAAAGTTTCAACTCATAGGTTCACGGGCAACTGGGTAGTAAGAAAGGAGTTATTTGAGGCAGATTAATTGCTAACACAGTGGACTGAGCTGGAGCAGGGAGCTGGGAGACAGGAAAGGAGGAGGCTCCTGCAGAGACCCAGGGAGCAGCAACTTCAGTCTCAGGGCACCCTGCCCTGCATCCGGTTCCCCCTGCTGATCTGGAATAACCCCTACTTCACCCAAAGTGTATCCTTACCAGTTTTCAGGGTAGTCACATTCATTCCCTCTTGTTATTCCCAATAACCCAATGATCTGGGTCTAATAAGTTTCCCTGAAGTCTTGTGACTTGGCCACACCATGCAGCTAGCAACTAGTAAATCTTGTAATTCCAGGCTGTTCTCTTGGATTCATAGTTCATACACCTCTACAACTATATATGCATGAAACCGTCCTCAGAGATCAAATATTTTAGCAAAATATTTGGTTTTGGCAAATAGACTCTTTTTCACCGATTGGAATCTTTGGTAAATCTTCCATATAAAACGAGTGGCAAAAAGAGTGTACCATTACAAGGTACACTTCCCTTGGGAATCCACATTTATGTTAAGTTTTGGAAATTTTATGGATGTTGTGGAACGGATGAAGTACCTCCATGAAGCCTTAAGTCTCCTCGAAATAGTTTGAAAACCACTGATCTCTCCAGACTTCACTTTGTAGATGAGGAAAAGTGAAAGTGAAGTCGCTCAGTCATGTCCCTCTTTGGGACCCCATGAACTGTAGCCTACTAGGCTCCTCCTTCCATGGGATTTTCCAGGCAAGAGTACTGGAGTGGGGTGCCATTGCCTTCTCCAGAGGATCTTCCTGACCCAGGGATTGAACCCAGGTCTCCTGCACTGTAGGCAGACAGTTTACCCTCTGAGCCATCAGGGAAGTCTGTAGATGAGGAAGTAGAACCCAAAGAAATGGAGGGAACTAACCAGGTGGCGCTAGTGGTAAAGAACTCACTTGCCAATGCAGGAGACGTAAGAGATGCAGGTTTGATTCCTGGGTCAGGGAGATCCCCTGGAGGGGGGCCTGGCAACCCATTTCAGTATTCTTGCCTGGAGAATCCCATGGACAGAGGAACCTGGTGGGCTACAGTCCATGGGGTCATGGAGAGTCGTACACAACTGAAGCGACTGAGCACGCACACAGGCGACCAGAGCACTCAAGGAATGGAAGGCCGGAGGGGAACTCTGGTATCTTGGCCCCCGGATAGAATTCTTCCAATCACAAGGACCTGCCCACTGGCAGCCAGGACCTTAATAGGAATGAGCTCACTAACCGTTTAAGGAAGTGCTTCTCAAGTGGATGCCAGAGAGCATCTTTCAAGATGCTCTTTGAAAAGCAGGTTACAATGCTCAAATAAATTTTGGAAATGCCCTCCTGCAATCCCCTGTAGCTGACTCCAAGAACACATTAATGTGTTTAAGGCCCTGAGAAGTGCTGCATAATAGAAAGCTGTTTATCTTTGCTTAATCCGCTTAAATTTTTTTTTTTTTTAAGAAAATGATGCTCCCTTTTCCTATGAATAGATCTTGCCTTCTGCTTTGAAGCCCAGAAAGGGCTTCTCTTAAGGAACGAATGTCTACGGGATGGTGGGGGCGGGTGGGGTGGACAGAAGTCTCAGGCATCATACCAGTAGGTACAGGATTTCAGGTGTTGACACCTCTACCGTTTCTTTTGCCTGGGAGTTAGCTGACCAGCCTCTCTGGCTGGTGCAGGAATGAGGTATAAAGGAGACAGAAGAGGGGAAAGCAGTGTTGGAGAAATGGGTGGTGCTGACTTCAGATTGCACAGTGGAGTATTGTAATTTTTGTACCTTCTGGGGGAGGAATAACCTGAATGTGGCCAGTGGTCTGGAAGCAGGAGCCATCCCCTAGCCTATTCTTGCACAATTCTGCTTCCTTCCTCTTATTTGAATCCATCTCTAAATCAATGGTTTCCCCTTTGAAATGCTTGATCCTCCCCATTACTGCTGAGCCGTCTTATTGCCTCCCTCATCTGCCTCGGGTCACTCAGTCTCTGCCATCAGACTGTACACGCATCAGCCTGGTCTCCTTCACAGACTGCATGAACGTGAATACCTGGATCCTAAACAAGGGTGAGGTTCCTAATGCTCTAGCCCCTCCTTTAAAGTCCATCTTTCTTTTAAAATCAGAAATAGACAGAGATGAGTAAATTCATGACCACAAGTCAGTTCAGTTCAGTCGCTCAGTCGTGTCTGACTTTGTGACCCCATGGACTGTAGCACGCCAGGACTACCTGTCCATCACTAACTCGGGGAGTTTACCCACACTCATGTCCATTGAATCGGTGATGCCATCCAACCATCTCATCCTCTGTCGTCCCCTTCTCCTCCCGCCTTCAATATTTCCCAGCATCAGGGTCTTTTCAAATGAGTCAGTTCTTCGCATCAGGTGGCCAAAGTACTGGAGTTTCATCTTCAGCATCAGTCCTTCCAATGAATATTCAGGTTTGATTTCCTTTTGGATATCATGACCACCAGAGGGCGCAGCAATTAAGGGTGTCGGAAGGAGGGCTCGAAAACTTCTTTCTGAAGTAAATCAACTCCACAGTCTTGGAAACAGGCTGCTTTTGAATTTAAGTGCAGAGTAGAAGACTGCAGCCTTGATCACCACTTGTGACCTCTTCGTCACTTTCATTTCAAATGTAATAGAATTCTGTTACATCAAAACACACGGTTGCATCATTTTGGTTACCCCTGGGCCTAATTCTATCCCTTCATATATGTGCAGGCAAAGAGTGTTTAGAATTGGTTTTCAGTCTGTTTTCAGAAATGTGAATTCCAATGAGGGGGTTCCTTTCTAATAAAAAGGTGACCATTTTGGTTGCAGTACAAAGCAAGCCTTGGGAAAACAGTGTGGGCAGCAAGATTGCTCTGGGCTGGCCTTCAGAAAACGGAGCACTGTGGTGTTATTTACCACGTGACTGGCAGTAACGAGAGTGGATATTCATTGAGCACCTACTGTATGCCAGTAAGTGTGCCCGGCATATTATCAATAGTACCCCTCATTCTCATGATAAGCTTGCAAGATTATATATTTTCATTTATTAGATATGGAAATTGAGGCTCAGAGATATTGAATGACAATTATACAAAGTTATACAGCCAGCAAGTGGTTGGGCCATGAATCTGTCTCTAGCTGTGTTTGATTGCAACCCAGGTGATTTCCCATTATCTGCACCTTTCTTACCTTTTGATGTTTTCATAATAAAATCCACACTTTTCTTCTTGTTTCCTTTAGGCTAGGTTAACTGTTCTAACAAATAATCCCAGACTCTCAGTGGTTTAACAAGATCAAAACCTTTCTTGCTCATGTTCATGTCCAGTGGGAGTCAGACAGGGGCCTCTGCTCCACGTGGTCCTTCAGAGACCCAGGCGTCTGTCATGTGATGGAGCTGCCATCTTCAGGATGTGGCCTCTAAGGTCTCCATGAGCCAGATACAGAATGGAAGGCCACACCTAGGAGATTTGGATGGGCCAGGCCTGGGAGAGACACAAATAATTTTCCAATGGTCTGAATTAAATCACTTGGTCCTAACCTAACTGCAGGAGGGTGTGTTATTTAATCACTAAGTCATGTCCAGCTCTTTCGTGACCTCATGGACTGTAGCCTGCCAGGTTCCTTTGTCCCTGGATTTCCCAGGCAAACATACTGGAATGGGTTGCTATTTCCTTCTCCAGGCGATCTTCCCAACCCAGGGATCAAATCTATGTCTCCTGGATTGGCAGGTGGATTCTTTACCACTGAGTCACCAGGGAAGCGCAGAAGAGGGTCTAGGAAGTGTAATTTAGTCCCATGCCAGGAAGAAGAGGAGAAAATGGAAATCGATGAGTGCTGTTTCTCTCACACCTCCCTATCTCATGAGGTTGTGGTGGAATGAAATATTATCTGTCTGTATTCTTTATCCACAGGAGCGATTATGGTATCTTAAACTGGGAAGAAAGGGGCTAGAGAGAGAGATCAAAGATGAGCTATATCTGAAGAGAAACTGTGATGACCCAGTGGTTACGAGCATGGCCTTGAATCTGCCCCAGAATCTGAGGGCTTTGTGCTGTGACTATTCTACTGAGGACTGTCCTTCTCCACGACAGATACCCCTAGCTCATTTGGGTCTGTTGGTCACATGGCCCGTGAAACAAAGTACCTGGAACCACAGCTTGAACCTGCTGCACATTCAAAACTGAGGGTTTTTTGAGTCATCAGAGAAATGGAATAAAAATTTAGACTAGTGCTTTCAAAATCCGAGGAAACTGCAAGTATTATGCCTCTTCCTTAGTATCGGGTTTTTCCAACTCAAGTGAACTTTTTGACCAACCCAATATTTTAAGGTGCATGATGCATCAATTCGCTTTTTACCTGAGAGAGATGTGCCAACATATCCCAGACAAATGAAACTTAAAAAAAGTCCGCCAATGTGGTGTGTATCTGAGTCTGTGGAGATACAGCTCCCACTCCTTGCCATGGACGTGTCTTACTAAAGCATTTAAGGTACTCGCCAGCTACTGCTCACCTGTTCCAGTTAGCACAATGTCATCAGTATAGTGCACCAGTATGGTGTTCTGATGTATCATGACTGTGCAAGAAAGTTATCATACCCCTGGGACAGGACAGTGAATGTGGATCGCTGTTCTTGCTAAGTAAACGTCAACTTTTTTGACTCTACCCACTGAAGGATTTCCAGGCACTGTGTTGGTCTGTCCCAATTAAAGACTCATATTTAGACTGAATATCTTGCAGTACTCCATTGTCAGGGGTGAATTTAATCAAAAAGCAATAGAAGCCACCTCTTTTATCTTTCCAATCTTTGTTGGTGGTGCTAATTCTGAAATTCCTCCAAAAATATGATAATGCTTCTGATTAATTTGGAGGTTGGTATTTGGGATGGGGAAATTTCAAGGACTTCCAATTGACTCTTCCAATTGTAATGACCCTTAGCCCACAAATCAGGCCAATACTATGAGGGATCTGTCAGCTGCTAGGTGTATGCTAAGCTTATCTATCCTAACTATATATTTGGGAACTTGGAGAATAACCACAGAGTGTCCCAGATGCACTGGATCCTCTGGATGCTGACTTTGGTCAGGACTTAGAGTCTTGGAATTCCCTTCATCATGGACTCTGAGTCTATGAACCGGCTTAGGGGTAAAGGCCGCAGTTTTTCCTTTGCATTGGACAATGTCAGCCTACTATTTTCCAGATTGAGATTTTCTTTTTCGTGCATATAAATATGGTAGCATTCTAATTGATCATCCATTTACCTTAACTCCAGGACACCAAAAGCTGTTCACAGCAGCCATAAATCCCTGCAGCTCAAGGAATCTCAAATGCCCTCCAACTTGCTTCCTATTAAGTCATTTTGTTCATCATGCCTCTGAAAGCCAATGTTGAGTTTCTCTAAGATGCTGACATTTTCCTCACCAATGTGTTTTTATACCGCCTTAGCAAAGGGTATATTCTCTGAGTGGCAGGTTTTTGGACCATACCTGGGATAAATCTGTTTAATATTCCCATCTCCCCAAGCCTTCTGACATCTTGAATACTATGCCAACTTGGCATTGCCACTTTATTTACTGTAGTCCCCTGTGGAGTCAGGCTCCAAGTAACCATCCCAGCAAACTACCCAGGTATTCTGGACACAAATGAAATTATGAGTCATATGTGAGTTACTACATGTCAGTGAATTCTCCACTCTCCAGTCCTATATTTTGCCAGCCTCTGGTCTAGCACCCTCAAAACTGGTTTTCATTTATGATCCTCAGCTGATGCTAGGTTTTATCATTTCTTTCCTATCTAGGCAATTTCCTCCAGAAACAGAGATTCTGTGTCTCCATCTGACCTTGCTGGGACCTGACTTTGACTATCAATATGGAGACAAGGAGGGTTGCTGGAACAAGGCTAACTTTGTCTTGAGGACGACAAGCACTATCTTGTGAAGAAACTGCTTGGGGTGAGATCACTGAACGTTCTCCAGGCAAGCAGAGTCTAGTATCCTCTGGCAAATGTGAAGGTGCTGCTTCCTTGAGAAGGAGGTTTAAGGGAACTTGGAGTTTCAAGACGCTCGGTTCATTCACCTAAATGTCTCCATCCTAGAGCTCAGAGTCCCACGTGTTCCCTCTCCGGGTTCTGACTGGACATAGAATATTTGCCAAGTTTCTGCATTTTATCTTAATGGCAGGTATGGAGCTCTTATTTTTTATTTTTAAATTAATTTATTTTAATTAGGGGTTCAGGATGGGGAACACGTGTACAACCGTGGCGGATGCATGTTGATGTATGGCAAAACCAATACAATATTGTAAAGTTAAAAAAATAATAATAATTTTAAAAAATAAATAAAAAAATTAAAAAAATAATTTGTTTTAATTGAAGGATAATTGATTTACAGTACTGTGATTTTTTTTGCCATACACCAACATGAATCAACATAGGTATACATGTGTCCCTGGAAAGCTTAACCTCAGGTCCTTGCCCTGATATTCAGCCCAGTCTTCCCTGATACTGCCCCCCAAAAAAGACTTCTTTCAATATTACCATATCTCAGTCGCTTTAGTCGTGTCCAACCGACTCTTTGTGACCCCATGGACTGCAGCCCGCCAGGCTCTTTTGTCCATGGAATTATCCAGGCAAGAATACTGGAGTGGGTTGCCGTTTCCTTCTCCAATATTGCCATACAGGTCATCTGAATTCTAGATCATGCCTTAAATTGACCTCTCTGAGCCTGTTTTTATTTAAATGCGTTTAATGCTGTCATCGGTATCCACCCTAATCTACAATCCTTGTCATTAACATCATTTCTGTAACGGCAACCCACTCCAGTGTTCTTGTCTGGAGAATCCCAGGGACAGGGGAGCCTGGTGGGCTGCCGTCTATGGGGTCACACAGAGTTGGACACGACTGAAGCGACTTAGCAGCAGTAGCAGCAGTGACCACTTGATCTCCACTGGGCATTGCCTGACTTCCTTCCACTTGCACTTTATCCCAGGTAACTACAGTGAAAGTTGAAGAAATGGATCCACCAAATGCAGAGGGATTACTTGTATTCCATGTACCAGCAAGGGAATACCTGTTACTCTCAGACAGATGGACTATTCACCTCCCTAATTCCATCCAGAGGATTATTTTCTAGAATCACTCTTGGACAGTTGTTTTAGCCCATGCTTTCTAGGCTAGGACAGAACTTTAAGCAAAGCTCAAAATGCTAATATTAGATTTGTGACATGCAAGACCAGGGGGATGAGGGTGAAGGAAAATGGGAAGTGAGTGAAGGAAATAAGAAGTTCCCACGATGTTACTGTATTGGCCATTGTGTTACAAGTGGTGGAAAGACATTCAACTCAATTGGTTTGCATGCTCAGGCTGCACTTGGGATTTTCTCCACAAGATTTTCAAGGAGAAACTAGTCCTCAGAGTAATCCATGGAAGGGAGAAATGGGGATAAATTTTTTATGCAGCTTCCTTCTATCTTCCATTCCTTAGGGGTACTAACACCACTGCGTTACATTATCTGGCTCTGTGACCAGATCACGCTCAGACAGCCAAGTGCCGTGTCCTGAGTGTGGAATTTTAGCTAAACCTAGACCTAGAGGGCTGGAGAAGGCGATGGCACCCACTCCAGTACTGTTGCCTGGAAGATCCCATGGACGGAGGAGCCTGGTGGGCTGCAGTTCATGGGGTCGTGAAGAGTCAGACATGACTGAGCGACTTCACTTTCACTTTTCACTTTCATGCATTGGAGAAGGAAATGGCAGCCCATTTCAGTGTTCTTGCCTGGAGAATCCCAGGGACGGGAGAGCCTGGTGGGCTGCCATCTATGGGGTGGCACAGAGTCGGACATGACTGAAGTGACTTAGCAGCAGCAGCAGACCTGGAGGGCACCTCAATAGGGCACATGGTACACATTGCCCTTTGTGGCTGGGGCCTACCTTGGACTTCTGCTCAGGGAGGTCATTTCAAGCAGTAGCAGCAGCACAGATGGGGAGAGGGGCAGAGCCTCAGGAAGGAAACCAAGGGTTATCATTCAAAGATCTAGTGTCACATACTGGAGAAGGAAATGGCAACTCACTCCAGTATTCTTGCCTGGAGAATCCCAGGGACGGCAGAGCCTGGTGGGCTGCCATCTACGGGGTCGCACAGAGTCGGACACGACTGAAGCGACTTAGCAGCAGCAGCAGCAGTGTCGCATATACTGTGCTTCAGGATAACAGGAACAAATTAGGTTCCTGTTACTCCTTCCTTGAAGACTACTTAGCCAGATGCGATTCTGTTACTTTCAAGGGCCCAACATATTGTAATTTAAGGCTTAAAGGTGAACATTGCCCATGAAAGCATCCAGGTGTGCCTAGTTTTATGCAATAGCTCTGCTCCTGAAAAGTATGGGAGAGCTCTCCATGTTTTAAGAATCCAGACGATAACCCTTTCTGTAAAGTGTGGATTCCTTTTTTTTTGCTATGAATGGTCATGCTCTAATTTAGCAGTGGCAAGAGTTCAGTTTCAGTATAATGGGTTTTCTGAAAGGTCCACATGATCCAGTGTTGGATCCCGATCTTCAAAATCTAACTTATTGTTTCCTCAGGCCAGATTGAATTTTTTTCCCCTGGGGATAAAGCCAATGGCTTCCAGATATTGTATGTCCTCAAGTGAACTTAAAGGGCATGCATTTTTCTCTTGAGATGGATCCTGGCTTGCAACTCTGTGCTGGGTTTTGTGGAGCTCCATAGGCTGGGACAGCCACAGGTACTGGTGAAGGAAAACCAGAGTGAAGCTTTTAATTTTAATTAAAAAAATTAAAAAAAAATTTTTAATTGGAGTATAGTTGCTTTACAATGTTATGTTAGTTTCTGCTATACAACAAAGTGAATCAGTTATATGTGTACATATAATCCCTCTTTTTTAGATTTCCTTCCCATTTAGGTCTCCACAGAGCACTGAGTAGAGCTCCCTGTGCTATACACTCAGTTCTCATTAGTTATCAATTTCATATACAGTATCAATAGTGTATATATGTCAATCCCAGTCTCCCAATTCATCCCACACCCAAGCCTTCACTAACTTTTGACAGTAGAACATACAAGATAAGAATAAAAAAAATAATAAAAAAACCACTTAGTCGTGTCTGACTCTTTGCGACCCCATGGACTATATATTCCATGGAATTCTCCAGGCCAGAATACTGGAAGGGATAGTCTTTACCTTCTCCAAGGGATCTTCCAGACCCAGGGATCAAACCCAGGTCTCCCTCATTGCAGACGGATTCTTTACCAGCTGAACCACCAGGGAAGCCCAAGAATACTGGAGTGGGTAGTCTATCCCTTCTCCAGCGGATCTCCCTGACCCAGGAAAGGAACCAGGGTCTCCTGCATTGCAGGCAGGTTCTTTACCAGCTGAGCTACCAGGGAAGCCCAAGCTAATTGAGCTCTGTAGGGTTGACCTTTTAGGATTCGATGGAAGAGATAATCATTGTAGTGACAGGTTCATATTTCCACAGTAGAAAAAGAATACTTTTCCCTGGGATGCTTTCTCTTCTTCGATGGCTTTACTTCTTCATCCAGAACTTCTCGCTAGTCGTGGTGTGCAGGGTCAGTAGCTGTAGCGTTCAGGCTTAGTTGCCCCATGGCATGTGGGATCTTCGTTCCCAGGCCATGATCCCCTGCAATGGAAGGTGGGTTCTTAACCACAGGACCACCAACGAAGTCCTTAAACATCAGTGTTTTAAATACACAATTAAAAGACAGAGACTGTCAGAGTAGATTAAATAAGCAAGGTCCAGTTATATACTTTGCACAAGAAACTCACTTAAAATATAAATACACATCATTAATAGTGGCCTTCCTTTGGAGAAGGAAATGACAACCCACTCCAGTATTCTTGCCAGGAGAATCCCATGGACGGAGGAACCTGGTGGGCTACAGTCCACGGGGTTGCAAAGAGTCGGACACGACTGAATGACTTCAATTCACTAATAGTGGCCAAAATGGTAGCTCAGGAAGATTCTGAGCTCTCTTCTTCCTTCAGGCACACAGAATTTACAGCTATTTATAGAGCAAAGATTGATGAGAAATACAGGAAGATAGCAGAAGAGATTGACAACTGAAGATATAAAGAAGGGACCACTGTTAGACCAGATTACTCAGCGTAAGGCTTGAAAGTGAAAGTGAAGTTGCTCAGTTGTGTCCAACTCTTTGCGACCCCACGGACTGACTGTAGCCTACCAGGCTTCTCTGTCCATGGGATTTTTCAGGCAAGAATACTGGAGTGGGTTTCCATTTCCTTCTCCAGGGGATCTTCCTAACCCAGGGATTGAACCCAGGTCTCCTGCATTGTAGGCAGACGCTTTACCGTCTGAGCTACCAGGGAAGTCCCACTAAGGTTAACACTATCAAACTCTTAGAGGAAAACATAGGCAAGACATTCTTTGACATCAATCAAGGTCTTTTTTGACCCACCTCCTAGAATAATGAAAATAAAAACAAAAATTAACAAATGGGACTTAAAAGCTTTTGTACAACAAAGGAAACCATGAACAAGATAAAAAACAACCCTCAGAATGGGAGAAAATATTTGCAAATGAAGCGACTAACAGGAAATTAATCTCTAAAATATACAAACAGCTCATGCAGCTCAATACCAAAAGAACAAACAATCTGATCAAAAAATGGGCAGAACACCTGAAGACACATTTCTCCAAAGAAGACATACAGATGGCCAAGAGGTATATGAAAAGATACGCGATATCACTAATTATTAGACAAATGCAGATCGAGATTGTAGTGAAATACCACCTCATAACAGTCAGAAGCCACCATCAAAAAATCTACAAACAGTAAATGCTGAAGAGGGTGTGGAACAAAGGGAACTCCCCTTCACTGCTGGTGGAAATGTGAATTGGTACAGTCACTATGGACAACAGTATGGAGACTCCTTAAAAAACTAAAAATAGAACTACCATATAACCCAGCCCACTACTGGGCATATACCCAGAGGAAACCGTAATACCAAAAGATACATGCACCCCAATGTTCTTTGCAGCACTATTTACAATAGCTAGGACATGGAAGCAACCTAGATGTCTATCAATAGAAGAATGGATAAAGAAGATGTGAGATACATCTCTATATATCTATATGTATATAATGGAATATTACTCAGCCATTAAAAAGAAACAAAATTGTACCATTTGCAGAGATGTGGATGGACCTAGAGACCGTCATACAGAGTGAAGTTAAAGTTAAGTCAGAAAAAGAAAAACAAATATTGTATATTAAGGCATATATGTGGAATCTAGGGAAATAGTACAGATGAATCTATGTTCAAAGCAGAACAGAGACACAGACATAGAGAACAAACATATGGACACCAAGGTGGGAAGGAAGCAGTGGGATAAACTGGGAGATTGGGACTGGCATATATACACCACTATGTATGGAACAGATAACTAGTGAGAATCTACTGTGTAGCACAGGGGAAAAAAGACATGACCTGTTTGTAGGACGTTAATTTTAAGTTAACTTTAAAATGCATTCCAACATATATTGCAAGTAGTGAAAGTGTTAGTTGATCAGTCATGTCCAACTGTTTGCAACACCATGATCTGTAGCCCACCAGACTCCTCTGTCCATGGGATTCTCCAAGCAAGAATACTGGAGTGGTTAGCCAATCCCTTCTCCAGGGGATCTTCCCTACCCAGGCATTGAACCCAGGTCTCCTGCATTGCAGTAAGATTCTTTACTGTCTGAGCCATCAGGGGAAACCCAGTATACATTAGGTGCAGACAAATATTGTTTGACTCCACTTATGTGAGATACCTGTGTGCATGTGTGCTAAATCGCTTCAGTTGTGTCCGACTCTGTGTGACCCTATGGATTGCAGCCCACCAAGCTCCTCTGTCCATGGGATTCTCCAGGTAAGAATACTGGAGTGGATGCCAGATACCTAGAATAGTCAAAGTCATAGAGTCGGAAAGTAGATTGGTAGATGCCAAGGGCCAGGGATGGGGTGGGGGGCAGGGGAGCGGTAATATGGAGTTAGTGTTTTAATGGGGGCAGAGTTTCCACTTAGGAAGGTGAAAACTTCGGGAGATGGATGACGGTGAGAGTTGCAGAGCAGCGTGAATGTACTTGGTGCCATTGAACGGTACAGTTAAATATGGTTCAAGTGGTATGTTTTATATTATGTGACTTTTACCACAATAACAAAACATTAAAAATAACTATGGAAACAGTAAAAAGATTCGTGGTTGCCAGTTTTGGGGGAGAGAGGGATGAATAGGCAGAAGACGGGATTCTCAGGGCAGTGAAGCTATGATACAGACATGTCATTATACACGTCAGAACCCCTGGTATGCACAACGCCCAGAGTGGACCCTAACGGAAACTCTGGGCTCTGGGTGCTAAGGACGTGTTAAGGTAGGTTCATGTAACCGATGTACCAGTGTGGTGGGGGGTGTTGACAGAAGGGGAGGTTGGGGGGTGGGCAGCAGGCATATGGGAACACTTTGGATTTACTCCTCGGTTTTACTGTGAACCTAAAACTGCTCTACAAAATTAAAGAGGGAAAGAAAATGATCTGGAAGTCCCACAGAAATTCAGAGCCTCCCCAGATCTCAGGCATCAGGAGTGCCCTGTACCTAAGAGCCTAAAGTGTTTCTTTGTGGGGGCCCAGATTTAAACAAGTCAAAGAGGGACACTTGGGACTGGAGAATTCCATGAGGAAAGTTCTGTGGCGAGAAAGGGGAGGCAGGAGAGAGTGAGTGGTATGAGCCTGGGATCCACGCCCCTGCCCGCTAACATCTGGGTCCGCTCAGCCCTCACTGGCTCCCTCCTCTCTTCTGCACGGCATTGCTTCCTTCTCCCTCAGATCCGGGGCTCAGTCTTGTCCTGTCTCCTTTCAGTCAGAACTTCTTACCTCTCCATTGAATGGTAAGAACAAGACTGGGTCTTCTTTTCTTGTGTCTCCAGGGTGGCCCGGAGGGTACTTAAGGCTTGGCCACAACAAACTGGCTTCGAGTGAGCATTGCATTATGTATTTATCTCTGTTCTACAGACATGCCTGGTCCTTGCAGAAACAGGCCCGTTGGCAGTGAAGCTCCTTTGACCCACATTAGTCCCAGGAAATAGAAGAGATCTCCTTGGTGGTGTTGAGGCTATGGGTGACTTGATTTTATTTCAATATGATTCTGAGGGTTTTGCTGAATTCAGACTTTCCTAGCCCATTTTTTTTTTCATTCATTCTTTCATTGATTCATCACAATTTTTAGGCCACTGGGGTCCAGACTGATAAAGAAATGGTCTCTGGACCCCTACAGTCTTTTCAAGTGTGTAAATCTGAGCTTGGCCACTTACTAGCCTGAGTGACCTTGAGAAAGTCCCTTAACCTCGACTATGAGTTTCAGGTGGTCTTTGTCTTACCTCATGGAATAAATAAAGGAATATATGTAAAGTGCTAATCAAAATTCTGGGTACATGTGATTATTCGAGACCATCCCTCAGCGTCGGTTTCTCTGTCAGGAACTCAGGTGCAGGTCTAGGTGGGCGTAGCATCATCCTGGGCACTTACCCCGCCCCGGGCACTGTGCGCTGGACTCTATGAGCAGAGCCCCTGTCAATCTTCACAGTCACCACTTTGGCGAGTATTTTTATTGATATTTTAGAGAGCTTAGTGATGGGCTGCAAATTACTGGCCTCTGCGGCTCTGAAAGGCTCTTTCTACCAACTGACTGCTTTGTGTGACCTTTGATGGTCTCCCAGGACCCTGTCAGCTTTAACAACGCTCAGTGATCTGCCAAGAAGGGAGGTGTGAGGCTGATGGGGTGGGATGGGAGTGAGCGGCCAGGAGCAGGAAGTGAGACGTGTTCTCACAGCACCTGGTCTGGCTGAAAGGAAATCCAATAGATTTGTGTGGGCATGCAGGCCTGTGTGTGCGCGCGCGCGTGTGTGTGTGTGTGTGTGTGTGGGTAGGCCGACCTCTGTGTGTGTGGGTGTGCAGGCCTGTGTGTATGTGGGTGTGTGCAGGCCTGTGTGTGTATTGGGTGTGCAGGCCCGTGTGTGTGTGTGTGTGTGTGTGTGTGTGAAGGGGCGTATGCAGACCTCTGTGTATGTGGGTGTGCTGGCCTCTGTGTATGTGGGTGTGCAGGCCTGTGTGTGTGTGTGGGTGTACAGGCGTGTGTGTGTGTGTGTGGGTGTGCAGGCCCTGTGTGTGGGTGTGCAGGCGTGTGTGTGTGTGCAGGCATGTGTGTGTGTGCAGGCGTGTGTTTGTGGGTGTGCAGGCGTGTGTGTGTGTGTGTGTGCAGGCCTGTGTGTGTGGGGGGGGTGTGCAGGCCTGTGTGTGGGTATGCAGGCTTGTGTGTGGGTGTGTGTGGGTGTGCAGGCGTGTGTGTGTGTGAGTGTGCAGGCCTATGTGTGTGCAGGCCTCTGTGTTTGTGTGTGTGTGTGTGTGCAGGCCTGTGTGTGTGTGTGTGTGTGTGCGTATGCAGCCCTGTGGCCTTCACTCTGGATCGGGTGGGGAGTGACCCTGACTGGACTGATGGGAGCATCAGTATTATTCTTATATAACCATTTCAAAGAGGTTTCCAGTAACAATAGTGATAGTCAATGGGGTTTCCAATGTTTAGAAAAAAAAATGTGCCAAAAATTCCAAGCCTGGGGCACTGTAATCATAGCAGAGATTTTGTTCAAAGGCTGCTTTGCATGGTAGAAGTCTGACTTATCAAGATCTTCACCTTTGCCAGAGCCCAGTTCTTACCTCTCAGAAGGAAGGGGGCCAGGTGGACCTGCCACCTGCCTTTCTCCAGGCCTCCTAGCCTCTCTGGGTGCTGAACATCATCTTTTGCATTGGTTTGTGTGTACCGGGGGAGGGGGTTGGGAGCTGGAGGAAGGGAATGGACTGTAGGGGTCTGTGCCTTGGGAATCTCATTTTTGGCCTCATCCTGGGCGTTCTCACCTTCCCAGAATGAGCCAGTACATCATTAGTAACAGAGTTCACTGCCCAGACTCACAATCCAGCATATCACCCAATCTCTCTGAGCCTCAGTTTCCTCATCTGTAAAATGGGAAGTCATAGGACCCATTTTACAGACTTATGAAGATTAATGAGTTAGTAGAGAGCATTTAGAAGAGCATCTGGCAAGTTTAAGTGTCATATAAACTTGATGTTGCTGGGCTTGAGAGAAGGAAGAAAGGTCACATCTCAAAAAGAGTCTAGAATCTTGGGAAGTTGAAGCTGTAAGTGGTCTGGTCCAAGCTCAGGGTCACTGTTAGTGACTGCGCAGAATTCAAAACTTTGTCTTCATCTCATGTCTTTCTCCATGGGGACTTTGTTTTCGGAACTCCAAGCCCACGCTCACAGGCTTGGAAACTTCCCTTGTACAGTACTGCATCTGAGTTGCCATCTCAGAGGCAGAAGTGCTCCTGTATGAGTCAGGCTGTGACGGCTTCTCGGGTAGACCAGAAGCCTGTGCCAGGCGGGTTCCCAGGTGAGTTGGAGATGCCTGCCCTTCTGCTGCCCGCCTCTCCCTGGGTAGAGCTTCCTCAATAGACTCTTTGTTCTCAGGACTCTGCCCAGCCCCACCCAGTCTTTAGCTCTCCCACATTCTGGGCTCCAATCTTCACTTAAACCACAAAGCCCTTGCATCAAACCACAAGAAGAAAACCACATGTCTTTTGAGTTGGGCTGTTTGTTTTTTCCTTCCTCTCTTCTTTTTCCCCTCTTTCCTTGCATCCTCACCCCAACACACACACGCGCACACACACACACACCCTTTTATTTCACAGCAGTTTTCCCATCAGGAAGCTGACTCCTGGTTTCATGAAACAAGGTTGCCCAAGATTTTGTCCTGGAACATGTAAACAGAGGGGAGTCCAGAGCCCTTAGGACACCTGGGGGACAAGCTACCCTCTCTCCTGGACCCAGAGGCCTCACTTAAGCTGCCGTCCCAAGAACATGGCAGGTCTGATTTGAGAGCTGCCTCAGGTCTGCGGAAACTAGAGCAGTGGCCCAGCCTTGCACCTGGGGGCCTCTGTCAATGCCAGGCTTGTGGATTCCTGAGTCCAGTGAAGACAGTGGGGTTAGCGCTGACAGCCAGGCTCCCGCTGAGGCTGCCCACACTCAGCGGACTTCCGGCCTAGGGAACACAGGCTGCCTGTCTAGGACTGTGGAGTCCTTTGCAGGGCAGGCAGGGAGAGACAAGGTGGACAGAGTAGGGGAAAATGTTAGAGTCTCATTGGCTTGACTGGCTCTGTGGTCTGAATTCTCACTGCAGGTGAGACAGCCCCAAAGTACTTTCTGTAGGAAAGAAGGTGAAGCGCCTTCAGAACAAAAGGATTCAAGGCACGGCCCTGAAGTCACAGTCGGGTGGGATGGGCTCTACCAGGGGTCATGGATTCAAATACTTTCTGGGCCCAGGCAAGTAATTACACATGCAAAGATGTAATAAGAGAAAGGGCAGCCTAGACAAATAATTTAAATTTTAAAATTCTATTTTTGAAACATTATTGTAGCCAAATAAAATTTATTTCCTGTCCTGATACATCCTCCCCTGCCCCCAGGCTGTGAGTTTTCAACCCCCTTGTATACAGTTCACAGTTCACAGTTCTCCTATTCTGACATAGAAGGCGTCTTAAAGCAAAGTAGCAGAGTATCGAAATCACGGCACTAGGTTGGGTGTTGGCAGAACTGTGGTTAAAAATACAGGCTTTGGTGTCCACCCATGGTATTCATTCCTCATTTTAGCTGTATGATCATTGGATAGGTTACTCAATCTTACTAAGTCTCAGTTTTCTCATCTGTAAGATGGGGACAATGAAAGAATCCACCTCATGTTGTGATGAACCCCTTCATATAGCAGGCACAGCTCAAGAAGCGATGATGGAGATATTCTGCAACCCACCCTCCCCGCAAGCGCTTCCAACAAACCCACACAAGGCTGAATGTCTTTTGCCAAAGAGCACCTGTTTGGTGAACTGAGGGCTGATGTTTTCTGTGGTTCTGGTCTGCGGCAAGAGAGGTGAGAATCAGAGGCAAGGTCAGATCTGCATGGGCTGGTCCTTTGCCTGTGAACACAGAGCAAAAGCTCTCTTTACAGTTGGGCTGTTAATTTTAAATTCAGTAAAGGAGGCTGATTGGGGAAGTTTTCCTCTTGGGTCTTGGAATTTCTCTCCAGACCTCCAATGTTCACCTCCAGCTGGGGGTGCTTGATCCATCTGGGTCAGTAGTGGCCCATTGGCCCTGATCTTAGCAGAAAAAGCTGGTCTGCCCAACACTGAGGAACCTGGCAGGGGGTGGGTAGGGGAACCCGTCCAGTTCCCTAGAGATATTTGAAAGAGGGGCTGAACTAGGCTTCTTGAAAAATACCCTTCTCTCCAGGACCTGTGCATTTGTTACTCAGGAAACTCCTTGAGGTTGGAGACCACCTGATCTCTGAATTGCCAAATCCTCAGCCTGACATCCTCAATAAAGGACCTGCTCGATACACACTGAATTAATGACGAAACTCAGACTTGAAACTAGGAAACAGGGAGAGATTTTTCACGCTTTCGAAAGGAATTTTCATTTCATAAGATGTTTCCCCACCCGAGTTCTTTAAATGGAAACTTCCTTGGTTGTTTAAAATGAGATTGTGCCTTGAGTAGCTGAAACCTAAACCGATGGGCTCAGTTGATCTATACCATCCTCCCACGCCTTCCCTTTCCCCATCATCTTTGTAAGTTCAAACCCCACCGGTCCTTAGTGAGTGGTGACTGGGGCTCTTTTACAGCAGACAGCCTGCTCAGTGCTGCGGACATGACCACACTCTACTACGATAGCTGCTTCCTATAGCAATTTTTCCTATAGAAACATTTCCATAGAAAGGTTCTTTTCCTCATTTTACACATGAGACAACGCACGTTTGGAACTATTTGCTTGTAAGAGTGGTTGAGTCAAAGCCTACACCCAGCCTGAGGGCAGAAACATGACTCAGTGGTGACTCTTCCGAAATGCCAGCCCCTCTATGAAAGCCCTCCTGACTCTAGACAGACTGGACTGTCTCATTTCTCTGGCTCCTAGCGTTCTCTCTATCTTGACCTCACATTCTGTCCTGGGTGGTGGCCGCTTAGGTGCTCGCTGCCCGCTGGCTGCCCTGTCAACCCCTCCCCTAGCGCTCACCCGGGACGGGCGGGCCCACTCCCCCATTCCTCTTCCCAGTGATGCCAGGCTCCATGCCAGCCCCCCAGGGGCCTCGCTGAGTATTTCAGTTCCGTTATCTCCTGGTCCCTGAAGAGGGCGCTGATGCTCTTCAGGAAGGAGTCTAGCAGAAAGGTAGAGGCGACAGGACTCTGAGAATTGGGGGGGGGGGTCCTGAGGGGCGCTCGTGAAGTTCTGGTTTAGCCTGGGCAGCTCTATGACGTGCCCTCTAGGGCTGTTCCATCCCGGTAAGACCTGGTAACAAGCCAAGAGGCGCCAAGTAAGCTTGTGGCCCACACCCTCCTGCTTGGCCTCCCTGCCTGGGCCCCTGAAAGGCCCCAGCTGGCCCTGTGGCATGGTGCTGCCTGAGTTCAGGCCTGTCGTAGCCACGGTGCCAGCTCTCGGTGCTCGGGATCCCTGCCCTCGCCCTTCGGCCTTGCTTGCAGACCTGCTGGGAGAGGACGGGCAGAGCCCAGCTGGCCCTCACCCTCATCACCACCAGTCACTCTGAGCACTGCTGTCTTTCCCCTGTTACTTTGTAATTAACTTGGAACCCTGATG
This sequence comes from Bos taurus, assembly GCF_002263795.3. Taxonomy (NCBI): domain Eukaryota; kingdom Metazoa; phylum Chordata; class Mammalia; order Artiodactyla; family Bovidae; genus Bos; species Bos taurus. The sequence goes on along the minus strand of NC_037351.1, from coordinate 48,131,275 downwards.
TAAGGCCTTCCTTGGTGACTCAGTCGGTAAAAAGAATCCGCCTGCTGTGAAGGAGACCACCTGTAATGCAGGAGACCTGGGTTCGATCCCTGGGTCAGGAAGATCCCCTGGAGAAGGAAATGGCAACCCACTCCAGTATTCTTGCCTGGGAAATACTATGGACAGAGGAGCCTGGCGGGCTACAGTCCATGGGATTGCAGAGTCGGACATGACTTAGCAACTAAACCACAACCCCCTGGGTGTGGTCATCTTGGCCTCATATCCACTGTCTGCCTGGATTGTGCTGGCAGCCCCCTGTCATGGGCGGCGGGTGCGGGGAGGTTACTGATATTGCTCCTGTTATAATGAATACCTAGAGGAACTGAGGCTCAAAGTCCTTAAGCAAAGAGGCAGGGATGCAGTGTGTGGCCACCCATCTGAGAAAGAGGGGCCTGGTGGTCCGGGGAGAGCTCCCCTGAGCTGAGAACTGGCAGCGTCTTGTTCCGGGGCTGGCAGGGCTGGAGCTTTGCAGTGCATCCTGGCAGCCACTGGAGCACTCCTGGAAGGCAGAGTCATAGAGCTGGATGAAGGTGGCCCCCCGATTGTCCTCCCAGGTCCCGTCCAGAGACCTCACAAATACACGGGAGCTCAGCAGGTAAGTGACTCGCTTGGCTCCGCCCCACGTTGGCTCACAGCTGCTCATCAGGCTCAATGAATTTGGCAACCAGTTCCCAGAAAGGGCCTCGCCAGCAGCACCTGCACCACGTGATGAGCCCAAAGGAACTTTCCTGCAGTGCAGACTGGGGACGAGGAGGCGAAAATCCAACTGCTGTCTTTTCTCTCTTGCTTCTTCCTTCCCCTCCCTTCCCTCCTCTCCCCTCCCCTTCCACCCTCTTTCACTCCCTCTCTTCTGTTTACTGGGGGCAGAGGTACAGACAGGAGGAAAAGGTAATATTATGTTTTCCTTTGCACTCAATGCCCTGCATTTGAAATATTCGAGCTCAAACTATCCATGGATCAGACTCTCTGGGAGAAAAGAGACTACAATTCTGGGAACTGGGGTGACCCACCACTCACCAAGATGGATGAGGCTTGTGGGGCCTCCAAACACCTCCTTCCATGCTGTGAATTAGGTACCTACCTTCCTCAGGACCCTCTCTTCCATCAGATGCCCCTGTACCCATCCATCCTCACTTGGATCATGTATCCGCCATCCCCACCCCTGCCCTGAGGGGCTGGGCCAGACTCCTCCCCACTCAGCTACAAGGGGCCGGCTCTCGCCTCTAGGTCTGATGTGTGACAGACTTCAGAACGAAGGTTACAGCTCACACTTGACATGGCTTGGTGCCTATCTCAGACTTAATCCTTTAATTCTGCAGAAACTAAGGCTGCAGAGTCTAGCCTGGCAGATTAGGGGCATTTTGCTTGAGTCTCCAGTTCTGCACACATTTCCCTTCAATCTAGAGACTTAGGGGCTGCGGGATACTTAATAATGGGTTGGCTATATTTGATTTCATTCAACACATATTAATGAGGAATCTACCATGTGCTAGGCATTGTGCTGGACTAGGAGGGTATAAAGACAACCCCTGGGTGTGTATATGGCTGGTGCCAGAGGCAGAATTGAGGCGGCTGGCAGACTTTCTCTATTATGCCTCTGGGTGCATTCCTCATTGTTAATCGGGTCTAATATGAAAGACTCCATCAAGGGAGTTGGACCACAGTAAAAGGCTGATGGGATCTTAACCACATCACTCTCTCTGGGACTTTGTAGACTGCTGCATCCTTGAAGGCCCAGTTCAAGTTATATCTCTGCTGTGAAATCTTCCTTCCATTCATTCATTCAACCAGAAAATCACAAGGGTGCCAATATTGTTTATGTATAGATAAGAATGCAGAGAATATAAAGCATGGCCCCAGCTGCATTCTAGTAGGGGGAATTCCTTCATTCAGCAAATATTGATTGATGACCATAGACCATGGTCTAGGCATTGCACAGGGCTTAGGGCACATGGCTCTGAACTAGACCAACATGGCTTCTCCCCTCCCAGGGCATTAAGTCTGGGGAGGGACATGGATCCCGCTAGGCTGTGCTCAGTGGCAGAGTGGAGGGAAGTGTGGGAAGCAATGAAGCTCACAGACAGGCTTCTGCCCCAGGTGGCAGGTCTCCCGAAGGGTGATTCACCCTGTACTTAAATAATCACAAGAGAAGGTGGTGACTGCTCAGTACCTCTTGCGAGGTGCCCATGAGGATTCGTGCAACAAGACCTGCAGTGGGGAGGGCTCATCCCGCCCTGGAGAAGTCTTCCCAGAAGGAGTGAGCTTTGGAGTTGGTTCTTAGAACTTCCAGAATGACTCTAGTCCACTCTGGACTTTTTTCTCTCCTGAAGCACTCCCAGCTGTTTTCACAAAATTTAACTCGATTGTTCATGAAATGGTTACGTAATTCTTCCCCAGCTTGCTTTTTGTGGGTGTCCCCTGCTCATCCCTCACGTCATAAACCCCAGGTAGACTCTGGGGACCACAGTATCTCTTGGGTCCCCCTAGACCAGGGTGGTGTTAGGATTGGACAAAGGACACAGAACTGGGAGCCCAGGTGCGTGGGCAGGTATTCCTTGCTGCCCCTTTATGCCCTCCCCAGGACACATGATGCCCACGGGAAATCAGTGCAGGGCCATGGGAGAGGGAACTTCTGAGTAGGTTCAGGGAAAGCTGGGCCTAGGCTCTGCCGGGGGAGGTCTTTAAATGGAGCAGAGGCAGAGAGTCAGCACAGCCTGCGAGAGAATTTGCTTACACTTTACTTTTTAATTTTTTTGACCACACTATGTAGCATGTGGGATCTTGCTTCCCTGACCAGGGATCAAACCAGTGCTCCCTGCAGCGGGAGCATAGAGTCTTAACCACTGGTCAGCCACGGAAAGGCCTGCTTACACTTTAGATTATTTATTTATATTGGGAAAATTAACTGAATTAAGCTTTGAATAAAAAGGACTCTATTTAAGGACAATTAAAGGGTGGCATTTCCCACCAGAGATCTGCCATCAAACCATGTAGCTTCATTTTGGAAGCCACCAAGTGTTCACGTGATGTAGTACAGAAGTAAGACACAGTAAGGAGTGTCCTGCCCACAGCGGGACAGCCCAGGTGGCCACCAGTCCCTGGTGGCTCCCTAGGTGCCCGGAGGTATAATGACGGATAGTGGGCATTGTGGTGGGCGTGGTGAGTCTGGAGCACTGTCTGTTTTCTCAAGCCCTTTCAGAGAGAATAGACCACCAGTCTAAATTCAGGATTTAGTCTTCTGGTGAGATGGGCTGAGCTAAATGGCTTGCCATGTTTTCCTGTTCCGCATGCTCACAGGTGGTGGGCATTGCCCCAGTGTCCTGATCTGAGGACCTCGGCTAGGAATCTTCCCACTGCTCCTAAAATAGCCTCCCCATCCATCTCCATGCGTGACATCATCTGTAAAAGAGGTTTATCCTTTTTGGTTGAGATATGTCTTTCCTGCGTGTTCCTTGCAATAACACAACTCCGTCTAGTAGGCAAGTCAGCATCCTTCAGCTTTCAGCACAGTTTCTGGACACCTAGTATGTGTCCAGCATGATCCACAGAACTGCGGACACAGCAAGGAGCCCAACAACACCCCTGGTCTCTTGAGCTTACATTGTGGAAGGGGAGTCAGACTGTAAATGAATATATAATAGATTAGGGATGGCGGGGCAGCTGGGAAATATGAGACAGTATAGTGGGGCAGTGTGCCATTGTGTACGGGGTGGTCAGGGAAGGCCACTCTCATGGTTCGGAGCTTCCAGAAGGACTACAGCCTACCCTGGCCTTTCTCTTTCCAGAGCTTGGGAACAGAGTCTCGGGAACAGCCAAGAAGCCAGAGAACTGGGTGTCAGGTGGAGAAGGAGAGAGGTGGGAGTTGAGGTCAGATTGTGGGGCCAGGCAGACTATACAGATGGCCTGGGGTTTTACTCTCAGTGGTACAAGAAGGCATGGGGAGCCTTTGAGTGGAGCAGAGACATATGATGATGCCTTACAAGCCCACTCAGCAGCATGACCACCTTGAGCGTTCTGTGGATTGAGGCTGGAGGGAAGGGCAGGAGTTGGAGACACCAAGGGTATTGAAGGCCAAGCTAGGGACCTGGGACTTTATTGTGAGGTCAATGGGGATCCATGGAGGACTTTTGAGTAAGGGAGTTAGTTCTACTCCTCAGTTTAGAACAGAGGGCCCTGGCATAGGGAAATGAGGTCATCTACCCCAGAGGAGTACCCTGGTAAAGAATCCTACCCCTGGTAAAGAATCCACCTGCAATGTGGGAGACCTGGGTTTGATCCCTGGGTTGGAAAGATACCCTGGAGAAGGGAATGGCTACCCACTGTGGTATTCTGGCCTGGAGAATTCCATTGACTGTATAGTCCGTGGGGTTGCAAAGAGTCAGACATGACTGAGCGACTTTCACTTTCACCCCAGAACACCCAGCTAAATCAAGGTGGAGCTGGGAGGGAAAGCCAGGTCTTTGGATTCCCATTCCAGAATACTATGAGGTTTCTCCTGAATGAAATGAAACAATTCTTTGGCACATTCTAAGTTTCATGCCCAGCTCAAGTACCAACCCATCTAATTTTAAGAACAACCCTAAGAGGTAGACATTATTATTATTTCCATCTTACAGGGGAGGAAACAAGGCACAGAGGGGTTGAGCAATGCATCTGAGGTTACATGGCTAATAAACAGTAGAGCAGGCATTTGAACCCAAGCAGCCTGGCTCAGGAGTCCATGCAGTCAACAACGGCTGCAGGGCTTGCTGTCTTCAGCATGTAGTGGGAAGTGGGCGGGGCACTGGCTCCGGGACCAGTTATCAAGGTGTTTCCTGGGCTAAGCCAGCTCCGGTCTTGTCTGGTCTCAAGCCCCTGTGCTTCTCCCACAGCCCCGTCATGGGTTACAGGACAATCCGGCCGCTAAACGTGACGTTGGCTGCTGCTCAGTCACCCCAAAGCAGATGGAGCCGTACCATAGTTCTGGAGGCTTGAAAGGGCTCTGCTTAGAATTTTTATAAAAAGACTGTGTTCCTTAATTACCTCAGCCCTTGCTGTCCTGTGCTCCAGATAGCCTTCCACATGTATTTCCTGAATCCAAGGTTGGATTGTGTGTGCCTAGTCGCTCAGTCGTGTCTGATTCTTGCGACCCCACAGACTGTAGTCCGCCAGGCTCCTCTGTCCATGGGATTCTCCAGCAAGGATACTGGAGTGGGTTGCCATTTCCTGCTCCAAGGGATCTTCCCAACCCAGTAATCAAACCCGGGTCTCCTGCATTGCAGGCAGTCTCTTTACCGACTGAACTATGAGGGATGCTAAAGGTTGGCTTAGCATGCAGGCAAATAGTAAGGGACAGTGCTAGGGCTCTCGGAGACTTCCCCTTCCCCACGCCCCTGGGGGAACTTCTGAACCCTCCTGATGACTGGAAGTTGCTTGAACAGCTCCACTTGACTACACTGGATAACTATCCAAAGACAATAAAAAGCCCTAATGCCTGGGTCCTGTGTGGTGCGTGCTAAGTCACTTCATTGTGTCCGACTCTTTGTGACCCCATGGACTGTAGCCCACCCGGCTCCTGTGTCTATGGGATTCTCCAGGCAAGAATACTGGAGTGGGTTGCCATGCCTTCCTCAATGCTTGGGTCCTGCCCCACACCAAATGAAACTGACTTTCTGGGGTTGGCCCCAGGCAACAAAAGATACTTTTAGAAAGCTTTCTGTGTGAGTCTAATGTGCAGCCAAGTTGAGAATTCCTGGCCTGGACCATATTATAGAGAGAAATTGGTTTGTCCGGGATCACACGGCCATCAGTGGCAGGACTGGAATGAAAAAATCCAGGTATTTTGTTTCCAGAACAATGTCCTTTTCCAAAAGAAATAAAGGTTGGAAAAGGCAAGCCTCGTGGGGAGGGACACGCATATCAGTGCACATAAATTTTTGGATGATGGAGGATGCATTAGAGTAGAAGAGTGGGCCCCAGGGCAGGGGGCAGAAGGAATAAGCTCTACAAAAGCCAGGGGGCCCTGGAACAAAAACTGGGCTCTACCAACATTACTGCTTTGCCAAGGATAGGCGCTGCTAGGGTCGCACCATCAGCAACATCACCGGAAGGCATGGGCCACAGGCCTTGCCCCTGGTTGAGGGAGAAAACGTGTGGATGGTCTCCACTGAGGGTTAGGAGCACACAAGCTTCAGCCAGAACAACGGCTCCATCGAAAGGATCACATTTACCAGAAATGCTTTCCTTAGAGCATTTAACACCGAGGAGGAGATTGTCCTTCTCCACTGAGGCCTCAGCTATGGGAGACACTGAAGGAACAGGATTGGGAGGCAGGGGAGTGGTTCAGCACTGAGGGGTAGATGCAAAGGAAAAGTGCCCTCCCCATTAGAAAAATTCACAGACGCCTTTTTATCCACTGGGCCTTAGCGCCTTTGATGATTTGGGGTGATCTCTCTGCCGTAAACAATCCAGAATGCCAAATCTCCAGGGAGTGGTTTGATGGTAGAATCACCCAAACTGAAAGCTGATGGGGTTGAAAAGGATTCCTCCTCAAAACTGGGCATGTCCCAAAATTCCTAGGGGAAAATTCCCGGGAAGTCCAATGAGGAGGATTTCATGCTCTCACTGCCAAGGGCCTGAGTTTGATTCCTGGCTGGGGAACTAAAACCCTACAAGCCGCGCATGGTGTGACAAAAAAAATTAAAAAGAATAAAAAATAAAGAAGTGGCGGGGGGGAGGCTGGAGCTTGTGTTGGGAAGAAGGAGCCTGGGGGAAATCTCTGCGACTCATTCTTAGGCTTTCTTCCTGCCTGGCTGGTTCCGTGCACATGGGTGGTCAGTCGTGTCTGACCCCATGGACTGTAGCCCACCAGGCTCCTCTCTCCATGGAATTCTCTAGGCAAGAATACTGGAGTGGGCTGCCATGCTCTCCTCCAGGGGATCTTCTCTACCCAGGGATTGAACCTGCATCTCCTGCATTGGCAAGGGGATTCTTTACCACTGAGCCATTTGGGAAGCCTGTTTCCTTAAGAGACACCAAAGCTTTCCAGACTACAGGCCACCAGAGGGCACCCCTAGACAGGACCCGGGAGGGTACCGGGTGGCTCGGCAGAGGGAAGAGCGCACACACAAGCTGCAGTATACTGAGGAGGCTCAGGAAACAGGAATGTGGCATCTGGAGCCACACCCAGCCCCTGGCCTTTCCCATGATGGCCACGACCACCCTCCCTTCCTGGTGGCTTCTGCATCAAGACAAGCCCTGCAGGGTCTGGCCTCAGTGACAAGCTGGGATTATCTTTGTCCTTGTTTCCAAGATGAACTGGAAAAGTCAAGTTCTCTGTAGATGAACAAAGACTGGAAGGCGCTAAAGATGCTGCTTCAGTAGCCCACCTCAAGGGCCGACGGACCCAGCCCCCAGCCAAGCCATCTGTATCTGGTGACAATGCCAGTGATGGTTTTAGCCTAAACCTTTGTATATGTACCTACATTCCTTCTACAGTTTTTTCAGTAGCCAAGTATGGATGTGAGAGTTGAACCATAAGGAAGGCTGAGCACCGAACAATTGATGCTTTTGAATTATGGTGCTGGAGAAGACTCTTGAGAGTCCCTTGGACAGCAAGTAGATCCAACCAGTCAATCCTGAAGGAGATCAACCCTGAATATTCATTGGAAGGACTGATGCTGAAGCTGAAGCTTCAATACTTTGGCCACCTGATGCAAAGAGCTGACACATTGGAAAAGACCCTGATGCTGGGAAAGATTGAAGGCAGGAGAAGGGGACGACAGAGGATGAGATGGTTGCATGGCATCACCAACTCAACGGACATGAGTTTGAGCAAACTCCTGGAGATAGTGAAGGACAGGGAAGCCTAGTGTGCTGCAGTCCATAGGGTTGCAACTGAACAGCAACAATATTTCTTCTGCACGTGAAATGAGACCTATCTGCTTGTTTACATGTCTCCAGAACTCAGGTGGGTTCCTTGAGAGCAGGAACCATATTCTCTGAGCCTCTGTTCTTAGCTGAACTGAAATCTATGTTACATACATAGAGCGTTTAGTCCCATTTCCCCAGTGAGACAATAAAGACCCCTGCAACATGATGCCTGATTGGGTCTCAAAGAGAGAAAACTTTTCTGTTCCAAATAGGCTGGTCCATGATGCTAGGACAGAGGTCAGCAAACTGTACTCCCTGGGTGAGATCTTTACCATTGCTTGTTTTGTAAATAAAGTTTTCTTTGAACAAAGCCAGGACCATTTATGTAGCGTCTGTGGCTGCTTTTGTGCTACGGCAGCAGGGTTAAGTAGTTGCCAGAGTATCCTTTACAGGAGACGTCTGCAGACCCCGGTATCAGGAGAACAAAATGGTGCACTGGGCTCTGGCCACTAGCAGGGCACCTGCCTCTGGACTCCGGGGCACAGCAAGGCGGGTGGTGTCATTGAGACATCCAAGACTGAGAACCAGGCCCCAGGCACGCCTGCTCTATTTTGTGGGGACACACAGCCAGGTTGAGTGGCCATGGGTCTTGCGTGTGTCCTTTCAGCTCCTGGTTTGGGGCTACAGTGCAAGTCTCCTAGCAGAGCTTGGGAGTGACCGGCCACTTTACAGTAACTCTATTGTCTCTAAAAAAACAAAAAACTGTAAGAAGTTTTCCTGAGATCTAACACACCTACCACGCATTTAAAGTGTACAATTCAGTCCATCGTCTTTTAACCTCCTCTTCTTGTGGCCTCCCAGCTGGCACTTCCTGAAGTTGCACCTGTATGGACTTGTTCTCTGTCAAGATTTCAGTGAATTCATTCACACTCTAGTGTACGTCAGTGATGAGAGTATGATCTCCTAGAATCTCTGGGTGACCAGTCCATGCAGTATCCTTTCATTGCGGGTAGGGTTTTCTAGAAGTGGAGGTTGAGGACAGGGGGAGATGCCCAACAGTGATGCAGCTGCAACAAAGCCTCAGCCAACCCAGCTCTGAACGCCCATCAGGGCGTGTTCTGCAGCTGCCTGGAGGCTTTGTATGCCTGCTGCCTCCCATTATACACATGTGAGCCACAGGGGAGAAGACTCCCTGCAACCGAAGCCAACCCTGAAGAGCTGATGCTGGAGGCTGTCCACTCACCTCTGACCACGCTCCTCACAGCTGGACAACAGTGCTTCCCAGAAGGGGCTCTCGGGTTGCATCTCCATGTGTACCCCAACTGTTTCACAGAATCCCATCACCCCGTGGTCAGCTAGCTCCCACCTCCACTCTTCCCGGACCAGGATAAGCAAGCTCCCTTCCGCGGAGGCAGCCCACCTGCATTGCACAGGGCTCTCGGCCTCCCTCTTCTGAGCCCTCACCTGAAACAGGTGAGCACCGGTCTGGTTTCTGCCGTCAGAGGTCACACAAATTAATCTCGATGACAATAGGGAGCCTTTCCCAACCTGGCCCCACCTCTGGTCTCTCCATCCATTCTGCATGAGATGGACACCTATGGTCTCTGTCCAGACTAACCTGGACAATTAGTCCAAGTCCCCCAGAGATGTGGTTTCAGCTCCCTTCGAATGCAGTATTTTCAGAGGACCTGCCCAGTCATTGCTCAGACCCGCACAGCATGTCCTTCTTGTTCTGGAGAACACAGTCGAGTCATGGTGTTGACTTGATGGAAGTTTATCAAAATCCTCAGCTGTTCTCACCAGCTACTGCTAATCCCCACAGCCCCAGACTGTCCTGCTGGAACTGGCTTCCCGGATCCAAGGATAGAATCCCAGCCTCGTCTCTGTTTGGTCCAACTTTTAGACCATTCCCAAGAGAATTTGCATTTTTACAGCAAAAGAAAAGTATCTGATGAGGGACTTTTAGCTGGATCAAAAGATGAATATTTAGCCCTGGCAGTTCTGTTGTCCCTGAAGACACCTGTACATTGTGTGTGCGTGATAAGTTGCTTCAGTTGTATCTGACTCTTCTAGATCGTCTGGACTGTAGTCAGCCGGGCTCCTCTGTCCATGGGATTCTCCAGGCAAGAATACTGGAGTGGGTTTCCATGTTCTCCTCCAGGGGGATCTTCCTGACCCAGGGATCAAACCTGTATCTCCTGCAAATCCTGCATTGCAGGCGGAGTCTTTACCGCTGAGCCACCAGGGAAGCCCCTATAGATTGGCACTTTGGCTCAAACAACTTTAGCATTAACCCCTTCCTGGAGGGTCTCTTTATTTTAAGATGTAAGGAAGAAGCCTTCTATCTTAACTCAGTAATAATATAGAAAACATACAAAGTTTACATGAATTTATAAGGGAAATTAGAGACTTCAATGGAGAAGGCAATGGCACCCCACTCCAGTACTCCTGCCTGGCAAATCCCATGGATGGAGGAGCCTGGAAGGCTGCAGTCCATGGGGTCGCTGAGGGTCAGACACAACTGAGTGACTTCACTTTCACTTTTCACTTTCATGCATTGGAGAAGGAAGTGGCAACCCACTCCAGCGTTCTTACCTGGAGAATCCCAGGGACGGGGGAGCCTGGTGGGCTGCCGTCTATGGGGTCACACAGAGTCAGACACAACTGAAGTGACTTAGCAGCAGTAGCAGCAGAGACTTCAAAGTCATTTCACATCTCCTTTCAGGCAGCCTTAGGCACTATTCAGGCCTCTCTGGAGCAGGGTAAGGGTATTTGACGTAGATAATTGTGTTGTCCACCCCAGTAAAGATGGCCATGCAAAGCTAAGACGCATACAAGCAAACCAACCAAACAGAATCAAAGAGACACCCCACCTGCCATTCTAGACCACTAGATTTTCAGAGCATGAGTGTCCTTCAGCGATAAGCCAGCTGACTCCTTTTTTTTTTTTCTTTTTTTTTTTTTTTAAACAGGCTAAGCACTGAGACCCTGGAAGAGAAATCACTTGCTCACGGGAATAGATGGAACCAGGTTTATGGTGCCCTGATTCTGAGACTAAGAATGCATTTAATATGCATGGTGTTAGGGAGGTGCCACTCGGAGGGACGGGACTGAGGTTGGAATGTGGAGGTGTGAAGAAGCTTCTCAGGTTCTTTTCCTGGTGATCAGAGTCATAGAGGCAATCCTGCAGCCAACTGGCAGGAGCTACCAAGAGTTATCTATTTCATCTCTCCACCTGTAAGGTGGTCCTTTCTCATTTATCCAGCTTGGGTTAGGGACTCTTTTTTTGGTTGGATGCTCATGTTTATCAGTCAGTGTTAACAGAGCACCAGTTATGTGTCCAATACTGTATTATGATGTCTAAAAGAATTTTGAATTATCCCAGCACATAGGGAGCTTGCAGTCTAGGGGCCCCATGACATATACACATGATATACATGTGAACACTAATGGTGTGATGCAGAAAAAATTTCCCTGTAGGTAGCGTCAGCCTGGGTCAGCTGACCCGGGGGTTCATCCCAGATCCACTCTCTTGTGTGTGAACCTAAGTGCAGAGCCACCTTCCATGGTCTGAAGAGGAAGCCACGCTTGTCAACAGTCATTTCAGGTGGCTGCTTCCACCCGACATCTCCCACCGCTTCTAATGGAAACAAGACAGCTTTTCTCCAAGTTCCAGAGGACTGTCTTTCTTGATCCTGCCCCTGGGGGTGTGCTCATGACCCTGCCATTTGGCAAACAGTGAGGAAACCAGTGGGACTGGGGTTTCCAAAATCTAGGGCATGGTCCCTGCCCTTGAGAAGCAGCTAGCAATCTAGCTGAGAGAAGACTAGCATAAGTTTGAGAGCAGTAAAGAATGAGTGTGTGGTTCCGACTGTGACTGGGAGAATAGTTCTTTGATGGGCAGGGGGATGGGGACTGAGTAATTAGAAAAAAACCTCCAGGGTGGGGTCACTTGTGCTAGGTCTTGGGGGCACCAGTACAAGAGTACCAGGCTTGGAGTTTGGGGTACAGGCTTAAATGAGGGGTCACTCAAATTAATGCTGCAAAGGGACGCCGTTCCTCTGCTCTTTGAATTCCCCACCCATAGTGTCCAGAGCGCCTGACAACTGTGTGAGTCCTTCAGGTCAGGAAAGGTCTGTCTACCCATCAACGCACATGTTCTCAGATGACCCTGCTTTGCTGCTATAACTGGCTCTTTCCCCGCAGCTGTGAGTCTCTGTAGTTCCTTCAGCCTCAATTTCCCCACACACAAAATGGACAGGAGGTCTATGCCCCTGTTCCTCTCTAAGAAGGTTGGGAAGATAAATGGCATAATAAGCCAGATCAATTTTCATTTAAACTCTTCTCCCTCAGTCTGTGAAGCATTGTTGCAGAGACTTCTGGAAGAAGAATTTCAGACAATGATGGCAGCCTTTTCCTCCCTTCATTCAACAAAAACAAATTTTTTTTAGTTCAAAGAATGGAGGAAGGACAGCCACCCGGCAGCTATACGAGTGGGCGTCGTTGTCACCTCTCCTGAGTGTTTTTGGGCTGCTGGACGTGGCGCTTGGAAATGTGGCACTTGGAGCCGGCTCGGCTACAAGGGAGGACCACAACCAAACCGGTAAATGCTTTTCCAGATGCTGCAAACCAGCCTTTCTGGGCCGGAGAGTGTGAGGCGAGCTGGATGAGGGCCTGCAGATTTCAGGGCTCCAACCCGACCCACGTCAGGAATCAGCTGAAGACTGATGTCCCCTTTTCCAAAGAGGAGGCCAGGACAAGAGCTCGGGAGGAGCCAGGTTTGGAGACCTTGGCAGGAGATCTGCCTTCTGCCCCCAGAGCCTGGATCTGAGAACCTGGGATCTGATGGTCCCACAGTCTTGGCAGGATGCCATGTTTCAATTGGCATCCTCGGCTGTGCAGGAGGAAGTCAACCATGGCCGGACCTCCTGGACCAGTTTGGAAGGGCTGGGAGCATTGTTCAGAGGAGTTCCCAACCCTGAGCACACGCCATCCCACTGCCTTCATCCAGCACGAAATCTTGGTTCTGAGTTGAGCGCCAGACGTGACTTTCAAAACGCACAAAAGGAACACAGGATTTCAACAAATCAAATCTTGCTCGGCATTTGACTGTAATGAAGTGGATATCAAAGGCCATCCTCTGCACGTTTGCCCTCATTCAGGGCACCTTCCTGGTGGAGGTGTCCTGCTAAGAGAAACCAGCCACTGGTTTGAGTGTTTCCTCTTAGAGTTGGATTTGGAGCACTGTTGGGGCTGAGTACTCAGCACCATTGTGCAGTGATTGGTACATGTTTCCTTGAGACTAGAGTTGGGGGAACGGGGTACATTGGTGGCAAGATCCCTGGGAGTCTGCACTTTTGGAATGAAGTCCCTTCTAGGCCACTAAGCAGCATATGTCTGCAGGCAATCAAGTCCCTCCCTCTTTGGCAGGTTCTGAACTTCCTTCTAGCTCTAAATTCTAAACAGGAGTGTTTCAAGTGCAAGTGAAAATTATATTTTTAATATAAGTAGAGGGTTGTCAGCAATCTCCAGTAAAGGTAAAGATTTTCGTGAGTCCATGGAGATTTGATTTCCTTTAAAATTGTTGTTATCTATACTACACATATAGTGTTTATATCTATCTATCTGTAGATATATCTATATCTATCTATCTATAGATAGATATAATAAAGACAGTTCTAGTTCAATCTGGGTGGGTATAAAGAACAGAAGTCCACTCAAAGTAGCTCAGGAATAAAAGAGGTTTATTGGGTCCCATAAAACCTAGGGTCAGGGCAGGTCTTACAGGGGCTAGAACTGGAAACTGGAAAGTAACTGGGAATGGAGACTGTGTTTATTCATTCCCTTTCTCCCTCTGCTATTAGCTTCCTTTTCTTGCCCTGAAGCCCTGCTCCCCCAGAATGACTTGTGGCTTCAGCTCCTCAAGACGCTGACTTTGCTCTCCCTCGACTTACCCTCAAAACCTCATCACTGACAGATGGACACAACTGTTAAGTGTCCATCTTTGTTCTAATCAGCCTCTCGAGGAAGGAGAGTGACCTGGTCCCTGGACTGTGGATGGGGAAGTTTCTCGAGGAAAAGCTGGAATGGGGCAAGTGGGAAACCTCTGCAGGACAGGAGCATCTTAACTGCTTGCGAATGCTCATCCCGCGGTTCTTTCTTTTGTTCTGGTGATTACTCTGACTGTCTCTTTGATGGTCTTCTCTTGCTGCCAGACCCATAGGTTTTGGTGTTCCCCAAGGTTCTGCCTTTCCTCATCTTCCCTTCTTGAATAAAGGACCTAGCATGTGCCAGACACATTGTGATACAGCAGAGAACAAGACAAACTCCTCAACTTCTCAAGATTTACAGCCTAGTGAGGAGACATCAAGTAGCTGCGGTTGATGATGACAGCTTTGTGATGGAAAGGGAGGCAGGATTATGGTGGCATGTAAAGGGGACTTAATTCCATTCAGCAAGGATGCTCTCTCTGAATCTGTTTCCAGCTCCAGTTCTCTCCTGAACTGCATACTTTGTATTTACCACTCCTTATTAGACAGCTGCACCTAAAATTCTGTAACAGCCTCAGATTTAAACATATCCGCAATGGAAATGATTATATCCTACCTAGAGCGGTTGTAAATCCAGGCTGACTTATTAGCTAGGTACCCAGGAGTCTGTTGACTCTTCCTTTTTCCGATTACCAGAATCCAATCACTTTCTAGGTTTTATCAAGTCTCCCTTAGGAATGTCTGCTGGATGAGCCAAAGCCATGTGACATGGGATAGATGTCTCTATCCCCAGAGCCACCATCTTTTATTGAAATACACATCGGCTCTTTTCCTTGCTCTTGCAGTGGCCTCCAATTTCTTCTAGGCTGGTTTCTCCCTGCCCTTGCAGTCCCCTTCTTGCCCTGCGTTCAGTAACCAACCACAAAGCATTCAGGGGGAAGTTCTGTTTGCTTTTATGTTTTTACCTAACTCTCAGCTTAAAAAATGTTAAATCTTGCTATTTGTCTCAGCTTTCTCTCCAAAAAAAACAAGACACTACATTTTATATTAGTTTTTCCATTTAGATAGTCAATTATTTAACCTCATTTTTCAGAGTGTGTAATCCTCAATGTTTGTCGCATTTTAGGGTTCCATCTGTGTATTCATCTTAATAGATGTATCAGGGTCTATCTGGACCCTCTGTTTGCTTCTATCAGTGTATTCTTTCTTCTGTGCCCATACTACTCTTAATTTTTACAGTTTTCTGCAAAATCTTAATAACGGGTAAAGTAAGTCCCCTGCTAGTTTGTTATTCAATTGCCTTGGCTATTCTTAGATCTTCCCGCATGTTTTTCTCTCTCGCTCTTTCTGTGTGTGTGTGTGTGTGTGTGTGTGTGTGTAGCATGAATGCTTCCTGGATTTTGGAACAAGTTATGCTAAATAAGCACAAACAATTTGGAAGATTGAACATATATGACAGAGTTGTGACATTTCAAAATATCAACCAGATTATAAATACTGACCTGTGCAATTATTCCTGTGGCTCATTAGTCATGAAGTACCTTTCACTTGTATGGCATTTTGCAATTTTTCAAGCCTGATAAAATGGTGAAAGCCAGTATTATTTCCACCATTTTACCTAAAAAGTTTTTATTTTTAAAGCTTGTATTTTTATCAAAGTTATACATAGGCACAGTCAAATTGTTTCATAGGCTTTGCTATGAAAAATGGTGTCCCTTATCCCTCCCCCTACATTCCCTCCCTGGGAGCAGTCATTCTCAACTCTGATTATTGTGATACTTATTTCCATGGCTCTAAATAGTATCTCTAAATTTGTATTGCTACCTCATAATTTTTTCAGTTTTAACCATTAAGTTTTAAAAGTTAGTCTACTGGGAATTTCTCTGCTCTGTGCACTTAAATGTTCCCTTCCCAGCCCCTCAATGTGTTGGGTCATAATTTTGATTACATGGATATTTGGAGGTTCATGTTAACCTGACTGTGTAAAAAACCATGTAGTGAACCATGATGACTTACCTTCCCTACATGACTTTTTGTTTCTCCTGGAGGTTATAATTATCTTGCCTTTTTTTTTGTTTGTTTACTTGGCTTTCTAGTTACACGTATCTAATTCAATCATAAAGGCTTCAACAATTGTCTCATTCTCCCCTTCATAATCATCAGATATTTAGTCTGTTTAGTCTTCTGAGGAGTCTTTCTTGCACATTTCTGACGCACTCCCCTGTAGGCTGGAAGCCTCTACGTCTGGTGAACAGTTGTCACTCTGGGTCTTTTCTTCACCCCCAGTCTCTCTTTAGTGTAAGATATCCTGGGTCCCCTTTCTTCCTTATTATTAGTTTATTGCTTGGTTCTAGGGACACATTCCTCTAGCAGCTCCCTGGGTAGAAGTAGATGGAAGGTTAATATTGTAAAATGTCTGGAAATATTTTTATTCCCACTTCCCAATTGATTGGCACCTTGGGTGGTTATGAAATTCTAGATTGGAAGTACTTTTTCAGAATTTTGGAGGTATTCACCAATATCTTCAGGCTTCCTGTAGGACTGTTGAAAAGTCCAAAGCCTTGCTGACCTTTTTAAACTTGGAGAATATTTTTTCCTTGGTAGACAACGTTCTAACTTTCATCGTGATATTTCATCCATTGTGCTGGGTGCTTGGTGAGAAACTGAAAGTGAAAGTGAAGTCGCTCAGTCCTGTCCGACTCTTTGCGACCCCATGGACTGTATCCTACCAGGCTCTTCCGTCCATGGAATTTTTCAGGCAAGAGTACTGGAGTGGGTTGCCAGTTCCTTCTCCAGGGGATCTTCCCTACCCAAGGACTGAACCCAGGTCTCCCACACTGCAGGCAGACGCTTTACCCTCTGAGCCACCAGGGAAGCCCAGGGTGCTTGGTAGGTTCGTTAAATCTGTGAACTCCTGTCCTTCAATTCTGGGAGGTTTTCTTCTTTCCTCTCTTCTCAGATTTTCCTTCCTTCCTTCCTTCCCCTCTCCCTTCTCCCTTCTCCCTCTATCACTGTGACTCCTCTCTGCCATGCTTTCTGTTGTTTTTACTGGAGCTCCTATTGTTTATGTATCAAAGCTCCTGGATTAGTCTTCTAATTTTCTTCTCTTTCCTATTTTCCATCCTATTTTCTTTGTCCTCTTTTCTCAACCTTGCCTTCTATTCTTTTATTGACCTTTTTTTCATTTCTAATTTGATGTTTTTCATTCTCAGGAGCACTCATTTTTGTTCTTTGTTCCTTTTCCTAATAATCTCTCCTTGTTCTATGGTTAAAATATCTTCTCATATCTCAGAGGATATTAATTGTAACATTTTTTTGAGTTTGCTTCCTCTCAGATCAACTTTGCTTCTTAAATTTGTCCCCCACCATTTGTTCATCTAGGCCTCTGTCTTTTATGCTAGTGGTTTTTCTTCATGTGTCTTTTTGTTCTTATAGGCATAGAAACCTGATTGCAAGCTCTGGGTATGTGAGTTGAGATTATCCTGAGATGATCAATCTACATCATCTCTTGGAGATTTTCAGTATCAGTTAGGTTTTTCTTCTTGGGCTGATCAAATTGTTTCCTGTCTCTAGGGCAAGTGCCTGGCTTCCATGGTTCTTGGAGGAGAGGCTCAAAATAGAACTCTGAAGCTCCGCCTCCAATGCACACATACTTGCTAATATTCCAGCTTTTAATAGGAACTTCTGCCCTCAACACTGCCCCATCAGAGTAACCGCCTCCTGTTGGATCCTCTCTAGAGAATAAACTTGGAGTCTTCCAGGCTTCCATGATGCACTGTCTGGCTGTGCAGAGCTGGGAGGGAGTCTGGGAATCTGGGTCCTGCCCAGACTTTCAACTATTTCTTTTAGCTGCATCTTCACCGTTATTTCCAGAGACAACTGGTTCCACCTTTTCCTGAGTCTTTGGGGAGCTCTATAATCCTGTCCCATTGCTTCTTGTTTTTCCACGTGGTTGGCCTACAACTCAGTTAGCTTGGATCTACTGAGCGGCTAAGTTACTTCCCACTCTCTCATCTGCTTCTTAGCCTCCATAATTTTTTTTCTAGAGTTCTTTTCTGTCCTTTCATTCTTTGTTTTTACTTTACTGTCATTTGAAGAGTGGGATTTTGAGAGGAAGTGAAAGTGAAACATTTGTTCAATCCACTCTCTTTACCTTTAATTCTGTCCCCCCGCCCGCCATGTTTCTTTTAAAACAACTCCCATTTACGTGATATACTATGGAGTCCTTTCTTAATAAACCTCTGTTATTCTTTCACTCTTTCCAATGCATTTTAGGGCAACATCATCAAGCTACGCATAACAACAACAAAATGAAAAACGACCTTGGAATTTTTATGGCAATTAAAACTTTATAGACTACTTTAGGCAGAATTAGAATTGCTTTTTTTTATAATTCTAAATCTTTCCATTTGTATGAATAAGGCATACTTTTCCCTTTATTCACCTCACCTTTTACATTCAGTGAGACTTGTGTGGCTGGTTGCTTGTCAGGGGCGTCACCTGTTCCCATCCTAGGATCCACAACGCTTTACGGGGTAATGTTGTCAGTCCTCTGTGCCTTGAATCCGGACTGGCCTTAAGCTTTGCATTTACCAAAGAAATACAGTGGGAGTGTTATTGTATGTCTTCAGTGTCTGCACCTCACGCAAGATGCCTTTCAATTCTGCTGTTACCTTCTTGGAACTCTTCCCCTGCCATGTGGCTGCAGAAAGGTGGCCTAGACAACACTGGTGCCAGCCCACCAGACACTTGAGTGAGGCCAAGTTATATCATGAGCCACTGAGATGCCAGCTGACATGAGAGACCCTAGGTGAGACCAGCAAAGAAACCGCCCTAGTTAAGCCTAGACCAGACTGCAGACCTCTAGAGTCAAGAGCAAATAAAATGTCGCCGTTTTAGGCGTCTGAGTTTTAAGGTGGCTGGCTCCAGTGATAGATAACCACTGAGATTTGTAAATTTCTTTGTGAAGATCTTGACCATTTTTCTTCTGTCAAATTTAGTCTTACGTTCCTCCTAAACTTTATTGCTCTAATGAATGAGCTGTTTTTCTTCACTACCTTTTCTAATTGTCTATTACTGATTTATAGAAATGCATTAATTTTATGTTGTTCTTACATGAAAGTTTCCTGCACTTTCTTATCCTGATAATTTGATAGAGTCTATTTGTCCTGTTAATAAAGTTCTCTATCATTTCTGGTTTGCCCATACTTCTTTATCATGAATGACTGTTGAAGTATATTTAATGTCTACTTAATGGTTTTTCAGCATTGACATGAGGATATCAATTTTCTCCTATAATTAGTTAATACAGTGTAATATATTAAAAGATTTCCAGTGCTTTATAGCCAGCTACAAAGCACAAGAAGCTCAGTTCAGTGCCCTGTGATGACCTAGATGGGTGGGAGGTCCAAGAAGGAGGGAATATGTATATACATAAAGCTGATTCACTTACTTGTACAGCAGAAACTAGCACAACCTTGTGAAACAATTATACTCCAATAAAAACGATTTTCTGAGCTTTTAAACCATCCTCATATTCCTGTATTAAATCCTACTTGATTATGATATAGTTTTCTTTGTACATGGCTCTTTTCAATTTGTTAGTTAATTTGGGATTGCTGTATTCATCCAAGTTTATAATGTGAATCTGATTTTTACTTTTCATGACCTGTACTACCTTAGTTTGCTTTTGCAATGAGAGGCATATTAATCTCAGACGATGGGTTAGTTGGTTTACTTTTTTCTGTGCTCTGAGTGTATTCAAAAGAATTATCTTCCAAGTTTTGAAAAAATATATGTGAAATTATCCGGGCTTGTCATTGTCTCTTCTTCCTTTTCTTTCCCTTTTTAAGTTGGAACTCATTCTTGACTAGTGGAAATATTGTAAAATAAGACAGAGTTCTGATATATTTTTCACCCAAGTTGAAGCAGGCTTTTTTTTTCATGGAACACTATAGTCCCATGACACTGCCTGAGGGAAGAAGAGTCTAGCTAGTTCCTTTAAGGACCTCATTCCCTCCATCCTCAGGGTCTTTAAGTCCTCCTGACCCAACTCAACTCTTATGGACACTTGGACTCTGTGGCTGCCCGTACAAGAGGTGCAGGGAACTGGTAAAAAGCCCAGCACATTCCTGAATGTTCATGAAGTACCTTGTGTGGTCCCAACACTGCAGGGCTCTGCATGAACTGCAAAGAGGATCAGACAAGGTCTCCAACCTCATGGAGACTGCCTTCTCATTGGGAGGCACATCTGGGCTCGGAACACGATAGATAATACAAAGTGGAGTTCAAACTAGTGAATGTGAGAGAGGATGGAGTTAGATCAGCAAGTGTGGGACAGATGGATTGTGGAGCAGAGGGAGGTCGGTGGGAGATGGAGAGCCATAGGTCAGGGAGCAAGATAAGGCTCAGGTCACAGCTTCCCTGTGGGGCAGGCAGGCGGGCCTCCAGATGGAGAGTGGGACACATCACGGTACAGGTGTCGGGGTGGGATGTGTGTGTGTGTGTATTTGGGGGTGGGGGGGCGGGAATGGAGAAGATGATGAAATGGAGGGAGTGACAGCAGTGAAAACAAACTCTCCTCCTGCAGTTTTGCTCAGGGCCAGCCCCAGGCCTGTGAGCCATCTGGCAGGACCTGCAGTTCACTCACATGAAACTGTCGACTTTCCCTTCCCCTCCTCTGCTTCCTCACTGCCGCCCATGGGTGTGTGCATGATGGCACCGTGCAATTGACAAAATTAGTACATTCCTGCTGACCCCACCCCACACCGCCTTCCTGGTGGCCCTGTGATTTCACGGGTGACGTGTTTGGCAGGCTCCTAATGGCCCACACACTGCTGAGAGATGTCAGGCCTTCAGGGCTGGAAACCCACAGGGTTGTTGATACCTCCCTCTCCCTCCCCAACTCAAATCATCCCAGCAAGCCTTTTCTTGAGCACCGAGGTCCCAGCTCAATAAAGGTCCCAGCCAGGTGCTTGCAGGCAACACTGGGATCAGGGGTTAGATAGAAGGATGACCAAGACCCAATCCCCATCCTCAAAGTTTCCCTGACCTTTCCTCTCCTCCAGGAATCAGCTATGTTTGTGTAGTTGAGGGGGGGCACTTTCCAGTTTGCCAAGCACTTCCCTTTTGAACCTCATAATGTTCCCCAAAGGAGACAGGGGAGTTTTTATAGATCCCTTGAGGAAACCAAGCACTATATTCAAGATTATGTTGCTGGTGAGCCAGAGATTCAGGAAAGAGCTTTTGGATCTTCTAGTTCAAAAAGGGCTATAACTATGAGTCAGAAACGAGGTGTTCAGATCCCAGCCCAAGAGGCGGTCCATGACCCAGCACGCCAGTCCTTTAGAAAACGGCATGTACTTCCCTCATCTCATGCATGGCTTTGGGTATTTCTGAAAGAAAGGAATTGAAAAGGCTAAGAAATGAGAGACCATAAATATAGGGGTTGTGAGCACTAGGAAAATAGCCACGTGCTTGCTTCTCATCCCTCTGACTCTGTACCTCTCAAAGTCCTCCCACACCCAGCATTTCATGTGAGTCTCACACGTGATGTAACAGCCAACATTTACTGAGCTCTTACTCCATGGCAGGCACTGCTCTGCACACCTCACCTGTATTAATTCAGTTCATCCTCAACCTAGGAAGTAGGCATTTTATTATCCCCAGATTACAATTCAAAGATGTTGAGCCTTTTGCCCAAGGTCACAGAGCTTGTAAATCAGGGAGTTAGAATTCGAAAGTCAGGTGGTCTGCCTGCAGGGCTCATCCCTGCAGCTCCAAGGAGTGATTCCCAAGAGAGGGAGCACTCGAACGTGGAGAGGTGAAGAGACTTGCTCAAGGACCCCTAGTTAGTTGGCTTCACCTGATCTCCTTCTCTGTCCTTCCCACCACACCACAGTCAGAAGACAGCGGAGTGTATCTGCAGTAGGCGTGCCCTGTACCAGCTTCACTCAGTGGGGCACGGGGCTGGCAGGGACACATCTTGGGGGCCAATGGAGAGGTGAGCATGGGGAAGAGAGAGGGAAAGCAAGTGGGACAGGCCTGCTGCTGGTATAAATGATTCTGGGCTGTGCTAACGCCGCTGGGTGTGAATGGAAGCTTCCAGCGGGCCAGTGGACTCAGAGCACCAACATTCCACCGCTGTTATTCCTGGTTATTGCGTTACTGCTGGTGAATCGCTCTGCCTGGAGAACTTATGCTTCAGCTTCAAGCAAATTTCAGAACTGAGCAAATAACCAACATACTCGTGCAAGAAGAATAGGATTTCTTTCTGAATAAATTCTAAATTTAAAGAAAATCCTCCCCCCAAAAACCTTCTACTAGTTTTGAATTAGTTAATTCTGTTCAAAAGATGGAGAGACGGGAGGAAGAGAGAATCCCGGAGCCGTCAGACAGGATGTGGCTTGTTTCATGTAGGAAAACCTCTGCTTTTCTTTAGATGAGGACAAGCATGAGATCAGCCTATTCATTAGAGTTGATTTTAACTACTCATGAGACTAGGGCAGGCAAGGAGTGAGCCATCAGAGCATTTTCATTGGTACCAGAAAACCTGGATTTTGGCAGTAAAGATGGTCCTGAAAAACTGTGGACAAAACCAGTATTGGGGGAAAAAATGCTGTTTTTAATGTACGAAGGGGCCCTCTATTTCTCTTTAAAATTTGTAGCTGTTTTATTCAAAATCACCCCAAACCGTAAACAACCCAAATATCCTTCAGTCTGTGAATAAAGCAAACCATAGCACATCCATACAAGGGAATCTACATGGCCGTGAAAGTGACATGTGTGAGTCCCAGACATCCTGAAAGAAGCCAGTCTCCAGAAGCTACACCCTCTATGGTCTACGTATGTGACCCTCTGGAAAAGGTAGATCTATAGGGTTAGAGAACAGAGAGGTGTTTGCCAGAGGTTGGGGTGGAGCAAGGGCTTCCCAGATGGCATGAGTGGTCAAGACCCTGCTTGCCAGTTCAGGAGAACCGAGATGCGGGTTTGATCCCTGGTTCGGAAAGATCGTTGGAGGAGGACATGGCAGTCCACTCCAGTATTCTTGCCTAGGAAACCCCATAGGCAAGAGGAGCCTGGTGGGGGGCCCCTCTATTTCTAAAGGGAGCTTGCATAGAATGATTTAGGCAGGATTTCTTAAAAAAAAAAATTCTTCGTAAAGTGAAGTTCTCTTTCCTATTTGTGGTTTGTGTTTTTCTTCAGCTGGGACACTTGTGCTCCCAGTGAGTCCTCAGAATAAGTGCAAGGTGAAAAAGCCTGTCTTCAGGGTTTCTCCTCTCATTTAGGGTCCCGACTCTCCCTCGATGCCCAGATGTCCTCCCTTCCACTACCTCCCACTTCTGTTCGGGAGGACTGGCTGGAATGCATGGAGTTGCAACCATCCATCCAGGTCATTAGACCATAACAACCTAAGCATGACCCTGGCTAGAAGCGCTTTTATTTTTATGGTGCCTCTTTACAAAATGGAAAAATGATGTAGATTCTAACGAAGCGATCACTGTAGAGGACTTCGATGAATTTCTTCCAGACTGTGCTTGTCCTGATTTGATTTGGGAGATGTCCTGCCCACTACCCAAGGAGATTCCTTGGAAAAGTTAGCCCCTTCATTGTGTACCGATTTCAAATTTTAATTCTTAGGGACTCTCCAACTTTTTGGGTCCTATACTACGCTGAATGGTTCTCCCAAATATGAGTCTACTCCGAAACTGTGAATATGACTGTATCCGGGAAAGGGTCTTTTTAGGTGTAATTAAGGTAATTGAGATCATCTGAGATTAGCATGGGCCCTAGATTCAATGACAAGTGTCCTTATGAGAGAAGAAAAGGGGAGGAGACCCACAAGGGAGCAGGCAGTGCGAGGACAGAGTCAGAGCCTGGAGAGATGCCTCTGCAAGCCAGAGACTGTCACAGGCCACCAGAAGCTAGGGGAGAGGATGGAAGGATACCAGTCAGAGCCTCCAGATGGAACCGGCACTGCTGAACCTCGATTCCTGACTTCTGGTCCCAGACTGTGGAAAGATAAATTTCTGCTTGTGGGAATTTGCAACAGCAGCCCCAGGAAATGAATATAGGTTCCCTTATGTGGCCCTGTCATAACGTGGGAACAGTAAGAACACAGCTGCCTGTGTGGTATCACACTATGAGCATCCAGAGAGGTTTTTCTGCTTAAAAAGTCTTTTCCTCCGCTTACTATCACAAGTGCCCCCTAATCCACAAGTCTCTTCTGGTGCTCAGAGTCAACAGAACTCTGCTCCTGTGTGCATCCACAAGAATGTTCACGGAAGCAATTAAAAAAAAACTTTTTTTGGTAATAGCCCCATATGACTATCAACAGATGACAGATGAGTACATTGTGGTCTAACCATACAACAGAGGGTGACGCAGCACAAATGAATAAACTGTGGCCCCATGCAGTAGACAGATGGATCTCACACCCATGATGTTGAATAGAAGAAAATACATTGAACATACTGAAGTTCTACACTGAATATATATTGAAGTTGGACTCAGAAGAATATATATTGAATTAGTGCATTGACATAAACTTCAAAAGCTGGTGAAATCATCTATGGTGTTAGAAGCCAGGAGACTGGCTAGGGAAGGAGGATGAGTGGGGAGGGGACACAGCAAGAGGGGGCCTCTGGGGCGCTGGCAATGTTTTATTTCTCCATCTGGATGGTATTCACTTTGTGATAATTTATCAACCTATATATGCAATATCTGTGCATTTACATGCATTATAATTCACAACATAAAAGCGATTTTTTCTTTTTAATCCACAACGAACAATTTCAGAAAAGCAGTATCTTTCCTATTAAAAGAAGTTGTCTTTATCTGGGTTTTGCTGGACGCGGATGCCGAGACAAGACTTTGGCACAGCAGTCTGATCCGGAGATGTTCCCAGGAAGCCCTGCTGGGAGAGTGGGGCAGTGGGATGGACCAAGAAGGACACGAGACCTGTGGCTGACACATGTTGAGGTTTGGCAAAAAACAGCTAAGTTCTGTAAGCAATTATCCTTCAATAAAAGAGAAATAAAAAAGAAGGGCAGGAGAAAGGTGGATTTCGGGAGACGGAAAGGGGTTCAGTGTCACCGTGGAAACGTAGCAGACAGAATCAGCTTGCCCGGGGCCCCCAGAGGCAGGAAGAAGCCGGAGTTCTTATCCTCCAGCTCCCATCCTCCAGGGCTCCTCCTGGGCGGGACCCCCTGGGCGGGACCTCCTCGGCACTCGGGCTAAGAAGAAGCCCTCGGGTGAAAACCCAAGGTGCTCGCAGGGCACCTCACGCGCGGGATGTGGGATTCTGAGTATCTGGAGAGTGAGGGCAGCCCCACCGACTGCTTCCGCTGTGAGAACTGTAACACAAATGTTGCTAAGTTGCTTCGAAAATGAACTCTCGAGGCAGCAAGTGACTTGAGGAGGCAAGACTCGCGTTTATTCAGGTTGATAAACGATTGAGAACCTGAAGGATAAGCAGGTGAGAGGAGGGAAACTGATCTGTGAAGTTTGTGATGGCAAGAAGTCCTCCCAAGAGCCGCAGACCTCGTAGTGGTCATTCGACAAACGTGTGATTGAGAGCCTTCTGAGTGCCCAGCACTGCGCCTGCGCGAAAGCCCCGGAAACCTCGGGTGCTGGCGAGCCTGGAGGCCCGGGGTGGTAGCGTTGGATGCTGATTTCGAGCCAAGCAAGCCTGAAGCAGGTGAGACATCCCTGCCAGCCAGGAAGGGTGGAATTGGTGAGCCCAGGGTGCCTGGAGTGTCCAGTCCTGGCACTGCTTGGACCAGCCTGCAGGCCTCAGCCAGGTTGAGACGTCTCTGAAACCCTCCACCCTCATCACACCCGCCAGACCATCTTGGCTCAGATGCTCTGCAGGGGACGAAGTAGGTACGTGTACAGGGCCCTAGGGATGCAGGGAGGGGAGGGTGGCTGCAGTCACAGACAGAAGGAAAGTGCCGTTTACATGAAGTTTCCATCTCAAAGAGGTGGCAATGCCCAGGTATAACTTTCAAAACCCCTTGATAAGCACTCCAGGTCTGTAAGTGGCTCTGGATTCCTCACACCTCTGGAGGGCTCTTATCTCTGACATGCATGAGGATGGACAGATCTGAGCCAGGTTTAATAAATATTTAATTTTGTTGCTTTAGATATTCATACATTTATAGACATCTGATTATTATTTTTGAAAACATAGGGCTTGCTCTTTAGATGCATGTTAAAAATCAAGAAAAAGTTAAACCTGCATCCTAAATAAGCTGCATCCTAAACTCTTTTAGAATAAACTGTTTTATGAGTGCCCCTTGGGGATCTGAATGAACTTGGCTAGAACCTGACTTTGTGGTCTTCAAGTGATATCTAAGTGGTCAACATTGTACTTTCTCTGCTTCCCACAAGAACCCCACCAACACGGGATTTTGTGGTTTTCATGGACGTTTCCTGAAGATGTGGAGGGTTAAAGGGAGGACTGTCCCAGCACGTTGTCCAGCTGTGCCCATCTCCCCCTGTTACCCCTGCTCCGCACTCTGCTTCCCTCCGCACGGCTCCCTTGCCTGTACCCCAAGATATTCTGTCCCCTTCAGCAGGGCAGGTACGTCACCTGTGAGCCAACTCACCTCCTAAATTTCTACCCCAAGGGAAATTCTTACGAAATTCTGTGTTCTTCCTAAAGAAGTCTGGAGAGTACAATTTTCTCCACCAGGATTCCCATAGAAGCATCTCATTTGAAGGTTTCAGTTCTCAGTGTACCTCACAGCTGCATCTGGGCAAGCCAGTGCCTCTGGGCTTGGCGATCAGGAACCTACATTCCAAACTGATCACCCTCAGCCTCACCTCTCCCCACGTTTTTGCCCATTGTGAGCTTGCCTCTGCTCTTGCGCTCCCCAGAACCTGCTATAAGGCTGTGCTGTTCAATAGGGCATTCTGTGAGGGTGTTCTATTCTGAGTGGCCCAGTGTGGTAACCTCTAGGCACATGTGGCTACTGAGGACATGCAGTGTGGCTTGTGGGACTGGATTTTACATTTTACTTAAGTTTAACCATAACTTAATTGCTACATATGGCTAGTGGCAACTGTATTGGACAGTGCAGTCTAAGGTACTTGGTGACTTTCTAGTGACCGAATTCAGTGCCTGCGTTTCTGTCTGAATCTCACTTTGTGTCCCTGCAGCATCTTTGCCCCTCCTCCAGCCACCACATCTTGTCCTGGCCCTTCTCTCTTGTTCCTATAACTTCAAATACCATCCACACACATACAACTCACAAATCTGTTTCTTTTGACTTCCAAATGCTTTCTGGCTGTCTCTACAATAATCTCAAAATAAATATGTTTCAGAATAGATGTGTTATTTCTCCCTTTTTTTTTTTATACCTCCTTCAAACAAACTGATCTTTCTCCATTTCTGGGCTAAAAATGGGGCAGAGTGTCTTAAAATCCTCCCTTCCCCTCCACATGTAATCAGTCACTAAAACCCATGGTTGTTGTTGTTATTTAGTCACTGAGTCGTGGCTGACTGTTCTGCAATCCCATGACTTGCCAGGCTCCTCGTCCATGGGGTTCTCCAGGCAAGAATACTGAAGTGGGTTGCCATTTCCTTCTCCAGGGGATCTTCCCGACCCAGGGATCTCACTCGTGTCTCCTGCATCGGCAGGCAGATTCTTTACCACTGAGCCCCGAGGGAACCATGGAGTCTACATCAAACCGTTTTCTGAAATCATCCCCACATCTGTGTCCACTGCTGACACTATTGTTGGTGCAGAGCTGGTCCTGTAACTTGTGGGTTCCGTGTAAAATGCAGGGTCCCAGCTGGGAGTAGAATCAGTCTGCCTTCCTATGGGCCTCCACCCGCCCAACCCACAGGTAGATGGGCAAACCCTAAAAGAGAATAGCCAAAGAGAAGCTGGGTACCTGCATTGAGGGTGAGCAAGGGCCTCTTGCTGAGCCACCCCGCAATGTGCCGTGGTACTGCCAGCCCAGGGCAGTGATGGTCACTGCCTTGTCCTGTCTGGAGAGGCCAAGGGGCCTGCACTCAACCTTCAGCTTGACTTGATCTCTGCTGGGGAGTGGAGGGCAATATAGAACGTGACCCCTCTTCCTCCCCCACCAATGTGATGGGGTCGAGTGATGAGGGTGTGGAGGGTGAAACTGAGTGGAATCTGAGATGCCAGGGTCACGGGGTGGATGGCGAAGAACCCATCCCGGGGAGGCAGCAGGAGGTGGCATTGCACAAGAACAGAAGCCCCAAGTCCTCAGCACATTCTCGGTTGTTTGTGGACAGTCCCACAGGCTCAAGGGGAGAAGGATGAAGAATTTCAAGATGGTACCCTTGGAGCATTAAACCCCTCGTGCAGGACCCTTTGGAGTGGAGGGCCCCGGAGTGGAGGGCCCCAGGTGACTGTTCTGGTCGCTTGCCCATGAAGCCTCCCGCCCTGCATACATGGCCTAAAACATAGACCCATAGAAGTTAGCTAGGAGTGGTACCCACCCCCCGATGGCATTTGAAAGTGTGTCGGGTGCATAGTGTAATCACAGTGACCAGGGGGCGCTTATGGAATTTAGAGGGCAGGACTGGAGATGCTAGAAGTCCCACTATGCCTGAACAGTCCTGAGCCAAACGACAGTGGTGCTCACGACAGAAACACAGCCCAGGGTGCCGCCGTGTTGTCTGGTGCACTGTTATGTCCACCCCGGTTGCCAGTTCCGGGCCCCTTGCCTTATACGCTTCGTAGCTGTTCATCCGAGTCTCCTCTGGTCCAGTTCTGGGAAGTTGAGCCCACGGCTCCTCTGTGAATACTTTCCTTGGAGTCCCTACTTCGTTTCGTTGTAGTTGCTGACTCAGATGCCGTCTTCACATGGCTGCAACCACATGGAGGCTTCATTGGAGAGGAAAGAGCCCTGGTCTGGGAGCCAGGCTGCCCTGACTCCAGCGCTGTCCTTGCCACCCACGACCTGGGAGGACCCGGTGAGTCATTTCCCCTCCCTGAATATCCAGCTCTATTCTGCCATCAGCAGAGAGCCCTCAAGTGATTCTCTGAAAACAACCCTTCAACTGGCACCATAAGCTTGATAAACGACACCACATCCTCGCCTTCATTTGCTCTGTCTTTTTTCCTGTCCAGTCTTGAACTGAGGGCATAAATCATCTTTCCTTTTCTCCAGGACACACATACCTCTAGGTGGAGAAGGGAAATGGTAAAGAGACAGGGCCACAGATTAGCATTCCTACCTGTCCTTTCTTTTAGAATTGTGGTTAAAATGTATATAACATAAATTTTACTGCTTTAATCATTTTAAAGTATACAGTTCAATGGCATTAAGTACCTTCATCATGTTGTATGTACTTGCCACATCCATGTCTGGAACCAAAAAATAATTCTTAATTTCTCCCACCGCATAGTCCCTGGCAACCACAATTCCACTTTCTGTTGGGATGAACTTGCCTGCTCTAGGAACCTTGTATCAGGGGAATTATATAGTACTGGTTCTTTTGTGTCTGACATACTTCACTTTGCATAAGGCCTTCAGGGTTCATCCATGCTGCAGCATGGGTCAGAATTTCCTTCCGCTTAACAGCTGGATAATAATTCCATTGTATGTACAGACCACATTGTGTTTATCCATTTGTCTATTGATGGACATTTGGGTTGCTCATCTGCTCTTTTTAAAGAAAGGTGTTTCTGGATGACCCCGTTTGAATCTAGGGGAGTCCAAAGAAGAACAATGGTCGGCTCCAAGTGGCTGGGATCTCACAGGGATGACTGAAGCTGGGAGGAGGCAGGAGGACAGAGGAAGCGGTCTGGGGGGCTCCAGGACAAAGGGCTTCGGCTTCAGGATGCAAGAGGAGAAGGGGGTTGTTGCAAGTGGAGGGAGTGGGTTTTGTACAGAGATCAAGGCTGCTTTGGGCCGGCTCAGTGAGGGATGAGGGGTGCGAGGAAGGAGGTGAATACGTCAAGGAAAATAAGTGGAGAGATGTGATAGCAACTCTCTTGCCCTTGGTTTAAAAAGGAAGGGCAGGAGGGAGGGAGAATGAGAATGGAAGAGAAATAAGAGGGAAAAGGAGGAACGTCCCTGGTGGTCTGGTGGCTAAGACTCTGAGCTCCCGACGCAGGGGGCCCAGGTTCCATCTTTGGTCAGGGAACTAGATCCCACATGCTGCAACTAAGACCCAGCGCAGCCAAAGAAAGAAATAATTTTGAGAAAAAGAGGGAAAAGGAGAGACTATTTCTCTCAAGTGGCCAATATAGGTGCAGAGGAAGGAACCAGGGCGTGGGGACTGAGCTGTTGACAGGAGGCTGAAGACAGGACCAGGTCCTACTCTGCAGGGCCCAGTACAAAATGCAAATGCAGTTAAAGGTACTAAAATGCGAAGCTTTTTCCTTTCTTCTGTGCTCTCTCTTAATTCATTTTTATTTTTGAATTTGTTAGTTTGTGTCATCATAAGAGAAATTAAACATTTAAGTGATTAGTATGACTTTTGCTATTCATCTTTATATTGTGCCAGTTTTTATTCATTCACTCACTTATCTTTTAATTGGGGTCAAATATACATAATGTAACACCATTTTAACCATTTAAATGCACAGTTCAGTGGGCTTCAGGACATTTACAGTGTTGTACAGCCAACACCACCATCCATTGTGAACGCCTTTCATCTTGCAAAGCTGAGACTCTGTACCCCTGAACACTACCTCCCGACTCTGCTCTCCTCCCAGACCCTGGCAACACCGCTCTACCCTCTGTCTCTATGAGTTTAGCATCTCTGGGTTCCTCACTCATCCATGGGTGAATGTGGGTTAGACACATGGGTTATCTCCAGCTTTTGGCTATTGTGAATACACAAAGCCAGTTTTAAACATAAATATAAAAGCATCTGGGGGCTTCCCTGGTAGTTCAGCTTGTAAAAAGTCTGCCTGCAATGCAGGAGACCCCAGTTCAATTCCTGGGTTGGAAAGATCCCCTGGAGAAGGGATAGGCTGTGTACTCCTGTATTCTTTGGCTTCCCTGGTGGCTCAGACAGTAAAGAATTTGCCTGCAATGCAGACCTGGGTTCGATCCCTAGGTTGGGAAGATCCCCTGGAGGAGGATATGGCAACTCATGCCAGTATTCTTGCCTGGAGTATCCCCATGGGCAGAGGAGCCTGATGAACTACAGTCCATGGGGTTGCAAAAGAGTTGGACATGACTGAACTTGTCAGTCTTTTAAGTCCTTTAAGGAAGGACTTAAAGGGAAAGGAATTGGGGTTGCCTTTTCTTTTCTTTTCTTTTTATGTCATTGTTTTCAGCAGAACTGGTTGACTAATACAGAGATGCAATATTTAAAAAAAAAAGGATATGATTGGTTCTTTGGTCATTTGTGTTTCTTAGAATTGCCATTGTTGTCTTTCTGTATTTGAAGCAAGTTCTGGTTCGAATGGAAAGAGTGGCCTTTCAGGGCTGTTGTAGCCATGCAGACATGGCACGTGAGCACAGAATTCCTGTGGGCCCATGATACACGGGAGTTCAGCCAGACACAAAGAGAGGGCAAGCTGAGCGTGTCATGGAGCTGCACAGTGGGTCCAGCTAACACTACATGTAAATGGGAGCAAAGAGCAGAGGACACATACTTACCATATCTCCCCTCTCATGCCCAGTCTCCATCACCCCATTGGATGTTAACTTATAACACACAAATTCAAAGACAAAGTTACTGAGAGTGTCAGGACAGCTACAGCAGAACGTTGAACCGAGTGTGAGATCTGTTATGAACAGCTGCACACATCCAACGCCCATGATGCTGGTCTTCAGGGGGATCCAGTAAATGACCTGTTCTAAAGGCAAAGAGGCAGAGAAAGGCTGGAGGAAAACAGTGGCCAAGGGTTTACCCAGAGTGGCTTTCTTGAAGAGCCCTGAATAAAAACAGTGAAAAGCAGGAAGACAAGCAAAATGAAACGATAGCCAACAGTTTGCAGTAAAAATGGACACAGAAGTCCTTCCAAAATTACATGGAAGTACTCAGAATCTGTGCTTCCTAAGGCCATTCAGTGTGGTCACACCCCACAAAACTAAGTAAACCCCGAGTCTATCAGGGCTTTGTTCCTGAGCCCAGGAGTGCTGAAGAGGGAATGGGGTGATATTGAGTATTCTTTGTTTACAAATGTGTATGTAAGTTATATTTCTCATTACACACACACACACACATATGTGTATGTGTGCATGGTTGCTTTAGTTGTGTCCAGTTCTTTGTGACCTGATGGACTGTAGCCCGTCCATAGGATGCTCCAGGCAGAAATACTGGAGTGGGTTGCCGTGCCCTCCTCCAAGGGATCTTCCTGACCCAGGGATCAAACCCGGGTCTCTTATATCTCCTGCATTGGCAGGTGGGTTCTTTACCACTGAGCCACCTGGGAAGCCCCTTGACAACCTACAGAGACTGTTTAAAGCTCTAGATAGTTGCAGAGAAAAGTACTTGGAGGGCATGGGCTGTGTTTTCTACCTCTTTTGCATAACTGGTGATACTTGGTTAAGACATGTGTTAGGTTGTTGGTAAATTTCTTACTAAAGGGCTATGTATGGTTAGGGGAGGAATTTGGACTGAACCTGGTGGGTGGTCCTGCTAATTTTACCTACATTTAAAGTTAGTTTTGTCTACATGAC
This sequence comes from Bos taurus, assembly GCF_002263795.3. Lineage (NCBI taxonomy): Eukaryota > Metazoa > Chordata > Mammalia > Artiodactyla > Bovidae > Bos > Bos taurus. The sequence continues at coordinate 48,098,771 of NC_037351.1, read as the reverse complement.
TACAATGCTATTTCACGTCTGCAGAATTAGTACTAATTCCTTCATATGGCCAAATATATATTTTGTGTTTGGATTTCTCCTATTGTCTGTCTTCTTTCATTTTTATGATTTTTCTTGTTTATTGAGATGTAATTTACAGGTGGGAAAATGCACAAATTTCAAGTGTACTCCTTGACAGAATTTTACAGGGATGTGCATTGTCAGAGCCAAAGTATATTCCAAAGTGGTAGCATCAGATTTACACTTCTGCCATCAGTGTGTGAGAGTTGAAGTTGCTTCACATTCTCACTAACAGGATTATCAGTACTTTTAATTTTAGTCATTTCTATTGGGAGGAGCAAAGTGTAGATGTATATCCCTGATTCGTAATGATATCGAGAGCACCTTTCTGTATGTCTATTCTGCATGTTCATTATTTTTTAAAAAATTGGCTTGTCTAACTTTTTCATACTCATAATAGAGCTTTTTATATGCTCTGGATATTAGTCAGAATATATACATATCTTCTCCCAATTTGGCCAATCCTTTCACTCTATTTTATCTTATCTTTTGATTAAAAGATATTCTTGGCTCAATGAAGTAAAATTTATCAACGCAACCTTTTTTGGTTAGTGTTTTTTGTACTTTATTAAGAAAAATTTGTCTCCTTGAATATAATGAAAAAACTCTTATATTTTTCTCTAGAATTAATGTTTGTGTATGATGTGAGGTAGTTTGTATATGATGTGAACTAGAGGTCAAGGTTAATTTTTGCATATGGAAATCCGCTTGGCCTAGAGTTATCTTTCCACCATTGAGTAGTAATAGTAGCAGTGCCTCTGCCGTAAAGCAAGTTAATGGTTGTGTGGAACTCTTTCTTGGCTGTCTATTTTACTCATCTGTTTATCTGAAGTTTTACCTATAGCATGCTGTTAGTTACTATAGAATTATATTAATTCTTGCTATCTAGTACCCCTAACTCTAGGTCATCACTGACCTGCTTCCTTTCACTATAGTTGGCTTTTTCTAAAATGGTATATAAAGGGAATGATGTAGCATGCATTCTTTTGCTTCCCGCCTCTTTCGCTCAGCAGAATGTTTGTGAGATTCATCAGTTTTGTTGCATGTTTCAGTCATATGTTCCTTTCAGTTGCAGAGTAGCATTTCATTGCATGGATATACAGACATCTGCTTATTCTTTCACCTGTTGATGGACATTTGAGTTTTCTCTAGTTTTTTTGTATTACAAATAAAGGAGTTACAAACATTTATACACACAAAAAATACATAAAGTTGGTCTTGTCTAAAAGATCACAGAAATACAAATGAGATATCAAAACATTAGGAAGTACAGTTTGCTCTGTGTTCTTGCAAAAACAACCTGTAATATGTGTTTTTTGTTAAATATTCACTCTGAAAAAATTACTGAGTGAATGAATGTGAAAGTGAAGTGATGAGAGGGGACAGCAACTCTGTCAATAATTAGTGTCTGAGTTTCCTCAGCTTTAAAATAAGCTTGAAAATGTTTGGTGGATTCCAATTTAGAATTCTATGATTCGGTTACTATTCATAAACTCAGTTAAGACAGTCCCTGCTTGGTAAGAGGCAACAAAGCACAACTATGTAACCTGGTGATTCATTTGCTACCAGATGTTAAAATGAACAGTGGGTGGCGCACTTTCCTGCAAACAGAAGAAGAAGTGGCAGGTAGACAGTAGAAGATACATTAATTCGTTTGATCAGGAATTACTAAATGCCTAAGGGAGCCAACCTGCTCGGTACACTGTGCATTAAAGTAACTTGAAGTTAATAATATGAAGACGAGCTGGGCACAAGGCCTTATTGGACATGATGACAATAAGATTCCTGTAAGATGACTGGAGACACTCAAGTGTCCAGAGAAGGAGTGGCCTCCCCGTGAGCCAGAGGGAGGGTCAAGGTTACCTAATTCCCTCTTGTCTACAGCCAGAGTGGGTTCATCTTCTTCTTCACTCTATGGGAAAGATTATGGAAACTTCAAACCAGCTATTCACTCAGCAAAATATATCTTGACCACCTACTAAGAGCCAGGCACGGTGCTAGGCACTGGAGATACAAAGGTGAGCGAATGTAGTCCTGTACCCAGACTGCTCAGATGGTGATTGGAGACCACTGTGGGGATAGAGGGCAATGCAGTGTGGCAGTCTTGGTTGGCAGACATAGTTGCATGGTACCTGGCTGCCACCCACACACCTGCCTTTCCTATAGAGTGATGGTAAATTTTCTGTTAGTTTGCATATGGTCTCAGCATCCTTCTTGACACAGCCATCAGGTAATCACTACCCGTCAATCAGAATTGGCACAAAAGATGGAACCTATTTGCTTCTGAGGCAACGAAGGCTATAACACCGCACACACTTGCTATGGGAGCCCAGTTCAGTTCAGTTCAGTTCAGTCGCTCAGTCGTGTCCGACTGTTTGTGACCCCATGAACCATAGCACGCCAGGCCTCCCTGTCCATCACCAACTCCCGGAGTCCACCTAAACCCATGTCCATTGAGTCGGTGATGCCATCCAACCATCTCATCCTCTGTCGTCCCCTTCTCCTCCTGCCCCCAATCCCTCTCAGCATCAGAGTCTTTTCCAGTGAGTCAACTCTTTGCATGAGGTGGCCAAAGTATTGGAGTTTCAGCTTCAGCATCAGTCCTTCCAATGAACACCCAGGACTGATCTCCTTTAGGATGGACTGGTTGGATCTCCTTGCAGTCCTAGGGACTCTCAAGAGTCTTCTCCAACATCACAGTTCAAAAGCATCAATTCTTCAGCTCTCAGCTTTATTCACAGTCCAACTCTCACATCCATACATGACCACTGGAAAAACCATAGCCTTGACTAGACCGACCTTTGTTGACAAAGTGATGTCTCTGCTTTTTAATATGCTGTCTAGGCCCAGAGAAGCAATTAATTAGCACTTTTGGGTGAAATGTGGGTAAGAAGTCACTGAGTGAATGACAAATCAACTGGGCCTCAAAGAATGAATAGATTACTGTTGGTTAAAGACCGCCAGGCCTCCTTTCACTCTGTGCACTGTTGCTGGCTTATCCTGCAACTGGAAGAGAAGGTACTAGCCCCTGGGAAAAATGACTCCCTTTTTGGTAAAGGTGGGGCCTATTCAGCGTTCCTTAGATTGGGGCCCTGATGGGAGTAGCAGACGCCCTGGAGGGGATGGAACCTTGAGGTGAAGTGTGGCTGAACTAGCCTGTTGGAGAAAGTCCAGGTTGCTGGCCCAGCCACTGGGTTTTCTTTGGCAGAAGAATGTCCAGCCTCTTCATGTAGCTGGTGCCAAGCAGGCCAGGCATAGTGAGCTCATGGCGTTTCATGAGTCCTGGAGCTGGAGACTGAGGGTGGAGGGCAGTAGAGGGCTGGAGATAGTTCCAGTGGCCCCAGGCTTGCAGCAGGCAGGGCTTTGGCCCGATGGAGACAGGAAGTCTTCTGAGCTTTCAGACATTGTGTCATATGAATGTTTGTTTGGGAAGAGGAAGCCATCCAGGGAGCACTGGTGCCCGTCACCAGCTCCTGGGAGAGAAACCCAGCTGGTGCGTGTGTTACACGCCTCTTCCACACGCCCATGGAACACATGGACACACAGGCGCTCGCACCCTCATCACCCACCCCACCACCCCCGACCTGTGCACACAGGTGAAGTGAGTTAGCCCATATTCAGTGAGAAATAACGGAGCTCCAGAGCCTGGCTGCCTGCATTTCCACCCAGATTGGGCCACAAAGGGCCTGACTCTCTGGGGTAAGTCCTGTCCTGCCCTGCTGCTGCTGCTAAGTCGCTTCAGTCGTGTCCGACTCTGTGCGACCCCAGAGACGGCAGCCCACGAGGCTCCCCTGTCCCTGGGATTCTCCAGGCAAGAACACTGGAGTGGGTTGCCATTTCCTTCTCCCGTGCATGAAAGGGAAAAGTGGAAGTGAAGTCGCTCAGTCGTGTCCGACTCTTAGCGACCCCATGGACTGCAGCCTACCAGGCTCCTCTGTCCATGGGATTTTCCAGGCAAGAGTACTGGAGTGGGGTGCCATTGCCTTCTCCGCCTGTCCTGCCCAGCCTTGGTTTTCCCATCTGTAAAATGAAGAAGGGAAAACCTCTTCAACCTACTTGAGAAAACAGAGAGAGAAGAGCTGTGTAGAGCAGAACAACCCCCTCCAAATGACGAGTGGTCTTTGTCCTCATGACCACACAGCAGACTCCCTTCTTTATATTCGGCCACCTCTCAAGTCCTGTATACTCTTCCGGGTAACTAACAGTCATCACCCCCTCTCTGTCCCCACTACCTCTGATCTAGTTTACATCTTAGTTGTGGGCACCTGACCCTCTGTGCTGGCCATCTCACATTTCCCTGTCCCAGTGCACCTGCTCACATCGCTCTAAGGATGGCTCTGGTTAGATACTTCCTGTCCCCAGGTCTTTCAGACCTCCTCCTGGCCTCCTTGCCTTCAACCTCAAATTCCTCCTTGATCTTAAATTACCTACTCTTTCAGCGGTATCTTCTATTTTTCCCATATCAGTCTTCTGTACTACAGCTATACCATACTCCTATTTCTTGAGCAACTTTGAAAATTCTTAACTTTGTACATTTCCCTTTATTCTGGGATGTGTTTTTTTTTAAAGTACCCATCATAATCCATGTTGGAGAAGGCAATGGCACCCCACTCCAGTACTCCTGCCTGGAAAATCCCATGGATGGAGGAGCCTGGAAGGCTGCAGTCCATGGGGTCGCTGAGGGTCAGACACAACTGAGCGACTTCACTTCCACTTTTCACTTTCATGCATTGGAGAAGGAAATGGCAACCCACTCCAGTGTTCTTGCCTGGAGAATCCCAGGGATGGTGGGACCTGGTGGGCTGCCGTCTCTGGGGTCGCACAGAGTTGGACAAGACTGAGGTGACTTAGCAGCAGCAGCAGCAGCAGCATATCCATGTATTTGGAAAAAAGCAAAGTAAGTTCAAGATTCATTAAAGATATATATGTGAAACCATAAACACATTGGGAGGAAATATGGGTGAATATTTGTGCATATTTGGTAATCAGAAAGGTGTTTCTAATATGACAAAGTCATAGAGTAGGTAACGTCTTAATCAAATCTTAAGAAGTGAATAACTAATCAGAGTTGAAAACTTCTATACATCAAAACAAGGCTTCCCTGGTGGCTCAGTGGTAAAGAATCTGCCTGCCAATGCAGGAGACTCGGGTTTGATCCCACTGAAGCCTGTGGGCCCTAGAGCCCGTGCTCTGGCAACAAGGGAAGCTATCACAATAAGAAGCCGGCTCACTGAAACTGGACAGCAGCCCTTGTTTGCCACAACTAGTGAGAAGCCCACGCAGCAGTGAAGACTCAGCACAGCCAAAAATAAGTAACTAAGAACCAAACAAACAAACCTCTGTACATCAAAACAAACCATAACAGAAATGCATAGAAAGGGTTTGGAAAGTCATTAACAAATTATTAAATGTGGGTATTTCTGGGGAGAAAAGTAAAATTCTTCTGTTTTGTGGATGTGATGGTAGATTGAATTTTTTTAACCTGGTATAATTGTGATCATTATAAATGTACAGAGATGATATATTCCTTTGTAATCAAGAATATTAAAGACATCAATACAAACAAAATTTAAAAGCTGTGCTCACTTTAGCAGCACATATACTAAAATTGGAACAATACAGAAAAGATCAGCATGGCCCCTGTGCAAGGATGACACACAAATTCATGAAGTGTTTCATATTTTTTTTAAAAAAGCTAATGGCAAAATGGTAAAAATATCTGTAATATATGAGACAGTCAAGGGACGAACATCCTCACTATGTGAAGAGCTGTTACAAAAATAGAGGGGAAAATGAACAACTCATTAGGAAATGGGCCAAGTGCACAAATAAGCAATTAACAAAGGAAAAATGTTTATGGCCAAAAATCTTATGGAAAAATAGCAGCCTCATTAATAATTTAAAAATTTAAATTAAAACAAGAAGTTTGGCACAGACATCTAGATTGATACATTAAAAGAAAAATAATTGATCTTTGCCAAGCTTCCTGTTTTAATCTACATTTTGAAATTATTAATTAAGCTGATATTTTCCCATTTATTTACTCTCTATATAGTGAACTCTTGGACACTCTTAGGTACTGCAGGAATGCACACTGGTATGTTATTTTGGCAGGCAATTTGACAACAGCTATCTAATCTTTAGCGTTTCCCAGGTGGCTCTAGTGGGAAAGAATCTGCCTGCCAATGCAGGAGATGAAAGGGATGTGGGTTTGATCCCTGGATCAGGAAGACTCCTTGGAGTAGGAAATGGCACCCCACTCCAGTATTCTTGCCTGGAAGATTCCATGGTTAGAGAAGCTTCGTGGGCTACAGTCCATGGGGCCACAGAGAGTCAGAACGACTGAGTGAGCACATACATGCATCTAATCTTACAGATGTGTATATATTTTGACCCAGTAATTTCATTTCCCACATTTATTCTCAAGAAATAATTAAAAGCAATCCAAAGGGGACCACATCAATGCATTATCATTAAAGTGGCAAAAATTAAAGATAAAGAGAGAATGTTAAAAGCAGCCAGGGAGAGGCAACAAGTCACATACAAGGTTGTCAGTTGATTTTTCAGCAGAAACTTAGCAGGCCAGAAGGGAGTGGCATGATATATTTAAGGTGATTAAGGGGAAAATTCTACAACCAAGAATACTTTACCAGGTAAACCTCTTATTCAGATTTATTGGCAAGATCAAAAGTTTTACAGATAAACAAGAACTAAAAAGTTCAACACTACCAAGTTAGCTTTACAAGGAATGTTAAAGAAACTTCTCTAAGTGAAAAATAAATGGCCACAACTAGAAACATGAAGATTATGAAAAGAAAAATCTTATAGAGAAAGGCAAATATAAAGTAAAGTTAGTAAATCAACCATGTACAAAGCTAGTAGGAACGTTAAAATAAGAAAGTAAAACCATTTGTATCTACAATGAGCAGTTGAGGAATACACAAAACAAAAAGATGCAAAATATGATGTCAAAAACAGAGATCATGAGGAGATAAGAGTTACAATGCAGGTTTGTTAAAATGCATCTGAAACTAAGTGATTAGCAACTTAAAACAATCGCACATGCATACACACATATATATAGATTGCTATGTATAAACTTCATGGTAATCAGAAGCCAAAAATCTATAACACACACACAGAAAAGAAAAAGGAATTCAAACACAACACAAAAATAGTCATCAAATCAAAAGGGAAGAAATTAAAGAAGAAGAAAGGAACAGAAAAGAACTACCAAAGCAATCCCAAAATAATTTATATATATGTCTCAGTAAGCATATATGTCTCAAAAGTTACTTTAAATGTAAATTGACTCAATACCCCAGTCAAAAGACATATGGTGGCTGAATGAAAACAAGACATATACATATACTACCTAAAAGAAAGTCACTTCAGATTTAGAGACACAAACAGACTGAAAATGAGGGAGTAGGAAGAAGTATTCCATGTAAATGTAAATTTTAAAAAGTTGGAGTAGCAATACTTATATCAGCTGAAATAGAATTTAAAATTAAGACTATAAAAGAGACAAAGAAGGACACTGTGTAATGATCAAGGGATCAATTTAAGAAGATATAACAATTCTAAATATATATGGACCCAACATAGGACTACTTAGTATATAAGGCAAATATTAATGGATGTAGGAAAGACCAACTATAACACAATAATAGTAAAGGACTTTAACATTCCACTGAAATCAATGGACAGGTCACCCAAATAGAGAAGCAATAAGGAAAAAGTGGCCTTAAATGGCACATTATATCAGATGGATTAATAGATACATAAAGAACATTCTAGATACATATAGAACATTCCAACCAAAAGCAGCAGAATACACATTTTTATCAAGAACATATGGAACATTCTTAAGGATATGCTAGGCCACAAAACAAGCCTCAATAAATTTGTGAAAACTGAAATCATATTATGCATCTTTTCCAACCACAACACTTATAGAAATCAACTATAATAAAAAAACTGCAAAAAATGCAAACACACGGAGGCTAAACAATATGTTACTAAACAACGGATGGATCACTGAAGACCTCAAAGAGGAAGTAAAAAAACAGCTGGAGACAAATGAAACAAAAACTCAATAGTGTGAATCTATGCGACCTAGCAAAAGCAGTGTAAGAGGGAAATTTATAGTGATACAAGCTTACCTCAGGAAATAAGAGAAATCTGAAATAAACAACCTAACTTTATAGCTAAAGAACGTAGGAAAAGCAGAATAAACAATATCCAAAGTTAGTAGAAGGACATAAATCACAAAAATCAGGGCAGAAATAAATGGATTAGAGACTAAAAAAGGAAAAAGAAAAAAAACTATCAATGAAACTAAGAGCTGGTTCTTAGAAAAGATAAAAAAGAGTGATAAATCTTTAGCCAGACTCATAAAGAAAAAAAGAGAAAGGGCCCAAATCACAACAAACTGAGGAAGATTCTTAAAGAGATGGGAATACCAGACCACCTTACCTTCCTCCTGAGAAATCTGTGTGTAGGTCAAGAAGCAACAGGTAGAAGAGGACATGAAACAACAGACTGGTTCCAAATCGGGAAAGGAGTACACCAAGGCTGTATATTATCCGCCTGCTTGTTTAACTTCTATGCAGAGTACATCATGTGAAATGCCAGGCTGGATGAAGCACAAGCTGGAATCAAGATTGCTGGGAGAAATATCAATAACCTCAGATAGGCAGATGACACCACCCTTATGGCAGAAAGCAAAGAAATAAAGAGCCTCTTAAGAGGAGAGTGAATAAGTTGGCTTAAAACTCAACATTCAGAAAACTAAGATCATGGCATATGGTCCCATCACTTCATGGAAAATAGATGGGGAAACAATGGAAACAGTGAGAGACTTTATATTTTGGGGCTCCAAAATCACTACAGATGGTGACTGCAGCCAGGAAATTAAAAGACGCTTGATCCTTGGAAGAAAAGCTTTGATCAACCTAAATAGCATATTAAAAAGCAGAGACATTACTTTGCCAACAAAGGTCTGTCTAGTCCAAGCTATGGTTTTTCCAGTAGTCATGTATGGATGTGAGAGTTGGACTATAAAGAAAGCTGAGTGCCGAAGAATTGATGCTTTTGAACTGTGGTGTTGGAGAAGACTCTTTGAGAGTCCCTTGGACTGTGAGGAGATCCAACCAGTCCATCCTAAAGGAAATCAATCCTGAATATTCATTGGAAGGACTGATGCTGAAGCTGATGCTCCAATACTTTGGCCACCTGATGGGAAGAACTGACTCATTGGAAATGACCTTGATGCTGGGAAAGATTGAAGGCAGGAGGAGAAGGGGACAACAGAGGATAAATGATTGGATGGTATCACCAGCTCGATGGACATGAGTTTGAACAAGCTCTGGGAGTTGGTAATGGACAGGGAAGCCTGGCATGCTGCAGTCCATGGGGTCACAAAGAGTTGGACATGGCTGAGTGACTAAACTGAACTCAGAAATGAAAAAAAAGAGAGAAGTTACAACTGAAATCATACAAATGCAGCAAATCATATGAAATTACTACAAACAACAATATGCCAATAAAATGAACAACCTAGTAGAAATGGACAAATACCTAGAAATGTGCGATCATCCAAGACTGAATCAGGAAAAAACAAAATATGAACAGATCAATTATCAGTTAAAAAAAAATTGAACCAGCACTTAACCAAGAAACCAAAGTCCAGGACCAGATGACTTATCAGGTGAATTCTACTAAATATTTAGAGAATAGTTAACACCTATCTTTCTCAAAGTATTTCAAAAAATTGCAGAGGAAAGAGTATTTTCAGACTCATTCTGTGAGTCCAGCATCACCCTAATACCAAACCAAACAAAGATATCACACAAAAAAGAAAACTACAGGCCAATATCAGTGATGAGCATAGATTAAAAAAAATTCTCAAAAAATATATCAGGAAACCAAATCCAGTAATACATAAAAAAGGTCATGATCAAAAGGATTGAACTTAGGGATGCAAGAATGGTTCAATATCTACAAATCAAAATGTGATACATCAAATTAACAAACTGAAGAATAAAGTCATATGATTATTTCAACAGAGGTAGAGAAAGCCTTTGACAAAATTCAACATTTATTTACTATAAAACCCCTCCGGAAAGCAGGCATAGATGGAACATACCTCAATATAATAAAGACCATATAATAAAGTATGGTAAGCCCTGTTGACATCAGAGTCAGTAGTGAAAAGCCAAAAGTATTTCCTCAAAGATCAAGAACAAGACAAGGATGCCCACTCTCACCACTTTTATTTAACATAGCATTGGGAGTTCTAGCCGCAGGAATCACATAAGAAAAAGAAATAAAAGGAATCCACACTGGAAAGGAAATATTAAAATCGACACTATCTACAAATGTTGTGTTGCGTTGCACGCCCAGTCATGTCTGACTCTTTGTGACCCCATGGACTGTAGCCCACCAGGCTCCTCTGTCCATGAAATTTTCTAGGCAAGAATACTGGAGTGGGTTGCCATTTCCTACACCAGGGAATCTTTCTGACCCAGGGATCAAACCTACTTCTCTTAGGTCTCCTGAATTGGCAGGCAGGTTCTTTACCACTGTGCCACCTGAGAAGATCCTCCTCCAGGGCATCTTCCTGACCCAGGGTTCAGGAAAAGTGGACAGCTACATGTAAAAGAATGAAATTATAATGTTATCTAATACCATATACACAAAATTTCAAAATGGATTAAAGACCTAAATATAAAACTGGATACTATAAAACTCCTAGAACAAAACATGAGTAGAACACTATTTGACCGAAATTGTAGCAATATTTATTTGGATCTCTCTCCTGAAGCAAAGGAAATAAAAGTGAAAATAAACAAATGGGACCAAGTTAAACTTAAAACCTTTGCACAGTTGAGGAAACTATTGACAATATGAAAAGACAACCTACTGAGTGGAAGAAGAATTTGCAAATGATATGACCACTAAGGGCTTAATACCCCAAATATACAAACAGCTCACACTCAATCTCAAAAACACAGAGCCTGACTTAAAAACGGGCAGAGGGACTGAACAGATATTTTTCCAAAGAAAACATATAGATGATCCACAGGCACATGAAAATATGCTGAACTTTGCTAATCATCAGATACATGCAAGTTAAAACCAGAATGAGCTCTCGCCTCATACCTGTGAGAATGGTCATCCTCAAAAAGACCACAAATGTTGTTGGCAAGGATATGGTAAAAGGGAACCCCTTATATACTGTTTTGGGGAATGTAAATTGGTGCAGCCAGTATGAGCCATCAGTTCCACTCCTGGGTGTGTGTGTATGCAAGAGAATGAAAAAACTAACTTGAAAAGATGAATGCATCTCAAAATTTACAGCAGTCTGATTTACAATAGCCAAGATATGGAAGTAACCTAAATACCAACAGATGAATGAATAAAGAACATGTGGTTTACACACACAAACTCACACACACACACATTCACACACACAGTGGAGAACTACTCAACCATAAAAAAGAATGAGATTTTGGCATTTGCAACAGCATGACTGGACCTGGAGGATATTATGCTTAGTGAAATAAGTCAATCATAGGAAGACAAATACTGTAGGTTATTACTTATGTCTGGAATCTAAAAAATGAGATAAACTAGTAAACAGAACAAATAAGAAAGAGACTTACAGATATAAACTAGTGGTTACCAGTGGAGACAGGGAAGGGAGGAAGGGCAGGTAGGGGTTAGGGGTTTAATAGGTACAAACTACTACTTACAAAAAAAATAAGCTACAAGAATATGTTATTCAACATAGAAATATAGCCAATATTTTATAGCTATAAATGGAGTGTCATCCACAAAATCACTAAGTTGTACACTTAAAACTTAATATATTTTTTAAAATTTCTTGTATTTAAAAAAAATTAATTCATTAAACTTTTTGGCTGTGCTGGGCGTTGGTTGCCATGTGTGGGCTTTCTCTAGATGCACTGAGTGGGGCCTGCTCTCTAGTTACAATGTGTCGGCTTCTCACCCAGGTGGCATCTCTTGTTGGCAGCAAGAGCTCTAGGGTGCACGGGCTTCAGTAGTTGCAGTTTGAGGGCGCTGGAGAGCAGGCTCAGCAGTTGTGGAGCAAAGGCTTAGTCGCCTCGTGGCACGTGGAATCTTCCTGGACCAGGGATCGAACCAATTTTCCCTGCATTGGCAGGCAGATTCTTAACCACTGGACCACCTGAGAAGTCCAAAACTAATATAATATTGTTAATCAACTATACCTCAATTTTAGAAAGTGATAAGTAAGGATATGCACAAAGGTGAAGCTCTGAGGATGTTCACTGTAGGGTTGCTTGTAATAGTAAAAGCTGACAAATTAAAACAGACAATTTTTAATCATAAAAGTATGGACTAAATGAATATGCATTGATTTCAATAGAGGCAATAAGTATTGCCAAACAAAAAATCAATTTATAAATAATATGTGTAATATGAACTCACTTGTATGAAACATATAACACACACACACAGAACACTGAAATGCACCTGAATAAAATCAGTCCCAGCCTTTGATCAGAAAACACATTTTTTTTCACCTAGAAAAACATCTATTTTTGCTTTATTGACTATGCCAAAGCCTTTGACTGTGTGGATCACAATAAACCGTGGAAAATTCTGAAAGAGATGGGCATACCAGACCATCTGACCTGCCTCTTGAGAAATCTGTATGCAGGTCAGGAAGCAACAGTTAGAACTGGACATGGAACAACAGACTGGTTCCAAATAGGAAAAGGAGTACGTCAAGGCTGTATATTGTCACCCTGCTTATTTAACTTATATTCAGAGTACATCATGAGAAACACTGGACTGGAAGAAACACAAGCTGGAATCAAGATTGCCGGGAGAAATATCAATAACCTCAGATATGTTGATGATACCACCCTTATGGCAGAAAGTGAAGAGGAACTCAAAAGCCTCTTGATGAAAGTGAAAGTGGAGAGTGAAAAAGTTGGCTTAAAGCTCAACATTCAGAAAACGAAGATCATGGCATCTGGTCCCATCACTTCATGGCAAATAGATGGGGAAACAGTGGAAACAGTGTCAGACTTTATTTTTTTGGACTCCCAAATCACTGCAGATGGTGACTGCAGCCATGAAATTAAAAGATGCTTACTCCTTGGAGGGAAAGTTATGACCAACCTAGATAGCATATTCAAAAGCAGAGACATTACTTTGCCAACAAAGGTCTGTCTCGTCAAGGCTATGGTTTTTCCTGTGGTCATGTATGGATGTGAGAGTTGGACTGTGAAGAAGGCTGAGCGCCGAAGAATTGATGCTTTTGAACTGTGGTGTTGGAGAAGACTCTTGAGAGTTCCTTGGACTGCAAGGAGATCCAACCAGTCCATTCTGAAGGAGATCAGCCCTGGGATTTCTTTGGAAGGAATAATGCTAAAGCTGAAACTCCAGTACTTTGGCCATGTCATGCGAAGAGTTGCCTCATTGGAAAAGACTCTGATGCTGGGAGGGATTGGGGGCAGGAGGAGAAGGGGACGACAGAGGATGAGATGGCTGGATGGCATCACTGACTCGATGGACGTGAGTCTGAGTGAACTCCAGGAGTTGGTGATGGACAGGGAGGCCTGGTGTGCTGCAATTCATGGGGTCGCCAAGAGTCGGACATGACTGAGCGATTGAACTGAACTGAACTGAATACTAAAGAAAGGCAAGACATTTAATTGAGCTACTGTAGTGGGGAACAGGGAATTCAGTACAGAGCTGAGCTTAACTCCAAGTACAGCAGAGAGCTGGAGATGTAGACATGGGGTCAGTGGGTGGGAAATGACTAATAGTAACTAGATTACATATTAAGAGTAAGAGCATTCTTGCTAAACTGGCCTAATGGGCTTCTTGTTAAAGGCAGACCAAGGACTTAGATATCAAGGATGGGAGATGAAGAACTTGATTAGATAGCAAGGATGATCAGATATCAAGGCTTAGCAGGATTCTTGGCTAAAACTGGACTCAACGGACCAGGGTCAAGGCTTAATTGAGAAGAGGCTCAGAGGAGCCCGACTAAAATTCGGTCAAGGAGGGAGTCCTTGCAGGCCCACATGAATGAGATCCTGTTCCATCCTTGAGCTTCAGAAGGCCCTGGGCTTTGGAGTGTATTCACTGAGATTGTCAGAATTCCTTCCTGGGCCTGGGATCAGCTAGGCACATTGCCCCCAGCCCAGCCCAGAACCTGTGAGTGCTCCAGACCCTGTGTCTCCCCTTCGAGCACATTCTGACGCTTCTGTCCCAGGCGTGGGAAGGGCTCCAGGACTTATGTCTGGAGTCATCCCTGCTAGGCCCAGACTCTGGTTCTGGGAGGGTGGCCTGATGATGGATAGCTACTCCTGACCACTGTAGTATTTGTTTGTGGGTTCATGGGAGACTAGGCCACCCAAAAGGTGCAGACATGATGATTTGGGGTGACCCTTATGGATACAGGAGGAGTTTGGGGCCCTGGGTAACTGATGGTCCACTGCTGACCCTTGGGCTTGAGCCATGTGTACGGGTTGGCTCACAGCTCTCATTCTTATGTAATCAGGCCATGGTGCTGCTGCTGATCTATACACCAAAGGGTTGCAGGTCTGGTGGCAGGCATCCTTCACCCCAGACGTCCCTCCCCTGGCACGCAGTCCAGTCACCCTGCACCTGCAGTAGGGTCTGTGCCATGGGTCAGCCCGTCCTCCAGCAGTGGCACTGGCCATTTCCTCTGATGGCTTTTGAAACCACATTTTTACAATGCCTATGGGCTTTTCTCATCAATGTCCTCTCTTACCTCCAGTTGATGTGGTGATGTCACATCTTTTCAGAATGGTATGAAAACATGCTGGACATGGGTTGAACATTTCTTGCATAACTATTCCTCACTTCTCGCCCCACACACAGGCTCCTCACGTATCCTTCCCACTGGGATTAATCTTTAGAAAGCAGGACATGTTTGTTTCCTAGGACTGTTGTGACAGAATTATCATAAACCTAGTGTTTTATTCACATACAGTTCTGGACTCCAGAGCCTTGAAATCAAGGTGTCAGGAGGTTTGGTTCCTCCTGGAGACACTGAGAGTCTGATCCGTGCTTCTCTCTCAGCTTCTGGGTTGCCAGCAATCTTTGCTGTTCCTTGGTTTACAGATGGCTTGTTCCAATCTCTGCCTCCGTCTTCACATGGCGTTATCCTCTGTGTGTCTGTGTCTTCAAATTTCCCTTTCCTTATAAAAATACCCTTTACCAGATTTTGGGGGCTTCCCTGGTAGCTCAGACAGTAAAGCGTCTGCCTGCAATGTGGGAGACCTGGGTTCAATCCCTGGGTTGGGAAGATCCCCTGGAGAAGGAAATGGAAACCCATTCCAGTACTCTTGCCTGGAAAATTCCATGGATGGAGGAGCCTGGTAGGCTACAGTCCATGGGATCGTAAAGAGTCGGACACAACTGAGCAACTTCACTTCACTTTACCAGATTTAGGGGCCACCCTAATCCCATGTGACCTTACCATAACTCGATTCCACCTGTAAAAGCCTTATTTCTAAATCAGGTCAGTCACAGAATCCCACTTCTGACAACACAGAATTGGGGCTTCCTGTGTAGCTCAGTTGGTAAAGCATCTGCCTGCAGTGCAGGAGGCCTGGGTTCAATTCCTGGGTCATGAAGATCCTCTGGAGAAGGAAACGGCAACCCACTCCAGTATTCTTGCCTGGAGAATCCCATGGACAGAGGAGCCTGGTGGGCTACAGTTCATGGGATCGCAAGAGTCAGACATGACTTAGCACTATCTTTCTTTCTTTTTCACAGGTTCCAGGTGGTCTGAATTATAAGAGGACACTATTCAACCCAGTGTATGGGGATCTAGTCAATATTGAAAGAGGTCACATTCTAAGAATGCAGTGATTATAACCTAAAAACTTTAAGAGAAAACAATGGGTGGAAGATGTGTTGTTTCATGTTTATACTGCTGCTGCTATTAAGTCGCTTCAGTCGTGTCCGACTCTGTGCAACCCCATAGACGGCAGCCCACCAGGCTCCACTGTCCACAGGATTCTCTAGGCAAGAATACTGGAGTGGGTTGCCATTTCCTTCTCCAATGTTTATACTATGTAATCCCAAATGGTAAACTTAGCATGATCTGGAAATGAATGATGGCTCATATTTTCCAGCATAGGCTGGGTAAGAGGTCCTCATCAACAAAGCACAGAAATAACTTTTGAGAGTAGTTGGAATCCAGTATTCACAGACCGCAGGGTGAATGATGCAAAGTCACGAGTCAGTGGTGTAGCGGAACTGCAGAGGCAAGAACAGCTATGGCCTTCAATACAAATAGTTCTGAGGAGCCCAGTGTCCTGAGTAACTATGTGTTGTTACATTTTCTCAAAGTGGGAGATAGATAGGAAATTAACTGAAAACGGTGCATTTGGCAATAGTGGACAGGAAAGAAATGAAAAAGTGGTTTTGGGATGTGAACAGGAAGAGGTGGTAGTTGGACATTATGCAGAACCTTTATATGCACCAATGAGACAATAAATAAATACCTCTTCTTTATCCATTATAATAAATCTCCATCATTAAATCACTATACTTCATGTGGGCCATGAATTTTGTAATGCATTTTTAAAATAAAATTGTTTATGTAGACAGGCCATGGACTGGAAAAGGTCAGCTTTCATTCCAATCCCAAAGAAGGGCAAAGCCAAAGAAAATTCAAATTACTGCACAGTTTTGCTCATTTCAGATGCCAGCAAGGTAATGCTCAAAATCCTTCAAGCTAGGCTTCAGTAGTACCTGAATCAGGAACTCCCAGATGTACAAGCTAGATTTTAAAAAGGCAGAAGAACCAGAGGTCAAATTGCCAACATTTGTTGGATCAGAGAAAAAGCAAGGGAATTCCAGAAAAACATCTACTTCTGCTTCGTTGAAGACGCTTAGAGCCTTTGACTGTGTGGATGACAGCAAACCATGGAAAATTCTTAAAGAGATGGGAATACCAGACCACCTTATCTGCCTCCTGAGAAACTGATATGCAGGTCAAGAAGCAACAGTTAGAACTGGACATGGAACAAAGAACTGGTTCAGAATTGGTAAAGGATTATGACAAGGCTGTGTATTGTCACCCTGCTTATTTAACTTAGAGAGAGTACACCATGTGAAATGCCAGGTTGGATGAAGCACAAGTTGGAATCAAGATTACCAGGAGAAATATCAACAACCTAGGTTACTTCCATGCAATATCTAGATTGCTTCTGTGTCCTAACTGTTGTAAGTAGTGCTGCAATGAACATTGGGGCACATGTGTCTTTTTCAATTATGTTTCCTCAGGGTATATGCCCAGTAGTGGGATTGCTGGGTCACATAGTAATTTTATTTCTAGTTTTTAAAGGAATCTCCATACTGTTCTCCATAGTGGCTGTGTCAGCTTACATTCCCACCAGCAAGAGGGTTCCCTTTTCTCCACATCCTCTCTGATGGTAATTCTTTTTGTTATTTTTGTTACTTTTCTGAAAATCTGAAATGATCTCAAAATCAAAAATTAAAAAGAGAGAAAGTGTGTATGTGAATCTAAAGGGACTGAATCAAATGCCACCCTCTCCAGGAAGTTCCTCTCAAACAAGATTGCATCTCGTCCCACCTATCTTGTGGTAAAATAGACTATTTGGTGATGATTTAGTCTCTGTGTCCAACACTTGTGACCCGATGGACTAGCCTGCCAGGCTTCTCTGTCCATGGGATTCTCCAGGCAAGAATACTGGAGTGGGTTGCCATTTCTTTCTCCAGGGGATCTTCCTGACCCAGGAATCGAACCCAGGCCTCCTGCACTGCAGGCAGATTCTTTACCAATTGTTTCCTTGCAATTCTCTTTAGCCCGATTTCCTTATAGGCTCTTTCCTCTTTCTTCTCTAGAGGCAGCACCACGGAATAAGTTGCTGATTGGATTCCTGAACTTACAAACCTGGGTTCCAGAGTTGCCTTTGCCACTTCCCAGCTTCGGAACCTTGTTCATTACCATTGCTATTGATTTCAGACTTCTCATCTATGGTGGGTGTGTGTGCTCAGTCGTGTCTGATTCTTTGCGACCCTTTGGACTATAGCCCACCAGGCTGCTCTGTCCATGGGATTTTCCAGCAAGGATTCTGGAGTGGGCTGCCATTTCCTCCACCAGGGGATCTTCCCAACCCACGGATCGGACCCATGTTTCCTGTGTCTCCTGCATTGCAGGCAGATTCTTTACCACTGAGCCACTGGGGAAGCCGCTCATCTATAAACGGTCATAACAAAATGCATCACACAGAGTTGTCCTGAGGAACACATAACAACACAAGGAGCTCTATAAATGTTAATTCCTCCCTTTTCTTTTCTCTTGAATCAGCCTCTTCACCACCCTTGGGACACAGATAAATCAGTACAGTACAGTTCAGTTCAGTTCAGTCACTCTGTTGTGTCCAACTCTTTGCGACCCCATGGACTGCAGCATGCCAGGCCTCCCTGTCCATCACCAACTCCCGGAGTTTACCCAAACTCATGTCCATTGAGTCGGTGATTCCATCCAACCATCTCATGCTCTGTCATCCCCTTCTCCTCCTGCCTTCAATCTTTCCTAGCATCAGGGTCTTTTCCAATGAGTCAGCTCTTCTCATCAGGTGGCCAAAGTACTGGAGTTTCAGCTTCAGCATCAGTCCTTCCAATGAATACTCATGACTGATCTCCTTCAGAATGGACTGGTTGGATCTCCTTGCAGTCCAAGGGACTCTCAAGAGTCTTCTCCAACACCACAGTTCAAAAGCATCAATTCTTTGGTGCTCAGCTTTCTTTATAGTCCAACTCTCACATCCATACATGACTACTGGAAAAACCATAGCCTTGACTAGATGGACCTTTGTTGGCAAAGTAATGTCTCTGCTTTTGAATATGCTGTCTAGGTTGGTCATCACTTTTCTTCCAAGGAGTAAGCATCTTTTAATTTCATGGCTGCTGTCACCATCTGCAGTGATTTTGGAGCCCAACAAAATAAAGTCTGCCACTGTTTCCACTGTTTCCCCATCTATTTGCCATGAAGTGACAGAACCAGATGCTATGGTCTTTGTTTTCTGAATGTTGAGTTTTAAGCCAACTTCTTCAGTCTCCTCTTTCACTTTCATCAAGGGGCTCCTTAGTTCTTCTTTGTTTTCTGCCATATCTGCAGAAAATCTGCAGATGGTGGTGTAATCTGCATATCTGAGGTTATTGATATTTCTCCCAGAAATCTTGATTCCAGCTTGTGCATCCTCCAGCCTGGCATTTCTCATGATGTACTCTGCATATAAGTTAAATAAGCAGGGTGGCAATATACAGCCTTGATGTACTCCTTTTCCTATTTGGAACCAGTCAGTTGTTCCATGTCCAGATCTAACTGTTGCTTCTTGACCTGCATACAGATTTCTCAAGAGGCAGGTCAGATGGTCTGGTATGCCCATCTCTTTCAGAATTTTCCACAGTTTATTGTGACCCACACAGTCAAAGGCTTTGGCATAGTCAATAAAGCAGAAATAGATGTTTTTCTGGAACTGTCTTGCTTTTTTGATGATCCAGTGGATGTTGGCAATTTGATTTCTGGTTCCTCTGCTTTTTCTAAGTCCAGCTTGAACATTTGGAAGTTCATGGTTCACATACTGTTGAAGCCTGGCTTGGAGAATTTTGAGTATTACTTTACTAGCGTATGAGATGAGTGCAATTGTGCGGTAGTTTGAGCATTCTTTGGCATTGCCTTTCTTAGGGATGGGAATGAAAACTGACTTTTCCAGTCCTGTGGCCACTGCTGAATTTTCCAAATTTGCTGGCATATTGAGTGCAGCACTTACACAGCATCATCTTTTAGGATTTGAACACACAGATAGCACAGATAAATATATGAACCCAATTCTCAGATAATTTCTGAAAAAATTTATTCCAATAATAATATTGATGGTTAATATGTATTCCTCAGTGAAGGATTTGAACACACAGATAGCACAGATAAATATATGAACCCAATTCTCAGATAATTTCTGAAAAAATTTATTCCAATAATAATATTGATGGTTAATATGTATTCCTCAGTGCTTGACCCACAATAACCCCTTAAGGAATGTCATTCATGAGGTTACACTTGCCCACACCTTTTCTCACCTGGTCATTCTAATGTCCCTAAGGTGAAGAAGAGTTCCTACTCGTATCTCTGTTTTACATATTTGGAAATGGATGCACTGAGGAATTGAATAAGTTGCTTTTCTAGGTTACATGGCCGATAAAGAGAAGAGTCTGGCATGAGCCAGTAAAGCCTGTTATGTATGGCAAAACTGACAGTTGCACTTCTGTACAGACAAGTAAGTCGCAAATGCGTCTCCAGTGTACTTGATTTCTGTCTGTGCATGTTACCCTGCTTACTCCACCATTCTGAAACGACTTTGTGTTTGTTCATCTTTTAATGAGCACCTATCAGCAAAGTGTACGGAGGATACCAAGCTGGTTAAGGAGCTTGAAGTCTTGTTGGGGAAAAGACAACTGAATAAAAATTGTGAATGCAGTGTAATAGCTGCTGCTAAGTCACTTCAGTTGTGTCTGACTCTGCGAACCCATAGACGGCAACCCACCAGGCTCCCCCATCCCTGGGATTCTCCAGGCAAGAGCACTAGAGTGGGTTGCCATTTCCTTCTCCAATGCATGAAAGAGAAAAGTGAAAGTGAAGTTGCTCAGTTGCGTCCGACTCTCTGCGACCCCACGGACTGCAGCCTACCAGGCTCCTCCGTCCATGGGATTTTCCAGGCAAGAGTACTGGAGTGGTGTGCCATTGCCTTCTCCAGTGTAATAGCTGCTGTCTTTAAAAATATTCTGAAATATCACTAATGTAGACCAGTCCCATCCTGATTGCTCTTAAATTTATAAAATGTTTGCCTGTGGTGATTAGGTTCAGAAGCCCTGTAGCTCACTGTCCAGAACATGGACCCTTCTTCCATAGCTCATGACACGAAAAGCCATTCAGTGATCCCCATCTGGACATCTGCTCTGAGCCAGCTATACCCAGAGAAGGGAGGAGAACCTTTCTGATTTAGAGGCATTTCTAATTTAGTAACCACATCCCTCTTGTTCTTAAACAAAACACCCCTTTCACTGCCATGGCTGCCCTCATCCCCTGGACTGCATTCCTATCGTCTGTAGGTGTCTCACAGGGCTCACATCTCCCAGGTACATCCTAAACGCACCCCCATGCTTCTGGCTTAAGCTTGACCATATCAGCTGGGTCAATAGTCTTCTAAATGGCTGAAGACCCTTTAATGAAAGGAAGTGAGGCAGACAACCTAATTTAGCAGGGAGACAGACAACCTAATTTGGGAGGGCAAGGGCTCCCAGGACTGCTTACAGCGAGGATGTTATTTTGCTTTAGCTACTTGGAAGTCTGACATCCTGCATCTAAAATTCTTAGTTTCCACGACAGACTTCTTTAGATTTCTTCAAACTGCCTTTGAACAGTTTGGATAAGCTGGTTGTTCAAACTGTCAAATGAATGACATTTTCTTATTAGGAAAAGACAGGCCCCTGGCCAGTGTAGGCTGTACACAGCCCTACATATCAGCTCTTCCTTTCATGTTTGTGCATAGCTTTCCGCTGTCACATCCCATTCCAGAGCCTTTCCCCTTGTTTTCATTACACCAAAGTGGTACCACGCAATGTGCATTTATTACACAAATGAATGAAACGAGGACAATTCCTTGTGAGCAACACTGGTAAGAAGCGCCAAGCAAAAGGTTCATACATTTATTTTCATGAATTCTGTGAAGGATGTCATCAAGTATCTTCAATAAATAGTCAGACGCTCCGCAGACAGCAGGAGTTTGATGGTCCCGCTCATTCGTCTATGGATAGGATGAGAACAGGAGGGCGGGATATTCTTTCTCGTCTCTCTTGGGCGCTGAGCACGGCTCAGGAAAGCGCAGCTCCTCAAAGACTTTGAGGACCGATAACTTCGCCGCCCCTGAAGGAGGAGGTCCGGAGAGGATCGGTTGACTTCCGAGGGTACAGTTGCAGACGTCCCGTCTGCCAAAGCGGGCAGGGGTTTCTATGTCACCCGGGAG
This sequence comes from Bos taurus, assembly GCF_002263795.3. Classification (NCBI taxonomy): domain Eukaryota; kingdom Metazoa; phylum Chordata; class Mammalia; order Artiodactyla; family Bovidae; genus Bos; species Bos taurus. The sequence goes on along the minus strand of NC_037351.1, from coordinate 48,076,617 downwards.
TGCAGAAGGCGGGGTGGTAAAAAGGCAGAGCGTCCGTGTACCCCGGCCTGCGAGTGGCCAGAAGGTCTGCTCGAGTCGCCACGCCGTCGCTCCGGGACCAAGGCCCCCTCCTCTGCTCTCGGATGGGCCCTTCGCGCTGTCCATCACCGCTTGCCGCCGCGCTGCGCTTCGCACCCAGACTCTCCGGCTGGTACCCTATCCGCGGAGGCGGGGCTTGGAGGGACGGGGGTGGAGCCAAGTCCTCCCAGGGCCCGCCTCTTGGCTGCGAAGCCGGCTGATTGGATGTTTCGGAAGGCCCGCCCCCCAGGCGGTCCAGGGGAGGGACCGGTAGCCCGAGGCCGGTCCCAGGCCAGCGCGGTGCCGCGTGCGGGGTACACTGGCTGGCGAGGGGTGGTGGTGGTGTGCTCCCCACGCCCGAGCGCCTTCTAGGGCGGGGAGGCCCGCAGGGATTTGGGAGCTCTGGAGAGCTGCGCGCCTGTGGTTTCTCGTTGTCGGAGAGGTGTCTTTCTGAGCTCTCTGAAATTCGGAGAGCATTAGGGAAACTTCAAGCCCCCCACGCCTTGCTCCCTAAGACTTTCGGTTGGAAAAGCAGCTGCTGAGTTCTTTTATTTCCTCCCCCACCCCCACAATCGGACTCTGTAAAAATAGCCGTGCGCCGGGGCCACCGAGCCAAGCTCCGCCGCCCCGCTGTCCCGGGCCGGGTGTGGACCTAAAAATACCCGGCGGCCTGGAGCCTGTGCTCCGGGTGCGGGAGGGTCCGGCCGGGCCGCAGAGGGCGTCTGGAGACCGGAGAAACGGCGGACGCCTGGCCCCTCGCCTCGGCCGGGGCTGTCCCTTTAAATCCTGGAGGAGGCAAAGAGAAAAAAAGGAAAGAAAGAGAAAAGACGAGGAGCCCCAAGCTGAGGGTGGCTCTGCCCGGCCCCCCATTCCGCCCCCCGCGCCGCGTCCTGACTGCCGCCCGCCGCCCCTGCGGGTCCTGGGCGCCCCGCCCGCCGCCACAGTTACTGTCAAAATAGAAATTAATTGGAGCCGAGGAGGAGGTTGGGACGCAGCAAGTGCATGTGTGGCAGGGCGGGGAGGGGGCGTAGGGGAGGGAGCGGGAGCCGGCGAGGGGCAACCGCAGACATCCGGGCCCTTTAGCCCAGTGCGCACCCCGAGCCGGTGGCGCGGGCAGCGCGGGCGCGGGGCGCGGGGCGCGGGGCTGACAGCCGCGGAGGCGCGGGAGGCGGGGCGCCGGGAGGGCGGAGGCGCGGCGCGGGGAGGGAGGAGCTGCCGCGCGCCCGCCACAGCCGCTCGGCTCCACACCGCGGGCGCAGCCCGGCCACGAGTCTGACAGCCCTGCGGCCCGCGCTGCTTCGGCGCGCAGGGACAGACGGACCGCAGCGGCGGCGAAGAAGGACGCGAGGACCGCGGCCCGGCGCCAAGTGCGGGAGGCGCGCAGGTCGGGCGGCGCGCAGAGGTGAGTGGCTTCGCGTGCCGAGCTGAGGCATCGCCTGCGAGGGTCGCGATCTTCCCCGCACCTCGCTTGTGCCGAGGCGGGTCGGGGGGTCGCGGGGCTCCCAGAGGGGTGGCTTTACATCGCTGGCGCCGGGGAGTCATCTCCCGAGCTGTTGCTAGGAGGCCGGCGGTCCGCGCACCCTGGGGCGCTGGCGGGGGCAGGGGCGTCCCCGGCGCGGCGGGCAGGAGGCGGGGGGTTGCGGTGGCTATTCAGGGGCTCCGTGCGGCAGCCATGCAACGGGAGGAGGCGGGAGGAGGTGGGGGGGAGGGAGGAGGGGAGAGCTAGCGGAGAGCGAGCCAGAGAGCGGGCGCCGCGCCTCCTGGCTGGCACCGCGGCCCGGAGCGAAGTGGCGCGCGGGGCTGGAAGGGAACTTCTGCGGGCGCATGCCTTCCCGGGCTCGGCGGCGCCTTCGGGCCCGGGCGGGGCGGGCCTGTCGACAGCCACAGGTGGTTTCTGCCAAAAGTTTTACCGCACTTCTGCCGGGAAGGCGCGGGGACGTTTTGGAGAGTGGCGGTTTCCTGAGACTCTGGCGCTCGCACTGAGCTCTTACCTTGAAGATTAGGAAGGGACTGGGAAACCTGGGACCCCGCATCTCGCGATGCGCCGCCAGGACTTCCTAGAGATGCCTGCTCTAGGTGATGTCTTTGCAGGACCCTGAAACCCATGCTGCTGTCCAGTTGGGAAGTTGCGCGAAATGGACGCACGCAACGATTCCTCCGCGTCTGGGAAAAGTTAAGCGAGGGCCAGCCCGGTATCTGTTGCCCGCAGAGGTCAACCCAAAGTCTCTTCTTAGAGACGCACAAAGGAACCCGGCACGCCTTCGCTCCTGGTCTGGGTCATCTCCTGCTCCTTTGAGAGCTAACCGTCTTCCGGCCGCTCTGTTGCTTTGTTATTAGGGCTGCTTCTCTGATTTCGTTAGGAAGAGTGCCAGGAGGAACCCAAGAAAAGCGGAGCGGCAACAACTCTCATTTCCTTTGAATCCAGCCGCGGTGGCTGGTGTGGAGGGTCCAGGACCGAGGGGAAGCAGGAATTGGTGGCGTGTACTGCCTGCCGAGGGAGCCTCGCTGGGCTGGGGTTTCTGGGGCCTCTGGGACAGAAAGAGGGATGACAGTGGGAAGGGAAGACCCTCAGAAGAGGAAGCTGTGCCTTGGTCGGCTCTGGGAGAGAGGCTCCTCAAGAAGTCCAGTGGTTTGGCCCTGTTCCTCATTGGCCAGGTTGATGAATCCAGGGCAGCGAGGTTAGCACCACCCGGGTAGGTCCATTCCTGGCCTGAAAGAAATCATTATCCCCAAAGAGTCTGATACCCTGGTGTTGCAAGTCCGTACAGAACTGCATGAGAGTTGGAAACACTCAGTCCTTCATTCTGGCTGGTCCCGTTCCCACTCCCTGTTCCCCCCAGCCCCACCAAGTACCTGAACAGAAAGCACACCCTTTGCTGTAAAGGAAGTCACAGAATTTTGGAGCTGAAAGAGGCCCTAGAAATATTAAGAGCGCTCATTTTTGCAGATGAGCAGACTCAGGCTCAGGGAAGGAGAGTGACCTGCCACAGTGGTTAGAGGCTGGGGGAGGCTAGAAATGACATCAACCTCCCAGAGCAGGGTGGAGAGAGTTCCTTCAGCAAGGCCTTGTAGAGCCTGAGATCAGAAATGCCACCCCCGCACCCCAAGCCCATCATGGGCTCATTATCTGGTACTTTCTACATCCATGTTTGCCAGCTAATTTCCTGGCCCCTGTCCTTGGCTTAAAAAAAAAAAAAAAATCAGAACTGTCACTGCAGATTTCCAGTCTGACACTATCCCAACTTTCCCTGCTCTCTCCTCACCCCAGATTCCTTAAACTCCTTTTGTAACATAATGTGGCTTGATTAGCCAAGATGAGTTTGCAGCTTGTCTCACTGCGAAGCACCCACTTTCCGTAGGATGCCAGAACTCTGTTTTCCTGGTAATTAGGTTTTACAGATATTTTTGAAAGGGAGCCCAATTCTGGATCAATTACACTTGGACACAAATGCTGTGCTGTTGTGGATACTAAATGAGAAAGATGAGCAATTATCTGGGGGTGTTGGAATAAATGTTGTTATGAGTATTTGACACAGCTATTAAACATCAATGAGTGGGTTTTCAGTAAATGTTTTTTACCCTGTATTTTATTGAGAAAACAAAGTGTCTTAATTAAAAGAACTGCAAGTTGGCCACTTAAATTTAGCCACTTGTTTCTTACCAGTGTGTATGGGTGGGAAGGATTTGAGTGGTAAACAGTTAAGAGGACTTTTTTCTCCCCAGACCTAAATATTCTAGGGCCATGCTTATTCTTCAGACTCAAATGTCATGTACAGCCCAGCAGAACCATATTAAATCAAAATAATTCTGGATGTGGTGTGTGTTAATCTGTATTAGTCAGAAATGACTTGTAAGAGAGAATATTTTGTAAGTTTTATGCTTTCAAGGGCATGAAATATCAAGAATTCAAGGCTAATGCAATGTCACTGAGCATAATTCTTCTCTCATAAACAGAAAAGAATCAGTGTCCCCAGAGTTGTGCTTGGGGCTCCTGTAGAGGAAGCCAGGATCTGGTATCTTCATGATCATGCAGTGTTTTAACAGTGCCTTTTCACTTTTACTGCATGCTAACCTCATAGGTGCCTCATCGTTCAGAGTTCAGCTTTTATTCATCTTACAGTGGGGACACTGAGGCAGAGAGAGGGGAGAATGTTATTCCTGTAACTCCATTCACTGCATTAACATACACTGAGGTGCAGCTTGGGGTTTCTAGGCTGACCTGGGTGAAACGAAAAAGTGAAAAGTAAAAGTGTTAGTCACTTAACCAGGTCCAACTCTTTGTGACCCCATGGACTATAGCCCGCCAGGCTCCTCTGTCCATGGGGTTCTCCAGGCAGGAATACTGGGGTGGGTAGCCTTTCCCTTCTCCAGGGGATCTGGGGTGGGTAGTCTTTCCCTTCTCCAGGGGATCTTCCCAACCCAGGGATTGAACCCTGGTCTCCCACATTGCGGACAGACTTCCCCAACTGAGCCACCAGGGAAGCCCCTGGTGGTGAAAGACCAGAGTGAAAGAGGCTCCCTGATCACATAGGGAGCTGCTCGCCTCTCTCCAGCCCTGCACTTCCAAAGGGGTGTAGAGGTGTGGCAGGGTTACAGTGATAATTCATAGGCGGCTACTTGCTCCCAAGGGGCCCTGAAGGGCTTGGTTCCCCACCCCCACTGTGGGTGAGCTGATTCCCTCCCTCTTCCAGCAGGCTGTGGGAACTTGGGCGAGGAGGGACCAGCTGGCCGAGGCTGGGGCGGGGGTGTGGGATCTGTGCTGTGGATGGCTGAAGGAGTCCAGGCTATTTATAACCCTCCTCCCCTCCTGGGAGGAAAAGACTCAAGGGTCTGGAACCAGGCTCGGCACTGACTTCTCCCCTGGATGGCTGTGCCCACTGGGAGAAAACCTGCCGCCCACTGCCTGGCGGGTGTTGGAGTGACCCCTGACCTGTGTGGAGGAGCCCTGCGGGGCTTCTGGCAGCTTCAGCTGCTCTGCGGGACCTGGGATACAAGCATTTCCTAGAGCTATGGTGTGGCCGCTTTTTCTCAGGCACTGACCCCCTGTTTGCACAAAATGAGGCACATTCCAGAAACCTCGCAGGGCGGAGCTTAAGAACCCGCTCAGGTCGGGGGGTAACTGACTTCTGCAAATAAGGGCAACAATGAGTTTTATGCCAAGAAGATTCTGAAAGCAACAAATTAGACACGGCCCTCTCTGACCATGCGCTGTGGCATTTCAGTGCAGTGCTGACTGAGGGGGTCTGAGTGTTTTCCCTCCTCCCCGACCCCTTCCCCAGACTGGTCCCCAGTGGTCCCCATCCCCTCCCACTCTTCAAGCCAACACCAAACACCTGTGTCTTCAAAGACATGGTACCTGCCACCCCACCAATTACAACTTCATTCCTGAGACTGGGCGTATCTTCTCCCTGGGTCAGTGGAGGGAGGAATGGGCTGGGGGGTGAGCAGAGGAAGCAGGCAGGGCACTGAGCTCGTCTCTCTGTTCAACCCCTTGGAGTGAATGAATCCACCCTTCAGAACCAAGTCAGGCGCTCACAGCAGGTTTTACCAGGAGGCCCACCTGGAGAGGTGGGTGCCGGGCAGCTCCAGCCGACGGTGGTGCCCTGTGAGCCTGGGGCAGCTTTTGGGAGCTGGGCTTGTGGTGTTCATCTTCACACCCTCAGTGCCCACCTCAAGGGCTGGGAATGGAAGTGTTTGCTGAACGCATGCCGAGGGCTGGGCATGGTGGACAGGCTTGCTCCTTTGCTGCCATCCGCTGTGCTCCTTGGTGCTGTGAAGGGGGTGTCAGGAGGACCAGGACATGGAAGCAGAGTGTGGGTGAGAAGAGAGGGGGCTCCATAGACATTTTGAGAGCCCTGAGTCAAGCTGATTGGTCCTCCAGGATGATGGGAACCCATTCATCAATTCAACTGACGGCCATGCGGTCCTTCTCTATGGGCTCTCACGGCTCAACCCAGCCTCACGGACACTCATGGAGCCACAGAGGGAGTCTCCTATAGTGGGGCAGGGGGGCCACTTGTGTGCTCCCCTCCTGTGGGTTCTCTGGGGTCTGGCCCCTGCCTTCCTCTCTGACCATCCCGCCACCCTCCCTGTACTCCAGCCACCTAGCTCCTTTTGGCTCCTTCAGCACGCGGAGCTCATGGGTTTCTCTTTGGCTGTTCTCCTTGTCTGCGAGGCCCTTCCTGCAGATCTGCCGATAGCTGGCTTTACCTGTCATTAGATCTCAACTGAAAGAGCCCAGTAATGGATTCTTCATAGCGCCCCATTCTGTCTGGGGCATAATCTTGGTTCTCCTTTGGTCTATTGTCTGCCTCCCCCACTAGAATGTAAGCTCCATGAAGACAAGGAGCTTGTCTGTTTTGCTCTTCATGTATTCTCAATGGCAGAACAGTGCCTGGCAGTGGCTGAGAAAATAGTTGGTGAATAGGTGGTGAAATAGTTGGTGAATGGGATATGCGCATTAGTGCTAGAAGGTATACGAAGATGAATCAGCCAGGGGCCCTGCGCTGGGAATCCCTTTAGCTTAGAGGCAGATATAAAGCTTGTTCATACTTACGCTGATGTGTGGCAGGAAGGGAAGGTGGCATTCAAGAGGTACAGCCTAGGAGGCCTATGGTCAAGCTGCCTTAACCCTGATTTGAAAAGGATGGTTGACTTAGGCGGAGGGGTCTTCTTTCTAATGGTATGATCTCGAGCAACTGACCCACCTCCAGCACTGAAGTTCCCCTCAGTTTCTGACTGCCACCCCTCTCTCTCTTCTATTTATTTACTTCTTTGGTGAACACGAGTTCCAAGTGTAATGCCATCCTTGGAGAGTCAGGAACGTTGTGTTTTTCCACCGGCTCCATTCATCTGCAGCCTTCTCAGAACAGCTGTGGACAGCTGGCTGCCAACGTGGATGTGGGGAGAGCTTCTCTTCAGGGCCAGGGGGGTGTGCACAGCCCTGCAGGAATGGGGAATTTCATTTGAGTTTCATACCCTGCTGATCTCCAAACCCCACTGAAATGGTGCCTGTGAAAACAGATACATGAGGAAATGTAAAAACTATTAGGGTTCAGTTTGCTGCTTACTTTCTGATTATAAAAGCAATAGGGTCATGATAGAAAATTTGGAAAATATGGAAAGGTATAAAATTAAAACAGAAAACTGCTACAGAACCCTGATTTTGGAATATTTCCTTCCAGTCTTTTTTTCTGTATTCACCAGCACACATGGAGACCTACTCACATATAAATATAATTAGGATTGAGTGTTGTTTTCTACAGCTTTGAAAATCCACATAGTTTTTTAATAAACAGTAAGGTTTCTTTTCCTTAGAAGTTTGGGAGTGATTCACACTCCCACTGAATTACTGATACTTAGAAAAAAATGGGTTTTCCAGGTCTCCTTACTGGCTGAGAACATTGGCTTTACCATGCACAGTTTGAATCAGGAAATCAGTGCCCTCCTGCCCCACCCATAACACTGGATATGGTTAGAAAGGTGTGGTGGTGGTCTAGTCGCTCAGTCGTGTCTGACTCTTTGCGACCCCATGGACTGCAGCCCACCAGGCTCCTCTGCCCATGGGATTCTGCAGGTAAGAACACTCGAGTGAGTTTCCATTTACTTCTCCAGGGGATCTTCCCAACCCAGGCCCAATCCAGGGATTGAATCTGTGTCTCTTGCATTGCAGGCAGATTCTTTACCGCTAAGCCAGGCAAGCCTGGCTAGAAAGGTATTTCTCACCAAGTACCTCCCTCCATCACCTTGTTAAGGGCCACTTGTATACAGAGTTGCAAGCTATCCCTTACTGAGGGTTCTATTACATTTACCAATGCCACAGTGTTCTTTAGAAACATATTTTTATGGTTGTGTTGCATTCCTTCAAGTAATGTATCATACTTTATTTACCATTACAAAACACAAACCATACCCAATGCCCATTAGCTAATCATTCCTTGACCTACATACAACAGCAGCAGAACCTTGAGAAATATGAACCAGGATGGTTGGAATAGCATGTTTAGGGCATCACTATTTGGGGGAAACCTTCAGAAGCCCAGGGACTTTGTCACTGTCACTGCTATGCTCAGGGTCCAAAGAACGCCTGGTGAGCAAAGGATGCTCAAGATACATTTTGCTGAATGAGTTAAATGCAGAATACTTCCTGAGAGAGACCCTGGTTAAGTCTGTTGATGTCGAGGCTTCTTCTGAGAGTGAGTTTTGCTGGGGAGGGAGTTCAGGACCCTGAGGAAGAGCATCACTTTCTGGAAAGCAAAGTAAGAAAGGGCAGCTTTCTGAGTTAATAGTTTTGATGCATTTTTGGAAGAGATGAAGTTTAGATGGAGTCTTGATATAGGAGCCGAGAGACACTTAATTCTGTGAGACAGGAACTGGAGGGCACCCAGGCAGGAGGAAACTCAAGGTCAAGAGAGCCCCAAGGTCAAGAGTGTAGGAGCAGGTTGTTCGCCTAGGATGTGGGGTGTTGCCCATTCAGAGAGTGACTGGAAGCAGAGATTCTTCCAACTAGCACTTCATCAGGAGCCCAGAACCTACTCCCAGAGGAGGAAGGGTCCCTGAGGACCACGGGGCTTCCAACCTTGCCTTCAGGCAGGTATTGTCCCCATCCTGCAGGTGAGGAAGCCGAGACAGGTTCAGGGGTGGTGAGGAGCGTGGGTGTGGAGCTGTGGAGCCACTCCTATGGCTGGCCACTTTCCCCTGGTCCCCTTCAGCGTAACTGAACCTCTCTAAGTCTTAGTTTCCTTATCTAGAAAACAGAGAGAACCCGCTCCATAGGGCTGCTGGGAAAATGGGATGAGATGATGTACACATAGCACTTGGCACAATTCCTTCCCACGTGGAAGCCACAGTTACTGACTTGGGAGGAGACCGAGGATTTGTGTTGAAGAGGACTCAAGACTTCATTTTCTTCTCCTCCACCTCCTCTTCCTCCCCAAGCTACCACTATACTTTAAGGCATAAAAATCCTCCAAGACAGATGACTGTTGGGAAGCCAGTGCTCAGGTAGAATTAATGTCACTTGTAGGGTGGCAAGATCTCTCTCTCTACCTCCTACAGAAGGGGAGAAACACTCCTTGCAATCATTGTGAGGATTCAGAGTCTCAGTGTCAGCATGCGTCCGGGGCATACTATCTACTCAGGAATGCCTGGCATGGCTGGTCTTTAGAATAGAAAATGGCTGTGCAGAAACTTGGACACGGGACAGGTCAGTTTTGGCGACTGGGATAAATGGCTTATGACCTAGAGCAGCACAGTCTACTGAAGATATAATGTGAGTCCTGCAGGTAATTTAAAATTTCTAGCAGTCATATTTTAATTTTTTTTAGTGGGGGAGGATTTTGTTTGTTTGTTTGTTTTTGGTTGCACCATATGGCATCTTAGTTCCCTGACCAGGGATCGAACCCTTGTCCCCTGCACTGGAGCACGGAGTCTTAATCACTGGGACTACCAGGGAAGTCCCACGTTTTAAAGAAGTAAAAAGAAATGGGTAAATGAATTTTGGGTGTTTTGTTTAACCCAATATATCCAAGATATTACCATTTCAACATCTGACACGAGTCGCATTTCAAGGGGTCTGTAGTCCCCTGGAGACAGGGTGGGGAGCCTGGGGAACAGGTTGGAGGGCCAGTCTGGGGGAGCTGGAGCTACCTGGGGGGGCTCTGCATGGCCAGAGGAGGCCACGTGTCACAAGCTGTCCTCTGGGAGGAAACGTGTGAAAAGCAAGCAAATTCGGGAAGAAGTAAAGGACTATGAGACTTTATATCCCGGCCCTTGGAGGGCAAACTGTGTATTGCTGGGACCTGTTCCACTGTGGAGCTCAATTTTCTCATCCTCAAAAGTGCAGTTGTATTATCTCAGAGCCATTCTGGCTCTGGTTTCCCTTATTCCTGCAGAAAAGGCATGGAAAGCAAGTTTAGCCACTTTGTAAGTTTGAAGTGGGTGGAGGTGGGGCTTGGAGAGAAAGTTTGGGCAACAGAGAATACTGCTGGGCCCCGTGTTTAAAAGCATCTCGTTAGAAAGTTCTGTCTGGACAGTTGAGAGAGACCCACACATCTCTCTGAGCCTCTGCCAGAGTGGATAGTATCTAGTCACTGCTTTCAAGTTGCATTTATTTAAAAAGTATGTTTTGGGGGTGGGGGGAACCTCTGTTAACTGTGTTATTTTTAAAAAGTGACATGTTGTCATTGTCTTTAAATCCTGAAGCTGCGTGTTGTTCCTGTTCGGCCCAGATGGCTGTGAATGGCAGCCATAAAAGAGGGGAGGGGCCCTGCAGGAAATATTAGAACAAAAAAGGAAATATTTCAGCTCTGTCATAAATGGGCACGTGGCCTGTCCAGAGAGGATGTGGGAAGAGAGAGGAAAAAAGCAGCAGGTGTGTTTGGAGGGAAGGGTGTGTCCGCAAATGTATTTTAAGCTCTTAGAGTCAGAGGCGCTGGTTTCATCACATTCTGGTGAGGAGGGATTTGAGGTTTTTATCTGCCTGCCACAGGCTTCGGCAAGGGGAAGGAAACTCTCTCTCCTTTTTAAGGAGTGTCTTGTCTTTTAAAATTAGATTGTCAGTGAGTAACTAGCTGGGTCTACCTGGGGACTCCCTCTTCCCACAGGGGAGCGGGCCTGTGTGCCCTAAGAGCTGATCCGAGCAAACCCATTCTCCGAGGAGGAAGCTGAGGGGGTCACAGAGGCCCTGCCCCTCTCTGAGGTTCCCCAGGAAAGTGGAGAGGAGCGCAGACCAGTGCCAGCGGCCACCACATGTCCTTTTGGCCACACAAGGGTGCCGCCTCGGTTTTTGTTTTCTCCGCAGTTAACAGATGACTCAGCGGGGCTGCCTTGAACCCTTTTTTAAATGGGGATTTCTCTTTTATGTTTTCCTAAAGTAGATTTTTTTATTACTTTTCCACCTATTGTTTGCTTTGAATTTCTAATTTAATTTTTTCGAATAGGTCAATACTTGCATGGTTTAAAATTCAAAAGGTACAAAAGGGTATTCAAAGTGAACTGTCTTTCTCTCACCCCATCTCTTAGTCCCCTTATCCCTAGGCAACCACTTCTACTTATCTCTTAGGTTTAGAAATATTGACTGCACGTACTGGAAAATATGTGTATGTGTGTGTGTGTCTACCTGCATGTGTGTGTGTATTTAAAATTTTTTTATCTAAATGGAAGCATACCATATACATTCTTATTTCACTTTACATTTACTGAATAGCAAATATTGACTATTTAAGAACTTTTTTGTTCTTTTTTACTTGTTTATTACATTATATGGCTATACCTTAGTTTATTTAACCAGACCCTTATAGATGGATATTTTGGTTGTTTCCAGTCTTTTGCTTATTTAATAATCTTGGGTTTTACCCAATGATTTTTTTCTAATGAAAGCAAACCTTGAGTTTTCTGAATAAAGACAAATTGATAGCATTCTCATCTTGCTGATTTATTGTTCACAAGGTGCTTCAAAGAACAAAATTGCTTAATTGTTTAAAGATGAAGAGCAGAATAAACTTTTTTTTTTTTTTTTCTGCATCAAGCTTCCTGGACAACAAATTCTGTGGTCGACATTATTTAACTAATGTTTCTTGAGTTCCTACTATGCACTGCGTCCTGGGCACTGGGCCAGGCAGTGGGTAGGGGGCACACAAAAGGAGGAGGCTTAAAGGCTGGCACTCCTGTTCTGGGCCTGGGGTTGGAGTCGGGGTGACTTTGATGGAGGGAAAGAGCAGTTAAAGCAGCACTCTGGGGGCAGCCTTGATGGAGGGGAAGTAGGAGCCATAGAGGGAACGTTGGGCCCTTTGATTGGATATGGGGGCATGGTTTCAAGGAGGGCCTCTGGGCTGATTGCCTGCCTGTGAGCAGCGAGGGTTCCTGCCCAAGCTTGTGGACTGTACCCAGGCTCCTCTGTCCATGGAGTCTCCAGGCTAGAATACTGGAGTGGGTAGCTATTCCCTTCTCCAGGGGATCTTCCCAACCCAGGGATCGAACCCAGGTCTCCCGCATTGCGGACAGGTTCTTTACCATCTGAGCCACCAGGGAAGCCCGAGCTTGTGGCACCATATCCTTGGTCCCGCTCCCCTGCCTCTCTAGGTCGCCATCCATCTGGGCAAGGTCCTCCATAAGGCAGGGTCTGGGACCCCGGGTCAGCCAGGTAGACTGTGTCCTCGCTGTGCTTCTTCTGACCTTGAGGAGCTTTGAAACCCCTGTTTATCCCAGGAAAACAGAGAGGTCTTCAGTCTGGAGAACAAGGCTCTCCCTGAGGCCAAGCCCTTCTCAGGAAATGGGCAGAGATGGCAGAGCAGCCTGCAGACAGAAGGGATGGGGTTAATGGGGGGAAATCAACCCCACTGTGTTGAAGGAGGCACCCTCGACCCACTTGAACTGGAGCCTCTGTGGGCTGTCCCTGTGTGTTTGCAGCTTTGTGCTCCCCTCCTGGATTGAGGGCATCTCCTTTCAGGAACACTGGCCCCAGTCCTTTCAGCCTGTTCTCTTGGGAGCTCAGAATACTTACTGGAAGTGGCCTGAAGGTAAACCTTTATCAGCAGGCTTGAAGGCAACCAACTAAAGTTGCTGAAGCGTTCCAGACTGGCCCTAGAAAGTGCCCATCACAAATAATTTCTTTTTCTTTTTTTTTTTAAGAATTTCTAATTGTATAGATGTGCGGGTGGGGTGAGGGAGAGAAACTGGGACCCCACAGAGAAAACAAGGTGCCTTGGAGCCCCCGCTGTGTCTTCAGGGCTTCCTTGTTGGCTTAGACAGTTAAGAATTCATCTGCAATGCGAGAGAACTGGGTTCGATTCCTGGGTTGGGAAGATCTCCTGGAGGAGGGCGTGGCATCCTGCTCTAGTATTCTTGCCTGGAGAATCCCCATGGACAGAGGAGCCTGGCGGGCCACAGTCCAGCAGGTCTCAAAGAGTCGGACACAACTGAGTGACTAAGCACAGCACAAGCTCTGCAGAGCATCAGAAGAAGCCCAAGACATGGTCTTCCTCAAGGATCTGAAACCCTGGCTGGGAAAATGATGATGTATATAAGATACACACAGGCTTAATGCTGAAGAGCTAAGTGATGCAGTCTGTCTTGTAAGAACTGTAAGAGTTTACGGAAAAGAGAGGTTGTCAGCCTGGAGTCGACAGGATGTGAGATGTGAGATGAGCCTCAGAAAGGGAGCGTGGTTGGAGGATGGACACTAACGTCAGTTTAGGGACTCTTCCACGGCAGACACTGCCCGGGTGTGGTATCCCCATTCAGTCCCACAGCAATGTACATTTGGCATTATTATTCCCATTTAACAGAGCTCAGGTTTCAGAGCACATCTTCTGCCCACTGCACCTAAATTGACACTGAGATTCCCAGAGATTATTCAGGGAGAAACAGCCTGTACACAGGAATGGTGGTGGGACCCTGTGCTCTATGTCATGTTCTGCCAAGAAGTTGCCTCTTCGCAGAGAAGCCCACGTAGGAAGCAAGGGGAAATGCAGTTGGTTAAGGGGGTGAGGCTTGGAGGAGTAATTGCAGTAAATCTTAATTCCTTGGCTGTTTACCCGTCTATCCAGCTCATTCTTGTTTTTTTTTTTTTTTTTTTTTTTACTGGTTTAACTCAATTCTGTTATGCTTCAGGGGATGCAGTAATATCAATTTTCCCATTAAGCCTTAAGAATTTAGGAAGAGATAATCCATTTAATGGGCTTCCCTGGTGGCTCAGTGGTAAAGAATCTGCCTACCAATGCAGGAGATGTGGGTTCAATCTCTGGGTTGAGAAGATCCCCTGAAGAAGGAAATGACAACCCATTCCAGCATCCTTGCCTGGGAAATCCTGGACAGAGGAGCCTGGTAGGGTACATACAGTCCATGAGGTCACAAAAGAGTCAGACATGACTTAGCGACTAAATAACAGCAACAACAGCAATCCACTTGATACCAAGTATTGAATCCATGTATTTCAGTCCAGAACCAAACTGGGATGATTTCTATCCATTGACCAGTACCTCTTTCTTATGACATTTTGGGAAATTGTTTTTGGAGCCAGTTGTGGCAGGTGGCTCTAGTAGTAAAGAACCCGCCTGCCAATGCAGGAGATATAAGAGATGTGGGTTCCATCCCTGGGTTGGGAAGATCCCTGGGAGGAGGGCATGGCAACCCACTCCTGTATTCTTGCCTGGAGAATCCCATGGATGGAGGTGCCTAGCAGGCTACAGTCCACGGGGTCGCAGGTCGGACACCACTGAGGCAACTTAGCACGCGTGCACATGCATGGCACTGATGTAAAAATGCAACTGCCAGCACGAAGGAATATCAAGCCACTGGGCTCAGGTTTTAAGACATCCCAGAGGTGTGCGTTTGTCTGTGTTTTCTCATCTTGTAGATTCATGGTTCTGTATTTCAACTTCTGTGAGAGTCCCATGACTTGCTAAGGACTTTGTGACTCACTGTGAAGGATGAGAATTCCTCTTTCATCACACCCTCTGTTTGGGCTGTGGGCCTCGTAGTATGTGGGGTTGGAGTGGTGACCGGACAGGAGCAGAGGAAAGGATGTGAGGGCTGGTAAATCCTGGGTAATGCTTAGGCTGTGTGATGTGCTGGAAAGCTTCAAGGACCCCATTCCAAGGCCCAAGTTTTTGTAAGATCCTCCTGTAGATTTCCATCCATCTTTGTAATCTCAGGGTTCTCTGTCCTGGTCCTAACTTAGACATAAATAGAAACCACTTGAACACAAAAGCTCACCTGTTGTTTTTCTGACTGCCTGTAGCACTGGGAATGAATGAAGACTTAGTAGGTTTGAATCTCACCTGAAGAAGTTATGGCCATCTTCTTAGGCTCCTTGCCCTGACTCTTATAGAATGTGGAAAGCACCCCGAGGGGAGGAAAACGTTTCCTGTTTCTGGCTTAGCTCTGATGTGGGATGTGCTTGTGCCTATTTTGCAAATCATCTCGTAAGTCAGATTTCAGCTCTTTTCTGAGAACTTGAAATCTGTGCTCACAAGCTGGGTGGTATGGACGAGAAAGCAGAGGGCAAGATCTCAATCCCTCTCCTTGCCACCCATGGGGACACCGATGAGCATGTGATTGCCTTTGTCTACCTGGAGCCCTGGCGTGTTTTCCTAAGATGCTTTCCTAAGGGCGTGGGACTGGCGAGAAAGGCTGTAAAAGTGAATTATTTGATAAACTGCTATTTCCGCTTACATTATGGAAAACTAAATCACGCTATGTTTTATTTCCATTGCTTTGCCAGAAACTCCTCATGACAGATTCTGATGCACCAGACCGAGCCACCTTGCTGAGCATCACTTATTTGCAGGAGTCATTAGAAGCCCTTGTGTGACCAGAGGCTTCGCTCTTCCTTCCTTACAATTTTCAAGATGCTGCTGCGTCTGTATAGCCCTGACTCAGCAACATTCTATTTTGGGAATTTGTTACCTCTTCTCAGATTCTGGAGTGCACTTCCCGAGTTTTCTGTTCTTTACTCGGGCAAGGCTATTACGTAGGTCTTGAGTCCAGGTCTGAGGTAGTCACTCCACAAAAGGATACATCTTCTGTACCAGGACTCTGCCTAGGGATACCAGAGCGACCTGGTACCTCTTCCTGCCCAGCTTGTGGACAAGCTAACATCTTCACCATTGTAAATGGTGACATCCCTGAGGAAAGTAGCACTTGCCGCAGTGGTAAAGCATTTCAAAACAGCATACACACACACCTCTCTCTCTCTCTCCTCCCATCCCTTCTCCCCCTCACCTTTCTCTTTCCCTTCTTAAATGGAGAGCGCCCAGCATACTGGCTCTCACAGAGCCCAGAACTCAATAAATAGTATTGATTACTACTAATATCATAATTATCATATTCAAAAGGAAACCATAGCCCCCAGTCCCTTTATGGTCACGCTCGAGGGTCAGGAAGCTCTCGTAGCCTGGTGACCCATTCCATTGTTGCTGTTGTTGTTGTTTTTTAATTTTTTTTTTATATTCCGTCCTTCATATACACACACAGCACATTAAGAGTCTGTTCATTCTTGGGATGTATGCGAAATTCCAATTGCTGTCAGGAGAATTTATGTGTGGTTTTAGAGGGGATAATCGACCAGTTAGTATGTGCGCACTGATTTTATACACATACGCGTTGCCGTTTACAGCACACATTATAACATCTTCAGTCTCTGCCAAGAATGTGTATTTCTTAGACCCGTGCATTTGCATATTATGGGTTCATAATTTCAAATAGCTGTAAAGATCTCTACAGAAAAATGTAGTCACTGTACTCTGATGTTCTAAATCTCGATGTAGTAGTAGAACTGGGCTAGTTTTTGCCCCTGCCAATGTACCAGCCCTATAATTCTCTCTCTCTCTCTCTCTCCTCACACATACACACACCTCTGGCTTTACTTCTCAGGAAGGATTTAATAGATGGAAGCTGAGTTATGCTGCCTGTTTCCTAGACTTCATTACCTATCCAAAATATATCGAACACTTGGCACAATGTGCTGTGGTCTTATTACAGATGATTAAAAAGAAAATATTTGTCAAAATAAATGAAGCCACCGCATCTTATCTTCCCCCGGTTTGGATCCCTCGCTGCTCACCCCTCACCCCACCCCGCACCTTCAGTCATCTGCCGTGTGTCTGGCTTAGCTGCGCTCCTGACACGGCAGAGAGCTCTTCACAAATTGCCCTTTCAAGCTAATATCACTGGAAAATCCAGCCCCCCACACCCAACCTCTAATCAGTCATTAGAGAATTTGCCAGTGGCAGCCTTGATTTGACCAAACAAAATAGAGCAGAAGGAAGAAAAGGAACCTACATGTTTTTAAGATCTTACAAGTAGAAGGCACCTGAATTTTAAAAACAGTCAAGTGGAGATTTTCTTTTTGAAGTTCAGGAAGAAAAAGGACACCAAGTTGAAATCTGTTGTTCAGTCGCTAAGTCATGTCTGACTCTTTTGTGATCCCATAGACTATAGCCTGCCAGGCTCCTTTCTGTTCATGGAATTTCCCAGGCAGGAATACTGGAGTGGGTTGTCATTTTCCTTCTCCAGGGGGTCTTCCCGACCCAGGGATTGAACCTGAGTTTGCTGTATTGTAGGATTCTTTTCCACTGAGCCACCAGGGAAGTCCTAAGTTGAAGTCTATTATGCCCCATTTCAGTGTGGGGGGAGTTAAATAGCTGAGCCTTAGGGGTCTTCCAGTGCCATGGCTGCAGCAGAAATGCTGCAGAAGTTCACTGTCATGGGACTGACCTGGGCCATGGAACTGGCCAGGGCTGGGAAAAAAGTCCAGTGGCTTTATTCATCGTCTGGTCTGTTTTGCTCTTTTGATGTTCAGTCAGAAAGTAAATGCTGCCCTGAAGACTGGGCACTGTATGCCCTTTAGAATATCTAGAAGGGTTCTGGCTTCCTTGAAGCAAAAGAAAGTGTTTAGTCACTTAGTTGGGTCCAACTCTTTGTGACTCCATGGACTGTAGCCCACCAGGTTCCTCTGTCCATGGGATTCTCCAGGCAAGAATACTGGAGTGGGTTGCCATTCCCTTCTCCTGGGGATCTTCCTGACCCAGGGATTGAACCCAGGTCTCCTGCATTGCAGGCAGATTCCTGGAGCAAGGGGCATCATTTTCCAGGTGCTGAAATGACAGTGTCTGTAACTCAGGTGCTGAGGTTACTGACCTCCGGGTGCTTATGATCACCTTGCTGCCTCTTGGCTTCTGCCCTCTGTGGCTTATTGTTACTTAGAAATGTCTGCTTTATTCCTGTGTGTGTCTCTCTGTGTGTGTGTGTGTGTGTGTGCTTGTGTGTGTTCATCTTGAAGCTGTCCTGATGGAAACTTCCTTTAGTTTTGATTCAGAGTTTAATTGCAGAAGAATTAAATGAAAACTTAACTTTATAAAAATTCTCTTTTAAAAACATTTTAACAGCTTTATTGAGGTATAATTTATATGCCATAGAATTTACTTTGTTTTAGGTTTACCATGCAATGATTAATTTTTAACAACATACATACATATTTCTACACATATATATATATGTATGTCAGGGAGTGTTACATATGTATATACACACATGTATGTGTATGTATGTATATACATATGTATATGTATGCACATATACATATATTATATGCATGTATATGTGTGTATACATATGCATATGTATATATGTATGTATATGTATATATATTTGTGCATATGTGATGTCAGGGTTGTTAGTAGGGCAGAGATTGTGGAAGGAGGAGGAAAAGGGAAGGAATCTTTTATCCTCTGCAGCCCGTGCACTTGTGTCCTCTCCCCTTATCTTCTCTGCAGAAGGAGCCACGTGGGCAGGAAGTGTGGAGGGCAGAGCAGGCTTGCGGGGGGCGCACTCTGGGAAGTGCCCCTCCTGATTCCTCTTGGTCCTACCCTGGCAGGTGGGGCTTTTCAGTGCTTGGACAACAACTGTTCCTCCCTGGTCATTAACAGTTCACAAGTGCCGAGGTATTGTCACATCAAAAGCATAATCATTAGCACATTTGGCTAACACCATTTCCTGTTCTCACTCACAGACTGCTGCAGCGGATTTCGGAGGTCATCCAGGCCAGTGCCCCTATATACACACAACCAGATACTGTCCCTCGGGCTGAAGGATGTGGTCCAGGGATACTCGCTGGTCAGCAGTAGACTTGGGGCCATATCCTGGGCTCGCAACTGTCCAGGACGGTGGCACTGACTTTTCATTGCACTGCCCTGTCGGAATGGCCATGGACAGGGCAAGTGGGCAGGAGGGCACGTGGCAGTGGGGTCATCCAAGGTTCATTTATCTCCTTATAGGCGTCTCATGTCCTACCTCCCCAGTCCTGCTCCAGAGCTGTCTTTTTCTGCTTTAAAGCATCTCGGTAAGGATGCCCTGCTGTCCTTTCTCATCACCTCTCATCATCTAGGAATCCTGAAAGGAGCAGAGGTCAAGCGAAGAACCCGCTTCCTCAGACCTTTATTCCAGGAGCAGCAATCCTTTAATTATAGCCGACAAATCCAAACAAAGAGATTAGGCCAAACAGAGAAATAGCCATAGCTTGTACTTGGACTTCTGTGTAGAAACCTCTGTTGTGTATCCTGGTTGCGTTTTGTTGGGGCGTGTATGTGTTTTAAAAGAAAGTTCTCAGAAAATGATGTTTGGGGGGCAAAAAAAAGAGCATTTCATCTTGAAGAATTCAGAGCTGTGCAAAAAAAAAAAAAAAAAGCGAGTGAAGAAACCAATTGTATGTAGATGCAAGTAGCTATTAGATACCCAATGTGTAGTGGAAAGGGGAGATCTTATGCTTTGAAAGGCGAACAGTCCTTCCCTCTGATTCAAGGGAATTCGCCCTGCTAGGGTGCTTACTTAGAGGCTTTCCCTTTCAGCCTTTGCCAGCTGGTGTGGAGCCGAAAGCCAACTAATGGGGCAGAAAGCCAAGCTTTCCCTTGTGCTGAAGCCAGAGGGGGAGAAGTAGGTAGACAGAAAACTCGAAGAGAGGAACAAAATCATGACAGCTAAACAGTGGCATTTCCAGCTGGACAGTGGAATGCTTGAGCCTGTAGGAACTAGATGAGCCAAGAGGACAGGGGTGTCTGAGAGCAGGGATTCTCTAACGGGGGTCCCCAGATCTATTGGGATCTGGTGAGAAATGCAGATTTTCAGTCCCCACCTTACTAAGACCAACTGAATGAGAAATTCTATGCGTGAGCCCAGTGTTCTGGAGTTTAACCAGCTTTCCTGGAGCTTTTAATGCCCTCTCCAGTTTGAGAACCATATCTGTAGGAAGAGTGAGGGGTATGTTAAGCCGTGATCGATGGATAACAGCTGAGGGTCAGAGTACTGGTTCTGCATTGTTTTGTCAATGTCATAATTGGTTAAGTCATGTCCAGTTAATTTAATGAAGAATTTTATTATCCTGTAGGATATAGAGTTGACTGAATTGCATATCAAAAATCCAATAAATTGGACATTATACTTTGCCTTATAACACGTTAAGCTTAAAATATTTCCATGCATTTCTAATAAAATTTTATTACATGTGCTTCAAAAACAACCCCCAAATCCAATGAACTTCACTCAGAAAGAGCATAAAAGAGAACCTGAGAAACAGATTGACTGGCTTTAACCCCTGGCTCTGCCACTTAGCAGTCATGGGAAGTTGAACCTGTTACTTAAGATTTCTGAGCCTCTTTTTTCTTGTGGAGTCAAATCAGGGTGGAAAATTACTTACTTCACGAAGTTCTTGAGAGTAAAGGAGGCTGAGAGACACCATGCAGGCAGAGTCTAGTGCAGGGCCTCGCCACGCGGAGGACTTCCTTCCCTGGGCAGGTGCAGTTGGCCTTCATGTGGTGGTCGTCACCCAGATGACCACGGCCTAGCTTCTCAGGCACTGAGCGCTAACACTGGAAGAGAGTTGGATGGTCTAGTCCACTAGACCATCCAAATGAACCACCATCGGTTCATTTTATTGATGAGGAAAAGGAAACTGGGAGATTTTAAGTCACATAACAAGTTATTTGTGGAAGGAAGACTGGAGCCCCTGTCTGCTGCGGCCCAGCTTACTGACTTTCTTGACCAGGCCGTTTGCCCTCGCACACTGACCTTGTACCACATGAAGGTGAGTGAGTGCCAGAGAAGGGGTCCTTTTGTCAACTGTAAGGGCCTCTGGGCAAAGGAGAAGGGGGCAAAGGAGAAGGAGCCAAAGCCTGCCAGCTCTCATTCAGGTTGCCCCTCTTACTTGCCGCTCCTGCCTCACTTTTCCGGGCGTGGAGAGCAAAGTATGAATGCAGAGTCACGGCGTGCCAGGGACTCTGGACCTTGGAGATGGTGACTGTAGGTCTAGGTCTGTCCATGGAGAGGTGGAGGCTCAGAGCGGGCGGGTGTGGGGTGGGCTTGGAACTTGCTGTGACTGTGAGGTTGTAGGAAGGTTTTAAGCAGCTAAGTGATATGTGGTGATTATAATTTTTTTTATTTTTATTTTTGATTTTTACAATGTTGTGTTGGTTTCTGCCATACAACAACACAAATCAGCCATAACTACACCTCTTGTGATTATAATTTTTAAACAATTACCAGGAGTTATTAAAAACTGTCACTCTTGGACTGTGACGGGGCATGATAGTGGGAGGGGCTTTTACTTTTCATTTCATTTATTACTCTTTGTTACTCTTTGACTTTTTTTGACCATGTCTTACTTTTATGATGTGTGTGTGCATTAAAAAACTGGTGCACTGGGATGACCCAGAGGGATGGGATGGGGAGGGAGGTGGGAGCGGGGTTCAGGATGGGGAACACGTGTGTACCCGTGGTGGACTCATGTCAGTGTATGGCAAAACCAATACAATATTGTAAAGTAATTAGCCTCCAATGAAAATAAATAAATTTATATTAAAGAAAGAGGTTCTCTTCTAGATCAAGGGAAAATAAATTTTATGGAGAATATCTAGTGCTTTGGAAAAGATGAAAGAGATGAATTGCTTAGCAAAAAAAAGATGCTATTTTTTGACAAGAAAAAATGTATCTATGTATAGAAAAAGTCTAGAATAATGAATGTTAAAATATTATTAAGATTAACATTTGGGGGGACTTTCCTGGTGATCTAGTGGTAAAGACTTCATCTTCCAATGCAGGGATGCTGGTTTGATCTCTGGTTGAGGAGCTAAGTAAGATCCCACATGCCTTGTGGCCAAAAAACAAAAACAGAAGCAATATTGTAAAAAATTCAATGAAGACTTTAAAAAATAATCCATATAAAATAAATCTTTAAAAAGATTAACACTTTTTCTTTTAGCTTGTGTTTTCTGATTTTTTCTAGTATGAACATATATTACTTTTGTAATTAAAAAATGATTGATTTAATGAAAACACCAAAAAGCAACAGTGTCTTTGATCAACCTGGTGGATTTTCCTTTAATAAGTGTTCCCAGGACAGCCCCACCCTTCTTGTGATCGTCCATAGTTTCATCTGAAATCACTGATGGGGTCTTTAAATACACCAGCAACACTTTTCTGTTGGAAATCTTCTGACTCCAGCTCACTAAGCATAGGTCTCTCCCGATGTGGAGAAAGGATTCTAGAGAAACCTGTGTATAGAGAATTCAGAGAGCTCCCATTCACCCATTTAGTGGCTCATTCAGAAATATGTGTCAAAGGCTTTATGAGTGTCAGGCCCTGTGCTGGGCTCTGCAGGGTGAGTAGGCATGAAGGAGCATGGCTGCTTGCTTTCCCCAGCTCTCTCCTTTTCTGCATTGATCCAGTTCTTTGTTTTTTTTTTTTTATCAGTAGAGTCTCCCTGCTTATGAATGCAGCTCCAGCTGGCCTCTTCAGACTGGGGTTTGGATCTGGGTGGTCTGGATGACTGAAGCTGTGAGGCCACTCATGGGGAATACCTGGTGGGGGAGCAGTCCTGACATCACTACCATTTATTAATATTTTCTCTGTGCTAAGTGCTCACACATATTTTCAATCTTTACAACAACCCTTTGGATTAAGAAAACCAAGCATCAGGGAAGTGACAGGCCTGGCTCAGGATCATACCCTGGGAAGCTGCCTGATCAAGATTTGAATCCACATCTTTCCATCTGTCTCTGAGTCCCACTGTCTCCCCCTGCTCTTTTAAGACCTAATCTGTAGAGGTGCAGCCGGCCCCCAGGAGCGCACGAGGTCAACAGGCAGGCCCACCGTACAAACACACATAAGCATGTACACACGGGGAGCTGAACATCTCTCTGTGAATTTGTAAATGACAAAACGTGGTTTTGCCACGTGCACAGTTAACCTGCTACTTCCAGCCTAAAGTCTCCACATTAATCAGACTGCAATTATTTAGAAAGTGTGATGACTCAGACAGGATTGGGCTGTGGTATAACTTGGTCCAAATAAAGACTATTGGCAGGAGGAGGCCAGATGAATCCTGTAAACAAGATGAGAGGGGATGGCATTTGATCTCTCGGAGAACATCTTTTGTAAGTACTGATGTGCTTGTCTAACAATCCCTTTGTACCTACTGGTTCTAGATCAGTTACACTAACTGCTTTCATGTGAAATGTGCTAAGGTGCCCAAGTGTTTCTGTCTTCCAGCTCCAACTTCTATGATATTAGTGTCTGTCAGTCTAAATGAAATAAGATATTTAAAAATCAGTTTGCTAAAGCCAGCTTCTCTCAAGGATTTCCCATTATAGAAGAAAGTAATACAAGTACTGCTATGCTTTACAGACACTTAAAAAAAATCAGTTACTCAGCAGCAGTTTATTTGTTCTTTCTGTGTCCTGACACACGGCTAGGTGTTGATAATATAATATGCAATACTTGATCTTACGGACGTCTTCACTCAGGAGGGAGAAGACATGAACATCTATTGAAACAAGATGAAAAAATATAGGACAGCATCAGAAATTGTTGGCAAACTATTTGGTATTGCAGGTATTCCCAAGGACAGCAGGGAGGGTTGAGGTTTTGAAGCATGGCTGGGATTTTGACTAGAAGGAAGAAGCAGTCTTATAAAACAAGCATGCACCTCATTAGAACTGACTCAGATGTGATCCTTTTTGTGGCTGAGTAGTAGTCCCTTGCATATATGTACCGCAACTTCTGTATCCATTCATTTGCCGATTGTCATCTCAGTTGTTTCCATGTCCTACCTATTGTAAATCGTGCTGCAGTGAACACTGGGGTACGTGTGTCTTTTTCAATTATGGTTTTCTCAGGGTATATGCCCAGTAGTGGGATTGCTGGGTCATATGGTAGTTTTATTCCTAATATTTTTTAGGGAATCTCCTTACTGTTCTCCATAGTGGCTGTATCAATTTATATTCTCACCAACAGTGCAAAAGCCCGTTACACAGAAGAAGAAATATTGTATATTAATGCATGTATATGGAATCAAGAAAAATGGTACTCATGAACCTATTTGCAGGGCAGAATCAGAGACACAGACACAGATTTTGGATACAGCAGGGGAGGGACAGGGTGGGCAAATTTAGAGAGTAGCATTGAAAGATATACATTATCATATGAACAATAGATAGCTAATGGGAAGTTGCTGTGTAAGACAGGGAGTTCAAATTGGTACTCTGTGACAACTTAGAGGGATGGGAGGGGGTAGGGGGTGAGGAGGAGGTTTAGGAGGGAGGGGACATATGTATACTTATGGCTGATTCAGATTGTTGTATGGCAGAAGTCAGCACAATTGTAAAGCAATTATCTTCCAATTAAATATAAAAACAAACAAACATGCATAACTAATTAGACTAGTATTTTAGGTGAAAACCATGCTTTCTTTCTCTCTTTGTCAGTTGGTACTCATATTGATACTGTGTAAGCTGGTTTGTTTTGCAACTTTCTGAAGTTCAGGAAAGAGATTTCCTGGAGGAGGCAGCTGGCCATAAGTGATACAACAGTGAGACCCCTGAGTTATCTGTGGCTTTCAGGTGACCAAGTTTTCCATAATTTCTGGTACAACTGCCTATTAGAAATAAAAACCCATTCATTTTGGGCACCCATTAAAATGGGGGCTGATTTTTTTTTTTTTTTTTTTTACCATGGCTAGACCTAGAGATTGTCATACTGAGTGAAGAAAGTCAGACAAAGGAGAAATATTGTATGACATCACTTACATTTAGAGCCTAAAAAGAAATGATACAAATGAGCTTACTTGCAAAACAGTAAAATGCTCACAGACTTAGAGAAGGAACTTATGGTTACCACGGGGGAAGGATGGGAAGAAGAGATAGTTAGGGAGTTTGGGATGGACAAGTGCACACTGCTATAGTTAAAATGGATAACCAACAAGGACCTACTGTATAGCATAGAGAAGTGCTCACTGTGTGTGGCAGCCCGGAAGGGAGTGGGGTTTGAGGGAGAATGGATACATGTACATGTATGTCTGAACCACTTGCTGTTCACCTGAAACTTTACAACACTGTTAATCGGCTACTCTCCAATATAAAAGAAAAAGAAAATGAGGGCTGTCTTGGTGGGTGGATTTAATACATTTCACATCGGTCTCCTCTCTAATTCAAACAATGGGTTTTCCCAGAATGCTTTTTGGTACACCTTATCTTTCTACCAGAAGACATCCAGCAAATCCAGATTTCTGACTTCCAAATCCACCCTTGACTAGGCTCTCCAGTCTCATTTTCTCTCTTTGCACACACTGACCCCAGCTACTCTGCTGTCCCTGACATAACAGGGAATTTCATGCCCCCTCCTGGTTTTGCTCGTTATAGCCCCTCAACCTGGAATGTTCTTCATTTCTCTATTAAAATCCAACTCATCTTTAAAAATTTACCATATGTGCCACCCACTCTAAAAAGTCTTCCTGGATCATCCCGTGGGAACTAATAGCTCCCACTGCACAGTGGGCTAAAACACGAGAAAGAGAATAGAGGAGCCATGTGCTGGGGACCCAGAAGGGTTTGGAAGATTTGACAAGGAGAGGCTGTAGAGAGTTCTGGGAAATTGGGGAGAAGAGAAAGAACACTTTGAAAGATGACTCTCTGGGTTATCACTTACTGTTCAGTATCATTCTTTGAGCTGAAGCAGGACAAGACTGGAATCTCCATTCAGTTACGGTAGGTTGCTGGATTTTGCATGTTTGACTAGAGTCCTGGCAGAGACTGGGTAACGTGGGGCCCTGGATTTATTCAGGTTACCAGTTGCATTCTCTGAGCACATCTGTACACAGGCTGTATCTCACCATCCTATACTCAAGGTTCTTTTGAGTGTTTTCTGCTCTTCTGTGAGCTGGGTTTTCCAGAGGAGCTCTGATTTGTGGTTTGGAAAATACGGTGACCCTGGGTACGCTGAGCTTCTTCAACTTAGATTGCATTCCCCTCTTTGCCAGGCATCTCTGCCCCTCTGCAGCACTGCACCGGCCAGGGTAAAGATTTGTTGGATGGATGAGAGAAATAGACCTTGAATCCAAGTTTGCCTGGATGTTCAGATCAGATCAGTCACTCAGTCGTGTCCGACTCTTTGCGACCCCATGAACCGCAGCACGCCAGGCCTCCCTGTCCCTCACCAACTCCCGGAGTTCACTCAGACTCACGTCCATTGAGTCAGTGATGCCATCCAGCCATCTCATCCTCTGTCGTCCCCTTCTCCTCCTGCCCCCAATCCCTCCCAGCATCAGAGTCTTTTCCAATGAGTCAACTCTTTGCATGAGGTGGCCAAAGTATTGGAGTTTCAGCTTTAGCATCATTCCTTCCAAAGAAATCCCAGGGCTGATCTCCTTCAGAATGGACTGGTTGGATCTCCTTGCAGTCCAAGGGACTCTCAAGAGTCTTCTCCAACACCACAGTTCAAAGGCATCAGTTCTTTGGCGCTCAGCCTTCTTCACAGTCCAACTCTCACATCCATACATGACCACAGGAAAAACCATAGCCTTGACTAGACGGACCTTTGTTGGCAAAGTAATGTCTCTGCTTTTGAATATGCTATCTAGGTTGGTCATAACTTTCCTTCCAAGGAGCAAGCGTCTTTTAATTTTATGGCTGCAGTCACCATCTGTAGTGATTTTGGAGCCCAGAAAAATAAAGTCTGCCACTGTTTCCACTGTTTCCCCATCTATTTCCCATGAAGTGGTGGGACCGGATGCCATGATCTTCATTTTCTGAATGTTGAGCTTTAAGCCAACTTTTTCACTCTCCACTTTCACTTTCATCAAGAGGCTTTTGAGTTCCTCTTCACTTTCTGCCATAAGGGTGGTGTCATCTGCATATCTGAGGTTATTGATATTTCTCCCGGCAATCTGGATTCCAGCTTGTGTTTTTTCCAGTCCAGCGTTTCTCATGATGTACTCTGCATATAAGTTAAATAAGCAGGGTGGCAATATACAGCCTTGATGTACTCCTTTTCCTATTTGGAACCAGTCTGTTGTTCCATGTCCAGTTCTAACTGTTGCTTCCTGACCTGCATACAAATTTCTCAAGAGGCAGATAAGGTGGTCTGGTATTCCCATCTCTTTCAGAATTTTCCACAGTTTATTGTGATCCACACAGTCAAAGGCTTTGGCATAGTCAATAAAGCAGAAATAGATGTTTTTCTGGAACTCTCTTGCTTTTTCCATGATCCAGCGGATGTTGGCAATTTGATCTCTGGTTCCTCTGTGTTTTCTAAAACCAGCTTGAACATCAGGAAGTTCACGGTTCACATATTGCTGAAGCCTGGCTTGGAGAATTTTGAGCATTACTTTACTAGCGTGTGAGATGAGTGCAATTGTGTGGTAGTTTGAGCATTCTTTGGCATTGCCTTTCTTTGGGACTGGAATGAAAACTGACCTTTGTTAGGGAGGTACATTTTCTTCCCTTGTGGACTCAGCCTTTATCCTTCTCCCTTCTCTCCATCTCTTCTCTCCACCTTCTCATATCTAGCCTAAAAGATGCTTGCTATTGGTGGTGGGCGAGGGCAGGGTTTCTTGATCAAGCACACCAGCTGTGACTGTTCTTGGGGTAGATGGAGAAGTCCTCTCCATCAGAGTTCAACCTGCGATGTCTCAACCTGAGGCCTCTGCTTAGGAGACACCTCTTCCTGATTACGTTAGGCAGGGGCTGGGATGGCAGGAATAATGGGCAGAGAGTAAGAAAAGAGTGGGGGTTAAGAGCCTTGTCTTCTAGTTCAAGCATCCTGTGGTTCTGTGACTCAACCATAAGGGGTTAAAAAGAGCATACTTGTGGGAACTTGGGGGTGGGGGAGGGGAGACCTTCCTCAAGCATCAGGGCAGCTGAAAGGCCACTCTGAGGGAGCTTTGTAGAGACACATGGGCTGTGTGTCTGCCGCACTGGCTGCCTGCAGCATTACCGTGTGGGCTGGCGAGGAGCGAGGAGCAAGCAATACTGTGCATGTTTGAAACCACAAATCACGACTCTGCAAATATCAAGGGTTTCCTGTGTATTTCTGAACAGCTAGCTGGAAGAGGTTAAAGGGACTTTTTGTCTGCTTCGGTAGGTCCATCTCTGCCCTCCCACCTTCCACTCCCAATGGTGAGTGCTTTCTGGGCAGACCTACCTTTGTGTAGGGCCCATTTTACACCCTTTACAATAAATAGCACATGCATTTGGAATTGTAATGGGGCCTTTCACCCCCTCTGGCTGTACCTCAGGATGGGATCTGTTATTGCTGGGCTGTGCAAAACCAGCACAGTCGGCTAGGATAGGAACTGAAACCCTGACCATAGCCCTTCCTCATGATGTTCTAATCCAGTGACCACCCGCCCCGCCCCGCCCCCACCGCCGCCATCAGCCTCAAGAGGTTGTCAGTTGCTTCCTACTTGCCGCACAGCGCACTGTGGGTATACCAGGGTCTACAAATGTCTCAAAGACCTATTAAAAAGGTTTGAGACCTGAAAAGAAATATTGTTTGCAAGTTGAAAAGAGATCTGCAATCCAAAAAATAGTAAATATGAAGTAAAATGTCTCAAAACAAATATGAGGTCTACCGCGACTCACCTCAGCTGCATGGTCATGGTGGCCACCCCACTCACCCAAGAATGTGCGTGCGTTTGATCGGGCGGCTGCAATGAGGCTGCATCTGACACTGGGGTGTGTCAGATGCAGCCTCTGTGATGCCTTCTGCCACATCTTCCCCAATTCCACTCCCAGCTTCCTGGCCACACCCTCTGGTTTCCAGCAGCTTCTCTTCTGGGAATGCGGTGACAGGGAGCAGGGGCCATGCTCCTTTTCCCACTTGGTTACAGACTCACCCAGAGTGTTTTCAGTCCCCCAGTTCCCTGTGTGTGGGAGCTCCAGGGACCGTCTGGCTGGTTTCAGGGCAGGTGACCTGTCCCAAGGCTGAGCTGGTCAAACACAGGTCATCAGACTGAGACAAGAGGACTTGTTCTGGGGTGGGTGGTCATGGCAGGAGGCTAAAACCACTTGTCAAACCTTGTTTCCTATTTCTATCCTTCTCCCCTTTACCTCCCTCTTTGCGGTATTTCCCAAATCTTACTGAGTCCACCATCTTTTTGCCTCTGTCTTTATCCCATCAGCTCCACTTCGATTTTTAGTGTTCTAGTGCAGGCCCTAGTGATTTAAAATGAGGTAACGCAAAAAGGACTGAGGCCTCAGATAGGTCTTTCTTTCCCACTAGTTCTGACCCCTAAGATTATTCAGCCCTCTGGATTATCTTCCTGATACCTGAGCTTCAAGTCAAGTCCCTTCATCAGAGTGTGAGACCTTTGCAAGCCTGGCTCCCAGAACTTCCTTCCAGCCTCAACCAAATACTACAACTGTGGTGACAGTCTGCTGTTTGCTGTTCCTACCACATGCTAAACTCTTTTATATGTCTTTCTAACCCTCCCCCCTTTTCTGGTGCTTTAGAAAAATATTAAAAAAATTTTTTTTAGATAATTCAAACAGCAGAGTATAAAAAGAAATGCAATGAAAAGTATTCTACTATCCTTTAAGCCTCATCATTTTATAGAAGATTCTACTTGAAATAGCATTTTACTAAAGTTTTTGTTTTGGAGGTCTAAAAGGAGTTATTAATGAAAGGAAATTCTATATTGATCTGAGCCTGCTGAGTGTGAGGGCTGATAGATGAATGACTCACAGTCTTTTGAGACTAATGCAATTATATCCACTTTTGATTATGTTACAGAAGTCCATTGAGATGTAATACCTATACAAAGTTCACATTTGGCCTAGCTAACTTAAGGATAAAATATTGGGTCAAATTTGAATTACTGCTAAACAGTGATTAAAGTATTTTCACATCTCTACTTTCACACCTTTCAAGATGCAGAATATATCTCAAGAGTAAAGAATGGGGAAAAAGAATGTTAACACTTGGTCAGCTGCGTATTTTATCATTTTGGGCAAATTTTAATTTAAATGTTATTTGTAGAACTGAGCTGACCTGGATACTTAGTATGGCAAGTCACCTGCATAGCAATAACAAGGATGTGTTTTCAAGTCAGTCATGTGATTTCTGAGTTATATTCTGTTACTGGTTTGGGTGTTATTATCCTTCTTTTGTGGCGTGGATAACGCAGAGCTTAGTTGAGAGAAAGTCAAGGATATGTAGGTTTCACTTAGGTAGGAAGGAGTGTCATCAGGGAGGATGCATGATACCAGGTGGTGGGGTTTGAAGGGGCGTTGATACAATAGTAGCTGTCAGTGATTTCATTTCCTTTGTTTAAAGGGAAGAGATTTATGTACTCTCTTGTCATCAAAAACAGAGTGAAAAGTAAAGGCAGAACAGTTAGATTAGCAATTAAGAGCTGCTTGGCCTCCTTGTTATTTGTCATCTTTCAGTTATTTTTGCCAAATGGTTTTACAAATTTGTTATATAAAATAACAGTCCCCTGTTCCCTTACCTCCATTTCCTCCTCTCTAGAGGCAATTACTTTCAGTTCTTTCTCTTAAATTATTACACTTAGGTCCATATTTCTAAATAACATGCATGAATGGCCACTTTTGTTTTTTTGGTTTTAGGCATTCTCTATTGGCTTCCTGCTACTAGAAGGTGAAAATTTAGCTCTTTTGCTGCACTTGCCCTCCAGCTGTATAAATATACTTGTCATTTGTATGACTGTTCCCAACTGAATCATATGTCTGTTCACATTGTCATGTAACTAGCTTACCAATAGGTGAATAATAAAACTGACATTGAGCTTGGCCTTATGATTAGCTTGATCAATGGAATATGAGTGGAAGTGATGTATTCCACTTCTGATCAGAAGTTTAGAAGCCATTGCATGCTGTGGGTGAGTTACTTTTTCCCCTCTGCCAAGAAAATGGACATGTCTCATTAAGGGGCTAATTCTTTAGCCTAGATCCTATAATGAAGGAGACGTGGTATAGTCATAGCTGACCCACAGCTGTGCTGCAGTGTTACATGAGTGAGAATGCTTGTAAACCTTTGAGACTTATCTTGTCACTGCAATATACCCTAGTAAAATCTGACTGACACACCACCTCCCTTATCTTCCTAAAATATTTATATCATAAATACTGACTGTTTACGTTTTATGATTACGTATGTGCTCTTTCCAGGTGATGCATTTAGTATT
Source organism: Bos taurus (assembly GCF_002263795.3). NCBI lineage: Eukaryota > Metazoa > Chordata > Mammalia > Artiodactyla > Bovidae > Bos > Bos taurus. The sequence continues at coordinate 48,045,590 of NC_037351.1, read as the reverse complement.
TCTGTGATGCTGTTCCTTTCTTGAGTCGTTCTTTGTTTCCCTAAAGTTGATCAGTGCATTATTTTTTGTTTATAATTTCATATTTTTATTACTAAATTCTCAAACCCCATCTGTTGTTTAAATCTCTTCTCAGACTGTTCAGATTTTTTTTGTCCATTCAGAAATCCCTGTTTGTATCTCTGAAGGGCTTCAAAATGGACTGATTGATTTCTGTGCCTGGTGCCTAGTTATTGTCTTGGGGTCACCCTGGGATTCCCTTTGACTTTCTCTTGTGTTGGATTTTCGGTTTCCCATATTCCATGGCTTACTGTTTCTTGGTTTACACGCCTATATTAGTAGATCACATCCTCTGGTAACTCCCTAAAAAGAGGTATATGGGATATAAATTATTTGAAACTTTGTATGACTGCAAGTATGTTTATTCTATCATGGCACTTGATTACAGTTTGGCTGGGTATAGAATTCTAGTTAGAAAATTATTTTCCTTCAGAATTTTGAAGCTTTTTTCCGATTTTCTTTTAGGTTTCACTATTATTATTGAGAAGTCTGAAACTATTCTGATACCTGATCTTTTACATGCCCTATTTTTTATTTTTTTTCCTTTCTGGAAGGTTGTAGGGCTTTAAAAAAAATTTTTTTTTAAGTTTAAAAATTTAAACTTAAAAATTTTTGAAGTTGAAAAAGTTTAGGGGTTTTAAAAGTTTTTTTTTTATAAAATTAAGAAACTTTTAATTTTATAACAGTTTTAGATTTACAGAATTACTGTGCAGATAGTACAGCGAGTTCCCTTGTACTTCACAGTTAGCTGTCTTTGTTTTGAACATCTTCTAGTCATATGGTACATTTGTCCACATAAAGTAACTGATTTGGATATACTGCCATTTACTAAATAACCATTCTTCATCATATGTCCTTAGTTTTCTTCTAAAGTCACTTCCTCTCCTAGGATCCCATACGTGATAGTACATTACATTGAATTGTCATGTCTACTAAGTTGCCATATCTGACAGTTTCTAAGACATTTTTGCTGACCTTGAGAGTTTTCGGGAGCACCGGTCATATGGTTTTGCAGAATGTCCCTCAATTGGGATATATCTGAACTTTTTCTCATGATTACAGTGGAGTAATGTGTTTCGGGGAAGATCACAGAAAAAAGCGTCACTTTCATCACATTAAATCAAGGCTACATACTATCAATATAACTTACTATTGATTTTAACTTTGATCATCTGACTTGAGATAGTGTTTGTCAAGTTTCTCCATTTTAAAGAAACTCTTCTTTTTTTTCTTCCTTTCCACAATTTTCTCTTTGAACGAAAGTCACTATGCATAGTCCATTCTTAAGAAATAGGGAGTTACATTAATAAATTATTTAAAATTTTCCCACACAGGAGATTTGTTTATTTTTTCCCTTTGGTTTACTCAATCAATTATTTATTTATATTACTATGAACGTATTTTACACTTCGGGTTATGACCCAGTACTACTTTCTTTTGTTGCTTAAATTGTTCCAGCTTTTGCCGTTGGGAACTCTTTCTGTTGGCTCTTGTATTCCTCTGGCATTCCCCCGTTACCATGTGCGTCTTAGCAGTTTATTAATTCTCTGGCACTACAAGATGCTCTAGGCTCATTCTGTGTGTTTTCTGCCTCAGTCCTAGAACCAACCACTTCTCTAAGGAGACCTAGCTCCTTTTATTGAAGAAATGGTATTGGAAACCAAGATCTGGGCACTAGTGTGATCATTGCTTCGGGGGTGTCATTTCTTCTAGGCTTTCTCAGATGATAGAGCAAGGATATCACATGCTCAGTTGCTCAGTCATGTCCAACTCTTTGTGACCCCATAGACTGTAGCTTGCCAGGCTCCACTGTCCATGGAATTTTCCAGGCAAACATACTGGAGTGGATTGTCATTTCCTACTCCATGGGATCTTCCTGACCAGGGAATCAAACCTGTGTCTCCTACGTCTCCTGCATTGACAGGCAGATTCTTTACCACTGTGCCACCTGGGTGGCCTATATGTATATATATATTTCACGTATCTGTATCTATATAGATAGATATAATAAACTGAGTATGTGTGTGTGTATATATATATATATATGTATCTGTAAATGTTTCTGTATTAGGTAAACATGAGTTCATAGTGATGTCTCCAATACTAATCCATTACCACATGGATCATTCTAGCCTTTGCTTATTTTAACTGTCCATTCAAATAGTGAGAAACCTGGCTCCCACCATATGCCATTCATTTATTTAATATTTAGTTCTTTTATACATGTGTAATAATTTCAGAGTTGTCAACCTATATTCTTGTGGGAAATAACTTTATCAGTTACAGTTCTTATGTACAGAACATGTGTACAGAGTCCAATTTTTATGTACAGAAGAAGATCACAGAAGTGAAGTGTCAATGTCATCACGATAAATCAAGGCTACATACTATCAGTATAATTTATTATTGATTTTCCTTTAGTTTTATGTACTTTGCTTATATTCAAAGTGACTTAGGTCAGCTCTTTATTTCCCACCCCCTTCAGTGAACTCATTTTTATATGTAATGCTTTTAGATTCTAGTGTCATATTCTGAATTCTATCCTAGGATATCTCCTTTTCCTCATATATGAAAGTTTTGTCTTTGTGCTGTAAAGTTCTGTGGATTTTGACACATGTTTGACATCTTGTTTTCACCATTACAGTATTGTACAGAATAGTTTCACCATCATATCTCCTGCGTGTCACATGTTTTACTCTGTCTCCCCTGACCCCTTGGTAATCACTGATCTGTTTACTGTCCTATAGTTTTGCCTTTCCAGAATGTCATATAATTGAAATCATGCAGTATGTAGCTTTTCAAATTGGTTCTTTCATTTAGCAATACACATTTAAGATTCATCCATGTCTTCTTGAGGCTTGGTAGCTCATTTCTTATTGTTGCTGAGTAATATCTCATTCTATGTATGTGCTACAGATTGTTTATCCACTCAATTATTGAAAGATATCTTGATTGCTTCCAAGTTTTGGCAGTTAAATTTTTTTTAATTATTTATTTATTTGGTTTTGTGGGGTCTTAGTTGCAAGCCTGCAGAATCTTCATTGAGGTGTTTGAACTCTCAGTTGTGTCACCTAAAGTGGGGTCTACTTCCCTGACCAGGGATCGAACCCAGGCCTCCTGCATTGGGAGCACAGAGTCTTAGCCACTGGGCCACCAGGGAAGTCCCCAGTTTTTGGCAGTTTGAATAAAGCTGCCATAAACATTCACATACAGGTTTTTATGTGGGCAAAAGTTTTCAGATGAGCTGAGTGTACATCTAAGAGGATTATACTTGGATCATATGGTAACGTTATGTTTCACTTTGTAAAATAGTTGCCAAAATGTCTTCCCTAGTGACTGTATCATCTTGTATTTTCTGCACCAACCACTGAGATCTTATTGCTCCACCTTATTGACAACGGTTGGTATGGTCAGTTTTGGGGTTTTAACCATTCTAAGGTATGTAGTGATATTTCATCGTTGTTTTGGTTTGCAGCTTACTCATCACAAATGCCGCTGAGGATCTTTTCATACACTTATTCACCATCCGTGTATCTTCTTTGGTGAGGTATCTATTTGCCCGTTTTAAAACTGGCTTATTTGTCTTCTCATTATTAAGTTTTAAGAGTTGTTGTTGTTGTTGTTTTGGTATATTTTGGTATAGAAGTATTGGTATTGGGTTTCCATGTTGGCTCAGTAAAGAATCTGCTTGCCAATGCAGGAGACATGGGTTCAATCCCTGATCCAGGAAGATCCCACATGACAAGGAGCAACTAAGCCCATGAGCCACAACTATTGAACCTGTGCTCTAAAGCCTAGGAACCACAACTACTGAGTCCATGTGTTGCAGATCCTGAAGCCCGTGTACCTGGAGCTGTGCTCTGCAACAAGAGAAGCCACTGCAGTGAGAGGCCGGGCACCACTGGAGAGGAGCCCCTGCTCACTGCAGCTAGAGAGAAGCCTTCGCAGAAATGAAGACCTGGCACAGCCAAAATAAATGGAAAAAATTATATATATAGAAGAAGTATTGGTATTACAAGTTATTATTTGATATTATAAGTCCTTTCTCAGATATATGTTTTGTAGATATTTTCTCCCTTGTCTGAGGAGACATTGGGAGAAAGACAGGCAACCTGGGGGTTTTCTTTCATGGATCACAAATTTTTGAAATGGAAGAAAGTTCAACTTCGCAATTGTTTTCCTTTCAAATATCTGTGCTTTTCAAAACTTTTGCTATTGATGTCATATTTTAAAACTCACCAGCAAACCCAAGTTCATGGAGATTTTCTGTTGTGTTTTCAACAAGAAGTTTTAGAGTTTCACATTTTAAATTTAAGTCTGTGATCAATTTTGACTTTTCACGTGAGGAGTAAAGTCTATTTCTAACTGGACTGTGTGTGTGTGTGTGTGTGTGTGTGTGTATGTAGTTGCAATCCAATTGTTGCAGCATCATTTGTTGACAAGACTATCCATTTTCAATTAAGTTGCCTTTGCTCTTTTGTCAAAGATCAGTTATCTACATTTGTGTGGGTCTTTTCCTGGGCTGTCTGTTCTGTTTTATTGATCTATGTGTCTTTTCTTTCACTGTTGACTTCACATCTTGTTTTGATTACTGTAGCCTTATAGTCAATTTGGTAATTAGGTAGCGTGAGTCTTTCAGCTTTGTTCTTCTATATTTTGTTGGTTATGCAAGATCTTTTGCTTTTCTGCATAAACTTTAGAATCAGTTTGTCAAGATCTACAAGATAGCTTTCTGGGATTTTGATTGAGATTATGTTGAGTCTATAGATAAAGTTGGGAAGGACTGGCATTTTAATGTTGAGTCTTCTGATGCAGGAATGTGTTCTGTTCTTGGTTTTTCTTTTTGGACCCAGTATTCTAAGATGTCGTAATGATGTACTTTGCCTTACAGTGGATCTGTTCCTGTCAGTGTGCTCATATTTTTATCTAAGAACCTACGTGGCTAGCCTTTGCAGTCTGCAAACTCTGTACCTTCTCTTCATTTTCTGGTTTTTGTAGATTAAATTTACTGTTTTTTATGCCCCCCATTCAGTTCCCTCTTTTCTAAGACTCTCGTTTGGAGAGTGGACCTTCTGAACTGGATTTCTAGTTCTCTTTTCTTCTTTCTATCTCTTTGTCTTTTTACTTTATAGGACGTTTTCTCAGCTTTACCTTCCAACCCTCTATTGGGATTTAATCTGTTATATTTTTAATTCATAAGGATTCCTTTTATGTTGTTATTCTCTGAATGTTTTTATAGCATCCTATTTTATGATTCCAGTATTACCTCTTTTAAGAAGTTCATGATAGAATTTTGACACTTTATTCAGTTATCTGGCTATTCTTGCTTATCTGCACACATTTAAGAATTGCAATGCAGGTGGGATTTGATGACCATGGGTTTCACTGGAGAAAAATCTGGCTGGGCCTTTCTCTTGTGGAGTCTTAAGTGTTATGCAGTATTTATTTTTATTTTTTAAACTGAAGTATTGTTGACATACAATATTATATTAATTTCAGATATCCAACAGAGTGATTCAACATTTGTATACATTATGAATCAATTACCATGCTAAGTCTAGTAACCATTGTCACCATGCAAACTTATTGCAATATTTTTGACTATATTCCCTATTCAGTACACTACGTTCCTGTGACTTATTATTAAGTCACAGGATATTGTATAAAATATAATAATATTAATAAAATAATAATATTTATTATTATTATTCAGTTCCTGTGACTTATTATTAAGTCACAGGATATTATATAAAATATAATAATATTAATAAATAATAATATTTATTATTATTATTAAGTTCCTGTGACTTATTCCTGTGACTTATAACTGGAAGTTTGTACACCTTAATCATCTTCACCTGTTTCACCCAACCCTCATCCCCCTGCCTTCTGGTGACCACCAGTTTGTTCTCTGTTTCTATAAGCCTGTTTCTCTTTTAAGTTCCACATATAAGTAAGATCATATGGTATTTGCCTTTCTCTGTCTGACTTATTTCACTTAGCATGAGATCCTCTAGGACCATTCATGTTGTCACAAATGGGAACATTCCATTCCATTCTATGGGTAATATTCCATTGTATTGATATATGGATCATGTATCAATGATCATATATATATATATCATATCTTCTTTACCCACTCATCTATAGATGAACTCTCAGGTTCCCCTATATCTTGGCTATTGTGAATAATGCTGCAGTGAACATTGGGGTACATGTATCTTTTTGAGTTAATGTTTTCAGAAGTGGAATTGCTAGATCATATCGTAGTTCTATTTTTAATTTTTTGATGAACCTCCATACTATTTTGCATAGTGGCTGCAGCAGTTGCTATTCCCACCAACAGTACACAAGGGTTCTCTTTTCTCTGCAACCTTGGCAGCTCTTGTTTTTTACTGTCGTTTTGATGAGAGCCCTTCTGACAGGTGTGAGGTGATATCTCAGTGTGGTTTTCATCTGCATGTCCCTGATGATCAGTGATGTTGAGCATCTTTTCATGTGTCTTTTGGCCATCTGTGTGTCTTCCTTGGAGAAATGTCTCTTCAGGTCCTCTGCCCATTTCTTAATCATAGTGTTTAGTTTTATTTTTTTTATATTGAGTTGTATGAGATGAAGTCTTTCTTAAATCAAGACGTCTTTCTTTTTTGTAGTCAAGTTGGGGTCCTCAGAAGGCTCATCTTGCCTTTCGCCTAGAGAGTAGAATCCTGAGGGTTGGTGCTCTGAGTTCCCAGGGGAGAAGGGGCATCGGTAACCAGAATGCATGTGAATGTTCTTTAATCCCTCTGTTTTCAGCAAAGCAGGTATATGTCTTCAATTCTACTGGGTGGCCAGAAAGCCTCTGTTTATTTCAAAGACTAGACGTCCATTTTCTGCTGGGCTGGGCAAAGGGCCACTGCTAGTCAGGCAAAGAATCTGGACTCTAACTGTTCCCCAAACAGGTTGCCAACGAGCCTTCTTTGTTTTATCCCTTACTCCTTCGCTCCTCCTTCCTTTTCTTCCCCCCAGCTAGGGACTGAATCCATGCCCCCAGCAGTGGAAGTGTGGAGTCTTAACTACTGAACTGCTAGGGAAGTCTTCTGCTGTTTTCAAGAGGATTGGTACCACCAGTTTCTGAACTGTTAACGGGTTTTTGCTGTTTAGATTGGGTTGGTACTCAGCTTCCCCAACAGCTGACTTAGAACTCAGATTCTAGGGATTCCCAGGACATTCACCACTTGTTCATCTGATTTCCAGCTTCCAAAATTCTGTTACAGAAACAGACTTACAGAATTAGAGAACGAACTTATGGTTACCACGGAGGAAGTGTAGGGGGATGGGATAGTTAAGGAGTTTGGATTGATATGTACACACTGATATATTTAAAATGGATAATCACCAAGAACCTACTGTATAGCACATGGAACTCTGTTCAATATTATGTAGCAACCTAAATGGAAAAGAACTTGAAAAGAATAGATACATGTATATGTATAACCAAATCACTTTGCTGCACACCTGAAACTATCACAGCACTGCTAATCAACTATGTGCGTATTAGTCGCTCAGTCATGTCCATCTGACTCTTTGTGACTCCATGGACTGTAGCCCTTCAGGCTCTTCTGTCTGTGGGATTCTCCAAGCAAGAATACTGGAGTGGGTTGCCATGCCCTTCTCCAGGGGATCTTCCCCACCCAGGGATCGAGCCCAGGTCTCCCACATTACAGGCAGATTCTTTACCATGTGAGCCACCAGGAAGCCTAATCAACTGTATTCTAATATAAATACGTTTTACATCTTATATTTTACAAAATGTGTTTAATAAACATTTTACAGAATATGTTTAACATCTAAAAAAGCAAACCCAATTCTGTTACTTTTTTCTCCTCTTTGGTTCTTCCTATCTTTGTCTGTTTATACTAACTTAAAAAAAAAAGAAGATCATTCCAGTAGGGTTTGGGGAGGAAGCAGAAATAATAGATGCATATGTCTAACTTGCCATATTTACCTGGTAAGGCTGACATTCAAGCCCAGCATCTGCTCTCATTTGGCCAGGATTAGGCCTTAGCATTTGTTACAGATTTTAATATTATTCCTGTCCAGACATGGTTTCTCCTAGTCATCCTTTCGGGTGAGTTCAGATGTCACCCTCTGTGCCCTGCTTTATTCTGTTCTTCCTTCCACCCCCACCCCCAAGAAAACTTGGCCGTCTCTTCTCCTGAGTTCGCATAGACTTTGCATTCATTGCTCTCACTGCATTTTCTGACGATAATGTGTATATCTGCTTCGCCCTCTTGGGCCAGGAGCTTTGGAGGGAGTGGGAGGGGCACCTCTTGTTTGTCTTTAGAGCTGCATCACCGATCCACTACTCGGACAGCAATAGACTTACCAAATGAGTGGTGCATGAACAAAAGCAAAACCAGGTGATTGGTGGGGTGATGCTCTGGGGGTGGGCTTGGCTGGAGGCACCCCCCTCCCCATGTCCTGTGACCTGCATGCAGGGCTGGAGTGGAAGCCCAGGCTGGGTGTCTGAGGGCTTCATCTCAGCCCTCTTTCAGGCCTTGGATTCATTCTTTCTTTTTCTCAGCCCTGACCTTTTTCCTGAAGACTTTGTCCATGTGCCTGAGTTTGCGAATAGAAATATTGAGAACACAGTGGGGTTGGGAGGTGTCGCTCCATAATGATCTCTTCCCTTTTCAATGTTCCTGTGCACCAAAGGCAGGGCCGTGCTGGGTGGGGGACTAGTGCACAGTCACGGAGGAGGTGTCATTATTCTGTAATTGACACGCAGGGCAGTTCTCTTCCCTGAGGCAGGCCCAGAGCATTAGCAGAATGACAGCAACATTTACAGAGCCCGGCCCCCTTGCTGGACAGGTCTTAGAGTGACACAAAGGCAGGGAGTGAAGCTGAGAGGGTTCTACACCCCACATGGCAGGGGTACAGAGTGGCAGCCTCTGGGGCTGCAGGCCCTGGGCTCTGCCGGCCTCCCCAGGCAGGGGCTGCTCTCCCCGACTGTGACAGAGGTTGGTGGAGGGCACCCAGAATGTCACAGCTGACTGACAGCCCTGCTTCTAGCAATGGTGCCTGGCCTTGGGCTGATTTGAGGCAACCAGGGGCCTTTCTTCGGCCTCAGATGTCATGCCCCTAAATGGTAATTAGCCAAGTGCAGCTGAGTCACTTGCGACACCAGAGTTTCGCAAATGAAATGCCTTTTTGGTCACACCTGCATACTGAGACTAGAGAGGCCTGGAAGCCTCTCCACAATGATTCTCTCCACATCATTGTCCTAGTCATAGACTTGAGGACTCTTGATACCCAGCTTAGAAGTAGGGTAATAAAAGATGATTTCTTTGAGTCAAGACATTATCTTATTTAAAGTACAAGGAGCCTTAAGAACACATTGAACTAGCCATCACCTAATGTGGATTAGTTTAATGTACTCTTTAAACTGCTAGAACTAGACATTTTAGACTGCTTCAGCTTCAGAGCTTCTCAAAGTGTGCTTCCCAGACCAGCAACATCAACATCACTGGGGAACTTGTTAGAAACTCAAAGCGTCCGGTCCCAGCCCAGAAGTGCAGAATCAGAAACTCTGGGGTTGGGCCTCAGTCATCTGTGTTTACCTGCCCTCCAGGTGATTCTGATGCACACTTCAGTTGGAGAAACCCTGCTCTTCAAGATTAGGAAAGCTTAAGAAAGCCCCAGATGGTGAGGGACTTGCCTGGGGTCACTAAGCCAGTTGATGGCAGAGCTGTCATTTTCAAATGACAATTGGTTGCCAGGATCTGGGGAGGAATTAACATTTATGGAGGGCTCTCTCTGTGCAAGTCGCATAGCAGGAGTGTTATGCTCATTGCAATCCTGAGAACTGTCCCCAGTTTGTAGAGGAAGAAGTCAGTAGAGGATAGAGACAGGATTTCAATCCTGATCTTCTTGTTTGTTTGTCTTCTTCTGCATTTACGCTTGTTGTGTGGGTACATGTGCTCACATGTAGATGGTGGAGATCCTGCTGGGTAGGGGTGGGGCACTCTAAGTGGTCCTGTTGGCATTCTGAGGACGCTCCTTTCTTGAAAGTGCTTCCTACTTAGTCCCTTCCCAGCTTCGTTTCTGGCTGGGTCCTGACTCTAGTCTGGAGCAACAGAATGAGAGACCATCCCCCTACCCCCAGCCGTTCTTGCTCACCGTGTTTCCAGCTTGGCCTGGAAATTTGACTTCCTAGTTGAGCTCCTGCTTTTAAGTGCCGTTGCTGTCCAAGGGAGGCCAGAGCCTTACCAGTGTGACCAGCACACCAGTCAAAGGGTCTGGGGTGAGGGAGGGGTTTCCCACATCTGGGATGGGAAGCCAGGCTCCTCCTGAGTTAGAGCCCAGGGCAGAGAAGACTCCGAGTGGTGTGGGAGGGGGAGCACAGACGAAGCCAAACAGAAGAGGAAATTAAAGAGGCTCGAGTCTTCCTCCAGCTTCCTTCGCTGCATTTTTGGCAGGGATCGGCAAAGCTGGCCTGCCTGTAACTTTCCAGTCTGTCTGCTCATTGTCTTGCCCAGAAATACCAGATAAAAGAGACTGCGGAATGAGGAGTGAGGAGCTTGGGTCCCGCCCTCAGGATATTCCACCGACATTAACTCTTTTTCAGGCCAGCAGTCAACTCTCGCCCGGGCGTCGTGATGGGTGGATTAGTGGAGGGTCAGGAAAGGCATGTCTCCAGAGCATTCCTCACCACTGGCTGGATGTCTGTCCCACTGCCTGAAATTCCTCGGTGAGCACTGCTCCATTGAGTGTCCCGTGGTCTCATATTAAAGTAGAATGCCCGAGGAAGTGTAATACTTCGTACCTTGCTGGTGGATGACTTACTAGGTTCTAGTTAAATGGGTAAGTGGTCAGGGGAAATGGATGGGGTGCTCTGAGTGGAGGCCTCTGGGAAAGAGAGGGACTACAGGAAGAGCAGGTAGGATGGCCGAAATGGCTTCGCCATGCTCAGAACCACGTAACCTGGTGCTGCGAGAGACCCGAGATGACAGAGAGGGGACTCCCTTGGCCAGGGACATTGAGGCAATGGGGGACAGAGCCAGCCAGACCTGGCCTGTTAGAGTTCTTTCTAGAGCCCAGGGTAATTATGGGTCGTTTTATTCCTCACTCCAAGCCTCTTCTTTTCGTGAAGAGCTCCTACAACTTGTTTGAATCTCTCTCTCAAGCAGAGGTGATCTTCCCCAGGACGTTGCACGTAGGCTCTATTGGTGTGCTCATTAACCATCTTCTGAAGGAATGGATGTTGAGGAAGGCTCTAGGAAAACAAAGATGGGGAGAACACTCCCCTTGTCCTTGTGGAGTTCACAGCCCAGTGGGCAGCGCCCAAAGTTAAACACAAAAGCTAAGATACAGAACGAGCAAGGGACTCTCTGGGAGCTGGAGAGGGGCTGCCTCCGGTGAGGAAGAAGCTGCCCCCAGCTCTTCCATGGAAAGCTGGAGTTGGGGGCTGCTTGAGCTGGGAGTTGAAGAGTGAGTAGGAGTTTGCTAAGCAGATGGAGGGGTGGAAGTGGAGAGAGATAAGGGTGTTCCAGAGAGAGGGGACATCCTGGGGGAGAAAAGCATAGCTCTTCCAGAACCTGCAAATATGGTTGAATCACAAATACTGTAAGAGTGTGTTTAGGGGAGGGCCAAGAGACAGTTCAGATATGGGGTCTGGGCCAGGCCATAAAAGGCATTGAGCATGGCTACACTAAAGGGTTTGGACTTATATCCTGAGGGCAATGGCTCCCCATTGGAAAGTTTATTAGTCAGTCAATGTTAACTGTCCAATAAGCAACCCCTGACATGTTAATAGCTCAATGATTCTACTCCAGTGATGTCTGCTGAGACCTTCAGAGTCACAGTGGGAGAAAAGAGAAGGGTGGAGAAAGCATGCTGACTCCTAGCACCCCCAACCTGGAAGTGACATGTGGAATTCCACTCTTACCCTGTTCAATTTGGCTAGAACCAGGCACATGGCTCCAGCCTAACTGCAAAGGAGTCTGGGAAATTCTGGGAGGCACAGGCATGCCAGGAGAGTGCTATGGTCTGATTTGGGATGTTCACTGTGGCTACAGATTAAAGGGCTGCAAGCTTGGAGACAGGGCAGGAGGCTCTTCCAATTGTCTGGTGACAAGGCTCTCCCTGCTCCCAATTCTCTGCAGACTGCAGCCAGCTGAACCTTCAGCTGGGAAGAAAGATGAGTGGAGACAGCCATGAGGGAGACAGACGGCTCGGGGGTGATGGGAGGTCAGTGATGGGCCTGTTGATGGATGCAAGGGTTAGGCACACACAGGGCTGCAGGGCTCGCACTGGGCCTGACTGGGCCAGAGACATTATTTGCGTCTTTAGAGTTCAGGGCCTCCTGCCTCCTAACCCCTCATTCACAACTCTCTGGAACCCCTTACTTATTATTTGTAGGGTAAGTGAGCATGTGGTGAATGGAGCGACGGGTGGGAATGAGGGGCTTGGAGAAAGAAGGGATTGGATGGAAACATCCCTGGGAAAGAGTGGCCTTGAATGGCCTGTTTTCCAAGGTGATGGCATTTCTCTAGTGTCCCTGAGCTTCATTGCCACCTGTTTGTACCTCTGAGGTATAATGCTTGCTACCACTTTGGAAGGACTGCTAGGTAGTCCAGAGGAAGCATTTGCTCGTTAACGTCTGCAAATCTGTGCTTGTTTTAACCCAGTGCCTGGTGTGTCCCCACTGCCGCCTTTCACTGGTGACACCATGGTGAGGCCTTCTGCCCTGCCTTTGCTCTCCTGGTTGCCCTGTCTGATGTCAGGCTCTCATGCCAACCTAAGGAACAGATGTCCCAAAGCTGGTAGCAAGGAGGAGACCTGAGTTCTGGTTTGAACTAGGCAGCTAACTTTCTGGATGATCTTGCAAAGTCATCCTGTATTTCTGGGCTTCAGTTTCTTCTTCTGGTGGGTGGGCATGGAAATTTTAAATGAAAGATTTTCAAGCTCTGACATTTCCAGCTCTACAGGATGGAAGCTGAACATCCTAAGGGCTGAGGAGGAATACCAGGAGGCTTCTTGGGAGATTCCAGAAGGTGGTCTGGGCTTGGCAGAGCTCACTGGTTGTTTCTGAGGCTGCAGAAAATGGTGGTGTGGGTCTCAAGTGTAGGCCTCTGCCTTCTCTTGCCTCTTTGGGAAATGAACGTCTTTGAGAAGTGGGTGAGAGCCACAGACCATCTCTCCAGAAAAGCCTGTGGTGTGCACAGAACCATGTACCATACATATATCCTCTTTTATGTTTAATTTCAGGGGCATGGCCTTCCTAAAATGCAGCTTGGCTACCTGCCAGCCTTTAACTCCTTAGTGGGTTCTCAGTTCCTTTTATACATTCAGTGCTTGCTCCTAGGCCAAGCTGGGGAAGAGCTTCAGGAGCCAAAGGAAAGGCCTCAGAGGTATTTTCTCTGAACTCACAAAGGACTGGATGAGGCTGGTCCAAAGAGAGGCAGAAAGTCAGTGCAAATGTAGATGGTGATAGCTGAAGGCACTTGATAGGTGGGGTGTCTGTGTGTTTGTCTGAGAGAGAGGGGGAAAAAGAGCGAGAAAAGGAGAATGTGTATATTGGCATTTTTGCCTTGATAACACATCTTCTGGGAGGGATTCTCTACTCTTTTGTAATTAAGCTTTTTATTTTGAGATAATTAGAGATTCGCATGCAGTTATACAAAATAATACAGAGGAATCCCTTGTATCCTTAACCTAGTTTTTTCCATTAGCAATATCTTATAAAATATAATATAGAATCACAATTAGGATATTGATACAATTAAGAAGCAGAATATTTTCATCACCACATGGGTCTCTCCTGTTCCCATTTCATAGCCATGTCCACTTCCCTTCTCTGCTCTGATTTTCTACTTAACCTCTGAAAACTAATAATCTGTTCTTCGTTTCCATAATTTTATCATTTCAAGAATGTTATGTAAATGTAATAATACAGTATAAGTGCAACTTTCTGAGACAGACTTTTTTTACTGTGTAATTCCCTGGAGATTCATCCAGGTTGGTACATTTACCAGTAGTTTGTTCCTTTTTATTACTGAGTAGTGATCCGTGGTATGGATGAACCACAATTAGCTTAACAGTTCACCCATTTCAAGGACATCTGGATTCCTCTTTGACTCACAGATTATTTAGAAGTACACTGATTTGTTTCCAAGTGTTTAGAGGTTTTCCTGTTATCTTGCTGTTATGATTTCTAGTTTGATTCCTCTGAGGTCAGAGAACACACTCTATATGAAATAGAAAATGAATTCTGTATGAAAATTCAGTTCTTTTGAACTTATTTAGATTTGTTTTATGGCCTAGGATATAGTCTATCCTGGCATATGTTCTTTGAGCACTTGAGAAAAATGTACATTCTGCTATTATTGGGTGGAGTGTTCTCGAAATGTTGATTAGATTTTGTTGGCTGATGGTGTTTTTGAGTTTTTCTATATCCTTGCTGATTGCCTAGTTTTATTAATTTTTGAGAGAGGAATGTTGAAATCTGAAAATGTGAGTGTGGATTTGTGTTCTTATGCTTTTCAGCTCTATCAGGTTTTGCTTCACATATTTTGTATCTCTGTTTGATGCATGTGAATTTAGGATTGCTATGTCTTCTTGGTGGATTAACCTTTTATCATTATATTATATTCCTTTCTGTACTCACTTCAGCAGCACATATGCTAAAATTGGAACAATACAGAGAAGATAAGCATGCTCCTGAACAAGGATGACACACAAATTTGTGAAGTGTTCCATATTTTTGTTTATATGATTGTGATCATTCTATCTGTAATAGTGTCAATAATAAAAATAAAGTTAAAAAATATTCCTCTTTGTCTCTGGTAATGTTTCCCCCTGAAGTCTAATTTATCTCCTCTTTATATAACTATTTTTTTTTTCTTTTGATTAATGTCTATATGATATATGCATTTGCATCCTTTTATTTTCAACCTGCCTATATCATTTTACTCAAAGTGAATGTCTTATTGACAGAATAGTGATTCATGTTTTTAAACTGGTATCTTTAGATTATTCACTTTTAATGTAATTAGTGATGTTTTATGCAATTTTATATTTTTTGTTTGTTCTTGCTTTCATTTTTATTTTCTTTTTCCCTGCTTTTTCATGTGTTACCTAAGCATTTTTAAATGTTCCACTTTGACTTACCTACAATATTTTTCAGTTTATATTGTTTGCTTAGTCTTTTTAGTGATATGTACATTTTGTGGACATGACAGCACATCATTCTGGTGTCATCATTTTACCAATTTGAGCAAATTATAGAAACTTTACCTTCCTGTATGTCTTTTTAACCTTCTCCTGATTATAAAGTGATAGTCTGAAATATTTCCTCTACATATATTTAAAACTACATTAGTGTTATAATTTTTGCTTCAACTATCAAATATCAATTAGAAGTTTAAGAGAAGGAATAAATCAGTTTTGTATTTACCTACACTTTTACTTAAGTATGTTCTTTCACGATATTCAAAGATTTCTTCAATCATTTCTTTTTTCTTCTTTTTTCTAAAGAACTTCCTTTAGCCACTCTTTTAGGGGATAGGTCCATTGGCAACAAATTATCTTAGTTTTCTTTCATCTCAGAATAAATTTATTTCCCCTTCATTCCTAAAGGATATTTTCACTGGATATAGAATTCTGGGTTGATAGTGCTTTTCACACTTGAAAAATGTTGTTCTGCTTATTTGAGTCTCCATGGTTTCTGGCGAGAAATTTGCTATCATTCTAATTGTTTCTCCATATTGGTAGGTGTAATTTCTCTAGTGCTGTTTTCAAGATTTTTTTCTGTGTCTTTGTTTTCAGAAGTTTGACTGTGATGTGTCTTGATGTGGATTTATTTCAGTTTATTTCATTTAAAAATTCTTTCATCTTCTTAAATCTGTGTCTTTCTCCAAATTTGAGGGATTTTTATTATTGGGCACTTTTTCAGCCCACCCTTTTTCTCCTTTGGACTTCAGTTATAAGAATGTTAGACTTTTTGTTGTTTTACTATAGATGCCTGAGGCTTTGTTTGCTTTTTCAGTCTGTTTTCTGTTTTTTCAGTTTGGGTAATTTTTATTGCTCTATATTGCAGTTCATTGATTCTTTCCTTGTTCTCTCCATTCTGCTATTGAACCCATTAATTGAATTTGGCATTTCAGTTAATGTATTTTTCAGTTCTAAAGTTTTCTTTGGTTCTTCTTTATATCTTATATTTCCTTGTTAGGTTTTTGCATTGGTTTCAAACATGTTCATAGTTGCTTGTTGAAACTTTTTCTTTTGCCATGCCACGTGGCATGTGGGATCTTAGTTCCCTAAACCAGGGATCAAACCTGTGGCCCCTGCATTGGAAGCTTGGAGTCTGAACCACTGACTCCCAGGGAAGTCTCTGGAACATTTTCTATAATGGCTGCTTTAATATCTTTGCCAGATAATTCTGACACGTCTGTCATTTTGGAGTTGGCATAGTTTAAGATTTTCCTGGTTCTTTGTGATAAGTGATTTTAAAAATTGAAACATGGACATTTTGGGTAATATATTTTGAGACCTTAGATCCTATTTAAGCCTTTCACTTTGGCTATTTTTTTTTAAACATGCTCCACAGGGGAGTTTGGGAGCACTGCCTTATTACTGCCAGGTGGAAGTTGAAGTCCACTTGACCTCAACAAATTCCTTTCTGGATTGGAGGGGTTGGAATGCCTAGTTACTGGTTCCCTTGTGACCTCCACTGACACCACAGGGGTTGGGAGTGGGCTTTTATGCTGAGCAGTAGTAAAAAGTCTTGACTTTCCAGTAAACCTCCTCTGACACTACTCCAGCAAGGAGGGGTTGGGGTGTGTCATTACTGCTGGGTGGGAGTGGGAGTCCAGAAGCGTGGATGGGGGTGGGACCACAGTTTTTTCTGCAGCATTTGGCCAGATTAAAGCAATTACTATATACCAGTTTGTCTTTCTAAGCTGCCCCTTTCCTAGCCTTTTGGCTAGGAAGAGCACACTTTTGTGGGAATTTTTTTTGTCTATGCCCATTGGTATTTCCAAGTTGCCGGCATCGTCAGCTCCAAATCTGGGCTACGTGAGGCCAAAAGAAAACCCACCATCCAGCAAGCTTACTGTCTTGTCTTCCTGAGGGCCCCAGGCTCCAAGGTCGCCAGCTGGTTGCTCTTCTTTACCTTTCAGTGTCATGGTGCGTTTGTTTTATGTATAAAATTCAGGGTTTTTAGTTGTGCTTAGGGGGATGTATATATAGGGTAAAGTGTGTTTATTCTGTCTTCCCAGAAATGGAAGTCCTCTCTACTTCCTTCCCTTTATTACTTTTTAGAATTATTGAGAATGTGGTATTATATGTTTGAGAAAGTTTTAAACAGTACAAAATGGATACGTGAAGATTCCCCGTTCACTTCCTGTGTCTCAGAGCGGCCACCTGGGTCTTCTGCCGCAGACTGTCGCTGTTACCAGTGCTTGTGTGTCCTTTTCAAGCGAGTCTGTGTGTTTCTCTTTCTACACTTGGTAGTGACAGCAATTTAAACTCCATTAACCACGAATGAGAGTGGTTATATACACTCTGGTTCTGTAGCACTGTGTATATTTAAGCGTATTTGCCAACCTAATATATGAACAACGGGATTGCACTGTAGTTTTAATTCGTATTTCCTGCCACATGTGAGGATGTGCATCATTTCAGATGTGTTAAATGCATTCGTGTTCCCTGCTTTGTGGACAGACAATTTAATGTCTTCTTTATTGTACATTTCTCTACTGGGTTGCTTCTTAAGAGATGTGCACATGTTTGCACATGCACACTATTTATGTAGCAAGGAAATTAGCCCTATGCCTGTCAGCTATGTTGCCAATATTTTGTTCTTATTTTTTCCATTTTCTTTTGATTTTATTTTGTGGTATTAGATATTTAAAAAAATTTGAACTCAGGTATAGCATTTTATTTTTAGCATTTTAAAAAGTGGCATTTGGATTTGGGTCATGTGTTTAAAGTTCTTCCTAGTTCAAGATTATTACAGATACTCTTCCATACTTTTCTTCTAACTCTTTTCATAGTTTCATCTTTTGTTTATGTCCTTGATATATGGGATCCATTTTTTTCCCCCAAATCATTCCTGAATTGTCTCAACACAATTATTTGAAAAGTCTGTCATGTCCCCAGGGGGTTGAAATGCCACCTTGATTTTCTGCGGGTCTTCTGTGTGTAGGTGCTTATCTGCTTTTTCAGCAAATTACCGATGATGGCTGGTGGTCTGGGGTGGCTGTGCTGAGGTCCTCTTGGAGCTCTCTTCAAGGAGAGAAACACTTCTGAAGAGGGTTAAGGAACAAGAACGTCTGATTCTCCCCACCTCGGACTACTCTGTGATTTGACCTCATGAAAACGGGCTGAGCCTGTTTCAGGGACATTTTCCAACCATCTTGCCCCATGATGATAGGAGTTCACCTCTGTCTGCTCCTCTTGTGAAATATCTGCCACGTCCACCCCTTATCCCTATTCCCCTCTTCTGCCTTTGACATCTGTTCACATCAGGCCTTCACCATTATAGCCTATTTTTTGAGAACCTGCCTAAATATTTGTTTTAGTTATCTTTTGCTACCAAACAAATCAGTGCAAAGTTAATTGCTTGAAACAACACACATTTATTATCTCATGGGCTTATTATTTCTGTGAACCATAAGTCCTGGCACATCTGAGCTAAGTCCTGGCCTTTATTAAAGGCTCTCATGAAACTGCAATGAAGGTGTCCCCTAGGACTGGGTTCTGATCAGGAGACTCAGTTGGGGAAGAATCCATTTCCTTTTTCATGTGGTTGTTGTAGCTGTGGGATTCATGGCTTGCTTCACAAAGCCAGAAAGGGAGAAAGAGTGTCTCTAGTGTCCAGTTAACTATCAAAATGGAGCAAAATAATGTACTGTGATCACCAAAGTGACACCCCATCATCTTTGCCAGATGGCACTGGTTAGAAGTCAGTTGTGGGTCCCACCCACACTCAAAGGTATGATCATCTGCAGGCAGGTCTCATGGGATGCCCTTGGAATCTGTCCCCAACATGGATAGTTTTCTACTCTAATCCACATTTCACTGTGGAGCCAGTTTATTTTTCCTAAAGCATATACCTGACCTTACTAGTCTTCTGCTTAAATGTCTGTATTAGTTAAAATTCAGATTTTCTTATATTAGCATTTAAGTTTCTCTCCAAGTTTCTGGCAGTTATCTGTCAAAATGGCCAATGTGCAAAGCCTTTGACCCAGACTGTATCCCAGATCTCTACCCCAAACATGGATGCAGGAATGAACGCACAAATGTAATCACTGTAGAATTGTTGGAAATAACAAAAGATTGGAAACAATCCAAACGGGAGGGGCTGGGTGAATACATCACTGTACATCCAATCAAGGGAATACTACACAGCCACAAGATGAAGGAGGCAGCTCTTTATAAATTCAGGTAGTGTGATCTATACCAATGATTCTCAGAGTATGTTTCCTTGACCAGCAGTGTCACCTGGGAGCTTGATGGCAATGTATTGCCTCAGGTCCCACCCTGGACCAACTGAGTGCGAGACCCTGAAGTAAGGCTCCGCAGTCTGTGTTTTAGCAAGCCAGTGGGTAATTATGATACACACTCCATTTTGAGAACTACTGGTTTCCAATATATAAAATTAAATGGAAAAGGTATTTTATATATATATATATATATATATATATATATCTACTATTTGTGCATGAAGGGCAAAAGAGGTATCTATTTTCTTGTATATGCATAAAATATCTCTGTAAGGGTACATAAGAAACTGCTAACATTGGTTGCCCTTGAGATGGGGAATAGGATAGCTGGGGGCAGGGATGGGAAAGTGACTTTTCACTGTATATCCTTTTGTACCTTTTGAATTCAAACCATTTAATGTGTTGAAAGAAAAGTGAAGTCGCTCAGTCGTGTCGGACTCTTTGCGACCCCATGGACTGTAGCCTGCCAGGTTCCTCCGTCCATGGAATTTTCCAGGCAAGAATATTAGAGTCGGTTGCCATTTCCTTCTCCAGGAGATCTTCCCGACCCGGGGATTGAACCTGGGTCTGCCACATTGTAGGCAGACGTTTTACCATCTGAGCCACCAGGGAAGTCCTTATGTTAAAATATCAAAATACAAAAGGCCCCATCCATCAAGCCTCAGTGTACTTCCTTAGCTTTCCCTCTCGCCTCTCACGTGGCCTGTTCACACAAGCCAAACTTGCCTCTTCACTCTCCCTTGGGTTAGGGTCACAGTTCCTGGCCATGGGCCTTGGCTTTCTTCTGTTCCCCCAACTGGAACTCCCTTTACTCTTCTCTGCATAATCAAGACCAACTCAAAGGTCAGGCCCAGATGGTGCCTCCTTTGAGGATTTGCCTGAGGCTTCCCTGGTGGCTCAGACAGTAAAGCGTCTGCCTGCAACGCGGGAGACACGGGTTCGATTCCTGGGTCGGGAAGACCCCCTGGAGAAGAAAATGGCAATCCACTCCAGCACTCTTGCCTGGAAAATCCCATGGACAGAGGAGCCTGATAGGCTACAGTCCATGGGGTTGCAAAGGGTCGGACACGACTGAGTGACTTTACTTTGCCCTGCAGACAGGATTAACTGGCCTGTCTCTCTGGCTTCCCCAGCCTTCTCTGCTGCCCATTGCCCAGCTATCTTCTTTAATAGATGGGTGACTCTCTGCAGGAAGGGACCGGGCCTCCCATGCCATTGTGTCCTCAGCATCCAGCACAGCCTGCAAGTTGCTACCTAAGAAACTTTTAGTGAATAACTGAGTGAATGATGGACACGGAGATGGGGGCATAGGGACACAGGGTGGCCTAGACAATAAACGGACCTAAGGGTGGGGATTGTCCAGGGAAGAGAGGGATCAATCTGGGCAGGAAAGCCGGAGAGAGATTGCAGGGAGAAGCTGCGGGTGACTGGGCTTTCTACCAGCTTTGGTTGGGGGCTAAGTCATCATCAGTGCCTTGAAGGGTGGGGTGAGGTACTCTTCACCTGGGGGCTCGTGGGATTTGATTCATTTTATTGGATGGGAGAGTTCTTTTAAAAGGCAGTATGTGTGTATTAAAACAACCTTACACAGACTGGAAGAAGGGCCAGTTGCCCTCCCAAGGGGATTATTCTGATTTCAGCCAAGTCAAGGTAAAGGTATTTTTTAGTATTAAAAAGAATACCCACCCCCCCACGCCACACTCTCCCTAACCTCCCTCCATCTTGAGAAAGCATCTGACATTTCCTGCACATTTTAACTTTCTAACCAAATAATGAAATAATCACATTGGCTCCTCGGTCACAGGATTCATTTTCTCTCTTTCCTGGGCTTCAAAATTCATCTCATATTTTAATCTGTTTTGAGCTCTTTTCAATTGCCTTGGAGATAGAGCCAAAGGTTTCCTGAACTCCTGTTGCCTGCAGTTGTTTGGTTTCGGTTCCTGTGGGGTATTTTCTTTAATAATGTGGTCTGTCTTGCAGCAGTGGCAGGAATTCTAGGGGGCCGGGCCTAGGCCTCACACTTCATGGCTCCCTGACAGCCAGTGAACGCCCCCATTCCACCTCTGAGCATCTCATTTTCTGTCCTCCTCTTGCATGGTGCTCTCCCTTGTCAACTGTATCTATGTTTAAAAGCCCAGCCTCAGGTGGAAATTGTCTCCTGACTACTCTAGGCTGCATGGTCCTTCCCGCCTATGAGCATCAGGTAAACATGAAAAACAAATAGCAATAACAAGCAGCATTTTGGAGCCCAAATATCTTTTATGTAGTGCACCTTCTGGGCACTGTTATGGATTAATTCATTTGACCCCACTCTGCCCTCTAAGGTAGTATTAGTTTTAGTGTCTCCATTATTTTGATGAGTTATTGTTTAGTCACTCAGTCATGTCTGACTCTTTGCAACCCCATGGACTGTAGCCCGCCAGGCTCCTCTGTCCTTGGGATTTTCTGGGCGAGAATACTGGCCTGGGTTGCCATTTCCTTCTCCAGGGAATCTTCCTGATTCAAGGATTGAAACTCTTGCACTGCAGGTGGATTCTTTACCCCTGAGCCACCAGGGTAGACTGAGGTTAAAAAGAGACTGGATGACTTGCCCAAGAGCTGGAACACACCCAAGGTCAGTTTCAACCAGTTGAACTCTTGGTTTTCCTGTTTCCTGTGTGCACATTATAGCTTCCCAATCAGGCAGGAGGCCATTGGGGTAGGCGCTGCATCCTTCCAGATGCTGTGTGAAGTGATGTCATTGTGAATACTTGGGGGTTGTCAGAGCTCCATGTCTCATGAGAGACAAGAAAGGGCTCTGATTTGGAGCAGGAGGCAGGGGGCTGTCTGTACCTTTCTTAGAGCCATTTGGGGGTGGTGGGCGGAGTTACTTGAGAACTTACCCAAGCTTCTTATTTTAGTTAGAGATGTAAGGGAACTCAGTGATGCAGGTGACAAGACTTCCACTTGGGGGCATGAAACAGTGTGTGTTTCAGGATTGTTAGAGAGAGTTGGGTGCCCATCAAGTAATACCCTGTGACTCCGGGGAGAGGTGAGCTCACTGGCAAGGGTCCCCCGTAGGAATATGAGAAAGGCCCCTATGTGGGAAGACCTTGGCAATGGGGAGGGACCCGTGTTAGTTCTCTGTCCCAGAGGTTCCTCTTGGGAAGTGGGGTCTGGTCCTCCACTTGGGTTGTTTTTGTTCCATAAAGATGACAACCCCAGGCACATAAATGACCTTTATGACACAGCTTCAAGCCTCAGTTATCTCATCTGTAAAAGGGGAAGAAATACCCAAACTTGCCTTTCTTATGGGACAGCATTTGAAAAGGCAAATGGGAGCATGCCCATCAGGGGCAAAAGCTTCATGGCAGGTAGAGCTGGAATTACATGGCTGGAGACAGTTTCTCTCTGTGTCTCTCCTCCTGACATATTGTCTGATGGGCCTGTGTGTTTGACCAGACTCTTTGAATCTGTCTAGCTTCAGCTTCTCCCATTCTGTCTTGGGCACCTTGCATAAACCTTCTGGGGCTGTCTTTTCCTCCACATCAGGGTTCTGGGTCCTCCTGGGCAGCTGAATCCCTTGGATGCTTCTGATTGCCACCCCCTCCCACCCCTCAACCCCAAAGAGGATCTGATCCCATGATCCCAGATGCCTTCTAAGCTTAGTATTTCTTAAGGGCTTCCCCCAAACCCCAGCATGCCCCTGCTTGGGACCCGCTCTCCACATGACGCAGCACAGGGCGTGAGACACAAGAGAGGAGAGAGGGTTCATCAGAATCTCAAAGTTCCTAGTAAATTTTTTTGAAAATCATGTTTAGTAAATGCTATGATACGTTTTGGAGGAGGAAATGGCAGCCCACTCCAGTATTCCCGCCTGGGAAATCCCATGGACAGAGGAACCTGGTGGGCTACAATCCTGGGTTGCAAGGAGTCAGACATGACTTAGTGACTAACCAATGACAACAACTTGATATGTTTTAAGCCTGATTCTGGATGTATTTTTGCAAGGTTAGATAAAATTAAATGAGTACATTGAAATTGTATATTTAGCAAAAGACTGTGCGGGTAAGTTAGCATGAGTCCCCTGTGGGATCGAGAGCTGGGAATCTGAAGTTGCTGGGACACTCAAGTTGCTGGGACACCAGGGTAAGCAGCAGACTGGAGCCAGGAAGCCAGGTTACCAACACCAGCCCCATCGCTCTTACTCTGTGAGTCCGAGGAAGCATCCTCTGGTGTCTCGTGGGACTATTCACGCCTATCTTACAGAGTCATTGTGTGGGACGAGTGAGATCATTCATGAAAACTTTTTGAGAAACTAAGACTTTTATAGAAATGAAAATATGACATGAACACCATTGTGTTCTGTATTCTGTCGCCCCTGAGTCTCTGGACATCATTCCTTAGGAGGGCTGCCTGACACAGGGACACCAGATGTCCCAAATTCGTGGTCTCCCACACAGGTTTACCCCACCGTGTGCATTCCAGACCTCATCCACTCCTGGCACCGTTTACCAGCCCTTTCCCTTTCCTGCTCCCATCTTCAAATTCCCATCGCCCTCCACTGGCTTCTTCCCCTTTGGGCAGAAAACGATTCCTCCATCCTGGGGTAAAAAGAAAACACACCTGGGCCCCTCGGGGCCCCTCTTCCCTTCCCCTTTGCCATACAACTAGGTTTCTAGGACATGTAAGTCATGGGGAGACCTCGCTTTTCCTCTCAGAGGCGACGCATTTTCTATGGCCACCAGCCGCTCCATCCTTGTCTACCTGAGGTCTCTGCCACAGATGTGCTGTGGACCCTTTGGGACCCTTTATGTGGACCTTTTATGTGTGCCCTTTATGACACATTCTCCTTCCTCTGGCTCCCTCACATCCTCCCTTCACCTTCACCCTCACCCTCAACCATCAAGATCATCTAATTTTAGGGATTCCACTTCTGAAATATTTCTCATACCTGTAGCCTCCCCTCAATGCCCACCAGCACTGCCTTGGTTCAGCCCTCCTCTCACCTGGACTGTCTCTCACCTAGGCTATTGGTTCAGCCTCTTAAGGTGTCCTGACCTCCCACCCTGGCTGCCCCTATGCTCTAGAGTCAATTCAATGCAAAGCCCTTTGTGCTGTGCTAAGTCGCTTCAGTCATGTCTGACTGCAACCCAGTGGACTATAGCCCGTCAGGCTCCTCTGTCCATGGGACTCTCCAGGCAAGAATACTGGAGTGAGTTGCCATGCCCTTCTCCAGGGGATCTTCCCCAAGTCTCTTGTGTCCCCTGCGTTGGCAGGTGGGTTCTTTACCACTGGGGAGCTTCCCTGGTGGCTCAAACGGTAAAATCGTCTGCTTGCAATGCTGGAGACCTGGGTTCAACCCCTGGTTCGGGAAGATCCCCTGGAGAAGGAAACGGCAACCCACTCCAGTACTCTTGCCTGGAAAATTCCATGGATGGAGGAACCTCATAGGCTACAGTCCATGGGGTTGCAAAGAGCGGACACGACTGAGCGACTTTGCTTCTTTACCACTCGCAGCACCTGGGAAGCCCCTGTGCTGCGGCCCTTGCCTGTATCTCTTCCGACGCTTCCTTTCACATTTGCATTCATTCCTCAGATCTGTCCTGGTGTGTCACGGCTCTGGGATTTTCCATATTTCGTAATTTATCCCCATAAAACCTTCCTGGCCTACCACTACCCCAAACCTCATGCTGGAGAAATGTTCGTCTTATAAATCCCAGCTTAACTGTCAGATCCCGCAAGGAGCCTCCCCTGATCCTCTGCTCCCTCCCACTGCAGGCTCAGCCTCACCTCAGGCTCTGAGCCCCCGCTGCTCAGCCTTGCTGCTCTCAGCCTCTCCTCACTCTGCATTAAGCACACAGCATGTGCGCCTCAGACCTGGGAGCTCTGGGAGAGAAGGCTTCGTGCCTGGCGCTCTCTCTTTCGAGCTCTTGCTCTTAGATTTGCAGAGTCTGGTGCAGAGCTAGCACTCAGTAAACGTTTGTATTACAGTCGAGTTGACTGACATGCAAAGAACAACTGGAAGCGTCTTGACAAGCCATAGTGACTTTGGAATACCCAAGGAATGACTTGGGTATTGTTCCTGTATTCCCATGCTTGGCAAAGTAGTTACCCTCACCTGGGATAGATTTATTGATTCACAGTTTTCAAGGGTCGTCTTGACTTGTCCACCCTCCACCACGTTCTGATCTCTGCAGACAGCAGGGAGCTTCCTCCAGGAAGGCCGCATCCTGAACAATTCCAGGTACCCGCATCCTGGGGTGGTATGACTGACTGGACCTGTGGAAGCAGCCAGAGCACTGCAGCTCTGAGCCAGGGAGCAACTCCAGTGTGCTGAGTGCTTTTCTGGATTCTTTTTCTGCATCTGCATCCCCCGATGATGAGGCCCCTCCAGAAGGGCAGGGGTCTCTTCCTCTGCCCCTCCCCCACCCCCACCCCCATACAGATTTTTTTTTTTTTTGCTCCTGTTTCGTACCACCCATGGCTTCCTTTCCAAGGTCTCTCCCACCCTTCTCTCTTGAGGGGAGAAAAGAAAAGGACGGCTGGTTAGAGTCACAAAGCATCCTCGCAGAACTGACGCCATCGGCTTTTGATGGGATTCAAGGGGCCGTACTTGCAGGGCAGGCCTTCTCTGGCCTCCTTTTGTATCCTTGAACTGTTGTTAAACTCATTCTTGAAATTTTCCTTTGTACATTCTGCCTGACTCACTCTCGCACTCCTATCTGGTGTCCCGTCATGTTGCCATCACTAGAAAACCTTTAATTTCAACTGCCTGTTATAGCTAAAAGTGTGTTATGTTATAGAGTGGAGTGTTGTTATATACTGTGAGATTGTGATATTATATATTGTAATAACGTCTGTTCCCTGTCATTTTCTTTGAAAATCACATTTCAATCATCTTCATAGATTCCTCTCTCTAAACTGGCTTGGAAAGCTTTCCTTTATCCTGGAGTGAAAATGACAAAGACCAGGAGAAAGCTTGGCTTCTCGCAGGGGCGGGAAAGGCATGAAGCTCGGGTGTAAGAATGTCAGGCACCAGCCCTGGGGGGCCGTGGGTGTGTGTTTGCGGGTGGGTGGTCATCAGCTCTCTGTCTCCACCCTGGATTGTCTGTCCTGTCCCCCTTGTTGTGGGGTGGGGTTGTGAGTTCTGGCCAGTAGAGTGTGGACAGCGCGTGCTGGATTTCACCTCCCGGTTGGAATGTTTAATGACCAGCTCAAGGCCCTGCGCGACAGGACGGTCGGCCACGTTTGAGAGCGGGGCTCCTGCCGCAGCCTGGAGCCCTGCGTGACGGCGACAAGCCTGGTCTGCGGCGGATGGCTGTTGTTACCACAGCGTGACCTGGTTTAGCCAGACTGGCCGAGCAATTGGTTCTTTGCCCAGAACAGTTGCGCTCTGTGACAACAATGTAAACTGTGTGTCATGGGGTTCGGGCAAATATGAAAATGAAAAGGGTGAAATAGAGACACCCATGTCCCGGGAGCATAAAACACACTTCCGCTGTCTCAGGCCACGGAGATGTTGGGGGTTGTCTGTACTGCCGGCCTCTCTGACCGAGGCAGGAAGGCGGGGAGGACCAGGGCAGGGTTGGCTCTCAGGCAACATTTGAGTGCCTGTCAGACCTGCCCCGGAGCCCCGGCAGCTCAGATCTCAGCAGACAGTCACCTCCGTGCCGTGGGCGGGGGGTGGGGGGGAAGGCCTGTCCTGTGTCCCGTGCTCTCGGGGGGGCATCTGTGAGGATTCCCTGTAAGCTAGAGATTAAGCGGGCACGTTTTCTCCTTGGAGCTCTTCTTTGTCTCAGTTTCATTGTCACCTTTCCTGTGTGACAGCGTCAGGGCTCTGGAGAGGCAGAGGTGAGAAAGTGTGAGCGCTGTGTCCCGTTTCCCAGCTGTGTTTCTCTGAGCAGAATCCACAAGGAGGGGAAGCCTGTCCCTCTGACCCTGCACCCTCATCCTCTGTATCCCCACCACTGTTGCTCTGGCCTCCTCTCTGGGCAGCTCTTCAAGTGGCTGTGTGCTTCCCCACAGAGAATATGTTCTCTAGCCCTCCTGGGACAGATCTTCTAGGGTGTTTCAAGGTGACAATCTGGTGATCCGGTGGATTCATCTTAGAGCATACTCTGCTGACGAGTGCGGGCTGCCTGGGCGCGTCAGTGTTCCTCGACCAGTTATTGATGCTTCCTGTGCCCAGCTCTGAACACAGTACTAAGGGGTGGGAGCAGGGGCGGGGGAACTCAAGACTGTGGCCTGGTGCTGCCCCTAGACTTTGCCGTTTAACTGGGGAGGCAAGCGGAGCCAGCGGAGGGTTCAGAAGTGTGTGTGAGGAACTCTGGGTGGAGATCCAGGCCATGAGAGGGGGCTGAAGAGATGGCAAGAGTGCTCTGTGGTCTCAGATGGTCTGGGAGGCCCCAGGTCACTGTCCCGGGGCCCGAGTTTCCCCATCTGTCCAGGAAGGAGGGCGGGTTTGTGTTTAGATTGTCTGATGATAAGATTTTCCAGGAAAGGCGGTTCAGCACTGGGCCCCCCCTGCTACAGATTCGGAGTCTGTGCGTCTGGAGTGGGGCTGGCAACCTGGCTCTTTATTTCCTGTCTGACCTCCCCTCTCCACCCCAGTTCTGCCTGGGAGCTGGAATGTTGGGGGTTTAGCGGGGGCAGGCTGTGAAAGGTGTGGGGGACTTCGAGGGGGGTCTTGGAGATGCCGAGCTCCGGGTTGGAAAATTACTCACCGCAGCTGGGACGGGTCACCCGGTGGGGAGATAAGGACGTTGTTCAACTCTAGTCGGTCGATGAATAATATGCCCACCTAGTTAGCTGGACCAGGGAGGGTTTGTTGACCAGGGTGCCCTTTGGAGGAAGCTGGCGGCAGCCTGTCTGCTGGTGCTTGTATTTAGCCTGGGCGTGACAGTGTGTCAGGCTGCTGGGGAGGCTCTCTGAGCCAACTGGTTCTGATTCTTTAGACCAAACGTGGGAGTTGGGTCCCCACAAGGGACCAATGAAACGGGCAGCCCCGAGTGGGCCTGAACCTCTCCGAGTTGGAAAACGCTGCTAATCAATTCAGCAAACCCAGCAGCGTGCGCAGAGGACCCCGTTCCTAGTGGTTCTCAGACTTCCTGTGCGTCCCGAATTGCCTGGCGGGCTTGCTAAAAAGTGTGCTGGGCCCACCTCCAGAGTGTCTGACATTGGCTGAGAAGCGGCAGGGGGCGGGGGGTGGGGGTAGGGGGGCGTTGGGCGAGAATTTGCATTCTTAAATTTGTGTTGCCAGGTGCTGGTTGCTGCTCCCAGGATCACACTTTGAAAACCAATGCCAAATTCTCAACCCACTAGCCTGGGAGTGAAGGAGGTTTCTACAGACTCAGGACCCGGGCACTCTCCCCTCCCCCGGGCACTTATGCCCTAATCGGGGACCAAGTCCCACCCATCCATATCAAGGGAATATGAGACAGTCAGTGTCAAAGCACTGAAGTGATCCCAAGGTGATGTGGGCACCAATAAGGTTGGGGAGAGGGAGTGTGCCATGGGGGAGAGAGGCGTCCTCAGCAGAGAGGTGGTGAAGGCGGGCAGACCTGGAGGACTGTGCTGTGTACTGCACACGTGTGACCTGGGAAGGCAGTGGTGCCCCGCTGGAGTTGTGCCTTGCGGTTGCTCTGACAAATGAGAGGGTCCCTGGAGCTGGGCTGGCATGTAGAGGCACAACCTAGGAAGCCCAGAGTAGGTCTGGGGCAGCAGAGAAGAAGCCAAAAGCCCAGTGGATTCCTACTAGGGGCAGGAAGGGGGAGCCGACCGTGGCAGGTCTGAAAGGCTGGGGTGAGGAGTTCAGACTTTATTCCATGATGAACTGGACACAGATCAACAGTAGTTTGGCTCCCCAAAGCAGACATCTGGAAATTGAGTCTTAACTTTTGAAAAACAGATTTTTTAGTAGTAGTAGCTCATGGCCAGTCCTTGTGACATGATTTCAAGGCTGAATCTCAGTGCTTTCTCTGTCATTCCCTCCCCCCATTTATCCTGCACCCTGTTTCTTCCTCACTGTCCTTGGATTTCACTGTTAGAGATTATATCCTTTTGTTCAAAACATCACTCTCTCCAAGAGGCTCGTGTTAGCTCAGTCAGTAAAAAATCTTCCTGCAATGCAGGACACCTGTGTTCGATTCTTGGGACGGGAAGATCCTCTGGAGAAGGAAATGGCAACACACTCCAATATTCTTGCCTGGAGAATCCCATGGACAGGAGCCTGGTGGGCTACAGTCCATGGGGTCTTAAGAGTCAGACACGACTTAGCAACTAAACCACCATCACCACCACATTCTATGTCCCCTTAGAAGAGGTTGACACGGCAGCCCTTTTCTCCAAGAATCAATGGCAAGGGACATAGGACAGGTTAACTTTGATGGGTGTGGAGGCAGAGATACAGTATAATAAAGTCCAGGTGTGATCAGAGAGGAAGCAGGAGACACAATGGGTTTAGGGAAAGTACGCTGAGACTTTCCCTAGAGAATGTCAATGAGAATGTTCTCTGGGTGGTGTGAGGCAGGAAGCCTGGATGCTGATCGCACAGGGAGGCATCAGTGCGCTTGGCAGGCTCAGAACGCATGCGCCCACTCTCAGTTGCTTCAGTCATGTCCAGCTCTTTGCAGTCCTATGGACCATAGCCTGCCCGGCTCCTCTGTCCACGGGATTCTCCAGGCAAGAATATTGGAGTGGGTTGCCATACCCTCCTCCCAGGGGATCTTCCCGACCCAGGGATGGAATCTGTGTCTTCTGCTTTGCAGGTGGATTCTTTATCCACTGAGCCACCTGAGAAGCCTGAACTCTCAATAGCTCTATCCAACTTCTTTGGTTCCCCTATCTCCTCTCCTTTATTGGAACACTGAGGGGAATGTACTACTACATTTCAGACCTAACCCTGGCACACTGGCCTTCTCCTCTCCTGCTTAACTGGCGAGAAGGGATAAAATTGGTGCTAGATTCACAGTCAGGAAAGGAGGAAATAGCTGTGTTTCTCAAGTCATCTTTCCAAGTCCATGGATACCTATGCTCTGGGTGGGAAGAGAAACTCTACTAGTTGTATTTGGGGATGACGAGAAGTTGAGGAAATCTCAGGTGAGTCCTTTTGCCAGAGGATTAATTGACTCCTTATTTTCCTATTCCAAAGTCAGTTTTTTCCATATAAGATGGTCTGTAAGTGGGAACAGTGTATATAGTACATATAAAGCTCCAGCAAGAACCTGTCATGAGCAAAGTCATTAATTGTGTTCATGTTGAGATTGATTATGTCAGCCGAACACACCTGTTTGTAGAAAGTTGGAGTTCTGCTCACAGGTGTGAATTACACAGAGGTATTCCCAGGCAGTCCCATCCCTAGACACTGCTTTTACAGAATGCCTATATCTGACAACTGGAGTCTAATTTCTGCTACCAATTGACTGTTTTTTCTCCCACCTAATTCACTGAAGGAAGGAAAATTTGGAAGGCCCAGAAAGTGGCTTGAAGTGCAGATAAAGCCCTTTTTGTGGGGGCAGGGAACACAGGAGGCCCAGCACTGTGCCTCTATCTCCATCTGTCTCCCACTCATGCTGTGATGGAAAATGCAGACATGGCCCTTTGAGACCGAGCACTTCCAGGCTGTGTGACGTCAGTGGGCAGGTCACACAGCCATTCTGCTCCTTGTTGATACTGATGCTGACCTGAAATTATCATGAGAGAACTGAGAAGATGTCCATGGAGCCCCTAGGACCTTGTTGGGTGCCCTTTCTGTGCACCTGGCTCTGTCCTGCTCCCTGTGTTGTCACAAAGGCCTGGTCCTTCGAGAAAGGCCTGAGTGGATTTCCTGGAAGCACCTAGATTAGGTCATTAAGTGGTTTTAGCATCAAAGTTAGACAGATTTGGTGGGAACTGGGGGACAGGGACTCTTCTGTAGCCCTGCAGAGGGTCAGAAGCTGGGCCCAGTCTGTAGCCTGCCCACCTCCCCAACACTGCTGGTTACAAAGAGCCTGGAGAAGTGCATTTATCAGTCAGCAAAGCTAGGAGAAGTGGCACTATTAAAGGAGAAGGAGGGTTTCTGAATAGCAGAGGCTGTGCTTTTAGGCGATGCTGGGTGCCTCTGAAGTAAACAGAACACTGCTTGGAGTTAGAAGAACTGGACGCCACCATCAGCTATGCCCCTTGTGGTCTGTGTGATCATGGACTTGAGCTCTCTGCACCTCAGTTTTCACATCTGTACATTGGGTATGACTGTCCTTTCCTGAACCCGTGGTTGCTTTGAGGATCAGGAGGTACAGAATAGGAAGCTCTGTGCAGACAGCAAGACACAGCAAAGGCATAGGATTATTGTTATATCAGTTTCTATTTCTGTATTGCTTTTAGGCTTCCAGAGAACTTTCTCATCTTTTCTTTTACTTAATGTACAACAGCTGTGTGAGGTGGGCAGGGCTGATGACAGAACTCTCATATACAGATGTCTAAGGCTGTTTGTGATGGACAGGGAGGCCTGGCATGCTGTGATTCATGGGGTTGCAGAGTTGGACATGACTGACATGACTGAGCGACTGAACTGAATTGAACTGAACTGAAGGCTGTTTGAGGGCTTCCCAGGTGGCGCTGTTGTTAAAGAACCTGCCTGCCAATGTAGGAGACATAAGAGATGTAAGTTTGATCCCTGAGTCGGGAAGATCCCTTGGAGGAGGGCATGACAATCCACTCCAGTATTCCTGCCTGGAGAATCCCATGGCCAGAGGAGCCTGGCAGGCTGCATCCACAGGATCACAAAGAGTTAGACACTATTGAAGCGACTTAGTACACAGCACACACAAGTCTGGCTGATGGTTTGTCCGAGGTACCCCTGAGAGCCGAGGGTGAGAAAAGCCTGGACTCTGGTCCCCCAGACACAGAGGTCACAGCTTTTTAACTTACCTTCTATCTTGACATCACTTTGCTCACTTGTTTACACATCGCTTCTGTCTTTAACTTTGGTCACTTCTGCTCTTCTCTGAAGTTCAGCTCCTCATGTGACACTCTCTGAGGCATGTTTTTATCTCCTGACATGCTACCAGATCCCGGCCTGGGGCTTCCTACCAGAGGGGACTCTTGAGCTGGACCTGGCAGGCCAAGTAGAGGTCAAACAGAGGTGAGGGAGGGGGCTGGGCAGAGGGTGGGGCCCTAGCCCCCCGACCTCGGGCCTGCCAGGGCCCCTCAGGCTCACCTGTAGGGGTTCAACGCTCTGTTCTCTCCCCTCCAGCCGCCTTCCTGCTCTGCCAGACAGAAATCCACCAGTGGGTAGCATCCTGGGTCCTATGCCCCAGCCTGAGCTTGCCCTGCTGCAGAGGTTGAGCCAGGCTAGGCTGGCAGGGGGAAGGGGAATGGTTCCCAAGCCCAGTGGTTGCTGCTGTGAAATCTTAATCACTTTCATCGAAGTTGCCATTTAGCTTATCTTTAGATCAAAACCAACTTAACACACATTGCGCCATTTGATTTAAAGCAGCATCTCTGCCGGGAATGGATGAAGGGCAGGAAAATAGTGTCTCTCAGGATGCAGCTGGGAGTCCGGAAACCCCAAACCACATGTCCTGTCCTCTTAGATCACAGTCCTGCTGAGAGCCCCTCCTTAAGCAGAAGTAAGATGCTCTCTGCACTGGGGAAGCCCTTTGATGCCCAAGCTGGTGGGATGCCCATGCGGGAGGAGCAGTTTGTTAGGGGGAGATGCACAAAGCCACCTTTCCATCCAAGGAGCTTGTGTCCCTCCTTTGCTGGCTGCTGGTTTTATCCTCCTCGCCAGTCCCTGCCCCCATCACCAAGAGTCTGAGAGCTTGTGAGCAGCAGTGATGCCCAAGGGCTTCCTGAGTCCAAACCTGAAGGGAATGTGACCCGTGGCTTCTGTGGCGAATCAGGTTTACATCTCACACCAGTATACGGCAGGAGGCGGGCCGTGTATGTGTACATGTCAGCTGGTTCAAGTCTATGGGGGAAGTATTAACGGGAAGAGGTAGGCCGTGAATGACCGGGATGGGAGGAAAGCTGCATTCTGTAGCCCTTTGTGTCATTTCAACTGTGAACAACGTGAAGATATTTCTGTTTGTGGTGGGTGGAATAATGGCCCCCAAAGATGTCCACTCCCCAGTCCTCAGAACCTGTACATGGCTTAAGGGTCTTTGCAGATGTGGTTAAGGCTATGACCTTGAGATGGAGAGAAGAGCCTGAATTATCCAGGTGGGCCCAGTCAAGACACATGAATCCCCCAACAGCGAGAGACCATGCCTGGCTGCGGTCAGAGAGGGAGACACGACAACAGAAGAACAGTCAGAAAGATGCCACACTGCTGGCTTTGAAGATGGAGGGAGGGACTCACAAGCCAAGGAATGCAGGCAGCTTCACAAAGCTTCAAGAGCGAGGGAATGGATCTTCCCTTAAGGCCTCCAGGAGGGAACACAGCCCAGCTAACACGTTGGTTTTAGCCCGATGAGATCCATGTCAGGTTTCTGGCCTTCAAACTGTAAGATAATAAACTTGTGTTAAGTCGCAGAGTTGGTAATCATTTGTTACAGTGTTCATGGAAAACTAATATGTACTCAAACCAATAAATAAGACAGTTTTGGATAGAAGCCCACAGTCTAGTTAGAGTGGACGTGCACAAAAGAAACAGCTTGCAGTGCTGTGCTGGGTGGTGCAGACTACATACTGAGGAGCCGTCATTCTTGGAGGACTGAGGGAGTACCGAGCATGGCAGGCACTATGCTACATGCAGGGCCATAAAGTGAAAAAGGCCTGGTCGCTGCCCTGGGGGAGCTTCATGGAAAATTTTGCCGTAACCCCTGTTCCTTAAAACTGGCCTCAGGACGAGTGCACTGCGTACCCTCCCCCACCCCTGTGGCCTGCCGGGCAGGGTATCTCCAGGCGCCTTGTTATCTTGGGCCCAATGGACTGGACTTTCCCTCCTTCCCCTGCTTCCTGCCAGTCATCCTGCCTTGAATACCTCCAGAGTGGAAGAACCCACCACCTTGAGACTTGTCTGTGCTCTGAACCTTCCTCCTAAAGCACTCACCGTGTGCACCGTTCATTCAGCATCACTTGAGGACCGGATGACTCTGGGTTTCTGCTTTGGGAGGTGGGCATTCCGCCTTCCCTCGTGAGACCATGTGTGCCCTCATGCATCTGTTACAGCGTTAATTTGTTGCCCACTCATCATCTTGACAAGACCAAATACTCTCCAGGGACACACTAGAACCTGTTGGATGAAGCAGCTGTGCAGTGCATTGGGCGTGGCCAGGCGGGTGTTAGGAAGGATGCAAGAAGCACAGAAGGATGGAGCCTTGGTCTTTGAGCCAACCCCAGTGGCTCAGCAGTAAAGAATCCACTGCAATGCAGGAGACACAGAAGATGTGAGTTCGATCCCTGGGTCATAAAGATTCCCTGGAGGAGGGCATGGCTACCCACTCCAGTATTCTTGCCTGGAGAATCCCATGGACAGAGGAACCTGGTGGGCTACAGTCCATGGGGTCATAAAGAGTTGAACATGACTGAAGCGACTTAGCACCGTCGCACGCATTAAGAGAAAATGTATCATTGTTCTCTTCTTCTGGTTCCTCTGTCCATGCCCATTTTATACAGGAAATGAAGGGAACACTGACTTCCTCCTCTAATCCTCCCTCCCCTATCATGTATTGCTAGAATGCTGTTCATCTTCCCCATTCGAAGAAATCACCAAGCTGCTAATAGGTGCTTCTCAAATCCTGCCAGCTGCCACACTCA
Organism: Bos taurus; assembly: GCF_002263795.3. Taxonomy (NCBI): domain Eukaryota; kingdom Metazoa; phylum Chordata; class Mammalia; order Artiodactyla; family Bovidae; genus Bos; species Bos taurus. The sequence goes on along the minus strand of NC_037351.1, from coordinate 48,010,326 downwards.
AGGCTGCATCGAGAGACCCCTCCAGACCCAGCTGCCCTCTCCCTGCTTTTCTCTGCTCTCTCCCCTCCGCACCCCCAGCCTCCAGTGTTCTAGGATCTGTCTTTGCCTTTCAAGGCTCCGTCTCCCGGCCTACGTCTCTGTGTGTCTGAGCAGAGGTGGCCACGCACACGGCCAGGTGACACGTGTACATGCTGTCACTCTTGGAAATCGGCCCTCCCTGAGGACGTGATCTTGGCGCACATCTCAGGCTCTGCAGGAGACTTAGAGCAGTGTGTTCACGCTGGGAACACATGAGATGCAGTGTTTCATGTGGGGAGACAGCAGGGTACCCTAGAGCAAAGCCCACAGAGCCACCATCCTTGTGCTGATAAGGAACCGAGAGGGTTGGCGGGCACGTCTGGTGGCTGAGGGAGCACGTATGGGAGCCAGGCGGTTGAGAGGATTTGAATTCAGACTCTGGTTGCTGACTGTTTCTAAGCCTCAGTTTGGTCATTTGTAGAAGAGGGAGCTGGACTCAGACATGGAATGACACAGGGATGTACAGAGTTGGGGTTCAGTTTTAAACCTGAGCTTGCCTTCTGATCTGACCCTGGTGGTAACGTCAGCTCTGACAGTATATGGTCCTCCCCTTTGGGAAGACCAGATGCCAAAGCAGAAACGGGTGCCAGGGTGGGGTTGCTGTGAGGACTGACTTGACTTGTCCCTGGGGGAGTCCTGGCTCTTGGTGGTGGTTAAGGTTCATGCTGTTTCACTGTCGGCTCATTTCCTTACTGCCATGCTGCTCCCTGGGTCAGACCCAGCAGGGCTGTGGGTCTGCAGAGGCCCCTTCTTGGACACCCTCCAGGTGGCATCCTGGGCCTGGTCATTTGGTAGGCAGTGCTGGATACCTGCCATGGTGCTAACACTTCCTCTCAGCCTCCTCAGCTCCTCCATCTCTACCTGGGTTATGCATCACCTCACCTTCTTTCCCAGCAGCCTCCCACATCCACCTCCAGGCCTCCTCTGCCCCCATTTCCTGCCCTTTTCTTACCAACTTCAGCGTTTTGTAAACCATCTCCCATCTTGGTCTCAGAGTGGATTTAGTGTTTATTTTTTTCTAGAAGCTTCCCCCTCCTACAGCCTGGCTTTTCCATAAAGGCACCCTTTCAGAACTGCCCACCTCCAGGCTTGAAAACTCTGAAATTCCCTTTTCCAACCACAACCTCCAGGCTCTCCGCTGGTGTCCTCCCTAGAATGAGTGATGTGGGCGCCCAGTCGTGCACGGAGCAGGAAGTGCACATGTTCAGGGGGCATGACAGGTGGGTGATAAATGTGGAGTTGACGGGCTCAGATGGGAAGCTGGGTGTGCACAGGGGACAGTAAGAGTTTGTTGGTGCATATCTACTCTGACCTGCGACGGAGGGACAAAGGCAGAGGGCCTCGAGGTTTTGCGACTGCCTTGTAGAGGGGTGGGGGTGGGGAAGGAAGAAGGGGCGTGGCCAGGGAAAGGAGGGGGCGGAGCCAGGGATGGCGGTACCAGGTGTTTCTGGTTTAGGGATGAGCCGGCATCTGATCTAGTGCCCATTGATGGTTTCCTCTGAAAAGAAAGCCTCGTTTGGGGAAATTATAGCATCTCTTATGGGAAGAAGCCAGACAAGGGCATATTGAAACTTGAGGATCAGTTTGGAGAAAGGAGTGACCCCAGGGATGTATACAGTTGGGATTAAATTCTAAACTTGAGCTTGCCTTCTAGTCTGGCCCTGGTGGAAATGATAGCAATTCTGGTGATCTCTAAATGCCCCCTCTGGGAAAAACAGCCAATGAAGCAGCAATAAGTGCTGGTTTAGGTGTGGAGTCAAGCCACAGATACTAATACTTCAGTTATCTGGAACTCTGCCGGCTCTCACCTCTGCTGTCCAGGACATGGATCGCAGAGTGAGGGACAAGTGCCTCTAATCAGTGAAATAGCTGAAGCCATGGCTCCTTATCCTGAGACCACCACTCCACCTGACCCCTTGCTCAGAACTCCATGGTCGCCCAGCCCAGGGGGCTGCACATTAGAAGTGAGGAAGCTTCTTAGGGCAGCCACCATTCCTAACAGGTAGCATGACCTCTGGGAACCTCACTGTGGGGAGGGGCAGGTAGAGGAAGAGAGAAAACTGGAGCAGTAGGGACAAATCTCCTGATGCAGGAGAGCATCTTATAGAGATGCCAGAGGGCCTTGAAGACAAGGTTATGGTTATGTTATTTTCAGCACCTTGGCCACTGCGAGTGCTTTGTGGAATAAAGCTGGGCAGAGGTGTACACAGACAAATGTTAGGTTTTCTTCCTTGCCACAAAATGAAGAGAAACGTATATCATTTTTTTTTTAAAGCAACTTAGTGCAGTAGGGCTAAAATGAAACACATTTTGTTGCTTGAAGGGGCAATGTTTAGTTGTTTAGAAATCCTTGGATGTGAAATATCTTGTCTGTATTGATAGAAGAACTGTAAACAGTTATTCCTGCTGGTTTGATGGCGTATTAGGACCAAAAGAGACCATGAGATTCTATAAGCCCATTTTTAAAATTGAATATTATTTATTTATTTTTGACTGTGCTGGGTCTTTGTTGCTGCACGGGCTTTTCTTTAATTGTGGCAAGCGGGGGCCACTCTCTAGCTGTGGGGCCCAGGCTTCTCGTCGCGGTGGCTTCTTTTATTGCGGAGCTCAGGCCTTGGGTGTGCAGGCTTCAGTGGTTGCAGCATGTGGGCTCGGTAGTTGTGGTCCACTGGCTTAGTTGCTCTGTGGCATGTGGGATCTTCCTGGGCCAGGGATCAAACCTGTCTCTCCTGGACCGGCAGGTGGATTCTTTCCCAAGACCCACCAGGGAGGCCTCCTATAAACTCATTTTTAAATGTTTATAGGTTCATAGATGTGAAGGGATCTACCCAAGATTCCATAGCCAGATGGTGGCAGAACTGGGCCTTGAACTTGGTTCACTAGAGTGCAAAATAAGTTCAGGGTTCTGGAGAGCAGGCCTGGGTTCAGACACTATACCTCTGGCAGGAGCAGCCAGACCAAAGCTGGGACCCCTTCCAGCCTCCCAGAGGTTAGAGCTAAGGTCTAGATGGGAGGCTGGGGGGCCTGAAACACCTGCCCAAGGGCAAATTGAGGAGGTACTGCGTAGAATGGGACAGGGCCTGGGTGAATGGGTGGGGGTGTTGGTAAGCCAGGCAAGCCGGATAGAGGTACACAGACAGCCTGGGGGTGGGGGGCTGGGAATGGTGTGAACACGCCCCAAACATAAGTGAGCTGCAAGCATCCCTGGGCTGGACAGCGACTCCTACTCTAGAACGGCCTGCCTCCAGGGATGTCCGAAACTGGTTTGAAAGGCAGCCTACAGCCCTGAAGTGGGAAACAAAGAAGAAAATGCCAAGCACACCTTGTGATCTTGTGGGAAAGAGCTCCTAGAGTCTGGTTTTTGCTTTCTATTTTTTTGTAAGAGAGGCTGAGAGGGCTCAGAACCCGGCCTGTCCAATGCAAACCTGGGGAAGCATCTTACTGCACATCTCTCCACAGACTTTCCATTTTTACTCTTAATAACTGTAAGCTCGGGGTTACCAGGGTCTCCCTGTTGCTATAGTGAGAGGTGGCAATGCCAGCCTTCCAAAGAGCTGGACCCTTGGCTTAGAGGAAGAACAGAATCTGGGTTGCTTTATATTTGGGGTTTGACTGAGGTTTAATGCACCATTTTCTCGCCGTCTCAGTAATGGCAGTTTGTGCTCAAAATACATCAAACCTCAGTAACAGGATAACTGAGGATCTGGGGGAGTGGGCATTTGAGAGTGTATAGAAGGTAAATTTTAAATTACACAAATGATAAAACTTCACCAAGAACATCTAGAAAATGACAAAGAAATGAAAATACATGTGGTTATAATCCCGTAACACAGCCTTCACTGTCCTGAGCCGTCATCCTACCATCAATTTTTTTAAATGTGCCTTTGGCAGAGTTGAAGATGTAGTGTGTGTGTGTGTGTGTGTGAGAATAATGGGCAGTCTGCTTTTTCAGTTAATATGTCATAGGCCTCTTTTGTGCTGCTGCATTATCTCAATAAACATCATTTTTATTGGTTGGGTAATGTCACATCATTTTGTAAAACTCTCTCCTCCTTTTCATCTTCTTGGTCTCCCTCATGCCATCTCTGTTAAAATTCTGCTCCTTCTCTGATTTGGATAACTGGCCTGCCTTGTCCCTGTCTCCATCCCCCCTACACACACATACACATACACACATACACAAACACACCAGGATTTCTTCCATACAGCCTTGCTAATCAAAGGGTGGTCCCAGACCAGTGGCATGGACATCCCCTGGGAGCTTGTTAGAAATACAGAATCTCAGACCTAAACTGGGACCCACCAAATCTGAACCTGCATCTCTATTCTGACAAGATCCCCAGGTGATTCCTAAGCACACTGAAGCTTGAGAAGCACTGAGCTGAAACACATTCCCCTGTTCCAGGACAGAATCCTGTCCAGATGTACAGCCTGCAGAGAGCTGGCCAAATGGAGAGGGGACAGGGAGTGAGTAGGGAAGGGTCAGGCGGACAGGTGGTGGGCAGCTGTGCACCAGGAATCTTAGAGAGATAGCAGGAAGGAAGGAGGCCTGTGAAAATCTATGCAAGATTGAAGATGCAAGATTGAAAATCGAGGGCTCAGTTGGCTAGGAGGGGCAGGAACACAGTGACCCGCCCCGGCTCACTCCTACTTGGTAGGTGAAGAAGCTGAGGCACAGAGAAGTGAAGCTGCTTGGCCACAGTCAGCAGTGAATAGGTGCTGGAGCTGGAAGACCAATCTCATTCCAGAGCCCACGCTCTTAACCGCCATGCAGTGCTGTGGAGGGTAAACGACAGGAGGAAGAAAAGAAGGAAAGCATGTTAAGCTCCCACAATGAGCTGGGTATTTTTTCACTTCCTTACATATAACGATCACGAAAGCCTTTGCTTTTTTAGACATTTGTTTATTTGTGGCGGCACTGGGTTTTCATTGCTGTGCATGGGGCTTTCTCGAGTTGTAGTGAGCAGGACTGTCTCGAGTTGCAGTGTGTGGGCTTCTCATTGCAGTGGCCTCTCTTGTTGCAGAGCCTGGGCTCTCGAGTGCTGGTTTCAGCAGTTGTGGAGCATGGGCTTAGTTGACCTACAGCATGTGGAATCTTCCTAGACCAGGGATGGAACCCATGTCCCCTACATTGGCAGGTGGATTCTTAACCACTGGATGACCAGGGAAGTCCCATTACAATAGCCTTTGGAGGTGGATATTCATATCCTATGTTACAGACGAGGAGGTCTGTTTGTACCAGTGGTGAACAATTCCTGAGTTCCCATGGTTACTAATAGCTGAAGTCAGGACTTGAGCCTAGGACATTTTGGGCCCCACTGTGAGACTTTTTCCAACTTGCATACGTCATCCACAAGGTGTGATACTGGTTTCTCCACTCAGAACAGCTTCTTTCCTTCCCTTTCTCTCTTGATCTTATTTTTTTAGATTTGATAAAAACTTAACTTAAAAAATATTTTATTGGAGTATAGATGATTTACAATGTTATGTCAGTTTCTTCTGTACAGCAAACTGAATCACATATACATCAGATCAGATCAGTCGCTCAGTTGTGTCCAACTCTTTGCGACCCCATGAATTGCAGCACGCCAGGCCTCCCTGTCCATCACCAACTCCCAGGGTTTACCCAAACTCATGTCCATCGAGTCGGTGATGCCATCCAGCCATCTCATCCTCTGTCGTCCCCTTCTCCTCCTGCCCCCAATCCCTCCCAGCATCAGAGTCTTTTCCAATGAGTCAACTCTTCACATGAGGTGGCCAAAGTACTGGAGTTTCAGCTTTAGCATCATTCCTTCCAAAGAAATCCCAGGGCTGATCTCCTTCAGAATGGACTGGTTGGATCTCCTTGCAGTCCAAGGGACTCTCAAGAGTCTTCTCCAACACCACGGTTCAAAAGCATCAATTCTTCGGCACTCAGCCTTCTTCACAGTCCAACTCTCACATCCATACATGACCACAGGAAAAACCATAGCCTTGACTAGACGAACCTTTGTTGGCAAAGTAATGTCTCTGCTTTTGAATATGCTATCTAGGTTGGTCATAACTTCCCTTCCAAGGAGCAAGCGTCTTTTAATTTCATGGCTGCAGTCACCATCTGTAGTGATTTTGGAGCCCAGAAAAATAAAGTCTGCCACTGTTTCCACTGTTTCCCCATCTATTTGCCATGAAGTGGTGGGACCAGATGCCATGATCTTCATTTTCTGAATGTTGAGCTTTAAACCAACTTTTTCACTCTCCACTTTCACTTTCATCAAGAGGCTGTTGAGTTCCTCTTCACTTTCTGCCATAAGGGTGGTGTCATCTGCATATCTGAGGTTATTGATATTTCTCCCGGCAATCTTGATTCCAGCTTGTGTTTCCTCCAGTCCAGCGTTTCTCATGATGTACTCTGCATATAAGTTAAATAAGCAGGGTGGCAATATACAGCCTTGACGAACTCCTTTTCCTATTTGGAACCAGTCTGTTGTTCCATGTCCAGTTCTAACTGTTGCTTCCTGACCTGCATACACATTTCTCAAGAGGCAGATCAGGTGTTCTGGTATTCCCATCACTTTCAGAATTTTCCACAGTTTATTGTGATCCACACAGTCAAAGGCTTTGGCATAGTCAATAAAGCAGAAATAGATGTCTTTCTGGAACTCTCTTGCTTCTTCTATGATCCAGCAGATGTTGGCAATTTGATCTCTGGTTCCTCTGTGTTTTCTAAAACCAGCTTGAACATCAGGAAGTTCACAGTTCACATATTGCTGAAGCCTGGCTTGGAGAATTTTGAGCATTACTTTACTAGCGTGTGAGATGAGTGCAATTGCGCGGTAGTTTGAGCATTCTTTGGCATTGCCTTTCTTTGGGATTGGAATGAAAACTGACCTTTTCCAGTCCTGTGGCCACTGCTGAATTTTCCAAATTTGCTGGCATATTGAGTGCAGCACTTTCACAGCATCATCTTTCAGGATTTGGAATAGCTCAACTGGAATTCCATCACCTCCACTAGCTTTGTTCATAGTGATGCTTTCTAAGGCCCACTTGACTTCACATTCCAGGATGTCTGACTCTAGGTCAGTGATCACACCATCGTGATTATCTGGGTCGTGAAGATCTTTTTTGTACAGTTCTTCTGTGTATTCTTGCCACCTTTTCTTAATATCTTCTGCTTCTGTTAGGTCCATACCATTTCTGTCCTTTATCGAGCTCATCTTTGCATGAAATGTTCCTTTGGTATCTCTGATTTTCTTGAAGAGATCCCTACTCTTTCCCATTCTGTTGTTTTCCTCTATTTCTTTGCACTGATTGCTGAAGAAGGCTTTCTTATCTCTTCTTGCTATTCTTTGGAACTCTGCATTCAGATGTTTATATCTTTCCTTTTCTCCTTTGCTTTTCACTTCTCTTCTTTTCACAGCTATTTGTAAGGCCTCCTCAGACAGCCACTTTGCTCTTTTGCATTTCTTTTCCATGGGGATGGTCTTGATCCCTGTCTCCTGTACAATGTCACGAACCTCATTCCATAGTTCCTCAGGCGCTCTAACTATCAGATCTAGGCCCTTAAATCTATTTCTCACTTCTACTGTATAATCATAAGGGATTTAATTTAGGTCATACCCGAATGGGCTAGTGGTTTTCCCTACTTTCTTCAATTTGAGTCTGAATTTGGCAATAAGGAGTTCATGGTCTGAGCCATAGTCAGCTCCTGGTCTTCTTTTTGCTGACTGTATAGAGCTTCTCCATCTTTGGCTGCAAAGAATATAATCAATCTGATTTTGGTGTTGACCATCTGGTGATGTCCATGTATAGAGTCTTCTCTTGTGTTGTTGGAAGAGGGTGTTTGTTATGACCAGTGCATTTTCTTGGCAAAACTCTATCAGTCTTTGCCCTGCTTCATTCCGTATTCCAAGGCCAAATTTACCTGTTACTCCAGATGTTTTTTGACTTCCTACTTTTGCATTCCAGTCCCCTATAATGAAAAGGACATCTTTTTTGGGTGTTAGTTCTAAAAGGTCTTGTAGGTCTTCATAGAACTGTTCAACTTCAGCTTCTTCAGCATTACTGGTTGGGGCATAGACTTGGATTACTGTGATATTGAATGGTTTGCCTTGGAAACGAACAGAGATCATTCTGTTGTTTTTGAGATTGCATCCAAGTACTGCATTATACATATATCCACTCTTTTTAAGATTGCTTTCCCATATATGTCATTACAGAGGATTGAATAGAGTTCTCTGTGCTATACAGTAGGTCCTTATTAGTTATCTATTTGGTATGTAGTAGGGTGTATATGGAGAAGGGAATGGCAACCCACTCCAGTACTCTAGCCTGGAAAATCCCATGGATGGAAGAGCCTGGTAGGCTGCATCCATGGGGTCGCACAGAGTCAGACACAACTGAAGCGACTTAGCAGCAGTAGCAACAGGGCATATACGGAGAAGGCGATGGCACCCCACTCCAGTACTCTTGCCTGAAAAATCCCATGGACGGAGGAGCCTGGTAGGCTGCAGTCCATGGTGTTGCGAAGAGTCAGACACGACTGAGCGACTTCACTTTCACTTTTCACTTTCATGCATTGGAGAAGGAAATGGCAACCCACTCCAGTGTTCTTGCCTGGAGGGTCCCAGGGACGGGGAGCCTGGTGGGCTGCCAGCTATGGGGTCGCACAGAGTCGGACACGACTGAGCGACTTAGCAGCAGCAGCAGCAGGGTATGTACATCTATCCCCCAGTCTCCAATCTCCCAATTTATCCCGCACCCCTGGTAACCTAAGTTTGTGTTCCACATCTGTGACTCTATTTCTGTTCTGTAAGTAAGTTCATTTGTACCATTTTAAAAAGCTTCTACATTTAAGTGATGTCTGACATTTGTCATTCTCTGTCTGACTTAACTCAGTATGACAATCTCTAGGTCCATCCATGTTGCTGAAAATGGCATTATTTTATTCTTTTTTATGGCTGAGTAATATTTCATTATGTATATGTACCCCATCTTCTTTTTCCATTCTTCTGTTGGTGGACATTTAGGTTTCTTCCATGTTCTGTGTTGTTGGTTATTGTAAATAGGGCTGCAGTGAACACTGGGGTACATGTATCTTTTCAAATTACAGTTTTCTCCAGATATTACACCCAGGAATGAAATTGCTGGACCACATGATAGCTCTATTTTTAGTTTTTAAGGACCTTTCATATTGTTCTCCGTAGCGGCTGTACCAATTTACATTCCCACCAACAGTGTAGCAAGGTTCCTTTTTCTCCACGTCCTCTCCAGTTGGTGGAGTTTTTGTTGGTAGAGTTTTTGATGATGGCCATTCTGACCAGTGTGAGGTGATACCTCACTGTAGGTTTGATTTGCATTTCTCTAATAATTCATGATTTTAAGCATCTTTTCATGTACTTTTTGGCCATCTGTATGTCTTCTTTGGAGAGATGTCTATTTAGTTCTTCTGCCTATTTTTTTGATTAGTTTTTTTTTTTTTTAATTGAGCTGCTTGAGCTGTTTGTATATTTTGGAGATTAATCCCTTATAGTTTCCTTCATTTGGAAATATTTTCTCCCAGTCTGTGGGCTGTCTTTTTGTTTTGTTTCTGGTTTCCTTCGCTGTACAAAAGCTCTTAAGTTTAGTTAGGTCCCTTTTGTTTATTTTTGTTTTTACTTTCATTACTTTAGAAGGTGGATAAAAAAAAGATCTTGCTTTGATTTATGTCAGAGAATGTTCTGCCTGTGTTTTCCTCTAAGAGTTTTATAATATCCAGCCTTACATTGAGGTCTTTAATCCATTTGGGGTTTATTTTTGTGTGTTGGGTTAGGGAGCAGTCTAATTTTAGTCTTTTATACGTCACTGTCCAGCACTGCTTACTGAAGACACTGTCTTTTCTCCATTGTATATTCTTGCCTCTTTTGTCAGGGATTAGGTGACCGTAGGGTTTACCTCTGGGCTCTCTGTCCTGTTCCAGCGATCTATATTTCTGTTTTTCTGCTAGCACCATACTGTCTTGATTACTGTAGCTTTGTGGTATAGTCTAAAGTCAGAGAGCCTGATTCCTCCAGCTCTGTTTTTCTTTCTCAAGATTGCTTGAAAAAGAAATCTTGGGGTCTTTTGTGTTTCCATACAAATTGTAACTTTTTTTTTTTTTTTGGGTTCTAATTCTGTGAAAAATGCCATTGGTAATTTAATGGGGTTGCATTGAATCTGAAGATTGCTTTGGGTAGTATAATCATCTTGACAATATTGATTCTTCTAATTCGAGAATATGGTATATCTCTCCATCTCTTTGTGTCATTTTTTATTTCTTTCCTCAGTTTCTTAGAGTTTTCTGAGTACAGTTCTCTTGCCTCTTTACATAGGTTTATTCCTAGTTATTTTATTCTTATGATGTGATGGTAAATAGGATTGTTTCCTTAATTTCTTTTTCTGATCTTTCATTGTTAGTGTATAGCAATACAAGAGATTTCTGTGTTTTAATTTTGTATCCTGCAATTTCACCAAATTCATTGAAAAGCTCTAATAGTTTTCTGGTAGCATCTTTAGAATTTTCTGTGTAGAGTATCATGTCATCTGCAAACAGTGACAGTTTTATTTCTCCTTTTCCAATTTGGATTTCTTTTGTCCCTTGATTTTAAAACTGCACCCCAGGCCAGGGGCACATTCCCCTTGCCTGTTCATGATGGGAACAAACACAGGGCAAGTTTTAGATGTTTTTCCAATCCTTAAACTTGTGAAATGCGTACAGCTAGAAGGTACCTGGTTGAGCATTTAATCCAACTGCCTCATTTTACAGTTAATGAAACTGTAGCCCAGAGAGTTCAAGTGGCTTATCTGAGGTCAGACAGCCATCAAGTTATAGACCTGAGACTCTCACTCATGCTCCATTTGTGACTCTGGGCTGAATTTGCCTCTGGTGCCCTGTGTGCTAAGGAGTCTGTTCACCACCCAGGCCGCCAGCACTGAGTTGTCATGTTGCTAGGTCAGTGTAAGTTCAGCCTTTAGCTTAGGCAGGAAGATGCAATAGATGAACCTCCATTAAAAAAAAAAAAAAAAAAAACGAAAGCTAACTAATAAAAATAATATCTGCTTGTTAAAAATCCAAGCAGCATGTCTGCAAACACTTAAAAGCACCCCTTCCCAGTCCTCCTCAGCCCACTCCCCAGGGGTAGTCACTTAGTGCTGCCTCCAATGGCTTCTTAATTTTCCTGCCAGCCCCTGGGTTTTGTAAGATCCATGCCACAGCAAGGCTATTTTTAACAAGCATCCTAGGCTTCAGGGGGTTGAGGAGAGGGAAAGAAAAAATATATTCTATTTGTGTATTTTTAATCCATGTGCATTTGAGCAAGCAGTGGCTTTCCTGTGCCTGCCGCCAAGGGTTTTGGGCAATTGATTAGGCTTTCTGGGTGCAGGGCAATCCTGTCTCTCCCCCTAACAAGGCTGGAAGACCAGGGAGAGGCTTAGGTGATATTTCTGGGACTGATGGCTGCCTCAGCTGGCCACCTCCTGCTCCTGCCTGCCCCCAGCCCCTCTCCTTCCCGGCAGCCTTGACAGCCCTGGCTGGGTCTCCCAGAGCAGTGGAGGCCTGGGAACCTGACTCTTTGTGCCAGCTCATATTTAGAAATGTCTCCAGCCAGAGGTTGGCATCTGTCCCGCTTGGGCTCTGGGCAGGGGGTACAGTCACATGTGCTGCCTTCGGGTGGGCAGATTCTGAGTGGGCAATGGCCTGCTCTGAATATAAACACACTCCTTTTATGCCGAGTAGCTGGCATCCGAGCCTGTGCTCCTGGGCACTGGGTGAAGGCGAAAGCTGGTAGCCGGATGGGCAACAAGGAGATGGAAGAAAGATGTCACAAGGCTTAACTGGGCAAAATGGTGGTGGGGGAGGAGTCTCAGCTCCCTCCCCCACCCCCTCCCCCCGACCCCCAGACCCTGTCTGTTTCCCACACTCCTTTTCCAGGCGCCCAAAACATTGCCTGAGTAGGGGCTCTGCAGCCCCACGGGGGTTGGGGGCAGAGTAGGCCAGACAGTGCCCCTCATCTGGGCCTTCCCTTCTGCCTTGTGAGTTCCCCAGTCTGTTGAGGGGTGATCCTGGGAGGCCGTGGGGATGGGGACCAAAGTGAGGCTGGACGTGGGGCCACCTGTGGGCTCCTTGTCGGTGAGCCACCAGCCCTTCAACCTCTCCAGACGGAGCCTGCAAAAACGTGGCCCCGGGTGACCGTGAACACTACAATTTCCTTCTCACCTGCTTTCTTTCCCATGATAGCGCATGACAATGTATGAGACAGACCGACCGAGCCAGTCTTAAATAGTGCCCCTTGGGTAATGACCAGTATGTGCCTCCAGTCTTAAATAGTGCCTTTGGGTAATGACCAGTATGTGCCTCCAGTCTTAAATAGTGCCCCTTGGGTAATGACCAGTATGTCTCAGTCCTGTCAAAGCTCTCCTTTCTTTTAAACAGGTCCTTTACGAAGGGGCATTCTGGTTCATTCACTGAGGTGCTTAATGAACACGGGTGAAGTGCTACCTGCAGCCCCCTCAGCGGCTGACAGGGGCTTTGAGACCTCCTTACACGGCCCCTCTCCACCCCTCTGCGGGCCCGCCCTGCGGACCATGGTGGCTTGCTTACCACATTCAGCTCTCTGAAGAGGAGTCTGCCTTCCTGCAGCTGAACCTGCAGAGAGAACACAAATGCAGCAGCAGGATTTCCCTCTTACATATATGTGTGCTCAGTCTCTTCAGTCGTGTCCGACTCTTTGTGAACCTATGGACTGTAGCCCACCACGCTGCTCTGTCCATGGGATTGTCCAGGCAAGAGTACTGGAGTGGGTCGCCATGCCCTTCTCCAGGGGATCTTCCCGACCCAGGGATCAAACCCTGCGTCTCTGATGCCAAGTTAGTGCCGAGTGTGGAAGCCCCTAGCGTCCCCCACCTCAACCTGCTCCATCCTTCCTTCCTCTTCCCACATCTCAGGGGAAGAGAGCTCCAAGCAGTGGTCAAGAAGGCTGAATAGACATTTTATTTATGTCTCCACAATAACTGAATGAATGAATGAGTGGATAAGCAAGTGAGCAAATGACTGGAGGAACAAATGGAAGCTCCATCTCTGCTCCAAAGGAACTTAGAATTCGAAGGGGAAGAACCACGCCTGCCTGTAGCACGGTAGCGCTGTGGAACTGAAGGGGTCCCTAGGGATTGGACTCACTCCCCTCTTTTTATGGGAAAGGAAGTACGGGGCTGCCATGCGGCAGACCTCGGAGGTCAGAGCTTGGCGAAATCACCCAGGGTGAGTGAGATCCGGAATCGAGCGCAAGGCTGCCCTACTTTCCCTCTGCTGCCGCCCTGAGTGTCCCTCGTCCTTGGGAAAAATTGCCTTTTCATATGGTTGGGAGGGGATGGTGCCATTTTTCTTTGAGGGTTAATTGTTTTGCTGACAGCACAGATAATTAGGAGTGAGAATCCCGGAGCGAGGGCGACAGCACCGTCTGCTGTGAATATGTTTCAGCCCCACCTTGCAGGAGGGCTCGAGAGGGCTCCTGTCCCCACCCTCCCACCCCCAGCAAAAACTGATGTGCTCTGGCTATTTGCTTCTGGAACTCCAGCCGCCAGGTGATCCTGTAGCCCGCTGGGCGAGCTGGTGACCAGCTTCAAAAGGGTGGGCTTCTCCCCCCTCCCCCAGGTCACGTGGTGTGTGTGCGCAGTAGGGCTCACTTCTTACTAGGTAGAACAAGGACCCCACCCCTGCCTCGGGCTGCTAGAGACACAGAGCAGTACCCCCAGGAGATGACTTTCTGTTCTTCCTGTAGCCTGATCTCTTGAGTTCTGGTTCGCTGCTGAGGAAGGTGGGCATGTGGGTCTGCTGTGGGCTCATGGCTGACACTGGTGTTTGGGCCATTTTTTTCTGTTTAATTCCATGGATTTGCCACCTATCCTGGGTTTTCTGGCCTTTGACTGTGCTGCTTGTTCTAGAAGGAGCTCAAACTGCCTTCTGTTGCCAGATAGCAATTCCCTAGGTGTGACTTCTCCAGGAGAAACAGAGTAGCTTTGGCATCAAGCTGAGAATCCCATCATCCAGGAGCATCTGAGATCTTTCTTTGTAGGGGCTGGAACTTCGGGTAGTGTTTTTTATTTTTCTTTCCATTTTCATTATTTAGGAGTATATCACATAAACAAAAGAGCATTGACCTGTATATATGCTTTTTGAAGGTAATACCAATAACTGCTTAGTTCTTTCAAAGGGGCGTCTTACCCCCGGTGCTGCCTTGCGCAGAAATGCCTGGGGGCAGAGCTGTAGAGTTGGGTCCCCTGGAGTCTCAAGGCTGGCACTCTGCCCCTCCTCCACCCCCAGCTGTGGCTATTTATCACAGCAGCTTCCTCTTCGCCTGAGCTGCTCCTGTCAGCTCGGAGCCCCCACATTCCTTCCTTCCCTATTTATCACTCTGTGCTGTCTTCACCTAGATCCTCCTCTTAGGAGAGAGACTACGGCCTGACCCTACTCCTGTATTCGTCTCTTCTCCCCATGCCCCACACCTTTGTTCCCCTCCCCCTCCCCACTCCTACTGACCCCCGCCCCCTGACACGGTAGGAAATTAACTCAGGTCTTAGGAGCTTGCTGGAAAGAATGATAACTGGGAGTCAGCAATTCTAGCCTTGACTCTTTTGCTATCGTCCTGTGTGATCTTTAGTGAGATGCTCAGCCTTTCTGTGCCTTTGTTTCCTTATCTCCAAAGTAACCTTTAAAGAGGATCCCTTCACATCACTACTGTGAAACCAAACGGGTGTCGTGGATGCAAAAGCAGCTGGCAGGGTATAAATTATGATACGTGTGTAAGACGTTGTTGTCGTTAGGCTGAGAGCATCCCAGGGACTCCAGGGCCCTGCCTTCCTACCCTCATCCCTGTCCATGGTGCTTCCTCTTACCCGCAGCGCTGGTGGCCCTGGCGGATGCTCTTCACCCGCTGCAGCCCCTTCTCCGCAGTGGGTCCACTGAGGCCCAGAGGAGCCCAAGGTTGGCGTGGAGCTCAGAGTCACAGCACCCCTAGGAGTTGGAGTCCATCCCTGGTCAGAGGTGCAGGGATACAGACAGTGTGGCCCGTCTCCAGAGCCCAGAAGGTCTGCATGCCAGGGCATGGCTGCTTCTAGCTGGAGGCTCTGACCACTTGCCCCCACCCCCTATCCCAGAGGGTGAGCTGTGGTCTTGGTTATGAAATGTGGTCACTCAGTGGGGCAGTATCTGTGTCCCTCTGCAGCGAGGTTTGCAGAGTACCCTCGTCTCTCACTCTGAGTGAAGGGCAGTGAAAGGAGGCTGCAGGTGGGTGGCCTTTCTGGAGCCCCAAACCCACAGCACACTGGAAGCCACCCAGGGACCTGGGCTACAAGAGTTGAAGAATATCCCCAGTAGGCATGGCCTTGTTCTTTGTGGGTTTCATTGGTGGAGGGAAGACACCCAGGTCCTTCTTTCTGGGGCAGTCTGAACTCTGGGGATGAGCTGAACTCTGAATGGTGGGTAGAATGAGTGACTGAGAGGTGGTCTTTCGGGCAGGTGAAATAAACTATGCAGAGGTAAGAAGATTAAGAACAAACGTGTGTGTGTTTGGAGGGAGGCATGCATGCAGAAGGCTGAGGGTAGGGTTGGTGGGTGGGACATCGGCAGTGAAGACCCTAGCTGAGGTAGTCTATATAGTCACCTGGAGTTATAAGACCTAATAATAAAAGAGAGAGAGAGAAAAAAAAAAAGATGGCTGGAAAGTTCTAGAACAGCTAGGACTTGAACCTGTGTCTCTGGCCCAGGAGTCATCGGGCCTCTGTTCTTCCTGCAGGTCTCACTCTGAAGCAGCAGGGCACTCGGAAGGCCACACCACCTCCAAGAAGCAGGCCCAGCCAGGAGAAGGTAAGAGATGGCGTGGAGCCCTCCAGAGCCTGCAGCGTGAGCACCATCTGCAGCGCGTTGGACCTGGAGCCTCCAAGGCAGGACTGCTTCACTGGGGAGACTCAAGAGGAATTGATACTTCGGCCCCCAGTGACATGTACACGGTGTAATGACAGGTAATGAACCTGAGGTTCATCAATCCTTTCTGAATGATGTGGCAGGTAGGAGAATATATCAGCCTGGAGTAGACATACAATGTCAACTCTTGGGAAGATAACTATGCAAACAGAGCAGAGTAAGGCCTGATAAGATGATAGATGGATGCTTTATAGTTATTAGTTTCTGCCCCAAGCGCTTGCTGGAGTTAGCACCAGAAGATTTAGCATCAGGCAGGTTCACTTACTCTACCTTGTAGGAAGGCATGATGCCATTATGGATGTATCACCTCCTGTTTTAAGACCTCAGAGTAACAAATCAAGGAGTCATCATTTCCCATAGCTCCCTTGGGAGGCAGGGCATGAATGCTGGTGGGGAAACAGAGGCAGCAAAGACAGGCAGGAACTCTTTCCTATATTGGTGATACCTGAGGGACAGACCTGGAGGCCCCATTGGCTGAGAAGTGTTCTGGGTTGGATCAGATTTCTTGGATGACAGGTGAGGTAATGAGTTGGTATTTCTTGTTAAAAAGGAAGTAGGGACTTTGCGGCTTCCTTCAGCCCTCCAAAGATGCCAGGGCAAGTAGCAGATGATCAAGGTTGGCTAGGGGAGGTCATGAGTAGGGGTCTGGAGAGCTCAGGAAGGGGCTGGCAGACACTCTAGGTCTAGCAGGTAATTGGAGGAGATCAGCCATGGCAGAAAACATTAAGAAGGTCCTCAGAGTCTAGAGGACAAAGCCCTGAGGCGAAAGGACCAGGATCTAGTGGGATGGAGACCCCAAAGATGAGTTCTGATCTGATGGAGGGCCTGTTCCCACTGGCCACCTGGTGGAGAACCTGTTCCCACTGGCCATTTGGCCACTGTATCATACTGGGTACTACTCTGGCCACTTCCACCATGGGGTAAACAACAGGCTAGGGTGGGAGCAAAAATAGCTTGGGCCTTGGGAAACTGACCAGGGCAGGGGGAGAAAGCCAGTGGCCTGGGGCAGGAGGCCCAAGTGGGTGGGGCAAATTCCATTCCTGTGCAGGCCAGTGTCAGGGTCCATGAGGCCTAGCCAAAGGGTGGGGAGGGGCAGAGTCTTAGGACTTCTGGGTGGCCTTGTTCTAAATCAGGCAGAAAGAATAAGATGAAGAAGGAATCCAGAAAACAGCCCAATTCTAGCAAACGGATCAGCTTCAGGCACCAGGCAGGCCCAGGACTTGACTTTTGTCTATGAACAAATGGAAGGGGAATCGAACTTTGGGGTGGGGGGGATCCCAGCGAGGATAGTCAGGGGTCTGGCTAGGCCTGGGGGGACTTTGCTAGGGAGCTGGCATCTTCATAATTTCCTGGGGCTAGCTGTGTCCCCAGGCACCCTAGACCCTAGTGTACTGGCCCTGGGCTATCCTCAGACCCCTGTCTCTCAGTGGAAGAGCTGGTCTGTGCATTTTCAGCTTGGCTAAGGACCTGGGCAGGGCTGAATCTGCGGGGCCTTGTGATGGGAAGTAATGGGGGCAGGAGGAGGCAGAAAAAGCCCAGCCCTGCAGGTGTGTGTGTGTGTTAAGTCGCTTCGGTTGTATCCACCCGTTTGTGACCCTATGGACTGTATGCAGCCCACCAGGCTCCTCTGTCCATGGGATTCTCAGGCAAGAATACTGGAGCCATGCCCTCCTCCAGGGGATCTTCAGGTGGGTGGGTGAGGACTTCTCATGTGTGCAGCCTTAAGAAGCTTAGGGGCAAAATACATTCTGATTAAGTCAAGAAAGAACAGCAGATTGAATCTATCAGAAGGTTCTTAACCTAGTTTCTCAATATTTACCAAGTACCTGTTTTGCACTCGGCACCATGCTAGTGCCAGACAAAGATGCATGAGGTGTGTCTGCTCCCAGGGGAGGGAATAAAGGGCAGAGGGAAAAAGCATGGGAGTAGAGACAGATCCCAGATTCTGGGAGCCTCAGGCTCCTGTCTTCAAAATGGTAACAAGACTTCCTCACTCATAGGCTGGTTGGGAGAATTAAATAAAACGAGACATGCAAAGCACCCAGCACTGCAGCTGGCACCATAATAATTGATCAATCATTTAGTTTGCTTCCATTGTTCTGCTCTTGGAGGAGCTCATGGTCTGCAGGCAGGAGGGAGTAAAGAAGTCTGGGAGAAACGCATCTGAATTCCCAGGACTTCCAACCATGAACTGGTTTGAAGCCGGACACGACCGATCGACTTAACACAGTTGAGGCCTGGGCTTTGGAAACCTGGTTCTCAGCATTCCTCTGGCTGTGGAAAATGTGGTTTAAGGTGGATCCAAACACTCGGAAATGGTGACTGCGTGCAAGTGCTTTGGCATTGGCTGGGCCCGGAGATGCTTTCTGGGCACTGAGTAGGGTACAGGGTGGGAGGGACGTGCCCAGGAATTTACAGAAACATTGAGAAAAGAGGACGTTCTCAGAATACTTGGAGAGTCTTGCCTCCTTGGCTTCCAGTGCTGTCCACGGGAGGGGAGTGGGGTGGGGTGAGGTGGGTACAGAAACCGGAGCAAGACTTGGGACCTGGAGAGGGACTGTCCAGAGACCAAGCATGAGCCGCACACATGGTTTTAAATTTGAAGCAAGTAAAATGAATTGTAATGACATTTCCTTGAACTCAGTGTGTTCAAAGTATTATCACTGCAACATAGAGTGAATATAATGATTAGTAACAAGATAATTCATATTCTTCTTTCTGAACATAGTCTTTGAGGTCCAAAGTGCATTTGGTACCTCCAATTATCTTGGGTTTGGACCAGCCACATTGCAAGTGTTCAATAGCACCTGTGGCCTGTGGCTACTGTATTGGTCAACCCGTGTCTAGAATTCAGAGCAGCTTGTTCAGGGGCACCAGAAGCCAGGTGTATCCAGAGCTAAACAACAGGATCTACTATTCTGTCCTCTTCTCGTGATACCTCTGAAATGAATTCTTAGGGAAACTGGCTTGAAGAATCAGAGATGTCTTGAATTACTTGTTCTGGATGGTAACGTATGTCCTGGCCTGGCCGTGGAGCCCCCTAGCTAACTTTGGGACACCACCACTTCCAGGTCTGGGGCTAACCCCCGGCAGTTCCCAAAGCTCTCTGAGCTTCAGAACCTGCTTTGGGAGTGGCACTAAGAAGGTCTATTTTACTGGGTAACTGTGAGGACTAAAGAAAATGATGATTACTTGGTGACATTCCATGCCAAGAAATAAGCTTTTTATTGTGAGGACTGATGCTGAAGCTGAAACTCCAATCCTTTGGCCACCTGATGCAAAGAACTGACTCATTGGAAAAGACCCTGATGCTGGGAAAGATTGAAGGTGGGAGGAGAAGGGGACGACAGAGGATGAGATGGTTGGATGGAATCATTGACTCAAGGGACGTGAATTTGAGTAAACTCCAGGAGTTGGTGATGGACAGGGAGGCCTGACATGCTGTGGTCCATGTGGTCGCAAAGAGTTGGACACGACTGAGCAACTGAACTGAACTGAAATTAAATAAAACCAAGTGGTGTTCCCACTATGGGCTAAGTTTGGCAAAAGTTTCCTGGTAGGATTTTCTGTAGTTCTGTCCTTAACCTTTCTGTTGTATGAGGACCGTGCATTTTCATAGGGCAGGACAAAGGGGCAGGGACGAGCCTGGATCTTCACCCAGGGTGGTGTGGCGGCTGTCTGTGGCCCTCCTTGTCCAGAGCCGTGTGGTTGGTCACCTGGAGGAGGCAGGCCCTGCAGGCAGCTTGCAGCCCTATGTCAGCTCTATCATAGGGAATGCTGGGGTCCCCAGACTTTTAGCTTTAGAGTGCGGACACCACTGTGGTGCTGTGTTTCAGGGCTGAGGATTGCCGGCCACCCCAGGACCCATTACCTAAGCCATCCCAAGTGTTTTGGAAGCTGACTTAGGTATCCTACTCCAAAATCTGCTTGTCCTTCTTCCCATCCCTCCCGTCTCTGCCTTTGAATCAAAGATCCGTCCCTACCCCACCTGCCTCCTTTCTTTCCAAAGCCGTAAAAATACAGGCTATTCTCCTTTAGGGCCAGAGAGCCAGTGTCATAGATATGGCTGCTCTTTCTGGGCTTGGAGAGGGTATTTTTCTTTATTACTCTGTGAATGACATCTACTCCAGGCACTGGTTTCCAGCAGCAGCTGAAAACAGTCATTGCTCTGTATGTGAATTAGCATAGCATCCTGACACAGGTCACTGGCACAGGGTCAGCACTCCACAAAATCAAATTCCCCTAAACCTAGCTTCATCTGAAGAATCGGTTAAATAATTCCTGCCTTTGGGGTTTTTCTGAGACACAAATGAGATCGTATATGTGAAAGTCCTTTATAAAGTTATAAAATGTTATTGAGACTCTTAATTCCCTCCTTGGGGTGTTTTCTTGTTTGAGAGCTGGGTGGGTTCTAACCGTGCCCTCCCGCTCAGCATCACGAGGCAGCCTGGGTCAGCATCACGCACTGTCCTCCCGCCCGCAGGCCCAACGCAGTGCTCCCCTGCCTGCTCCTCCGCAGGCGCTTCTGAACCAACCGGTTGTCTCCTGCGTGTCAGTGGCAGGTTTCCCTGATGTCTTTATTTGCCTTCAGCCTAGTGTGTGGGTCTTTAACTCATCTCCCTGAGTTTGGTATCTCTCCCCAGTTATTACGAAAGTTCACCTTCTGTCCTTCCTGGGCCTGAGGGGAGAGAGACCTGAAACCAAAGAAGTTCCATAGGGTCCTCTTCACCTACCTGGCTTGGGTTTGGTGAGGATTCTGCGATGGGGAAGGAGGTTTGAAGAGGGTGTCTACCAGCAGGTCCCCTGTCCTCAGGGCTGGTATGGAGGCAGCAGGACTAGGAGGTGCTGGCCGGTGATACAAAGAGTAACTGGGTATCAGCCGTGCTGGAATCAGGGCACAGTCTACAGATGAATGGGATTCTCCAGCCCTGGGGACTGAAGCAGCATTTTCAAGGTTGGGTCAACGCCTGATAGTCTGTGGTTGTGTCAGTGCTCCTTAGATGCTCACTGCAGTCAGCTGTGGGTCCCCTGCTGCGGCCTCACTAGACTGGCGCTTCCTCCCCCAGGGGCAGCTGGCTTCTGGTTCCTGCTTCTCTCCTGGGGCCTGAGCTCTCCAGGCTGTCACGAATCCTGAAGGAGTCTCCAAAGCAGTGTCACGGTGACTTAGCATCTATTTTAAAAGATAATCTATGTCACATGTAGGGGACAGCAAGGAGGGGTGTCATAAAATCAAGCACATTTAGATAGATAAATAGTCTAGATTCTTTCTAAGTTTGTTCATGACCCTCTGCACACCTCTCAACTTCTCCAGGCCTTAATGTTCTCATCTGTTAAATGGGCATGAGAAAGAGCACTGCAATGATTTAATGTTGTTGCCAGGCATCATGCATTCAAAAAGGAAGAGGCGCTGTGACTCTTAATCACCAAAGATTTGAGAATATTATGGCAACCCCCTTTTTCCTTACCAAGCCTAGCAGTGTGTAATTCTCTTCAAAATTGGTCTCTTTATTGCTTCCTGGGGGCCCATTGGGAACGGCTTCTGATACATCACCTTAAAACGTTGCAGCAGGGAGAGGCAGAAAGCCACGTTGTCCTTGACTGACAACCTTCATATGAGTACTTTAACAATTTTAATTTTTCATGATTCCTCTGATAAAAATAGTGCCTGACTAAAAACAAATACATTTGTATTTTCCATCTCCTTAATTAGTTTCTAATTTGGGGGCTCTTATTAGCTTAAAATCATCTCACTGAAATGGTCCTTGGATGATAAAAAACGTGAAAACCACAATCAATTCTAGAGAGATCTTGCTATTTAATTATGCTGATTGGAGCACTAGAGACCCCTGGCAAAACGAACCTCTCAGAATAAGCTTGATTTGTGTAATTTGGTTTTTAAAATTTTTGGATACATATTTATCAAGTTCAACTATGTGTTCTTGTTCTCCTTGAGACTGATGGGTGGAGGAATCCATGGGCCGTGGAGACCCTGGGACTCCGGCTAAGTCTGTGCAGTCGCTGCTAGGGCCTGGCCTGAAGGGAACATGGGCTCTCCAGATTGTCTGGTCATTTAAAAATGTCTTTGCTTTTTTATTTAAAAAAAAAAAAAAGGTCAAAGATCACTCAGAAATAGCCTAGGAAAGGATAAGCTAATAAGAGTTTTGGAGTTTGATGGTAGAGAGAATCCTCCATGAAATCTTGGGTTAGAGATTATCTAGAACCAAATTCTAGAATGTGATATGACTTTGGAGCTGCTAGGAGGACCTACTTGCTCAAAAAAGATGTGTTCTCCAGCATCCAAACCCATGGATCAGTGTTAGCTTTGCTAAAAGTAAGCAACCAGCTGCTACGTAATGGAAAGGACACAGCACCACCCAGCACATTTTCCCACCATAAAACTGCTCCTGCCTATGACTCTAGCGACCAGCTTATGCAGGAACTGGAGGCATATGGGAAAGCCCAGCACAGGGAGGCCGTCACCAGATCCAGACCGAGAGGGCTCCTTAGGACAATGCCCTAACTTCTCCAAGAAGAGGTCAAGGGAAAATAAAAGGGAGACGTGAGGGAATTGTTAAGGATTTAAAGTCGTTTAATAGACATACTGACCGAGCACCCTGTGTGGGTCAAGTTTGAATACTGACCCAAGTCCACCTTGATTCTCTCTGAGAGAATCAATATTCGCTCAATAGGAGGTTATTCTAATCTCTCAAATAGGAGATTACAGACAGGCTGGGAGTTAGAGATCCAGGAATTACTGTTAATTATTTTAGGGTATGTGATATTGTGGCAATGTTATATACTGAAGTATTTACGATGATGTCTGGGATTGTCTCTAAAACATTTTAAATTTAAAAGAATGAAGCAAAAACAGATTGTTGGATATTGTTGAAGCTGGTTTGGTGATTGGTGATGGGTACGTGGGGATTTATTGTGCTTTTCTATTTTGTGTGTATTTGAAGTGTTCAATAATAAAAAGTAAAATAATAATTAATGTCCTTATTGACTGGCTGAAGCCTGAAATTTCACCATTAGAGCTTTATTAATCTAACTGAAGCCTTTCTTCCTCTATAATGTATAGCTTCTCTTAGAATATGATTTACCCTTTAGAAACATAACAGTGTTTCAATAGAACATTTCCCCAGTTTGGGATTTTGTAGGTATCCCATGCAAAAGGGTTCCAGGTAAGGTAAATTCGGAAAAGGTAGCATTGAACAAAGCCAAACAGGTTTTCAGAGCCTTGATTAAGCTGTGATAGTGTTAGTCTCTCTTTGTGACCCCATGGACTGTAGCCTGCCAGGTGCCAACGGAGTGTGTAAACATTCCCTTCTCCAGGGAATCTTCCTGACCCAGGGACTGAACCCAGGTCTTCTGCATTGCAGGCAGATTCTTTACCATCTAAGCCACCAAGGAAGCCCTGATTGTACTGTGAATGTATGTTAATACATACTGTGTGTCTTGAGTGGGGGTCGGCTATAGCAGTGCTGTGTTCCCTTAAATAATATGTCATGTGCTTCAGAGCAGATAGAAACTTTCAGCTCCTCTAATGAAAATCAAGAAGGTCAGAAACCTGGGTTCGAGAGCTGTTTCTATTTACTAACTGGTGATTGGTCAATCACTCAAACTTTCTGAGCCTCAGTTTTCTTATCTAACAAAATGAGCTTCATATCACCTGCCACTTATGTTCCAAGAATATGAAAGGGCTTCAAGCAGTGTAAAGCCCAACACCAAAGGTTAAAATGTATGATTATTATTTGGTGCCATTTTCTGAAACTTGATCCACAAATGTTTGCTTGGAGGCTCATGGCTCTGTGTACAGGTGTGGTCTGATATCACCTAAAAGTAAAGACTGTCCTGGGTGTCATGTGCTTCACAGGTAGAGAAGAGGTGAAAACAAGTTTCCTGCCCTTTGGGAGCTCACGATGAAGCTGGGGGAGGGGGAGTGGTAGTGCGAATACACAGTGACCGCAAAGCCATCTAGCCATAGGGAGAGGTGAAAGGCTCAGGTTCAGAGGACAGGGGGCCCCACTCTTGGCTGAAGTAACCTTTGAAGGCCACCTAGAGGAGGTGGCACTTGAGTCTGAAGCCTGGGAATGTCCGGACGGGCCATCCCTTTGTTGTTTGTGGATCATTCCATTGGAATGCTTTCCTGTCTTCCGCCTCCACATGCCTACAGGCTTCAGCTGAGCAGTCTTATCTGACTTGGGGGCCCAAGTCTTCCCTGTCTGGACCTGAGGTCATGCTCCCCCTGTCCAGCTTTCTACCCACTCCCGTCCTCTTCTCCTCTCCATCTCCACCCCTTTTGTCTGCCTTCCCAGCAGAGCTTAGAGCAGCTGGGATTACTCATCCCGTCCATACTCACTCACTCCTGCCCTGTCTTTTCAGTAAAAAAAAAAAAAATTATCAACCACGGAAACAAAGCAATAAATTATGATTCAGAGATACCCGAGCCTTCTTGTGGAGATGTTTATTATCATCAGCAAATCATTCTTTAGGGCACAGAGAAAAGACGGCCTGAGTGGAATCAAGCAAAAGGTGGGCAGCAATTGCTCCAGTAAAGTTGAAGGGATTTGAGGCACCCTGGGAGCTGGCCCAGTTTCTTGGGTGCAGAGAGCTTGGGGGAGCGGTTGGCTCTGACTCCTCCCAGCGGGTGTGCATGGCGTTACTTGGGATGAGTAGCCATCAGAGGCACTTGTTAGCTAGGAACCCACACTGTCCTTGTACTTGCACAGCAGAAACGAATGAAAAGGTCCTTGAACGGGACGAGGCTGTGCTGGATGCTTCAGCACAAGGGGGCCCAGCTCTGCCACTCGAGGATTCAGAGGCAACCTGGCCCCCTGCCTTGTCCCCCAGAGTCCTGCGTGGACAGAGCTCAGCCCACTCCCAGCACATTTGACGGCTCAGGAAGCTATTGTTAGTATTGGTATTTGGGGAAGGACCTACTCAGTCCCTGGCATGAAATCGGCCCCACTGTGGATCTTCCCTGCAACTGTACACCTCAGCTGCGGGCCTGCGGTGCTGGGTTCTGGCTCTGCCACTTGGGGCAGGGGACCTAGCCTCCCTGAGCCTCCGTGTCCTCAAGGGTAAGATGGGGCAACCACACCTCCCTCCTTCCCAGGACAGTTGGGAGGATGAAATGAAATGACACAGAGAGAGCGCTTGGCCTCCCCCTCTTTTACACTGAGAAGTAATAAGACACGGGACAATTTGCCCTGGGCCTCAGTTTCCTCATCTATTAACTGGAAATAGTTAGATTGCCTGTACTGATGACATCATTTAACTCTGAAGATAGTTTAATGGGCAATGAATGTAAAAACACTGCAAGAAATACAAAGAGTCAAACATTTAGAAAACTGTGTTCATGTGTATTCACATATGCAAACCCTCACGTGCAAAACGTCCTCAAAGGACAAAAATCTCAGAGTGGCAAAGTGTGGCCACAGGTGGTCTGGGGTGGGCGGGAGGAGAGACGGAGCACACGACTCCAGTCTGGTTTGTCTTGTGCGTTTTGGCCGGTCCACTTTGCCAACGGCTGTGCGTCCAGTTTTCTGGACACTGCTGCCCCCAACAGAGCGGGCTGTGGGAGAGGTGTGTGGGACCGACTCTGGCAGACCTGGCGTCCAGCTCGGCTTTGGAAGTGCCCTGTGGGACCCTGAGCAAGTCATGGAATTGCTTCCTCAGACACAAAGCAAAGATTAAAAACTGCCAGCCACATGACATCAAGAGGCTCTAAAGGAATGACTGAGTTAAAGCCTTTCTAAGTTGTGAAGCAGTGATGACCAAGGAAGAGGCCACCATCTCTATGCCTGTCTGCTGGCCTTCCTAGCCCAGTGCGCCATAGATTTAATAACACTTGTTAATTGATTACTAGGCATCTTGCCATTGCAGCTGCTTTGGGGAGGCAGTGGCAATTATTTTTGTGTTAGAGAGATACTCCCTGAAGAAGCCTTCCCTGACCCTGACCTGCTGCTGCTTTTCTGGGTCAGAGGGAATATCTTCTCCCTGCTCTGGTGGGTAACAGTCAGGTGGCCCCTGGGGCTGAGACCAGCCTTCCATTTACCCACTTATTCTAACTCACTTTGTAACTTAGCACTCACTCTGGGCATTGATTTACAGTTAATGGTTCTTCTTTAAATGAATACTTGCCTGGAATCTTTCATGAGTCGATGGAGGTGTTATTGACCTGGCAGCCAGGTAATGAGTCCTGGAGTGCCAAGTATTTTTTTTTTTTTTAACCAATATTACCTCTGTTTCCCCCTACCAGTCACATAAAGAACCTTCTACAAATACACACGGATTTTATTTTCAGGCTGCAAGGCATAGTGTGAAGAGTGTAGGGCTGAGTCAGGAGATAGGAGCTCTCAGCGGAGCTTTGCTGTTAACTCACTGTGTGATGCCGAGGAAGTCCCTTGACCTCTCTGGGCCTCAGTTTCCCATCTGTGGGATGGGGCAGGGCTGGGAGGGGAGTTCTTCCACTGAATCTCTGGCTAGATCCACCAGAGCAGCGATGCATGTAATGAATGAGCAAGATCTAGGTTTGGACTGTTGTTGCTGTTCAGTCGCCAAGTGGTATTTGACTCTTCACGATCTCATGCAGTGCAGCATGCCAGGCTTCTCTGTTCTTCACTATTTCCTGGAGTTTCCTCAGATTCATGTCCATTGAGTTGGTGATGCTATATAACCATCTCATCCTCTGCTGCCCGCTTCTCCTCCTGTCTTCAATCTTTCCCAACATCAGGGTCTTTTCCAATGAGCTGGCTCTTCGCATTAGGTGGCCAAAGTATTGGAGCTTCAGCTTCAGTCCTTCCAATGAATATTCAGGTAGATTTCCTTTAGGATTGACTAATTTGATCTCCTCCCTGTTTGGATTACAAAAATAATAATTGCTTTGTATAAGAAAACAAAACAATATACCCATGTTTGAATGAGTGAGGGAAATTGTGAGACACCCCCACCCCACCCCAGAGATCATCACTATCAACAATTCAGAGAAGTTTCACACCCATATCACTGTCTGTATTTATATTGTTGCCATGGATTTGGAAAAATAGATCCATATTACAGAAAGATGGGATCAAGCTATATATTATGTTCTGCAGCTTGTGTTTTTACTTAATATAATCTTTTAAAAACTGCTCATACACATCACTCTAGTTTTTTGTACTATGGTCGTCTATAATATGGATATAATTTATTAATAGGCTAGAATTTATTTTACCTCCTCAGTGGACGTCTGGGTGGTTGGCAGTACATTTTAATGGATGTGATGGCCGGCTGCCCCCTCCTACTCTGGGAGGGGTCAGAGAGGAGCCTGGGAGGGAAGAGCTCGCTTACACAGCCTAAGCCACCATCCTTGAGGGTGCTATCCTCTCACCTCTGCAGAATTCTTCTCCAACAAATACTGTGGCTGAGCAGGGCCAGGGCACAGGTGTCCCCCCTGTACCCCCAGAGTGGGGGGAACCAGGGCCATGCTGGGGACACAGCGAGGAGGGCCTGGAGGGCTTCATTTCTAATTGAATTAGAATTTTTGAATAGGTGAAGCATTTTCTATAGTTCAGAAATCAAACTGACACCCACAGGTATGCACTGCGATTGCACGCTCCCCCTGGCGCCCTCTACAGGCCATTTATATAACTTCTAGGCTTATTTTTTGTTTTCCTAATGCTAAAATAAGAAATTTCAGTAGATTCTTAGCTTACCACTTTACCATACAAAAGATACCCTGCTGTATATTCTGCACCTTGCTTTTTTAAAATTTCCTTAAATGTAGCTTAAATTTCTCCATATTAGTACACAGAGCAAATGCTTCATTTCTTAAAATAGCTGTGTAGTATTCCACAGGATACATGAACAGTTTTTTTTTTGAACCAGCCCCCTATAGAGGAGCACTTGAATCGTTGCCAGTTTTCTTTTTGCTATTAAAGACAATTCTGCAATCTGATGTCAGTCTGAACTATTTTATTGCATGTGTGTGTTTTAAATTGCAAACCACCCCAAATCTTTTCTAGAAGCAGGTAAAGTGTGCATTGTTTATAAACAGATAAGCCAATAAGACTTTGTTCCCTGAGCCCTGTGCCATTTCCCTGTCTTCCAAGCAACTGTCCCCCAGTCCCCTAGCATCCCCTAGTTCCCAAAACATCCGCCAAGATGCAGTGTTCTTTGCTTGCCAACTTGGACTGTTAGAAATAATCTTTGCTCTCATTTCCTCTGATGGTTTCAGTGAAGACTCAACCTAGGGCCTGAGAGACTGGGAATCTCTAGAAAGGTTTCTTGAGGTCCTAAGTGCAGTGGAAGAGGCATCCTGACAAGTTAGATGGTATGGATTCCGGTCCTGGATCACTGATGGACCGAGTGATTCTGTACAAGTCCCCTCCCTCACTCACTGCACAGGGCCCGAGGGCCATTCCTTTCCTCACATGTTGTGGTTCTAGGAGCAGCCTAATGGCATTCAGTACAGTTTTTAAATCCTCAGGTCCTGGATAGCAGTCAAGTGTCACTTTCTCCACGAGGGGCCTTGTGCTGGTGATTCCTCACCGCCCTCAGTGGCTAGAGCAGTTTCTTTAACGTGACATCAAAGCTTAGATGACGATGGCTTGTACATGATAATAAAATGATGCCCACCTGCGGATTCCCATTACTCAGAAGTACATTCATTGGGCTACAGGTTTGTGAAGCCCTTTCACTGCTAGTGCATGAAAAAGGGATATTTCACACATGCTTCACATTAGTACCGTGATCTAGCTTCTGAGTGAGAAAGAATCAGTGCAACAGCCAACTGCCACCTGAGAGCCCATGTCTATTGTATTACAAGCTGCCGTGGCCCCACCATTGACTGTGATCTTGTGCGATCTGATAAGGTAATAGTAATAATAACTTTCATTTTCACTATATGGACTCTTTCCCCCAGGGCTTGGCCACCTGCAGTGTCTTTTCTGTGGTCTCTTCCTGTCCAGGGTGCGTCCTAGGTGGGTGGGTGCCTCGCACTGAGTCTTGCCCCAGGAAAGAGGTTCTGGGCGTCATTTTTCAGTGAATCAGCGGGTAGCTCAGGCAGTCACTCAGTCCAGGGTTGCCGTGTTTAGCGTTCCTCAAACGCAGGGTGCCCTCACGGAACTCCTGACCCGGGCCCCACACCCTGGGTTCCCTCCTCCTGTAAACAGCATCACAGTCCTCTAAACCTCCTGCTTCAGTCCTCCCTGTGCCTCGTGACCTCCATGGTCAGTTCTGGAGTCTGCCAATCCCTCCATTCCCCATCACCCTCCCGGACTAGCCCAGAAACCCAACTGGTCCTTCTGCATTTTCTCTTGCCACCACCGTCCCCACCCTGATCTGTACACAGTGTATAGTGGATATGCTCATCTGACCTGACAGTGCCCTATTTAGAGCCTCTAAGGGCCTCTCACTGCTTCTAGGATAAAGGTAGTTGTTGATGTTCAGTCTCTAAGTTGTGTCCAACTCTTTGCAACTCCATGGAGTACAGCACACCAGGCTTCCCTTCATTATCTCCCAGAGCTTGCTCAAATTCATGTTCCTTGAATCGGTGATGCCATCCAACCATCTCATCCTCTGTCGCCCCCTTCTCCTCCTGCCTGCAGTCTTTCCCAGCATCAGGATCTTTTCCAATGATTTGGCTCTTTGCATCAAGTCCTGCAGCTAAGACCTGTTGTAGCAAAATAAAGAACGAAAGCAAGAAATGCAATTGACTTTAAAAAAAAAAGAGAGAGAAGTGCTGCTTGGAGCAAAGAGAAAATATAATAGGGACAGTCTGATCTCATGTGTAAGGGGTTTGGGCTGTTTCTCTGAGTGGTGTCTTTGCCTGAACCCTACAGACACTGACACCCACCTTCCCCTGTTTGTTTTCCAAAGGGCCTTTGGCTTTTGTGAGGTTTCGAGCCCTTGTGCAGAGATGTGGCTCCCGCTGGGGCAGATCTGAGCCCAGACTTTGCAGGGCTCCCCATCTGCCAGCAGCTCTGTGAGCAGGCTGCCGATTCCAGCTGCCCTTGGGAGGTGTGAGGACTCAGGGTAAGTGTAAATCACACTCCATCCAGTTTCCCCACCCCCAGCCCAGCACTATTTTCACCTAGGAAAAGTCTAATAAAAATGCATTCCAAGTCCTAGTCCTAAAGGAGGAAGGATGAGGAGGAGCAGGGGCGGGAAGCCAGTCCAGCACAGCCTTGATTAAATGAATCTGAGCTGCAGGGCTTTTCTGGCCTTAGAAGCAGCCCCAGGGCCCCTGGAAGCGGGTGGTCCTGGGTATGTGCTCCATGCTCCCGGTGTGTGGGGCAGCCTGGATCCCAGCCCTACCCTGAGAGTTAGGGGAGCGCTGTCTGCTCAATCTCAAGGCTGATCAGGCTGCAGAGGGGCCTCACCTCAGTGGAGGATGCACCAGCTGGGGATTTGCCTAGGAGAGCAGGGGTCAGGAAAGAGGCTCATGGGCATGAAGCACCTGTAGGAATCGGGGCAGGGAACCAGGCCAGTCCTCTGGAGCGGTGACTTGCAACCCTGGATGCACGTTTGAATCACCTGGAAGCTCTGGCTATCCCTCGGACGGATGACAGCAGTCTCTGGGGGTGGGACTCAGTTGATTTCAGTGGGAGCCATGGATTCAAAGCTTCCCTGAGCTCTGACACTGGCCACACTGAGACTTGTAATGAGGGCCCATGGAAACCCTGGTTGGGGTGCAGGGGAAGGCCTCGTCATGGGGTGGAAAATCATGGGACCAACAGACTCTGGATGGAGAACCAGTGTCCCCTGTCTAGCCACACAGATGACCAAGATTTTCAGCTGCAAGAGGGTTTGGGAAAGAGTGTGATGATCCAGAGGAGGCGGCTGCCCAGAGCCAGGGTCTGAAGAGCAGGGCCTCTGCAGGAGAGCAGGATGCTACGTAACCAGCTATAGAGTTGATCGTAGATGTTGCATTGTGGATATTTGGATGTGTGTCTGGTCTTTGCTGCCGGCCTTGGAGGGTCCAGGAGAGCAGTGGCTGGGCCATCACTGTATCACGATTTGGCCACCTCTCGCCTGCTCCCCTGTGGCCTCTCAGGCCCCAGCATCCTCATCTCTGACCTGGATGATCGCAGTTGCTTCCTGATTAGAGTCCTAGCCTCTGTCCCCAGCAGTCTAGCCAGAGGGATCCTTTAAAATGTGTCAATGGGCACCTCCTTTTCTCAGAACCTTCCAGTGTCTCCCCACGTCACTCAAGGTCCAAGTCCTCGAGTGAGCTGCAGGGCCCCCACTTCCCCTCCTGATCCCTCCAGCCACTGGCCTCCTCCCCGTCCTGGGCTCAAGGCCTTTGCCTGAGATGTTCCCTCAGCCCCCAGAGATCTGCAGGCCCCCTTCCTCCCCCTTCTTCAGGCCTTTGCTTGAATGTCACTTGCTCTGTGAAGCCTTCCTGGACCACCTGCTTCCTGTCTCCTGGATCTTCATTTCTCTCTCTACCTCTTCTATGCTGACACTATATATATAGTGTAGGGAGTCTATCTCCCTACACCAGAATGTGAGCTCTGATCGGGGGAGATTTTATTATATTATTATTATCATTACACTTGCTGGTGCAAACCCAGACCTGAAATAGTATTTAGGCAGCCATGGATGGCCAGTATATTTGTTTTCTTCTTTGTGTACCACTGATGCTTAAAACTGGTTTAATCACAATCTTTGGCTGATAACATTCCCCCTATTAGTCCAGGCATGGTCTGATTTTATTTAATTATGTAGTTATTTAGTTTTTTTTTTTTTTTTTAGTTTATGTAATAAGCAGCCAAGAACTCATCACTCAAAGCAAAGCAAGGATATGACAAATCTACACCCAGACATAAGATCCTGCCTCAGGCCTTCCCACCCGAGGTCATCACCTTCCTTAATCTTTATCATTTTGCTTTTCTTTTTACTAATTCCATTGCATCTAATCTATGTGTATTCCTAATAGATATATTTTGCTGTAGTTATTTTTAGCCTATTCAAAACTTATTATGTTGTATATAATCTTCAAAGTCCTTCTCATTTAATATTACATTGTTAAGATTCACTAACATTGTTGCATGTGCTGTGGTTTATTCCTTTTGACAACAAGTAGTATTGATGGAATGAATATTTGACTTTATGTCTCCCCATGGGGCTTTCCTGGTGGCTCAGATGGTAAATAATCTGCCTGCAACGCAGGAGACCCGGGTTCTATCCCTGGGTCAGGAAGATCCCCTGGGAAGGGAATGGCAACCCACTCTAGTATTCTTGCCTGGGAAGTCCCATGGACAGAGGAGGCTGGTGGGCTACAGTCCATGGGGTCACAAAGAGTTGAGTACGACCGAGTGACTAACACGCACACAGTGCCAGCTAACACTTCTGGAGTGTGCACAAGGCACTCTGCTAAGGGTTTTGTTAACCCCACTAAGCAGATGGAAACTGACACACAAGAAGTGAGCGACTGGCCTGCGGTCGCACGCAAACGGCTCAAGGGCTGGAGGCAGGATTTGAACTTGTATCGTGTGCCTCTACTGACCCTGCACCAGGTCATCTCTGAGTAAACAAGGGGGTGAGCTCACACTTATCACCGCCGCCAGCCCTTTAGGAACCCCATTTAATGACTCAGTTACAAATCGACATTCGACACACACACATGCGCGCGTTCTGGAATTGCTCACAAATGCTTGTTAATTGACGGGCAGTTTTTAAGAGGAGAAACAGACTTCTGATGCTTACCAAGATTTGTCTGTCTGTTTCTGTCTCTTTCAATCCATCTCTTCTGTATTAAAGAAAAACACCCCTGGGCCTTGTGCTTACAGGACCTGGGGGGCTCAGAACCTATTAACAGGCTGAGCCTTTGGGCTTGGATCCCAGAAGAGGGGAACAGGCTGGGGCTGTGCCCTTGGTCAGAGCAGAGTTTATCTCTTTCCACACCAAGACCCTGAGGGACTGCAGGTGCCTCCCTCAGCAAAGCTCGGCATGCAGTGACCTGAGTGGGCAAGGGCTGGCTGACCCTGTCAGGGGTCTCCAGCCATCCCCTCCTCTTCTTGGCACTAGGAGCACCCACTCAGGGGCAAGATCTTTTCACATTAGGAGAAAATGGAAGTGATGGGGAAACTGGAGGGCTAGGCATAGGATTGAGCAAACAATAGAGGCCGTCCACAGAATGACTGCTCCTGCCCTGGGGTACACACAGCAGGGTCAAGGTCAGGCAAATAAATGAACGCTGTGCTGGCTTCTGCCCAGTGTTGGGCTCAAGTGAGCCAGGTTTGACCACAGGGAGGATGGGCCCACCCATTTTACCCTTCCAGGTGAAGAATGGCCTGTCCAACATGGCAGCCTTTGTGCAGGCCTGTAGCTGGTCTGGAAGGGGCTGCCTGGGCCGCGCCTTGTGGATCAGCCTGGGGAAGGCAGAGGGGCCTCTCCAGGAACCAGGGAAGTGGAGGAAGATGGAAGCCTCACACAGTGCAGATGTGTGAAGCAGGTGGTTCCAGACCAGCCTGAAGGGACGCGGGAAGGAAGGAAAGTGCATGCTGTGACATGTTCTACTCGCTGGCGTCCACAGGGGGCGGCAGAGAGCAGAAGACGGATAGCTGGGCTCCCCTGGTAATAAGGTCACCACCCAGCCTCAGTTTCCACTAAGCACCTGCAGGCCCAGAAGCCTAGAAGTTGAGTGCAGGTGTGTGGCACTGCGGAAGGGGGTGGGGCTAGTGCTGGTGCCGCGCACCCTGGTGAGACCACCTGGGGTGGGTGGCGAGGAGGGAGGCAGTCTTCCAGAGAGGGGAGGGACCGACAGCTCAGCGTGTCCTCTCACCACCCAGGCTGCACACTGGCATTGCCCCGGAACTTCTCAAACATGGAGACCCTCACCCACCCAGATCCGTGGAATCAGAAGGGATCAGTCTGTTTTAAAGCCTCCCCAGATGATTTCCTCTTCATCCAGGATCGAGAACCACTGGGTCAGACACTCTGCCAGCACCTTGAGCGCAGGTTTCTGTTCAGAGCTGTAGGGGCTGGGATGTTGACTCACTTCGTCTGTATGACGGTGATGGTGACAGAGAGTGCTGACCTCAGGGCTGTACGACGGTGATGGTAACAGAGTGCTGACCTCAGGCTGCTGTGAGGATGTGTATTAAGCTTGGCACATGGCTGTCACCTAGCAGGAGACTATACTGTCAGCTAACAGCACCAGTGCTTTGCACATGGGCTCTGGACTTGGCATTTTCAGAGCTGGACCTTCAGGGGCATCTTCATCTGGAGTCCCGGGTGGACACAGGACTTTTGGGGAGATGTTGTGTTTCTGGAATCTGAAGTCTGGGTGGAGCTGGCCTAGAGGCCTTGGTCAAAACAGTAGACACCGTCTTGTATCAGTTTCTGTGTTCAGAAATGATGATGTTGCCTGCTCCCTAAAGGTGTTAACCTTGGTCATTATGTCCATCTAGGGACAGGGCTTTAGCCAAAGGTTTTGGACAGGGCAACGTTTGTGGAGCATCTTCTGTGTGCTGTGTATGTGTGTGAGCTCAGTCGTGTCTGACTCTTTGTGACCCCATGGACTTAGCCCAGCGGGCTCCCGTGCCCATGGACTTTTGCAGGCAAGAGTACTGGAGTGGGTTGCCATTTCCTGCTCTAGGGGATCTTTCTGACCCAGGGATCAAATCTGAGTCTCTTGCATCTTCTACATTGGTAGGCAGATTCTTTACCACTGTGCTATCTTTGCGCAATATGTGTTCACATTTATTGCTTTACACAATTCTCACAGCAACTATGTGTGATGGATACACATATCCTCATTTTACCGAAGCTCAGAGAGGCCTGGCAACTTGCTCAAGGTCACGCAGGAGTACCAGGTCTCTTGACTTTGCACCATACCACAGCCACCTCCTGGCAGGTATAACCTGTGGCTTCCTGCCTAGGCAGACACCCATGCCTGACTTTAATCAACGCTCATTCTTTGGACAATCCTGACTCTACTTCATCTGTGAGGAGGGGAACTGAGTACAGGAGTGTTTCTGGAGTCCCAGTGCCAGCACTGTGTGTCCCTGGGGGCTGGCGGTGGTGGCCAAGCTGTGAGTGGGAAGGATGGGGAGCCCGTTGTTAGGTTTTTAGGGCTGGACAGTCAGGGATGTGAACTTCCAGGGGCAAGAGGGGTGGAGTCAGCAGGGGCAGCTGATCCTCCCTGAATGGGGCTGGGCTGGGGGCTTTAGGCACTTAGGTTGTACTCAAAGCTACCCCTCCATCCACAAGACCTATCCCCAAGGGTTTGTTCATTGACTTCTTTCCATTTTGTGTTATACTCTGGAGGAGGGGGTCATGAAGCTAACGGAGCCCCGCTAAGGGTCAGAGCGAGACACAGGTTCACCTAGCCTGGACTCTCTGGACAGCTGGATGGAGCAGAGTGGGGGTCAAACTCTGCAGCACCCACCCCGAGAGGCTGACCCATCACGCCCATTAGGAGCTGCCATTTCACTGGGAGTTTGGGATTTGGGGCTGGTTCCAGTCTACCTCCTTACTTTCCACTTTGCTTAAAGCAGGAAGTGGCTTCTTAGGGGTCCAAGGCTTAGTAAAAGGCACAGAGTGGGCTCTTGCACAAAGATGGGGATCTTTGCACCAAGCAGGGCAGGGATGGGGCCTGGGGAGGAGAAGAAAATGGCATGACCTTGGACATAATAGGCCCTGGTGGGGATAACCTCCATTCCATTGTAAATCTGAGTTCCTGGTCCTCACCAGACATTAGAGAACCTTCGGTTGTTTCCCTGCATCCTGACAGGTGTTTAATTTTCAGAAGTCCCTGAGTCCTGTGAGCCTCATTCAGTATTGCTGGTCCAGATTTCCCCCCAGCAAATTTCCAGCTGTGGACAAGTGCTGGGTGTTTTTCTCAGCTCCCCAGTACCTGTTGATGCAGAAGTCTCTGGGTTTCCACTGTCTTCGCTCTGCTGCCTTCTGCAACCATACACATTTTATCCCAGCTCTAATTGGTGCTCTTGGAGGCATTCCCCAGGCAGATGATATGGTGGTGTTGACAGACCCAAACGAGGACAAGAGAAGGTTCCCTGCCCCCGGTCACCATGCCCTCCAGAGAGGACTTCAGTCATCCCAAGCAGCTGTGTAGACTCCAGGCGAGGAAGGGGAGCTGAGGGAACCATACCACTAACAGCCCTGTCAGGACGCTTCTGTTGGCTGCAAAGAGTGTCTGCCTGCCTGCCTACGCGTGAAGTCCCAGGAGAATGGCTCATTAAAAAGGAGGGCCAGCGCTTTGTGTGGCCTGCAGGCTGAACCCTTCTTCCAGCCATCAGGGGTCTCTGGAAGGGTGGGCTGGCCTGGAGAAAAGGGGGCACCTGTGGTCTCTTCTTCCTCTAGTCCCCAGGGAAGCTCAGCTGGAGACACCTTTCTGACTGGGGACCCCGTGCTGCCCCTACCTGCCGCCACCCATCATCCCCTGAACTAGTTCCAGCAGCTCTCAGCAAACTCAGCCCTTATTTGCAGTGACCCTCCCACCCGCTCGTCTCTCCTCTCCCCCCAGCACTGGCCTCCATGAAGAGGGTTGCCAGATAAAATGCAGGATGCCCAGCTAAAGTTGAGTTTCAGGTACACAGTGGGAAAAATATTGCACAGGACATGCTTGATCCAAAACTCATTTATCATTTACCTAAAATTCAAATTGAAGTGAAATTCAAATTCAGATTTAATCTTGAGTTTTTGTTTGCTCAATCTGGCAACTTCACCCACAAAGACATCTCCTCACAAGGGGGCTGGGCCCAAGAGGGATGATACGTGCATTCTCTGCCTTCCAGCCTCTGTGGGACCCGCTCTACTGACCGAGGCCCTGGAGACAGGATTCTTAATAAGACGTAGGCTTCCGGTGCCACTAGTGGTAAAGGACCTGCCTGCCAACGCAGGAGACAAAAGAGACACAGTTTTGATCCCTGGGTCGGGAAGATCCCCTGGAGGAGGGCATGGCAACCCACTCCAGTATTCTTGCCTGGAGAATCCCAGGGACAGAGGAGCCTGGCAGGCTACAGTCCATGGGGTGGCAAAGAGTCAGACACGACGGAAGCGACTTAGCGCGCATGTGCCATTCAGTAAGTCTGGAGGAGGGCGGAGGCTCTGCAGTTCTAACAGGCTTCCAGTGCAGTGCCATCGGTCCAAGGACTGTACTTCAAGTAGCAAGGACGCAGGGCAGTGATTGCGGGCCAACCACAGGCTCATGGGGAAGTGAGGGGAGGTGGGGTGGGACATGCGGGTCTGAAAACATTGCTGCTTGGAGTTTAGTCCGCCATTCGGAGCTAATTTATCTGGGGCAGGACCCAAGCAAGGGATTTTAACTTTTGTGTGTGTGTGTGGTAAAAAGTGTAACAAATTTTACCATCTTAACTGTTTGTAAGTGTACAGTTTATAGTGTTAAGTGTATTCACTTTATTGTGAAACAGCTCTCTAGAACTCTTGCATCTCTCAAATCTGACCCTCGTGCCTGTTAAACAACAACACCCTGTTCCTCCTTCCCTCCGGCCCTCGGTGCCACTTTCTGTTTTTATGAATTTGACCGCTTTTAGATGCCTCATGTATAATAATACAGTCTTCGTGTTTTTGTGACTGCTTTATTTCAATTAGCATAGTGTCCTCAAGATGCATGCGTGCTGTAGCATGTGATAGAGGATTTCCGTCCTTTTTAAAGCTGAATAACATTCCACTGTGTGTATGGACCACAGTTTACTTATCCACTCATCCATTGGTGGGCATTTGGGTTGCTTCTGTCTCTTTCTGTTGTGAAGAATGCTGCTGGGAACACGGATGTGCAACTTTCTCTTTGAGACCCTGCTTTCAATTCTTTTGGGTACGTAACTGAGAAATGAGATCGCTCAATTGTATGGTAGTTCCATTTTAAATGTTTGTAAATTAATGAATTTGAGGAATCACCATCCTCTTTTTCATAGTGGTTGCCCCATTTTACAGTCACACCAATGATGCAGAAGGGTTGCCATTTTTTCCACATCCTCTCCCCGGGTGAGTCGAATTCCCAGGCAGGCTTGAGAGCCACTTCCCTGGGCTCATTCTCGGCAGGTTCTCTCTGAGTTTTCCTAGGTATAAGATGAATCCATCCCACAGCTTTAGGGGGTCCTGTTCCTGTGAATGGTGCCACAGCTGGTCTGGGAAAGAGAGACCTATCTTTGAATTCACAGATTGAGTACTGTGTGACTTTGGGCAAGTCATTTAACCTCTCTGAGCCTCAGGTCCACACCTGTAAAGGGATAGGAGAGTATCAACTATAACGAAAGGAAGATTGGATGAACCATGCATGCAAGAGCTTCTGGGATTCATAAATAGCCATGGGAATGTCAGATGAGCTGACAGTAGGAACTGAGGGAAGAAGCTCAAGCATCTGTGGTCAGGAAGGCTCACGTGGAGTCAGCTGACACTTACTGAGGCACCCCTGCCCCGCGGCATCGTAGGAGAGCTTCTCTGTTCACTGTCACCCCAGCATCTCACCCAGCACTGGTTCTGTGTCTAACACACGGCTGAGCAATGATGTCTGGGATACTGTCCTGGCAGCCTGTGGCAGATGAACTCCTAGGGACAGGGAGAGTGACATGACCAGAGCTGACCGTTATGGAGCACTTGTTATGTGCCAGGCGCTCAGGTAAGCTCTTAATTCTCCCAACGTTGCTGTGAGGTGGGTGCTGTTATTACCTTTGCTGTTCGTACGAGGCACAGAGCATTTAAGAAGCCTGCCCAAAGTTCCATGGCTCGAAAGCAGCAGAGCTGGGGTTTGAACCCAGGCAGTCTGAGTCCAGAAAATAGGCTGGTAAACATTGACCTTTATAAATAAAGAGCCACAGGTGTGTAAAACCATGATCTAAAGAATCATCACTTGGCTGCTTGCTGGAGGAGCAGAACTGAGTGGTGACCCTGTGAGTAACATGATTAACTGTGGTGTGGGGTGACCAGGCAAGACCAGGAGGACAAGCTTTCTGGGGCAGGGCCAGTGCTGGGAAGGGTGGGATGGACATCCACTGCCTGCTTGGCCTCAGGGAGGTCCTGTCTGAGATCTGGGATGAGCCTGAGGGTCGGGCAGAGAAGTGGGCCAGCTGGTTGCAAGACCCAGGAGGAACTGGGGCTCCAGGATGCGGCTAAAGCCTGGGCATGTGGATTGGACGCTACCTGAGAGCTCCTTCGATGCCCCTGACAAGGGTCAGGTCAGGAGGTCAGAACTGGCTCTGTAGGGGAAGAAGTCCTGATGCCATCCTTGAGTGACGGGCAGAAGCTAGACAAGCAGATAGGAGGTTACCGATGCCCTTAGAAGATGGGAGAACTGAGGCAGAAGTACAGAGATTCTTGCCTTGACCTGGAAGACTAACTCATTGGGGAATTTCAGGAGTCAAAGCAAGCTTCTGGGGAAGAAATATTTGGTCCAAGGTGGCTGCTGTTTCTACTTGTCTTATCAATGAAGAAAAATCAGAATAAAGGCAAATATTAATGAATAATTTTTCCATACATAAGCCTTGCATGCCTTCTGGATCCCTTCTGCTCCCTGGCTTTCCATGCGAGGTACCAGCTAAGACCACAGATTTGGTGTCAGTCACAGGTTAGTTCGAGTCCCATCCCAGTCACTGAATAGCTGTGTGTTCTTGGGCAACTTACTTGACCTCTCTGAACCTCGATTTTCTTATCTGTTGTGCAGGGATTGTCCTGAGCATTGAAGGATATTTAGCAGTATCCCTGACCTCTCTCTTCTAGATGCCAGTAACACCATCCCAACTCCTGAGTTGGTGACAACTAAAAATGTCTTCAGCGATTGCCAGATGTCCCCTGGAGGCAAAACTGCCCACAACTGGGAACTGCTGTCATAGTCCCTGGCTCCATTTTAGGCAGAAAAGGGTGAAATTCCATTTACTCTGTTTTGATTCATTTATTTGATAGTCATTTGCCATGCACCTGCTATGTGATGGACACAGGGAGGGGGGTTCAGTGGTGAGCCAGGCAGTTCACGTGTCCTCAGCGGCTCACACCATGGGGAGGGCGTGGCTGCTGTGGGAACACACTGATGACATGCGTAATCCTGGGCTTTTCTTTGGAAAACGGGCAGGAGGGCAGGGAGGTGGTCAGAGATAGCTCTGGGCTTGACCTGCAGGTGCCAGACCTTTTTCCTTTCCTGTTGTTGATGGAATGAATCTGGGAATCGTTATTAAAGGTTGCTTATGACATAACTGAGGGCCCAAATTGGCTGAAAAGATGTGCACTAATTTATCATACGGGGGGCAGGCAGTTACTTCATGTTGACACTTGGAGCTGGGCATGTGAGGCCTGCTGCTGTGTCTCCTAGAAACGGCAGTACTGTAGAGACAGGTGGGCTTACCAGGTCACCCCACAGAAGGAGTTGCTGCTACTAACCTGAGTTGCCAAGTGTGATGTGCCCACACCTCGGTCTCCCCAGAGACTCGGGCTGGCGGGGAAGCAGAGGAAGAGAAACTCAGGGGCTTTGAGGCCCAAAAACCTGTTTTGAAAGAAAACTTGGGAAAGTAATTTGCCTGCCCACGCTTGTAGGCTTGGGCGGACAGCACCTTTCCTAGGCCTTCTGAAATAAGGCTGCTTGCCATCCTTTGAAGAAAAAAAGAAAAGAAAAAGAAAAAAGTCTGCCCCTCACTTAGAAGAAAGAAAGAAAGGCTGGGTGTCCCAACAGTAGCCTTTCTTTGGGAGTCTTGGATGTCGCTCTTTTTTCAGCTTAAATCTATTTCTTGAGAATCCAGACCTTCATGAACAGTCTGGAAAACAGAAAGTGGCAGGAATAATTTTCCTTTGTTCAGAGGGAGTGGCAATAAATGGGAGGAGAAAGGGACAACAGAGGATGAGATGGTTGGATGGCATCACTAACTTGATGGACATGAGTTTAGGCAAGCTCTGGGAGTTGGTGATGGACAGGGAAGGCTGGCGTGCTGCAGTCCATGGAGTCGCAGAGAGTCAGACACGACTGAGGGACTAAACTGAACTGAACTGAAAAAAACCTCCTAGTAATAATGACAACAGCTGTGATTAAAGAAAGGCAATGGGTGGTGGAAAGTAGCAATGGCATTTTGAGCACCTGCTGTGCCAGCTTGCTTTGCTATGTAGCTCATTGCAGATCCTTTCAAAACAGGTCTCACTGTCCCATCTCTGAGCTGG
This sequence comes from Bos taurus, assembly GCF_002263795.3. Classification (NCBI taxonomy): domain Eukaryota; kingdom Metazoa; phylum Chordata; class Mammalia; order Artiodactyla; family Bovidae; genus Bos; species Bos taurus. Next base: position 47,969,168 of record NC_037351.1, on the reverse strand, counting down.
AAGACGAAAGTCCAATGTTGCCCAGCTGGCACTTGGTGAAGCCAGGATGCAGATCCTAGTCTAGGAAGAAATGAGAAAAACCAGTATAATGTAGTGAATTTTTCACTCTAAGATTAAATTGATCTCTCTTCAAAGGGTTGTCCCTTATTCTGAGATTTATGTCCTTCCAGTATTTTTGGTAATAAGATGCACTATCTTGTATTCATTTAGCCATGCCTCATGGCTTCTGGAATCTTAGTTCCCTGACCAGGGATTGAACTTGGGCCCTCAGCAGGGAGAACACGGAATCCTAAGTACTGGACCACCAGGAATTTCCTGCTGCACTATCTTTCATAGCTGTGGAGGCAGTAAATGTTGCCTACATGAAAATTTGGTACTCTCCCCTTAAAATCTTTATTTCCCAGGTTTGTGAAACTCCTCAGTCTGTTCAATTTAGAGGGTGATGCTCTGCCAGGAACAATCCCGGCTACCATTTTCTCTAAGAAGCAGCCACTGTCCCAACTCATGTGCTTCTCTGCCTTCCTTAGATTTTTGCTTAGGGTTGTGGATTTGTCAGAGAGGGAGAGTGAGGAGGAGGAGAAATCAGGAAAAATGATAAGTGACAACCCTTAGGGCAGCAGTGGTTTTCTAAGAAAAGATCGTAATTCTGTTGAAAATTGCTGGAGCAGAGAGTGCGGTCCAAGTAGGCATATGCAAATTATATGCAGATCACACACGGCCCTCCTATTTTATAACCTGGATGTCCCCCTTGGGAAAATGCTAATGGAGACTAGTGGTCTCCGGCAAGCCTCCCTTGCTGATCTCCAGGAGTCTGGCCCTAATTAACAAGTATTTTCCTGGCAGTGTGGGGCTCCAGTGATCTTAATTTTCATCCTCTTTCCCCCTCCCTCATCTTCATAGCCTGTGGCTGAGCCTCAGAGGGCTCTTCTAATTCAATGGCACATGTTGTGGGGAACATGGCCAGAGTCCTGACCTGGAAAGTTCTAGAATCCTCAGCTAGACCTTACTTTCTATAGGGTTCCTAGGGTCCCAGCCCAGTTGACTGTGAGGGAAGGGGCTGCTTAAAGCATTGGCTGGCAGACTTGTGCATGCATCAGAATGATGTGAAGTGCTTGTTTACGCATTGCTGGGCTCCACCCCAGGGTTACAGATTCACAAGGTCTGGGATGGGCTGGAAAACTGGCATTTCCATTAAGTTCCCAGACCACAGACCTAAACACCACTGGCCTAGGGTGACTTGAAATGTGGTCCCTGGGTAACAGGTTGTTACCAGTCTGTCTAGAAATTAAGAATAAATATTTAGAAACTTTTCTTGAAATGTAATATTGCTACAACATCTAAGTACATGATTTTTCTTCTATTAATTTTTATTTTACTTCCCCAAATTATTGGTCTCTGATAGTTTAGGAGTTAAAAAAAAAAAAAAAAAACAACCAGCAAGTCTTTTGCCACAGATAGCAATTTGGGAACTCTGGCCAAGAGGGGCCAGGCACTCTAGGGCAGTCCTTGGCTGGCAGGAGAACTGGAGTGCCCATCCAGAAACTGAGGCTCTGGGCAGGCTGGGCATGCAGTGGACCAGCTCCAGAAGTGTTTGCCAACGTGTTGGGGGTGGTGGGAGGCTGGGGGAAGGACAGGGTGTTGGTTGTTATGGTGACTGGTGGGGGGGGCAGAAAACTGGCATATAGTGGCTGAGGGCTGGGCACGGGCACCGTGGAGACTTGTCCTGCCCTCAATGCCAGTTGAACCCCTGTAGAAAAACAATGGGGAGGATGGAGCTAAGCAGCTGGCCCCACTCCAGACCCCCTGCCCTGCCTTGGGGATGGGTGGACCTAGGGGCAGGGAGCAGGGTGGGGGCTGCACTGGTCAGAACCGGCTCAACCAGAGTGCCTTTGTTTGTACATGGTAACTACGTGTGCGCGTGTGTGCATGGCCTTTCACAGATGGCAACGATACATTGGTTGGTGCCTCACAGGTACCTCTTGCTTCAAGCAAAACCAGCATCCAAAAGCTTCAAAGTAGAAAAGGGGTAGATTGGCGGAGGGTGATAAGGCTAATTTTTTTTTTTTTTAAAGATTAACTGTAGGAGTCTCTGCTACATAAAAAATTGTACCAAAAAGTGTAGTCTCCTCCGGCGTCCAGGACAGCTGTTTGTGTAAAGTAAGGGATACCTGTTCTTACAGAGGAAGGTGGCAGAATCTAAAGGTGGGTACGACTTTAGATGGCCTTGTAAATTGCTTGGAAGGCTCTAACGGCAATAAATGCCGCCTTAATAAGTAGTTGCAGCTCGATGGGATCCGGCCTGAGTCTGGGACTTGGCAGCCTATTTTATCGTTGCCCCTCAGCAGCCCCCTAGCCTGGGGCCGGTCCTTTCCAGCCAGGAGAGAAAGTTTTGTGATTCCGGCCTGCTGTCTTTGTAGATAGTGTTTGACATTTTATGGTGACAGTGTGAGAAGTAATTAGTTGTCTTGTGCCTTTGGGCGTCCGAGGAGGCCACTGGCTCTCCAGGCTTGGAGTCATAGAGTGCAGAGCCTGAAAGGGGCTTAGCATTCATCAACCCCTCATTTTATAGGGTGGAAACTGAGGCCCTGGAGGCCCCGAATCCGCCCCGAGTGGACCTTGTGTTAAGGCAGGCAGTGGGCCTATTGTTGGAGGCTTACCATGTAATTAATGGGGTTTGGAGCAATTACACGGACAGTAAAGCCCCTCGTTTGTTTCTTGTGCCAGGCCCGAGATTCCTTAGGAGGGTGGAGCAGGAGGGTGGAGGGAAGGTGGTAAGAAGGTGGCAGATAGTTGGCAGATAGCTCTTGCCAGGCCTGCTCCGTGGAACCCGCTGGCTTACGTTTTTATACTGTGCTCCTCGGAGGATTCCGGCACACCGTGAGTATCAGCACGAGGTGCCCCACCTACTTTTTCTCTGGGGCTAATTCTTGTTGGCTTTTAATGCTGGGCTGTAAGGAGCCTGCTCTTCTATTTCTTCTCTTTTTTTTTTTCAAGTGAACACTGAGTAAGAAATCATGAAAGTTGGCATCATTCTAGGGTGGGGGTTCCTGCACCTTCCTGGGCCCTGGGGACAGTTGTTGAGGCAGAGCTGGAAGTCACTGACTGGGGAGGGGAGTGGGGACCTGGGCTGATGAGATCAGCACACTGAATGCTTGCAGCTCTGTGGGATTCCATGTCAGGCCCCTGAATTCACCCATTCAGTCAACAAGTATTTACTGAGCATCTATTATTTCCCAGGCACTGTGCTAACTGCTGGCAATGTATGGCGGTGAAGGCTGCCCAGCGGTGTGACTGCACTTAATGCCACTGAACTGCACACTTGAATACTTGAGTGGGAAATTTCACGTTGTGTATATTTTACAATGATAAGGATAAAAGAGAGGGAGAGAGCAAAATAGGATAAGGTCCCTGATTCCCGGAGGGTGCTGGTCCTTTGCAAACTCCCTGACAGGACCTGGAGCCTGAAGAGTGGGGGTTAATGGCCACCCATGGAAGGGGTCAGTGGGAGACCCTGGGAGGCCGGAGTGCCCAGGGTAGGCTGAAGACGGGGCGTCTCGCAGGAATCACCCAACGGCATGCTCACGAAAGGAGCTGTCTGTGCAACAGAGGATGCTGTCTTTAAATACATTTCTTGTGAAAACATGTTTTTGAGATGTCGTCCCCACAGGGCCAGTGCTCAGACTTGGCTTTTCTGTTGAAACTACTGTTTGTTCACAGAAATTTTAAGTGGTGAAAACCTTGGCGCTGCAACCATGGTGACACCCCGGAGCTCAGCTTCTAGTTTTCTTCTTTCTGGAATGTGTTCCTGAGAGTTTCTTTTTCTTTTTCAAAAACATGGCTGGCGTGGGGACTCCACAGCCTCATGGTTTTCTTGTTGCTTCCTGTGGATTGGCCATTCATGCCTGTGCCACGGTGCTGGGAGCCTGGATGGTGACCTCTGGGCCTCAGTTTCTCCATCTTAGGAGGCTGGGAGCGCTTGTGATTGGGGGACGTGGCCTGGCCTGCAGTCCCTCTTGTAACTCACCTTGTGTGTTACCACTCATTTGAGTATTAGCTCCTCCTAACTTCCAATGAAACATGCGATGCGGTTTAACATTTCCCACCTGTCAGTGTTCTCACGCGCGTCACCAGGAGCAGGGCACCTCCTCTTCCTCTGCTTGTCGTGTCTCTTATGGTGCCAGGCACATGGCTGGTGCCCTGCAGACACTCGGTTGATTGAGCAGTCTGTCTGTAAAGCCACGGTCTGAGGGGTATTTCCGAGGGTAACCTTTTTAATTTGCCCGCAGAGCCACCACACTCCCATCCTTTGAGCCAGGAGCATTCGGGGCGGGCCTGTCCTGCTTGAATCCAACATTCCCCAGTAGGTCTTTTACGATTTCGTTTTGGAACCTTAAGCTCCGGCCTCTTCAGATGGTCTCAGGCAGTCCATGCCAGGTCACCCAGCAACAGCCATTCAGATAATTACACGGGTTTCAAATTGTTCACCACTTTACGTCCTCAAAGCAATTTCAGAATCAATTTGAGGTTTGACAGGGAGCCGGTGGAGGCCTTGCAGCCCAGGGATGGTGCGTGGGTCCTGCTTAGCGCTTGTTATCATTCCAGCGGCAGGATCCGAGCACCTGGGGAGTAGGCCGCTGTCCTCTCTTGCCACTCGGGAAAGAAAAATCAATCAATCAATCAATGAGCACACACCTAATTAAAGGTAACAAAGGCTCTGGGCTCTTCCTCCCTCCCTGTGCTGTCAGGCCTGCAGAGCGCCAGAAGGAAAACCAGCCTTGTCTCAAACAGGATTCAAATAAAGTCCTGGTGTCAGAAATCAAATCTAGCAAGACTATCTTTTTTTAACAACAGGTCCCTACCCCATTCTGGAGTGGAGAACCCCTTCCAAGGTGCAGCCTTAACATGGGTCTAGATAGCTCCTCAGCTCTCAGTAGAATAAGGACCCCAGGCTGCCCTTGTTTTGTGAGCAAGTCAACCTAACCCCTCGTGCACTGGAGAACAGTAGGAGAGGCAGCCTGGCGTATCCTCTGTGCCCCGCAGGCCCTGCACACAGAGGCTGCAGAGTGTGGTAGTCAAGGTGTGGGCTCCAGGGACCGATGGCCTGGGTTCCTTCCTGGCTCTGCCACTCAGCACTCCAACCCCCACCCTGGCTGGGGAACCCAAAGCTAGTTGCCCCAAGACCTTCATCTGCAAAATGGGAGCAGTCATAGCTCCCATCTCTGGAATCATGGAAGGATTACACAAATTACTCTGTGTGAAAACAATACCTGGCCCAGACTAAGGTCTTGTTATTCGTATCACAGAACCATTTCCCTAACCAGCAACTGGTAAAGCTATTCTTTACTTTGCAAGGGGCAAGATAAGTTTATTTTTGGTTCTACTTTGCAGTGGGAAGATAGAGGCCCAGAGGTGAGTTAACCCAGGTCACAAAGCAAAGTGGATGTGGAGAGAGCCTGGGATTGAGGCCCGGTCACCCCCTCCTCCCAGTCTCTCTGGGGTCTCGTCTCCAACCTTCTAAGGAGCCTTGCTGAGATCTTTCACCCCAATCTCTAGTCTCATGGCCAATATAAATTCGAAACAGCAGCCCTGTGCTGTATTTTGTATTTTAGCTTCTTATGCAGGAGGAATGAACTTGCAGAATTTCAGGAACTTCTCTTGGGTCAGCCAGGTATTTGGGGAGGGCCCTGCTGTCACAGGGCTTCTGAAGTGGCTCAGTGGTAAAGAATCTGCCTGCCAGTGCGAGAGATGTGAGTTCGATCCCTGGGTTGGGAAGATCTCTTGGAGTAGGAAATGGCACCCCACTCCAGCATTCTTGCCTGGAGAATCCCATGGACAGAGGAGCCTGGTGGACTACAGTCCATAGGGTTGCAAAGAGTTGGAGGTACTGAGTGTCTGAGTATGCACACTGCTGTCACACAATGTGGCATTATCTTTTCAGTCTGTACTCCCCACCGACCCTGCCTTGTAGATCCTTGGGATTAAAAGGATCATCAGAACATCTGAGATCTTGTCCAAGGCAGGCTGGGAGTCTATGGTCATTACCTTTTATTTTGGAAACCTAAGAGTAGGCTGTTAGAGCTAACTTATCTTCTCCCCCTCCTCCAGTCTACTGAGAGAGCCGGTCATGAGCTAGATGCAAACAGCATCACTGGGTACCTGGAAGTCATGAAATTCAAAGACAGGTTCCCACAGTGGTTGCAGATTGGCCCTATTGCCCGGGTGCCGGCTGAGGGCCTCCTGGTGATAGGAAGGTGAAGGTGAGGCATGGAAGCTTTTGCGAGGGGTTATGCATGCTGTCCGGCTAGCACAACACTGCTTCTGTTCTCCCATTTCTTGCATCATTCCCAGCACCAGTGAACATGAAGGGGACACTAAGCTCTAAAAGCAAAACACTGTGCTTGGCTTATGGGCTCTGGGGTTACCCAGGGAAGTGGATCCTGATGCACCCAGACTGGAGGGTACATTCACAGGTTGAATCTGCAGACAGCGAACAGTAGTGGTTCTCACACACCGGCCGGGGCCAGAGCTTTACTGGGACTTGGTGTCGCTCTCAGCAAACTGGAAGTCAGTTTTGCAGTGTGGTTTTTGGAAAGGGCCTTTGTGGAGGGATGTCGAGAGGTTCAAGTTCAAATTCAAGCATCCCCATCCGGCCTAGCCACTGCTAGTTTACCGCGATAACGCAGACATCGATCTGGCTGGACTTCACCAGCTCTCTGTTATCGTACATGCAGCGAAGAGAAAAATTATTATTTTACCTGCTGGCATTAGTGCTCTCCTAGGGCAGAAACTGCTTTCACTTAAGAACTACCTTGATAGGTCATTCGGGTGAGAGATGAGGCCTTGAGGCCATGAGCAGAAAGAGAAAAAATAGAGAAGTCCTCTATAAATACAAGCAGAAATGGTGGGAAAGGAGGGAGAGAGGGAGGGTCCTGGCTGGAGGCTGGGACTGAGTTCAGGGAAGTGGCCGAGGGAGTGTCAGAGAACGAGAGGCATCTGCTCTTTAGTTTAACATTCCTGGTGACAGTGACGTGTTAGTCTCTCAGTCGTGTCTGACTCTCTGCGATCCCCTGGGCTGTAGCCCGCCAGGCTCCTCTGTCCAAGGGATTCACCAGGCAAGAATACTGGAGTGGGTAGACATGCCCTTCTCCAGGAGAGCTTCCTGACCCAGAGATCAAACCTGGGTCTCCTGCATTGCAGGCAGATTCTTTACCTTCTGAGCCACCAGGGCAGCCCATGGCCCTCCCCATCTCCTCTCAGCTGTGTCTCCGTTGGTGTCTACTCCTCAATGACCGGTGTGTGTGCCAAGAGGGGCTGGGCCTCCTGCGTGGGGACGACAGGATAGAGCATCCTCAGTTGGCAAAAGAGGGGGAGGAATTCTGTTATAGATCTGTGTGGGGATAACAAGGAATCAAGGGGGGCAGGTCAAGAGATGGCAGGGGGAGCCCATCTTTGCAAGATGGGATGAAAGCTGCTTTTCAGATGTTTTCTGAAGCATCGGGTCTTTATTCCCTTAAGGCCTGTCCGTCAGGGTGCTGGCTGGTCTCCAGGAGGGTCGCTGGTGCCTTCCTCTCAGCTGGGAGCCATGGCGAGCACTTTCCATCACTGCCCCCCAACCCCTGTTCTCCTAAGCCAGCAAAGACAGAGAAATCAAAACAGAGCCTCACCACGCAAAGCCAGTGTAAGCTGAGATCTGGTAGAAAACAGCCAAGGCTTCTCACCCAGCATCATCCTGGTCAGTCTCTTTTCCCACAGTCTCCAGGAGAGCTGGCCATCCAATCTCTACTCAGATGTTCCCAGGACCAGGGCTCATCGGGCTGGAGGGCAGACCGTCCCGCTCTCAGACAGCTCGCTGTCAGGGGGTTCTTTGTGAGATCCAGGCACATTCTGTACCTACTTCCTGCCCCCCACCTCCCCACGCACCTCCCCAGCCGCTCATCACGGCTTGGCACTCAGACCCGCCTTCTGCATAGACATCGCTCCCTGTGGCTGCGACTGGCTATCCTGTCCTTAGAGTCCTTTTCTGGCTCAGTCTCTCCTGTCCCTCCCCCTTCCTCATCTGTCCTGGGTGTCTGGGTGCCCAACAACAGACTGATAATAGCATTCCTTGCTCAGGACAAGTAAGTAACATTATCAGGTCGGCATTATTCGGAGGGCATTTGCCGTGGATGGTCAAGAATGTGATTTTTTTTTCTTTTAATTTTCTGAAAACTTCCTAAAAGATAGATTGTGCCCAGCCTGCGCCCTGTCTGAGGTGTGTCTTCAGCTCAGGAACATCACTGTTTGTAACACACAGCTGTCTCATGGGCTCCTGTCCTGTCCCTGGCCTGGCGGTGCCCCTCTCCCCACCTTGCTGTGCTGCTCCTGGCTCCCTCTGCCCATCTGCTAATTCACAGCAGCCTTCCAGGGCTAGAGGGTGGACAGAGCAGGCATTGCTTAAATCTTATGGCTTGAAAGGAACTGGGGTGGCTTCCTCTACCTCTGCCCCTGCCCCCAACATTTTTGCTCCCCTATTTCTTTTCTGGATGTCACTCATCCCTTGGAATTGTTCCTGATCCTGCCCCACCCATCTCCAGCCCTGGATCTCTCAGGGAGTCTGAGTGCTAAGTCGCTTCAGTTGTGTCCAACTCTTTGTGACACCAAGGACCGTAGCCTGCCAGGCTCCTCTGTCCATGGGATTCTCCAGGCAAGAATCCTGGAGTCAGTAGCCGTTTCTTTCTCTAGGAGATCTTCCCCACCCAGGGATGGAACCCCGGGCCTCTTCTGTTTCTGCATTGGCAGGAGGGTTCTTTACCATTGGCTCCACGGGTTCAATCCCTGGTCTCTCTCAGGAAGCCTTCCTGCTTAATATCTGCCTGGAGCATAGAAAGAGCCCTGCCCTGGGGCTGGGAGACCAGTGTTCTCATCCTGGCCCTTTGGCTTACCAGCTCTGTGGGCTCAGGACTTCAGTAGCATCAGGTGGAAAATGAGATTGAGTTAGATGTCCAGCTCTGACAGCGTATGGTTTCTACTCTGGGCAGAAACATCTGGTTTCCTCTGCTGGAGCCCGTACACTCCCTGCCGGTAAATTCCCATTTCATGAAGTAGACGGGAGTTCACAACTCATCTGCCAGGCGAAGAGGACAGATGTAAACCTGAAACTTGTGAAATATCCAGCCGGGGATTTGCAACTGGCTTGCACAGTTAGTATCACCGCGGGAGCTTCTAAAACACCCAATGCTCAGGCCCCACCCCCAGAGAGTCCGATTCCCTTGGACTGGGTAGGCTCATCTTCATGTATGCAGAGCCCCTCAGGGGATCCTAAAGTCTAGCAGAGTGAGAGCCCCCGATCTAGTGCCTGCTGCCGGGTCTGCTGCTGGAAGTGTGGTTGTGGACACAACAGTGCAGGGGCTTGTTAGACATGCAGAGTCTCAGGCCCCACTCTAGACTCCCAACCAGGAGGTGCATAATAGCAAGGCTCCAGGAGACTCCTATGCTGTTTAACATTTGAGGAGCATGGCTTTTACCGCATAAGTGGTCTTTGAGGATTCCCTTTGCCTATAATATGGGCTTCCCTTGTGGCTCAGCTGGTAAAGAATCTGCCTGCAATGGGGAAGACCTGGGTTCAACCCCTGCGTTGAGAAGAGCCCCTGGGGAAGGGAAAGGCTACCGACTCCAGTATTCTGGCCTGGAGAATTCCATGGACTGTATAGTCCAGGGGGTCCCAAAGAGTCAGACAAAACTGAGCGACTTTCACTTTGCCTATAATATATACATTACTTTTTTTTTAATTGGGTTGGCCAAAAAGTTCATTCAGGGTTTTCTGTAACAGTGTATGGGAAACCTGAAAGAACTTTTTGGCCAACCCAATAAAAGCAGCCATAGATCCATTCTGGCTGTGGGTGTAGTTGTGGCATAAAAAATTTGTATCCAGTGTCAGTTAATATTGATGTGTTATATCTACAGATACAATATCTATGCTCTATTTTCACTTTTCAAAGGAGCTGAGCTCTCTTCCCCTTCCCCCAGGGTCTTTGCACGTGCTGTGTTCGGTCTGGTGTTTCCCATCCTCCTTCTAGACTCTGTCATCCTCCTTCTTGCCCAGCTCACTCCTCCTCACCCACAGCTGGACCTACTGGGACCTTTTTGTGGGATCCACATCCTTGTCCACCCTGATCTCCCATCCCATCCATCTCTCTTCCTGTCTCTCTCGTTTTTTGAGCCCAACAATGACAACCCCCTGGGTGGTCCGGTTGGTGGTGGTGGTGGGGAATGAAGCCTGGCGGTGAGGAGATCTAACTTCAGGATCCGCTTTATGTCTTCACCTCTTTTGTCACTTTCTTTGTTTTCCTCATGCTTTTGCGAGTGTCCACCTCGTGGGGATCAAATAGGGTAATGGGTGCTAAGATGCTTTCTGAAGTATGAAGGATCTACAGTTTACATAAATCATAATCATTCTCATCAGTGCTGATGGCAGGGAATGGATGCTCCAGGGAGCGGTGAGAATGTGATGAGTGAGGAAAGCACAAATCCTTTGCTCCGTGACAGTGGAGACGCATTTCTGTCCCCAGGAGCGCTGGGCACCAAGTGCTTAACGGAGGTCACACTGCAAAGGCCCGGGAGAACCTCTCCCTCTTCTGAGTTCCCTCTGCCCTCGTTCCCATCGCCAGTGGTCACCCTCTCAGGGCCCCGTTTTCTGCTCCTTGCCCTGCCTGCCTATCCTTGGGGCAGGGCCTCTGGGGGACTGAGCGCCCCTGTCTGTGCCTTTAGAGGAGGGTAGAAGGGGAGCTTGAGCAGGGGAGCCGGAAAGGTCTCTGTGTCCTCAGAAACCACACGGCAGTTCTGAACTACTCGGCCCAAGCTGCAGAGCAGAAATGCATGTGTGGACAGAATGACTGCTTTTGTTCTGCTCTTCTTCTGATAAGAGCCCAAGCGCTGGAGGACAGATCTCCAGAGCTCAGGCAGGATCCAGGGACCTGGGCGCAAGCAGGGGAAAGGGGCCCAGACAGGACCAGCGACTGGGAGTTCCTCACTCCCACCGTGGCCCACACTTGCTGTGGCCTGGCCCTGCTCGGAGATGCGGGTCCCCCTGAGGGCTGTGTTGGAACCAGCCTGTTGGGCACCTTGGCCCGTGACACCCCATCTCTGGTCTCAGTTGCCTTGTTTGCAAATGATGAATGTGGGGCCAGGATGGTCTTCAGGTGCCCCGGCTCTGCGTGATGATGGTGCAGCACTGGTCTGGGCCACCAGCCGAGTGCAGACCGTGGAAACTCCCTGCAGGTGCACTTCCCAGTCTGGAGGTCACTGTGAGGGTAGGCGGGCCTTAAACAACCAGGTGTAGGATGCTGGGTGGCCCTCCGAGCCCCGGTCATCTCCCCCAGGGAAGAAAGGCCAGTGCCCTCAGAGGGACGAACAATGGCAGGTCTGTCCCCAGCTCCAGGTTATAGCAAGACAGACAGGCAGCCTCATCCCCAAGCTCCTCCCTTGATAGTGGAACGCTTAGTGACGATAAAGAAAAGAGATGGAGTTTGCATTTCGTATATAATGTGCAACATCAGCCATACCAATATTAAGGCACATATTTTCATTCAGGACCTCCTCTGAAGCAGCGAAAAGCCTGACCCAACCCAAGTAACATTTTATCCTCATAATGAGCATGTAAACAGAAGGAGGATTCATGAAGTTAATGTTTCTGCCTTCCTGCAGGGACATTAGCAGGCATTGATTTTCGGCTGTGATATATGCCACTTGCAATGGCTTCTGACTGAAGGGGACAATGCTATTTGGGAGTCCACGAGGTTTAAAACATCCACAATTGCCTGGTCTCACAGCAATGCCAAGTGCTGCTCTAATAGCCCCTCATTTGTTAGAGTAACAGGGAAGTGACTGTGAATGCCTGCCGTGTCCAGACAGACTGCGGGCTGGCTCTCAAACCACCGAGCACATCCCTAGCCCAGAAGGGATTTCCTTAAGTGGGAGGGGGAGCCCAGGCAGAGGGACAAGCAGGGAAGTAGGAGACTGTAGACAGCAAGTGCCTGATAGAACTTCCCTCTGCGTGGGGGTCGGGGCGAGGGATGGAGGTGTGGGGAATAGGACCAGGGTCGTGGCTGCAGGGCTCCAACCACAGGTGCAACATCTTATTTCTAAAAACAAAACCCAAAGGCAAACACAGCATGATAATAAGTTATGATGATGCTGTTGTTTAGTCGCTAAGTCATGTCCAATTCCTTTGCAATCCCATGGACTGTACCCCACCAGGCTCTTCTGTTCATGGGATTTCCCAGACAAGAACACAGGTGGGTAGCCATTCCCTTCTCTGCGGGATCTACCCGACTCAGAGATCACACCTGAGTCTTCTGCATTGGCAGGCAGGTTCTTTACCCCTGAGCCACCTGGGAAGCCCTGTGATGATGCTAGTGGTGGGTTCAAGGATGTTTGTTTTATGACGCACTACTTGTCAGTTTATTTGGAATATTTTTATGATTAAATAGAAATGTAGAAGAAAACAGCAAGGTACAGAGTAGTTTGTGTAGTAAGCCACCATCTGTGAAGAAAAGATTTCCCTTGGGACTATGCTGGCCAACCGCAGGGTGTCCCTCGGAGGACGTGGGCAACAGAGGTCCCTTCTGCACACATTACAAGACAGATGCTTTTTTTTCCACTGTGTCCTTTCATGCTTTCTGGATGTTGTGCATGCTCAGTTGCTTAGTCCATTCCAGGCTTCTCTGTCCATGGGATTCTCCAGGCAAGAATACTGGAGTGGGTTGCCATTCCCTTCTCCAGGGGAATCTTCCCAACCCAGGGATCGAACCCGAGTCTCCTGCTTGGCAGGCAGATTCTTAACCACTGAGCCAGCTGGGAAGCCCCTGGATGTTGTATTATGCCCTGTAATACCTAATTTTAAAAAATAATATGATTATATCCCCAAGTTAAGAAAAGACTCATATGCAGGGGAGAGGGAGAAAATAGAAGAAATTTTAAAGGAAAAAAAAGAAAGAAGAAAGTGATTCATGAGATGCTGTAACTCAGCCTGTGCGCTCAGCAGGGAGGTTTACCTGAGACCCTTAGAGGCTCCCCGGTGAGGAGCTCCTGGGATGCAGCTTCTTGCGAGCACAGGAAGGCAGCTTGGAGCAAGAGACTGTCTGCCAGGCTGCACAGGGCACGTGGGAAGCCCTCTTCCCGCTCCTGTCCTGCAACAGCCCTGGGCCCCCCAGGAATCCAACAGGCTACTGCTGGGCTGGTGGTCTAGCACGGAGGTAGAACGGAGTAGGGGAGGGAGGGAGGGGGTTGGTAAGGTCCAGGCGACAGGTTCTCCTGGGAAGGAGTCCCAGCCCCAGCAGGGTCCTTGGTTGGAGGGAACGCAATGACCTGGACACGGCTTCCTTCCTGGGCACTGCCTGCTGGGTGCCAGCGGAGGGAAGGGATCGAGGCAGCCCAGCAGATGTGACTGACACCTGATCCCCAGGCTGTGACCCCAACTGGCCCAGTGCAGCACCCCTCCCTGGGATTTTCAGATATTCAGAAGTGGACCCCTTTCCCACGCGCCTCGCCCCACCCACCCCTTCAGCCTTTGACTTTCTGCACCTGCTGGCAGAGTTCAGGCTCAGAGGAGTGGTCAGATGGGGTGGGGCATTTCTCTGGGAGTGGTCCCAAGCCTGCCACCTAGAATTTAACTTCCTTGTAGATTTGCGACTGCTTTAGGCCTCTTGAACCATTCCAACCCCAAACTGGGCCAAGTGCCTGGAAGAAACTCCAGGAAGATTTGTTGAATTGAATTTGACCACTGAGAGCAGCTGACTCCCTCAAGCTAAAAACATTGTAGCCTGAATCTTCCTGGGCTTGGGTCCCAGAAGGCGAGCCGGGGAAGGGATAAACTTCCACTCGCAGCCATCACTGAATCCCCACCCCCCGCACCTCCTCACTTACACAGAGGAAGCGTCCTGGAAGGAGCAGTGGGCTGGAGGGAGCCTGGGAAACAGGAGTTTGGTCCTACCTTTAGTCAAACAGGACACTGAAATTTGTCCCCCATGATGGGGTGGGGGGAATGGTGATAGCCATCAGGCAGGACAACTGCTTTAAAAGTGTGGCCCCTGGACCTGTCGAGTCAGGGTCTCTTGAGAGCTTATTGGAATGCACATTCTCAGGACCCACCCTGGACCCAAAGGAACATGGGTGGGGCCCGGTGCGCCGTGTTTGCCAAGCCTGCAGGTCATCCTGAAGGCCAGTGGAGTCTGAGACCTGGGCTTCTCCCGGGTGAGGAAGGAGGGCAGGGCCAAGTCGGGTTTAAAGAGTTGCCTGAGTGTGGCTGACCTTTACATTCAACCCTAGAACACCCTTTCATCTGCCAGTTTCACCATGAGGAGCAGACGCCTGAACCACGTCTCCCACTGCTGTCCTGCAACAAGCTTGCGGTGGGTGGAGACCAGGTCTCCAGTCTGCATTCCTATTCAAAGCTGGCTTAAGTGGTATCAGTGAAAACCATGATGGTTAATGCCAGGGTGTTGAGTGCAGGGAACATTACAGACTCTGAAGGGAAGGGTCTGAGTTGAAAATCTGGAAACCAATAGCTCACTCAATGGACCTGTGGAGCAAAGATAACCCTTCCTGCCACACTCACGGAGCTGCTCTGAAGTCAGCTGAAATAACTGCCTTGTGGGCGCCAATGGTGGGGGTTGAAGGCTCTGCGTGGGGACAGACAGTGACCAGGGAAGGCCCAGCCTTGCAGAAGCCAGAACCCAGGCAGGTCAGCGGAATGCTTGCCCTGATGGGAGGGCCTCCTCCATGGAGGGTGGCAGGGAGCTGAGTCCATCTCAGCAGGCGGAGAGCCATCTGCCTGGCACAACCTTGTTGCAAGTGGCCTTGCTCCGGGCTGCACCCAGCTCCTTGGAGGAGCAGGGACGACTGGGAATTGTGCTGCCTTCCCAGCACCCGAGCCGGAGGAGCTGGCCTGGGGCTCCTGTCAAGGGGATCGGCATGTGGAGGCCCGTGTTATAATGTGAACCAACCTAGGAACAGCAAAACCCACCTGGGAACAGGGCCTGGGGGGTGGAGGGAAGTGTGCAGGATTAATTTAATTAAGTCCTGCTTTGGGGACCAGGCTAAATTTAGCAGCTGCCTAGGCTGCTGGTTTGACTCCTTCCTGCCACTCCCTCCCATCTGCCCATCGTGAGTCCTGCCGGTGATTAATTCAGAATTCCAGGCCGGGATGTGCAGACCGCATGTGCGTGTGAATTGCTTAGCCCAGCCCACGCCTCTGCTAAGGTTTTCTTCTGGGTCCCAGGGGCTGGTACATGCTGAAACACTGGAGCAACGCCCACCCTCCTCAAGGGAGATGGACGCTTTGTCCCTCCTAATGACTCCTGCGGTGGCCGTAGCTCCTTGCCGAGAAAGCACAGCTGCCGTGGGCCTGACTCTCTATCTTCTTTCGTGACATTGTTCTCAGGGGAGCTAAAAATGTGGATAAAGGGTAGTAGCTTTCTGGACGAATGACTGATACTGCTACACTGCTGAGCCTGCCTCTCTTAGCAGGTAGGTGAGAGGGTCTTTTGCTACAATTTTTCTTCCAATTCTACACTTTTCCCCTTTAATGATTCATACTTGGTCTCTTTAATCTTCCAACTATTTTTTCTCCTGATTACCCTCCTCCTTATTTGGGGCCATTCTGAAGTTTATTAATATCTCTACCAGATTGAAAAGGAGCGTCAAAAAGAGAAGGAAAAGAGATAGGAGGTGATATGACTACTAATAAATACCAAATGACAATTTATGGCTTAGAACTTCTTTTGTTCATTTACCAAATCTTTATTGAGGGTCTACAGGCATTTGGGGCTTCCCAGATGGTGCTAGTAGTAAAGAACCCACCTGCCAATGTAGGAGACATAAGAGACATGGGTTCGATCCCTGGGTCAGGAAGACCCCCTGGAGAAGGGCATGGCAACCCACTCCAGTATTCTTGCCAGGAGAACCCCATGGACAGAGGAGCCTGGTAGGCTACAGTCCATGGGGTCACAAAGAGTCAAACACGACTGAAGCGACTTAGCACACACACATTTGGAACACATTAAGCATTTGGGAAAGACCCTGATGCTGGGAAAGATTGAGGGGAGAAGGAGAAGGGGGCGACAGAGATGGTTGGATGGCATCACCGACTCAATGGACATGAGTTTGCGAAACTCTCAGAGACAGTGAAGGACAGGGAAGCCTAGAATGCTGCAGTCCATGGGGTCACAAACAGTGAACACGACTTAGTGACCAAACAACAACCGGTATTGTGCTAACACGGAAGCTGCAGTACTGAGCCAGATACACTACCTACCTGCAGGGAGTTGGCCATCTGGTGAGGTTAGACACAGAAAAGTCAGTTACAGCTGCGTGATGTGTCAGCATGGTGCCAGTGTCAACACAGTGCCAGCCTCTGGGTGAAGGATCAGTAATTAGCAGTGGGCTTGGTAGTAGCAGTTGATTTCAGTGCTTCATGCCATGAGCTAAGCACAGCAGTTGAAGTCATTAGAGAGCTTTCTTTTTTCCCACTTTACTGTTTTCATACAGCTTCTTGGGCTCTTTTCTCCAGTCCCTGTATCAAATCTTGGGTAGGTCCCCTCCCATTTCTGGTTACACCCAGGTAAAAGAGCTTCATTTTCAAATATTGAAAGTCCACCCCATTTAAAAACCCTAAGCTCCATCTCTCATTCCGTGTTCAGTTGCAGCCTCCTTGTCCACCCCTGACTCCCCTTAGGTCCCCGCCCAGGTTTGGTATCTGCAACGGATGGTATCTTTTTTCTCTGCTTCCCCCTTCTCTTCCGTCATGCCAGCTGCCGTTTCTGGTCTCCCCAAGATTGGCACAGGAGGAAGGAAGTTTGGAGGGATAAATCAGAGTCCTCTGTAGCTAATTCTGATATAAAACTGGGCCCCTCTGGGAAGTGGTGTCTGAATATAGGCTGTTTCTCTTCTACCTGATTTGAGGGGTATGAGCAGCTTAGAGATGCTCATGGTGAAAAGCTTTGGAGTCAGACAGGCCTAGTCCCAAACGTCATTCTGCCCTCACTAGAGGTATGACCTTGGGTAAGTGACTTAAACTCTCCAGTCTTAGAATGGAATAGTATGCCTGCTTCCCAGAAGGATTATGGACGTGCTTGGTGATGGATGTACAATGATGGAGATATTGTGAGTGTGTACATAGCAGATGGTAGCCAGTTTTCAGAGGCTGAATCCCCTTTCTAGAGTTTTCCATAGCAGAGGTCTAGCATCCTCAGGTCTGAGTTAGCCCTGCCCCCAGACTCCAGCAGCCTTGACCAGTGCCCCCTCGCTGCTATATTCCCTTTCCAACCCCCTCCTCACCCACACAGGGAGCCCACTTGTTCATCAAGCGCACTGGAAAATAACTTTGACTGCAGTGATCAAAATGGCTGTGGTGATGGAATGGGGCCGTATTTTGATTAGTCCTAGGTCTATGAATATAAGTGATTGTAGAGCCCTTTCCACATCCAGAGTGCCATCTAGACATTAGGATGGTTTCTGCAACTACCAGGTCCAGAAGCCACCATCCCGGCGAGTGAGGAGGCCATGGGTCTCAGGAGAATGGGCTGCATCCAGCTTTCTCCTTGGGCGTTTTCTTTGGGGCTGTTGCGGTAACTTCTGAGAATCTATCGGATTTTAATCCCCTGGGAGAAGAAGCCTCTTCATGGGAGTAGAGGTTGTTGTTCACTAAATCCAGTCCAACCAGACAGAGGGAGATTTAATGATCTTTGCTTTTCCATTCCTGGAAGTTGACTCCCCAGCTCTCCCTGTTACCTCCCTCCCTGAGTTTGTGGGGCCACCTAGAAGTGAGTTGACAGCAGCTGGTGTAGGAGATAGCCATTTCTATACAAGTGTGGCTACTTTCTGGCCTAAGGCTGCTAAAAATGCCCTGTGTGAGGACCAAAATACTCTTGAAGCAAAGCCCCTAAACTTGGTGGTGGTGTGCTCTTACTAAGGCTGGCTGGACCATCGATCTGAGGGCTCCAGTCTATTTTTTCCTGAAAGCAGGAAGTTCTGTAGTGACTACTGTAGAGTTCAGGCTCAGGAGATGATATCAGGTAGCCAAGGCTTTTGACCCTCCGAACAGATAAATATTACTTGAGGAGCCGCTCGTTTTAGAGGGTCTGGAGAATGTTCTTTTCACTTGATATGTTGGCTTGGGCCAGGGATTTTGATCCTTTCGGCCACACTTTCTAGACGCCTACACGGAGGCGGAGGAGGGCAGCCCCAGGAAGGAAGGTGGCAGGGGAGGAGTGTGAGAGCCCAGGGGCGCCCCTTCAGGCTCTTGTCTTTGCCTTCCTGGCTTCAGCCCCCTGGAGCATGGGGAAGGGGTGTCTCATTGCAAGAACTCCCTGCAAAGAGAAGATGGGGCCTTGCTTTCCCTCAATGGGAAGAGCTCGCAGGCCTGGGAGATGCTGACCTACGATTCAGCTCAGGACATGTTCATTTTCTTTTAATGATAGACCTGCCACCTGCCCAGGGAAGGAAGTACAGACTGTCCCCAGTGTCCCCCTGTGTATTCCTAATGACCTTCACAAACACCTCAGGGGAGCAGTTGTACTCAGCAATCCAGGGTAATTAGGGTCTGCCCTGCAGCAAGTGAATCAGAAGCAGGACACACTCTCCACGAGCATGCCACCACCTGGCCCGGAGGTTGCAAACCCCATCTACCCAGGGGAGTCATTGCCTGCCTTCTTCTCCACACAGAGGCTTGTTACTCTCAGGGGCTTGGTCAGCCCAAAGGGAGCAAGGCTGGAAAGATTTCCCAAGGGTCCTGGCACTGGCCTTTGAACTTAGGAGCACACAGCCCCAGCCAGAAGCCATTCACAGTCCTGTGGATGGTTTAGGTCTCTTTCCTCCACCTTGTGAAAATACTGATAGTTATCATTCATTGAGCATCCACTACATGTTAAATTCTCTAAACGAATGGTCTCGTTGAAAGCACACAACAGCCCCAGAAGGAGGTACTAGCATAACTATTATAACCCTATTTTCACAAGTGTGGAAACTGAGCCTTAGCGAGATTAGGTGACCAAAGAACATGAATCACCTCTCCATACTGCTGTATAGACATCAGTTCAGTTCAGTCCAGTCTCTCAGTCGTGTCCAACTCTTTGCGACCCCATGAATTGCAGCACACCAGGCCTCCCTGTCCATCACCAACTCCCAGAGTCTACCCAAACTCATGTCCATCAAGTCGGTGATGCCATCCAGCCATCTCATCCTCTGTCGTCCCCCTCTCCTCCTGCCCCCAATCCCTCCCAGCATCAGGGTCTTTTCCAATGAGTCAACTCTTCGCATGAGGTGGCCAAAGTATTGGAGTTTCAGCTACAGCATCAGTCCTTCCAAAGAACACCCAGGACTGATCTCCTTTAGGATGGACTGTTTGGATCTCCTTGCAGTCCAAGGGACTCTCAAGAGTCCAAGGGACTTCTCCAACTGTGTTGGAGAAGACCACAGTTCAAAACTCCAACACCACAGTTCAAAAGCATCAACTCTTCAGCACTCCGCTTTCTTCACAGTCCAACTCTCACATCCATACTTGACCACTGGAAAAACCATAGCCTTGACTAGATGGACCTTTGTTGGCAAAATAATGTCTCTGCTTTTTAATATGCTATCTAGTTTGGTCATAACTTTCCTTCCAAGGAGTAAGTGTCTTTTAATTTCATGGTTGAAATCACCATCTGTGTGGATCACAATAAACTGTGGAAAATTCTGAAAGAGATGGGAATACCAGACCACCTGACCTGCCTCTTGAGAAATCTGTATGCAGGTCAGGAAGCAACAGTTAGAACTGGACATGGAACAACAGACTGGTTCCAAACAGGAAAGGAGTACACCAAGGCTGTATACTGTCACCCTGCTTATTTAACTTATATGCAGAGTACATTATGAGAAACGCTGGGCGGGAAGAAGCACAAGCTGGAATCAAGATTGCTGGGAGAAATATCAGTAACCTCAGATATGCAGATGACACCACCCTTATGGCAGAAAGTGAAGAGGAACTCAAAAGCCTCTTGATGAAAGTGAAAGAGGAGAGTGAAAAAGTTGGCTTAAAGCTCAACATTCAGAAAACTAATCATGGCATCTGGTCCCATCACTTCATGGGAAATAGATGGGGAAACAGTGGAAACAGTATAGACATCAGGTTCATTCATTTTAACTGCCGTATATTTCATTGTTTGATATCCACATTGTATCTGTCTTGGATGGTAACTACTGTTATGGTTAGTGTTCACACTCTAGGACCTTTTCTATGCCCAAACATATACATAGGTCCACATAAGGCTGGATCCATAGCTATGTGTATATGTATATGTGCTAGAATGTAAATTCCACATAGGTAGGAATTTTTTGCTTTTTTTTATTGTCTGCAATGTGTATGTATGTGTGTATATGTGCTATGTGTATATGTATATGTGCTAGAATGTAAATTCCACATAGGTAAGAATTTTTTGCTTTTTTTTATTGTCTGCAATGCAGGAGACCCAGGTTCGCTTCTTGGGTCAGGAAGATCCCCTGGAGAAGGAAATGGCAACCCACTCCAGTACTCTTGCCTGGAAAATCCCAGGGACAGAGGAGCCTAGAAGGCTATAGTTCATGGGTTCGCAAAGAGTTGGACATGGCTGAATGACTATCAGTTTCATTGTATCCTTAGCACTTAAAACCTGCCAGGCACATGAATTATTTGCATATGTAAATACATAATTATGTTTTGTGCTGTTTAAAAAATCATACTCCATCTTCTGTAGGTTTCTTCTTGGTTTTCTTTGCCTAACTGAGTAACTTTCCATGACAGTACACGTAGGCCTGCTTCATTCTTTTCCATTGCCGCATAACACTTCATAGATCAGCAGACCATTCTCTTGTTGAAGGACATTTAGGTGCGTCTATTTCTTTTGCTGTTCCAATGCTGTGATTAATATCCTTGAACTCTCCTGACACACAAGTGTGAGAGACTAGAAATGCAGAACTGAAAGTGAATTTGCTGGGTCTTAGGAGACACATGTCTTCATTTACTTATTTGTATATCACTCATTTGCCCTTCAGTGCTTTTTTTTATAGATACAAGGTAAAATTTATTTCTTGAAACAGTTTGTAAAAATCACATGTCCAGGCTTTTACAAAATTGAAGGAAGAAATAGACAAAAACAAAACAAAAAACCCTGGTGAAATGAACTAAAACAAGAAACAGAAAAGAATGAGTTGATCCCTGGATAAACTACTAACCTTGGGGAAAAGTATTTTCTTATAATTCTGTGTGAAATAGAAGAGTAGTTGCATTACATATGACAATAGTTAATAGAAACCTTTAACACAGGAGGCAAGAACTGGGCCACACACTCTGCTAGAATAGATAATTTCCTAAATTGTTATGAGGCTTAGGCAAAGAAACTGTCTTGTGTTTCAACAGAAGTCTTGGACTCATCATTGAGAAAATATCCAGCAGCCAGTTCCAATGCTTTTTAAAAAACAAAACCTAATTACATTCCTAGTAACAATATGTGAACATCCCTACTTACCCTCATCAATGGCTGGTACTGTGCAATGGGTGGGAAGTGGCATCATAGTGTTGGACATAGCTCCAATCATGAACTTCTGATTGCAAAATTCAGACTTAAATTGAAAAAAGTAGGGAAAACCACTAGACCATTCAGGTATGACCTAAATCAAATCCCTTATGATTATACAGTGGAAGTGAGAAATAGATTCAAGGGATTAGATCTGATAGACACAGAGTGCCTGAAGAATGGACAGAGGTTCGTGACATTGTACAGGAGGCAGGGCTCAAGACCATCCCCAAGAAAAAGAAGTGCAAAAAGGCAAAATGGTTGTCTGAGGAGGCCTTACAAATAGCTGTCAAAAAAAGAGAAGCAAAAGGCATAGGAGAAAAGGAAAGATATACCCACTTGAATGCAGAGTTCCAAAGAATAGCAAGGAGAGATAAGAAAGCCTTCCTTAGCAATCAATGCAAAGAAATAGAGGAAAACAATAGAATGGGAAAGACTAGAGATCTCTTCAAGATAATTAGAGATACCAAGGGAACATTTCATGCAAAGATGGGCTCAATAAAAGACAGAAATGGTATGGACCTAACAGAAGCAGAAGATACTAAGGAGAGGTGGCAAGAATACACAGAAGAACTATACAAAAAAGATCTTCACAAGCCACATAATCACGATGGTGTGATCACTCACCTAGAGCCAGGCATCCTGGAATGCAAAGTCAAGTGGGCCTTAGGAAGAATCACTATGAAAAAAGCTAGTGGAGGAGATGGAATTCCATTTGAGGTATTTCAAATCCTAAAAGATGATGCTGTGAAGGTGCTGCACTCAATATGCCAGCAAATTTAGAAAACTCAGCAGTGGCCACAGGACTGGAAAAGGTCAGTTTTCATTCCAATCCCTAAGAAAGGCAATGCCAAAGAATGCTCAAACTACCGCGCAACTGCACTCATCTCACACGCTAGTAAAGTAATGCTCAAAATTCTCCAAGCCAGGCTTCAACAGTACGTGAACCGTGAACTTCCAGATGTTCAAGCTGGTTTTAGAAAAGGCAGAGGAACCAGAGGTCAAATTGCCAACATCTGTTGGATCATCAAAAAAGCAAGAGAGTGCTAGAAAAACATCTACTTCTGCTTTATTGACTATGCCAAAGCATTTGACTGTGTGGATCACAACCAGCTGTGGGAAATTCTGAAAGAGATGGGAATACCAGACTGCCTGACCTGCCTCTTGAGAAATCTGTATGAAAGTCAGGAAGCAACAGTTAGAACTGGACATGGAACAACAGACTGGTTCCGAATCGGGAAAGGAGTACACCAAGGCTGTATGTTGTCACCCTGCTTATTTAACTTATATGCAGAGTACATCATGAGAAATGCTGGGCTGGATGAAGCACAGGCTGGAATCAAGATTGCTGGGAGAAATATCAATAACCTCAGATATGCAGATGACCCACCCTTATGGTAGAAACCGAAGAAGAACTAAAGAGCCTCTTGATGAAAGTGAAAGAGGAGAGTGAAAAAGTTGGCTTAAAACTCAACATTCAGGAAACTAAGATCATGGCATCTGGTCCCACCACTTCATGGGAAATAGGTGGGAAAACAGTGGAAAACAGTGAGACCCTATTTTTGGGGCTCCAAAATCACTGCAGATGGTGACTGCAGCCATGAAATTAAAAGACACTTGCTCCTTGGAAGAAAAATTATGACCAACCTAGACAGCATATTAAAAAGCAGAGACATTACTTTGCCAACAAAGGTCCGTCTAGTCAAGGCTATGGTTTTTCCTATGGTCATGTATGGATGTGAGAGTTGGACCATAAAGAAAGCTGAGTGCCGAAGAATTGATGGTTTTGAACTGTGGTGTTGGAGAAGACTCTTGAGAGTCCCTTGGACTGCAAGGAGATCCAACCAGTCCATCCTAAAGGAAATCAGTCCCGAGAATTCATTGGAAGGACTGATGCTGAAGCTGAAACTCCAATACTTGGCCACCTGATGTGAAGAACTAACTCATTTGAAAAGACCCTGATGCTGGGAAAGATTTAAGGTGGGAGGAGAAGGGGGTGACAGAGGATGAGCTCTTTGGATGGCATCACAGACTCAATGGACATGAGTTTGAGTAGACTCTGGGAGTTGGTGATGGACAGGGAGGCCTGGCGTGCTGCAGTCCATGGGATTGCAGAGTCAGACATGACTGAATGACTGAACTGAACTGAACTGATGCAATGGGTGGGAAGTGGCATCACAGTGCCTTGACTGGCCAATGAAGTTCAGTCGACAGTTTCCACTTTTTTATTTTTGTTGTTCAGCGGCCAAAGTTGTTTCTAACTCTTCGCAGCCCTATGGACTGTGGCACACCAGGCTTTCCTGTCCTTCACCATCTCCCTGAGTTTGACCAAGTTCATGTCCATTGAATCAGTGATGTCATCCAACCATCTCATCCTCTGTTGCGCTCTTCTCCTTCTGCCTTCAATCTTTCCCAGCATGAAGGTCTTTTCCCATGAGTTGGCTTTTCGCACAGGTGGCCAAAGACTTGGAGCTTCAACATCAGTCCTTCCAAGGAATATTCAGCGTTGATTTCCTTTAGGACTGACTGGTTTGATCTCCTTGCAGTCCAAGGGACTCTCAAGAAAGAGTCCACACCACAGTTCGAAAGGGTCAATTCTTCAGTGCTCTGCCTTCTTTATGGTCCAGCTCTCACATCTGTACGTGACTACTGGAAAGAGCATAGCTTTGACTATAATACCCAGTGATATGTATCTTCTAAACATTTCCTTTTTCAAGTACATAGTAAAACAATTGATGTATATATTGGTCTTTTAACTAGCAACCTCCCTATCTTTTTAATTCTAACACATTGCTGTCACTTCTTTTCGATCTCCGTAGAGGATTGTGTCATTCAAATAGTGGTAGTTTTGTTTCTTACTTTCCAACTTGTACACTCTTTATTTTTTTTTCTTGCTGTACTGTATTTAGCTAGGGATGTCCAGTACAGAGTTGAGCAGAGGCAGAGGTGATAGACAACCTTGTGTTGTTCCTGATATTAAAGGGAATGCTCCCAGGATGTCACCATTAAGTATCATGTTTGCAGTATTAGATGGCCTTTATCAGGTTAGGGAAGCTCATTCAGTTCTTGGCTTGCTAAGATTTTACTCAGAAATAACTGTTAGCATTTTATCACATGATTTCTCCCCTCTTCTGAGATGATTATATGATTAGTCTCTTTTAATCCATTACTCTGGCAAATTACACTAGCAGTTTCTCTCATGTTAAGCTACCTTTCCCAATTCCTTGCAAAAATTTACCTGTATATATATATATATATATATATATATATTTTAAAATATATTTCTATATTTGACTTTATTATTATTTTTTAACCTTTTTTGCATCTTTATTCATGAATGAGGTTGGCCTGCAATTTTCCTTTTTCAGATTTTCCCAGCCTCAAGTTTTCATTAGCCTCACAAAATGGGTTTAAAATAGGCTGTTTTTCTTACACTTAAGATTATGTAGATGGTGAAATGGTTTAATCATTGCATGTCAGATAGGACCTGCCTGTAAAACCATCTGGGCCTCTTGTTTTCTTTGTGGGAAGATTTAAAGTTACTTATTCAATATTTACTGATTATAAGACATGTCAGATTTTCTATTTGTTCTAAAATTCATTTTTGTAGTTATAGTCTTCTAGAAATTTGTCTATTTTACTTAAATTTTCAAATCTATTGACTTAAAGTTCTTCATTATTTTCTTTTGATCTTTCAAAATCCTTCGAGTATCTGAAGTTAGCTGCCCCATACTTTCTTTCTTGATGTTAAGTGATTTTATTCTTCTCTTCCCACTTTTCTATTCAGTTTCACAAAGGTTGGTCTTTTAAAGCAACATTTATTTGCTTTGTTAATTTTCTCTTTTGTATCTTTGTTTTCTGTTTTGTTGATTTCCTATTTTTCTATTCCTCTCTCTATATTCTTTGGTTTTATTCAGTTGATTTTTCTAATTTATTTCTTTATTAATTAACTTCTTTTTATAATATAAGAATTTAAGACTCTATACTTCTCTCCAGTGCTGAGAGCTAAGTTGCTTCAGTTGTGTCTGACTCTTTAGAACCCTATGGACCATAGTCCACCAGGCTCCTCTGTCCATGGGGTTATCCAGACAAAAATACTGGAGTGGGTTGCCATGCCCTCCTGCAGGGGATCTTCCCGACCCAGGGATTGAACCCGCATCTCTTCTGTCTTCTGCATTGGCAGCTGGATTCTTTACCACTTAGCACCACCTGGAAAGCCCCATACTTCTCTCTATGTACTGCTTTATCTGCATCTCATAAATCTGATAGAAAGTATTTTTATTATCATTCAGTTCTATGTATTTAAAAACTTTTATTATAATTTTGTATTTTTAATATAATTTTTAATATTTGTTTTTTAGTTTACTTTTATAACTGATTTCTAATTTAATGACATGAAGATCAAAGAACATGGACTGTTCTTTAGAATCATTTGAAATTGCTTTATATCTCATCAGTTTCTAAAATTTTTCTATGTAAGCCCAAGGTGTTCTCTAATTTGAAGACTTTGAATTTAAAACACTTGTTAATTAATCAAAGTTAAAAGTTCAGAACTTCTCTATTCTTGCTTATTGTATCTGTTTGATCTGTCAATTACTGTGAGAAGAGTTTTAAAATTTCCCACTTTAATGTTGTGTTTGGCTCATTTCTTTCTGTACATTAAAAATTGTTTTCTACACATATTTTGAGGATATTTTATTAAATATGAATTTAGAATTATTATTATATTTTCCTGAGAGTTGAAAGTTTTATTTAGAAATACCTTCATTGACCTATTTGTTGGTAGTAATAGCTCTTATTTTCAGTTTTTTTTGATAATGTCTTCATTTCACCTCCATTCTTAAAAGATACTTTTTCTGGATGCACAATTCTACGGTCTAGTCGAGGATGATTTCCATTATTTTTATTCCATTGTTTTATATCTGGGTACCTTCGTGGATTCTTTACTGTCTGAGCCACCAGGGCCGTGTGCTGCAGTCCATCCCACTGCAAAGAGTCACACACGACTTGGTGGCTGAGCAACAACCATGGCAGACCCAGCTGACAAAGAAGGAGTGCGCAGCCCTCCCCGTTCCCCACGGTCCCCCACCCCGCCCCACCTCCACCTCCTGACACACGCATAAACACGCACTTGATCTTAATGTCCTACACCTCGATGGTCAGGATAACAACAACCACAACCCAACAGAACAGTATTTTTGAGCCTGGGCTTCAAACCAGGAGTCGCAAAGGGCGGTCCCTTCTGTAAAATGAGAGCTATGAGTACTTGTTTATCAGCTCAGGGAATCCTTAAAGACATGTACATCTTCCAAGTGCCGGGAGTGAAAAAACAAACAAAAAATTCACCCACGTGAAAGTGGAATCCCAAGCTGATATCATACTCAAAACAATTAAAATTCTCTCATTAAAGAGAAACACTTGCATTGAAAAAAGAATTTTCTTTTTCTAGAAAAGGACAAAATCCAGGTATCTGCAAGTTATAAGACACACATACAATTTGATGACACACAAAAATTAAGAGCCAAGAGTTGGAAGAGAATAAACAGTATAGATAACAAAATAAAGCTGGTATTGCAATTGTGTAACAATGTAAAGGAGAAGGCAGTGGCACCCCACTCCAGTACTCTTGCCTGGAAAACCCCATGGATGGAGGAGCCTGGTAGGCTG
Source organism: Bos taurus (assembly GCF_002263795.3). Lineage (NCBI taxonomy): Eukaryota > Metazoa > Chordata > Mammalia > Artiodactyla > Bovidae > Bos > Bos taurus. The sequence goes on along the minus strand of NC_037351.1, from coordinate 47,941,935 downwards.
CAGTCCATGGGGTCGCTAGGAGTCAGACACGACTGAGCGACTTCACTTTCACTTTTCACCTCCATACATTGGAGAAGGAAATGGCAACCCAGTCCAGTGTTCTTGCCTGGAGAATCCCAGGGACGGGGGAGCCTGGTGGGCTGCCGTCTATGGGGTCACACAGAGTCGGACACGACTGAAGTGACTTAGCAGTAGCAGCAGCAGCAACAGTGTAAAAAGTAAGGAGAAATAGCATAGATAAAGAAGATCATTGTGTAATGATAAAAGGGACAGTCCACTAGGACGATCATGAATTCTTATGTGCCAGACAACATAGCCCCCCCTAAAGGGAAGCACAATGGAAAGAATGGGAAGGAGAAAAAGACATTCATAATTACTGTAGGAGATTTTTAGCACATCTTGTAGAAATGGAAGATATAAACTTGTAAGGTTATGAAAGGTTCAAATGGGCCAAATAACAGGCCTCAACCAGAGGATCTATATATAAAACCCTGCATCTTACAAGTGGGAAATATGCTTTCTTTTCAGTCACACATTTATAGAAACTGAGCGTGGACAAGGCCACTAAAGAAGTCAACATCACACAGACCACATTCTCTACCATCGTACAATGCAACCGGAATTCAATGATAAAAAGCACTTCCCTCCACCTGTCATGGATGCTGGCACCGTGAGCAAGGCTCAGAGGAGGGCAGGGTAACCTACAGGCAGGATGAAGGCTGGAGGGCATGATATTTCTTAATAGAACTGGATAGCATGTGTGTGCTCCTTTTGTTCGTGACACGAAGGATTACCTGATCATATTTATAGCCTGCATCTTCAGGGCATGCTCAGTGGTCTCCGTCGCAGCTGACTGTCTCAGGGTGAGGTAGACAGGAGAGTTCTTATTATACTCATTTTACACATGAAGGAACGGATAAATAGAGAGAGAAGCTCACCTACCAAGACACTGAAAATTTGTTTAAAAAGCAAATTGTGGAGCTGAGGCTGAATTCGTGTATCCTGACTTCAGATAGGTTGTTCTCCCCAACCACAGCGTGAGCTGTGGTTGATTCACATTCAACTTCAAATCTCACCAAACTGAGGTTCTTGAGAGCAGGCCCTAAACCTATTCAGTACTCTACCCGTGCCTGGCGATGGAAGACTGCAGTACCTGCTTGTTGAATGAATGCAGAATTAAATTATTAATTTCTACACAGGTATTTGCATTTATTTATTTCCAAATAACTCATGTAATAAATGTCATTTGTTGGGAATTTGGGGGGAAAGGGAGAAAGAAGAAATTAAAATCTCCCATAATCCTTTCATTAAATATTTTATAAAACATTTTAGTGGCTGCACAGTAAGTATATACATGCTCCACATTTAGGCTTTTCCTAAATTTTCCCTATTATAAATAATTCTGTGACAGGTACTACTGCACATTTTCATTATTTCCTGAAGATAAATTCCTAGATTGAAATCACTGAGTCAAAAGACATGAAGCTTTTAAAGGTTTTTGATGAATATTTCCAGATTCCCTTCCTGAAACTAATTCGCATTCTCCAACGTAAGAAAGTATCAATTTCTGTGCACCCTCATCAATATTATTTTTCCTTTTTCCTCCTTTTAAAGTAAACTTTTTGTTGAAGTTTTACATACATAGAAAAATGTGCATACACCATAGTTTATGGCTCAAACCAGCATCTAGATCATGACAGAGCATGTTATCAGGATCCCAGAAGCCACCTTCCAGTCATTTTCATGCTACCAAGGGGAACCACTCTCCTTTTAACAGGACCGCTTAGTCTTGAACTTTGTATTTATGCAAGTGAAACTGTGTAGTATTACTCTTTTGTGTCTGTCTGATTTTACTCAACATTGTGTTTGGGAATTCATCCATATTCTTATGTGTAGTGCAGTTTGTTCTTTCTTGTTTCTGTATTGTATTTTGTTATGTGAATGTATCACCATGAATCCATCTTACTGTAGATGGGCATTTGGATAGCTTCTAGGCTGAGACTATTACCTTCAGCACTTCCATGATGAGTCTTAAACGTGTCTTCTGTTGAGTGATCATAGGCATTTCTGTTAACTATATTCCTAGGACTAGAATTTACTGGGTCACGCACTGTGTGTGCATGCTAAGTCGCTTCAGTCGTGTCCGACTCTTTGCAACCCTATAGACTGTAGCCCGCCAGGCTCTTCTGTCCCTGGGATTCTCAGGCAGGAATGCTGGAGTGGGTTGCCGTGCCCTCCTCCAGGGGATCTTCCCAACCCAGGGATGGAGCCCATACCTGTTAGGTCTCCTGCATTGGCAGGCGGATTGTTTACCACTAGCGCCACCTGGGTCACAACACTAAGTACTTTTAATTTTAAAACCTGCCAAGTAAAGATAAAGCTTGAATCAGCAAATAATAGCTAGTGGAGAATTTCAGACCTCCTGGGTGCTGAGTGTGATTTGGGCCTGGGGTCTTTTCCTAGATTGTTCCTATCATGCCTTATTGGCAGTGCTGGCCCAAGTATGCATAACTCTAAATAAATAGACTCTTGGGTTGAGGGCTCATATATAGAAATGGAGATGTTTGTAAATGTGGTCAGAGTTGGGGGTGGAACTCATCACATAGCCGTGCAGGTGAATGTTAACAGAGATTGGGGTGTTCCTTCTGGGAACTTTCTGTTCCAGGTATATTCGGATGGATTGGAGCAGACTATGTAAGGTGTGAGAAGCCAAGCCAAAATGTTGAGGAGTTTATTCAATAGGCAGTGGGTTGTCATAGAAGGCCTTTGGGCAGGTGAGTGCCTTCACAGAAGCAACATTTTGGAAACACGTGGGAAGATACCCCGAATCCAGTTAATGCCCTACGCAATGGCACTGCGAGGGGAGCTGTGGGACTTCAGAGAGGGGAGCAAAGAGTGTCCTTACCTCTGAGTGAAGCCACAGGAGCCCGGGAACCTCCCAAGGCCACACTGAAGTGGGCTGCACCCTTCTCGGGCTTCTGCTATGCCTAAACTTCCTTTTCTGCCTAGACCTCCTTTTCTGACTTGCCCAAACACCCTCTAGTAAGTGCTCTGACTGTGTCCTCCTGCAGGATGGGAGCTTCTTGGGGCAAAGACCATGTATGCCCTGATTGCCCTTGTATTCCTAGTACCTAGTACAGTACCTGGCACATAATAGATGCTCAGTAAACTTTTGTGGAATGAACAATGTTCCTCTGGGTCATAGGTGCGTTCCTCAGGTGCGTTCCCCTCTCTTCCAGGCCCTTTCCAATGACTCACATCTGCTTGTCTCTCACTCCCAGATTTTCTCCTAGCCACTGCCTTAAGAGTTTCTTGTTGTCTTCTTCAGGGCTCTTGAACTCTGTGCACGGTGAGGGTGTCAAGGTAAAATCAGTGCAGAACCCTTCCAAGAGTTTATTTCTGCCTTCCTTCCTATTTCCGTGAACATGGGCCTGGGTCAGCGGCCCAGCACTCGCAATCCCTGTGCTTTGTGCTGCCCCCTCACCCATGAAGCTGTAGTAGGGAGGCTACCTGAGGCTCAGGACTGAGCTTGCCTTCATTCTAGCAGCTGCCAAGTGCCGGCTATGTGGGGGGAGTCACCCCTTGTCTTCCCACCACCCCCCTACAAAATCCAGGCAGTGCTGCTATCAGAAGGTAGAGCATGCCAGGCTCCAGGTGGTCCTTTGTCTTCCCTTTGTTTAGGTGCTTTTTTCTCCAGTGGAGCTTGGACGTGATTCACTGGCGATAAACGCCGCCACGTCTTGCTGGATCCGCCTGCAGCCAGATGTGAGGGATGCTGGCCCTGTCACAAGCTTTGTGTGGAATCAGCGTGGCCTCTTTTTTCTTTCCTTTTTTTGCCATGTTGACCATGAAATGACTTCGGGGAGGCAGGGAGCCTGAAGCATAGAGGCAGGCCGATGTGCCAGCCGTCACTTCAGACTGGAGAGGGACCAAGACCTGTGAGGACTGGATGTTCTGGATTTCCTTCTAGGGCATTCTTTTTCAAACGGTGGAGTGGGAGCTGCTCGCTCAGAAAGCAGTCATCGGTCTGTGTTGTGAGGAGAGGGGGTGGGTGAGGCACTGGCTCTGAAGGGCTGCGCTCTGGCCCTGGGATGGGTCACCCCGTGGACTTCTTCCCTCTGAGCACATGTGAAGCACGCGTGATGATATGTGGGCCACCAGTCCCCTTTCCAGGCAGGTTTAAGGGTTCTGTCAGTCTCAAATCACTTCTGCTGTCCACAGCAAGATTCTCCAGTTGATATATTTTTTAAAAAAACAAAAAGCATAAACAAATTCAAAACCACAACCCATACAGTTCCTCAGGGACCACCTGTGAAGAAACACTTGACAGCAGAGAACAGCTGATTGGTACCTACTGCTACATGGCAAAGCAACCCAGATACAGTGGCTTAAAGCAAGCATTGCTCACAGCCCTGTGGGTCGGGAATTTGGGCAGGACTCTATGTCAAAAGCTTTTCTTTCTTCTGTTTGGGCCACTCAGTTGGAGCTGAGGATCCACGATGGCGCCCCTCCCTGGTCTGGTGCCCTGGTGCTGGCTCTTGGCTGCAGCCCTGTGTCTTCTCCACGTGGCCTGTTCTTCTCATGGTCTCCATTCTCCAGGATCTCTCTCTGTAGCAGAACAGACTGTCTACTGTACACAATGACGGGGACCCACCTCCGTGAATGTGGAAGCTGCAGGCCACTTCAGGCCCAGAAGGTCACTTCCACCACATTTTATCCATGTGCCAAGACACAGCACACGGCCAGTCCAGATTAAGGGGTAGGGAAACATCGCCCACCTCTCAACAGGAAGATCGTCGTGGCCATCTTTGGAAGTTACCCATCATGGAGAGACACCTAAAGTTGGCTTCCTGTAGCCATCGGCACACGTGAGCCCTTATTCTTTTCTCTGCCCAACTCCTGCTTTTCCTGACCCCCAGTGTCCTGAAGGAGAAGAAGCTGTCACCTGGAAGAAAGGAGGTTGATTTAAAAAAAGAAAAAAAGGCTCGTATGCTATTTTTGTGATTATAAATTGTGGGAGCAACCTCCAGATTTACCCGGGAGCAGGGTGGAGGCCAAGCACCCCTTTCCCACGGTCAGGCGTGTCCCCGCCTCAGCCACTGCTGTTCTTAGTTTCGCAGCCATAAAACTCGCACCTCGCATATTTGTTAAACAGCTTATTAGGAGTTCTAGCCTTTCTCAGAAGAGCTGTAAGCTTCTAATTCTCAAGATGTAAGTAGAATCGCTGTTTATTTTGCACGTTGATTTGGGGCAGAAAATCTTAAGCTTGGGAACATACCTGAGCCCTGTTAGGGTCATTTACAAAGCTGGAGAAAAAGAAAGAGAGACGAGGAATAAGAAGGGCTGTTTTTCACGAGGCACAGGAAGAGTTTTTCCAACATGAGAATTCTGGAAGTCACCTCAGGTTATAAAAATCCGAGGTTTTTTTTGTTGTTGTTGTTCTGGTGATCCTGTACCTGGCTGTGGTTGCTGCTGTTTTTTTATCATCCGCCCTGGCCTTGTTCAGCTCCTCCAATCCCATCTGTCCTTCACACCTCCTTCTCTGTATCCTGAGTCCAGTTCCAGGATCTCATACCTGAGATGTTTCCAGAAGCAAATTTCCAAAATTGAACTGGCTTTTGTGGAGAGAAAACAGATCTCTTTGTCCCTGTTGCTTAATGTTCTCAGCATAATGATGCTTACAGATGGCTGCAATTTGAAAGACTTCTGTTTTTATTAATTTTAAACATGGTATCCTTAAGAACCAAGGGCAGAAATCCAAGGCTCACAAGGGATGCTGCCACTCTGCAGTTTACCTGCTTCTTGGAAGATGGTGCCAAGCATTCTTTCAGGTCATTTAAAGGTAGGAGAGCACGTCAAATGTAGGGGAAAGAAAGTATTAAGTACACTCCCCCCACCCCCTCTTTGGATATATAATATAGTGTGGCTTGAGGGTCAGGAGACCCGAGTATGGTGACCCCGGCTCCATTAACAAGGAACCCTGTAATCTTGGGCAAGTCCCTTGACCTCTCTGGGCTTCAACTCCTGAGCTTTAAGTCAGTGATCTGGAGTTTATTCATTTTAACAAACTCTGGGTCAGGCATTGTTCTGGGCGTCAAGCTTAGAGACCGAGTGAGACTATGTCCTGCCTGCAGGAACTCAGCATAATGACCTCTGAAGCTCTGAGACACTCAGCATTTCCCAAATAAATGTATGCCCTGATGCTACACTTAGTGATACAAATAACCCTGGCTGTACAGTGGGAAAACCACACGGAGAAAGGGGTCTGCTGCCTTCTAGCAAAGCGTCCATGTAGGCAGAATATCACGGTATTGGTCATTAGCATTCATCTGTGTTTTTGCAAGATTTGTTTATGAAAGCCCTCTACCAGTTCAGCTAGGGCTGGTTTGCTATCAATTAATTAATTGGTTAATTTTCCATTGCTAGAGATCAGACTTTTCTTTTAATTAAATTACTGTTTTGCTAACTTGTGACTCTTCTCCAGCAATAAGTACTCCTTATAATTAGGAAGGATAACTGGAGTTTCAAGTTGGAGATGACAAGGGCCCCAGAGCAAGTCTCTGTGAAAGGAAAGGTTAGTGAATAGACAGCGTGTAATGAGAGCTAGGGGCGCATGGTGTGATGGGCGGTAGTGAGGTGGGGGATGGTGAGGACACTTTCGTAATTAGTTTCTCGGCCAGGACAAGAGCAGATGCCTATGGACTTGCTGGCTCCCACTCTTTGCCTTCTTGCCAAGGGTCCAATGACTGTGACTTAGACTGAGGGGGAGAGGAGATGGTGGCCGGGACCACATCAGTGGTAGGAGAAGGGAGACAAATGGAAGGAACTGAGATTTACTTTAGAGGCACACTCACAGACTTCAGTGGTGGGTTGCATGTCAACAGTGGTGAAGGTGGGTAGACAGGGGCTGGGGAGGAAGAGGGGAAACTCAGGGATAACATCCCAGAGTTTTGGCTTGGGCTACTGTGTGGACCATGATGGTATTTATAAAAAGACTGGGAAAGCCTGGGTGAAGTATTAGCATCTTTGTTGTCGTTGTTCAGTCGCTCAGTCTTGTCTGACCGTTTGCCACCCCATGGACTGCAGCATGCCAGGCTTCCCTGTCCTTCACCATCTCCCGGAGCTTGCTCAAACTCAAGGCCATTCAGTCGGTGATGCAACCCAACCATCTCATCCTCTGTCATCCCCTTCTCCTCCCGCCTTCAATCTTTCCCAGCATCAGGGTCTTTTCAAATGAGTCGGCTATTCACATCAGGTGGCCAGAGTATTGGAGTTTCAGCTTCAGCATCAGTCCTTCCAATGAACATTCAGGACTGATTTTCTTTAGGATGGACTGGTTGGATCTCCTTGTGAGTCCAAGGACTCTCAAGAGTCTTCTCCAACACCACAGTTCAAAAGCATCAATTCTTCAGTGCTCTGCGGAGTTTGGAATGCCAGGTGTATCACACAGCTGGAGTTGGTGAAACCAGCAACTGGTTGTAACTCTTACAAAAGAGATCAGGTGGAGATGGTGTTGTCCATGAACCTTTGAACCTAACTTTCTATCATAATGCTGTTTTTGTGATAAAACAAAATTCGAGTTCAAAATACCCAATTTAACAAATATACCTTGGAGAATAACTGTCTGGAAGCTAGGGAGTAACTGTATACCTTTTTACCCAGGGGCCATCTGGGATTGTTAAGAGGTAGTTTGATGTAGTAGAAAAGTGTCAGATTGAGTCCTAAAACACTGGTTCTTGATCCGGCCCTAATCCAGATGTACTAACACCCTGTGTAACTAAGAACACTTTCTGTGATGCTTTGCCCATCTGCTTCACACACCGATCATGAGACAGATGGGTGGAGGTGTTATGAAAAGGACAACGTGCCATGGAATTTACAGAAATGATCGTTTTATGCAGGATACAATGTGTGTTTCTTCAGGGGACAGCAGTGACAAAGTGGATTATTTCCTTTTGTGATAGTTTCAGTGTTCTCCTATCTTAACAGTAACACCTGCTTATCATTCTAAAAATGGAAAATACATGAAAATAGAAAGAAGAAAATTACCTGTGTTTTCACAGCTCTGAGAAAACCATTCAATATTTTGGCATATTTCCTATCAGTAATATTTTTATGGAGGTTTTAAAAATTAGACATTATTTCAAGCATGTAGAAATGTACAGAGAAATTATATAACTGTTATCCATATACCATGAACCATAATTAATGCATCTTAATATTTCTGCCATATTTGATTTAAATCCTTTCCCTTTTTAGAAATAATGTGTTGTAGATAACCATTGACACCTCATTTTCACCTTTCAATTCTTTTCCCTTTTCCCTAAAATATAACAGCTACTGTATACTTTTAACTAATCTGAATGTGAAATGGAATTTCATTGTTGTTTCAAACTTCACTGGTAGCAATCTCACTTTTTTCCACTTACAAGTAAACTGTTTGAAGGGTCTTTATTCTTTCCCTGCTGCTGCTGCTGCTAAGTCGCTTCAGTCGTGTCCGACTCTGTGCGACCCCAGAGACGGCAGCCCACCAGGCTCCCCCGTCCCTGGGATTCTCCAGGCAAGAACACTGGAATGGATTGCCATTTCCTTCTCCAATGCATGAAAGTGAAAAGTGAAAGTGAAGTCGCTCAGGCGTGTCCAACTCTTAGCGACCCCATGGACTGCAGCCTACCAGGCTCTTCCATCCATGGGATTTTCCAGACAAGAGTACTGGAATGGGGTGCCATAGCCTTCTCTGATCCTTTCCCTACTGATTCCTAATGCCTAGTTTGCCTCTATCTATGAGTTTCTTTCTTGGATTGCTATTTCTTTTGGGCTTAATTGTCCATTCCTGTAATAATAATATATAAGTCTATTAGAGGACAAACTTATGATTACCAGGGGGAAGGGTGGGAGGAAAGGATAGTTTGGGATCAACATGTATAGACTGCTATATTTGAAACAGATAGCCAACAAGGTCCTATGTATAGAATAGGAAACTCTGCTCAGTGTTATGTGGCAGCCTGGATGGAGGAGAGTTTGTGGGAGAATGGCTGAATCCATTTGCTGTCCACCTGAAACTCAGCATTGTTACCTGGCTATAGTGAAGTGAAGTCACTCAGTTGTGTACGACTCTGTGCGACCCCATAGATGGCAGCCCACCAGGCTCCTCTGTCCCTGGGATTCTCCAGGCAAGAACACTGGAGTGGGTTGCCATTTCCTTCTCCAATGCATGAAAGTGAAAAGTGAAAGTGAAGTCACTCAGTCATGTCCAACTCTTAGCGACCCCATGGACTGCAGCCTACCAGGCTCCTCCGTCCATGGGATTTTCCAGGCAAGAGTACTGGAGTGGGGTGCCATCGCCTTGCTATACCCCAGAGTAAAATAAAAAGTTTAAAGAAGAAGTAACATGTAAGTCTATTACTTTGTTTTCTAACAAGTCTTGAGATAACAATAGAGCAAGTCTTTGCAATTTTTTTTTCAAAATTCTCTTAGCAGTTCTTGGCCGTGTATATTTCTGTATGAGTTTTGTGACCTCTGTCACATAGCACAAAAAACCTTGATGGTAATTTTGAAAAAGTGAAATACAATTTATGAACAATTAAATTTCACTGTTTTAAAAGTGTACAATTCAGTGGTTTTTAAGTATATTCACAAAGTTGCAAAATCATCTCTACTATCTAATTCTAGAACATTTTTATCACCCCAAAAGAAACCCCACACCTATTAGCAATCACTTCCCATCCCCCGCCACTTGCTCCCAGGAAACCACTTTTGTCTCTGTCAGGAAATCTCCTTTGTCTCTGTGGGTTTGCCTGTTCTCCACACTTCATATAAATAGAATCATACAGCATTTCCTTTTGTGTCTCACTTATTTCACTTTGCATAATGTTTTTAAGGTTCATCCACGTTGTAGCAGGAGTCATACTTCATTTCCTTTTTATGGCCAGATAACATCTCATTGTATGGATATACCCACCATATTTTGTTTATACGTTCATCAGTTGGTAGACATTTAGCTTGTTTTCACTTTTGACTTGTTGTGAATAATGCTACTATGAACATTTGTGTGAAAGTTTTTGTGTCAACATATGTTTTCATTTCTCTTGGCTATATACCTAGTGGTGAAATGACTGGGTCATATGGTAATTCTATGTTTAACCTTTTGAGAAGCTGCCAGACTGCTTCCCAAAGTGATTGCACCATTTTCCATTCTATTTGGTGTGAAGTGGTAACCTTCATGGCATTTTGTCTGAAACTGCATTGGTTTCCAGATTGATTTGCAAAGAATTAGCACCACAATGTTGACTCTTCTCATCTCTGAGCCTGGCATGTATTTCTCCAACTGATCAGATCTTCCTTCATGCCTTTCCTATCATCTTGCTCAATTTTGGCTTTTGGTGCCTCAGGAACAATGATAGCTTCTTAAAGAATGAGAGTTTTGTCTTTTTTCCCCCCGTTAGTATGCTTTCTTTTTCTTGTCTTATTTTACTGGATAGGACTTCAGATTTAGTAATGAATAATGTAAGTGATAGTGGCAGCCTTATTAGGTTCCTGACTGTAATACATGTACATTTTCACTATTACATATGATGTTTACCATTAGTTTTTTTTTACCCATAATTTTTAAAGAAATATTTTCATCAGATTAAAGAGGTTCTTTTCTCTTCCTTTTTGCTTAGTTACCATGAATAGATATGGAATTTTATCAAAAGATTTTGTTTGAGCATTTACTAAGCTGATCTTACTTTTTTCCCTCTTAATCTGATAATGTGGCATATTATATTAATAAATAGATAATGAACATACTTATATTTATAAGAATCTGTAGTTGACCCTGATGTAATTTTTATACACTGCTAAATTAGATTTGAGAATATGTTAATTAGGATTTTTGTATCTATGTTAATAAGTGATACAGACCTGTAATTTTCTTTTAATGTTCTACCCTGCAGTTTATTAAGGTTATACCAGCATTATAAAATAATTTTAATAGTTTCTCTCTCTTATTTCATTCTTTGAAGCCATTTGCTTTGGATGGAGATTAGCTATTTCATGAAGATTTGGCAAAACTTGCCTACGATGCCTTCTTTGACCTGTGACTTTGAGGGGAGAGTCACAGTTTTCTGATTCAGTTTAGTTCTTCTGTGGTCATGTACGTTTACAGGTTTCCTTCTTCTTGAATCAGTTATGGTTATTTATCATTTTTTTAAAAGAATGTGTTTTTCTAACTTAGTTAATCTTTTCTCTTTTGATTTATGAAATATCTACCGTTTTTAACAAGAAATCCTCATTTAAGTCGTATTATGATTTTTGTGTGTCTTTTCCTTTTGTTCATTCTTGCCAAAGATTTGTCTCCAAGGAACTAGCTTTAGGTTTTAGTATTTGTTTCCTATTTCATTACTATGCATTCTTATATTTATTATTTCCACTGTTTCTTTGTGTTTAATTTGAACTTCCTTTACTAACTTTTTGAAGTGAACCTTTAACTCAGTTACATTTATTCCTTCTCTATCACCTGTTTGTCTAAATTGACAGTGTCATATCAGTTATTATTTGACTAGAATGTCTTTTTTTATCACTTTGTTGTCAATTTCTTTATTTTGCTCTGTTTCAAGTGGTCCTTATTGGGTTTCTCAGATGGCAATAGTGGTAAAGAACCCGCCTGCCAATGCAAGAGACGTAGGAAACGTCTGGGTCGGGAAGATCCCCTGGAAGAGGGCATGGCACCCACTCCAGAATGCTTGTCTGGAGAATCCCATGGAGAGAGGAGCTTGGCGGGCTACAGTCCACTGGGTCGCAAAGAGTTGGACACAACTGAAGCATCTTAGCACAGCACACATAACAGTATTTGGCAGGCCTTTTTTCTCTTTCTACCCAATATAAGAATTTTTTTTAATAGGTGATATTAATCCAGTTTTATATTTCATTTACTGATACGGATTTATTTTTATTACCTTTTTTCCCATATGTATGTATGTGTGTTTTAATGGATATATTTTTATTTGCTTTTCTCTTTTTCTCTTTCTTTTCTCTTGTTAGACTCATCACGTTTTTGCTATTTAGTTTTCCTCCACTACTAGTTCAAAAGTGGATTTGAGGTTTTTTGTTTTTAAGAGATAACCCTTTACCTATATATCATGCAATCTTAAGTATATAGTATTTTCTAACAAAACCTAAAATTATTCAGTCTCTTTCTATTTCTCTTGAACAAGAAAAGGCCCTTAATTGAGTTTATCTACACTTGGAACGTTCTCTCCTTTCTGCACTTTGCTACTGTTGTCTAGAAATTTAACGCCCTTTTCTTTCAACCACACACAAAATTGGTAATTTAAAACAACAAATAATAAATAAAGCAAACCACCTTTTTTCAATTGCTGTGGTCACCATTTTATTTGTTTTGTACTCTGCTCACTGTCTTTCTGCTGAAATATGTCCTCACGTGGTTTTTTCAGTGAGGGTCTGTGGGTAATTAACTAACTCTCTTAGTCTTTGTATATATGAAAAAAAAATCTACTTCTTTCTTTTTTTTACTGCTTTCTTTCTTTCTGTTGAATTTTTATTTAACTGGATATAGAATGTTAGAATAAAATTTCTCTTTTTCTCATTTATTGACAATATTACTTATTGACTCTTGATATCTATTATTAGATGATTAGACGTCTATTATTAGAAAGCAGACCTGAGTAGGTTAGGGTAGGTCTGCTTTCCTTCATAATTATGTTTCCTTCACAAGTTAACTATATGATAGCTTTTAAGGTTTTTCTCTTTATCTTATGCCTCACTCTTGCCACTTCACATCTAAATGAGAATTTGTATGTACCTACCCTGTTCTCATGACTTTTAAATAACTTATTAAATGTGTTTTTTAATCTGACAACTATGATATTAAAAACTGCTTTTTTCATCTGGTAACTCTAGTTGCTTCAGATTTAGGAAACTCTTGGCCATCATCTTTGTGAATATTGCTTTTCAACTGTTCATTCTATTTGCCTCTTCAGAATGCCTATATATTAGACTGATTTGTCTTTATATTTAAAAAAATTTTAATCACTCTCTATATTTCCTTCTGGGTAAATTCCCTAGTGGTCTCTTCTAAAAAGTAATGTTACAAATGAACTTACTAACAAAACAGAAACAGACTCACGGACTTAGAGAATGAGCTTAGGGTTGCCGGGGGAGGATGAGGGGGAGGGGTAGTTAGGGAGTTTGGATGGACATGTACACACAGCTGTATTTACAATGGATTACCAACAGGACCTACTGCACAGCACACGGAACTCTGCTCAATGGTACATGGCAGCCGGATGGGAGGGGAGTTTGGGGGAGAATGGATACGTGTATATGTATGGTTGAGCCCCTTCACTGCTCACCCACAACTATCACAACATTGATTATTGGCTATATTCCAACATAAAATAAAAAGTTTAAAAAATATATATATATACACACTATATATATATATGAATTCCCTAATGGTCTCTTCTAATTTACTAATTTTCATTGTAATTATGTCCAATGTAGATTTCATAATTCATTACACTTTATTTCTATGCACCTAGTTTTAATTATCAGCAGTTATTGAATCTTTTCCATATACAGCTAGTTTTAGTTTATTTTTATCTGCTATTTTTGGTAATTCTTTTTCTTTTTATGATTGTTATTCTCTATTTGAGTCTACTAAAGCATGCTGTTTAATTTTTTTTCAGATCTATTATTTTTATTTCATCTTGAGTCAGTTTATCTCTCAGTTGTGGATTTTGTCAGTTGTCTCTCTCAGCATTTTCTTTTCTCTCTTTGTTTTCATTGACAGGCTATTTTTCTTCCTTTTCCATTGTTCACGCTTCTCTGTTTAATAACTTTGTCTTTGCCCCTACTAAGTTATAGAGCCTTCAGTGCAGTCTTAGGCCCTATACTGCCATCCATAGCAGATCATTCACTGAGCCTGCCTCAGATCCTGGAGTAAGGCTGTGTTTGAGTCCTAGAATTTCCTACAGTACTTAGCTTCGTATGAAATGCAGAACCTGAGTGATCAGAACCGTCTCTGGAGAGCTGCTTCTGTGAGCATGAGATGAGCACCTGCCCCTGGTTTTGAGCGATGACTTTTGCCCCTTGACCTGTATAAGGAGTTTATACCATAGAGGCTGAATTTCTGGTAGCTTCTCCTTGCTGCCAGGCCCCATGCCAAACAGGCCACAGCATCAGCCCTTCTCACTACATGCTTTCCTGTTTCATTTCTAAATCCTGCTTTTGAATATGGCTCTTAATTTTTGCTATGAAATATTTTAGGGAGTGTTATCAGGGTGACTTTACACAAAGCATGACTTACAACACCCTCTTGAATGGAATCATCGCCAGACATTTTCCAATGTCTTTTCTATACATAAGAGGTAATACTGTAGATAATGTTGTATATCCTGGTTTGGTTTGGTTGTTTTTACTTATACTATATTATGGGCATAACCTTAGGTCATTGTATGCTGCTGCTGCTAAGTCGCTTCAGTCGTGTCCGACTCTGTGCGACCCTAGAGACGGCAGCCCACCAGGCTCCCCCGTCCCTGGGATCCTCCAGGCAAGAACACTGGAGTGGGTTGCCACTTCCTTCTCCAATGCATGAAACTGAAAAGTGAAAGTGAAGTCGCTCAGTCGTGTCAGACTCTAGCGACCCCATGGACTGCAGCCCACCAGGCTCCTCCGTCTATGGGATTTTCCAGGCAAGAGTACTGGAGTGGGGTGCCATTGGTCATTGTATACTCTTTGTAAATACTTTTCATTGTTCTCTGCTTGTATAAAAAGTTTATCTTTACAGATAACTTTTAAAGCTTCTAGGTAGGCTTCTTTGTAATATGTTCATATGTAAGATGAAACCTAGGAATTGTGTGCAATTTGGCCCCTTGCCCATGAGAACCAAGGTAATCCTCTGGCCATCACAAATGCTCCAAAATCACAGCGTTCTCTTTAAGAATCTCCCCCGAGCTGCCTAACTAGTGGCGGGGAGTGGAAGCTCTGGATCCCTGAAGCTGACTTTGGAGACCATTATAAGATTTAAGGACAATAGTTGCTCTTTCCTCATCAGCTTTGGACCAACCTAATGAATCTTCAGTGCAAACCAGAGGCCTCCAGGACAGAGGCTCAGAAGGAAATCACCCTAGGAATAAAATACTGCCAGAACCATCTACCCTTTGAAATGACTTCTGCCTTAGAGTTGTGGGCTTCCCTCCCTCAGCTCCCAGGAGTCTCCTAAATGTCTTCGGATGTGGTCCCGGCTCATGTGTGCCCATGATCTCAGCTGTCCCTGTAATCTGAGAGTTGAACATCCTTACTGTGGATTCCATACTTTGATCATGGTGCTTTTGGTCTGCTCTCACTATCTCAGTGCACAAGGTGGGGAAGGTCCATGCTGAGCTCTTTCTAAACAGGGACTTTTTCTTATCTACCTCTTCATTCTCAGCTTCCAGCATGGTACCTGATTATATTTATATGTATAATTTTATATATCAATATTCATGTGTAGTTCTATATTCATCTCTCTTTTTATACTCACACCTACGTCTATATCTATACAGTAAGTTCCCTCCAAACAAACAAATTTCCTTCCGAGTGTATGTTCAAAGGTCCAGTTTGTTCATAAGCCTAAGATTCTCCAGGCAAGAATACCGGCGTGGGTTGCCATGCCCTCCTCCAGGGGATCTTCCAGACTCAGCGATCAAACCCACATCTCTTATGTCTCCTGCATTGGCATGCAGGTTCTTTACCACTAGCACTATCTGGAAAGCCCATCTATATCTACACCTATACCTATATCATCTATATCTATATCTGTGTTGATAAGCTCTCCTTTCTTAACTTAACTTAGTCAGTCTCCTCTAGCCCTCTTCTCAACTAGGCCTTGACTTTGACCTGCCCAGACCAGTTTTAGCAAGTATATGCAGCATACTTTTAAGCCAGTATATGCACCCATTCTTCTTTTTAAATTTTAATTTGCTTATTTATTTTTGGCTGCACTGGGTCTTCGTTGCTGTGTGCGAGCTTTCTCTAGTTGCAGTGACTCAGGGCCACTCTCTAGTTGTGGGGCACAGGCTTCTCACTGGTGGCTTCTCTTCCTGCAGAGCATGCGCTCTACGGCACGTGGGCTGCGGTGGCTGTATCATGTAGGCTCAGTAGTTGTGACACATGGGCTTGGTGGCCCCAAGGCATATGGAATCTTCCTGAACCAGAGATCAAACCTGTGTCCTCTGAGTGGGCAGGCAGACTCTCAACTAGGGAAGACCACGAGGGATGTTCCTCCACCCACTTGATATTTGATTATCCTTAATAGTTGATGCGAAGAGTTGACTCATTGGAAAAGACCCTGATGCTGGGAGGGATTGGGGGCAGGAGGAAAAGGGGACGACAGAGGATGAGATGGCTGGATGGCATCACCGACTCGATGGACGTGAGTCTGAGTGAACTCTGGGAGTTGGTGATGGACAGGGAGGCCTGGTGTGCTGCGATTCATGGGGTCGCAAAGAGTCGGACAGGACTGAGCGACTGAACTGAACTGAACTGAACTGAATAGTTGATCAAGTTCCTCATCTCCCACTTTTAATATCAAAGGTAGAGAGTTCCCCTATGCTTGATATTGAATCAAGTTTCTCTTAGTAATTTCCATCCACTGACCCTTCACTCTACTTCTTGGCTATGAATCCCCGAATCTCTCTGCTCAGTTCAGAGTTGAGTTCAGCTCTATATTGAAGTCTCTCCCCTCCAGTAGAGTAGCGCAACTAAAATCGTCTTGCCATTTTTAATGTGTCAAGGTACAGATTTTTTCTTTAGTCTTCTATACCCATATTGTGAATAAATTGCTAAGTGAATGAGGTGAACTTGCAGCAATCCTTGTAGTTGTGAGAAGTATCCTATTGGGCCTTGAAATTCAGTGCCTAAAACAAGTATGTGGCTTGTTCTTCTCCAAATACTTCACCTCAAACTTGCCCTTGTCCACCTATGGACATCGTCTCTTACAAATGCTGTACGCAGTTGCTGAAATGGCTGATATGTTTTGAATGCAGGCCTATGGAGGGCTTGCATTTACATACGTGAGATAGAGCCATTTAGAAGCTAGAAATCTAAAAGACCTTCCCACCAGCAAACCACACCATGATGGGCTCAGAGGAGCTTTTGGAGAGAAGCCAGCGTGCGTGGGAGTGTGAAGGAGAATTTGGTCTTCCTTCGTTCCTCTGGGCTTGGTTACCATACTGATAAAAAAAGAAGACCTAGTTGCAAAAAGACTTTGCTGTCAGAACAAAATGCGTTTCGAATTGTGTAAACTCCAGCTGAGGGTGTTGTGCCAAGCCGCGCTTTCTTCCTGCTGATCAGTTTTCGTTGAATAGATCTGTTGAGGGGGCCTGTTGTCAAGCAGCGCATGTGTGGTTTATCTAACACGGGATGAAATGTTGTCAGGGGTCAGCCAGTTGTTGGCAGTGAAGAGGCAGGGACAAGAAAGGGAAAAGTGTTTCCATCCTGTGGCATCCACGGTGCTGAGGGAGTATCTGATAGGTTTTGCCAGAAGGATATGGCCTTGTGCTTTGATCAAATTTAACCTCTTTAGAAATTAATCATGTACCATAGAAGCAGATACCAGGATATTCACTGTAGCCTTATTTGAAGCATCGAAAAATGGAAAATAAACTCAAATAATCTAAATGTCTCTCAGAAAATGAATGTTTAAACAGTAGACTGCTATGCAGTCCTTTACAAGAGCAAGGTAGAGCTTGTTAGACAAAACAGTAGATTGCAAGCATAGTTACCCAATGCCCTTTTTTATACCAAATGTCTTGGAGTCTGAATGAAATTCATGGATACATTTAAATACATATGCCTACACAGAGGATTAAAAAAAAATCCATTCTATAAACCTAACTGTAACATAAAAGAGAAATGAAAGGAAAGTAACTTCTCATAAAATTGTGTGTATTTCACCGTCGATGCTCAGGCAGGACTAGACTAGGAGACAGAGTGAAGTGGTCAGGAGTTTGCCCCATGTGTAGAGCCCTAGAGAGGCCTGATACAAGGGTGAGCAGCTCAGCTACCCAGAGCAGCACTGCTACTTGGATGAGATTTCTTTCAAAATGGTGAATAACTCCTGCTAAAATTATGAAAAAAACAAAGTATTTCTCTATAGTGCTAGGATGAGGGCAAGACTTAGCTGTGTAGCACTGTGGGTGCATTGCGCCCATATTTCCAAACGTCTAGAGTGTGGCAGTACCCTTGTTAGAAACCCTGGGCACCTGACATCTGCTCATTCTGCAGATGAAGAGACCAGTGTGCAGAGAGGGGGAGGGACTTGCCTGTGGTTAAAAGCAGAATGGGGACTAGAACCAAGCCCTTTAAATCATACTTACTTATTAAGTGCCTCCTGAATGCCTTCCGCACTGCTGTGACTTAGTCTTGGGAAGAACACTAGCCTTGGGATCAGAAGGCCTGGGTGTTAGTGAGTCCTAGTCCTGCCAGACCACTTAAACCCCTCTGAGCATTGCTTCTTTTTTTTTTAAATTATTTTTAAATCATTTCTTTACTTTGAAGGAATCTCAAACTGTAAAGAGTTACAAATACAGAACAAAACTTGCTCCATGCCAGACCATGAGTAAGCTGCCACCTAAGGCCCCACCCACCCCAGAATATATTAGTGTATATGTCCTGCAAACAAGGACCTTCTCCTACAGAACCACAAGCTAGCCACAAAATCAGGAAATTACCTCTGATATGTGGCTATTATCTTCAGACCCCCATCACACTTTGCTCATTGTCTCCATAATGACCTCTTAGGAAAAGATCCAGTTTGTAATCACACTTGGCATCTCTAGCAGTGTGGAACTGTTTCTCGGTCATTCCCTTACTCCATGGTTTGGATGCTTTGGGTGAGTACAGGCCAGTTATTCTGGAAATGCCCCACATGGAGACTTTGTCTGATGTCGGCATGCTTAGATTCAAGAGGTACATCTCTGACAGGACCACTGCAAAAGTGATGCCACGTCTTTTCATCACCAACTTTAAGTGAGATCTTAGCAAACACTATTCATTTACTGCAGCCTCACCATTGGGCAGTACCCAGCTAAGTGTCTTATCTGCAGGAAGTCATTTATTTCTCCTATGGGGCATGTCCCACTACACTCAGTGTTCTAGAGACAAGCAAACAGTAGCCCCAAGAGGATCAGTAACTTGATCAGTGATAATCAGAGATGAACCAAGACTTAAATTCAAGTGTTCTAGTCTTCAATTTCCAGGAATATATTGACTAATGTCAGAGAGAACCAGAACCAGAGCCAGAAGCTAGTTCAAGTGTTAAGAGAGATTTTATTCAGAGACTATTAGAGTAGGGAAAAGAGACTTTCCTGTAGAATGGAGCTCAGCTGCAAATTCAACAAGGACAAGTGAGAGTACCTCGCCAAGGAGTAAGGTGAAGGTGAGTGGATGGAAAATGACTGAGAGAGGACATCAAGGGTAGGGGGATTTTTGCTAAACTGACTTCATAGGATTCTTGCTCATGCAGGCTTATCAAGGGCAGGGCCAAGGTTGAGGCCTGATCAAGAAGAGCGCTCAGAGGAGCCTGACTGAAGTCTGGCAAGAAGACTCTTTGTCACTATACACTGGCCTTATTGAATAACTTACATTGTGTTGTATGTTTATATTTTTGATTTACCTGCACATTCATTTTCTTACTTGCTCAAGTCAGGTAGTGATCAATATGTCCTTTTATCAGATAGACTCAGGCTCAAAGAAGCTATAAGCTTTAGTGTGTCAATGTCAGGGCTTGAACTGGGCCCAAACCTCCTCAATTCTCAGGGCAGGGACCATCCCTCAATTGATTTTGGCAATGAAGCTGGCAAGAATAAACTGGGCAGGTTTTAGCCAGTTTCTGAGCACAGCAGAGCACAGCAGATCAGGTGAGCAAAAGACAAGGATGAGTTGAGAATGAAAATGTAGGCTCCCAGCCTCAGGAGCCTGGGGCAGCCACGCTCAGCTCAGCGTGGTTTTGGATGTGCTGAAGAGCTGGGCAGAGAGGCCGTCCCTTCCTCCTCCCAAAGTGCCTCTAGGCAGCCGTTCGAGGATTCAGGAGGTGGGGCTCACACTAGGATTCCACTTAGTGCTTCTGGGACCCTGTAGTCAATTAGACCTCCCCTCTGTGAATGGGGATTACCAGCACCCTGCAGAGAAATTCTGTAGCCTCAGAACTTGTCAGGCTTCCTGCAGACGTCCACATTTGCATTGGCATCCTTCCCCTCGCTGCACCGCCTTCTCTAGGTTCCAGCCTACGGCCTTGCCCTGTCCTTGCTCCATCTCGGGATCCCAGATGCTTTGTCACAGGTTGGGGAGCCCCCAGGAAGGATGAGCAAGTAGCTGTGAGTCTCTGAATATGGTACCAGACTAGCAGCGTCAGCACCAACTGGGAGCTTGTTGGAAATACAGATTCTTAGGTTCCATCCCAGTCCCAGTGAATCAGAAATTCTGGGGTGGGGCCCAGGAGTCTGTGTTTTTGTTTTAATTGGCACTGCGGGTTATTCCAATGCTGGTTCAAGTTCGAGCCCTGGCACATTAGAGAGAAGGGGACAGAGACCATGTGCCTTAAACAGGAGCCCAGAGATGGGCTTCCATTCTCCCAGGCACTCCCTTGGAGGAACTGCTTTACCGTTTCTGGAGATGCCTACCATTTTGTCCTGGAAGGACACACAGTCATGGCAGGACCTTGTGTCCATGTGAGGTGCAATTGGGGTGGGGGCTGCATTTTGGACCAAGAACCTTTTAGCACCCTAAGACAGACTGGCAGGAATTCCTCCACTTAGAAAAGAGGTTCATCTGGAAAAACTGCTGAGGAAAAGGTGAAACTGAGATTTTCTGTTTATGTAGGAAAAACATTGCTCCTGCTTTGGAAAAACAAAACAAAAGAGAACAAAAAACTGATACCATTTTGCATTGCTGGATCAGACGGGAGTTCCATAGTCCCAGGAGTTAGAGGTCCTGGTACCGCCAGACAGCGCACCCTGAATTCATCCATTTCTAGGATGGTGACAGCCACTGTCCTGCTTTCCTGGAGTTCCAGACCCTCAGGGATCCTCAAACGCCACCCTCAGGTTCCTGTGAGTTATCATTCAAGTTGGAATGAAGTGAGAGAAAGACCATGCTTCAAATGTCCAATTAAAGGATTATTTTTTTATTTGGAGATTCTGTCCTTCCTACTTTAGGGGAGTTAAAGTGTCTTTTCCTTTAGGAAACAATAGTGTCACTGGATGGTTTACAGAGGACAGAGTAGCTTCTAGGTGGGTTTTGATGTTGTAACTAGGGCAAATCTGGCACCCCTATGTCAGCACTCCGACTTTTATTTTTTATGCTCATCAGTTTAATCTGAAAGTGTACAGTCTCCGGCCCTAGTCCAGTCTTCCTGTCCCCCGCTGCACCAGAGAGGTTAAGTGAGATGCCCAGGTCACACAGCCCTGTCTAGAAGGCAGATGTCTCCGCCCACAGTCCCCTCCCCAGAGAGGAGGTGCGCACCCTCTCTGAGCTTTCCGAGAGGTTTACGCTTTCTGTCTGTCGCCTTCTCACCTGCACCCTGCTGTCCCTTCTACCCCCTTCGTGGTTGTCAGGGTGAATTGAATTGAGATAACCGGTGGATAAATGCTTTACGAAGTCAAAGTCGTCGCCCTTTCTGCTCTCTCACAGGCACAAGCCTGCGGGAAGCGCCTGCCACACGAAGCAGTTAGTCACAGTCCCCGTGTGAGCAGACCAGTTGGTGGGGGCTGGCCGGGTTAGGGGAGGGCGATGCCAGGGAGACTGTTGCCATGGTGATTTGGTGATAGCCCTCCCCAGCCAGCTTCCCTAATCCCAACCCCTGCAGCCAAGCTTTGCGAAGAAGCCCGGCTTTCCAGCACATGGAAAAGCTGTTGCTCCACCTCTGTGAAGCCAGGCTTGTGTCTGACAGCTGGAACCCAGCCACTCGGAAGGTCCTGGGTCTCACTGGGCTGGGGGACCCAGGCGAGCCTTGCTGGCTCCGTGAGGCTGTGCGGTGACATGGAGCCAGCTGTGTGAAGTGACATGTGGCGAGTGCTCCTTCCTTTGTTTCTCTCTGATTTATCCCAGTTTTGTTCTGAAAGGTGATTTGGTTCTTGGTCATTTTCAACAATGAGCAGCTCAGCCTTATTCGCCCTACGATTACAGCTCAGCCTTTGACGGTAATTGATGTTAGCCAGGCTGGCTAATGTTATATCTTACAAAGATTGGCTCATTAATTGACTGTAGAGATGTCACCCACACACCGGAGGTATTAGCAGTCATCAACCTACAGGAGTGCTGATTCAGCAACGGCAGAGCTGCAGTTTCTCTTTAGTTCTTGAGGCCGAAACCCAGCAGTGGGATTCTAAAGCTACAGGCACAGCTATCTCTAGGGGTTTGAATACGTTTGCCTAAATAGTTCCCCCTCAAATATTGTATCAGATCTTAATGCTGCTAGCCATTTATGAATGTTCCCATTTCTCCACGGTCCTACCAGCACTTGATTTATTAATTCCATTTTTTTGGTGCTAATTTATAGGAATAAAGTGATACACTATTACCTTACTTGGCAATTGAGGGGGCTTGAGTGGTTTAATTTGCATAGCTTTGATTGCTAATTTATTCTATATGTTTATTATTTGTATTTCCGCCAGTGTATCATCTGTTTATGTCCTTTGCTCTGTTTGGTAGAGTTTTTATTGTCACCCCTGAGCCTCGTGGACTGAATAGACTCAGTTCCCCAGCATCCAGAGCATGGATAGCCCTGTCAATCTGCCATGCTGCTCACCCCCCGGGGCTCTGCTGCAGAAGGCAGAGGGGCGCTGAGTGAGGATGGGGAGGGCATTTTAAGAGTGTCATCGAACTCAGCTGCATGCATCCATTAAATCCACTTCTGATGGTCCTTTATTCCTTCCTCTGAAAAAATGCAGGGGCGACTAGGTTTCCTCCGAGTCTGTTTGAGTCCCCTCATCCTTTGCTCTGTTCAGTGGGCGGATGCAGAGGAGAACGCGGTTTGAGGCTACCCTTGGGGTGCTGATGATGATGGGAGGATGCACGGGCGTGACCTGCCCCCACCAGCTGCCTGTGTTGGAACTGTGTGCCTGGTGCTGCTGGAACCCATGCTGGGGACCCGGGGGGCAGGGAGGGCTGTGTGAACTGCTGCCCTCCAGCCATGGAGGGTAGCCCTGAAGAACAGGTAGGATTTGGCCAGCTGGAGAGACCACGAAAAGGACTTGCTAGGCGGAGGAAAGCTTCTCCAAGCACAGGTGTTTGTGGGTTGGTAAGGAATCAAGTCAGGCCCAAGGACGGGCTTCCCATGGGAGCTGGGACAACTCTAGGCTGGGGAACAGGAACAAGGCTGGCCACACGGAGGTGTTCCATGAGTGGAGCGCTGAAGGCTTTGTGGTCCATGTGTTGTAGGAGAATTGGGAAGGTGCCATTAAGGTGATTGGCTCTCCAGGGGACCGGCAAAGGCTCTGGGCTTGTAGTTTCTACATCAGCAGATACTGGCTGCCGAGTGTTGTCAGGCTTTGTGAGTGGTCCAGAATGTGCTCTGTGGTCTTGGACTTGAAAGAGCCTAGGAACCACCCAATCCAGTCCCATATCCTGGGAAATAAAAGCTAGCCATGTCCAGTGAGAGGGACCTGAGTCCTGCTGTGCGTGCTTGTACTGCGTTCATGGTTATATGTTTACAGGTCCCTGTCTGTTGGGTATGTCCAAGGGAAAAGGAAGGCTGGGGAGTGTTTTTGTGTGTGCTGGTAATTTGGGGTCCCCATGTATGACGTAGTTCTGTAGGGCTCACCCTAAAACTCTGATGATGCCATTTTCTCACATTTTCACATGGTCCACATGATCCAGGTACCGCCTGATGTTTCTGTTGGAGGGTTTCATGTGGGTGAGCGTCACCTCCTCAGGGAGCGAGTAAGGGCAGGTCCCTCCTAGTCTTTTCCTCAGAGTGCCCACAGGGCCTGCCTGAAGGGTAGAGACTTAGCAGATGTGCAAAATCCACCTATTCCTTGATTACGGGCCACCTCTCAGGGCCTCTCATCCTTCATCTTCACTCTTCTGAGGGACTAGAAGCGTGATTGACAGTCTGGACCGAGGGAGGGCACCAGGGCCACACCCAGCTCTGCCCTCCTCTAGCTCTGCGGCCTGGAGCTGGCCGCTGTGTCCTCCTGAGCTTCAACTCCCTCGACTTGAAACTGAGAGTCGCTGTCAGATGGGAGGAAGGCTGCTTCAGGGTCCTTTCCGTGCTCACACTCTTCCATATGCTCGTGTGACTTTCCCGGGATAGGAATCCCAGCCCCATGCCCAGAACCTCAGATGGTGCCCAAGGACAGAGAAAATGGTGTCTGTTCCCTCTGCATTTCCCTTCTCTCCCTCTTGCTTTGCTCCCCCCGACCCCACTCACAGAACCCAAGATGGCATTGGTCCAGGGCATCCTGTTCAGACCACCTGCTCCCAAGGAGCAGACCTCAAGGGTGATTCGGCAGAGGCAGAGCGGATTTATGCCCCACGTGCCTTTTCCTGACCTGCACATCCTGCTAAGGGAGTGCTTAGGGGGGCCCATGGAGCCCAAGCTAAAGCCACCTGGCATCACTTCCCAAGGAGAAGTGGCAATGAGAGCTCAGGGTCCACGTGAAAGCTTTGTGTCCATGATGTGACACTGCTCTGTGATGCTGGGAATGGATCTAGGAGAGGACTCCTGGCAGACCTCTTGGGTGGGACTCTGAAAGTATTAGTTACCCAGTCGTGTGCAACCCTTTGCGACCTCATGGACTGTAGCCTGCCACGCTTTTCTGTCCATGGGATTCTCAGGCAAGAATACTGGAGTGGGTTGCCATTCCCTTCTCCAGGGTATCTTCCCAACCCAGGGATCGAACCCAAGTGTCCTGCACTGCAGGCAGATTGGTTGGGACTCTAGGGTGGGAATAGGAGACATCCTTCAGATGAACTCTTATTTTGCAAGACACTGTCCTATGAGAAAACAGATCTCTGAAGCCTGGGACTTGGTGCTCTTTCCTACGTAGTTCTGGCCGCTCTGGGCCATTATTATTGTTGTCATAGTTGAGTCGCTAAGTTGTGTCCTAATCTTTGTGACCCTATGGACTGTAACCGACCAGGATCCTCTGCCCATGGATTTCCCAGGCAAGAATACTGGAGTGGGTTGCTATTTCCTTCTCCAGGGAATCTTCCCACCCAGGAATCGAACATGTGTCTCCTACATTGGCAGGAGGATTCTTTATCACTGAGCCAACAGGGAAGCCCGGGCCATTATTATACACCATGGCAATAATCATCACCATGATAATAACAACACTACATTGGTTCAGTCTCTTAACTTGGAAATAAATAAGCCAGCTGATCTAGTGTGAGCTCCAACTCCAGTCTCTCTACCCCATCATCACTTAATAATGATTATGGAGCCTCCCCTGGGCAAACAGCGCCCTGCCCAGCACTTGAGATATTAAATCCACCTAGAAGCAGGATATAATAATGCTGACCCCGCAGGGATGTTCCAAGAATTAATTCCTGTGGGCTCTTCATTCCGCTCTTCTCCGACACATTCAATCTTTGGAACCCAAGAGTTGGTGACGTTTATACCATGAATTAAGACATTCTGCTGTTGCCCCTGGAACTCTTCATTACGATCCTGAGTCGATCAATGGCAGAGAGGAATACTATTTATTAGTTAAGTGGATGCTATTGAATTCTTAATTTAAGTGGCTTTTAATTCAGTGTTTTACTTGCTGTCCTTCATTTTGCCCTTGCTCATACAAATTTGCCCATTAAAGCCCGGTGTGAGGCCACACTGCTGCTTTTTATCATGATTTTGTTTTTCGGGAGAGCAGTTTCAGCTGGGAAGAAGGCAAGATTCTCAAACTGGACTGAGAGGTCAGACCTCTGGACCTAGAACAGACTTCTCTGCTATCTGCTGGGAGGAAGTGGCAATCAGGGAGTGGGGTGAGTGAGTCAAAACTGCCTTCCAGATAACAGTCTGGCGTTAATGTGGCCTTCACTGATATTTCTCGATTTGGTTTTCCTAGGTACAAAACTTTACTGACCTTCTTCCACTCAGAGATGAGTCACAGAAATAGTAAGTGGGAGGTGTGAAGCATCTCCCAGACCAGAAGGAAGCTCAGACTGGCTCCTGCATGGTGGCTGTCGGGGTCTGGCTTGACCCTCTTTTGCTGGATCCCAGTGATAGCTGGTGATGGCCATTCCTTGTTGCAGTGTGCATTGTTCGTATCAGTTTTTTTTTTTAAGATTAATTAATTAATTTGGCTGCCCTGAGTCTTAGCTGTGGCATGTGAGATCTTTAGTGGCTGCATGCAAGATCTTTTAACTTGCAGTATACAAACTCTCGGTTGTGGCATATGGGCTCTCGTTCCCCATCAGGGATTGAACCTAGGGCCCCTGCACTGGGAGCACGGACTCAGCCTCTGAACCACCAGGGAGGTCCCTTAGCAGCTTTACTGAGATGTAACGGAAACAAAATAAACTGCACATGTTTGCTGCTGCTGCTAAGTCGCTTCAGTCGTGTCCGACTCTGTGCGACCCCATAGACAGCAGCCCACCCGGCTACCCCATCCCTGGGATTCTCCAAGCAAGAACACTGGAGCGGGTTGCCATTTCCTTCTCCAAAGCATGAAAGTGAAAAGTGAAAGTGAAGTCGCTCAGTCGTGTCCGACTCGTAGCAACCCCATGGACTGCAGCCTACCAGGTTTCTCCGTCCATGGGATCTTCTATGCAAAAGTACTGGAGTGGGGTGCCATTGCCTTCTCCGTTTAAGTGTACAGTTTTATACGTTTTGGCTTATGTATACACCTGTGACATCAGCACTGTAATGAAAATGATGAGCCTGTCCTTCACCCCAAAAGTTTGCTGAGGCTCCTTTGTAATCATACCCTCCCACCCTTTCCTATACCCAGGGAAGAGGGCATGCTCTGTGATAGATTTGCTTTTTCTCACTACACAGTATTTGCATTTTCTAGAATTTTATGTAAATAGAATCAGAGTATGTACTCTTTTCTTCTGGTTTCTTTCACCCAGTGCAATTATTTTGAGATTAATCCATGTTGTGGCATGTATCTATAATTCATTCCTTTTTATTGCTCACTAGTATCACACTAGTGGAGAAGGCAAAGGCACCCCACTCCAGTACTCTTGCCTGGAAAATCCCATGGACAGAGGAGCCTGGTAGGCTGCAGTCCATGGGGTCTCGAAGAGTCAGACACGACTGAATGACTTCACTTTCACTTTTCACTTTTATGCATTGGAGAAGGAAATGGCAACCCACTCCAGTGTTCTTGCCTGGAGAATCCCAGGGACGGGGGAGCCTGGTGGGCTGTCGTCTGTGGGGTCGCACAGAGTTGGACACGACTGAAGCGACTTAGCAGCAGCAGTATCACACTATATGGACATATTACAGTAGTTTATTTATCTGGTGCACATTTGGGTTGTTTCCAGTTCTTGGCTATTATAAATACAGTTCTATGAACATTCAAGTGTGAGTATTTGGGTAGGCATATGCTTTACTTTCTCATGGAGAGAAAGAATGAAATGACTGGATTACAGAGGTAGGTATATCTTTAACTTTTAAAGAAACTATCCAAGCTGTTTTCCAAAGTGGTTATACCGTTTCCACTCCCTCCAGGAGTGTCTGAGTGGTCTAGTCATCCCACATCCTCCAAAACACTTGGCATTCTCAGTTTCTTTCTTTTTTTTCTTTTTTTAATTTTAGTCATTTTAATGATTGTAGTGTGACACCTTATTGTGGTTTTAATTTGTATTTCCCCTTTAAGTGATGATGGTGGTCATCTTTCCATGTGCTTATTTGACATTCGTATATTTTCTCTGATGCAGTGTCTGTTTAAAATTTTTCCTATTCTGGAGGAGCTAGTTTTTGTCCTTATTACTGAGTTTGGGGAGCATTTTTATTCCAGGTAACAAGATCTTTATTAGAAAAACAAGTTGGAAACATTTCTCCTAGTCTGCAGCTTGTCTTTTCATTCTCTTAACAATGTCTTACAAATATCCGAAATTTTGGTGAAGTCCAAGGTTTCAATTGTTTCTGTTCTAGATAGTGCCTTTGGTGTCATGTCTAAAGCATCTTAGCCTAACTAAAGGTTACAAAGATTTTCTCCTCTGGTTTTGTCTAGAAATTTTGTAGTCTTACATTTAGGACCGTGAAACATTCTGAGTTAATTTTTGAGTTAAATTTTGTACATGGTGTAAGATGTCTATCAAAGTGCTTCTTTTTTACATATGAGTATCTAACTGTTCCAGCATAATTTGTTGACAAGACTGTCCTTTCCCTACTGAATTATCTTTGTACTTTGGTCAAAAATCAGTTGTTCATATATGTATAGGTCTATTTTTCGACTCTCTGCTGCTGCTGCTGCTGCTAAGTCACGTCAGTCGTGTTCGACTCTGTGCGACCCCACAGACGGCAGCCCACCAGGCTCCCCCGTCCCTGGGATTCTCCAGGCAAGAACACTGGAGTGGGTTGCCATTTCCTTCTCCAATGCATGAAAGTGAAAAGTGAAAGTGAAGTCGCTCAGTCGTGTCCGACTCTTAGCGACCCCGTGGACTACAGCCTACCAGGCTCCTCCGTCCATGGGAGTTTCCAGGCAAGAGTACTGGAGTGGGTCGCCAGTGCCTTCTCCGTTTAGACTCTCTACTATGTTCCAATGATCAATTTATCTATCTTTGTGCCAATAAGAAATTGTCTTAATTATTGTATCTTTCCAAGTCTTTAAATCAGATAGTGTCAGTTCTCTAACTTTGTTCTTTTTCAAAATTATTTTGACTATTCTAGGTCTTTTGCATTTTCACATAAACTTTAGAATTTTCATGTTAATCACCTGCTGTGTTAATCACCGTGTAGGATTGCATTGAATCTATATATCAATTTTGTGAGAATTGACATATTAATAGTCTTCCTACCTATGGTATATTTCTCCATTTATTTAAAATTTTAATTTCTGTAAGCAATGTTTTGTAGTTCTCAGTGTATGGATTTTACACATCTGTTATCATATTTATTCTGAAGTGTGTCATATGTTTTTATATGTTGTATAAGTAGTATTAGTGTTTAATTTCACTTCCAATTATTTGAAATATAATTGATATAGAGGGAGAATGTAGAAATATAATTATATTAGTATATAGAAATACAGTAGATATTTATATGTCAACCTTGCATTTTATAAACTTGTTTAGCTTTTTAATTAGTTCAAGTAGCTGTTTTGTAGATCCTATTGGATTTTCTACATAGATAGTGATGTTGTCTATGAAGAAAAGTAGTTTTCATTCTTCCATTTCAGTTGAGATGTTTTTAATTTCTTTTTGCACTGGCTATAGCCTTCAGACACCTTGAATAGAAATGGTGAAAGTGGACACCCTTGATTGGTTCTGATCGTAGGGGGACAGCATTCAGTTCGTCACCACTAAGTAGAAGTTAGTTGTAGGTCTGTTTGTTTTGTAGATGCCCTTAGTAGGTCCAGTTCAAGTTTACTGATAGTTTTAATTTTTTTTTTTTCATCAAGGACAAGTGGTAGGGGTTTGTCTAATGCTCTGTGTCTATTCAGATGATCAAGTGGTTTTTCTTTTTTAGTTTGTTAATATGATGACTTACACTGATTTTTGAAAGTTAAATCAACCTTGTCATCTGAGATAAAAGCTTCCCAGGTGGTGCTAGTGGTAAAGAAGCCGCCTGCCAAATGCAGACATAGGAGATGGGGGTTCAATCCCTGGATAAGGAATATCCCCTGGAGGAGGGAATGACAACCCACTCCAGTATTCTTGCCTGGAGAATCCCATGGACAGAGGAGCCTGGTGGGCTACAGTCCATAAAGTTGCAAATAATTGAGCATGACTAAGCACAGGCACAATCTAAGAGAAATACCACTTGGTCATGATGCATTATCTTTTTAATATGCTGTTGAATTCCATTTGCTGAAATTTTGTTAACAGCCTCTGTATCTTGTTGATGTGGGACATCGGTCTGTACTTTTCTTTTAGTGTCTCTGTCTGGTTTCAGTATAAGGATAATGCTGCCTTGTACAACGAGTTGGGAAGTATTCCCTTCTCTTCAGTTTTCTGGCAGAGTTTGTGTAGAATTGATGTAATTTCTTCTTTAAATATTGTGTAAAACTCACCAGTGAAGCCATCTGGGGCTAGAACCTTCCTTATGGAGAGGTTTTTAACTTTAAATTTAATTACCTTAATAGATTTGGGCTCCAAAATCACTGCAGATGGTGACTGCAGCCAGGAAATTAAAAGACACTTACTCCTTGGGAGGAAAGTTATGACCAACCTAGACAGCATATTAAAAAGCAGAGACATTACTTTGCCAACAAAGATCCATCTAGTAAAGGCTATGGTTTTTCCAGTAGTCAGGTATGGATGTGAGAGTTGGACTATAAAGAAAGCTGAGCACCAAAGAATTGATGCTTTTGAACTGTGGTGTTGGAGAGACTCTTGAGAGTCCCTTGGACTGCAAGGAGATCCAACTAGTCCATCCTAGAGGAGATCAGTCCTGGGTGTTCATTGGAAAGACTGATGTTGAAGCTGAAACTCCAATACTTTGGCCACCTGATGCGAAGAGCTGACTCATTTGAAAAGACCCTGATGCTGGGAAAGATTGAGGGCAGGAGGAGAAGGGGACGACAGAGGATGAAATGCTTAGATGGCATCACTGACTCAATAGACATGAGTTTTGGTAAACTCCAGAAATTGGTGATGGACAGGGAGGCCTGGTGTGGCTGCAGTCCATGGGGTCGCAGAGTCGGACACGACTGAGTGACAGAACTAAATTGAATAGATACGTTGGCTATTAAGGATATCTCTTTCTTCTTTAGATTCTGCTTCGTGTTTTCTTTTCTTTTTTTTACTTGAGGTATAGTTGATTTACAGTGTTGTGTTAGTTTCAGGTGTAGAGCAGCTTCAAGTTTTGTGAGGCTCTATGATTATTATTTTTTCACTTATTACTACTGGTTTATTATAAAAGATACAACTCAGGACCAGTCAGATGGGAAGAGATACTTAGGGAAGGAATGTGTAGAGAGGTGCAGAGCTTCTTTGCCCTTGACACTGACCGATGTCTCTTGGTGGGACACAATTACCCCTGGTTGAGAACCACTGTTGAGGCTGTGTTATTAAGTGTGCAACCATCCAGGATTGCTGTGTCCCCTGATAAACTGACTTTTTTATCATGATGAAATAACTTTGTTTAGTAATAGTTGGTTTTAAAATGTACTTTGTCTAATATTACTATAACTACTCCAGGCTTTCTTTTAATTAGTATTAGCCCCACTCCAGTACTCTTGCCTGGAAAATCCCATGGACAGAGGAGCCTGGTGCGCTGCAGTCCATGGTGTCTCTAGGAGTCGGACACGACTGAGCGACTTCACTTTCAATTTTCACTTTTCACTTTCATGCATTGGAGAAGGAAATGGCAACCCACTCCAGTGTTCTTGCCTGGAGAATCCCAGGGATGGGGGAGCCTGGTGGGCTGCCGTCTATGGGGTCGCACAGAGTCGGACATGACTGAATCGACTTAGCAGCAGCAGCAGCAGCAGCACGGTATATCTTCTTTCATCTTTTTACTTTTGTTTATTTATTTTTAAAGTGGATTTGTTTAGGCAGAATATAGTTTAATCTTTTTTTGGCCCCTTAAATAATCTCTGCCTATAGTGTTTTTTTAGCCCCTCTATTAATCTCTGCCTATAGTGTTTAGACCAATTATGTTTAATGTGATTATTGACAATTAGGTTTAAATCCATCATTATATTTGTTTTTTACTCTTCCCAACTAGGAGAATGGAAAGGCTACCCACTCCAGTATTCTTGCCTGGAGAATTCCGTGGACTGTATAGTCCATGGGTCACAGAGTCGGACACAACTGAGCAACTTTGACTTTCACTCTTTCCATCTCTTCATTTCATTTTTCCTGCTTTCCTTTGGATTACTTTTTATGGTTGCTTTTTATCTCCGTTGTTAACTTCTTATCTATAACTCTTTGCTTTGTTACTTTAATGGTTCCTCTCAAGTTTAAAAAATTTTTAACATCATAGCCTACCTTCAAATATTATTATACCACTTCATATATAGTATACAAACCTTACAACAGTACATTTCCACGTCTCCTGGCCTTTATGCTAATGTCATACATTTTATTTTTATATACATTTTATAACATATTGTTGGGTTGGCCCAACGGTTCATTTGGGCCAACAGTTCATATAGTTTTCTGTAACATTGCTACTTTTTGTATAAATACTCAATTATTTTTTAAAAATACAGTTACAAATTCAGTGACCTTTCTAAGTACTCTAACCAGTGCCCTGTGAACCATGTTGTTGTTGCTATTCAGTCACTAAGTCGCGTCCGACTCTGCGACACCATGGACTGCAGCACACCAGGCTTCCCTGTCCTTCACCATCTCCCAAAGTTTGCTCAAACTCATGTCCGTTGTCTGTGATGCCATCCAATCATCTCATCCTCTGTCATCCCCTTTTCCTCCTGCCTTCAATTTTGCCCAGCATCAGGGTCTTTTCCAATGAGTCAGCTCTTCGTATCAGGTGGCCTCAGTCCTTCCAAAGAACACCCAGGACTGATCTCCTTCAGAATGGACTGGCTGGATCTCCTTGCAGTCCAAGGGACTCTCAAGAGTCTTCTCCAACACCACAGTTCAAAACCATCAATTCTTCGGCACTCAGCCTTTTTTGTGGTCCAGCTCTCACTTCCATACATGACTACTGGAAAAACCGTAGCTTTGACTATATGGACCTTTGCTGGCATAGTAATGTCTCTGCTTTTTAATACACTGTCCAGGCTTGTCATAGCTTTTCTTCCAAGGAGCAAGAGTCTTTTTATTTCATGGCTGCTGTCACCATCTGCAGTGATTTTGGAGCCCAAGAAAATAAAGTCTGTCAGTGTTTCCATTGTTTCCTCATCTATTTGCCATGAAGTGTTGGGACCAGGTGCCATGATTCCAATCTGGCCAATGGGAATAACACTATTCTTGCTCCAATGAGTGTCAAATACTGTTACCTCTAATTCTTTTGGGTGGTTCTTCCCCTGGCTTTGAATGTTTTCCTCACATATGTGTACTGATCAGCACTCATGACTACTTGATGGGAACTCTGCAGATCTCTGGGGTTTTTTCTCTCTGTGTGCAGCTCTACTTTCAATACTCAAGCCTATGAACTTTAACTGCCTTGGTCTCCTTGGATTCCAGCTCTGTCTCCTCTAGGCCAGGAGAACACCAAGCTCTGCCTCAGTCCACCTTCTTGCTCTGTGGC
This sequence comes from Bos taurus, assembly GCF_002263795.3. Classification (NCBI taxonomy): domain Eukaryota; kingdom Metazoa; phylum Chordata; class Mammalia; order Artiodactyla; family Bovidae; genus Bos; species Bos taurus. The sequence goes on along the minus strand of NC_037351.1, from coordinate 47,908,622 downwards.
CTGGATACTCTCTCAAGGTCATAACTGGGGCAACTGGATGATTCATGTCACTTTTTCCTCATCTCTCAGGTGTCACTGTCCTTCATTGCTTGATGCCCAATGTCTTAAAGCTATTGTTTTATGTATTTTGATTATTTCAGGCAGGCGGGCCAGTCTGGTCCCTGCTTCTCCATGTTGGCTGGAAGTAGAAGTCTTCCCTGGGCTTTGATTACTTTTGAAAACATTTTTGCGTTTTTCTTATTTTATCCTGACTGTACCCTTGTCATGTGAGGTATTTTTTATTCTCACTTTGCTGCTGCTGCTGCTAAATCGCTTCAGTCATATCCGACTCTGTGCGACCCCAGAGATGGCAGCCCACCAGGCTCCCCCGTCCCTGGGATTCTCCAGGCAAGAACGCTGGAGTGGGTTGCCATTTCCTTCTCCAATGCATGAAAGTGAAGAGTGAAGAAAGTGAAGTCGCTCAGTCGTGTCTGACTCTTAGTGACCCCATGGACTGCAGCCTACCAGGCTCTTCCATCCATGGGATTTTCCAGGCAAGAGTACTGTAGTGGGGTGCCACTACCTTCTCACTTTAGGGATAAGGAAACTGAGGACTGGAGAGAAAAAGTGGCTTTCTGAGCATTATGTAGAGAGTCAGTGGCAAGAGAGGGAAGTCTGAATGTTTCTAGCATTCTATTATACTTTCTGTACAGATTGTTCCAATTCATGACTCCTCTGCAGTGCATTGTTAGCACATAGTCTGTTGAAGAAATAGTAGCTCAGGAAAGTGAAGAAATTTTGCCCAAGCTCCACAGGTTAAAATAAGTTTTAGATCTACAACTGAATCCAGAGTTGGTAGTGGTTTATAATACAGTGGCCCGATTCTTCTGAATAATAAGTGTTCTTTTCACTTATTTTTAAAGGTTTATTTGTTCTTGCATTAATTTATTATCTCAACAAACATTTATTGGCTATCTTTTACATATCACTTACAACATTAAGTTCTGGATAAAAATATAGGTAAAAACAAGCATGGTTGTCCCTGCTTCCCAGCTTCTTAACTATAGTTGGGAAATTAGAAAAGAATACAAATAAATGGCATAAACTATTTTATTTAATAGGTTTGTTACGTTTTTCCCAGACATTTTAGTTTTGAACATGTATCACAGTTTTAGTTCAAGCAGGTCACAAGGAAAGAGACTTAAGCAGGCCAATTCTAGATTGTCCCACAGAAAAATTTTATAGGAAAACGAAATGATTAGGTTATCACCCTTAGACTGGATACAAGAAAAAAGGATTGTTTCCAGGTCATTAAGTTCTGACTGACAGTCAGCTGAGTGGGTGGGTAACTGGCTTCCCAGAAGAGGTCTTAATCTCATTAAAGTTTATCAGAAAATTGCTTAAGCATTTTATCAAAGCTAATTTCTTTCCAGAAGGAGGCTGGGAATTACATCATGCAAAAAGGTTCTGTCCCATAGCAGGTTTGAGACTTTGTTTCTTTATTAGGAATGTGTACAGAGTAGAGTGAAGGAGATGAGGGTTGGGTGAATTCCAACACCACAGTGATCACTAACCTTGTGTGAGTGGTTATTATATGCCAGGCACCAATGGCACCCCCCTCCAGTACTCCTGCCTGGAAAATCCCATGGACAGAGGAGCCTGGAAGGCTGCAGTCCATGGGGTCGCTGAGGGTCGGACACGACTGAGTGACTTCACTTTCACTTTTCACTTTCATGCATTGGAGAAAGAAATAGCAACCCACTCCAGTGTTCTTGCCTGGAGAATCCCAGAGACAGGGGAGCCTGGTGGGCTGCTGTCTCTGGGGTCGCACAGAGTCGGACATGACTGAAGTGACTTAGCAACAGCAACATTCCCTTTGCTTGGCAGATATTAACTCATTTAATTCTTATTATTCCCAAATTACAGAGAAGGAAAGTGAGGCACAGAGTTTAAGTAGCTTGCTCAAGTTCTCACAACTAGGATGTGATTTTTTTTAAAAACTCAAGAAGGTGTCATAAAGAAGTTTGGGGAATCTGTTCTCCAGGTGGGTTGATGAGGAGAAAAGCATTCTAAGCAGACCTGACCTCCACCCTATTCTGTGCCATCAAGCTATGCTTGTCGTAAGAGGTGCAGAGGGTCTGAGCTCACGGGTCTGCTTGCCCCCCATGCCTGATAACCAGGATATCCACTTGGATTCGTGCCTTGTGGTTAGAAGGTGAATGACTTGAGTCCCAGCTATGTTTTCAGACCATATGTTGTGATTTGGGCAGAGTGGAGACCTCCCTCCACCTAGAAGCTTTTATAAGCAAAACTGCTGGCCAAGGCAAAAACACTTTAATTTAGCTCATCTGGTCAACCGTAGCTGACATGAGTGGTGATGAGGGTCATTTTCGCTCTAGCCTGAGTGTTCTTTTTTGTTTGTTTGACATATTTCTGCATCTTTGCCATTAAATGCCATTTCAGAAAGGTAAAAGTGCAAGCTCAGTCGTGTGCGATGACCCCATGGACAGTAACTCTCCAGGCTGCTCTGTCCATGGAATTTTCCAGGCAAGAGTACTACAGTGGGTTGTCATTTCCTACTCCAGGGGATCTTCCTGACCCAGGGATGGAACTCACATCTCTTGTGTTGCCTGCAATGGCTGGCAGATTCTTTACTGATGAGCCACCGTGCAGAGGGAGAGTTAAAAGTTGTAATGATAGGGATCCTACTATTGTGTAAATACAAGTAAAGATAATAAAGTTTTACACGAATATAAATCACTAGTTCCTGCAGGATTGTCCCAGGCACAGGAAGAGCCTTTCAGAATCTAACTTGCTAGAAATTACAGAAGCTTCTGAGTGGAAATTTAAAGAGATCATTAAAAAAATAGTATTACTTATAACTCACTATAAAATTCCAGTAACCTCAATCCAACTACTGTATTATTTTTGCATATTATCTTCTAAATGTACATACACGCTGGGCGTTTTGTCCATGGTACATACCTACTGTTTTGTATTCTGCTTGTTTTCAGTGACCAGTGGATCATAAACATTTTTCATGTTTCTGCATAATTATCATTTTAATGGTCACATAATATTCCATTGTGCTGAGGTACTGTAATTTATTAAACCATTCCCCTTAATGTTGGCCATTTATATTTTCAGTTTGGGGCTTTTATAGATAGCACTGCAGTGAGCATCTTCTTGCAAATAGCTTTTTGCAGCTGTTGAATTTCCATAGGAATAATTCCTAATAGAGGAATTACTGGTAGAGGACACGGACATCTATATGGCTCTTTCTCTATGTTGCTGAATTGCTTTCCAAAAATACTATTTAAAACAGTGTCATCACTCTGGAATGCACCTACTGGTTTCATCTCAGCTACACCAGTGTTAGCAAAAGCATTTTTTTGGCTAATTTGACTGATAAAATGTTATTCCAATTTGCTTTAATTTACATTCTTTGTTTACTAATGAAGATTAATACTTCTCCATGCGTTTATTAATGTTGTATTGAATATCTGTGGATTATGTGTTCATTTATCTGTTATGGTTTTGGTGTTTTCTTATAAATTTAAATTGGCTTTTTGTAGACTATCAGTATTAATTATTTTTGCCTCATCAATTCAAAATTTACGACCAGTTGTTGTCTTCTTTTTAACTTCAGTTTTCATTATAGAGAAGTTTTAATGTATGGGAATTGTCAATCTCTTCATCTGTGAGTACTTTTTATTTTTCCAAAGAAGGGAAAATAATTCCTCTTTGAATCTTTTGGGTATTTTATATGTATTTCATTTAATCATTTATTCAGCACAGAATTATCTAGTGCCTTTCATGGGCCAGATATTTTTTTAGGCTCCAAGGGTATGAAATTCCCATCTTATTGGCCATTATATTCTGGTGAGGAGAGAGACAGTAAGCAAATACATAACTGGTATGTCAGGTAGCAATAAATCTTAAAAAGTAAGTGAAGAATGATAAGGGAAAGATTTAGTGCTCAGGAAAGGCCACTCGCAGTGACATTTGACCCCTATAAATAGGTATCACTTGAGCAGAGACCTGAATAAGTGACAGGGGGACAGCAAATGAAAAGGCCCTGGGGTGGGGGACATACACAGCTTATTGAGGAAACAGGGAAGCCCTGTGATTGGAGTGGAGAAATATGGGAGAGAATGAGGGAAAACGAGGTTATCACCAGATGACATGGGGCTCTTATGAGGACACTAGATTAAATCTGAATGAGATGGGAAGCCACTCAAGTTGAGAGAGCATGGTAGAGACATAACCTGACTTACAACTTAACATGATCACTAGGTATTTCTGTATTTGAATCATTTTGGCTGATTTAATTTTCTAGGTATATAGTCACATCATATACAAGCAATATTTTTGTCTCTTCCATTTCAGTAGTTATTTCCCTTATGCTGTCTTTATCTCTTTTTTTTTGACAAGAACTTTCAAGACAATGTTAATTATATTTTTATTAATGATTTTGATAACATGATATAGGAGGCATCTTTATATGTTTGAAATTTGGAGAAATTAATTATAATTTAGTTTAAATATTGATGCTGTCTGTTATTCTGAAAGTTTTATTAGAAATGATGGTTGAATTCTATAAAATATCTTTTAGCTGTGTATGAAAATTACAGGATGTGTTTCCTACTTAACATCTTGATATGATGTAACATATTGATAGAGCCCCTCCTGTGAGGCAATTTTGGCCTTCAGCCTTAGGATAAACCTACTCCTCACGGTGTAATTTTGGTATACTGAGTATATTGCTGTTCTTTTCCGAGAAGGCAATGGCACCCCACTCCAGTACTCTTGCCTGGAAAATCCCATGGACAGAGGAGCCTGGCAGGCTGCAGTCCATGGAGTCACTAAGAGTCAGACACAACTGAGCGAATTCTCTTTCACTTTTACTTTTCACTTTCATGCATTGGAGAAGGAAATGGTAACCCACTCCAGTGTTCTTGCCTGGAGAATCCCAGGGACAGGGGAGCCTGGTGGGCTGCCGTCTATGCCGACTGACTCACACAGAGTCAGTCATGACTGAAGCGACTTAGCAGCAGCAGCAGCTGTTCTTTTAAGACTGTCCTATCTGTGCTCAGAGTCAGCTCAGCCTGGCACCCTGCATCTCTGACTCAGTCCTGGCCCCGACCATGGTTGAGGGGAGTCCTGAGGCAGAGATGGCCAGACAGAGTCTGGGGGAGTGGAGGTACCTGATAATGCTTTTAATGCACATCCTCATGTGAGACATGGTGTTCCATCCTGCATTTTAATTTTATCAAACTCTGTATATTCAGAGTTTAAAAGAATCAACTAGTTCAATGACTTCTTAAAAAAAATAACAGTCCTCTTCCCATACTACCTCATTTTCCAGAGACAAACCCTTCTTTCCTTTTTCTGCTGTATTTCTTTTTAAATTTTAATTTACCTGTCTCTAAGTAATATGCTTTTTTCTTTCCTTTGGTGTTAGTTCTAGAAGGACTTGTAGGTCTTCATAGAACCGTTCAATTTCAGCTTCTTAGGTATAGTTGGTTGAGGCATAGACTTAGGTTACTGTGATGCTGAATCATCTGCCTTGGAAATGAGCTGAGATCTGTCTGTCCTTTTTGAGACTGCACCCAAGTACTTCATTTTGGACTCTTTTGTTGACTCTGATGGCTACTCCATTTCTCCTAAGGGATTCTTGCCCGCAATCGTGGTTATAATAGTCATCTGAATTAAATTCTCCCATTCCTGTCCATTTCAGTTCACTGATTCCTAAGATGTCTTGCCATTTCCTACTTGACCATCTCCAATTTACCTTGATTCATGGACTTAACATTGCAAGTTCCTATGCAATATTGTTCTTTCCAATATTGGACTTTACTTTCACTACCAGACACATCCACAACCGAGTGTCAAGAAAGAAGCTCCTGCTTTGGCCCAGGCATTTCATTCTTACCGGAGCTATTAGTAATTGCCCTCTGCTCTTCCCCAGTAGCATATTGGATGCCTTCTGACCTGGAGCTCATCTTCTGGCATCATGTCTTTCTGCCTTTTCATAATGTCCATGGGGTTTGCCATTTCCATCTCCAGTGGACCACATTTTGTCAGAACTCTTCACTATGACCCATAGGTCTTGAGTGGCCCTGCACAGAATGGCTCCTAGCTTCACTACGTTATGCCACCCCCTTCCCCACGACAAAGTTGTGATCCATGAAGAGGTTAGGACAGAGGAGCCTGGGGTGCTACAGTTCATGGGGTTGCAAAGAGTTGGGCACGACTTAGCAATTAAAAAACAATAATAAGTAATATGCATATATCACTACTTTTTCATTTTTTAATTTTAAACATCATTATTTATTGACTTTCATTATAGAAGAGGATGATGTAGCTCTCTCTACCCTAGAGCAACAGTGGAACACATATTTCCCTACCCCCATGCTTAGTTCATAACTGTGGTTAGATCAATATACACTGTTTATATTATTGTGGTGATGTATGCTGGTTGCACCTGAGCTATGTAATATATGATTCCCATTTGTCACAACTTTTTATTTTCTCTGGAGTTAATAATTGTCTTTGGTTTTGTTTATGTGTTTGTTTGCTTAGTTTTCTGTGTATTTATCATTAATTCAGCCCAGAATGTTCCCTTAGTTGAATAAATACCTTTCCAGTCCTTCAAAATAAACAAATAAAATAGTAATCTATCAATTTCCCTTGTGGCTCAGTTGGTAAAGAATCTGCCTGCAATTGGGATACCTGGATTCAAACCCTGGGTTGGGAAGATCCCCTGGAGAAGGAAAAGGCTACCTACTCCAGTACTATGGCCTGGAGAATTCCGTGGACTGTATAGTCCATGGGGTCACAAAGAGTCAGACATGACTGAATGACTTTCACTGTCAATTTCATCTCCTTATAGAAATTTCTTGGCAAACACTGGACCTGTTCCATTCTTGTCTGGTTGCTCTCTGATACACAGCTATAATTCTGGGATCCTCATGCACCATCTCTTTAAGGAGTCCCTTGCTGCTGCTGCTAAGTCACTTCAGTCGTGTTCGACTCTGTGCAACCCCATAGACGGCAGCCCACCAGGCTCCCCTGTCCCTGGGATTCTCCAGGCAAGAACACTGGAGTGGGTTGCCATGTCCTCCAATGCATGAAAGTGAAAAGTGAAAGTGAAATCGCTCAGTCATGTCTGACTCTTAGCGACCCTGTGGACTGCAGCCCACCAGGCTCCTCCGTCCATGGGATTTTCCAGGCAAGAGTACTGGAGTGGGGTGCCATTGCCTTCTCCAAAGAGTCCCTTACCCTTTCCTGTTTGAACTCCTATTTCCTGAATCTAATATCTTCTTCCTTCTTGGTATGCTCCCTTGTTTGGATGGAATGCATCCTTTAGCAGCTTCATGAGAAAAGGTGCTTGAGGTACTTTCTTCCTCATTTATTCCATTCTTTTTTTTTTTAATTTTTTTACTCTTAAACATAATTAATCACATAAAAATTTCTTAAAATTTGTACATGCAGTTTAACACATAATTACAATGCAAACACCCAAGAAACCACCATCCATGTCAAGAAACCCTAGGAACTCCTGAGAGGTAACTGCTAGCCTTATTTTGTGGTAATACTTTCCTTGGTTTTCTTTTGCCAACTATGTTTTCATCCTAATCATTTAAATTTTCCTGGTTTTGAACCAAATAAAAATGGAATCATTATATGAATATAGATGCAAAAATTCTCAACAAAATATTAGCAAACCAAATCCAAAAACTTGTGAAAATATCATACGCTGCAATCAAGTTGGATTCATCCCAGGGTCACAGGGATGGTTCAACATACGCCAATGTGATACACCATATCGACAAAAGAAAGAACAAAAACCATATGATCACCTCAATAGATGCAGAAAAAGCATTTGATAAAATTCAGTATCCATTCATTATAAAAGCTCTTATCAAAATGGGTACAGAGGGAACTTATCTCAGCATAATAAAAGCTATTTATGACAGAACCACAGCCAACATAATATACAATGATAAAAAGCTGAAAGCTTTCCCACTGAAATCTGGAACAAGAACAAGGATCCCACTCTCACCATGTTCTATTCAACATAGTATTGGAGGGCCTAGTCAGAGCAATCAGACAAGAAAAAGAAATAAAAGGTATCCAAATTGGAAGAGAAGAGGTAAAATTGTCATTATATGCAGATGACGTGATACTGCATAGAGAAAACCCTAAAGATTCCACTACTAGAAATTACTAGAACTGATGGATGAATTCAGCAAGGTGGCAGAATACAAGGGTAACGTACAGAAATCTGTTGCATTTCTTTATACTAACAATGAAATATCAGAAAGGGAAAGTAAAAAAAAAAAAAACAACTTTTAAAATTGTATTTAAAAAGACAGAAGTATAAGGACAAATGAATAAGTTCACCCTTATAAGTGGAAGATTTAAGCACACTTCTCTCAATAGTTGATAAAATGGACCAAAAAGTTAATAACCTAATGGAAGACTTGAAAAAATTAATCAACATGCTTAAAAGTTAATCAACATGCTTGATGTAGTGGCCATATGCAGAACCCTGTGCTCAGCACTTGAGAATGCATATGCTCCTCAAGCACACATGGGTAATTCACCAAGCCAAACTTGTATGAGGTCACATACAAGGCTCAGCCCATCATTAAAAACCAAGATGTGGAAAAAGTATATGAGGTACTACTAACTATTATTTTAGCAGGTAAATAAACATATGTATACGTCTATATCCACCTGATGCGAAGAGCTGACTCATTTGAAAAGACCCTGATGCTGGGAAAGATTGAAGGCGGGAGGAGAAGGGGATGACAGAGGATGAGATGGTTGGATGACATCACCGACTCGATGGACATGAGTTTGAGCAAGCTCCGGGAGTTGGTGATGGAAAGGGAAGCCTGGTGTGCTGCAGTCCATGGGATTCCAAAGAGTTGGACACGACTGAGTTACTGAACTAAACTGATATGTATTAGCAGGCATAAAGTATTTCTGGAAGACTTAACAAAAAAACTTCACAGACTTTTTTTTTTATGAGGAAAAAGATGGGTTAGGATTGGACAGAGACCTAATTTTCATCATGTATATGTTTCTTTTTTAATTTTTTCTAACTTTGGTGTGTCTTCCTTTTTATTAGAATCATAAATTAAAAATATATTTAGGTAGTTGTAAGAAAAAGTTTTAAGAAAATGCAGTTTTTACAAAATGATTTGCTGCCGTATATAGTAAACTGCTGTAAGCTTAAGGAAAGACCAGTTTGCTGTGGCTTAGTGGAGTTGCAGGAAACTCCAGGAAGAAGAGATTTTTACTGGATTTTGAGATCTGGGTAACATTCGAATTGGGAGAGAGAGGTAGTACACTCTAAACCTCTGGAAGCAATTCCACTGAGACTCATGTATTGTGATCAATGACCCTGGAAACTGACACATGGAAGGGACCCTCACTGGCACAGATTGCTATTAAAAGCAGTAGAATGGAGACAGTGACCAAGGTGGATGACACTGATGCAACAATCCTCAAAGGAAAAGCTAACCCCACGTGGGAGCTCCAAGGTGGCAAGTTCAATAAATGGACTTCTGTTCCTTCTGAGCCCACAATCATCCTTCCTTCTCTCTGCAGTTGTTGAGATAATTAACATTTCCCTTTATGGAAGAAGCACAGGTGAACATCAGCCTCTCCCAGAAACCATGAAGACTCTTTTGAAGACGACACCTAGACCTTGATTTTCAAAGCTGTCCATTTGGTTGTGCCTGGGCTTCTGACTACAGATGAGTGTTTAACAAGTATCCTTAACTCTAGAAAGTACTGGGGAAGGCAGGTGCCATCCAGCCAGCTAGGACAAGACTGCTAATGTAGGTGGTGAAATAGCACTAGCTCTTCCCAGTGCAGTTATCTTCCCATTAGAATATCCATGGGGATCGAGGAAGGGAAGGAAGGGGGTTTTGTCTTTGTTAGAGCTTCTCTGTATTAGAGCTTCCATCCTGGCATTCAAAGTCCTTCACAATCTGTTTTTCTTTCCCATTTAGCATTCCCCACTGCCCCTACCTCCTGTCTCACCTCTTTGCCCACCTGCCTTGGTTGTGTTTATTATTGTGCCATTGTTTATACCCCCTACACCCAACCAGTCAGCTAGGGTGGGGAGTGGTGGAGGTGTACAAATGATAACAGCATTTACCTGTTCTCGATTTATTTTACATCTTTACTGGGGTACTGGGATAAGACTCGAGAGATACACGCATGTGAAACTGAAATTGTAATTGGTTCATGATTGGGAGAAAGCATGGACTTCCTTGATAGCTCAGTTGGTAAAGTATCTGCCTGCAATGCAGGAGACCCCAGTTCAATTCCTGGGTGGGGAAGATCCACTGGAGAAGCCTAGGCTACCCACTCCAGTATTCTTGGGCTTCCCTTGTGGCTCACCTGGTAAAGAATCCACCTGCAATGTGGGAGACCTGTGTTCGATCCTTGGATTGGGAAGATCCCCTGGAGAAGGGAAAGGCCACCCACTCCAGTATTCTGGCCTGGAGAATTCCATGGACTGTATAGTCCATGGGGTTGCAAAGAATTGGACACAGCTAAGCAACTTTTACTCTCACTCTCCCTGGGAGAAAGATGGTAGAATGGAAAGTTAGTTTCAGTTCAGCCACTGACTTAGTGTGTTTCCAATCATGGCTGCAAAATTAATTTCCAATCTCTCACCAAATTATTTACCCCCAAAACTTAACTTAAACAACCGTCCATTTTATTTTTATCTCATGATTTTGTGGGTCAGGAATTTGGATGGAACTCAGCTGATTGATTTCTCTGCTCCGTGTGACATCGACTGAGGTCATACTGTGGTACTTGGCTGCAAGATGGGCTGGTCTATATGGTGTCCGAGATGGTTTCACGTGTATGTATGGCATCTAGAAGTTTGAAATCAAGGTATCAGTAGGTATATTCTCCCTCTGAAAGCCCTAAGGACGGATTCTTCTTTTTTAATTTTTAAAATTATTTATTCTTCCAGGCCGCACCATGTGGTATGTGGGATCTTAGTTCTCCAACTAGGGACTGAAACTCTGCCTCCTGCATTGTTAAGACATGGAGTCTTAACCACTGGACCACCAGGGATGTCCTGGGAGGGATCCTTGTTTGCTTCTGGCCTCTGGTGGTTGCCAGCAGCCCTTGGCATTTCTTGGCTATAGATGCATCACTTGAGTCTCTGCCTCCATGTTCACATGGGCCTCTCCCCTGGGTACCCTCTTCTTATAAGGATGCCAGTCATACTGGGTTTAGGGCCCACCCTGATCCAATATGATCTTGGCTTAACTTGATTAAGTCTGTAATTACTCTATTTCCAAATAAAGTCACATTCACAGGTTTCAGCTAAACATGAAATTGGGGGCACACTATTCAATATCAGGGTGGGCTGGAAGGTTGGGCTCCATGTGACCACGCTGGTGGGGCATCTCGGGGTAGCTGTGCTTCCTAGGGCTGGCTCTGGGCTCAGGAGACTGCCCCAAGAGACCCACATGGAAGCCTCAAAGCTTCTTATGATCCGTCCTTGGTGGTCACAGGATGTCATTTGACCACATTGCATTGGCCATCAGTAAGGCCAGTTCATATTCAAGGGGATTAGACCCCCTCTTGACAAAAGAAATATCAAAGAATTTGTATCCATTTTAACCTGCCACACTGTGTGATCTTTATGGAGGCTCCTGTCCCATGTACCATGGTAGGTATTTTCACACTTTTTACCTCACTTAAGTCTCCTGATCATTCCGAGTTAGGTTTTGCTCACTCTTCATGTAGGAAGACCAATCGAGAGATTCTCTGTAACTTGTTCAGAGTCACACAGCTAGTGAACCATGGAGCTGAGATTTGAACTCATGGCTATCCCATCCTAAAGCATCCTCCTTCCAGAACATCACCCTGGAAAGAGAAGAGAGCTAACTCCTGCTGGTACCAGAAGCATTGGGATGGCATGAATATGAGGCTCTCGTGCTCATGCCATCATGGGCATTGCATCAGGGACTGTAACCACTGCTGCTGCGCTTACAATTCAATCGTGTCCAACTCTGTGCAACTCTATGGACTATAGCCCGCCAGGCTCCTCTGGCCATGGGATTCTCTAAGCAAGAATACTGGAGTGGGTTGCTATACCCTCCTCCAGGGGATCTTCCCGACCCAGGGATCAAACCCAGATCGCCTGCACTGCAGGCATTGTAACCACAGCAGCAGTATATTTTCCCCGGGTCCAATTCCCGCCCCCGTAGGGGCATGGCTTGACCACTACTGAGATAGGAAGAGGAACAACCTTTAAAAAAATGGCATAGCTGTTGAGGACACACCATTAACTGTTTAGAACCAGCCAGGTCTTAGATGGCAGATGAGTCAACTTCAACTAGACTTTAAACTGCCTTATTACAGATCAGCAGGCTAAATGACATGCTTAACAGTGCCATGACAGTTCTAAGGCTAGCCATGTAAGGCCAGAAAGTGGGTGGTGCCCGTTCCTGGCAATCCCCACCCCTCTTCAAGACAATTGGAATAATAATCCCAGGCATTAGCCTATGAAATTACCTAGCCCATAAAAACTAACCACCCAATATTTGGGGGCCTCTTCCCTTTTGAGATGCTTTATACTCCCTCTGTGGAGTGTGTTCCTTCCGGGGCCATTCTCCGTTTCTGAGACAGATCACGTTCCATCTATGGAATGTTGTTGTTGTTCAGTCACTCAGTCGCGTCCGACTCTTTGTGACCCCATGGACTGCAGCACGCCAGGCTTCCCTGTCCTTCACCATCTCCCGGAGTTTGCTCAAACTCATGTCCATTGAGTCAGTGATGCCATCCAACCGTCTCATCCTCTGTCTCTCCTTTCTCCTCTTGCCCTCAACCTTTCCCAGTGTTAGGGTCTTTTCCAGTGAGTCAGTTCTTCACATCAGGTGGCCAAAGTATTGGAGTTTCAGCTTCAGCATCAGTCCTTCCAATGAATATTCAGGACTAATTTCCTTTAGGATTGACTGGTTGAATCTCCTTGCCGTCCAAGGGACTCTCAAGAGTCTTCTCCAACACCACAGTTTAAAAGCATCAATTCTTTGATGCTCAGCCTTCTTTATGGTCCAACTCTCATATACATACATGACTACTGGAAAAACCATAGCTTTGACTACACAGACCTTTGGAATGTCCTTATGGAATGTATGTCTATGGGATGTATATCTCTATCTCTAAATAAATCTTCATTGTCTTTACTGTGGTTCACTCTTGGATTCTTTCCTGTGTGAAACCAAGAACCCACACTTGGTGGCCTGTCCCAGGGACTCACCTGAGACCTGGGATGTAACCATCCTCTCATGCCCCACTTTTTCCTGCAACACTATGACATTCGCCCCTTCCCCTCTTCCAGCAGCTCTTAGGATTCTTTGATATGACTGTTGGCATCCCTCGCTGTGTGTAATGAGACTCCTCCAGGTGGGGCTCCTGCATGTCAGGTCCCCTGGCTCTGCGACCCCTGGCAGCCTTCCTTAACTCTCCCTCTTTGCCCTGAGTCCAGATGAGGTCACTCTGTGGGCGGGGCCTGTGGAGGTGGCACACCCTAGTGTGGCCGGGGGTGACGGCTCCATGGTGCTGGTCTCAGGCTGGCCTCTGGCAGGGACCCACTGGCAGCTCACGTCCCTGCACTGGATGTGGTGATGTCCCCATCTTCCCCCACGCCCATCCCCTCACTGGTCTGGTGGGTTCACTTCAATTCCCTTCAGCAAACATGTTATGAGTACCAGCCATGGCCAAACTCTGTCCCACCCACAGAGACAGCACACCTGCCACGGTGCTGGGAAACTAGGAAGAGTCCTGAAGCATCACTTTAGTCAATTTGGTTTAATTTTAAGGGGGAAACTGAGGACCAGAGGGGAGAAGGAATACACAGAAATTTAACCAGAGAGTCAGAGAGTCATGGTTTAAGCTCAGCTAACTTTCTATCCAGTCCAGGGTTGCTTTCCCAATGTTTTGGTTCCCACTCCGTGCGGCTTCTGGCGGGGTCGGGGCAGACATTCCCGGAGCACTTGTACAGTGAGTCAGCCGAGGGTCCTTGACTAGGGGACCGGCAGGGCTCCGTGGTGAGGAGGCGGGGGAGGAGGCTTCCAAGCCTTCTTCAGGGGGGAGTTGTTTGATGAGCCTGTGAGAAGGAATGTTGATTCCTGCCCTGAGTTTCTCTTTATTGCTAATCTGCACAAAGAAACGTTAATGATTTTAATTACGGGGTTGGGTTAATACATCATGTAAATGATTTTATTTAGAAAATGCAAACTAATCCCCTTTGCAGAAAGACTCTGTCTGTGGACCCTCCCATCTGCTTGCCTGGCTGGGTGGAGGGAGGCTTGGGGGTGAGAGCCTCCCAGGCTGCTCCCTGCTTCCGGGAGGCAGAGCTGGGCATGCTGCAGTGCAGGACACATGCCCCACCACGTGGAGGCCCGAAGGGAAGGCTGGAGCAGCAGGGCTGGCCCTCAGCCGCAGCGGGGCAGGGCAGCTCCCCAGACTGAAGGCCTGTGCAGGAGACAGACAGTCTCGGGGGGCTGAACGCCCTCCCCCCAACCACCCTCCCCCCACCAGCCCTCCCCTTTTCTCCCAGCCTCCCATTTCCCCCCACTCCCTGCTATGGACTCTTGGACACTTCCCGCCAACAGAGCTGATTATTCCTCAATTTGTTCCAACCTGAAAATAAAGACAGATAAAGTGAAAATATTCCGGGAACAATGCCAAGCCAAAGGCATTAAATTATTAAGCGATCTCTATCTGAGTAATGGATTTATGCCCTTTAACAACTTTAAAAGAAATATAATGTTTTTCAATACCCTCTTTTAGGGAACTTCTTATAAATGAACTGTCCGTTTTATTAGTATTAAAGGAAATGGGGATTGAATCAGAGCTTCGAGGGCGGGTGATTATCTGCAGATTTCTCCTTAGAACTGGGGAAATTAACAGCACGGACTAATCCACACTGCTTTTTTTTAAAGGGCACTTTACACGACACTGTACAGTAAATTGGAAAATGTATAGCTATCCATCAAAGTAAATCTTGGGAATAAAATAATTAGAAACCACACAAGCATGGCCAGGGAAGATTGGAGCTAAAATTAGACTCTGTGTGGCTGTTTCTGGATGTCGCCACAGTTGGCGCTGGTGTCAACGGGGCAGGAGCGGGTGGGCGAGCAGGAATGAAGCTGGAGTTGGGGCGAGCTGCCCAGGCAGGCGAGAGGGCTTGGGGGGCATTTGAGGGGTGGCAGATTGGAGGGGGATGAACAGGGCATTTTGACTATAATCTGGCAGCTTCCTTGTTCTCCCCCGTCCCTTCCCCTGACCCTGGCTGTCTTTACCTCCAATCTGGCCGGCTCTTCCAGGCTGCTGTTTCCAGATGGTCTGAAGGTCTGTGGCCACCCCTGCAGAGCCAGATGGATTCTTTCTGGGAGAGGGAGGGGGTAAAGGAAGGGGGAAGAAGTATCCTTGTTGTTAAGCCTAGAGTGTGTGTGTGTGAGTGTGTGGAAGTGAGTGTGTGTGTGTGTGAGAATGTATGTGTGTGAGTGTGTATGGATGTGTGAGTGTGTATGGATGTGTGTGTGCATGAGTGTGTGTGTGTGTGGATGTGAGTATGTGTGTGTGTTGATGTGTGTGTATGTAAGTGAGTATGTGTGTGTGGGTGTGAATATGTGCGTGAGTGTGTATGGATATGTGTGTGAGAATGTATGTGTGTGAGTGTGTGTGGATATGCGTATGTGTGTTTATGGGTGTGTGTGTGTGTGTGAGTGTGTGTGTGTATGGATGTGTGTGTGTGAGATTGTATGGATGTGTGTGTGTGGATGTGTGTGTGTGTATAGATGTGAGTGTGTGTATGTATGTGTGTGAGTGTGTGTGGATGTGTGTGTGTGAATGTGTGTGTGAGTGTGTGGATGTGAGTGTGTGTATAGATGTGAGTGTGTGGGCGTATGAGCATGTATTAGTGGAGGCATAGCTGTGTGCGTGCATGTGTACACCTGTGGGTGTGCACGTCTGTGTGTGTGTGTGTCCAGTGCCCTCTGAGCTGGAACCTCTGTCTTTGGTTTTACTCCTGCTCAGAGTCTCCTGACTCCTGACTTCTGAGGAGGTTGTGGGTGGGCAGTGGGCGGCACCACTACTCACCAGGGCCGCTCCTGCCCTTCCTGCCTCAGCCTCCCCCCTTGGCAACCACTGTCAAGCCAGAGGGTGGGGTGGGGTGGTGAGGAGGGGGCTGACCCGGGAGGAGGAGGCAGAGGTGAGCAAAGGACAGAAGAGGCCCTGCCTCCCCCTCCCAGCCCACTACAACCCCTGCCCAGATACCAGAAGGCCAGCAGCCCCACATCCTCAACTGGGCAAGGTCCCAGGGTTGCCTGTGCCAGGCAGAGGGCACACAAGGGCCCGGGGTCGCCCGTGCCAGGCAGAGGGCACACAAGGGCCCGGGGTCGCCCATGCCAAGCAGAGGGCACACAAGGGCCCAGGGTCGCCCGTGCCAGGCAGAGGGCACACAGAGCCCTCTCCTCAGGAAGCAGGGCTAGGAGGATTTCTTCTCAGGCTCAGAATGAACTCGCCCATGGTCAGAACCAGCAAGTAGCCTTGGAAATCTTCTAGCCCCTCCTCCCATGGTACAGATGAAGAAACCAAGGCCCAGGGAGGTGGGACACAATTAACACCTTGGCTAATATGATTGTTGCTGCTACTTATTGCCCGAGGCCATACTTTCCTGGATGGTTCTTCTCCCTGGGCTGAGGAGCCACACGCTTGGAGAACACTGCCCAACCATCCACTCTTGCTTCCTGGCAAGCTCTTCACTCGTGGAGAGGCTGGAAGCCTCTTCTGGTTCCCTGAGGGGCCCTCCAGAGCCTTCTCAGCCCTCGCACCTGCCTCCTTGGTGTATGTTCCTCTCCTCCCATTGCTACAGCACAGCGCCTCACCGGTTCGCCCTCCCTCCTCAAGCCAACTGTTCAAACTGGGCTTCATCTGTGGAAGAAGAAGCTGTGCCTGTAGATGTCCTGCTCGTTACAATGTTTCAACTCCTGCTCTCTCATTTTGTGAGGGAGAGGAGAGGGAAGGGGCACCCGTTCACTCGCCATGTCTGCAAGTTTTATAATACCTCCCAGGTAGCATTTTTCTTTGTGGCTTTCTAAAATACATATTTATTTATTTACTGTATTTGGCTGCACTGGGCCTTACTTTCAGCGCGTGGGACCTTTAGTTGTGGCACATGAACCCTTAGTGTGGCATGTGGGATCTGACCAGGGCTTGAACCCAGGCCCCTGCGCTGGGGACGCGGAGTCTGTGCCACTGGCCCACCCATAAAGTTACCTCTGTTTTTTATACTTTTTTCTTTTCCTGATTTTCCTATTTCTCCCTTTAGTCACTAGAAAGCAAAGACTAGTCTAATGAAAATCTGATAGCCAAGCAGAGTTTAATAAAATGGAGCGCCTGTTTAACTATGGTCTGAAAGAATTAGCCAAGGATTAGGTTTCAGGCAATAATAATAAAAATAATAAACAATGTAAGTATTGACACTGTTAGGATAACTTGAAGTATCTGTGGCAAGGGGGAAGCTAGTAGCAAGCAGACTGATGCAATCTGAAGATAATTCATGGTGTTTGGAAGAGGCCATTACAAGTAAGACCATGACATGTGCCTTTCCTTCTTAGTGACTGGAAAAAGAAAAGGGAAGTTGCTCAGTCAGTCGTGTCCTACTCTTTGTAAACCCAAGGACTGTAGCCTACCAGGCTCCTCCGTCCATGGAATTTTCCAGGCCAGAGTACTGGAGTGGGTTTCCATTTCCTTCTCTAGGGGACCTTCCCGACCCAGGGATCGAACCCGGGACTCCTGCATTGCAGGCAGACGCTTTACCATCTGAGCCACCAGGGAAGCCCTGCAGAACTGGAGATTTATGAATTATCTTCAGATCATTATCTTATTATTATCTTATATATTATCTTATTACCTTATATTATTATTATTATATTATATATTATTATATTATATGTAATATATTAATATATTATATATTAATATATAATTACAATATTATATTATCTCATATTAATATAACATTATATAATGTATAATTATAATATATTACAATATTAATATATTATCTTATTATCTTATATCTTATATATTATTATCTTATATATTATCTTATAATTATCTTCAGATTGCATCAGTCTGCTTGTTCCTAGCTTCCCCCTTGCCACAGGTACTTCAAGTCATCCTAACAGTGTCAGTACTTACATTGTTTATTATTATTATTATTATTATTGCCTGAAACCTATGCTATGCTATGCTAAGTCACTTCAGTCGTGTCCAACTCTGTGTGACCCCATAGACGGCAGCCACCAGGCTCCCCCGTCCCTGAGATTCTCCAGGCAAGAACACTGGAGAGGGTTGCCATCTCCTTCTCCAATGCATGAAAGTGAAAAGTGAAAGCAAAGTCGCTCAGTCGTGTCTGACTCCTAGCGACCCCATGGACTGCAGCCCACCAGGCTCCTCCATCCATGGGACTCTCCAGGCAAGAGTACTGGAGTGGGGTGCCATTGCCTTCTCCGGCCTGAAACCTAATTCTTGGCTAATTCTTTCAGACCATAGTTAGTGACTGGAGAACTGGTCAAAAGGGGGATGGGTTGACCTGGTTCACCCACAAACTCTCAGAAATGTAAAGGCACCTGCCCCAAATGGTGGAGCTAGCATCTCTCTCTTCTCCGATTCTACATGGAACACTGGCCTTTTAATTCCCAAATGCCTGTCCAACCTCCTGGCCTAGTCAGCTGTGCTTGGGCTCTTCTGAGGGTGGCTCTCCTCAGATCTGGAGACAGAGAGGGGGTGCTGTCTCTGTGCTTTTGGGTACACAGTGGAGTGCTAACGATCTGGACGAGGATAGTCACTCTCTCAGGGAACACAGACTGGCCACTACTCTGGACGAAGCCCCATATGGCACCTGGAGGATGGGAGGGTATACGACATACATGCTTTGCCCACAGGTACTTCCAGTGACGGTGGGGAAGGGGTCATGCACATACAATTTAAAATCCTTGGCCCTTGGTGTTAGGGAAGGGGTTGGCCTGAGGCGCTTCCATAGTCCACCGCTTCCTGCCCTGCTGTTCAAAAGCCTTTGACTGAGATGTACGTCCCCTTAACAGACATGTCAGTTGGTGTGTTCCTTTAAGGACCAAGAGATTGGGAGCAAGTGGGAACAAAGATGGGAGAAGAGGGTAGCCGTTTGGGATTGTTGAGAAGGCAGTGGCACCCCACTCCAGTACTCTTGCCTGGAAAATCCCATGGATGGAGGAGCCTGGTAGGCTGCAGTCCACGGGGTCGCTAGGAGTTGGACACGACTGAGCGACTTCACTTTCACTTTTCACTTTCATGCATTGGAGGAGGAAACGGTAACCCACTCCAGTGTTCTTGCCTGGAGAATCCCAGGGATGGAGGGGCCTGGTGGGCTGCCATCTATGGGGTTGCACAGAGTCGGACACGACTGAAGCGACTTAGCAGCAGCAGCAGCAGTCCCAATCACAAGCCCAACCTATACTCTGCTGAAAGTGTTTCATATATATATAAAATGAAAGTAGTTGCCTGAGTTAATAAAGTATATGGGATCCTTTAATGATTTCATTATAATTGCCCTTTACTGTGTAGAGTATGTATTAGTCTGTGTACTCAGTCACTTCAGTCATGTCTGACTCTTTGTGACCGGATGGACTGCAGCCCACCAGGCTCCCCTGTCCGTGGGATTCTCCAGGCAGGGATACTGAGTGGCTTGCCTCGCCCTCCTCCAGGGATCCTCCCGACTCAGGGATCGAGCCTGCATCTCTTCCATCTCCCACATTGGCAGGTGGGTTCTTTACCAGTAGAGCCACCTGGGAAGCCCATTAGTTTGTTGAGCTGTTTACTGAGCATTTACTATGTGGCAAGTGTTGTGCAAAGTGTGTAGTTTAATAAACATTATCTGTAATCCACAACAACTCTGAATAGTGTCCGTGATTATCCCCAGTTTATAAATAAGGAGAAAGACCTGACAAGGTTAGTGGACGTGCCCTCAGCCAGTCAGCAGCAGTGCTGACCTTGATACGAGCTCTTACTGGAACTAAGACTTGCTGTGATTTAAAAATTGGCTTACTCGACAGAGCCCCTCATAACTCAAATGTTCTGGAAAACTGTTCTTACCATGGCTGCCTCCGGTGAAGTACAGAGGCGCCCTGGGAACCTGACACCGTGTGGCCATTTGCTCCAGGGCGGAGGCCAGCAGGGTGTCCGCTGTCCCCCTTTGCTATCTGCCCTTTCTGTGAGGCCGTCCCTGTGGCCCCAGCGTCTACTTGCTGCTTCTGCCTACGCTCTTCTTGTGCTGATGGCAGCTCCTTTCTCCCATCATTTGGTTCTCCTCAATTTTATTTCATCAGATCTAGTGTTTTGAGGTTTCTCCATTGATTCTAGGTTTGTGACTCTCGTGGACTTTCATGGAGTTGATGTAGGATGCTGGATGAATAGGTTATTAGTGTAAATGCATCTGGGTCCTCTATCACTTAGAAAACGAGGTTAGCAATAGAGATCATAAACAACAGTGGCTTAAATCAGGGGTCCCCAACCTCCAGGATCTAATGCCCAGTGAGCTGAGATGGAGCTGATGTAATAATCATAGAAATAAAGTGCACAATAAATTTAATGTGCTCGAATCATCCCAAAATCATGCCCCCTACCCCTGGTCTGTGGAAAACCTGTCTTGCATGAAACTGGTCTCTGGTGCCAAACAGGTTGGGGAGTGCTGTCTTAAGCAATTTCAAAAAAATATTTTTTTCCAGTAAAGAAAGCCAAAAAATAGGCAGTTTGGGGCCAGCATGAAATAGTCACAGTTATATGGGATTTTTATCACACCATTCCACCGTCCTTACCATCTTCATGGCCCAAGATGGCTACTGCAGCTCCACCTGATGTGACTCTTCATGAGCTTTTATGTGAACCCCTGGGCTTCCCTGGTGGTTCAGATGGTAAAGAATCTGCCTGCAATATGAGAGACCTGGGTTCAATCCTTGGGTTGAGAAGATCCCCTGGAGAAGGAAATGGCTACCCACTCCAGTATTCTTGCCCAGAGAATTCCATGGACAGAGGAGCCTGGTGGGCTACAGTCCTTGGGGTCTCAAAGAGTCGGACACAACGGAGCAACTAACACTGTGTGAACCCCCCAGAAAACTGCTACATATATCCTGTTAGCTACCTCCGTCTGTAAGGCTGACTTAGCAATGTAATTTTTTCAGGTAGGTAAGTCACCCAGGTTTCTAAGTCATAAGGGAAGAAAGATTATTAGGTCAGAAAACAGCAGTCTCTAAATCAGATCCTCTCCCTGAAAACCCCCCATTTTCAGGGACTGAAGAAGAGAGTAAGCAATTCTCCCATTTTATAGATGCAAAAGTTGAGACTAAAGAAGTTTAAGTGACAACGTCATAGTAGCAGAATGGGGACTAGAACCTGGGACTTCTGGTCACTTCTCTGGCTAGCTCAATGAAGAGCTAAGCCGGGATGCCATTTCCACAACTCCTACCCCCACACACATCCGCATGTGTGCATATGTGTGACAAGGGTCTGTTGGTAAAATAACTCATTGCAGTGTGTTCAAGTGGAAAAACTGTTCTAGAACCAGGGCCCCCTTCCCCCGCCCTCTGTCCTGCGAAAGCTGGCTAATTGGATATCTCTTAGACATGTGCTGCCTGCTGGTTTGCTGACTGGTGGTGTGGGAGAGCCAGGGAGCCTGGGGTTGAAGCCCTTGGGTTTCTAGAATAGGTTAATGATGGTGATTAGAAGGGATGTGGTGGGGAAGTGCCTTACTTCCTATCCTGATCCTGTTGCCTCTGTTGGGGTCTCTCCTGGGCCAAAACCATCACTGCTGGGTCTCAGGGCTGACCCTTGAGACACTGCTTGGTCTCCAGGCTGCTCTGACCCTGCGACCCTTCCACAGCCCCAGTGTAAAACCATCCTCCGGCTCTTCCCTTGGGAAACAGAGAAGTTCTTTTGTCCAGGAGCCCAGCTGTAATCACATGCAGTTACTGGGCTGGGATCTTCCTGTCAATTTAGTCTTCAGAACTCTTTTTTTTTTTTTTTTAATGCACTGGCACAGAGCCTGAACTTGGGGTTGGCTATCTCAGAATGCAGCTCAAGGCTGGCAGTCTCAGGGGCAGGGCCCTCTGGACCAAGATGTTCTAGCTCTATACTTGCCTCCTCCCCTCCCCTTTTCAGATTTCTAGCTGCTTCCCCTGGAGCTCTTTATGGTGCTGAGCCCAGGGTGTAGGGTTTGCAGAGCTGGTTGCTTGCTAGTTCCCATGGAGGGATGAGAAAGCTGAAGGAGACTCTTTCTCATGCCCTTCTCAAGTAAAGGGGGCTGCTTGTAAAGTCTAGTAATGGTTCCGTGTCAGTCACATTTATACACATTGGAACAGGAATAGTCCCCTGTGCCCTGTGTCTGCGTGGGAAGGCCCTCACCTTCCCTCGGAAACCTGGGGTTTGAAGAATTGCTCTGGCTGGAGTAAGAGGTGGGGATGGAGGGGCATCCAGGACCGCTTTGGGTAAAGCCCCTGCTTCCCCAACCCTGGATTTTCTCACCTGAGAGATGGGGATGACATCATGACCACCTGCCTTACTTACATCCCGGGAAGGCTAAGAAGAAACAGACAGGCAATCTGTACAAAGATGGTCCTAAATCCTGTGCAAAGACGGTCCTGCTCTCAGCACACTCTTTCATCGTCCTCTCTTTGACTGCAGTCCCCTGCTGGGCAAGCATCTCACACATCTCACAAGGCCATCCAGGTGGGGAGTTGGCAGGGAGGGCAGGGAGCTGACCCTAGAGCCCAGCCTGTTTCTCAAGTCAAGGATGCAGCCTTGACTGCATCCTGGGCTCACTGCATGCTTGCTCGTGGCAGGGCAGAGGGAAGAATAAAGGAAACATACAGTAGGGACTTGAGATTGGGGTGGGATCGTGGGGAAAGTGAGAGGTGGTGGGGGAGGTAAGAGGCACACAGCCAGTAAGTGGTCCCTTTGCCAGTTACTGACGTGCAAGGTGAGTTACTGTAGCCTTCTGTCCCTCCATGTTCTCCACTGGAAAACGGAATCAGTGGTAATATTTGTTTCACTGGGTTATTCCAAGGATTCAGTTCAGTCAGTTCAGTTGCTCAGTTGTGTCCGACTCTTTCCAACCCCCGGACTGCAACACACCAGGCCTCCCTGTCCATTACCAACTCCAGGAGTTTACTCAAACTCATGTCCATTGAGTCAGTGGTGCCATCCAACCATCTCATCCTCTGTCGTCCCCTTCTCCTCCCACCTTCAATCTTTCCCAGCAACAGGGTCTTTTCAAATGAGTCAGCTCTTCGCATCAGGTGGCCAAAGTATTGGAGTTTCAGCTTCAACATCAGTCCTTCCAATGAATATTCAGGACTGATTTCCTTTAGAATTAAATGAACTTAGAAAAGTTAGCACTTAGAAAAGTACATGACACTTATAACTGCTCACTGTCACTATTGCTGGCTCTTGGTGGGTTTATTTTCCCACACAGTGGGGCAGAGGCCCTCTGAACCTGGATTTAAGGCTGGATTGTGGGTAAGAATCTGAAAGTTGGGACCCTGGGTACCTGGGACATAAGGATGGCATGCAGGTGAAAATCTGAGCTCTGTGGGTTGACCCTTGGCAGTCTGGGTTGTGAGCTATGTCCCCCTCATTCAGCGCAGTGTCCAGCACTCAGATGCTCAATAAATACTTGTTGCTTAGAGTTCTCCTTGCTCTGCCCCCATGTGTAGGGAGGAAAGAAGGCACTGCTACTGTCTGAGCCAGAGCCCAGCATCACTGAGCAAGTTCCAGACTCGCACCCCAGATGTGGGTGCTGGGATTGTAGCCTTGGCTTACTAGCTCTTGGCTGATGTGTATTAATTCAGCTCCTCTCCGCCCTGGCCTGTGTCTGATTTGGATAAGATCCAAACAGCGCTTGCTCTAGACCAAACCAGTCTGTGAGTGAACCTAACTGTGCTGATTTCAGAGGGAGCTGGGCTGGTGGCTGAGTGCAGGTGCTAGTTCGGCAGCTTCTCGAGTGGATCTCCCGTACATGAACTAGGAGAAGCAGAGCCTCAGCCTTCTGGTCCAAGAGCAGATGTTGTTGGGTCTACCAGGCCCCTCAGCAGCAGACCGTGGGTCCAGTGAGAGGGCCTGAAGGCTCTACACCACGTCTGTGGGCCTCAGAATCTCATGGGACAGGTGTTGTCCAGCACCCCCAGCTGCCAGGCCATCTTCCGGGCATCGATGGGCATTTGGAGGGCTTCCTCTTTACCTGCTCTGCCTCACTTTAGTAGGCTCCATCTCCTCCCATCTCCCTCACTCATCCGGCCCTCCCTACTGACCCCAGTTAGCCCAAACGAGGACCTGATCGAGTCACTCAGCTGCTCCATCATCCTTCCCACTGTGGCTGAGGAAGTGGGGGGCGGGTGCAGTGGGCTAGACCCCTGCTCAGAGGTCTTTCTTCCCTCATCCTCCCACTGGGCCCACCTTTTCACCATTTCAGGTGCTCCTTCTGCAGATGAAGGCATCGCCACGTGTTAAAATGCAGCCTCTGAGCAGGTCCACGTGGGCCATGTGATCCTTAGTGTGGACGGGCACACGGAGCTCGCTGTCACTGCCTGGGCCGGGATCTGCGCCACGCCACATGCAGGCTGTGTGACCCGCAGGTCCTCACCTGGAACACAGAGATAAGAGTAGTGTCCGCCTTTCAAGGAGGTGGTGAGGAGTCTGTGAATTGCTGTGTTTGGGGGCCGGGGACCCGCGTGCAGGTCTGTCTCTCGCTAGATACTTGCGTGGTCCTTGTCACTACTGTTTCCTCCGCTGACCGAGGCCAGATTCCACCAGGAGGCTGACATCACGGCCTGGTCTGGGGAGGGCAGGAGCCAGCAGTGTGTGCAGTGCAGCAGGAGGGAGTGGGGCTCAGGGCAGCTCTACCACAGACGGTTCACTGGGAACTCGCTGCAGCGGCGATAAGCTGGAGACCCCAGGTATCTTAACCCAGCCCCCCAGACAGGGCCCAGGCTGGAGGGTCCAGTGAGGTAGTGGACTGAAAGGGCCTGGGGCAGGGGTGCTGTTACTGCCGAAGGAGGATGGGGTGAGCTGGCGAGCTGTAGTGGACCCCAAGGATGGGAAGGGCCCTGCCTGGGGCTTGTTGGAGGCCCGAAGCGGCAGTTGAGAGAGCCCCAGCAGCCTGGAGCAGAGGCCTCCACTCTCAGCACCCAGACAGCGGCCTTCAGAGTACAGGCCGGGTTCCTGATGGCTAGAGGACCGAGGGCAAGGGTGTAGGGCATATGGGCAATGGGCCCAGGGCAGGGGGCTGTCAGGTGGGAGCAGAGGCCTGAGTGGAAAGGGCAGTTCTCAGACAGAGGGGAGCAGATCCAGGGTAAGGAGACTTAAAATGCTTTAAGGCAGTAAAGGGCAAGTGTGCTTTTAATTTAAACAACAACGGTAACAACAATACTACTAGCAGATGCCTTGGTGAAACCAGACTGCACTGTGTTTCCTGGTTGTCCTGTGTGAGAGACACCCAGGCCTGTGACCCCCAGCTCTTACTCACCGTTCACCCATTTGCTCCTGGACAAGCCTGTGCTGCACGTGTTGCTGGGTTGCAGCCATCTCAGCCCCCCTGGGCTCTGCCTTCATTCTAGGAGGGGCAGTATCAGCTCTGTGTCTTAGGGATGTTTCTGATGATTGTGTGGAGGCTAAAGGGCAGCAGAAGGGAGGACAGGAGAGTTTGAAGACAGAGTTTAGAGTCTACCTAAGAAGCTCCAATCCTTTGCCCACCTGATGCGAAGAGCTGACTCACTGGAAAAGACCCTGATGCTGGAAATGACTGAAGGCAGGAGGAGAAGGGGACAACAGAGGATGAGACGGTTGGATGCATCACTGACTCAAAGGACATGAGTTTGAGCAAGCTCCAGGAGATGGTGAAGGACAGGGAAGCCTGGAGTGCTGCAGTCCATGGGGTCGCAAAGAGTCAGAGATGACTGGGCGACTGAACAACAAAAGGAGTCTGGGGAGGAATGGTGTACAGGTTTGCGCTGGCTGCCATGACAAAGCCCCACAGCCTGGGGAACTCAGACAACACCAGTTCTTCTCTCACAGTTCTGGAGACCGGAAGTCTGAGGTCACGCTACGGCAGGATCGGCTCCTCCGGAAGCCGTCGGGGAAACTGCCCCCTGCTTCCGCTGGCTCCACGTATCTTGCTGTCAGTCTTCTGTGTTCCTTCTGTCTTTGGTGTTCCTTGGCTTGTAGAAGCGTCACCCCGACGCCTGCCTTCATCTTCACATGTCCCCGTTTTTCATTGGATTGGGGCCCACCCTACTCCAGTATGACCTCTCCGTAAACAGTTACATCTGCAACGACTCTTATTTCCAAATGAGGTCACATTCACAGATACGAGGGGTAAGGAGTTCCATATGAATTTCGTGAATTTGGAGGGACACGTTTCCACCCATAATGGATGGGGAGGGTCTCCTGGCAGAGGGAGCCAGGGGATGGAGAGGAGGGTTGGATTCCACAGGCAACCAGTACCTGGGCTTGGCAGACTCAGGACGGACAGGCGTGGGACTGACTGAAGGAGAGGATGTTTTACAAGGACCCCGTCTTCATCCTCACTCACTCTGGAACAGGAGCCCAAGGCTTGAGAAAGGAGTCTGGCCTAGAGACCTAGGTTTGGGGGTTTCTAACTCACACCTTTGTCCCTGAGGGAGTGAGTGCCAATGACCAGCCGCTGATATTTCTTCCTCCCTCAGTTCCTATTGGCAGTGTGGCTGTTGCTACTCCTTTTGCCTCCTATCCCTAAATGATTCAGTTGGTTACGTAACTTCAGTTACATCAGCCAACACTCTCTCCACCGTAAGACTGTGAGTCTTGGAGACCAAGACAGCATTTTCTACCCTCCCCAGGTTTCTCTTGTGCCAAGAAAATCCACAGAAGAACTCTTCCTTTTTAGTGGCTGACTGGAGAACACACGTTTCTGTTCAGCACCAGAAAGAACTTGAAGATAAAACTGCCTGCAGTGAAATCAGTTGCCTGCTAAGGTAGTGAGTGCCCAGTCACTGGGAGTGCTCCCACTCAGGATAGATGATCATGCGCTATGGGGGTCCTCTGGCAGAATCTCACACTGAATAGAGAGTTGGCTTGGATGTCCCCTCATGATCTGTTAATATCAAGATGGAATAATGATGGTGGGCTGTTTTTTGTTTTTTTTTTTTTAACCTAGATCTCAGGGGAGATTTACTTATTAATCAACTTATATTTTATGCTGTGCTCACTTCAAAAGCAAAACAAAAAACTTGGTGACCTTCTGAGCTTTCAAAGCACATAAATATGATACGGTAACTAACATTAAAGTGGAGACCATGTGATCTAGCAATTCTGTCTCCAGGAGAACATCCAGAAGAAAGCAGAGACTTGAACAGATACTTGTGCATTCATGCTTGCAGCAGCATTATTCACTGCAGGCAAAAAGTGGAAGCAACTCAAATGTTTGTCGATGGATGAATGGGTAAGCCAAATGTGGTCTGTATAGACTGTGCATACAATGAAATGTTATTCAACTGTAAAAAGGAAGGAAATTCTGACACATGCTACAACTCAGATGAACCTTGAACACATCATGCTAAGTGAAACTTGCCAATCATGGAAGTACAAATACTGTACGATTCCACTAATATAGTTATCTAGGGTAACTGTAGCTACCTGGACATGCACCAGCCCGTCCGATATATCAGATTCATAGGGACAGGAAGTAGATGGTGGTGGTCAGAGGCAGGGGTAGGAGGGACTGGGGAGTTGGTATTTAATGGGTGTAGAATTTTGTCTGGGAAGATGAAAATGTTCTGGAGGTGGAGGGTGGTAATGGTTGCACAACAGTGTGGATGGGCATGATGCTACCAAACTGTACACTTGAAATGGTTACAATGGTAAATTTCATGTTTTCTATATTTTATGTTATCTGTATGTTAACTACAATTTAAAAAAAGACTTAGAGAAGAAGAAACCACCAGCCCTTCCAGGTGGGTGTCGTGCAGCAGGCAGCACACAGCCCCTCGGGCACTGCCACCCATTCCCTGCCCGCACACGATGCCCGCTCTCATGGAGGGACAGGCTGGTGCATGTCCAGGTAGCTCTGACTCACCTCGTCCTGCATTTGCCCCACACGTCATCACAGCTGTGCATTGCGGAGGCCATTTTTCATTCCAGCCTTGCCTTTTGACAGCTCCGTGGAGCCACCCACCCTTGAAAGCTCAGTCTGTTCCTACCCATGATATGGTCCGTTAGCCAGCCAGCCCTTATTGTTTAAGCACCAGTTCTCATCCTGGCCCAAGTTCTGGGGCAAGTTCTTTAAGCACACGGGATGCACTGCTTTTAGCTCAGAACAGTCAGAACCAGTGCCCAAAGGAGAGGTTAATAAATTTGAGTCAAGCACATACTTTCTCTGCCCTGTTCTCTTTACTATTGTGTAAAAGTTAGTAGTTTTCTTTTCAGATCTGATGGAGTTAAGGTGTGTGCTTCACTTATGTCAAGAATTCACTTATGTCAAGAGTAGTGAGGTGCTGGGACTTCCCTGGTGGTCTGGTGGCTAAGACTCCATGCTCCCAATGCAGGCTGTCTGGGTTTGATCCTTGGTCAGGGAACTAGATCCCACATGCTACAACAAAGACTCAGTGCAACCAAATAAATAAATAAATGTTTTAAAGGAAGAGTAATGAGGTGCTGGTGAATGTAGAGTGTTCTCACGGGAATGCCCTCAGCAGGCTTTGCAGTCAGGGCCATTGTGTCTTCTAGTGCGTGTGGGAGAGGCCAGTGAAGACGGCGACTCCCAGGGTGAGAGTGGGTCCACTCAACACGAGCGCAGAATACGCTGGTCCAGTTGTGATTAGGGCCCTCGCTGAGAGTTCTTCCACAGCACGCTCTCCTGGCTGGGTTGACCTCCTGACACTGGTGGTTCGGGAAAAGGGAAACCAAAGTAAGGCACCGTGTGGTTGAAAACAAGGTCCTGGAGATGGGGAAGGTGAAGGGATACTAGGATGTAGGCTCACAACCAGATCACAAAGCCACCGGGTCTGGTCCAGTGTTACGTACCACATGAGCCATTCAGCAATGAGTCATAAACTAACTTGGCCCTTCTCTTCTCTTGGCTTGGATTTTTTTTTTTTTGTAATTAATAAACTTGATTTTTAAGAGCAGTTTTAAGTTCACAGCATAACTGAGCAGAGAGTGCAGAGACTTCTCACATACACCCTGTCTCCACACATGAATTATCAAGGTCCCCCACTTGAGTGGTTCATGTGGTACATTTGATAAACACAACATAATCACTCAAAGTCCACAGTCAGCATTTGGGTTCACTCTTGGTATTGTATATCCTATGGGTTATGGCACTGTATAATGACATGTATCTACCATTGTATCTTACAGAACACTGTATAATGACGTGTATCCACCATTGTATCTTACAGAACGCTGTATAATGACATGTATCCACCATTGTATCTCACAGAACGCTGTATAATGACATGTATCCACCATTGTATCTTACAGAACAGTTTCACTGCCCCAAGAACCCTCTGTGTTCTTCTTGCTCAGCCATCCCTCCCTTGGTGACTATAGATTACTTTAGTCTCCAGAGTTTTGCCTTTTCAAGAGTGTAGTATAGTTGGGATCATACAGCATGTAGCCTTTGTAGATTGGCTTCTTTCACTTGTAGTTTACATTTAAAGTACCTTCATGTATCTTCGTGACTTGGTAGCTCATTTCTTTTTAGTGTTGAATAGTTTTCCATTGTCTGAATGCACCAAAGTTTTTATCCATTTACCTACTGAAGGACCTCTTGGTTGCTTTCAAGTCTTGGTAATTATGAATAAAACTGCAATAAACATCTGTGTGCAGAATTTTGTATGAATATAAGTTTTCAATTCATTTGGGTAGATTCCAAGGAGCATGATTGCTGGATTGTTTGATAAGAGTTTGTTAGGTTTTGGTTTTGAAAATATTGCCTCCTATTCGGAGAAGGCAATGGCACCCCACTCCAGTACTCTTGCCTGGAAAATCCCATGGATGGAGGAGCCTGGTGGGCTGCAGTCCACGGGGTCGCTAGGAGTCGGACACGACTAAGCGACTTCACTTTCACTTTTCACTTTCATGCATTGGAGAAGGAAATGGCACCCCACTCCAGTGTTCTTGCCTGGAGAATCCCAGGGACGGGGGAGCCTGGTGGGCTGCCGTCTATGGGGTCGCACAGAGTCAGACACGACTGAAGCGACTTAGCAGCAGCAGCAGCAGCATTCTCTAGGATGTCATTTCACTTTCTTTAAAAAGTTTTTTTTCATTTATTTTTGGCTGCCTGGGTCTTGGATGCTGTGCACAGTCTTTCTCTAGTTGCAGGGAATGGGGGCTATTCTCTGGTTGCTGTGCACAGGCCTCTTATTGCAGTGGCTTCTCTTGCAGAGCACAGGCTCTAGGCACATGGACTTCAGTAGCTTGGACATGGGGCCTCGGTAGTTGTAATCAATGGACTTAGTTGCCGCTTGTCATGTAGAATCTTCCTGGACCAGGGATCGCATCCATGTCCTCAACATTGGCAGGCAGATTCCTAACCACTGAACCACCAGGGAAGTTGAATAGTGTGTTTAATTCTATAAGAAACTGCCAAACAGTCTCCCAAACGGACTGCACCATTTTGCCTTCCCACTAGCAGTGAGAGCGCCTGGCTTCCCATAGCCTCCCCAGCATTTGCTGTTGTCAGTGTTTTGAATCTTGTGATATCTCCTTTTTGGTTTAATTTGCAATTCTCTAGCAACATAGGATGTTGGACATATTTTCATATGCTTCGTGTTGTTGGTCGGTCGCTGAGGCTCATATGCTTACTCGCCTTCTCTGGTGAGCTGCCTGCTCACGTCTGTTGTCTAGTTTTAATCAGTTTGTTCATCTTCTTATTGTTGAGTTTCAAGGGTTGTGTATTTTGTGTAATAGTCCTTCATCCTATGTGACTTTTGTAAGTATTTTCTCTCATGTTCTTTTGACAGTGTCTTTCACAGAGAAGAAGTTTTTAATTTTAACAAATCCAGCTTATCAATTATTTCTATCATGGATTGTATCTTTGGTGTTCTTGTTTAAAGCGTTATCACCATGCTCAAAGTCATCTAGGCTTTTCCTATGTTTTCTTCTAGGAGTCTTATAGTTTTGCATTTCACATTTAGGTTGATGATCCACTCTGAGTTAATTTTTGTGAAGGGTGTGAGATCTGTGTCTAGGTTCATTTTTTTTTTTTGCTTGTGAATATGCAGTTGCTCCAACTCCATTGAAAATACTTTTTCCTTGTGTTGTCTTTGTGTTAGTTGCTCAGTTGTGTCCAAGCCTTTGCGATCCCCATGGACTGTAGCCTCTGTCCATGGAATTCTCCAGGCAAGAATACTGGAGTGGGTAGACACTCCCTTCTCCAGGGGATCTTTCCTGACTCAGGGATTGAACCTGGGTCTCCCCGCATTGCAGACAGATTCTTTACCGTCTGAGCCACCAGTATTATCTTTGCTCCTTTGTCAAATATCAGTTGACTGTATTTATGTGGGTCTATTTCCAGGTTCTCTATTCTGTTCCATTGATCTAGTTGTTTGTTATTTCATTGATACCACATTGTCTTGATTCTTATATCTTTATAATGCATCGTGAAGTCAGATAGTGTCAGTCCTCGAACTTTATTCTTTTCCTTCCATATTGAGTTGGCTATTCTTTTGCCTCTTGGTATAAACTTTATGGATTTTTAAAAACAACTTAACTGAGATGTAATTCATTTATTATTCAATTCACCCATTTAAAATATATAATTCAATAGTTTTTAATATATTCACACAGTTTGCAACCATCACCACCGTCTAACTCTTGAACATTTTCATCACCCCAAAGAGATACCCTATACCCATTAGCAGTCACTCCTCGTTCTCTCCTCCTCCAACCCCTGGCAGCCACTTAATCTATTTTCTGTCACTATGGATTTGCCTCTTCTGGATATTTCATGTAAATGTAATCATGTCACATTGGTCTTTTGTGACTGGCTTCTTTCACTTTGCATAATGTTTCCAAGGTTCATCCACATTGTAGCATATATCAGAACTTCACTCTTTTCTATGCTGGAAAACATTCCACTATTTGGATATACCACATTTTATTTATCCATTCAACAGATGGGCATTTGTTTCCATATTTTAGTATTTTGAGTGATGTTGATATGAATATTCCTGTATAAGCTTATGTGTGGACATATATTTTCATTTCTTTTGGGTAGATAGCTAAAAGTAGAATTGCTGGATCATATGGTAACTCTGTATTTAAGCTTTTGAAGAACTGCCAGAATGTTTTCCAAAGTGGCTGCACAATTTTACACTCCTATCAGCAGTGCATGAGGCTTCCAATTTCTCCACATCCTCGCCGATACTCGTTTTTAGCTGATTTCTTGATTCTAGTTATCTGAACAGGTGTGAGGTAGTGTCTCTTTGTGTTTTTGATTTCCGTTTCCTTGATGGTGAGCAAAGATGCTTATTGGCCGTTGGTATATCTTCTTTGGAGAAATTTTAATTAAGACCCTTTGGCCATATTTTAAAAATTGGGTTGTCTTTTTATTTTTGAATTCTAAGATGTCTTTATACATTGTACACAGAAGTCCTTTATAGGTATGTGCTTTGCACTTTTTTTTTTTTTTTTACATTCTGTGGGTTGTCTTTTTACTTTCTTGATGATGTTCATTGAAGGAAAACAGTTTTAAATTTGAATAAGTCTGATTTATTTTTTCTTGTGTCACTTCTGCTTTTGAGGTCATTGTTGTTCATCTGCTCAGTCGTGTCCGGCTCTTGGCAACGGCAGCACGCCAGTCTTCCCTGTCCTTCACTATCATCTCCCGGAGTTTGCTCAACCTCGTGTCCATTGAGTCGATGATAACAACCAACCAACCATACTCTGTCACCTCCTTCTCCTCTGGCCCTAAATCTTTCCCAGCATCAGGGTCTTTTCCAATGAGTTGGCTCTTCACCTCAGGTGGCCAAAGTATTGGAGCATGTCATATGACAGAAGTTTTAAATGAATTTTCTTGCGAACTTTTGGTAAATTTGTGTCACGCTAACTCAACTAAGATTTAAGTTTGTCAGGGACAGAATTCATGGGAAATTCATTGTTGTATCAGTCCCAGTGCCTGGGCTTGATTATTTGACTTAGATCTGTCTTGTACCTGAAGTCAGAATGCAGATACTCATCTCATAGAGGTTTCCAGCCACCAACCAAATGCCTGTCCAGACTCTTTAGACTCTGTGCAGCGCATTTTGAAGCCAAGGACTGACAGGTGCCAGCGTGGTTCATCCATCCTCTTCTCAGCATCAGAGGGTTAAATGATCTTGCACTGGCTGAGACCTCTTTCTTGTCTATCTCACTCTGCAATATCCATCTCTGTATAAACACATCCAGGAGAATATTTTCTATTTTGCCTTATGGGCAACAGCTGCTGTTTTTGCCAGGCTGTCATCTATTTAGTTGTTACTTTTTCGACTTTATTTTTAAACAGTATAGCATGGAGAACAGCAACACGGAGCGCGGGACAGATGGAGAGCAAATCCAAATAACAGACTTCCAGAGCCATGCTAATACGAGTGCCGGGCGTGGGGTGGGGGGATAAAACCAGATTGCCGGATGGCTCAAAGCAAACAAATATCAATAAATCACAAACTACGTGGGGAAAGGAGGAGCAGATAAGGAAGTGGCCCCTTGAGCCATCCTTATGCCAACAGAGAGTCTGGGACGGTGGGAAGCGGGTGGATGAGGCTGGATACCCAGAGCTTCCAGATCAGGCCGGGCAAGAAGTGCTAACAGAGCCCTCCTGGGGCAGGCAACAGATTTCCACATTGGGTAGGTGGAAACAGTTAAAGAGCCTGCAGGAATTATACAGAAGTAAAGCCACATCTCTCTTATCTGGGTAAGGCTGCAGGCTCCGAGCCAATTGTTTTCCCCCTCTTCCTCTCCCAGGAAATAAGTAGGAGAGAAGTGTGTTTGCAGATTGGATTTAAAAAAAAAAGAAGAAGAAGAGAAGAAAACTCATTTATTAATTTCCTCCAGAGCAGCCAGCCTTTGAAACAAACCAAGGCCTGAGATACCGGCCTCTTGGTCCCCAGTGGCCACATCAGAGGATGGTCCCCGCAGTGGCAGCTGCACTTGATGACCCCTTTCCAAAGGTCACTCTTGTTTACTTGTCTTTTCAAAGAGGACTAGGTGCTGGTGCAGGTGTCTTCTTACCTTTGGGGCTGACTTCCAATGCATTAACCTTTTTACTCGAATTCTGCTCCGTCAGCTAGGCCCCTGGGTTAGGACAGCCACCCAATGCCAGCTTTAGCCCTCACTTATACCCTGACTGGTCCTGCTTTACTCTCTTCCTGTCTCCCCACTGAAGTCCTGCCCCTGGCCCCTCCACCTTCTTGGTAAAGTGCTCAAATCTGAAATGTAAAGCTTGAAGAATTTTTACGAGAGTCAACACTCTCATAATCAAAGCATGGTCATGTTAGAGGACATTCCAGCCCTCTGGAAGGCTCCCTCTTGCTCTTTTCAGTTGGGACCCTCTCAAGAATAAACACCACCATGATTTCTATCATCATGCAATAGTTTGCTGTTTTGAACTCATATAGATGGAATCCTGCAGTATTCACTCCTTTTGTATTTCACTTGGCATTATATCCACGAGATTCATCCAGTTTTAAGAATATGCCAGAGGTTCATTCCCATTTGTTGTTGTGTGGTATTCATGGTGTGACTGTACCACAATTTACCTACCTGTTCTACTGCTGGTGGACATTTGGGTCACTTCTGGTTTAAGAATATTTTGGAAAAAACCTTCTATGAACATTCGTACTGATATCTTTTAGTGTACATAAATATTGTTCCTGTTGGGTATATACCTAAGAGTTCAATTGCTGAACTCTTTTCTAGTACATATCTATTTAGCTTTCATAGGTATTGCCAAACACTTATTTGAAATACTAGTTTATAGATTTACATTTCTATCAGAAATTTAACAGTTAAGTTGCGCCATATCCTCACCAACACTTTGGTATTTTATTTTAGCCATTCTGGTTGATGTAGTGGTATGTCACTGTGCTGTTATTTTTGCATTTGCATGATTTTATTTGTTT
The DNA here is from genome assembly GCF_002263795.3 of Bos taurus. NCBI lineage: Eukaryota > Metazoa > Chordata > Mammalia > Artiodactyla > Bovidae > Bos > Bos taurus. Next base: position 47,873,412 of record NC_037351.1, on the reverse strand, counting down.
AGTGGCTACTTTGGTATCCTTTTTTGTGAAGTGCCAATTCAAATATTTTCCCATTTTTTTTTAACTGGCATGTCTGTCTTTTTCTCATTTGCAGTGCTATATTCTACATATCAGTTCTCTGTTGTGTATCTTTTCTCTGTGGTTTGCCATTTTACTCTCGGAATGATTTTTTAACTATGTTCTTCGTTTTAATAAAATCTAATTTATCAGTCTAAGTACCTGTCCAAGTACTGGAACTTTATATTATAGTCGTGATATCACAAAGTGGAACTTCTCCAACTTTGTTCTTCAATATTGCCTTGGCTATTCTAGATTCTTTGAATTTCCATATAATTTTAAAATCACTTGTCAGTTTTCACACACATATACACAAACACATGTGGGCCAATCTGCTGGGATTTTTGTTGGACTTGCATTGAATATGTAGATCAAACTGGAGAAAATAGACACCTGAAAACTATTGATCCTTTCACCTCCATTTGTTTAATCTTTGATTTCTCTTGGGCTTCCGTGGTGGCTCAGATGGTAAAGAATCTACCTGCAATTCAGGAGACCCAGGTTCGATCCCTGGGTTGAGAAGATCCCCAGGAGAATGAATGGCAACCCACTCCAATATTCTTGCCTGGAGAATCCCCATGGACAGAGGAGCCTGGCGGGCTACAGTCTGTGTGGTCACAAAGAGCCGGCTGATACTTGAATTTTTCCTTTGATTTTTCTCACATTGTTTTATATCTCTCAGTATAGATGCTATGCCCATATGTCATTGGATTTATTTCTTAGGCATTTAATTTTTTGAATGCTATTGTAAGTGGTATTTAATTTCATTTTTTAATCTTGCATTTGTTTATCATTAGTCTATAGAAAATACAATTGATTTTTGATTATGGACTTCGTATTTGGCAACCTTGCTAAAAATTCATTTACTAATTCAGGTCTTGTCTTAACCAAACTATAAACAAACTGGGAAAGGACATCCCCCAATGCCTTTTGCAGAATGCTGCCCCTCAATAAATGCTCACTGAGTGTCCTGAAAAATCTTCCTGCAGCAGGAAGAGAAAGAGGGATGTTCTCTGGGCCCCGGGGACCACTGGTCATTGGTCCCTAGGCAGGTATAAACCCACTCAAGCTTGCTCCCCACCCCACCCTCAGCTGAGCAGCTATTTCTTGTTTACTATCCCTTGCCACCATTACCTCTTTGCTTAGTGGCTAGGAGAGGTCATGCAGAGGCCACGCGGAAATCACTGGTGGGACCAAAGGAGATGGAATTTACACAGCCTCTCTTTCCCTCCAGAGATCATGCCTGGCTTTCTGTAGGAGGCTCTGGCCTGGGCTGGGCTCTGTTGGCAAAAGCGTGCACTGACCCTGAAAGAGTGAGTGCATGGAGGTCATCTGGGCCTTGGAACACCCAGCACAACCATTCACCAAACATTCACAGGGTCCTAATCTGTGCAGCCCTCTCCTTGGTCCCCACTTTGGCCGGGCCTTATCTTCCAGGATTGCGCTGCAGACAAGGCAGCAATGCCCACACTACCTGAAAAGGAGGAGGGGTCCTTAAACTGGAGTGGGAGACCTGGGGTCAAGCTCTTGCTCATCACCAGCAAGCTCTAAGCCTTCTAATTCATGCCCTCCTGCTCTGTGTGGGCCTTGCCTCCCGTCAAAGTTTTAAGGGGAATTAGTCATTCTCTACAGTGGCTTTCCACTCTGAGGCTTTACCTTAGAAACAGTCCAGAAGGGAACACTCCCAATCAATGATCCAGCAAGCACAGAGCTAGTGAGAGCAGTGTGCATTTAGCTGGGAAGAGCAGTGTGGGTTGGGGTTGGGAAGGTTTATAGGGAAGGTTTACAGGGTCTTGAGTATAAGACTGGGTATGGGACGACTGGGAAGGTGGAGAGGAGGGGGCTACCCCCCTGAAGTGTGTCTATTTTGGGGGGACCCTATTCTGGGTATTCTCTCTCCACCAGAGAGTATGACCTCATGGAGTAGTCAACTAGGTGTATATAAATCAGGGATAGACAGGATGCAAAAGGTGGTGGGCATCTTGAAGAGAATGGGTGAGGCCCATCGGTGAGGGTCCCCGACTACAGACATGCAAGGAAGGCCTCACACTGTGGCTGACAGGCTGGGCTGCCTGGTTCAGGCCTGGGTGGTGGTGGTGGTGGTGGTGGTTTAGTCGCTAAGGTGTGTCTGACTCTTGCAACCTCACGGACTGTAGCCATCAGGCTCCTCTGTCCATGGGATTTTCCAGGCAAGAATACTGGAGTGGGTTGCCATGTCCTTCTCCAGGGGATCTTCCCAGCCCAGGGATCAAACCTGTGTCTCATTATGTCCCCTGTATCACAGGCAGATTCTTTACCACTAGTGCCATTCTTTACCACTAGAGCACACCCCACCTCAAAAAAAAAAAAAAAAAAAGAGAGAGAAACAAATTTGTATATCTGAATCACTTTGCTGTACATCAAAACTAACACGACATTGTAAATCAACTATATGTCAATAAAAATTAATTAAAACAAGAAAAGCGACTGAAGGCAGCTCCATAGAGCTGCTGCCCCTGCTGCTGGCACCATCAGAGCGTGTTTCTAGAATCAGGAGATGACAGAGTCTGTTCATCCACATCTCAGAGCATCCTTAAAATGGACTCATACTGTTAGCCTTCTTCTCAGCAGATTCCGGGTTTCCCCAGGTAGGGTGGGTGTAGCGCGGGCCTCCCAGAGGAGCTCGGGGAGGCGCGCGGTCCTCGGCAGGGGGGTTTCGGTGTAGACGCCTTCCCTGCTCCTTGCCTGAACCTTGAGCTAGGACTTTGGCTCTGCCACCCTCGAGGGCACACTTTGGGTTGTTTTCAGCCGCTTGGGCATATGGACTTTGCTAGCAAGGTGGGACCGGAGGGAGGTGGCACTGAGGGCCTTGGACAGGAAAAGGGGTGAATGCTGACAGATGGCGCCAAAGCCAGGCACCTGTGCCCTAACACACCTGCTCCACCAAGGGCCTGGATCGGGGCTGGGGCGGCAGTGAGTGCGAGCAAGGGGCGGGGGCAGGCGGCCCAGGGCCCAGGGGAGAACAAGGCTGGGGCGTGGGCAGGAGGCAGCACGGAACACCCCCAGTGCCTGAACTCCGCCCCTGCCCCGTGTGCTGGGCGCCAGGCACTGTGGAGCCTCCCGGCTCTGTGGGCGCCTTTGTTTCCTGGGCGGGCTGCAGGTGAGAGGGCGTTCGGCACTCACCCTCCACCCCTGCCCGGGCTGTGCCAATGTCAACAGCACAGTCAGTGATCAGGCTGGGGAGGCCGTGACAAAGGGCACCCCTCCTCTGAGTGGGATCTGAAAACCCGGTGGGCCTGGCAGAAGCAGGCACCCCCACTTTCCCAGGATCAACACCCACCTCCTCAGCCCAGTGCTACCCCGCACCCCACCCAGCTGGGCTCTGTCCACCTCATCTCCATCCTCCGCTGCCAGGTTGGGTCCCTTCTCTGCCCACTCTCCCTACTGACTTACTTGCTCTCATCTGGAAGGTCCCACCCTGCCCCTCTCTGTCTCCATCTCAGCCACCCCAGGAGCTTAGCCCCAGTCCTTCTCAGCCTCCCCAGGCCTCAGCAGCTCCCATGCTTGCCTCACAGGCGGATCCCCCAGATCCCAGGCTGCCCTGTTGATTTGGGGGCTGCCTCTGTGCATATGTCTGTTGCCCCCCAGGGACTGCAAGGCACAGAAGGCAGAGTGTTCCCCTATCCAGCCTCCTTTCCAGCCCAGCACCTGATGGACAAAGAAGTCATGCATGTCCACAAGCGCACTGGTGAGGGAAGAAAGGATGTAGTCCTGCCTGTGGTATCACCCATTGCAAGTCCTAGGTCCACTGGCCCACCTGTGTAACTTCCCGGGAGACTGGGACCTTGGCGAGCCGGTCCCCTCTAGGATAAGAAAGTGTGTCAGTCACTCTCTGCAACCCCATGGACTGTAGCCCGCCAGGCTCCTCTGTCCATGGAATTCTGCAGGCAATAATACTGGAGTGGGCTGCCATTCCCTTCTCTTGGGGATCTTCCTGAACCAGGAATTGATCCCAGGTCTCCCGCATTGCAGGCAGACTCTACCATCTGAGCCACGAGGGCAGTCCTCTGGGATAAGGAAGCAGTCAAATCACAAAGGGAGATGGGAAGCTGGGGGCTGGGGGTGCCCACCAAGAAGGGCAGAGGGAGAATTAATGCAGAGAGTCCAGGTGACACCTAGGAAGTGTGTGGCAACCTGGGCTTTTCCCGAGGAAGAACGGAACAAAGGCTGCTGGGAGGCGTGGTGTCGGGAGGTGTGGCGTCTGAGAGGGATATGGGCCCGGGACTAGACAGAGCTGCCTTTTATTTATGCGGCCGGGTGGTGGGGACACAGGTGTTTGTGATGTTATTTTATATGCCTCTTTGTATGTCTGGAATATTTCATCACAGATTTTTAAAGAAAGAGGTGCCTGAGGCCAAGACAATGGAGATGGCTCTGGAAAAGACACAGGGAAGAGGCTTGGGGAAAGGCAGGACACCTGTGAGTGCAGATGGAGAAGCAGGGCTCCACAACAGGGAAGGAGGAAGAGACGCTTGGAAAATCCAAGTCATGAATCACCGGGGCTCCGTCCAGACCTTGCCAGAGGGTGGACCGGGTGGAGCCAGGGTGGTGTCGTCATGGGAATGGATCGCAGATGAGATCTGATCAGGTTGACCAGGATCTACAGAAGCATCTCTTCAGTGGGCCGCCAGCCTCCTGGGTTTTCAGCCGAGGCTTGTAACTGCTTCCAGGCACTCAGGCACAGCTTTCAGGGGAGGGTGGGAGTTTCCGGTATTGTTGTTGTTATTTTCAAACAATCATTTTAAAGTAGCTGAGTCTTCTCTACAGCATGCCGGGGTTTCAGACTCTGAATCTCTGAAGAAAGGATAAATGATGCGCTTTGTAGGAGGAGAGGGGATTGCGGAGGGGGAATGATTCACTTTACAGAAATGGCTTAAATGACAATGCCTTTCGTGGGCTTAAATGAGATTTGAGGTGTTCGGTTGCTTAGACCCAATCTTGTATGGAAAGCAGAGCCCGCCTGCCCAGGTGCCATGGCCTACGTTGCTGTGGGCGTGTCTCCATCTGTGTGGGGCCGAGAGGGCAGTGCCCAGGGCAGTGGCCCTGCCCTGCATGGGCTAAGAAGAGCCATTCATCACTGGCCTCTCCCCCAGAGAATGAGACCACATCTGTGGCTTTTCAAGGCTGCCCGAGAGAGAGAGTCCACCTACTTCTTGCCCACCCACAAGGCTGCGTGGACCAGCGCCTTTATTAGACTACTGCTGCATACAGTCTGAGCCTGGAGGAGGGCAGATGGCTGATGGCAGCTCTGGGCCACACTTCGTGAGGGGCACAGTACTTCTCGAAGACTTGATCCTAATGACTCAGTGAATTTTAATCATATTGACAAGAAAACTGTAATAAGGCGCTAGCCAGTGTCCTCTGCTCTAGATTTACACTTGGTGCCTGTGGTATTAGATGTTTCATGCCTGCCTGCTTGTGGTTGGTGTCGCAGAGTATCCATGAGCCTGGTGTTGATAAAGAATCTGTCTCTGTGGCAGGGGTTAGATTGGCCATCCTTGTCTTGCTTGGGATCGGCCACTTTGGGCCATCTGCCAGGACTGCGTATTAGAGTGGATTCTAGAATGTGTCTGGGTGGGATTTTCTGACCTGTGGACTCAAGGAGGTTTGCAAAAGAGACCAGGTGGAAGATGTGGATGATTTGGGGTAGCCTGTGCCTGTGACGGGTTCTTGGCTGCTTCTTCATGACCAAGCCACTCTGCAGAGTGTCTGGGGACATCACTGTGTCTTCAATGCGGGGATGTTGCTTGCTGTATTCATCCAGGTTCCATACTCAAGTTGAGCAGGTGAGGAAGCAACTTAAATGGGAGTGGGAGCTGAGGACTGTTAACAAGAGTGGGTGGAACTCACTAGAAGCTCCTGGCACTGCAGTCAGAGGAAGTGTGAGCAGAGGACAGGGGTCTATGGACCCTGAATTGGGCAGTGTGCTAGGAACTGGCTGCCCTGGCGGGGTGGGCAGGGCAGCCGTGTGTGCTCAGGGCTCTGGAGGGGAGTGCAGGCTGCAGTGTGTGAGGCAGGATGCTGTCTGGTTCTGGGAGCGGAAATGCCACCTAGAGCAGCCCGGAAGGAGACCTCTGGTTAAACACGATGCCTTGGCCACATCTATTTATCTCAGCCCCCTTTCTAATCATCCCTCCACCCATGGCGATAAAGAAAATGACAGAGCCTGATGCCCCAAGGACAGTGAGAGCAGGAGAGGAGCAGAGAGCAGGTGAAGATGTCAGCAAAGATGTGGAAATAGAAAGTCTATGGATGGACAGTTGCTCACTGAGCAGAGAGATGAAACCCAAGGGTGGGTAGTGAGAAGAAATCTCGAGAAGCAGTCATCCCACCCCCTGCCAACCCTCAAGCAGAGCAGAAATGGGAGTCACATACTTCTGAAGGTAAGATGAGGAATGGCTTTGAAAACTTGGGAACTGGTTGAAAATTTGCATGAAGAATCCTTACACCCAGAGCCCCTCCTGTAAACTTCCCCTCTCTGCTTTGGCCAAAGACTAGACGTTTCTTTTCAAAAAAATATGATTCAGTGAAGTTCTGGACCCTGAGACACTGTGTGCAGCTGAGAGCAAGTTTGCACACTAGACTCAAAATGAGAGCATTTGTTTAAAGATTACATCGCAAGTGGTGAGACTTCCAGCTCCTCTATACTCTCTGCCCCAAGAATACTGGTAGCCCAGTGTCTGGCCCCCAAGCAGAGTGATTGCAGGGTTCCTGTGCAAGTAAACTGATTGGCCCAAAAGGAAAAAAATTGTACATATTTGGTATGTGTGAATAGGTATGTACATGTGCATATGTATGTGTGTTTACGTATGTGTGTGTGTGTAGATACATATGTGTACTTGAGTGCATATACACTCATGCATATGTGTGTATATGTGTGTGTGTGTATATGTATGTTTGTGTGCATATACATACCTACACATACAAATATATGTTTGTGTGTATGTATCTGCATGTTTCTGTGTCTATGTTTGTGTATATTTCCCCAAAGAAATAAACAGATTTCTACCTAATCACCCATAGAGAAATCACTGACTTTTTAGTGTCTTGCTCTTAACTATTAATGCTGGTCAAGGATTACCTGGCATTTGTGAAAAAGAAGTCTATAACATGTGAGATCAAGAGAGAGGGAAATAAACAAACTGGAGGGGAAAGAAAAAGGAGCTGAAGGGATGAAAGCCAAGTCTAGGAGCAGAAGAAAACTTCAATAAAACTATACTTAATGTCCTCAGAGAGATAAGAGGAGATAATGCATCCATAAAATGAGAATGGGGGTTGTAAAAAAGGAACATTCAAAGAATAAGGGCGGACTCTAAGAAGTTAAACATATAACAGCAGAAATTTAAAAATCAGTGGAAGGTTTGAAAGTGAGTTGAGGGACTTTCTTAGAAAGTAGGAAAAGAAGACAACAATGTAGGAAGTTGGAAAAAAATAATTAGGAGATTTAGAAGCTCGGTCCAGGAGGATCAGCAGTAAGGGTTCCAAAAATAGAGAGCACAGACACTCGAGGGGATGGAGGTTATTGGAGAAGCTATGTGAGAAAGTCCGCAGGACTGAAGGACACGGGCTTCCGGGCTACATGGAGGGTGCAGTGGGTGCAGAGAACCACCAGGTGACCTGTCCTGGTGGAGCCCCAGAGTGTTAAGGACAAAGTGAGGCTTTATACAGCTTTCAGAGAGGAAGAAAGTAGATTGCATACAAACAGGACAGAACTCAGCTTTCCAACGGTGTCTCTGGAAACTGGAAGACATGGGAACAATGCCTCCAGTCTTCCAAGGGCGGGTGGTTTCCACCTTTCTGTTCACAGCCAAACAGACTATCAAGAGGGAGAGGGAATAAAGTTGGTTCGAATAGGCATGGTCTCAGAGGGCGTACCTTCTACACACCTGTAAAAATGAAGCAAGCGAGTACATCAAAATGAAAATGGTGACAGCAGACAATGTAATGGGTCCCCAAAGATGACTGCATCCTAATGCCCAGAACCTGTGAAAATGTGAGATTCCATAGCAAAAGGGGAATTAAGTTTGCAGAGGGAATGAAGATTGCTAACAGCTGACCCTGAGATGGGGTGATGATCCTGGGTTATCCCTCTGGGTCCAATGTAATCACAAGGGTCCTTAGAAGCAAGCGAAGGAGGCAGAGGAGCGGATGAGAGTCATGACGTCTGGGGAGGACTCTCCCAAGGTCGCTTGGCTAGGAGATGGAGGAAGGAGCTCTTAGCCAAGGACTGTGGGTTCCTCTGGAAGCTGGAAACACAGACAGCCTCTCGAAGCTCTTCTCCCCCAGAGCCTTCAAAAGGAAGGCTGCCAACATCTTGATCTAGTCCAGCGAGACCCATTTCAGACTTCTGACCTGCAGAACTGTAAGGCAATACATCTGTGTTGTTTGAAGCCACTTCGTTTTCAGTAACGTGTTACAGCAGCAATGGACACTAATACAGTGTGGGATTCAGGAAGCAAGGAGTAAGAAATCCCAGGTGACAGCTGTGCAGAAGGCTCAGGTCCAGACTGGACTTGGAGCATGGAGAACTCTGGATGGTATCACGCCTAGAAAAAAACAAAAAGGAACGGACAGACTGCACTGAACTGTTTGGAGAGGGATTTGAACAGTTCTATGTGTGTGCAAATAAGGATTGTATGCTCAATCGTGTCTGACTCTTTGAGACCCCATGGACTGTAGCCCGCCAGATTCCTTGGTCCATGGAGTTCTCTGAATACTGGAGTGGGTTGCCATTTCCTTTTCCAGGGGATCTTCTCGACCCAGGGATCAAACCCACCATCTCCTGCACTTCTGCCTTGGCAAACAGATTATTTACCACTGAGCCACCTGGGAAGCCTGTAAATAAATGTTAGGTGCATACAAAGCCATTTTTAATACTAGAGAAAATGTTACGGAAGAAAGGAACATCACGTGGCTTATCGGTGAGCAGCGGCTACTCAGTCACCATAGTGTGAACACCGACAATTGCTTTAACCAAGATGGTGGCATCACTCTGTTGGGAGAATGGAGAGGATAGAAATGTGGGTTTAAAGGAAGTGGGGTTGGGGGCATAGGAAACCTCATCTTCCTCTCTGGGGCACTAATAGATAATATCTAAAAATGGAAGTTCTGTAAGTGGTTATATGTAGTGTGTGCTCTGAACTGAACTGTGGCCCTCCAGAATTCAAATATTATATCCCTAACCCAGTGTGTCTATATTTGGAGTAAGGAAGTAACTAAGGTTAAGTGAGGTTATAGGGTGGAGCCCTGATTAGCATCCTGATAAGAAGAGACCCCAGGGTACTCACTCTTGACTGTGTGAAGACACGGTGAGAGGTGGTCGTCTGCAAGCCAAGAAGCAGGCTCTCCCAGAAACCAGACTGGTTGGCACTTAGACCCTGGACTTCCTAGCCTCCAGGACTATGGGAAATACATCTGTATTGTTTAAACCACCCAGGTCTATGGTGTTCTGTGGCATGTTTTGAAAGTCGTAGCTGACTAATGCAGCATGTTATTTAGAAATATGTCACCAAAGACCATAGATCAGTGATCGGTGATGTGCGCTCAGTCATGTCTGACTCTGCGACCCCACGGACTGTTGTCCTCCAGGCTCCTCTGTCCATGGAATTTTCGAGGCAAGGATACTGGAATGGGTTGACAGTTCCTACTCCAGAAAAGACCATAAGAAATAGCTAAATAATTGAGAGTGATTATCTCTGGGAACTGGAAATCAGTGTGTAGCCAGGAGTGCTGTTTTTCATTGTTGGGTTTTATTACTTTTACTTTTTCAAGTCTTGTATATGTGTTAAAATTTTAAAGTAAAACAACAACAACAAAAATGGAATTTATTGGCTTAGGTAAATATAAAGTTCAAAAACAGAGTGATCTTTAGGAATAGCTTGATGAGATCTCCAGCTCCATTTTTCTGTAGCTCAGTGCTGTCCTCTGAACTCTTTTATAGTAGCAAAACAGTTGCAGTAGCTCCAGCCCTTACACGTACCTTCAGTATCTCTGATAATGGCACTTCTCCCCAAGAGCTCCCCAGGAAACATGTCCTGCATCTTATGTGATAGAATTTGTTCCAATCACTATAGCCAGGGAGCTGAACTGAGCTGCTTGGCTTAAGCCAACCATAACCCACCTCAGAAATACATTGGCTATGAGGTGCAAGTGGTAATCTGGGAGGAAATTGGTGTTCTTCTGCCAAGAGGAAGGATGAAAGGATGATGGGTGGCTCAGAGTAGCAAGTGTCCAGTACAAATGTGTTCCTCTGGAGAATATCTCTTTATGAGATGTAGGTCCCTCCTAATTCTTTTGATTGGTTGGTTGGTTGATTTGATGGCATTTAACTTAAGTTAAAAGTTAACTTTTGCTCTGTGTGACTCATGAAATAGGGAAGGCTGGACATAGAGAAAATGACTTGATAAGAGAGGTTAAAGGGGGCATCCCACACCATATAAGTGATGTGGCAGCATGAAAAAATGAAAGGCAGAGGTGAGTCCAAAGCCCCATTCTTAGGAGAAGTGTGTTCTACTGTGACTCAGTTGGACATGATCAAAAATTTCAGCCTGGAGTGATTGAAGGACAACCCCTGAACAGTTCCCGGACTTCACCTCTCTTCCCAGCCAGCCTACCACAGATGCCGGAAATTGCGTCATTAGAAACTCATCTCTGTGTAAGAAGTTCCCATGACCGTTGGGAGGGGGGTACATTTGGCTATTGCCTGTTGCTAAAGCAGAAGGCCTTAGTTTGCCAAATCCTTCCTGGACAGCTGCAGCGGGAGGAGATTTGGGGTGTGGGAGGGGAAGAGGGGAGAAGTATCTGGAGGCAGGGGGCCCACTCAGCACAGGTGTGGAGGTGGGAGAAAGAGAACCAGGTGAGGACTAAGATGCCGTGGGGGCTGGGGGACAGCACCAGGTCCTTAGTCCCCAGAGCGCTAACCTTAACCTGAGTCCTGATAAGGGGAGCACTAGACACTCTCTACGACTCGGTTAGCCAGCTTGCCAAACTCATCAGCTCACTCCATCCCTCTGACTGATGTCCACAGCTGGAGGAACACTTGGGGCAGGAAGGCGGCTGTCCAGCACTTGGGGCAGGAAGGCGGCTGTCCAAAATGTCCACCATGTCTGCTCCCACCAGCTGAGCTGAATGCTTTCCTAGAGGCAGCTGGCTTACTTCCCAAACCTGTTTATGCCAGTGGAACTTGCTATTGTAATTATGCAATTTAATTAAGTATTATACAAACCAATTAAATCTCATTGCAAAAAAAAATTGTTTCAAGGAAACAATTGGTTGAAAATTTGGAAAGACTCAAAAAAAAAAACAGTTCATTTTATTTAATAAAAAAATGCTGTTGAGTTAGATGTGGATGAAACAACTAGGAAAGGTTGGGGAAATATTCACGAAATTGAGGGAGACTTTTGCATTCAGATTATTTTGCAAGTGTATTTAGCTTCTCATTCCATTTAAGAAAACCATACTTAGAAATAAGTGTGGTTTATGCCAGAAAGACAATCAGAACAATTACATCCAGGAGATGAGAAGGTAAAGAAACATCTTGGCTTTATATCCAAAGTTCAGTGAGTGAATATACAAACATGTAAGATGCTAAAATGTTTCAGCTCACTGACTAATCATCTCAGCTAAGAGGGCTTCCTGCATAGCTTATTTGTGGTGGGCTTCATCTCCTGGACACTCACTCCCACTCTTCTGACTCAGAGGCTGGTATGCAGGGCGAGATCACACTTATCAGCCGCAGATGCTTAGTTGGCCGGGTTTCCCAAAACTGGCAGAATTGGGAGAAGCCAAAGAAAAGCAGGAAAAAAAAAACAAAAAAACTGAGGATGGCTTCAACCTGGATCAGCCCCTCTGCTGCCCCCCAGCTGTCACCCAGCGGCCTGAGCAGTAGGTCCAGCCTACACTGCACTCTCCCCAAACTACGCACCCCGCACCCCACCCTGAGAGAACAGGGAGCAGGGTGACTCCATATGTGAGACTCAAGCTCAGAGGCAGCTGCCGTTTGGGTTCTTTATCTGCCCTCATGGCTGCAACTCTGGCCTCTCCACACACACCTCCTTCTCCAGCCACATCTGCTCACTCACTGCCTTGGTTATGCTTGACCACTCCCAACTATGCCTGTTTGCTAAGAGTCTCTCTTTCTAGACTGCCCTTTGCCCTGACTCTTCATATCTTCCCCTTCCTTCGGCTTCTGCTTACTGTCTGCTGCCTCCAGGAAGCCCTCCTTGATTACCCGCTGAGCTTACTGCATGGACCACCCTCCTGCACTTAGTCTTGACTGCTTTCTCATCTTTCCAAGATGCGGGGTGATTTTAGGTGCCGAGGAGAGGTTCTCACCCAGGTTCAACCCAACACCTCTCCTGAGCTATAAAATTGGAGTTCTTCTTGAGACCCTTTCTGGATTTTATTTCAGACACTCCTGCACAGTCACCACCCTGCAGGACTGCACAAATTTCAGCACTAAAGCCCCCACAATGGACATAGAGATTCAGGAATATTTGTCCTGAAAAGTTGATGTGGGAGAACCACGGACTTCCGACGGGCTGTAGGACACTGGGTTCCGTCCCTGGGTCCCCAGTTCTCAAGGGAAAGTTGTAGTTCCGTTTGACTCAGTTCCTGCAAAAACCTTTAAATCAGAGACTTCCTGTAAGCAAGGCACTGGGGTGGGGGCAGGGAGGAGGCAGGATGGGCGGGGCCGGAGATGAATGACATATGATGGCGCCTCCCCTCAGAGTGCGTGAGCAGGTGGGGAAGATGCCCACGTGCCTGAGGAGCTGGGACAGTGATGCACAAAATGCCGAGGGACGTGTGGTGTCCCGGCAGACTTCTTACAGGGGGTGAGAGCTGGGGGCACCTGCGGGGAAATCGGAGGGTGGGCCTTCCAGGTGGGCGGGTGGCCAGGACGGTTCTCATACTCCACACAGATGCAAGTAGTGCTTCCGGCGGCCCTGGTACGCCCGGGGGCCTCTGTCGGGATCGCTTCTGACGCCTCGTGGGAGGGGAAGCTGGGTGGTTGAGGAGACATCTTTTTCTAAGTCGGGCGGTGGGAGTTCCAGGGAAGAGTTCTGACTGAGCTTTCCCAGGCCCCAGAGGTTGGTTGACATGCTGGAGGGACACGTCATGGTTGGCCTGGGACAGCCGCTTTATGCCTACTGTCCCCCGGTGACTATTAACAGCGTCCCCTTTCATTCTCAAAGTGCCCTTGTTTGGCTAATAAAACGGCGTGTCCATGCCGGGGGAGTGATGCGGTCCCGGGGGGAGTGATGCGGTCCCGGGGGAGCAGGGGCCGCAGGGGACAGCTCCGGAGGCGCCTTCTCCAGGTGCTCCTTCTGCTGTGGGCGTCGCCCACCCCCTGTCCAGACACCCGCTGCACCACCCGCACTGCCTGGACCCTGCTGGCCACCGTGCCTGCAGGTACGGTGTCAGCTGCAGGTCTGTCTTTCGCATCATTGGGGTGCAGAGTAAACAGTGGAGTTTGAAAATAAAAAGTCAAGTAAATCCTTTCCCGGGGGAATCAGTTTTTTTCTTCCATCTGAAAGGGGGCTGAAAGCCTCTTTTTCTCCAAGAGAAAGCGTGCTAGTTGCTCAGTTGTGTCTGATTCTTTGCGACCCCATGGGCTGTAGCCCACCAGGCTCCTCTGTCCGTGGAATTCTCCAGGCAAGAATACTGCAGTGGGTTGCCATTCCCTTCTCCAGGGGTTCTTCCCAACCCAGGGATCCAACTCAGGCCTCCTGCATTGCAGGCGGATTCTTTAGCGCCCGAACCACCAGAGAAAGCTTAGTATTAGTTACTCCTATCACAGTGGACACCAGGTGAAATAGAACTTCCTGGAAAGTAGGTTTAGATACAGGGGGGAGCATGAGTGATAGGGTGCAGGGCACCAGGACAAGGGCAAGACCCACACAGGCGGGAAAAGCCCCCAACGGGAAGCCCGTGGTCACGAAGACAGAGCACGTCCGCTTCCCGGTTCCGCCGCGTGGAGCCCCGAACGCCACCTTTGCCAGCCTGATGTCCATCCCCGCGGGGGCTGACGAGGCAGCCTTGCTCCCAGGGCCCTCCGGTTCCCCTCCCCACACGCGTGCCCACACCAGCCTCGAAGTCCCAGCCCCACTAGGCAGCAGAACCAGGCCGACAGGCAGAGTGGGCCGCCCACGCGGCCCCAGACCCCATCAGCCAATGAAGGCAGGCACATAGAACCTTCTTATTAAACCCAGGAGACTCCCTTCCGCCCCTCAGCCCCTGTGGGAATTCTGCTGCGCTGAGATGCCTTCTTCAGGAGCCCTGCAGACGTGAGGGCTTTGTCATGCTTTCTTCCTTATGTTATGGAAAGAAAACATTTTTCCCCAGATTTAAACCATTGTTCACTATTACAGCGTCGAATATTCTCTATCATTCCCCTGCATCCACTCAGGTTCCACTGAGCTTTCACCATCCTGCCTCACCAGCCAGAGAGCATTGGGAAGGACCCCCTCAGTGGGCGCCCTCCTCCTTCTTACCCTGGCAGTGTGGGCAGGGACCCCTGGGGGTGGGGGCCTGGATAACCTTTCCCTGTTCCTCAGGCAAGGATCTGCTGGCAGCCCTGGCTCAGATTTGCCCAAGCCCAGGAACACTTCCCTGAGGCCAGACAAAAAAGAAGACGTGTGTGATTGAGCAGTCGGACTGGGGCTGGGCAGCCTGACCAGAGAGATTGGACCTCTGTTCCTTGGACAGGCTCTCTTGCTTCCCCTATCCCAGGCCCCAGGCCCCAGCTTTGGCTTCAGCTCTCTGGGTTCAGCCCTTTCTCCTCCTCAGGCTGTTTTAAGGTTCTAGGCCAAGGTTGCAGAAGTTCAGACTTCCAAGGGAGCCATCACCCACCAAAGCAATGACTGAGAGGATTTGGTTGCCTTGGAAGACACTGTTCTCCAGTGACACACGCATACTTTCCCGTCCCCATCCCCCCACCTCTCTCTCTCTCAATTAGAGCAGACCAACCTGGACTGGTGCCCTGCGGGCTGGACCTCAGCTCATGGGTTTCCCCGATATGCCCGCATGTTGAACCCCGGAGCCAAGGGCCATGCTACTGCCCTGCAGGCTGCTTGGCAATGACCACACACACACACTTTGCAGCACTTCCAGGGAAAAGCAGGGCAATGTCCCTTTGTTGAGTGGGCTCTCAACGCCAAGCAACATCGCATGTGCAAGGGTGTCTGGGGGAAGCCCCTCTGAATGTGCTCCCAGGGTTGGGAAAGTGGCCTCTGGACCAAACGCAAGGTCTCCCCTAAGGTGTGGGGGGTGCTGCTGTTTATTCTGTTCAGCAAATACTCAGGAGTTTGCTGGAGGAAAGGGAGGCTTACCATCAGATTCTTTCCTTTCGTGGGGAAATAAAGAGGCATGCAAGTAATCACTGTTGAATTCAAGGAATGTTTATTGAGCACCTACTATATCAGCTGTTGTGGGTGGAGGAACAGTAAAGGTTGGGTGGAGTCTGGCTGTGGGCATAGGCTGGGTCTCTGTTTGACTCCCTTCTGGAAGGCAGTGGCGGTGAGCCTGGCACAGAGCATGTGCTCAGGAAGAGTGAGTTAAGGCTCAGTCACTGCCTGGCAGGCAGAATTGTCCCGGTTGCTGGGGTCCGTGCCTCTGTTTGCCTCACCAGCTGGGCGGGGCAGGGGGTCCTGCTGGCCTGCCCCCTTGGCTTTCCCAAACAGTCTCTAGCACTTCGGACAGGCGTGGTTGTACTTCCAGTTGAAAGGACCGTGTTGGTCTCTGGAGCTTCCTCCAAGACCCCAGCGTGGCACCTGGTGGCCCAGTGGGGCCCAGTGATGGAGGTGGGTACTAATTGGCCCTGAGTATTGTGTTTTGGGGTTGGTTGTTTTTTTAACTAATAGGCTATTTTTTTAGAACAGTTTTAGGTTTATAGAAAAATTGAGCAGAAAGTACAAAGTTCCTACATACCCTCTTTCTTCCCCTCCCTCCAAGTTTCCCCTACTATTAATATCTTGCATTAATGTGGTACATTTGTGATAATTGGTGAACCAATACTGATACATTATTATATTTATTATTTTATTGAAGTATATTGTGTTTGCTTCAGGTATGCAGCAGTGATTCAGTTATACATACATGTATGTATATATGTATGTATATTTTTTTATTATTTTCCATTATAGTTTATTAAAAGATACTGAATATAGTTCCCTTGCTATATAGTAATTCCTTGTTGTTTGTCTATTTTATATACAATACTGTGCATCTGTCAATCTATTGGTATATCATTATTTACTAAAGTCCATAGTTTACACTAGAGTTCACTCTTTGTGTTGTACAGTTTTACGGGTTTTGACAAATGTATAAACCCGTGTGTCTGCCATTACAAGGTCACACAGAATGGTTTCGCTTCCCTGAAAACCCCCTGTGATTCACCTGTTCATCTGGACTCTCTGCCCTCTGGCAACCACTGATCTTTTTCTTATCTCCATAGTTTTGCCTTTTCCAGAAGGTCGTACAGTTGGAATCATATAGTATGTAGCCCGTTCAGATTGGCTTCTTTCACTTAGTAATACACATGTAAGACTCCTTGATGTCTTTATGACTTGATAATGCATTTCTTTTTAGCACTGAGTAATATTCCATTGCATGGATGTACCACAGTTTATTTCTCCATTCGCCCACTGAAGGACATCTTGATGGCCTCCACTTTTGGCAATTATGAATAAAGCTGCCATAAACTTCTGTGTGCAGGTTTTTGTGTGGACCTAAGTTTTCAGCTCCCTCGGGTGAATACTTAAGTATGTGCTTGCCGGATCCTATGGACAGAGCATGTCTGGTTCTGTAAGGACTAGACAAACAGGAGATGGACTGTCTGTGCCATTTTATGACCTCAGCGTGGTTAATTTTAATATTAGCAGAAAAAGCAAACTATAACCAACATAACACAGCCTCCAAAGGATCCTGGGAAGAGAAGCCCCTGCCTCTCTGTCACCATAGACCTCAGCTGACCCACGCTAGCGACAGCTCATCACCCCAGGCGTCTTCTCACCAGCCCAGTAGCACTTCCCATGGGAGCGCAGTCAGCGCTCATCCATGTGCTGGGCTCGAGCTAGGAGCTAGCACTTAGCAGTGAGCACACAGTCTGCATTCCCCCATGGGGCTGATCTCCCAGGGAAAAGCTGGTCTCACCGTCCTCACCAGAGAACACAGATGCCGCACCTGGTGCCAAGTGTGTCCCACTAGCTCGTTTCATCTCTGTTTCAGCCCCAGGAGGTAGGAGGTCAGTGCCATTATTCTGCCCATTTTGCTGGTGAAAATCTAAAGCAGACAGAGGTTAAGTCACTTGTCCAAGGTCACATAGCTGGTCAATGGCAGGGTCAGTCTGGCTCTAAACCCCAGAGCATTATGGCCTCCTGGGAGCTGCAAGGCCCTGCAGCAGAGACTAATGACCTCCCTGTCCCCTGAGGGCACCTCTCACAGCCTGTATCCCTCCCCGTGAGGTAGAGTCAGTCGCTTCAAAGTCATTCCCGGAGGGGGTTGTGGCGGCGGGGATAGTGTTCGTGGTGGGAGGAGACTGTAGTCTACCTGCTGGCATCCAGCGTCAGACAGGCCCCTCCCAGCCCTGCGTGCTTGCTGAGGCTGCTATGGGGTGCAGGGTACACAGGACGCACGGGAACCCTCCCACCACCCACTAGGTGTGTGCAGGCCCCAGACTGGGAGTCTGGGACCCATGTTCTGCTTCTGGTCTTGTCCTTGGTGTGACCTGGGGTGAGGCATTTGCCTTCTCTGGACTCAGGTATCCTGGTTGTAAAGTGAGGGATTTATAGGGTTGCTCTAGCATGGACATTTGATGCTTTTCAAAAAGCCATTAGAGACCCTGAGAAGAACAACACCAATTTTCTGTCACATGTTGATTGTAAGTGCCGTGGCAGTTCTTAGAAGAGAAAGGTTAGTGCTGATTTAAAAAAAGAAAGAAGGAAAAAGATTTCATGAATTTGCGTCAGCTCTCAAGGCAGCATCTCTACAAAGGTGCTATTGAGAACAATGGTGTTTATCCATGAGCAGAAAGGTCACAAGGGGCCAACGTCACGCCTACAGCAGGCTCTGACCTGTCTCCAGTCTGGGGCCTCCTCCTCTCAGGTGTCCAGGCCCAAATATGGCCTGACCCACAGGCACTGTTTCATTCTGGGCCTAGACTTTCACAGTCCCCAAAGCATGCAGTGCTCTGTCTGGTCCCTTCTGGTTGACATCATGCAGGTGAGATTTCATACTGAAACTCGCAGACCTTGAGGGAACACCTGGAAAAGGCTCTGAGTTCTAGGGCTTGGTTTGAGCAAGGATGCTTGTGAGCTGGATTCTTCTGAGAAGGTCACTCGGCTTCTCTGTGCTTCCCTCTTCCTGACTGTGTAGTGTCCTGGAGGGAGTTTGCAAGCAGGGACCACACCTTCTCTTGTGTGCATCCCCACAGGTAGCAAAGACCCTGGAATACTGCCATTGCTCAGTAAACGGTTAACTCTATCCCACCTGCCAGACAGGTATGTGGGAAAACACTTCTTTAAATTATAAAGCATCACACAAGTGTTAGCTAATATTAATTAACATTGGAGTTTGTCACTCAGTCGTGTCCAACTCTTTACGACCCTGTGGATGGTAGCCCACCAGGCTCCTCTCTATGAGATTTCCCAGCAAAGAATTGGAGTGAATTGCCATTCCCTTCTCCAAGGAATGTTCCCGAGCCAGGGATCGAACCCTGGTCTCTAATGTTGGTCCAAGCGTTAGGCTGTTAGTCTCATAGTTCTGAGTCACATTTAGTCTTCCTATTGCTACTGAAAGCCAGGAGCAATCAGAGAAGAGGGCCTAGATGTTTGTGGCCACAGATTTGCAGACATGTATGAGCCTCCCACCTTCAGTGTCTGTATGCTTGGGGAGGAGAGAAGAGGGGATGAGAGTGAAGAAAGGGAGGGAGGTTAGACTGCACAGCCCGGTCAAGGGCCAACTGTTTCTACACATGACAGCAGGCTGGAGCCAGACCCCTCGGCACCTTGACCTCTGGTTCCGAGTCTCCTCGGGGAGAGCCAGGCGTGTGCTCTCTGCAGAGGTCTGCCCTTGACAGACAGCGCCGACTGGTCATGGAGCCAAGGGTTGAGGAGACGGAGCCTGGGTGATGATGTCCTTTGGCCCATTTCCAGCCCTTCCTGGAGATTCAAGGAAACAAGTCATTAGTATGGAGTGTTCCTTAATGAGAGCAAGGCAGCCAGATTGTTGGGTTTGAGATCCCCCAGGTCAGGGTCCGGGAAGGCACTTGAAATCATTAAGGACCTTTTGCTGGCTGAGGGGCCATGAACTTGAACCTTATTTCTCCAGAGGTGAAAGCGTGCCCAACATTTGGGAGGATGGATGGGGTGAGGGATGGGTAACTATTAGCTTGGAAAGTTGATAGCTTCACATTCTCACTGCAGACCATAATTGTGGGAAGGGACCTTCGTGATCACTTCCTTAAGTAGCAAAGAAGAAGACCAAGGCTCAGAGAGGGAACGAGGCTTGTCGGGAGCTCTCATCAGACTCTTCTTATCTCACAAGCCTGGATTTTTTTTAGGTCTTTATTGAATTGAATTTGTTACAGTACTGTTTCTGTTTTCTGTTTGGTTTTCTGGCCACTGTTGAACCCACACCCCTGCATTGGAAGGCAAAGTCTTAACCACTGGACTGCCAGGGAAGTCCTAAGCCTGGATGTTTTCTCCCCTTTTTTTCCCTCGTAACATTATTTTTTGAGGCTTAAAGCACGTTCCAAGAAAAAAAAAATCTGGATACAGAAAAAAAAAAAGTATCCATGCTATTTATTCACTCTCACTCACAGAAGCTGTTAGCTCTAATGACCTTTCCAAATTAATAAAATCTGTAAATGTTCAATTGTTTACTGCACACATTGAGTTACACCTCAAAATGGCTGGAGGGACCCACTCGCCTGCCTGGAGTTTCTAGCTCGAGG
Organism: Bos taurus; assembly: GCF_002263795.3. Classification (NCBI taxonomy): domain Eukaryota; kingdom Metazoa; phylum Chordata; class Mammalia; order Artiodactyla; family Bovidae; genus Bos; species Bos taurus. Next base: position 47,853,365 of record NC_037351.1, on the reverse strand, counting down.
GTTCTGCAGCCAGCAGATATGCTCTGCACCCCAGGCAGGGAGCTGTGCCTGGATTCCCTGTGAAAGGAGGCACAGCCCGTTTTCCCTCCCAGAGCTTTGAGGGAACAGCACGCGGTGTGCTCAGAGCCTGTGGCAGACAAAAAAATGTTAGTGATGATCCCGGTCCAAAGGTCCTTCCAGAGAATTTAGGGGAGAGACAAACCCTTCAGACATGAATATAGAATCATTCCCAAACAAATGCTCGAGGGTGGCTTTGTGACGTTTGCAGAACGTAGATCCACTAGAAAGGGTCGGATTTGGTTTGGTGGAGGCCACAGGAAACGGCTTTCTGGGCAGGCAGCATGGGCGAGAAGGAGCCCATGTGCCTGGGGGAGGAAGCCAGTCCCGGGTGTGGGGGATGGGCCCGGCTGGGTGGAAGGGGTCCCCACTCTGGGCGGTGATGGGGTTCGGACTCCATGAGGTGGGCACAAGGAGATCCTGTTTGTTATGCTCAGACACCTGCATCCATGATGATGCTGCATGAACACCATGTTTGCAAGCCCAGAGTGACACAGCCCAGTTTGTCCTTGAGTGAGAAAAGCTGTGTTACCACAGGAGGATTTTTTTTTAATTGTGGTGAAATATGCATAACATTCGGGGAAGGCAATGGCAACCCACTCCAGTACTCTTGCCTGGAAAATCCCATGGACAGAGGAGTCTGGTGGGCTGCAGTCCATGGGGTCGAGAAGAGTCAGACATGACTGAGAAACTTCCCTTTCACTTTTCACTTTCATGCACTGGAGAAGGAAATGACAACCCACTCCAGTGTTCTTGCCTGGAGAATCCCAGGGACGGCGGAGCCTGGTGGGCTGCTGTCTATGGGGTCTCACAGAGTCGGACACGACTGAAGTGACTTAGCAGCAGCAGCATACATAACATTTACCATATTAACCGTCTTTAAGTGTATAGGTTAGTGGCATTGTTTATTCGCATTGTTGTGCAACTATTGCTACCATACATCTCTAGAATGTATGGTTTCATCTTCATCTTCCCCAAATTAAACACTAACTCACCATTCCCCTCTCTCCCCAACTCCTGGTAACCTCTGTATTCTACTTTCTGTCTCTATGAATTTGACTGCCCTGTGATTGAAGTGTGAAAGTCAGCTCAGTCGTGTCTGACTCTTTGCGACCCCATGGACTGTAGCCTGCCAGGCTCCTCTGTCCATGGAATTCTCCAGGCAAGGATACTAGAGTGGGTAGCTGTTCCCTTCTTTAGGGGATCTTCCCAACTCAGGGGTCGAACCCAGGTCTCCCACATTGCAGGCAGATTCTTTACCATCTGAGCCACCAGGGAAGCCCGGATACCCATATGAGTAGAATCATACACATTTGTCCTTGTCTTATTTTCATTTACCATAATGTCCTCTAGTTCATCCATGTTGAAGGATATATCAGAATTCCCTTCCTTATTAAGTCTGAGTAACATTCTGTCATACATGTGAACTGCATTTTGTTCACCCATTCGTCCAATGGACTCTTGGGTTTCTCCCGTCTCCTGCCTATTGTGAGTGATGCTGCTATGAACGTGGGTGTGCGGCTATCTGTTTAAGTCCCTTGCAGGATGATTTTGAGCTTTTAAAAACAAGTGCTTCGGGTTTTCAAATCATCAGGGGGGATCAGCTGACCCTCACTGCTATCACTCCATAAGGAACAGATTGTCAGCTTGCAGTTTCCCACGCGTGAAGACTCTTCTGCCTTGAGCAGAGCTCTTCATTGAGCTCTGCCAGGGACACAGATTGCAGGCTGGACTCTGCGTGCACACGGCCCTTCCCCACGCCACACTAAGCGGCTTCCGTCTGCGTGCTAGCCAGTGTCAAGGCCTCTTTGCCTTCACTTCTTATCCTGAAACGCATCAGTCATGTTGAATTTGTCCCTCACTGAGGTAGCAGATGCTCTGCACTCTTGCTTGGTAAGTTCTTTCTCCTACCTTCTCAAATGTATTTAGCCACGATTGTAAAAGCCACGGGAAATCACACAGGCACAATGCTCCCTTCTGGTCCTATGTCCTCCCCACCTTCTCCAAAAATCTCTCCGATCATTGCCGAAGAACTAAAAGACATCCTGTCTTGAGGCATCACTCCCGCTGGCCATTAATTGCCTCTACAGATCCCAAACTCACCTAAAGCGCATTAAAGTGATGACATGCTCAGGCAGAGAGGCAGGAGGATGCACAGTTCAGGTTGGCGTTGTCATTAACTCAAGTCTTTGGTGTCAACTCCCTCCCGCACCGAACGTCCTGCCTGGCCCTACAGTCAACCTCCGAAATGCATTTTCTGGCCTTTGTTGGTTTGTGTCAGCTCTTGAACATTATTTAAATGTAGTTTGGGGCCCATGCATGCAATTACCATTGTGTTATTATTCAGAACCAGATTGTTAAGATTCAGGCAGCTGTACAAGGAGATGCCCTGTGCTGTGAGGTCCAATTTAGGAGGGCCTTCCGAGCTGGCGCACAGGGTTGCTAGGCAACCCCATGCTACAGAAGAGAAGGCCTCACTCCGAGTGGGAAGAAGCCCAGCGCCTTCAGGGAATTGGAGGCAGTGGTCAATCTGAGACTGGCATGGCGCCGGGGAGGGGGAGGGAGGCGACGTGGGCCGAACCCACGGCCGGAGGAGGGGGGATCTTGCCAGGGGCGCCCACCCAACTAGCACGCGGTGTTCCTGGGAGGGGAGAGTACTGCTGGGAGTGAGAACGCAGAGAAGGTGCAGAAGCCAGAGGTCGGCCAGGAAACTGCTGAAGGATACCCAGAGCAGATGCTAATATGCTTCTCCATCCCTTTCTTCTCTTTGCAGGAAATGAGCAGGTTTGCACAGAAACTGCTGGCCTGAAATTTAAGAAGACGTGGTCGCTTGTGAGTCTGAATTTTGCTTTCTTCGGTCTGTGGTTTGACAGTGTTCCTGGGAAGTGGGTGGGTTTCCCAGTTTGGGGAAGGGAACGTGACCTGGATGAAGTCAGGCTTTTGGTTCTTCTGGAAGGTGCCTCTGTCTGGGTGGGACTGGACCCAGGGATGGAAGGCTGTGAAGGCTCATGGTCTGAGCCTTGGCTCTGCCCTCTGAGTGGAGGGTGCCCACTGGCTCATGATAGAGAGCAGCTCCCTTGGGGTCGATTGGTGTGTGAGGAAAGCCGGACTCCTTTGGTATGAGGATGACGTGTTTTTTTTTTTTATTTTAATTTTTTGCCCTGGGGCCACGAATAGTTTGCACAATTCCAAGTTTGCTGCTAGGGTGATCTTATTTAGAACAGTAAATTCTCATACAGGCCCTTTAGCAGTGTGTTAAACTGAGAGCAATCATATGACGCAGTCCGTTACTCAATCTGGGAGTATTGTTAATTCGCCAGATGCCTGGTACTATCTGGTGGCCCTGAGAAATACAAGAGAGGCTGCAGGTTCAGGCTCTGTTTTGGAGGAATGGTCAGTCCAATGTGGGAAGAGAAGACATCTGCCCATGAAACCATGAAAGAACTTTATGAAAGGGTACGCATCCTGCTCTGGCCCGTATGGCACAAGCAGAAATGCTGGTGATGGGAGTGGTTAGGGAAGGTGTCCTGGGTAAAGGGAGAGCTGAGCTGGGCTGATGGAGGAGGAAGGCTGTTCCGGGGAGAAAGGAACAAGGATAAGGCCCCAGGATGGGAACACCCAATGGCCTACGTGGAGGATGTCGTAGACATGGGTCTAGTGGGGAGGGGAGGAAATGCTGGTGACACTGGGCAGGACCAGATAGTATAGGGCTTGACATGCCTTCATGAATGGTTCGCAAAGAATCAGGATAGCAAGTATCCCTGATCTATGTAAGTAAAATTAGGTTTCTGCCAGTTTATGACTCATTACGTGGAAAAGAATATATGGGTTTTTCAACAAGTTGGAAGTTGTATTCGAGATCAACACAGACACTGGGTAGATTACAGGAAATTCACATGGGGGATACTCCTTGCATCTCAGTGAGAGAGAGATTCCACCTTCTTCAGACAACTGCAGCTGGGGGTCATGAGACTGTGATGGGGACCCACCCTAAGCTTTGGGTGGACTTTCACCAGGACAGTGTTCCCCGTGTCCACTTGCTTTTCCCTGGAGTTGCTTCTCATGCAGGGAGCTCCAGGTACTATGCCCAGGGTGAGGAGCAGCTGGGGTATATTTATGTAACAAAGGTTAATTTAATGATTTGTTCCAAGCAAGCAGAGGATCCTTGCTTGTTCTGAATGTCAAGAACAACCAGGATTTATGTGGCGTTGCCCGTTCGCAGCACACTGGACGGTCCTGCCTCATCTGAGCCCCACAAAGGCTGTCAGGTAGTGCCGTTTTGCAGATGAGGAAATCGAGGCTCCAGGAGCTTCAGTATTTCATTGAGATTGCTGAGCAGGTAGAGCCTGTGTTCATGCTGACTTTCCACTGCGCACTGCTGCACGTCTGATTACGGAGCAGGCCTTCTGGGTCCTGCCTCCTGCCCGTTCGTCCTGGGAAAGAAGAGAGCTGTGCAGTCTCACCAGGTCGGGCTGTGGGAACTCTGTTCCGAATGGTCACTGTTTTGCTGTGCTGCCTTTCATGGAATGTATGGTATCAGACTGGTGATTTTGACTGGGCAGGAAACTGGTTATGGTTCTTCCCTCAAAGAGGAAGGCTCACGTGTGTGTCTACCACCAGGGGCCAGCCTCTGGAAAGATACAGGAAGGCAGCATCTGACTGACTTAGGTTGGGTTCTCTAGAAGCAGGGCCTGAGACAAGGATTCAGGCACATGTGATGTAGCAAAAGAGAGCGTTAGGGAAAGCTTGTAAGGGAGGGAGGGAAGCAGGGTCAGGAAGGAGGAGTTAAGCAAAGGTATGTCAGAGCAAGTCTCTTTTTGATTGGGTGCCCAGCGGGAAAAAATGGGTTTGAGTGGGGCATTGGTCACATTTACTACCCTGCCATGAGCATCAGTGCTGTGAAGATAGCCAAATGTAATTTTCACCTGACCTGGCAGTAATTTTCATTGCATTTTAAGAGTATCAGTATTAAAATAGAAATCAATGGTGTCAAAGTCTGTCTTCACTGAAATAACTGTGTGCTTTTTTAAACTATAATTTTATTCTTAATAGGTAATACAGTTCCATGGCCCTAAATGCAAAAGTATCAAAAAGTATGCTGTGAAAAATCTCCTTCCCACCTCTGTCCCAAGCAGCCTGGCTCTTCCTCTGCTGACAACCAATATTATCCAGATTTGGGGTTACTTTCCGATGACAGTCTATACACACTAACAGTGGTGCAGTTTAGATTTCAAAGTTTTGGTCAGTCCGATTGCAGTTATAGTAAGACACCACCCACTTGATCCTTAAGAATCAGCAGAACTGGGTCTGTTCCAGAATCGGTTGAGCTGAGGTGTACCTTTTATTTGGAGAGAGAGCATTTCATCAAGTCAGTTCTCAGTGAGATGTTCAGAAGACATAAAGCCTTTATAAATATTTCCAAACTCCTTAGAGTTACTATATAAACAATTGATATAAGAATTGAAAATTGTTATTTCCTCATTAAAGCAAATCACCTATAAAGAGCTTGAGATGCTGTGTTACAGCCCTTGAAATTCCCAAATATTTTAAATAATATAAACGTTCACGAAACTCACTCATTCAAATCGCTGCATGTGTCACCTAATGTTATTTGCATATCACTTGATGACTTACTGAAATGTGTATTGTTTCCAAAGCCTGTTTAGGTCTACTGCAGTGTCAGCACCTTGTGAGTTCTCACTGTGGTTCCCTTTTATGAATTGACTTTACGATTAATATGTAATCTGGAAATACTTTCCTCAACATAGGAGCGGGTCAGTGATGGCATAGGCTCCATTGTTGGTGAGCTCCCTGTTGGAGGAGGTGTTGAAAGAGCAGCTGGGTCATCTGTCAGCAAAATCACGAAGGAAGTCTATCCTCTGTGACAGGCAGGTTTAGAAGACTTTTAAGTTGCTCTCATAGCTGAGTCTGGTCTCTGTGTCTTCATTATCCTTATTTCCTTAGAGGCCACTTACCTTGTGTGAAATGCAGGCTATCAGGCTCACTGCACACTTACCTTCTGAATTTTTGTTCCACAGGCTCTATGCCTATAAATGTCCACATGGAACTTACTTTGTGATCTCATAGGCCTGGCATGTATGTTTTCCTCTTTCCTGCTCTTTGTCATGTTTACACTCTCTCTTGGATCACAAGAAAATCCACTAACTTGTATCTGACCTGTTCAAGCCCCAAGACAGGTTTTGGTGACACCCCCACAAGGCAATGGAAAAAAAAAAATCTCATTTCCGTCCAAGAAATAGAACCGTTATCTTGATTGAAATAATATCTTTCCTCAACCTGAAACCAGATAAAGCATCAAATTGGTGGAGTTTCCTTATCACTGCACAGAGTTAGCACGACCCAGAATAATGGCCTGTCAGCAACTGCTGGGGATGGGGGGTGGTGTTCTGTGAGGCAGGGGCCACAGCTCCTGGACTGATGTGGGTTACGTGATGTCTGGTGTAAAGTAATTCCATTAATGACAATTATTATTATAGTAACAGAGAAGGTACTGTGGTGCCTAGAACTGGGAAAGCAATAAATGCAACTGCTGCTATGATTATGGTGGTGGTGTTTCATTAGGTAACATCTAACACATATAGCTTCCCTGGTAGCTCAGATGATAAAGAGTCTGCCTGCAATGCAGGAGACTTGGGTTCAATCCCTGGGTTGGGAAGACCCCCTGGAGAAGGAAATGGCAACCCACTCCAGTATTCTTGCCTGGAAAATCCCATGGATGGAGAAGCCTGGCGGGCTTGGCAGGCTACAGTCCACGGGGGTCGCAAAGAGTCAGACATGACTGAGCGACTAACACTTTCACTTTCACTAACGCATATGGGCAATGGTAGGAGCAACTGAAAGCTGTAGATGACTTAGGATGTAGACTTTGGGGATATGACTGCTCTAGAATCCTATGTTCACTGACCTGAGAGTCCCAGGACTGCAATCAGAGTAAGGGGGTGACTGGATCTTAGTTTGGGGTGAACAAGCAGAGGTCAGCAAACCAACATCTTTAGGAAGAAAAATGGAAGAGCTGTGGAAAAGGAGGCAGGGTGTCTGGGTTCCAGCCCAGACCCACCACTTGTCACCATGCAGCTGGGGCTTCGGGGATCTGGGCTGCCTACCATTCCAACAGGGTTACATGTAGGTGTCAGGAGAAGAAGGCAAGGTGATGTGTGTGCGAAGTCCAGGGCACTACCTGCTCTCAGTGTCTCTGCTCCCCATCCACTGAGAGGTGCAGCTCTGCTATCTCCCCGGCATTTTTGAGGGCTTATTCTGTGACAGATGTATTCTAACATTTTTCATGTATTAACTCACTTAACCCTCCCAATACTCTTCTACATTAGAGACTGCCTTTTACAGGTGAGGAGAAGCAGAGAGGTTCAATAACTTGCCCAGGGCCACACAGTCAGTCAGTGACGGAACAGGGATATAAAGCCAAGCAGTCTGGTTGGAGCTCTTGAAAACTTAAAATCGGATTAAATAATACAGTTCAAAGCTGTATTGGGGCTTTTACCAAACCTTAAACAACTAGAATCTTGTGATAGGGAGAAATAATAATAACAGTGCTGATGATGACATCTTCATGATATCCCAGGAGGCATAGAGGTGGTTCTTGTGGCAGAAGTGGGACACAGTGGAATTCTAGCCACGGTTCCTGATCTTGGGCACCCGGTAGCTCACATCCTCTTCTGGCTTGGGATCCAGCCAAGCTGTCCCCAGCAGCAAGCACACAGTAGAACACCAGCTATGCGGGACCTTCGCCATTGGCTTGTTTCCAGTCTGGTCCATTCCCCCCATCTTCCTGCAGAGCCCTCCCAGGCCCTGGGGGCCGTGCTGTCTGCCAAGACTTCCCCAGAGGAGGGGACCATCCCCCTACGCCCCACCTCACTCCTGCTTCACTTCCTCTCTCCCCAGGCACATCATAAGTGAAATGAAAGCCTGTATCTTCAGAATCTTATTTTCAAGAGGAGTGCTGGCCTGCCGGTGAGCGTTCCTGATTACCATGGTAATCACCAGCTGAATGGAGTGATTTTATAATACATTTCCATCAGAAAATGAACAGGTGTGCAAGGGAAATCAACATTTATCAACAAGATAGGTCTTGGGAGATTAATAGTGAATTTAGGATGGCTCAAGGAAACAAAAGGAAGAAAGAAAGAATTCATACTTTTGTTTGCAGTCAAGATCCTTCCAGCCTTATCTCTGATCATTTCCCACCTCATCTCACTCCCACCCCCACCTATGAGCTTTTCACTCACAGTTCTCCTTGTGCTTTCCTCTCCTCTCTTCTTTCCAGTCCTTAACCATCTGTCAAAGCTCAGCTCCTCCAGGAAGCCTTCTTTGGTTCACTCAGCCTTCAGGAATTTCTGCTTTCTCTGTCCCTTGGCAGCCCCTCACTGGGTCTGTGTAGCCTCCCTCACTCCCCAGTCAGCTAGGAGGACCCCCAAGGAAACTATACTCATCCATGTTACAACCCAGGTCAACAGGCACAGACCCTGCTGAGCTAACTCTTATCAGCTGGGGGCTTTAGTTCCACACATGGTTCTCAAGGATAATGTGCCTCCACTGAACTAAGAACCTCACTGTCTTCCTCAGGGCCCGATTAAAAATACCACCACCACCACCACCACCAGAGGTATCAACCTCAGTGACTATAGAGCTCGGAGTGCTGAAATCCAGACTTGTGTGTTCCTGTGAGATTAAAGGAATTCCTTGGCATTGTGGTCCTTCTTCCAGAGATGAAGGTTGCAGTGGGGAATCCAAGGAAGCTTGCAAAGCAGTTCTGAGCTCTGAGCCTCGGGGTCCCTGAATCATCACTTTCCTCCCTCCCATAACAAAAATCAGTTCCCGTTCTGGATCTGGGAAACCACAACTCTGCAACCAGGAGAGGCGTTTCCCCCTCTGCTGAGGCCACCCTGGGTTCCAAGGAGGCATAGAGCGGGGGATCAGGGGCAGGGGCGGGGAGACCCCTCTAGTGCTGGGTGGGGCCGAGGAAGAGGCAGCCTTGCCCGTCTGGCCCTGGACCTTCGTCCTGGGCCCACAAGTGTCTCAGACCCAGCACGTCAGGGTTTGTCATTGGTGTGAGCTGGGGACCAGAGGGACTTGACAGAGGCCTTGGCATGAAAGGCCTTCCTCACTTTCAAGCAGGACAATGCATCAGAGGAGTTGCCAGGCCTGCTCTGATGGCGTGAGAGGCATTAGCTAATATTTTGATTTTAATAGAATGAATAATAAAGAGCCCGCCTGTCTCTTGGAACTAATTTTGAAGAACGGGTTCTGCCACACGTTCCTCTGGTTGAATCAGGCTCCGAAAGAATGGATAACAAAAGGTTTAACCAAAAAGAAAAGGCATTCCTCCACCAACTTTTCTCTCTTTTAATTCCCTTCTTGTCATGCGCCTCAGTTAACAGTAACTTATGAAAAGATGAAATAGAATTGGAACAGGAGGCCCTGAGCCTCAGAAGAGGGCTCGGGCAGCAGCCCTCGCTTTTTGTTCCGCGGCATGAATGGCTTCGCGGTGGGTCCCCTCACTGAGCCGGGTGCACGGGCCTGGAGGGCAAACATGTACCACAGTCTCTGGGTGGGGCGGTGGCAGGGGGGCTGCCTGGCCTGCCTCCACAGGTGTCTGCTGGAGGCAGGGGCTGGTGGAAAGCAGGAGTCGGACTCAAAGTGAGTGATTTGAAGGCACTTGAGTCCGAAGGCCTGTGCAGGATGTAGGGGACCCCTCAGGCCCCAGTACAGTGCCCCGGGGCTATTGACACTGCGATTGAAGGGGCCGGGGACGCAAGGGTGCTGAGAGCAGAGGCAGTCAGGGTGCTGTGGAGGGGACCACCTCGTCGGGCCGTGACCTGAGGGGTCCCTGAAGACAGAGAGACAAGGCATTAAACACCCAACCTCCCTCTCTCCCTCCCTGCAGGCTCCTCTGGGGCCTCCACTGGCTGCAGGCTGTTGGGGCACAGCCTCTGGGCAGAGCCAAGTGCCAGGGGCAGAGTGAGCCCAGAGGGGCATCTCGGGACAGCAGCACAGCGCCTCTGCCCTCACGACATCCTGGGGTAGGGAGGGCTGCCCAGCATCCTTGTCAGGGTCTAGAGTCTTGGGGTCGATTTCAGGGCCTCCCGGGAAGTCCCCAGCTTCTTCTTCAGGGACCACCATTCTTTTCACCAAACACATTGTCACTGCGGTTCCCCTGGAGAGGGGCGCTGGGGCCATGCTGAATCCACACTGAAATGCCCCGTCTGATGCCTCACTGGAAGGAGCTCTGGCAAGAGAGCCACCAGGAGTGGGCCCTGAAGGAGATGCCAGCTGAGGAAAAGTGGGGGTCAGGGCCAGAGCAAAGGACACAGAGGCTCAGCCCACCAAAGCCTAGCCTGGGACAGTGCCTGTCTGGGGTCACAATCCTGCGAGAGCCTCCGCTCCCCGCACCATGGCTGTTGGAGCCACAGGCAGCTCTCAGCTCTGCTCCCCACAGAGCTCAGAGTGATCCTGCCCTTCCCACGGCCGGCCAGCATAATCTGAGAGCAAAGCCTGGCCATCGTGTTTCACTTGTCCAACAGCCCATGAGGTGGGAGCACAGACGGAGATGTGAGGCTCTCGCTCAAGGCCACACTGAGCCCAGATGCTTGATTTCTGAGCTGCCCCCTGGTCTGGCTGCCTGCCCGGGGTCTTCTGGCAGAGGAGGGTCTGCACCTGCAGAGAAGGGAACATCATTCAAGTGTTGGAACTTCCAATTAAAATTGTTTTATTAGGAAATAATTTCAAATTAAAGAGAAACTGCAAAAAATAAAAAGAAGACCCTTACATCTTTGTATTCTAGACCCACCTGTTGTTAGAAACTTACCCCATTCCCTTTATAATCTTTGCTCTCTCACAGTATCCACTGTATCACTTGTATCTCTCTCTCTCTCACACACACACACACACACACATTTGGTCTGAACCACTTGAGGGTGTTACCCCTAAATACTTCGGTTTGTGTTTTCTAAGTATAGGCGTATTGTCTAGCATAATCATAGTATGGCTGATCAATGCATGTAACATGAATGCATACTTTTGTCTGATTACCAGTCTACCTGGTGTGTCTTGATTTCATCAGTTAAGCTCATGATGCTCTTTACGGCACATCCTTGTCCACTGAGGATCCTGTCTAGGGTTGGATGTTGCTTTGTTATGTCTCTTTGGCCTCCTTTAACCTGGAACATTTTTGCAGCCTTTCTTTGTCTTTTAGGACTTTGAGATGTGTGAGGTGAGGTGAGGTGAAGTCGCTCAGTCGTGTCCGACTCTTTGCGACCCCATAGACTGTAGCCTACCAGGCTCCTCCGTCCATGGGATTTTCCAGGCAAGAGTACTGGAGTGGGTTGCCGTTTAGAATACCAATGCTCCCTTACTTTCCATAAAATATTCCTCATTGTGGGTTTGTTTGATGTTTCCTTGTCATTAGACTCAGGTTATACATTCTTGGCAGACACCTGCCTGCATACTTTGGGCTCTTCTCAGGCAATCACACCAGGAATCACTCACTGGTCCCCACTGGCGATGTTAATTTTGAACTGCCAGTCAAGGTATTGCCAATTTCTCCACAATATGGGGATCATTGTTTTTTCTCCCTTAAACTAGCATGCAGTCTATAGGAAGACTGCAATTATGCAAGTCCCTACTCTTCATGGATGTAGTATCCATTGATGACTCATGCCTGATCCCATGGTTAACATGACGGTTGCTGCAAATCGATGCTTTTCCAGCTTCAGCATTACCTCCATGTTTACCAATTGGCCCTTGGCTTTCTACTGTAACAGTAGAATTTATTTGTGGTGCAAACAGTATACATTTACTATTGTAAGCAATAAAATGTATTTATTTGTCTGTCTGGTGAATTTCTGTTTTTCCAAGAGTTTATTAATATTATTTTTCACTGTACTCAATTATTTTGGGGATTAAGCTGCTGCCCCAGAGTTGACCGGTAGAGGAGCCCCTGTAAGTTGACTCCCATGATATTTTAATATGTCACCAGTCCTGTTATGGAGCACTTTCTTGCTCTCTGGCATAACAAGAGGTTCCAGGCTCATCTTGTAGCTGCCTGGTGCTAGCCCTGGAATCAGTCATTTCTCTAAGAAGCCTTGCTTCCTTTTAGTGGAGAATGGTATTAGAGACCAAGATCTGGGCTCTGAGTGTGCTCACGGCTACTGATGTCTTTGCTTCTTGGCCCTTTTAAGGGATAGAACTAGAAAATATAAGTATGCATAAACACATAAAATAACTTTCATCATACATGTATACACACATGCACAGAGACATGCATGTGCATTTACATATTCACGTGTGAGACATTCTGAGTCCACACCAGTACTTCCAAATCCAATCCTCTTCCACAGGGATGCTTTTTGTCTTACCCCATTCCATCTTCCTTTGTGGCACGGACGGTAAAGCGTCTGCCTACAATGTGGGAGACCCAGGCCCAATCCCTGGGTCGGGAAGATCTCCTGGAGAAGGAAATGGCAACCCACTCCAGTATTCTTGCTTGGAAAATCCCATGGACGGAGGAGCCTGGTAGGCTACAGTCCATGGGGTTGCAAAGAGTCGGACACGACTGAGCGACTTCATCTTCATCTACATCATCTATTCCATATTTATATGTTTTTCTTCCATAGTGAAAACTCAGGTTCCCCAAACCATCAACACATTCACTCACTCACTTAATTCTGTGTTAAATCTAAAATAGCATCAGAATTGTTTCACCTACACTGCTTCAGTCAACAAATCTTGTTCCCTTACTCCAACCCTTCTCTGCTGTTAGATTTTATTTATTTTTTTCAGTTTTCATTCAATTTTAGGGATTTTCCCTTCCCATTCTTATTGATGCAGTTTTTTAAAATAGGTTGAGTACTAACATACTTTCAAAAGTCAGAACTACACAAAACGGTATACTAGGAAAACACTCTCTCCTGTGTTCCTTCTACCCCATCTCCCCCCGGTAGGAAGTCAACTTAATTGTTTGATATTTACACTTCTATTGCTTTCTATAAAAATGAACACTTTTTATGTGTTTTGAAATTTTCCCTTCTTTTTTACACAAGAAATAGTGTGTTATATATGCTTTTTAAACACTTTGCTTTATGTATTCAGTCTCCTGGAAAACACTACATACCATTCCTAGAGGTCTTCCTCGTTCTTTTTTATAGCTGCATAGTGCTCCGTGTGTGCATGCCATAGTTTACCCAACCACTGTCCTATGCATGACCACAAAATAATTCTAAATAATGCTGCAAAGCTTCTGTGTGTTGTTGGAAGTGTCTCTTCAGGGTAAATTTCTTAGAATGGGATTACTGAATCGAAGAGTAAATGTGTATGGAGTTTTGTAAGATATTTCCCGGTACCCTTTCATGGGGTGTGCCAATTTGCGTTCCTACCTGTTTCCTCATAACCTTGCTAAAGAAGGTCCTGTCAAGTTTTGGAACTTCTACCAATGTCATGAGTATGAAATGGTATCTTAGTGTAGTTTTAATCTGCATGTATCTTGTTATGTGTGAAGTTGAACATTTACATAGTTAAGGATATTTCTGTTCCTCTTGTATGTAGTATGTTCTTTTGCCCACTTTTCTATTGGGATTCTGGTCCTTTGTGCTTCAATTCATAACAGCTTTTTAAAAAACCTAATAGTGATATTAAATCTTATCTACGATATATGTAGCAAGTATTTTCTCCCCGTTTATTGTTTATCTTTGATTTTACTTATGGTGTTTGCCATATAATTTAAAATTTTTTATATAGTAAAATTCATCAACTTCTTACAGCCTCTGGATTTTCAGTCATAGTTGGAAAGCATTTTCCTACATCCATGTGAAAATATCATTTTTGATGGCTATGTAATATTTACACACAAAGATAACCATCATTTTAATATAAATTCTAAGATGAATTGGAGTTCCTAAGCGGATGGGGAAGAGGGCAGAAGAATGCAGAGGGGGAAGTAGCTTGAAGGTTGGAGGTTTGAAAGCCTTGCACACTATTGGTTTCAGGATGAGGACAGAGGAAAAGTGATCCCTGCCTTGCACTCATGCAAGGAATCATGTCTGGCACCCATGACATGCTCCAGTGTCAAGACACACAAAAGAGGGCTATGGGAATTTCAGAGGACTGACAAGTATCCTTTGGGCTGGACACAGAGACACTGGGACAAGGCTGGGAACAGGGTGAGGCAAATGCATTTGGCAAATTTAAGGAGGCTTCATTCTCAGAGTTGTGCAAGTGCAGGACTGGCTCCTGGAAGTGAGGATCTCCTTAAATTTAGTTCCCTGAGCATCTCACCTGCCTCCCCTGGTCCTTGCCCTTCTTCAAGGGAGGAGCAAGACATGAACTGGGCCTGAGTAAAAGCAGAAATAAATGATGGGGCCAGGGAAGCACTGTCAGCCTTGGCTGAGCCAGTAGGAGAACCATGCTCTGGAAGTTGTTGTTGTCCGGTTGCATTCAGCTTTTTGGGACCCATGAACTGCAGCACACCAGGCTTCCCTGTCTTTCACTTTCTCCCGGAGTTTGTTCAGACTCATTCCATTGAGTCTATGATGCCATCCAACCATCTCATCCTCTGTTGCCCCTTTCTCCTCCTGTCCTCAGTCTTTCCCAGCATCAGGGTCTTTTCCAATGAGTTGACTCTTCACATCGGGTGGCCAAAGTTATTAGAGCTTCAGCTTTAGCATCAGTCTTTCCAACGAATATTCAGGGTTGATTTCCTTTAGGATTGACTGATTTGATCTCCTTGCTGTCCAAAGGATTCTCTAGAGTCCTCCAGCACCACAGTTCTAAAGCATCCGTTCTTCAGTGCTCAGCCTTCTGTCCATCAGCTATGCTGTGCTGTGCTTAGTCGCTCAGTCGTGTCTGACTCTTTGTGACCCCATGGACTGTAGCCCGCCAGGCACCTCTGTCCATGGGGATTCTATAGGCAAGAATAGTAGAGTGGGTTGCCATGCCCTCCTCCAGGGGATCTTTCCAACCCAGGGATCGAACCCAGATTTCCCACATTGCACGTGGATTCTTCACCATTTGAGCCACCAGGGAAGCCCAAGAACACTGGAGTGAATTGCCTAGCCCTTCTCCAGGGGATCTTCCTGACCCAGGAATCGAACTGGGAATCTCCTGCATTGCCAGCAGATTCTTTATCAGCTGAGCTACTAGGAAAGTTTTCTGGCCAAATCAGAAAGTGGCATGGTGCTGGGAAGGTGGTGTGGGAGAAGTCTGGATTTCATTCTGGTGTTGGAAAGCCACTGCAGGACTTAAAGAAATTCAAGAAATTCTGCCACATTGGGGGAAATAGGGCTAAAAATCATCTCATCCCAGAGCCGATGTGAAGATTATATAAGACAATCAGACTAAACACTTGCTGTTGGCACAGGGCCTGGCATGGAGTGGAAGGTCAATAAACACGAGTTTCCTGTGTTTGGAGGGCATCTACTGATTTTCTTAATCAGGTTTCGAGTCTAATGCCCTTGACACCATGGGACTGTTCAAATCTCAATGTGGAGGTAGAAAATTATAACAAAGAAACCTTGAAGGAAATTAACTGTTCACCTACCTCAGGAAGAGGGAGATGGGATTATTCTAGGCAGCTTCAAGGGATCTGTTTTACAGACATGGAAACTGAGGCCCAGCAAGGATCTCACAGTGTATTAATGGCCCACAGTGGGCGAATGTATTCCCACACATCCCCTCAAGACAGACACGGATGCTCACTCCCCCTCTGCCCTCGGCCCACCCTCCCCCAGCCCTGGAAAGCGCAGGAGCTTGTGTGCCAGAGGCTCTCCCAAGAGCCTCGCCAAGTGTTTCCTCCCTGAACCGTGCTGACCGGAAGGGAGGAAAACCTAGGAGACAGAAGACAGGGCTGGGGGACAGCAGGCGGCCCCGCTGCCCTCTCCACCTCCAGGCCGCAGCCTGGGGGGCAGGGCTGACCGAAGGGCCTCAGGCCTGTCACTACTCCCCTCCTCTTCCCGGGCGTCAGCAGAGGCCCAGAGAAGCCTGCTCCCCGCGGCCCCGTGTGTCCTGTCAATCAAGTGTGTGGGAAAAATAATAAGTCTGCAGCCCCATGGCTGGAGCTCGTCCTTCAGAGCTTGCTTATCTGCTCTCCCCGGGGCTCCCGCTGATTGAGGCCAGGAGGTTGGCTGAATCTCCCAGACCACATTTGAGGAGGGAGGGCAGGCGGATGCCGGCCCCACTCCCAATTCTGCAGCAGCAGGGCTCTCCCCTCCGGCCCTGTCGGTGCTCAAGCTCTCCCGAGAGATCTAAACCCTCCCAGAGCGGAGGCCTGCCAGCCCTTCCTCCTGCTCCACCAGGCTTGTGGAAATTGGCCACCCTGACCTGCCTCGTGGTGCTTAAGCGAAGCACCCACCTCAGCC
Organism: Bos taurus; assembly: GCF_002263795.3. Classification (NCBI taxonomy): domain Eukaryota; kingdom Metazoa; phylum Chordata; class Mammalia; order Artiodactyla; family Bovidae; genus Bos; species Bos taurus. The sequence continues at coordinate 47,836,926 of NC_037351.1, read as the reverse complement.
TGTCTTCCCACCAGGGGCCTGCCTCAAGTCCATCTTGAATTCTTCAGCCTCTATCCCTGGCCCGAGACCCATCTGTCCTTAATGGCCCAACCCAGTGCCACCTTGTCCCAGGCGCCTTTCTCCACTCCGGTCAGAATGCACATCGCCCCTCTGCCCACAGCCTGCACACGGAGGTTTCAGCGTCTTGGGCAGGATTTGGCATGTCTGTCTTTTATTGGAGGTGGTCGTGAAGGGACGGTCTGGCCCTTTCAGTATGAACTGCCTAAGAGCTGGGGCTATTTCTCAGTCAGCTTTGAATCCCTCCTAGTGCCAAGCACAGAGCGTCAGCGTTGACTGAACCACAGAAATGCGAGTAAAAAGACCACAGTCTTTAAAGACAGGAGGAATTAACCTTGAAATATGGCTGGACGTTTGCTGAATGGCCTTGGGAAAACCACTTAACTGTCTGAGCTTCTCCTTGCCCATCCGTTCAGTGGGACAATCACATGTGCCCACTGACAGCGTGGGCAGCGTGCCCAGCACAGAACCTGGTCCCAGTAGGCGCACATCCCCTCACTCACAATGCTTACCATGCATTTTCTGTGTGCCACGCTGCAGGGCAGCCAGAGGGCGACAGCGAAGACTTGAGTGCACTTGTGCGAAGTGAAGTTTAGAGTCCACTCTGGCCAGCCTGTGCTGGGGCTGGTGGGCCAGTAAGCACTCCCACTGTGGGGACGGTGGTTTTTTTCTAGGCCTTTCCAACCAAACAGCTGCTGAGATCAGCTATCAGATGGATGATTTCTAGGGTATTTCTGACAGAGAAGAGGGCCTGGCCTAGGCGAGGAAGTGAGGGCTGAGAGGAAGAACGTGAACTAACATCACTCAGTCGTGTCCAACTCTTTGTGAGTCCATGGAATTCTCCAGGCCAGAACACTGGAGTGGGAAGCCTTTCCCTTCTCCGGGGGATCTTCCCAACCCAGGGATCGAACCCAGGTCTCCTGCATTGCAAGCAGATTCTTTACCAGCTGAGCCACCAGGGAAGCCCAGGAAGTGAGGGCTGAGAGGGAGAAGGGAATTCAAAAAGAAACAAGAGATCTGGGTTCCTGACCTCACAGAGCTGGTGCCATGTCCCACCCAGCGCTCTCCAGGAGAGGGAGAGCTGGCCAAAGCAGGCCTGGGTTCCTCCTTTGGGGAAACCAGGAGTCAGCCAGCCTGGGGTAGGAGCCTGGAGACTGGCTTTGTCCTGCTCTAGGAACCAGGCCTGGGAGCTCTGTAGGCAGGGGGTCTGCAGGTACAGGCAGGGCTGGGGAAAGCAAGTGAGACCCCAGTCTGTCTTCAGCTGTGGCCACGGGAGCTTCAGGACCTAAGCCAAGGAAGGTCGGGCCGCCAACCCCAGGTACTAAGACTCCACTCCCAGTTGAGCACGGGCTGTGTGCAGAGCCCAGTGCGCATTCCCTGCGGGATTAGGAAGTGAAGAGTACCCACCCTGATGGGAGGCGGGCAATCTTCCACTGGGAAAGCACCAAACCCATCTCCCAAAAGAGATGCTTTGGGATCAACCACAACAGGCCTCTGCGCCCACGTGCATGCAAGTCTCCAGGCACCCTTCTGTGCAGAGAGGCTGGGCACAGAGGGCTGGGGTGAGCCCAGGAAAGGCTCTGGGAGAGGCACCCATGGAGTCAGGCCTGCAAGGATCCCGTAGACGGGTGCCCTTACTTACTGCGCTGAGGTGGCCATCTCCAAACATCTGAGGATCAGCAGGAAGAACGCCCCCCCTTCCTCAATCCAATAGCCAAACCACAGGAACCTGAGCGATCTGAAAATGCTAATCTCTGAGGCTGCCCGCTGGTTTGGTGTGCTCTTGTTTCTCTTTCCTACTGAGCCTCTCTGCCTCCCCTCAGCCCCCCATTTCTCATGTAGATAGACCACAAGGCCCCAGCCCTCATCCCAGGCTCCCTGTCCTTCTCTGGAGAGGCTGCCAGGCCCACCTATGCGCAATAAGGCCCTCTCTCCATTGATGGGCCCAGGTGCTCCTGTGCAATAGGAGGACTACATCGTAGTCGGTCAGGGTGGAGGGGGGCTGTTCTGGCATCCGCCTGGTAAGGCTGTGCCTTCTTCCCCTCCTCGCTGCGGGTACAGGGGAGGCAGCTAGGCGCTGAGGAAGCCCATCACTCCATGTGCGGGCAGAGACAGCACCTTGATGGCTGACCTCAGCTTTCATGGGTTTTTCTGGGGGAAGGTTGCCTTTGGGATGAGCAGAGTTTAAATGGGGCTTTCATTGAATCGAGAATGGAATGACATTTTAATTGCATATCTGACAAGTTAAGAGAAATGAGGGATGGGGGAGTAGACGGAGCCAGGGAAACACAGAGTCCTTCTCTCCAGTCTCCCTCATAACTGGGAGAACAGACAATTTGAAAGTGAAAGTGGGCATTATTATAATTGTTAAAGGAAGCAGGTATAAAATGAGACTTTCCTGGGGAACATGAGACTTCAGGGGCCACTATAATTGGCTATATGCTCTCTCCTCCGTTTTCCCCATGATAAGAAAGAAAGAAAGGCTCTCTGACCCTCTCTGGGTAATTAATGGGTTGTGTAGCCCTGAGGATATCGCTTCACCTTTTTGGCCCTTGGCTTCCTCATCCATAAATTTTATTCATTCATTCTGCACATGTTATCTTGTGCCCTCCACACACAAGGCAAAATGCCAGGTGCTGGAACTTCAAAAGGGACCACGACAGGGCCCCGGCACCAGTCCAGCTTTCTCAGAACTCGGGTCCCTGCCCCCTCCACAGACACCACTCCAGCCCACAGTGTCATCCAGTCTGGTTTGGGGGAGCCGAAGGAGTTCGGTGCCAGCAGAGCGACGCTGTCTCTTCGGCCTCACTGGTGAGTGGTACAGGTAATGGCCAGGAAAGGAGCCTGGGAGGCGAGAACATTGCGCCCATTTTGTGAAAGAGAAACCTGAGACTCCAAGAAACAGATAGATGCGCTCAGCAGTCCACAGGCAGGAGGGGGAGGAGTTGAGATTCAAACCCAAAGCCGCCTGGCCATCAAATCCTCACTCTTCCTTTGTGCTTCCCCTTTCTATCGTCTGCCCCTTGCTTGCCTCCTGCTCCCAGCCCTCATGCTGCTGTCTGGCCAGCAGACTCTGTGGCACAGACAGGCCCCCATGGAGACAGGCCAAGAGCCCCAGAGCAGCTGTCACACATACCAAGGGCTGCTAAGGGGGTCTTAGCTCAGCCACTTCCCTTCCGTCCTCTCAAATTCCACAGCAGAGAAGCAGACCCACTGACACCTCTGTTTCAAATCTTCTACAGTGGAGAGGGTGGTGAAGAAGGTGCGATAAATATTATGATAAATATAATGGAGCAGCTTGGAGAAAGAGGAAGATCTAAGGAGGTATTTTTATGCCTGATGCCAAAGACACAAGACCTCATTCCTCATGCAACTTCTACTAAAATATCAACTAGAAAACTTTCCTAGATGGAGAAATGATTTGTCCAAGGTCTCACAGGACAGATGACTGAACCTCAGGTCTTCTCTCTCAATCCAGTGCCCTTCCTCTAAAATACCTATCCCTCTTTCTTCATAAGCACCTACGAGCTGGTTTTTATATTTAAAAAATCATCAGTGAGATCGGACAGTTTAAATAATTTTAGTGAACATTTATATTTCATGGTTTTCCTTATTGGTTCAGAGGAGTTCTTTGTGTATTTTCGGTTCACACCGTGTCTGTTATACATAATGCTAATACTTTTCGCTGAGATTATTGACTCTTAACTTGTACGTGGTATCTTTATCATAGAAAAGTTTGAACTTTAATCACATCTATCATGTTTTTCCCCATTATGGTTTGTGTCATGTTTAGGAAAATCTGCACACTGACCATGTATTTGTCAAAAACAAATTGGCTGGAGCTTCAGGATCAGAGGGCCTCCCTTGTGGCTGGTAAAGAATCTGCCTGCAACACGGGAGACCTGGGTTTGATCCCTGGGTTGCAAAGATCCCCTGGAGAAAAAATAAATAAATAAATTAATTAATTTAAAAAAAAGATCCCCTGGAGAAGGGAACGACTACCCACTCCAGTATTCTTGCCTAGAGAATTCCATGGACTGTGTAGTTCATGGGGTCACAAAGAGTCGGACACAACTGAGTGACTTTCACTTTCACTTTTCAGGATCAGAAAGCTTTGGTGCAGAAATCCAGAAAGTAAACATTTTCCGAGGGCCTCTTTGCAGGAGGCCTTTGACCAGGAGGCCCTGGACCTACTCAGCCATCATCTTGGACACCTGACCCAGCACCCAGCTCCTGTGCCAGGCTCTGTCTGTTTCCCACAGGTTGAGGTCTGGCTGATAAGCTCAGTGAATCAAATATTGACCGGGACAACCCCAGGAGTGTGTTTTCCCGGTCACCAAGGCCAAATCAAGACATAGGGGCTTGTTTTTCCTTTCTGTGGCCCTGTCCTTCTCTCCTGTCTCTTCCTTACCCTCTGAAAGGGATCTGAAAATCTACCAAAACTGTTTTATGTGGGTGGGGACCTTTATCTGACTGTTGCTGCTTTTGTGGGAAACTTTTCACAGAGCCGAATACAGAAAATTATCTTTTCAAACATACCATTCAGTGTAATTTTATAAGATCTGCAGTAATTGTTCTAGCATCTTCTCCAAGAAACCTTGAAATCCAGTGATTGCTGTGTCATAAAAGAAGCAAGAAGCTTGGGTAACCAGAAAGGGACTATTAATCCTGTTGGGGCTCATCCTTACTAATTCATTGTTTCTGGCAAAGGGGGAGAAAGATTGCTTTGAAAAGCTTCTTGGAAGGACTGAGAGTCCATTGGTGTGTACACACACACACACACACACACACATGCACACACATACCCAGCAATGCAGTGGCCTGCATTTAACATTTCCAAACAAGTAACCCAAGCATTTGGGGCTTCCCAGGTGGCACTAGTGGGAAAGAACCTGCCTGGTAATGCAGGAAACATGAGAGAGGTGTGTTCAATCTCTGGGTTGGGAAGATCCCCTGGAGGAAGACAGGGCAACACACTCCAGTATTCTTGCCTGGAGACTCCCATGGACAGAGGAGCCTGGGGGGCTACAGTCCATGGAGTCTCAAAGAGTCGGATACAACTGAAGTGACTCAGCATGCTCGCACAACCCAAGCATTTAGATCTCCGCTGAATCTTGCTGCCTTTGGTGTTCCTGTATCATAGGAACACATGCTCTTTGTTGGCAGAACTAAGTAAGGGTCCACTCCGAAAAGAAGAGGCAAGAAATGAAGGCCCTGGTAAGGGAGCAGCTGGCAGGGGAAGGAGCTGAGCCAGAGGCTCAGAATAGCTGGTCCTGGCGCCAAAGGGTGAAAAGGGCAGAGGAAATGGGTAGGCTGGGGCCCGTGGGAGGGGCGGCCTGGGCTGGGAGGGGACGCGAGGGTGGTGTGCCGCCGTGGCCTAGAGATCACTGGTCCATGGGAAGTTTTCAAAGTAGAGATTCAGGCGTGGGTGGGAGGCCTGGGAGGGTGGAGGAAGGGTCTGGACTTTGCCTCCGGCCAAGGAGGGACCGGACACAGCACTACCTCCGGATGGCCATTGTGTGGGGAGCCGCACTGACAGCTCTGGTGGAAGGGTGGGATGGGGTTCAGCAGGGCCGGCGGCAGGGGTGGAGGGGCCAGGGCTGAGCCGAGACCGGATCCTCCTGCCGATGGAGGAGGGGGCTGTCTGGGGACAGGGCTGAGCAGCAGGGACACAGCGTGAAGAGCTTCCTCCCGTTCAGTCAGGACAGCCCCGCTGAGCCGCCCTGCTTGGTTTTCAGAGGATGCCCAGTGTCAGTGGCCGCGATGCCTGAGTCCCAGAGGGTTTGTTCCAGCGTAGACGGTAGATTCCAGGGCCACTTCAGCAGGACCGTCACCAAGTGTTTTTTAAGCACCCACCAGGCACTGCGCTCTGGACAAGACTCTTCAGAAAAGAAGTGACCAAGTGAAATGCAATAAGCAAATGTAGAAAAGATAAAGGCAGAGCCTTTGCACTGTGGCTTGTTTCTTTTTTAAACTTCCAGTCCACGTGGATTTATTAGTCTCTTTATGTATTTTTGTTTCTTTTTTTGTGGTTTTGATTTGCATTTCCCTGTTGATTAGTGATGCTGAGCATCCTTTCAATCTGGGAGCCAGTTAGAATCCCCAAATCTCGGGACCTCGAGGAGATTTTTAAAAGGGCTTGGATCCCACTCTCCCACCCTTGCTGCCTCTGAATGAACGTGGAGGTGACAAGGAGCTCCTTGTCACCTTGCCCACTGAGGTCCTGCCTTTCACCTCTGAGCAGCCCTGAGTGCTAGAAGGAGGCTGAGCCATCCACTGGGAGTCAGAAATGGGCTCCAGCTCCACTGAGGGCCCCGGATCCTCATCTCCAGAGTGGTCAGCGCCGCCCCTGCCCTGTCTGTTCGCAGGGCTGTGGTAGCAACATCTCACACTCAGGGCTCTGGGTGTGCTCGCAAAGAGCCCTCTGCCTTTGCTCACCTGCCTCCCCAAGCTGCAGTGGGAGCATGAAGTGAAACAAGCATGTGAGCACTTCTCCATCCTTGACTCTGTTTCCTCCAGCGAGCTCTGATGTCATCTGCACAGAGCTCTGCAAGGGAGCTGTTAGGGTATTTGTCTTCTTTTTTTTTTATTTTTTAATTGAAGTGTAATTGACCTATAATATTATATTAATTTCAGGTGTACAACCCAGTGATTCGATATTTTTATATACTATGAAATGATCACGAAAGTCTTCCCATCTGTCACCATACAAAGTTGTTACAGTCTCATTGACAGTATTCCCTGCGCGCTACGGTATATCCCCGTGACTTACGAACTTTATGACTGGAAGTTTACGCCTCTACGTTTTCCTCACCTGTTTCACTCATCTCCTCCACCCTGCTCCCCTCTAGTAACCACCTGTTTTCTTCTGTAACTGTAAGTTTGTCTCTGTTTGGTTTGTTTGCTTTTAGATTCCACATGTAAGTGAAATTATATGGCATTTGTCTTTGTTTGCCCAATACCCTCTAGGTTCATTAGTGTTGCTGCAAATGACAAGATGTTTTTTTCCTTTTATGGTTGAACAATATCCCATCGTATATATCTATACCACATCTTTTTTATCCATTCATCTTTTCTGATGGACTCTTCGGTTTCTTTCGTACTTTGGCTTTGGTAAATAGTGCTGCAGTGAACACTGGGTGCATGTATCTTCTTGAGTTAGTGTTTTCGTTTTCTTCATATAAATACCCAGAAGTGGAATTGCGGAACCAGACAGTAGTTCTGGTTTTAATTTCTTTAATGAAGCTCCATACACTTTTCCACAGCGGCAGCACCTATTTGCACTCCCGCCAGTAGTGCATGAGCATTCCCGTTCTCTACATTCTTATCAACATGAGGATGTTATTTCTTGTCTTTTTGATGACAGCCGTTCTGACAAGTGTGAGATGCTATTTCACTGTGGTTTTGATTTGCAGTTCCCTGATGATCAGTAATGTTGAGCATCTTTTTCATGAGCCTGTTGGCCATCTGGATGTCTTCTTTGGAAAACTGTCTCTTCAGGTCTTCTGATCCTTTTTAAATTGGATTTGTCTTTTTTTGATAATGAGTTGTTAAGACTCTGTCTCACTTTGTAGGGGAATAAATTCAGGTGCAGAGAAATTGAGTGGTATGTCCAAGGATATGCATCCAGCCGGTGATGGTGAAGCAGAGACATAAAGTCTGGTACTGCAGCCCCACGTGCTTCCCACCCTGTGCCTTGCCTCTCCCAAGGGAGACCAAGAGACAACACCAATCAGAGGGGTTGCAATGCCATTGCATTAAACTCTTCCCCCCGTGACAACTGGGGGAAACATCACAGCTGCCCTTTCCTGAGCACCTGCCACAGCCAGGCAGTTGGTCTCACCAGCGCATCCCAGAAACACCCTTCCAACAAAGCGGGCAGTGCCCGCTGTGATTCCGAGAGAACCACGAACATGGCTCCCGGAAAGCTAGAAATGCCCTGGAAGTTGCCTGTTTGGTCTTTTAAAAGCAATCCAAGTTTTTCATTCTCCTCCATAATCATCTCTATTTTTTTTTTAACATAAAAAGGACGCATTTTCCCCCAAAGAGTTGAGTAGAATTGAGTGTCAGGAAGATCTGCCACGTCGTGTGCTGCGTCTCTGCGCAGCTCTGCCACACGCCCAGGTTACAAGTCACAGACGCGCCTCGCTCTGGTCCTGAGGACAGCCCGCAGGCAGTGGGCATTGTCACGTCCACTTTACAGATGAAGCGCTGGGGCTCAGGGTGGTTGAGCCGCCTGTCCTAGATCGGCTAGAAGGTGGCAGCCCCAGAACTCTAGAGCAGAAGGCTTTCCATTGTGCGTGCACCCTGAAAGACAGTGCCCACCCCCCCCAGCGTGGTACATCACGTGATGTAGATTGAAAAGGACCTAGTGGAGCTGGAGAGGAACCACTGGGGAGCGGGAAGGCTTTTGGAGGGAGCTGGGGTGCTAGCTGCACGAGTAATGCCCCAGGTAGGAAGGCGATTGCCCAGCTGGTACCACAGGGAGGGGCAGATAGTGGGGAGGAGGTGAAGAGTCTGTGGGCCCCAAATTGGTGGGAGGGGGCTATTGAACTCTGGCTGGGCCGCCACTTTTCTCCCCAGGCGTGCAGTCCTCCTTAGAGTCCATACAAGGCCCGCCTTGGCCCCCTTGTGCCAAGGCAGTGCTGCCCAGGCCCCCAGAGGTCTCAGGGTGCCCTCTTGCCACCTTTCCCTTCTAGAGAGTCCGCTTTCTGCCCCCCACCACCACCCCAGCCGAAAACATTGCTTCTGTGGTCCCCTCAGTAACACTCAGGACCCAATGAGGCCTTTCTCGAACTTCAGTAGCTGGGGATGCTGAGCCTCCAAGGCCTGGCCCTCCTCGAGATGATATCCCCACCCGCAAGCTGTCACGCGTCCGCAACCTCCTGGTGACGGAGGCAGGCCAAGGCCTTGTGCCCTTTTGGCCGGTGAGAGATTGAGGGCCTAAAAAGTTGACGGGTCAGGCTTACTGTTGAAGAGAACCGGCTTTGCAGGCAAAGGACAAATGTTGTGTGATTCCACTTGTATGAATATCTAGAGCAGGCAAATTCATGGAGACAGAAGGTAGACTGGAGGTGAGCAGGGATTAGCGAGACGGGGTGAGGGTTGGAGGGGGTGGGATTGGGAAGTTATTGCTTAGTAGTTACAGAGCTTTCACTGGGGCTGATGGAAAACATTTCAAAACAGTGGTGACGGAGGCACAACAGCATGAATATAATCAGTGCCACTGAATCATGCCCTCGAATGATTACACTGCCAACTTTTATTTTATGTATATATTTTACCACAACTTTAAAAATAAGTATCCTCATCTAAAGAACGCAGTGAGGGAGCATCAGCCCACCAATATGAGGAAGATGTAGTCTGCGGGGGTGCCAGCAAGGTGTGCCATGGACCTGACTTTGAATCCAGGCCCCACCAGCTACGAGCTCTGTGTCCTTGGGCCAGCTTCTCACCTCCCTTCACCTAAGTTTCCTCACCTGTCAGGTGAGGTGATTGTGAGGATTAGATGGAAAGGCAAGGCGTATGAGTGCCTGGCACGGAGCAGTACAAAGCTCTGTGAAGAGTAGCTGTCACGGTTACGAGGATTGTGTTCGTCGTTATTACTAAGCAGCTCAGGGTCACAGTCGGGGAGGGGATTCGCGCTGGCTGGTGTCCAGGGCTCTATTTTGAGTACAGTCTTGAGGGTAGTGAGAGGCGTGCGGAAGCGGGGAGAGGGCTGCGGTGGGGGTGGGGGTTTGGAAAGCTCGTTGTGCAGCAGGGGGTAGGGCAGCAGGCTTTGTCTCCTACGGTGTCCCGACAGGTTAAGGCAAGGGCAGAGCAGGTCTTGATGGGGCTATGGGGTAAGGGCTCGGTCCGTGAAGGGCTAGGTCCCCACTCTGCCCTGCTTTGCTCCTTGAATACACACAAGGCCACAGCACTTGGGCGACTCCGTCCCTGGACACCCAGCATCTTCTCTGCAGGACAGGCTAATCTGGCGCGTTAGCCCCCAGTACAGGAGTAACTGGAATCATGGGTGACTTTTTGCCCTGGACAGATGTGTTCAGAGCTGAGAGCCGACAGGTTACAGGGTGCTCATCCTCTGAACCACTCTGTGACCTTGCGCCAGAACCTTCCCCCTGTGGATCTGCAAAATGTCCTCTGTGAAATGAAGGTTGGTGGGGAGTAGCCCTTCCACCAGGGACACTGGGATTTGTTTGTAGGTAAATCGTCAAATCAGAAGGGTGATGCCATCACCTGATTAGCAACAGGGTTGATGGAATTGTTTTAAGATTTACTTAGAAGCAACAGAGCTCCACTTAATTTTTTTACACTCCGTGTAAAGTTTTGGACTAGTGCCTAGCACATAGTAGGTGTTAAATAAATGTCCTGAGTTTCTTCCATATACAGAGCTTGGCTGAGCTTCCTGAAAGATCCAGAGAGGGTCACAGCCCATTCTCTGCATTCGAGGGGCTTCTCATCCTTTACTTAGTCATACAAGGTAGCCCCTCATGAAAGAACAGGTAACCTGAAAGTGCATCTTCCAAGGGCAGGGATGTAAGTGCTGGGGGGTCCAGCGGGGGGGTGGTCAGGAAAGGAGGCAGAGCAAGGAGCGAGGAGGACAAGGAGGATGGGGCGAGTGCTTGACTTGGACCATAAGTCGGCAGAGAGAAAGAGAGAGGGCCGTTCTAGCCGGTGACCATATGTGTGTGTGCCCGTGTGGATCTGTGTTTGCCTAAAAAGCACAAAGACGACCCACCCTGGAATGGAAGGTGTGTGCCTTGGGCTCCCCTAGGCAGCATCTTACTTTGTGGTCAGTCATGTCGCCCATGGCAGTGAGCAGGCATTGCCTGCCTTGAGCACGAGGAGCAAGCCCTTGTGCATAACCCAGGGTGTAATTAATTTAATTATTTCAAAAGCCCCTTTGGTATTTCACAGGGGTCATGCCCCTGACTGTGGGCTTGAATACAACTGCAGCAGGTTTCAATAAAATCAATTAATGTAATTTGATTTGGTTTTATGTACTTGGAGCCGGTGCCTCTTGAACTCAGTATGAAAATTATTGTAGAATAAAAATGCATATTAGTCCTCAAGCCCAGTGTCCTTGGACTCTCTTCAGGGAGCCTGCAGTGCTGATCACAAAAGCAAATCCCCGCCCCAACCTGGCAGGAGCCCCTGCCCACTGCCCCACCGGTCACCTCCAGCCTTGGACAGTGTTGATGGGGGCCGTGTGGGCCCTTTAGACAACTTCCTCACTTTGGGAAACACTTTCTTACCTGGTCGTGAAGCGAAAGCATTTCCATTTTGCTTTCATGAAAGAAACTCAGAGAAGTTTTGATTGACCTTGGTTACCAGCTCACTGGGATCTCTTGTTGTTGTTGCTGTGAACTATTAATAAATTCATTGGAGATACTACGCTGCAGTGGGTTGAACCTCAGCTCTGCCCCCAAAGAAACACATGAACCTTGGATAAGTCCCTTGACTTCTCTGGGCTTTGTTTCTTGATCTGTAAGTGAGAGGGCTGGATGCCTGCTCGCAAGGCTCCTTCTAGCTCCACGAGTCATATTCCATTAAATTGCTGACCTTCCAGTATCAGGGAGCCTGTCCCAGGGTGGAATCCCACCTCATTCCTGCTCCACTAAGGAGGGCTCCGAGCCCGCCCATGGAATGGTTGATGGGGCTAAGCCCTGCACCTCCAAGGAGGAGCGGTTCTCCCCCACATTCCTACAGATCAGAGCAAGTATGGTTTTCAAGAAGGGTGGAGGGTTGCAGCTGGGGAGGCCTAGAAAGCATCCTGCCCACCCTGTTGTTTTACAGATGAGGGAACCCGGTTCCAGTCTCACAGCCATAGCTGTGGGTGGCAATGGTGTTCTGCCTCATTGACAGCCATTTGAAAGGGTGGAGATTGTGCTCAGGCCTCCTTTTCCAACTACCCTTAAAATTCCTGTTTCTCCTATAAGGGCCTCCCCTAGTGAAGCAAATGCTGACACCCGTCCTGGAGCAACTGCATACCCCTCAAGCCCTGTGACTGCTGCCTTGATCCTGGTGGGAGAACGCTGTGGGGGGGCGGGGCGGGGAGTAGCTGACGGAGGAGGGGGAGCTGTTCAGAAGCACCCCCACCCATGCCTGGGATTCCACCCTTGGCAGTTTATTTGTTCTCATGGATGCTAAGGGCATGCCCCCTCTCCCACAACACTTCTTCCTGACCTTGGAATTGATTCTGAGCTTGGATCCCATTGAGTTAGCAGTATTTTTTTTCACATGTAAGTCTTATCTCCCCAGAGGTCCCACATGGCAGAAACTGAGTCTGTCCTTTCCATCCCCCTGACCTTCTCCATGCCTCTCGTTCACTGAGAGGCACCTGTTTTGATCTCAGAACTGCCCTAGACACTCTCCTGACATTACCTCATTCATGTCCTGCACTGATTCTGCAAAGTGGGCATTACTGGCACTGTTTTACTGTTGGGGGACTATGGTTCAGAAAGGAGAGGTAACTTTCTCAAGATCACACAGCTACCAAATGACAGGGCTGGGATTCAAACCCACATCTCACTCCCAAAACTCTTGCACTACACCAAGTGGCCTTCGTTGCCCATAACAGGCACCTAATAGATCTTTAATGACAGATTCTACTCTATTTCCCTTTGGTAAATGGCAACCCCCCACCCAGGGAGATAATAGTAATATTCAAATTATTATTTGAAATTAATACTGATATTATTATTTATGAATGCAGGAGATCCCAGTTTGATTCCTGGGTCAGGAAAAGCCACTGGAAAATGGATATACCACCCACTCCAGTATTCTTGGGCTTCGCCGATAGCTCAGCTGGTAAAGAATCTACCCACAGTGCAAGAGACCTGCGTTCCATCCCTGGGTTGAGAAGATCCCCTGGAGAAGGGAAAGGCTACCCACTGCAGTATTCTGGCCTGGAGAATTCCACAAACTGTATAGTCCATGGGGTGGCAAAGAGTCAGACAAGGCTGAGCGACTTTCACTTTTACTTTGTGTGCGGGTGTGCAAGTGTGCTAAATCGCTTCAGTCGTGTCGGACTCTTGGCCACAGCATGGACTATAGCCCAAGAGGCTCCTCGGTCCATGGGATTCTCCAGGCAACTATTATGTGCCAGGCACCAAAAGTCACAACACCCAGGTGGTGGGTATTATTATTATCTCCACTTCACAAATGCAAAAACTGAGGCAGAGAGGTGACTTGCCTGAGGTCACCCAGAAAATAAACGAGCTGGACTTCAGTCTAGCCCTGACTCAGGATCAGCCCCAGCCTCCCCCTTGTAGCAAGATGCCCAGGTGCAGCGGGGTCCTCTGTCTTTGACAAACCAACCCCGCTCCCCCCAACCCCCCACCTCCGGCCCGCTCCAGTTTCAGGTGGAAGGTGCTGCTGGAGGGAGGCCCACGGCTGCTGGGGTGGCAGAGAAGCCTGCAGCTGGCACTGCCCTCCACCCCGCTGATAGCTGAGCCTGGCTGGCTGGCTGCCTGGCCTACGCTGGGCTCTGGCACCAAGCCTTGCAAGGGAGTGGGCGGGCGAGTGGGGTTGGGGTGGGAGTGGGATGGGGCGACGAGGGCGGGGGTCCGGCTCCGCGTTATACCCTCGCGGCCCTCGGGCCCCCTCCTCAACCCCCAGCCGCCCCCGCCCCCATCTCGTGTCAGGGCAGTTCCCGCCGGGGGCAGGCGCCGGCCTCTCCAGCGTTACCCGCGGTCAGGGGAGGCGCCGCGGCCTCCAGGAGAGGAGGGCGGGTGATGAGGTCGGGCTAGGGCAGGGTGAGAATGCGGAGGAGGGGCCCGGGGGAAAGAGGGCGCGGAGAGGGGCACGAGGAAGACAGCGCAGAGACCCGGAGGGATGCGGTGGAGGGGAGGGGCCAAGCCAGCCAGGATGCCCCAGAGGAGGGTGAGGACGTGGGGGACGGGGGGAGACGGGGGTGCAGGATCGCAGAGGGGACGGAGGGGCGGGGCGCCGGGGAGGGGCGGGGACACTGGCAGGACCTGGGAGGGGGCGTCGGTGGGGCTGGCGCGGAGTCCAGAGGGCTTGCGGCCGGGCGGGACGGCTGTGGTTGCATCACGCTCCGATTCTGATTTCTCAGGGATGAAACCGGAGGGGCTGGTGGGGAGGGAGAGGTGGGCGAACCAGTCTGAACCGGCCGGGTAACTCGAGGGGCGTGGGCTCCGCGAACCCGGGTGCTGCCCTGCACCCTCCTCCATCACCACACTCGGGCATTTTTCTGTGAATCCGTACCCTGTGTGGCCCCACCCTTTCTCCTGACTCGCCCTCCCTCTCCCTCCCCTCTCCCTGTGGGCTCCTCCCAGGAATCGGTTACCCGCAGGGAGGCGGCGAACTCTGGCCCTCAACCCTCCCACTCCGACCCTTCCTGCAGAATTCAGGTTCTGTGCGTGCCCTCTTTGTCTCTTTCCCCGCACCCCACCCGCCCCCAACCCCCTAAGGATCCCTTCAGGGTCCCTTCTTTCTCTGGCCTCAGAGCCTCGGTGCCTACAGGCTGCCCAGGCCCCGGCTGGCAGGGAGAGAAGACCCAGGCAGCCTCAGCAGGATGAAAAACCTCATCCTTCTCTAGCGTCTGCATGTTGCACAGATCCCTGCGATGGAATGCCACCTCTCCACTCCCACATAGTGACTTGCAAATGGAGAAATTCCAAAGGCAGGACACCAGATTGGGGGAGGGGGATATTTGGAGCACAGGAACCCTTTCGGGGATCCCTCGGATCACATCTGAAAGGGAGCCACATCAGTCCCCCTTGTCCCTCCCCTGCTCTGCCCTACCGTTTCCCTGTGGCCAGTTCTTCAAATTCATCCCCAAGGCTACTGGTTCTTCTATTTACAGGGAGCAAACCTGGAACCCTCCCTGTGGCTATGGAGAACTTTGTGGGTTGCTGGGCTTGTAGCTGTTTTATTTTTTTACAAGCTTGGAGCTCTTTGACCAAGATTGCCACTGTCTGTACACCAGAGATGTTCAGTTCAGTCCCTCAGTTGTGTCCGACTCTTTGCGACCCCATGGACTGCAGCACTCCAGGCCTCCCTGTCCATCGCCAATTCCCAGAGTTTACTCAAACTCATGTCCATTGAGTTGGTGATGCCATCCAACCATCTCATCCTCGGTTGTCCCCCTCTCCTCACGCCTTCAATCTTTCCCAGTAACAGGGTCTTTTCAAGTGAGTCAGTTCTTCGCATCCCTTATGACTATACAGTGGAAGTGACAAAACAGATTCAAGGGATTAGATCTGATAGACAGAGTGCCTGAAGAACTATGGAGGGAGGTTCATGACACTGTACAGGAGACAGGGATCAAGACCATCCCCAAAGAAAAGAAATGCAAAAAGGCAAAATGGTTGTCTGAGGAGGCCTTACAAATAGCTGTGAATAGAAAAGAAGTGAAAGGCAAAGGAGAAAAGGAAAGATATACTCATTTGAATGCAGAGTTCCAAAGAATAGCAAGGAGAGAAAAGAAAGCCTTCCTCAGTAATCAATGCAAAGAAATAGAGGCAAACAACAAAATGGGAAAGACTAGAGATCTCTTTAAGAAAATTAGAGATACCAAGGGAACATTTTATGCAAAGATGGGCTCAATAAAGGACAGAAATGGTATGGACCTAACAGAAGCAAAAGATATTAAGAGGTGGCTAGAATACACAGAAGAACTATACAAAAAAGATTTTCACAACCCAGATAATCACGATGGTGTGATCACTCATCTAGAGTCAGACATCCTGGAATGTGAAGTCAAGTGGGCCTTAGGAAGCATCACTATAAACAAAGCTAGTGGAGGTGATGGAATTCCAGTTGAGCTATTTCAAATCCTAAAAGATGATGCTGTGAAAGTGCTGTACTCAGTATGCCAGCAAATTTGGAAAACTCAGCAGTGGCCACAGGACTGGAAAAGGTCATTTTTCATTCCAACCCCAAAGAAAGGCAATGCCAAAGATGTTCAAACTACAGCAGAATTGCACTCATCTCACACGCTAGTAAAGTAATGCTCAAAATTCTCCAAGCCAGGCTTCAACAGTACGTGAACTGTGAACTTCCAGATATTCAAGCTGGATTTAGAAAAGGCAGAGGAACCAGAGATCAAATTGCCAAGCAGAGATGTTACCTAACAGATTAAATAACAAAGGATCTTTAACAGAAGTGGACCAAGGGCATTCTCAGCCCAGTTCTGGGTTTTTATGGATTGAGGCCCTTGAGAGCCAGAGAGGGAAGTGACCTGTCACACGTATCCTTAGTGATGGAGCTGGAACTCTGACCTCATCTCCCAGCTTCAGCCCAGTGTGCTTTCGCTGTAGGGTGGCTTCATGTTGGGGACCTAGCTTAGCACCTGTGTGGCAGAGAGTTGATGTGCAGTAAGTACTGGTGAGCTGAATGAGTGAGCCCTCAGTGAGGAAGCTGGTGAAGCACATTTTGGGAAGAAGTGAGAAGACCACCCCAAAGGCCTGTGGGCTCAGGGCTCCAGCTCCTTCTCCCTGAATGTGCTAGTGAGGTGTTTCTCTGGGGTAGTTGTCCCAGTGGTGACCACCATTAGGAGTCTGGCATCAGCTTTGGTCACTTCAAGCCCAGTCATTGTGCCCAAGGCAATTGTGGGTCTGGAAGTGGGTCTAAGCATGAACCAAATTGGCAACTCCAAGTGAGATTTATCCTGTGACTTTTCCATTTACTGCCCTCAGCCAATATTGGAACAGGTTGCAAAAGACCGAAGCATGTCTGTTCCTGCAGGGGCTCTTGTCATCCTGGGACCCTGCCAGGCATTATGTTAGGAGACCACAGCCCACAGATCCTGAGCCTTGGGACTGGAGGCCTCTGTTCTCAGCTCTAGGCTGCCCTGAGCTCAGTGGGATCTGTGCCTCTTCCCACCTCTGGGGTCCTGCCTGCTGAGCGTGGCCTGTGAGTCCTGCCCTGGCATGTGGGGCCGGGAAGATAAAAAGTTGGAGAAATTCAAGTCAGCTAGATTACTAGTCTCAGTTTCAACTAAGTATTTGGAGAGGAAATAGGATGAAATGAATGATGACTAGTTTTGGTTATAGTAGAAGCTCATGAACTTGAACCTTACCGATTTGGAACGTAGAATAGTTAAGCTTAGCTGTGGTGAAGTTTGCCTGTGCACTGTCTGTGAACACAGAGCCTGATGACTAAGTTAACAGTGCCCACATCATTTAGAATAGGAAGGAAAGTGCATGTGTGTGACTTTCTCTTGATGATGAATTTATAGCAGGCTGGCTCTATTCATCTTGGTAAATATTTTATTTATAGACAGTTACTGGGGACCGTCAACATGCCAGGCCCTATGCTAAATGTTGTGAAAGTGTTAAATTTTTGAATTCTCATAAGAACCCTTGGAGGTAGGAATTATCATTCTTCCCATCTTACAGTCAGGGAAACTGAACCTGGTCATTGGAACATCATCAGGAGTCACCCCTGGGCAGACTGGCTCTAGGGTTTGTACCCTTAACCACCACATGTGCAGATATTTCATATATTAGGACAAGGGGAATTGGATAAGAAAAAAAAAGAATAGATCATGACCCCTACCCTTTCCAGATGCTTCTGGCACATAGTAGGTACTCAATAAATGAATCAATTCATTAAGTGATGGTGAGGACGTGGGGTCAGCTCCTTGAGGGCAAAGGGGACCTTGAATCTCGCCCTTCTCCCAACCCCACTCCAGTGCTTGTGTGTAATGGACATGGAATAACCAATACAGTGCAGGAACAGAGGATGAGCAAGGTCGCTAGTTCTGCTCTGGGTATTTTCAGATGAAGGGACCTCCTGTGAGGGGGAAGGGATGTGGCCAAGGCCACGGGCTTCCCGGGCTGGTGCTCCCCACACACAGCACACGGAGGGCCAGGTGAGCTGGCGGAGGCTGTGCCTGGCAGTCTTCCCTTGACTCTCCGTGCCATCCTCTGCCAGTGGCGTCGATCCTCTTCTCTTCCCACCAGGACAGGGTGAGGGACGTGGGGACCCTCACGCTCCATGTCTGTTGAATGCACAGACACCCCTCCATGCTGCCACGTCAATAGTAACAACCGAGGGTCTTCCAGAAAAGGACCCAGGAGCCACAAGAAGGCAGAGCTACCTGCAGCCCTTTGGAATGCTATGGCGCTTCCTGCAGACTCACAGATAGAAGGGCCGAAAAGGGCCTTTGCGCTCATCACCCCTTCCGCCTCCCAAGACCCTCGTTTTACAAATGAGAACAGTGAGGACCTGGAAGGAGGAAGTACTTGGCCAAGGACACAGAGCCTCGTAGCAGCAGAGCCCGGGCCGGAAGCGGGATACCTGCCTCCCAGTTCAGACCTGCCCCTCGGTGCATGGACCCATGGCTTTTGGGACGCACCATGCAGTCCCATGGTCAACCCGTGGCCTGTTAGGGCCAGAGTTATGAGACGGCTCGCCAGGACTTGTTTGCCTAACACTCTCCCAGCCCTCCCCAAAGGCAAACCTCCCCGTCATTTCTGACGGGTGCCCTTGGCAGCAACCAAAACAAATCCACCAAAGCAAAGAAGGGGAGTGGGGCCGGTGCACGGTCGGGCTGGTGTTTGCCCCTGGTGGGAAGCTGTGCACACAGAACTCGTCAGCCTGTCAGGCCCAGATAGCATCTTGTTCCTGCTTGGCACGGGTTTATCGAGCCCGTGAGTTCCTCCTTGGCAAAGTCCTCGAAGGGAGAAGAAGCAGGACTGTTCCCCGGGCGCTGGAGAGGCTTGCCAAGTGTCTGCTGCCCACTCCCGTCCACTCTGGGCCCTCTTTCCGCCCCATGACGCCTCTCTGCTGACATCGGAATTTCTCCTGCAGGATGGAGCACACGCTTTTGGGGTCCTGCCGTGGCTCTGCTTTGGTTTGGGGGCTGCAGAGGTGGGCTCCGAGCTGGGAGTTGATGTGTTTGACAGGTTCGTGTGGCAGCTCATGTGTCAGGGGCTGTTCTGAGCACTTTACACGTGTTGACCTAGGTAATCCAGCCAACAGCTTTACAGATGAAGAAACTGAGGCAGAGAGAGGCTCAGTTCAGTTCAGTTCTGTCGCTCAGTCATGTCCGACTCTTTGTGACCCCATGAACCGCAGCATGCCAGGCCTCCCTGTCCATCACCAACTCCCAGAGTATACCCAAACTCATGTCCATTGAGTTGGTGATGCCATCCAACCATCTTATCCTCTGTCGTCCCCTTTTCCTCCTGCCTTCAATCTTTCCCAGCGTCAGGGTCTTTTCAAATGAGTCAGCTCTTCATGTCAGGTGGTCAAAGTACTGGAGTTTCAGCTTCAACATCAGTCCTTCTGATGAACACTCAGGACTGATCTCCTTTAGGATGGACTGGTTGGATCTCCTTGCAGTCCAGACCTCGCCTAAGGTCAAAGAGCAAGCCACGCTGGAACCAGGATGCAGAGTCTGTCTCCAGAGCTCCTGTTCTCAGTGAGGATTCCAGGCTGCCTCTCTGCCTGGGACAACTAGATTCTTGCCATTCCAACAAGTATATAATTTCAACCAATCCGGCTCTCTGCTTCCTCATCTATAAAATGGGGATGATGATATTAATCCTACATTAATGCTTCAAATAATGAGAAATGTGAAGGGCTACACAGACCAGAATGCAGGTTCTTCTGTAGCCACATGTCAGCTGAGGCCGATTCATCCCACTGTTTACTTGTCCTCCACAGGTCAGTGGACTCTGGAAGCAATGACCTTGTGAGACCAATGATTTTCCAAGGAGAATGCTGGATATCTTTGCTCGTAGTGACCTTCTCGTGTTTAGTCCCAAACCAGACATACTGTCTATATGTTTTTTTTTAATATTTCTGTTATTATAGTATTTACATAGTTCTTGCTATGAATGCCCCTGTTTATTGAAAAACTCTTCTCAGTGAGTACCCCCAGTTATTATCTCAGACAAGAGCCACATAAGGGACAGAGCTCTGCTTGCTCAAACTCCGTGGCTCCTTTGCCCCCTCCCACCTCTTGGAACCCCAGCATGCCCACTCCTGACCACTAGTTAACTTTTAGGTAAAGCTCTGGCTGGTGTTGAGAAAATGCCATATTCCATCCACCCCAACACATAGGGCTGGAAAACCTTCCGGTGACAGGTCGAAACTGTGCCTGCAAAACTGCGGCTGAGGATGCCCCTGAAGGGCCCACACTTCCCTTCCCCAACCTCGTTCTCTCCTCTCCACTATGCAACAGTCTGCACCAGGAAACAGGAATTTTCTAGGGGGTACTCAAACTTCACATTAGAATTTTACAGTCCCTGTTGCTTCTAATATCTTAATTTTTCCCAATCAAGGAAAGGAAAAAAGGTATGATGGTGGAAATAGGCTTAGTTAGAGTTCAGGAAATGTTACAAGGCTTCTCATCCCGTGTTTGGACAGTGCTTGACGTTCTTGAGAATGTATATAGAATTTACTGTGACCAACTGTAGCCATTTCCACCTGGGGTCAACATCGGCCAATGGAAATGAACAGTCGTTCATTCACCACCAGGAGACAGCAAGAAGATAAAACAGTCAGCTCTTTTGTACACTGTACTTTTTAAGTGCTTTCTTTTACGTACAAGATTTAAGTTGATTTTCATGAAGATCCTATAAGGCAGGATTTGTCCATTTGACAGATGGGCAAACTGAGAGGGAAGTAGCAAGCCCCAGAGAATAAGAATGTGGAGCCCCGCAGGGCTGGCATATCGCCCCCTACTCTTGACTGTTGGGCATCTTGGTTCCACTTCTAGGGCTCTGCTGAATCAAGCACACAGATCTCTCCAGGGTTCATCTCAAGCCTGGCTTCCATCTTTGCTCTTACTTGCCCTGTGCCTCATTTTTCTTTCTTACTTTTAATGTGTGTTTACCTTGCATTGTAGGCATTCTTGTAAGCTGGCTCAAATCCTTCGAAACAAGATGGGTTGTAAATGTACACATTCCTACACAGGATGTCGTTGTTAATCACTTCATAAAGTCTTGCATGGATGAGGTATTTGTGGGTTAGCCAATAACTTCTTTTGTAACCTTGGACACACCCTGTTTCCTTGGGGGTGAAGTCAGGCTGTGGGTCTGTAGGTCCCCTGAGGAGCCTCGCAGCTCTGACGGTCTGAATTTGCTTCTATTTCCAGCCTTCTTAGTCCCACAGTTCAAGGTAAAGAAGGATCTAAAAATCTGGTTTGTCTAGTATAGCGCTGTTTGCCCTAAACCAGTGGTTCTCCGTCTGGGTAAAGGAGCAAAACCTGGAAGGTAGGAGCATTTCCCTTCCTGCGCTGAGATGACTGCACCATACCAATGTTACAGCCTTGAGACAGAAATAATTTAATGTTTCCGAGAAACAAAGCTCATGTAACATAAAGAATGTTAGAGGTACAGCGAAACCTCATTTATTTGCCTACCTCCTCTCTCTGGGACACAGCCAAGAATCTGAAAGGAAAATAAGACCATGTTGAACCACCATGTTGAACTCACTCAGCACATGCTTTCTTACTCACTCCCTGAGGCCCAAGTCACGCAAGGGCCTATTTACTCTTATTTTATGGCCAATTCTAACAGGCTTGGTTTTCTAGTTTCAAACCTACAGAACAAATGAGAATATGGGGTAGAGTTCTGTATTGACTCCTTCTAGGAGTCAGCGTTGGCTGATGACTGGCACTGCCAGGGGAGGGTTTCTTTGGCTTCTGTTATGCAAACTTTTTCCAATTGTTTAAGCAATTCCCATGAAAAGACTAGGACTTGAGCATTTAGCAGTGACAACGTGGCTTGCTTAATCTGAGTACACAGATGCCAGCCAGAGGCACCTGCAGGTAAGACTTAAGATGAGGTGGCAAAAAGTACAGGGATGAGGGGGGGAGGGTGGGGCAAGGGCACCAGGGAAAATGCTCACCATAAAACGGCCAGAGAGGAAAACGGCGAAAATCTGCCTTTATCGTAGGATAAAATCACCCTCCACACAGGGTAGTTTCCTTGATACACGGATGTTACTTTCAGGATCAAGAAACACAAAGTTTTATTCTCTGAACTGAAAGAAAATGTCAGGCCCAGGATGACTGAAGGCTGGGCAGGGGAGTAAAGGCTCTGGAAAGTGGATGGCATGGATTCTGGAGGCTGCCGTGGACGATGAGCCTGGCTTCTGGGCACCAGTCACACCTCCTGGGAGCCCACTTTCTCTGGTCAAGCTCAGCTCTCATCCTGCCCCAGAGAATAGCCCCAGGACTCTGAGTGTGAAGGGCTGCCCCACCTAGAAGAGAGTGTCCCTCTTGCCCAGGGGGTCCCGGGCTCACTGGGTCATTTGTGAGGGGATCCTCTCACCCTCCCAGATCCGGCCCAGACTGTTTCCTCCTGGCTGTTCAGATGGAGCTCCTCATCCCTTATACCTGCTGGTGTCTGCATCACGCCTCCCTGACCCCTGCATGCTTACTTGGAACACTGGCTGCAGCCTCTGCCCCGCAGTCCTCTCAAGACTGTGTCCAGCTTTGGCCTCTGTTCTTGACAAGACTACATGCTTCTCTGTTATAGGTTTTCCCAGCCTTGACCCTGAATCATGGCTATGACCTGTCCACCCCCCACCCTCCTAGTTCCATCCTAGGGGCTGGCTGTCCCTTCTGCATTTCATGTGTCCCAGGCCGTAGGGCTTCCAGAATCAAGATCAAAACCCAAGAGAGGGGAGGAGCTAAAAGGTCCATCGAAGAGGCATACTCCTATCTTCACCTGACCCTCCCAGGAACATTTTATGGGGTAGTGAGCTTTGGCCTCAAAGACTGTAGCCAAATTCCAAAAAGACACGGGCCATACCTCTGATTGTATCCTGGAGTGAGTGACTCCGGGGGGCTGAGTCACTCTGGCCCTTTTCTGCTGGGGCTTTTGTAACTCTAGATTTGGTCCTTCAGCCCTGTCTTGGTGCTGCCTGACGCGTAGCCTGTGCTACCACGCGTCTGCCCTTCCTCCCTCCCTTCCTTCTTCCCCTGTCTTTCCATCTCCCCCTTCATCCCTACTTCCTTTCCTTCTCTTCTCCCCTTCTTTCCTTCCTTTTTACCTGGGCCTTTTCCATGCCCGAACCATCAGGCCCCAGCAAGACTGCCAACCTCTGCACCTCTGTGCCCTGTGCGGCCCAGAAAGAGACAGAACTGAAAAGAGCAGGGGTGCCTTCTAGCCTTCCTCCACTCACTGCTGACATCAGGCAGGTTATCTAAACCCCGCTGGGCCTCAGCACCGATATCCATAAAAGGGACCCCCTCTGATACTCACCTTGGAGCCTCGTTGTAAGGATGGAATTAAATGTAAGGATGGAATTAAAATGACTATACAGCCTTTGTGTCATTGTCTGACTCAGATGCTCAGTCAATGGGAGGTATGACTATAACTACTATTGATATTACTATCACTTTTTTTTCACAAGTATTGACAATAAACCTGGATAATTTCAAGTATACTCACTAAACTATTCCTTTAAAGGAGAAGAGAACAGCAGGGCCAAGCTACTCAGTGTCCAGCCCTTTTGTGGAAGACAGAGATGGGGTGGATTACTGACACATGACATGACTGCTCTCAAAGGCTGTCTCGAGCCCCAGCTCCATGACCCAGCCCGGCTGGCTTCCGGTACCCACTGTTCCACTGGCGGCTGTTTGCTTTGGGGCTGGTGACTTCACGTCCCGGGGCCTCCATTTCCTTTCTTGTAAAACAGGAGGTATAGTGCTGCCCGAATCACCAGCGCTGCTGAGAAGTAAACAAGATAATACTTGTAAAGCACTTAGCACAGCGCCCGACACCCACTAAGTGCTCGAGAAGGGCTCACTGTGATTGTTTTCAAGGGCGTCCCGTCTTACGCAAGAGATGGCTCTGGAAAAGTTGTGAAACCAAATCCCATTTTCCCACTAACTGACTTTGTCACTTCACAAAGGCTTTATCTTTGCCTCTGATCGTTCTTGGAGGGCAGTGATCTGAACACCTCAGGACCAGGTTTTCCAGCTCCTCCCAGCTCCACCAGCTCCCTGTCACGCAGGAAAAAAGAAGAAAACAGGTGGCACAAATAATAACTCTTTACTGGGTCTACTTGCTATCTATAGATCTGTTCTAGCAATTGCTTGTCAATCATTTATCGTTAGAAATCATCTATCAATTATTTACAATCATCTATCAATTTATCACCTACCTACGTATCTATCTACCATCTACCTATCTGAGAAGGACCATCTATAATTATTTCCTCTCTTTTTACCATGGTAAATATATGTGTTTGTGTGTGTGTGTGTGTGTGTAACTCAGGAACAAAGTATATATTTCTAGATGACTTTAACCTTTCATTTTAATTTTGCTTTGAAATTTGGAAGGGGAGTGGAGTTGGTTAGAAACCTTTTTGAAAATCTGATGAACACGCTGGGCTGTCTGTCCTGAAAAAGAGCATACTCAGATACTCTTGTAGTTTTGCTTATGGTCTAGCTGGAGGGTTTAAGGATCCTTTGAGACCCTCCGAGATACCCTGTTAAGGGCCCTGCCCAGCTTTCCTCTGGAAACAATCCGTGTCCCCACAGCAGCAGGTGTCTGGCCAGGGATGCTCTCAAGTCCCTTAGACTTAACTCCCTAATTCAGCACGTCAGGCCCAACCACCTTCTCGCTGTGTCTTTCCTCTTGTGGCACCCACTGCTCTGGCCGGTCTGGCTGGCCTTTGTCTCTCCCCTTGGCTGTCACCTCGCCTTTGTCCCACTGCTTCCCCACCCACTTATCTACATCTAACCCACAGTTCAAGTATGTGACGATTTCCTTTGAACCATCGGAGGAAGGTTCTCAGAAGGTGGGGAGCTTGAGAGAGGAGAGGCCTGGGTTTTAGAAGCAGAAAAACAGTGAAAAGCCCTGAAACGTGAGCTCCTTGGGCAGCTGACATCAGAGCTGGCAGGGAGAGGGGGGCAGAGAGGGAATGATGCACCAGGCTTGATGGCTTCCCTCCTGCCTGGTTGGAGGTAGAGAAAGCCAGCAGCAGCAAAATACCCTGGCTGGTGAATAAGACATCCCTGAGTTCTTGTCCCCAGTTTGGCATTGACTAAGCGTAACTTCAGACAGGCCACAGGTCACTTTGACAAGTCCAGCTTCCGTTCCTTATCTTTAAAGTGAAATTGTGGAAATACTGGCAGCTTCTGTGGTGAAACTGACACTCTCGAACATTGCCAGGTCGGCCTAAAGTGCAATATTTTTTTGGAAAATGCAACTTAGCGCTATATGTTAGGAGCCATGAAAATGTTCATATACTTCCCATCCTTTCTCTGAGAGTCTAAGACAATAATCCCAAATATGGGGGATGTTCATTCATAAGAATGTTCATCCTAGTATTACCTATAATATGGAAAAGTTCCGAGTGTTCAAGAGGACAGAGTGCTTATGTATGAGATATTGTATCCACTCGCTGGTGCTCTATGCAGCTATTAAAAATGGTTGATGTAAAGAATCATGCTTAACATGAGATCTCTGCTCCGCACCCCCACCCTCAGCACATACCCAAAGGACCTAGGTGAGTGACAATGTCTTTGCAGAGCACTGATTCTCAACCCGGGGCCACTCATTGGCAAGGCCAAACCAATCAGTTACCCATCACCACTGAAATCCGTCTTCTGAGTGACAGCGCCATGCTCCAACCACCGCAGTCCATACTCCCCTACAGAACACAGTGCAGACTGTTACACCTTCCTATTCTTCAAGGAGGGCTTCCCCTGTGGCTCAGCTGGTAAAGAATCCGCCTGCAATGCAGGAGACCTGGGTTTGATCCCTGCGTTGGGAAGATCCCCTGGAGAAGGGAAAGGCTACTCACTCCAGTATTCTGGCCTGGAGAATTCCATGAAGTGTAAAGTCTTTACCAAGGACTTTATTGGTCCTAGAGCTCACTGCTAGGTGAGCCTGCTAACTCTAATAGGCAGATGGCTATTTAAGCTAGGCCTTGAGATACCCAAACAACATAGACAGCCTCAGACAAGAGTCTGTTCTAATGCTTTCCCCCATTATGATTAATGAGACTAGGACTGGAAAAGGTCAGTTTTCATTCCAATCCCAAAGAAAGGCAACGCCAAAGAATGCTCAAACTACCGCACACTTGCACTCATCTCACACGCTAGTAAAGTAATGCTCAAAATTCTCCAAGCCAGGCTTCAGCAATACGTGAACCGTGAACTTCCAGATGTTCGAGCTGGTTTTAGAAAAGGCAGAGGAACCAGAGATCAAATTGCCAACATCCGCTGGATCATGGAAAAAGCAAGAGAGCTCCAGAAAAACATCTATTTCTGCTTTATTGACTATGCCAAAGCCTTTGACTGTGTGGATCACAAGAAACTGTGGGAAATTCTGAAAGAGATGGGAATACCAGACCACCTGACCTGCCTCTTGAGAAACTTATATGCAGGTCAAGAAGCAACAGTTAGAACTGGACGTGGAACAACAGACTGGTTCCAAATAGGAAAAGGAATACATCAAGGTTGTATACTGTCACCCTGCTTATTTAACTTATATGCAGAGTACATCATGAGAAACATTGGACTGGAAGAAGCACAAGCTGGAATCAAGATTGCCGGGAGAAATATCAATAACCTCAGATATGCAGATGACACCACCCTTATGGCAGAAAGTGAAGAGGAACTAAAAAGCCTCTTGATGAAAGTGAAAGTGGAGAGTGAAAAAGTTGGCTTAAAGCTCAACATTCAGAAAATGAAGATCATGGCATCCGGTCCCATCACTTCATGGGAAATAGATGGGGAAACAGTGGAAACAGTGTCAGACTTCATTTTTGGGGGCTCCAAAATCACTGCAGATGGTGATTGCAGCCATGAAATTAAAAGACACTTAGTCCTTGGAAGAAAAGTTATGACCAACCTAGATAGCATATTGAAAAGCAGAGACATTACTTTGCCAACAAAGGTCTGTCTAGTCAAGGCTATTGTTTTTCCACTGGTCATGTATGGATGTGAGAGTTGGACTGTGAAGAAAGCTGAGTGCCGAAGAATTGATGCTTTTGAACTGTGGTGTTGGAGAAGACTCTCGAGAGTCCTTTGGACTGCAAGGAGATCCAACCAGTCCATTCTGAAGGAGATCAGCCCTGGGATTTCTTTGGAGGAAATGATGCTAAAGCTGAAACTCCAGTACTTTGGCCACCTCATGCGAAGAGTTGACTCATTGGAAAAGACTCTGATGCTGGGAGGGATTAGGGGCAGAAGGAGAAGGGGACGACAGAGGATGAGATGGCTGGATGGCATCACTGACTCTATGGACATGAGTTTGGGTGAACTCTGGGAGTTGGTGATGGACAGGGAGGCCTGGCGTGCTGCAATTCATGGGGTCACAGAGTCGGATACGACTGAGCGACTGAACTGAACTGAACTGAACCTTCTGTCTCACTCTGATTTCTCCCACTCCACTCAAAGGCCAAAAATATTCTGAGCTACCTCATGTGGTTTTTCAGGATTAAAAGTGATTTTTAACGGTGGTCATTGTGACCTGGGTTCAAATCCTGGCTCTGAGCTGCCATTCTCTAAAAGGGGAATAATAATATATAGACTTCATAGAGTCGTTGCCGAGGTTTAAAAGAAATGATGCCTTAGTGCTTGCAGCTATTATGATTATCATTATTTTCCTGTCCTTGGGGGTTAACAGTGAGTCTTTTCTTTGATGTGGTCCTTGTAGGAGGCCAAGGCCCTTGTTTTGATCTCCATCATGACCATTCAGTTCTGCCTTGTTCTCCCATTCATCCTACAGACCTACCCTTGACCTTAATGAAAACACCAGCTTCAATGAGTGAAGGTCACTGGGCTGACCTTCCAGCCTGGTTGGCTTGTCTGACCCTCAAGAAGGGTCGTGGGCTGTGCTAGCCATTCTCACCACTGCCCCCCCTCCCACAACCTCAGCAATGGCATGCTGACCAGCACAAGGGGAGGGGTGAGGCCACCCTCTGCCTGAGCACCCTGGGACCATTGAGGGCAGACACTTTTCTGGAGGGTGTTGGAGCCCTGCTCACTGCTTCATCCAACAGAGAAGAGGCTGGTGTGTAGCCTTTCCCCAGCAGTCACCCAGCCCAGCTGCTGGCCCCTCTACTCACCAGTCTCCGTGTATAGTACACTCACATGAGCGTGCCCGCACACACGCAGCCCTGCCTCATCTTCCCCATTCCTGTCACCACCCTTCCTCCTCCTGGTCGAACACCAGCTAAGGGACAAGTGGGCATCCATGCTATGCCCAAGGATATCAACAGCCTGGTTGGGTTAGGGGGCCTCCCACATTTGCAGGGACCCAGGAAGCATAGGCCAACTTTCGCCTTATTTACCAAAGAAAATTTGGGTTGAGGCTAGAGTTTGCAGCTGGTGTAGCTGGGACCTCAGTTCCCTAGGCTGCCTAGACCCACGGGGTCCTGTCTCATAAGGGTCATTTACTATTAGGTAAGTTAGTTGTTTCTCGAGGTTGAGATTCTTAGTTCCTTTTTTTTTTCTTCCTTTCCTTCCTCCTTTCCTTGCTTTCTCTCTCTGTCTCCCTCCTTGTCTTCCTTCCTTTCTTGCTTTTTTTAGTACTCTGTGCATAAATATCCCCTTTACAAAAAAAAAAAAAAGGACATTGCTAGAAGCACAGAGTTAAGTCCTCTCTTGCTTTGCAGTTAAGTCTAGGTGACTGTGCTGGGGAGGACAGTACTGGGAGCACTGGGCAAGGAGTCAGCCGGCTGGGGTTACAGGCAGCGTCTTCACCACTGCGCCCAGTATGACCTTGGGCAAGTCACCTCCCCACTCCCAACCCCATTGCCTCACTGTCTGTGGGAGCTATAAATCCTGCTCTCCTGGCCCCTTGGGGGTGGGGATCAAATGAGGTGAGAGGCCGTGGGCGACAAAGAAGGAAAAGACCGAGGGACAAAGACTTGGCCTCACCCAGCTGACTTCATGGTAGATGGATATCTGTTCATTGTCTCTCCCCTACTGGATGATCAGCTCCACGAGGATGGAGACGTGACATGTGAAGGTGTCGCATGATGTGTTCACGTTATAGCCACGGCCGAAGCAGTGGGGGCCACGGGGAGGCAATCAGTACACACCTGGGAAAAGAAAAAGGCGGAGGGATAGAGGAATGGACACGGGGCATTGCCTCCCCAGCCGGAAGTGTGGCCCCTTTCCGGCCACTGCCCCCACTGGCCAAGCCCTCCTCCCTGGACGCCCGCCCGGCCTGCTCCGGTGACAGGCCCAGTCACCCAGAGCACCAGCTGCTCTGCTGAAGCTCACGGCCCTCCCCTCCTCCCGAGGGTGCCGTGCAGTACAATATTCCAGGAGGCGAGGCCCCAGCCCTGAGCCCCCAGGCTGAGCTCACTGAGTCTGCCGTGAGCCCAGCCTGGCCGGGTACTTCGCCCTCACTTCCCCGGAGACAACAGTTCTGGCACCTGGGCACCCTGTGCTCAGCCCGAACCTCCTCTCAGAGGCTCCCACCCGAGGCCAGGGTGAGCTCCAGCTGGTCTCCCAGCCCACCTGAGGAGGGAAGGAGGGCTCCCAGTACCCGACCACCCTCACTGGGCCTCACTTTCTTCTCCAGTGCCCACTGGACTGGGCAACTAAAGGCCAGGGGCTTCCCTGGATCACCTCTGTGTGCTTGAAGAAGTCAGGGAGTTAGATCAAGGTGTCCGGTCAACTGCAGTGGGTTCTGGGTGATGTGTCTGCTGCCCTAAGACCCAGGAGCAGAAGTGAGTGCAGCTCTGGCCACTGGCAGATTCGGATAAACTTTGTGACTGTATAAGCTTCGCTTAGATTCAGTCGTGGCTCCCTCTCTGTTCTCGATGCTCAACAGCCGATGAATTGTTATCTCATGTTGGCATTCTAATACAGGTGAATAAAATCTGATCTGAGGATCAAAGTGATAGAGCTGCGTGATTACAGGGACATCCTTGTGAGCACAGTACAAACCGGGGACTTCAGAGGAGTGAGGACTCGGCTTGTCGTTGACAGGAAGCTGGGCCTGTTGGAAGCCGCCGGGTGTGTCCGAAGCGGCCCCTTTCCACTCCAGCCAGTTGAGTTTTCCTCAAAATTTAACTAAATGTTTAATTAAACATTTGTTGAAAGTAGGATGGCGGGTGAAGCCTGTGTTTAATGAGGCGGTTGGGGTGGGGGGCGTGAACTGTCTGCTCCAGTTGCGGGGAGGTAGGTCATGGCCACTGAAGCCCTGGAGAGAGACTAGGGGCCCTGCCCTGTGGCCGTCCCATCGCCTCATGTGGTGGGATTATGGGTCACCTTCTCGCCTCTGTTTTTTCAGCTACATCATATTCTCTTTAAAATCATATACATAAGTTTTTATAAGAATATTAACCTCACGAGAGTTTTGCGTCTCTGATTTCAAAGAGCTCCATTCGGCCACTCACTCGCTTTTTAATCTAAGCCTCAGTTTCCTCATCTGCAGAGTGGGACTCAGGGTCGCTGTGAAAGCCAAGCAGCGTGACGGGTGTAGGAGCCACGGACACGCACGCACAGGCCTCCTCAGAGGCTGGGCCCTCAGACGTGGCGAGTCGGGGGAGCATGGCTGTTGGCTGGTAATCCCCAGATAAAATCTGCCCCGACTGGGTCTCCTACTGGTTCACTTGCTCTGGACCACACTTGTGTGTGGTCCTGTTTCCACGCTCGTGTGGCAGCCTGTGCAGAGGTGGCAGGGAGCGGGGTGTAGTGGGAGGAGTGCTCAGGGATGTGAGCTGATTCGCATCAAGCGTCAGCCGGGGGCCAACAGCAGAAGCGAATCCGTCCCGAAGCCCTCTCGAGTGCCTGACAGCCAGGGTTCTCTCCTCGTTTGTTTATTAGCACCTACACATTCATTCTCCGAGGATGAAAGCCAGCCTGGCTGCTGAATGTCGACCTGCTCAGGCTCCTGGCGGTCATCTCACCCATAGTTCCCCCTGAGTGAAGTCGCTCAGTCGAGTCCGGCTCTTTGTGACCCCATGGACGGTAGCCCACCAGGCTCCATCCATGGGATTTTCCAGGCAAGAATGCTGGAGTAGGTTGCCATTTCCTTCTCCAGGGGATCTTCCCGACCCAGGGATTGAACCCGGGTCTCCCACATTGCAGGCAGACGCTTTACCCTCTGAGCCACCTGGGAATCATTCCCCCTTACAGAGGACGAGGATGAGGATGGGGGAGGGCGGGTGATACCTCCGGGGGCACGCAGCCTGCCAGTGGCTGAGCCAGGACTAGAGCCAGTCCTCCAGTCTCCCGGATCTAGGGTTTTCTCTATAAGCATTTTTTTCCCCCAGTGTATTTGTCAGGAGGCTAACCTGTATCAAATATGTTTTTTGTTTATTTGTGTTTTTCAGGTATGTTTTTGTTGTTGTTTAGTTGCTAAGTTGTGTCCAACTCTTTGCGACCCCTTGGATGGCAGCCTGCCAGGCTCCTCTGTCCTTGGGATTTCCCAAGCAAGAATACTGGAATGGGTTGCCAGTTTCTTCTGCCAGGATCTTTCCAACCCACGGATTGAACCCGAGTCTCTTGGGTTCTTTACCGATGAGCCACCAGGGAAGCCCAACTATATACAGTGAAAAAGACATACAGGGTCCCCAGCCCACAAGCAGCCTCTGTTCTAGTGGGAGGGACAGTCAAATATAGTTCAGTATAAAGTGAAGTCGCTCAGTTGTGTCTGACTCTTTGCAACCCCATGGACTGTAGCCTACCAGCCTCCTCCATCCATGGGATTTTCCAGGCAAGAGTACTGGAGTGAGTTGCCATTTCCTTTTCCAGGGGATCTTCCTGACCCAGGGATCGAACCCGGGTCTCCCGTATCTCAAGCAGACGCTTTACCATCTGAGCCACCAGTTCAATGTAAACATGACGTCAGATATAAGTATGCAAGCTGCATGAGTGCTTTGACTAAGGGTCAGAAACAAATAGTGGGGGAGGAGGGACGGGATTTCTAATTTATCTGCGGTAGTCAAGGAAGCCTTCTCTGAGGAGGTGACGTGTCTTCACAACCTGAGGTAGGGGAGGGCAAGGCAGGCCAAGGAAGTTCCCACAACAGGAAGGCAGAGGAACTGGCGTGTCTGCCTGTGACTGGAGGATGGGGTGGGAGGCAGGGGTGGGTGTGGAGAGAGGGGCAGGGATTTCTCTGTGCCTCGTGGGCCGTGGAGAGCCATCTGGCCCACATGTTAAGTGCTCTGCGATGTGACCAGATGCACGTCTGGAGATTACCTGGGCGGTGCTGGGTGGAAGGAACAGGACAGGAGTCGGGGCAGGGGGGCTGGTGAAGGGTCCTGCCTGCACAAGTCAAGGGGAGTGGGGTGGTGGCTGGGGCCGTCGGGGAGGAGGCAGGAAGAAGGTAGATCCGAGGTCTGCTGTGGAGATCTGAGTCTTGCACGTGGATGGATGGCTGGGGCAGGGTTGGGGGGCAGGCGGCAAAAGGAGAGAGAGGCAGCAAGGGTGATTCCGGGTTTCCAGCTTGAGAAACATTCAACCCCAGTGCCGTGTGCATCCTCTAGGGAAGACTCGCTCTCGTGCTTCACCGAAGCCTAACCTCCCTCTCAGCCTCCTCCTGGCCAATAACAGCCTCTCAATTCAGTAAGAGCCATTACTCTGCCTGCTTAGCAGGTGGGGAAATCGAGGCACACACACCAGCAAAGCAAACTGCTCCTTAGGGAGCCAGTTGTAGGAACCAGACAAAAAGCCAGAGGCCAAGCCTGGGGTCAGCCTCTGGGCAGCAGAGTCCAAAGACCCAGGTGTTATGTCCAGTGGTTATGATTTATCAAGCCGTGTGACCTCGAACAAGTGATATGGCCTCTCTGAGCCCTCGTTTCCTCATCAGTAAAGGGGAGAGAATGAAAGGACCTACCTCCTGGTGTGGCTGCAAGGATTAAATGAGGGGCTAGATGCTCCATGGCTGGCAGTGATTAGTGTTCTCAGATGACACGGCCTGTCTCTGTGTCCACCTCTCTACACATGTATATACGGACATTCGGTAAGCGTGCACGCCCAGACAGAAGCTGTCTGCGTGCCTGCATCACAGCTGAGGACCGGGCACCACTGAAGTTGCAAGTTGACAGTAGCCAATTTGCTGCCTGTGCTTCTGTTTAGCCTTCTGAGCCATTGCTTGGTGGTTGGAGCAGGAACTTTCATCCGCCCTGGAACAAGAGTGTGTTGTGGGTTTGGAGGCAGATGTGGAAGGCAAGGCGTCTGTAAGCCAGCCTGTTTCCAAGTGCTCTGACCGACCTGACCCAGGAAGGGGGTGGGGCGGGAAGGAGGGGGAGGGGGGGTGAGTAAGAGGGAGGGGGCGAACCACCTCCCCAGAGGAGAGGCACAGGAACAGATCTAGAGCCTGGCCCGCCCTGAGCCCCTTCTGTGTGGCTGTGGGAGCCTCTCTCGCCAACCCCCACCCACCCGCCAAGACTCCTTTATGTTCCTGTTCTCAGGAGGCAGCTGGCTTGGGGGCTGAGAACAGGGGAGAGGCGAGGCTGGAGGGGGACTGGGGCAGGGCTCCCCACTTTTTGCCCACAGCCCTTCCGAAAGGGCGGGTCCCAGCCTAGCACGCACACACAGTGATTAAGGCGGAGGGTGCAATGACATCCACTGTCCACCGAGGTACCCAGCCAGCGGGCTGGACCGTGGCCAGCTCTCCCCCGGGGCTCTTGGCTGCAATACAGTCAGCCCTGGCACCACCCACTGGCCTACTCAGACACTCCTTCAGGTCCAGGGGCCAGAGCCCTGCTAGGAGGAGCCGCCTAGGGGCAGGCTGGGCTGGGCACGCAACTCTCCACCACCCCTCCCTGCGGCCTCCTGCCTCCTCCCCTTCTGCCCACATCCAGCTCCAGCTGGGTTTGAAAGAGGTGCTCCAATCCTCGCTCCCTCCAAAGCAGGCCCTGCCCTGCACTCTCTCCTTTTAGCTGGAAGCTGTATCCATAAACTGGGTCTCCCTTGTCGGCCTGATGGTTTATCTGCTGGAAGAACCCCATAAGCCTGGCCAGCTGCCCTGTCCCCTAGCCCTCACTCCCACCCCTGCTCACAGCAGCACAAACTTCCAGGCCTGAGGGACTGTTTCCGGGAGCCCTCTCCCCGCTCCAGGAGTTCTATCTTCATGACTGCAGGACCCGGCTCCTTAATGGACCCCGAAGAGTGCTCTGTGGACCCCACCCCATGCCGACAAGCCACCGGTGCTTTCTCTCCTCACAAGACCTGAGGCTCCGAGGGTGGCACTCCACGGCGCCCCACCTCCACCCAGGCAGTCAGAACCAAACCTCAACTTGTGGGCACACAGCTAACACCTCTGGATTGATCCTGACTCCATCCAGGTCATGCGTTGGCACCTTCACCCACGGGGCCTGGGAGTGGAGTGTGGAGTTGCGCTTGACTGGGTATTTCATTAGCGCCTCTGTGGACAAAGGGATTTGACTTTTCATTCTTTGGTCTGGGTGTTCCGGGAGTTTTTGATAAAAAGCTATGGAGTCATCCAGTCTTGGAAACTGTCCACCTGCCCTGATTAAGCACCTTCCCTTCTGACCTCCAGTGCTCAATTCCCTGACTTCGCACCCCCTCCCCTTCCCTCCCCTGCCTTCCTCATCCCTCCCTGCTTCCAAACCTCTCTGCTCCCCCACAGGCTGCTATCCGTGATCCCCTACCATACAGAGAAAATCTGACAAACTCCTTCCAGCCCTTTGTAGGGACTCTTGCCCCAAACCCATGGGTATTTACAGTTTTAGAACTACACAGAGAGAGACCCTTCCTGCCTTCCTGAAGCAAATTTGCCTGCCTGGAGCAGGCTCTCTGCTGGGTGTGCCCCACAACGGGATGAATCATTAACACTGGGATTTCAGGCAGGGGGCACCTGCTGGAGGAGGCATTTAAGTCTGACCCATTCTTCCTGGCGTGCTGCAAACCCTCCGTCCCATCCTTGGCCTTCATAGAGTGATGGACCTTTGGGGTTTACCTTTGGCTTTAGGGTGCTTCGTGTTGGTGGCAGAGGTGGTGAGGTCCAGGCCTCTCTTTGGTCTCATTTGTTCCCTGCTGATTCTCCATCTCACAAGGGGGAGCTGGTTACCGGGGAAGAAGGATCCCACCCCCTACCCCCTGCTCCTCCCCCCCTTCTGAGAACTGCCAGCCTAGGTACCAAGGAGTTCATGAAGGTCCCCCCCCCACCGCCCCAAATGAAGGACAGTTATTGGGGAAGAGGGCCGACAGCAGCAGGCACCTCCTAGCTGGCACTTTTCGAAAAGGGCGTGGTGTGTGGTTTCAAGGAACAGTTTGGGCAAGGGCGCCCCGCCACACCTTTCTGGGATTGGTGGCTGGCCCACCCCAAATGTGGACTGTTGGGTCTCTGGTTGGCATTTCTGAGTCAGTCTTAGAAAGGAGCAAAGCCAAAGCAAGTCTGGTGATACTGTTTGTTGTTGGGGAGGAGCGGCCGTAGGCACCCCCCACCTCAGGCCTCAGGACTCCTTCTGGGCCAGGTTCCCCTGGGCAACCCAGTGGAGGGTTCTCTGCCTATTTCCTGCACCTCCCTCTTTGTCACTTGCCACTTGAATGCTTGCTGTGCAGTGTTTTATTTGGTAAGTTACACTCACGACCCTTTAAAGAGAAAACATATAATTCCAGTAATTTTATTGGGCTCAGGTTTCAGGCAAATGGGAATCAAATTGCCTCTAAAAATAAAAGACATGCAGAATTGGGGGTGGGGGGACAGTGACAATGAAAAGCCGCCCCTGATTTGAGATAAATGGTAAGGCATTTTGTGAAATATTAGAGAAAAAAAAAAAGAAACAAATGGTGAGATCCAGGAGGAAAGTGGGGGGCGGGGAACTCCTCCATCACCCTGCTTCCATTTCTGCATTCCCTTTGAGCAAAGGGCTTACTTTGCATATCAAAAAGTGAGGTGTAAAGCGCGACTGGTGAAATTGGTCCCGGTCCGCGCTGAACAGTACAGGTGGACGAAAAGGGGCTGCCTGCCAAATACTTCTGGTTGGAGGGAGGGGTGGGAGTGCTCTCTCAAAACCACTCCTGGAATGGCTTAACTCGCCCTGCACGAATCAATGACAACCTCCCGCCGGCTGCGGCAGGCTCCCCTGAGCTGCGCTGCCGCGTGGATTCCCAGCCCGGGACCCTGGCGGCGCTCAGGACACGACCCGGGCACGAGCGGCGTCCCCGGGGCGGCCAGGTGGGTTTGCCGCGGCCTTGGGACCGGACCGGACCGGACCGGAGCGGGCTTGGGATGGGCTTGGGGCTCTGGGCAGGCGGCCCTGGGTGGGGAAGGGTGGGGATTGGGGTCGGGGGAGGCCCCTCGGGCGCCGGGCGGCTGCGTCCTCTCTTCGGGCGCTGCGGGTGTTCGCGCTCCACCGAGGGGATCCCGGGCCCGGGTGGCTGCTCCGACTGGCGCTCGTGCGGCTTGGGTGGCGGCGAATGAGAGGAGTTTCAGAGCCGCCCTGGGGCTGGAGCCGAGCGTGCTGGGGCCCCCGCGCTTATGCAGGGGCGCGCGGCGAAACGCAGGAAAGAACCGGGGACTCGGGGTGCAGCAACTCTGCTCTCGTTCCCCGCACCCGCCGCCCTCGCGGCAGGTTCTGGGGTGACGGAGAGGGGACAGCGGAGTGCGAGCGGCACTCAGGAAGGTAGTGGCCGATGAACAGTTAGTTTCAATACCTTGCTACCCGCGCCCCCAACACCAAAAAAAAAAAATAATAATAATAATAAACCTTGCCTCCTTCCAATATCAGACGCAAAATTTGGTTGGGGGTGGAGGTGGTGTGGAAGCCAAGGCAACTCCTGGCAGAAGTTAGGACAGGGGCAGGAATGAAAGGGGGAGTTGGCACAAGTCGCTGCGCAAGCCGGAGGGAGTCCAGCCGCGGTCCCTGGGCTGAATCGCAAGCAGAATAGGGCGGGTGGGCGTCGGTGGGCGTGGAGCTAAGCCGGGACATCCCGGAGCTCGCTCGCGAGGCGGTCGGACCCCCGTCGCACCCTCCCGAGCCCCGGTTCCCTGCAGGGGCCACGGGCTGGCCTGGGAGGGACTCTGGAAAGACCGCGCACCCCGCTACACAGCCCAGCGCGGTGCAGTTTTCCTGTCTGTAGTAAGGGCTCCGAGGGTCGTCGGGTCTGGTCGTCCTGGTTTCTGGCCTCTGCTGTCCTGGCTGAGGGCCACTGCCCTCTTTCTTAACCCAGGTACTGGGCTCTCCGGGCACAGGAGGCAGCCCCGAGGCCGCCGCCGTTCATTGGCCGACTGGGGGCGTACCCCTTCCAAAGCCCTCCAAATGCAGAAGTATGAAAATGTAAAGGAAGTGGTTGAAACAATCAGGCAGTTTTTCTCTAGAGTCATAGAAGATTGTATGGAAGGGGAGGGAGAGGAAGGGCGAAGGCCCTGCCAGGTTCAAGTTTCAGCTCTGCTCCTTCACCCCGTTTTAAGTCCTGGGGATTAGAACCTCCTCTGGTTAGATCCCCAGGAAGAGAAAGTAGCTGGGTGCCACCCTCTCCCCTTAAGGCCCAACCTGGGCTGAAAGGGGAAAGAAATCCGCCCTCCTAAAAGATGACTGAGTCAGCCTGTGCTCTGTCATCTGAGCCTGGTGTTTGGAACTGTTTCCGAAGTTCTCCCAAACTACCACCCAAGGACAGCCCCCACGGCCCTCATCACCCCGTTTTCACAGGGAAGGGACTGGAAGGCCAGGGGCCAGGTGAGTCCAGCGCTTCTTACACAGAACCACTGACGCTGGTGCCACCTAGCCCCGGAGGCCTCCAGCGTGGGTTCCAGAACTTCATAAAACGGATAGACTAGGATTCCACCAAACACCTCGCAGGACCTGCTGGGAGAGGTGGAAAGAACTCCGGCCTGAGCCACCACCAAGGGTCGTCCAGTACTGATGAATGAGGCTTGCACAGAATTAGCAAAACCTAGGGCTCAAGCAGGGTGACCTGGAGAGACTGCAGGGAGAGCCAGTGTGGGATATGAGAAGAGAGGTCACCCAAGGCTTCAGCTAAGAGGAGGCACTGGGGCAGGACCCCGAGGGAGGGAGACAGAAAGAGTACAGGCCTGGAGGTTGTAGAACCTGAGGCTTATCCTGCCGAGTCAAGACTGGGAGATAAGCCAGAGAGGTTCCCGGCAGGGAGGAGAGGAAGGGGACATTCAGAGACTATCTCCCATGTACCAGGTCTCCTCTAATCTGCATAACCCATCAGATAGGAAACATTAACTCCACTTGGCAGATGAGGAAACTGAAGCTCAGAAAGGTTAAGTCAGCCACCACGCTACCTAGTGACAGAGCCAGGAATCCAAGCTACCTCTTCGACCACCCATCTTTTAGAATGTTGAGTTTTAGTTGAGGAGACAGGACTCCACATCACTCTGGTATAATTGTACAAAAATAGTATGAATGCAATGGAACCCCCACTCCAGTGCTCTTGCCTGGAAAATCCCATGGGCGGAGGAGCCTGGTAGGCTGCAGTCCATGGGATCTCGAAGAGTCAGACACGACTGAGTGACTTCACTTTCACTCTTCACTTTCATGCATTGGAGAAGGAAATGGCAACCCACTCCAGTGTTCTTGCCTGGAGAATCCCAGGGACAGCGGAGCCTGGTGGGCTGCCGTCTATGGGGTTGCCCAGAGTCGGACTAACGTGACTTAGCAGCAGCAGTGGTATATGTTACATCCGTTGTTCACCTTCTTGAACCTGAGTTTCTTTCCATTCAATCAGTCGGTCATTTATTTAGCAACTGTTACGGAAGCCTGGCATGCTGCAATCCATGGGGTCACAAAGAGCCGGACACGACTGAGCGACAAAACTGAACTGATATTGTCTACTGTGTGATTCCAAGCACCATGCTAAGTGTCGTGACGGGAATCTGACCTGGTCTCTGGCCTCTGTCAGTGGGAATAGTATTTGTAATAGTCCTTCGGTGATGTGTGCACGGCAGGGTCAGGCGCTGGGAGAGGAGAGTGGGCAGTGAGTACTGAGTGAATGAAGTGAGATGGTATGTGGGGAAGTGCTCCAGAAGCACGGCCATGAAAGAGTAGCAGCAGGAGGCCTGGGGGAAGGAGAGGGGTGGGCGACTGGAATGATGAGTGTCCCCAAGCTTCAGTCATGAGGACTGGTCCTTGGCTCCAAGAGACGTCATAGCATGCACAGAGTGCCCATGAAGCTGATTGAGACCCTGCCGTTCAGATTATTGGTTTATCATCATGGGTTCTGTGATGAGATTTTAGTTCTGGCGCATCCCAGCTGAAGACGACAAGAGCCCCATGCAGCCTCCAGGAGGACTGGCACCTCTGTGCATCCGTGCCAGCCAGGCAGAGAGCCACCCCAGAGCATCATCCTGCCACCCCCACCCTCGTTCCTCAGTGGCTGGGATGGCACTTGCCATCCTC
The DNA here is from genome assembly GCF_002263795.3 of Bos taurus. Lineage (NCBI taxonomy): Eukaryota > Metazoa > Chordata > Mammalia > Artiodactyla > Bovidae > Bos > Bos taurus. Next base: position 47,797,626 of record NC_037351.1, on the reverse strand, counting down.
TCAGAGCTGCAGCGGGAGTGCCAGTCCCCGCATCCTACCACTGGGGAAGCTTGTCCGTGTTCACAGCACTTGGTAGCAAAATCAACACTAGAACCCAGGTCTCTGGACTGTGCAGAGCTCTCAGAGCGGCTCACACCCGCCTGCCAGGGTGTTTCAGGACTCAACTGAAAAGCTTGTGCTCTCTCCACTGTATCTCCACTCGCAGTGCCATTTCCCCATGCTCCTGTCCATCTCTGTTTCTGCTGACCTGACATATCTGCCCTAAAAAAATCGTTGTCAGATGAATCTTTGAGAGACAGAACGGCCATAAATATTCCAGGACATTTGGTCTGTTAACTTCTCCTTCCATCTTGAATGGTGTAATAGGTGTACGAGAACCACCTCGAGAATTAACTCTCACTTTTGTGAGAAAGGTGAACTGATAAATCTTGTCTTGAAGCTAAGTCACTCTGAGGGATGCTCTGGGGCCTTCCTTCTTCAGAACTGATACCCACTCTTCCTAGGAGGATGGTTTTCCTCTTCCTTGTTTTTAAAAAAAGAAAATCTCTTGGGTTTGAGGTCACGAGATGATATTATGCTTGTTTTGATGTCGTGGCGCCAGAATAAAGGCATTTTTCTCCCAATATCGAGATGATCGGCCCGGTCAGAGCGGCGAGTCCCTGCCTGGCTGCCCGGTGTTTACCACGATTGCACAGGTGGAGAATTGCATGGGGATGTCTGTTTGCTCAATGCTTGCTCAGCCGTGCAGCCCTACAGGTTGGGCCAGGGAGAGAGCTGTTCAGTTTATTTTCCTTTGGCTGGGAACTGTGGAGATGAATAGAGGGAGGGGAATCTAGGGTTGAGAGATTGTTGCCAAGAGCAATTTGGAGTCTCCTTCATATTAGTCAGAGATTGTGTTTTTTCCCTTCTGAAGCTGCTCGCCTCATAGTAACTTCCACGAAGGATGTTTTTCCATCTTTGCGCGCGTGTTCTTCTTAGTTTTTGTTTGGGTTTTTAAGTTGCTGGACTTCTCATGACTTAGCAAAAAAGAAAAAAATTGATGATAATAACTTGGAAAGTGGAGTTTTGACACGAGCCATTTGTATTATACATTGTGCATAATTTGTATTATATGTGTATAATTGTATTATGCATTGCTTAATACATTTGAATACTGAGACACCCTGAGATACCACCATGGAGTAAGATGAGTAATTTCTTTGAAGGGAGGGTTTATCTTCAGTGGATGACTTTCAGAGTTGCGGCGTAATTTAATTTTTCCTTTATCCATTTTAAGCCCGTGTTTAGAAAGAGCAGAACGTATGCTCTCCTGTCTCACTCCCTTCTGTTCCCTTTGGGAGGCCCCCTCCTCCGGGGCCTTTGCTTGGAAGGGGACCAGCCAGAGTGGGCCTCCTTCCCTCTCCTCGTCCCCCGGCTCCCCTCCACCTGCAGGAGGCCAGCGAGCCAGAAAGAAGGAAGCTTCCCTCGGGGTAAGAGTTCTTTCCCAGGGGTGGCCTGGCTCGGGTCACGTGAGGTGCAGGATGGGAAAGTCGGCACAACCGAAGTCTGCCCTTCCTAGGCCAGAACCCCGGGGTGGGATGTTCTTCATCACTCAAAAAGTTAGTTTAGCCTCCAAACAAATTGTGTAGAGCACCACCGAGATACCACACTGGAAAAAATTGCCTAATAATAGAGTACATGGTCACTGTCGGCGTTTTCAAATGGGATACAAACCAGAAGCAAATGTATATGTGACCTTCCCAAATAATGTCATGGAACTGAACTTGGCCTTCAGGAGAATTCTGCCTTGACTGCACACACACATGTGTACATATGCACACTCACAGCTCTTGCTTCTTTGGCTGTGGGTTCTCGCTGATGGTTCTGTTGTTCCTGGAGCTAATGGGTTGATTCGTTGGTTTTATGAAGCTCCTGGTAAAAGCAAGAGGTGACAGTGACCCCAGTTCCTGTAGATACCTGCCCTCCTTTAAGCCCTTGGGAAGTCTAGCAGAGGGTGCCTCTAGTCAGCAAAACCTAAACAGCAGGCACTTTTCTAAGGTTTGTTTTTCTGTTTCGTAGCAACTTTATTGAGATGTAACTCACATACCATACAAGTCACCCATTTAGAATGTACAAGTTAATGGTTTTTAGTATATTTACAAAGTTGTGCTACCCTCCCCATCGTCAATTTTAGAATAGTTTCAACACAACCTAAAAGAATCCCATAACCAGTAGAAGTCACTCTCCATTTCACCCCGACTCCCCAGGTCTAGGTCACCAATCGTCTGCTATCTGTCTCTAAATATATTTGCCTTCTGGACATTTCGTATCAGTGGAATCATAGAACACGTGGCCTTTTGTGACTGACATCTTTCACTTCACATAATGTTTCAAAGTTCAACTATACTGTAACACGTATCACTATTTTATTTCCTTTTATTTCTGAGTAATGTTCCTTGTATGGATATATCACAGTTCTTTAATTCAGTCATCCTTTGATGGATAGCTGGGTCATTTCCATGTTAGGCTCTTGTCAGTAACACTGTGAATATTTGTGTGCAAGCTTGTGTGTGGCCATAGGTTAGCACTTTCTCTTGGATATATACCTGGGAGTGAAATTCCTGGGTCAGATGGTAGCTCTTTTGGGAAACTGCCAGACTGTTTTTCACAGTGGCTGTACCATTTCACATTCCCATCGGCAGTGTAAGGATTCCACACTCTTGATGTCTTTGACAGCATTAATTGATAGTATCTGCTTTTGTAATTGTAGCCATCCTATTTTCTAGGGGCTTATATGTTCAAGGAGGCAGCAGCCAGGAAATATTCTGGAATCCGTGGTCACGTTTGCTTACCACACCTGTAGTGAGATCCGTTTGTCTCTGCTTCTTGATCATCCTTCCCAGCCTGGTGTTTCCCCTGCACGTCGCAGACCTCTGACCAGGTTTTCGCTCTTACTTTCTATGGGACAGTGCAGTGTCCCATGGGGGACACAAGGGTTGTTTCCCCAAGCAGTGCTCCAGAGAGCCGGCAGTGGGGCCCATTCCCTCAGCCCCACTTTATCCAGACGCAGCTGCTGACGGAAAGGTAGGCCCCGGAAAAGGAAGAAATTGACCTGAACGGAAGTGAGTGTGACATCCATTGGACAAGCTCTCCAATGTGCAGGGCTTTGGTGGAGGCTCGACTAAGATCCTGACCTTTTTATTGCATTAAATGACCCCTTTGGGACCACAAATAAAACCATTAGAGAGCTAACATCTTAACCAGGTGGCAACTCAAGGCCTCTTCATCCCGTTCTTGTCTGGGCCCCAGCTGCCAGCAGGATCCATTGATTCATCCAAAACCGCTTGGTGTGGCTGAGTGCTCTAGCTCTCACTGGTATTTCAGCTCCATAATGAAATAGTCTTTTTCCCCATTGTCATACCTGTGGGACTGACTGGAGTCACACTCTCGACAGAGATAGACGTGAGCCAGGTGGTACGGTGGGGCTCACCTAGTTTGAAAGACTGCCAAAGATTACCAAAAAATTTACCCTTTTACCAGAACATGCTAGAGTCACTGTCGGTGTCCTCAAGTTCAATATAAGCAAAACCCAGCACCGGAAATTAATTCCATACCTCTTGGAAATCATTGTCAGGCAGCTGGGATCAGATCTGGCTACTAATTTACTCTTCACCTGCAAACGAATGCTTAATCCAGCAGTGCCTAAACCTGATGCCTGTCACCTTGTGACCCTTTTAAAGATTATATGAGCCAGGACCCCACCCAAGAGGTACTGAAGTAGATGCTCAGCGGAGGAGACCAGGTACTTGGAGGTGGTTGTGATGGAGCCTGAGAACACAGGTTGACCTCTCTGGGCCTCCGTTTCCTTGCTTGAAACAAGGAGTTGGATTAGACAGGTATCTCCAAGGGGATTCATAGAGCTGATTCAAGCAGAACAGTTCAGGGTGCGTCTGTTTTTGCATGAAACTTTATTTGTACAAGGGGGGGTTCTGCTGCTGAAAAAAAATGCAGAGAGCCCTTGAGTGCATGGTTTCTGAAGTTCAGTTATGACAGTTCCGAGTGTTCTCTGTTTTCACGTTCTCTGAGGACAATTATCACAACTTCTTGGAGGAAGGTGTAGCTGCAAGTGACAGTTACTTGATAAGGGAGTCGTGTTCTTCGAGGGCACGCACTGCCTGGCTGGCTGTGTGCACAACAGTGATGGGGTAGAATTTGGCTTGGCAGCCCTTTCTTCTCTCAGCCCCCTTGGTGGCATCCCTACCCCCCTCCCTTGAAGCCCCTGGAGCTTTCCTCCCCTTCTTCTACTGCTGTTTCTAACAGTGGCCCAGAGTGTCAGTCATTTGTTCCTTCATCCATTTAGCCGTTTCCCACACACCTCCTATGGATAACAAATTGCCTAACACTCTGTTTCTATCCTCGAATAAAGTGCCAGCACGTTTTAACCAGAGAGGCAGCCTAAGGCTAGCCCCTCACGGTGCCATTTCAGGGCTCCTTGATTAGGATGGAGGGTTTTAGAAAGGCCTGGATTCATGACACATGGGGAGGATGGCCTCACCTCTCACCCTGTTTCGAGCTCTGCTCCCCCACCCTCCCCCACTGGGGCTCCACCCTCAGCAGGCGGCTCAGAAAAGCGCTTCTGTCACCCCTGGTCTCAGCCAGAGACGTGCCCTCCTCCTCAATATCCACCCGCTCCGGAGAGGCGGCAGAGGAGGGGAAGGGAGGGCTGGTTTATTTGGAGATCCAGCCCTTGGCACCCACCCCAACACCCCTGACTGGACAACTCACGGACAGCTGCGCCCGAGGGACTGAAGTAATCGGTGTTTATTAAAGCTGTTGGAGGGTGAGGGAGCAGGGCAGAGCGGGGGTGGTACAGTCGTAGATCCGCCTCCTGAGCAGAAAGGCCAGGTAAGGCCCAGAGTCTGTGCCCGCCCGGCCTTCCTGGTGAAGACACAGTAGCACTCTGGGCGACGTGAGAGCCACTGCTCTGGAATGGCTCGAGAGAATTATTTTTTTTCCCCTCCCAATGAAGGAAGAACCTTGAAGGTTCATTTGAATGGGGATGAATGTCTCCCTGGCCTGGACCTGCAGAGGAGAAATTCTAGAAGGGTAGAACTTTCAATAAAAGGAAACAGGCTTGATCCGCCTTCCGCTGCTCTGTGGGGCCTCCTCTGTTGGCAGCCTAGCTAGAAGGGAATATGTTTGAGGCAGTTTTCTGGGCATTGCTGTATCTTCTTTTGGATTGTGGGTTGGGGGGCGGGGGGCGGGCGTGTTGTGTCTGTGCATATCTTTGGTGAACATCCCACTCTAAGAGTATGGACTGCCTACGCTTTGGGGTTCTCACCAAGTGACAGAGACACTGGGAAGCCATGAAGACCCTCTGAGTGTATGTTCAGCCCCTAGTATTTCATCCCTCCCTTTTAGCAATACTTGTGCAGGGCAGCGAAGCTTCTTTTCCCGGTCCTGACGTGCTCTTCTTCCACTGTTCAAGCTCCTCCCCCCGCGTGGAGCTTGTCCATTCAGAAGTCACTCTGTGCTCTGGAATCACCCCAGCCGCCCAGCCTCATAGCATCAGGACTTCCACTCTGTCTTCTCTTTCTGATGATCTGACCCGGTTGTTAGGAGAAAGTCAATCTTTGACACTAATTCACACCAAGGTATACAAGATGCTGGCTACTGTGTTACCCGCTTTGTGGGATGTCTGTCTTAGAAAGAGGACACTTCTTAGAAAGAGGACATATCTCCTGGCGTGTGGGTGGGGAGACACTTCAGGTGTGAAGATAAAGCACAGTACCTCTGGGCAGAGTGTGGGGGCACTTTATGTGGGAATGGGGACCTCATAGGACCACCTTGATCAATCGATATCATGCCTGCTTGTGTGGCCTGGGCGCAGACCTGGCCCCGGGGTGGTGGGGGTTTGGGGTGAGAATGACCAGAATTAGGGCATCCTGGGGAGGACTGTCAGTTGGAGTGCAGGGCAGGGAGAACCAGGGACTTCTGAAAGGACAGGCTAGAGTAAACAAGACCACAGGTCAGTGTTTGGGTGGGTGGAACAATTTCTTACTGGCCAGTGGGTTTCTTCAAGGTGACACTGGACCCCAGGAAGGCTGGGGAACAAATGGAGTGAAGCCAAGGATGGAGCATAGGGGCTGCCCCAGGGGACGGGGCCCTGGGCGGTGGGCCCCTGGCTGGCCTGGTGCACACCCAGCTGTGGGGCCTCTGCCCTCTCCTCCCTGCCTTCTTTCTGGGGCTCCCCTCTGAGAGGCACTTCCCTACCCGCTCCCTCCCTGCCCCCCACCTCCCGCCCTCCTTCCTCCCGTGGTGCACCCTCTGAGTGAACCTGGCCTCCAGCACTTGGAAGCCTTTCCAATAACATGATGGTGAACTCTTTGCAGACCAGGCAGAGGAGAGGGGCTGAGCGTCAGCCAACCCAGGGCCCACGCTGGAAGGGAAGGCCAGGCCCAGTGAGCCTCCTCTCGGGGGAGCCGGGAGGGGACGGGTGGGGCCTTGACCGCGGCCAGTGAGGCCATGGCAAGTGATGCCTCATCAGGGAAGACAGAGGTGGCCCCTACCGTGTGCCAGGCCCTGCGCTGGTCCCAGAGAGGACACAGATGCCGCTCTCTGACCCCTGCCCTCCCAAGACTGTCATCTGTTTACCCGGTTAAGACCAGAACTTGACAATGAAGCAAGTCTATAACAGTCAGAGTCTCTGCTGATTGGTCTGGAGAGATGGTCTGTTCAGAGTCAGAGCAAGGGATGAGGGGCAGAGGGCTCAGGGGAGGCTTCTTGGGGTGGCACTGAGCCTGGAGCGAAGATGGAGCCCATGGCACAGCCTCCCAGGCTCTGCAGCTGGGGAGGGCCTGGCTCAAGTCCTGGCTCTCATTCACAGGCTTTGTGGCATTGGGCGAGTCACGTAACGTCTCCACGCTGTGGCTGCCCCGTTTGTAAGATGGGGATGAAAACTCACAGGGTTACTGTGAGGACGGAATGAGAGCACCCCTCAGGGCCTGCCCCTCTAGGGGCTGGCCTTCACCGGCTGGACAGGACAGACTCTGATGCCGTGTCAAGACTCTTCCCAGCACATGTCCCAGCTGACATGAAGCCAGACGGGGGCATCCCTTTGGCCAAGATCTCCTGTGGGGCCTGGAACTGTCTGGAATTTTAACAATAAACTGAGCAGCCCCCTGTGGAAAGCAGTGGAGGCCACAGGTGGCTTTAGGTGACTTGAATAAAAATCCACTGATCACGCCGGGCAGGGCTGGGCTCTGAGACCTGCTCTGATGGGGGACAGCGGGGGCCGTCTTCAAGTCCCTGGTGGGGTGGGTAGATTAAAGATACAGTTATGTTGGTGTATTTATTAAGACTTGTCTATGACAAAATCTTGGCCTGCTCTTAGACTAAGTCAGTTTACTAATGAAAGTGAAGAATTACAATTGAATGTGTTATTCACCATCATTATTACCAGGTATAAAATCCAGAGCAAGTAATAATAGGGGAGGGTCAACATGAGAAGTAATAAAGGAAATAGAAGACATAGTGCATAGAGTTTTTAAATGCCGTCCTTTGAAGAGGTCAAATGTTACAAAAGTGATGCTCTCACCAAAGAACGCCCGGCCACATGTGCAAAGTTCCCCAGAACACCCGCTGCTCCAGCCGTGGCGGGTGCACCAGGCGGGTGCACCAGGCCCAGCTCTCAGCAGGCACTGCTGGAATCCCTTGCCCGAGACACACTAGGGGACGGGTTCGCCACGTCACACATTCTTAGAAGGCACCACCATGATAGAGGGACATCTGCAGGAGACATGGGCTTGATCCCTGGGTTGGGAAGATCCCCTGCAGCAGAAAATAGCAACCCACTCCAGGATTCTTGCCTGGAAAACCCCATGGACAGAGGAGCCTGGCGGGCTATAGTCCATGGGGTCGCGAAGAGTTGGACACGACTGAGCACTCACAGGCAACCCCCAAGGCCACACTCTTGCCATGGTGCTTGACGGCTCCTCACAGTCCTTGGGTCATTATGACCAGCACCCTCCATCTTGCTTCCCCAGCCTTCTGTGATCTGAGTCCCTGGATGGAAAAATCGAGTAACAAGTTACTTTGAGTGGTGATGTCCCCGGCACAGAGGTCTGTCCATACTCGTATGACCAAGGGGGCTTCCCAGCAAGGTGACTGGCGGTCAGTGACTCAGGGATGTCTGCAAGGCAGACAAGAGAAGACATGCCGTTCTTGGCTGGGCAACCTTGCTCTCTGGGACGCTGTCTCACCCAGAGTCCCATTCAGGAGTGAGATCTCTTCCATGGCTTCCACAGCAGGAGGCACCAGCTGGGTGAGGTCCAGTCTCAGCTCACCCACTCTCCAGCCAGGTCACTGTGGACTTCCTGGAATCTCTGAGCCTCGGGTTATTCACCCGTACAGTGGGAAAGTTATAGCTGCCTTCTGAGCTGATGAATGAATTAAAAAGCTAAATTATGCACCATTTCTGGGCCATAGTAGCCATACTTTTGAAAATAGTTTTCAACTCAGCACTTCCATAAGGCAAGTTTCTGGGCCCTGACACTCCTGCCCAACCCCGCCAAGAGCCTCTCCTTTTCCCAGTGGCTCCTGTGTTCTGCCCGTGACCAGGTATTTCTCCTGCTACCACCATGGAAAGCTGAACGCTTACGTCAGCAGCCACCACTCCTGCCTTGTCTTGGCCCTACACTTCCTTCTGGTTGTCCCTATATTGGCCACTTGTTTTTATTGGAGCAGAGGGGCTTGGAAAGTGGGTGTTGGCAAGGGGCTTTCTCCCCGACTAATGTTAAAACCCTTCCTGTCGATTTCCCAGAAGATGTCATTGTTTTTCCATCATCTAAGTCACCCGTGCTCCTTGACAAAGTTAAGCTGCTCCTGGGCTGGCTCAGAGAGCACGTTATAGACACCCAACTAAAAATGTGAGGACTCCCACTGTCTCAGCTAGTGAAGGTGGGTGCCCCAACCTTAATCCCAAGGTCCCTGGGCCAGCCAGCCAACACCCCCAAACCCCTGCATCTGTGTGCCCCAAAGACCCTTGTGGTCCTCACACAGTCAGGACTCCTGTAGCTGGTCCTGTTGGCCAGATCCACAGGGGTGGGCATGCAGACTCTCCCATCCCCCAGCAGGCTGTCTGGAGTAATGATTTATGTGATCAATAATAAAATAAACAATAAGTTAGTAGTAACTGAAGGAGGGCATGGCAACCGACTCCAGTATTCTTGCCTGGAGAATCCCCAGGGACAGAGGAGCCTGGCGGGCTGCAGTCCGTAGAGTCGCAAAGAGTCAGACATGACTGAAGCGACTTAGCACGCACACATGCAAGTTAGTAGTAAAAGCATCTGAAAAGGGAAATTAGCAGGCAAACACTATGGTTCTTCAAGGCGATAGGCTGCGTTTTGTTTGGCTCTGGGGACTCTGGTGCAGAGTCTATTTCATCAGGTGCTTTTGGCTTCTGACGAGGTTTATGCCACCCACTGTCTCCTACATATTCTCATGGGGGGCAGCTGTTCCCACCTCCTCCCACCCCGGTCTCGCCTGAGGGGCTCAGATAGGCAGACAGACTGCAGGCTTTGCTTGGCTCTTCATTGGCTTTTCATCAAACTTGCAAAAGTTCAGCATGACTAGGGAGAGGTCACTGCACCCCAACATAACAGATGCCAATTAAAGGAGCTCAGCTTGCCTGAAGACTTGGGGAGCCAGCATCCAGCCTGTGATCCCCAGGTCATAGGGTTAACATAGCAACCAGAATGACTCCTTACAGACAGCTTTGCCTTAATTGGCATTTTTTTCCTGGCTGGTTGAGCCCTGCAGGAAGGAACTCTCTCACTGTCCCCAGGCTAGGTCTCCTCTCGTCCATCAAGGACCCTAGAGCCCAACATCATACATAAAATATGAGAGAGACAACTCTTCCTAGTAATAAGCAAGACCATAATATATATGTGTTTGTGTTTTACAAGTTAATTAATAAAAACTTTCATAACAGTTCCTACGGAGAACTGCATGTCAAGGTTGTATCTTAGAGCATTTATCACTACATCCACTGTTCTTCCAGCGCTCAGAGGCTAAAGGACAGAATTAACCCTGAATTTAGTCTATGAGTTATATTCAGCATTATAGTCCCTGTTTCTCCATGGCTGAGGGCCCTGGCCAGCCGACCAGGAATCAGAGTTTAGTGCGAGGATGCTAGTCAAGGGTGCCCTGGGGATCCACCCCTGCAGGAGGCTGAGGGAGAGCAGGTACAGGGCAGAGGCGAAGCTGGTACTGGAGCCTTGGTCATCCCCAGGGGGTCCTCTGGAGCACGCCTGGCCTCCTCAGGCTTGTCCCATGACTTTTTAGAGCCCCTGGGACCTCAGGCAGTCCTGGGATATGGGTGTTGCTGGGTGACCATGTGTTTGGATGGCTTGGCAGCCCAGGCCACCCTGGCAGGGTAATTCTAGGCTGATGACTGACTGCAGCCCACTCTCCTAGCAGCTGGTCTGCCAGTCCTTCTTGAAGGGGGACCCGGTGGCTCATATCTGTGACCTGCACAGACTGCATCTGGCTCATCTGTCACAGTTTGTAAACTCCCTGTGGACAGGATGTATATCCTGTTTAGCTCCCTAGCATAGAGCTGAGCACAAGACAGGTGATCAGAAAGCAGTCAGTGATCCATGTTGAGGTCCAGACCTAGGTCTGCTGGTGGCCTCAGTGCCTGGGCACCGATCACCCAGGCCACAGCTGCTAGGCAGGAGATGCTACAGCTCAGGGTGTCAGCTCCTCTGGACAGAGCCTCAGAGACAGGTTCCCCTGGGTCCTGGATGCACGCCACTTCCTTCTGCAGGGAGTCAGGGTCTGGGAGGGAATATTCAAATTTCCTAGGGGTGGGACTAAGACTGTGTGAGTTACAAAAGTTGTTCCCAACTCGTCCATTCACTCATTCATTCATTTACTGAGCATCTCCAGTGAACCCAAGACACAAGATGTGGGCAGTTTTCTCCTTTGTGGGGTAGACTATATGTACAGCTGAATGGGAATCCAGGGTTGTTAGACCCCCCTGAACCGTGGAATCTGCCCACCTGGGAAAGTCTTGCTTGTGTTCATTTGGCCTCTGGTCCCCACAAGCCTGAAGTGGCTGGTTCTCTGCCCTCACCTGGAATGTCCTGCCCCAACCACCCCTGCACAGCGCTGCTCATTTCAGATGCTTCAGCAGAGCGAGTTGTAAAGTGGTAAGTCAGCCGTCACTATCCTTAGTTGCTCTGAGCCCTCTTGGTAGAATTGCCTGGAGTCACATGGCTCCAGACCACCTGCTTAGAGGGCTCATGTCCAGAGAAATGTGCGTGTGGGCAGGACAGCACATATGGTCCCTGCCCACCCCTCACGCACCCTGTTCCAGCAGCTATGCACCTATAAAGTAAAGATGTGACAACTGCTGTATCTTCACAAGAGAGGAAAAACTACTAACGATCAGTGTAGCCTAAGAGAGAATGGTGATATCAATTGTTAGCCGTCTACTCATGGGATATTGTAAACCATGAAAATATTGTAAACCGCAAAGGTAGACAATGCGTAGCAACATGGATGTGGGTTTACGAAGCTTTGCTAAAAGGAACAGAACAAAAATCGCAGTGCCCGCCTGGCTGTTCCTCCACTGAGCTGTGCTGGCATCAGACGGTCATGTAGATCCCAACTTTCAAGCCAGATCTGATGGCTCCAAACTCAGCTTGCCCGACTGCAGCACCCTGCCGCCCACTGCAGCAGGACGTGCAAGAAACTCCGTCGCTGCTGAAAGTCGCCTGGAGCCGTGGTGTGCACCGGCCCAGGCAAAGGGCAGCTCTGCTACTGCTCGGTGAGAAGGCCACCTTCCTGGGAACACCAGGGCCACCACATGCTGGCACCGCCCTCTGCTCCTCTCTGCTTCCCTTTGGCACCAAGGCCCCACCGCCTCTCCTCTAAGCCCTGATTTCACACTCAGTCCTGCCTCCTAGGCCAGGCGGAGGCTCACAGCATCAGTCTTACTGTCTCCCCTGCCTGTCCCCAGACCTGTAGACCAAGCTCTCTCATTCAACCCAGTGCTTCCACACGAATCACCACCCATCAGTCCACACACAGCTAAGAATGCAGCTCAGAGGGAGCGAGGAGATGGAATCAGGTGTATTGAAGCATGAGCGTGGGGGGAGAGGGGTCTACTGTGTGCATTTTTTCAAATGGTCCTTTAACATTACGATACAGTAAATACATTTATTTTTCTAAATGAGCATTAATCTAACCTTAAAAGGAAAGAAGGGGGAGGGAGCAGTTGTAGAAGACTCTAGAAGGTTCAGGATACACAGCCAGGGCAGCTGGTGTATGCTGAGAATGAGAAGGCTCTGGCAACAGTGGCGGGGTATTGGCTGACTGTAAAGATACAGACATATGAGTACCCGAGAGTTGCTTAGGTAAAGATTTTGCCACCAACTGGGTGGTCCACCTCCTCTTTCTCTCCTGACCATCATTCCTTGATCACGGCCCCTGCTGATTGGCTGGACCTCTGTCTCCCTGTGTCTCTCTCTCTTACCTGGAGTGGCCAATGGCAAAGACAATGCCCCTGGGCCTGCAGGAGATACAGCAGCAGGAATGGGAGGTGTCTGCACCCCACCAGGAAGAGTCTCAGGACCAGGGGCAGTTCTGGGGGGCCCTGCCAGCTGAGAGTCCTGGCAGAGATGCCTGAAATGCCCATTTACTGCCTCAGAGCCCCACCCAAGCCCATCCACCACTGCGTTCCTTGCTTTCCAAGCTGGTGCTCCAGAAAGCGAGCGTGAAAACTTAGCGTGCGTCTTCCTTCCCAGCAGCAAGTCAGGGAGGGCCTGGAACACAGATTGTGTGTGTATGCGTGTGTGCTCAGTAGTACCCGACTCTTTGCAACCCCATGGACTGTAGCCCTCCAGGCTCCTCTGTCCATGAAATTTTCCAGGCAAGAATACTGGAGTGGGTTGCCGTTTCCTACTGTAGGGAATCTTCCCATCCCAGGGATCAAACCTGAGTCTCTTGTGTCTCCTGCATTGGCAAGCGGGTTCCTTACCACTGTGCCACCTGGGAAGCCCGGACTGTGGGCCTAGTGCCAGAAGTCCTCGAGTGAATCCCTGGTGGGTTATGGGAGGACGAGGCTCAGCACAGGCTAAATCTCCTTTGCTGCCCCCTCCCTGCTCCCCCAGCATCCAGGCTGCAGCCTGTCCTGCCAACCCTGGCTGCAGCCTGCATGCTGGACTTGTGCTTGTCCACTCCTCCAGTGTTCTGGGGTCCTCAGCTCTCATCCGAACTCTTGCCTCTCAAGCTCTCCCACACTATTCTCTCTCTCAAAATCATCTTTGGAAAGCATAAATACAACTGTCACTCTAGTTTCAAACTCTCAGTGGCCCTTCATTGTAATTAGGTTGAATTCCAAACTCCTTACTATGACCTAGAAAGGAAAGTTGCTCAGTCATGTCTGTTTGCAACTCCATGGAGCCTGCCAGGCTCCTCTGTCCATGGAATTCTCCAGGCCAGAATCCTGGAGTGGGTAGCCTTTCCCTTCTCCAGGGGATCTTCCCAACCCAGGGATCAAATCCAGATCTCCCACACTGTGGGAAGATTCTTTACCATCTGAGCCACCAGGGAAGCCCAAGAATACTGGAGTGGGTAGCCTATCCCTTTTTCAGGGGATCTTCCTGACCTAGGAATCACAGTTGGGTCTCCAGCATTGCAGGCGAATTCTTTACCAGCTGAGCTACCAGAGAAGCTATGACCTAAGACCTTGCTACTCAGAGGGTGGTCCCTGGACCTGCAGCTTGGACTGTGTCCCCCCCGCCCCCCGCCCCCAACCAGGAATTTGATAGAAGTACAGGATCTCCTTCCAAACCCACTGAGTTGGAATTGCTGGGCAAGGTCCCCAGCGAGATCTATCCTGCCCTGCCCCTTTGACCTCACTTAGGACCATCACACTGCAGATTCAGGAGGCCCTGTCTTAGTGCCCAACCAGTGGAGTGCCCCCCACCGCCCCGCCCGTCACTTACGATTCTGTCCCTCTGTTTCATTTCCTTCAGCGTGCTCAGGCCCATCAATGAGGTCATTATCCATGCTTTTGTGAGAGTGTGTGCCTTCCCACTAGAATGTAAGCTTCATGTAGGTAGGACCCAGCCAATCCTGCTCTCCATTCTGTCCTCCCAGTTTAGAACAGTCCTCAGAGGGCGGAAAGGACCCATTCAGACCAACATACATTTGATGGACCCGTGCAAGGTGCCCTGAGCTCATCAGGAGTTTATGGACAGGCTGGGAGGTTTTCCCACCCCCACCCCCAGTCACACATGAACATTCATTCAAACTGTGGGAGCTAATGCTAATGAGAAATGCCCTCATTCCCCAAGTTCACTTGGTTGGAAAATGAGAAGGAAAGGGAGGTGCCTGGTAGTTTCAAGGAAGGAATGCATGGAACGTAGGGCTTCCAAGAATGCGGAGCTGGCAGTGGGAACGAGGAGGCTTGCCCACTGGGCTTGTGCTGGTGTTCTGGCTCCTTTCTCTCCTGGTAGAAACAACCAATCTTCAAAGATTAAGATCAGGTGCCGGTTTTGCTTATCATATCAAGCTAGATGAAAATTAGGCAATGGGCTTTAGTACAAACCCGTGGTTCTCCAAGTGCGTTCCCTGAACAGACAGTATCAAGCATCACCTGGGAACTTGTTAGAAATGCAGGCTCTCAGCCCCCCACCCTGGACGTCCTGAATCAGATACTCTGTGGGTGGGATGCAGTAATGTAGGTTTTAACAAGCCTCCGAGTGAGGCATCTGGTGGGCCCTGGATTTTGAAAAACTGACATGATAAAAGTAAATCTTTATTTTAAAAATACAGAAAATAATACATTTATCATAGAAGATTTTGAAAATCAGAAAAGGGTGAAGAAGATAAAGGCAACATTGATTTCATCATTCAGAAATGACTCCAATGAAAGTTATCGATATTTTGGTGTATCTTGTTTCAACCTTGGTTAAAGTGTATTTTTTTTTTAATTTAGCCAGATTGGGTTATTCTGGACATTATGTTGTTCTTATTATTTTGCATTTGAGCTGTGATCACTTCCTAATCATTCATAGACAATCTCATTTTAATGCCTTCATGCTATTCATTCACATTAATGTACCCTCGGGGCTATATATTTGGGTAGTTTCCAAATTTTCTTCTTATAAATAGCATTAGAATGAACATCCTGGTTCCAATTTTTAGGATAAGATGCTAAAAGAGGAATGATTAGGCAGACTAAGTATTTCAGGTCTCTTGGTGAACATCTTTTGATGGTTTTGAAAGTTTAAAAACATATGCATGTATTTGTAAAACATATGGCAAAAGTTAATATATTAACTGTATAAAAAGAGCTTCCATAAACCTTAAGAGAAAGATATAACTCTCAGCAGCATAAATGCAGAAAAAGGAACTGACAGTTCACATATGTGGGACTATATATGGCAAATGGTCAGTTCACATGTGAGGCAAGGTTGAACCTCAAAACTAGTTAAAAAATTCAAGATAAAACTCTTGAGATGCCACCTTTTTTTTTAAAGTCATCAATTTCAGAAAGCTTTGTTTTTTGTTTGTTTTTTTTTTAATTAGAATAGCCAGAGCTGGCAAGCAAAGGTGCCGTGAAATGGATATTTCCATCCATGTCTTCTGTAAGGAATATAAATTGGTAGTGCCTTTCTGGGGAGAAATTGGGTCTGTTTTAGTAAAGATTCTTCTACTTGGACAGCTCATTAGACGTCATAAAGGCTCCATCCGTAGATGATATTTCATGGAGTGAAATGAGTGAGATATTTTGTTTTACACTAAGGGTTGACTCATAGCAAATGATCAGAGGTCCAGGCACTGTTATAAGTACTTACAAGTGCTTGTTGAACCTTCAAAACCATCCAGTGAGCAACTGTGTATTATTACTGTTCTATAGAAGAAATATGAGACCAGAGAGGCCAAGTAACTTGCCTACAGCCACACAGCGGGAAAGTGGCTGAGCTACGACCAGAACCCATGACTCTCCTCCTAACACCTACGTGCTTACCCACCATGGCAGACTGACTTTCAGTTCGGCAGAAACTGAGAGATTGGACGGTCCTCTCTTGTCTGTTAGCTTGGCACACATTATTCCCTCTCTCTTACCTTTCATCTCCTGACCTCGACTGTGGGTTCTGCTCAATGCTGCCTCTAAGACTCTGTCTCCACTCTGAAGCATCCGCATTTCAGATGATAAGGAAAGATTTGTGATTTATAAAGAGGTGGAAACTTGCTTTGTCTGTGAAGATACTAGTGTATTCTGGTATAGCCTATTTTTCTTAAAAATGTACTTGTAGTTTCTCTGGCTGGTGGATTCTTGGAGTAAGGAGAAGCTGTTGGCTAGGTCCATGGCACTAACCCCTCTCCTGGCCAGTTGCAATGCTGGAATTTTCAGAAAGATAAAAATGAAGTCCTTTCCCAGGTCACAGCTTTTGCTCATGTGCCCGGGTATGTGCGAAGTGTTGTGGGAGATGCCTAAGAATTAGAAAGCAGAGCTGATGCCTTTGAAGAATGGAATGTCCTTTAGGGCATTTCCGACCTCCTCTCCCGACAGGACTGGGGAAGAACTAGATGGGCCAAGTGGATGCAGGCCCTGTGCTTTCTCTGTTCAGAAGTGAGCTTCTGGTAGGGTTAACCAGGAAGGCTTCCTGGAGGAGGTGTCACTTAAAGGGGACCTTGAAGGAATTTCAACAGCAACAGATGAGGAAAGACAGAAGGAAACAAACAGTGGTGGCGGGTTCAGGGATCCTCGGAAAGTGAGCGTTCCACTTTGGCTGGATGAGGGGAGAGGTGAGACCCCCCCCCCGGCTATGTAGGATGGGCCCCTGTGGCAGAGGGCTTCGAGGGACAGGCCGAGGGGGTTGGACGGTGTTTTCCTGGTCTTTGTGTCCCTGTTCCCAGCACAGTCTGTGCCTAGGAATGGCTCATCGCTTGTAAGTGAACGAATAGCCAAATCGTGATTAAAGTAAAATTCTGGTAGAATTACTCAGGTGTTGCTTAGCTTTATGGATGTGAAGCGGAGTCCCAGGCAGGGTGGTGATGGACAGGTAAGGTGATGCTCCTTGGGAGGGAACTTTAAGACGCCGAGACTGGAAGAAGGCGACTTGCTGGTGCTGGCCGAGGCTGTGGCCCGTGGGAAACCACTGGCAGGTGAGTGTCCATCCGGTTGCATCTGCAGGCATCGCTGGGAGGATGGCCACGCCCCTTTGGGACCTGCCGACCCAGCTGTCATTCAGGGACTGGAGCTCCGGTGGGGATGTTTTTATACTGGAGATTTGGCCCTGGCCCCTGCCTGGGTTCCGAGTCCTTGGTGGGCCATATCTGCGAGGCAGCCTCTGAGTATGCAGGCCCCAGGATCTCGGGGTGGGAACACACAACGACACAGGCTGGGAGGAGAAGCTGAAGGGCTATCTGTATGAGGGTCCTCGGCCAAGGCTGGTTGGTTGTACTAGAAGAATTGGTCAGGGTGAGTGCCCTGCCTGGGGTGGACAGCAGCAGAGGCGGCCGGCGGCAAAGTAAAAGCAGACCTAGAGGCACAGAGGCCCGCTGGCTCTCTGCCATCCACCCCCAGCACCGTCAGCTTCTCACTGAGTCACAGCAACGCAGAAGCCATGCTTGTTCGGCATCCCTCCTCCGCACACTGGGCAGTAAGAGGTCCATGGACGTGTAAGGAGCTCTGAGTACCAGCTAGGACGAAGGTAGTCCATGCAGAGAACAGTGGCAGAGATGAGCGGTCAGAGCAGGGCCCTCCGAGGGTGGGGACCCTCTGGCAGGCGGCAGGAATCAGGAGAGGAATCAGGAATCTGGCCCGCTCCGGGGAGCTGCTGGAGAGACAGTTGCCTGAGAGAAGTTGCAGTGAGAGAAACAGCAGACAGAGCTGGCTTCAGGCCTGACAACCCCTCTCTTTATGTCTTCTCAGGGCTGGAGAGAGAAGGTATCCTCAGGATTGTGTCTGGAAACCTTGGGTGTGGCTAAAAGGGAGGCTTTCTGAAAGCCACAGCTGTTAGTTTCCGGGAAGAGGCTACTGAGAAATCTTGATGTTTTCATGTATTCAGTAAACAAGTGTGTAGAGCAGGCATCATTTGGCAGAATCCAAAGATAAACTAGCCTCCTTTGCTGCCCTCAAGGAGCTGGCCATCTCATGGGAGAGGTAGCAAGGGTTGCACTGACCCCGGGCTTCTGAGCTGGACTGCACCTTGAGTGTGGCACTCCCTCCCGCCAGGAGCTGGGACGCCAGGGTCTCTGCCGCTGTCCTATTAAGGTGCTGGGCAGTGGACTCTTTACATTTTTCTTTTTATTTAATGTAGCATTTGATACATGCAGAAGAATATCTGCCGTGTGTATGTAGGTTGTGAAGAAGAAAATAAACTCCTGAGAACCTGTCATTCAGTTTCAGGCATAAAATGTGACCCAAAGTACTAAAGCTCCTTAGTCTTCGTCCACTGCATCCCCTTCCTTTCTTCCAGAAATAATTATTATCCTGAACTGTGGGCTCATCATTCCCTTGCTTTACTGATGGTTTTACTACTTACATGCGTTGTTGTTCAGTCGCTAAGTCATATCTGACTCTCTGCGACCCCATGGACTGCAGCACGCCAGGCTCCTCTGTCCTCCACTATCTGCTGGAGTTGCTCAGCTCATGTCTATTGAGTTGGTGGTGCTTCAGTATCAGTTATATATTCAGCTTCAGCATCAGTTATATAGGACTCCACAAATGTTTGCATTTCCTCAAAAAATTGAAGGTAAAATTACCATATGACCCAGAAATTCTGCTTCTTGGTGGATACCCAAAAGATTTCAAAACAGGGACTCAAACAGATGCTTGTGTACGAATGTTGACAGCATTGTTTCCAATAGCCAAAAGATAGAAACTAACAAGTGCCCATTAACAGATGAACCAGTAAAAAAAACCAAATATATATTTGATATTTTTCTGTGTGTGTATATACATATATGTATACACATGTATGCATTTCATACATATATTTCAGCCATAAAAAGAATAAAGTTCTTGTTGTCGTTGTTCAGTTGCTCAGTCGTGTCTGACTTTTTGTGACCCCATCGACTGCAGCACACCAGGCCTCCCTGTTCTTCACCATCCCCTGGAGTTTGCTCCAACTCATGTCCATTGAGTCAGTGATGCCACCCAACCATCTCATCCTCTGTCATCCCCTTCTCCTCCTGCCTTCAATCTTTCTCAGCATCAGGGTCTTTTCCAATGAGTCAGTTCTTCGCATCAGGTGGCCAAAGTACTGGAGCTTCAGCTTCAGCATCAGGCCTTCCAATGAATATTCAGATTGATTTCCTTTAGAATTGACTGGCTTGATCTCCTGCTGTCCAAGTGACTCTCAAGAGTCTTCTCCAACGCCACAGTTCTAAAGCATCAGTTCTTTGGTTCTCAGCCTTCTTTATGGTCTCCCTCTCACATCCATATATGGCTACTGGAAAAACCAATCCTTTGACTATACAGACCTTTGTCAGCGAAGTCCATTACTACAAAGACATTCTCTGTTTTTAATACGCTGTCTAGGTTTGTCACAGCTTTTTTTCCGAGGAGCAAGCATCTTTTAATTTCATGGCTTCAGTCACCATCTGCAGTGATTTTGGAGCCCCAGAAAATAAAATCTGTCACTGCTTCCATTGTTTCCCCATCTATTTGCCATGGAGTCATGGGCCCGGACGCCATGATCTTCGTTTTTTGAATGTAGAGTTTTAAGCCAGCTTTTTCACTCTCCTCCTTCACCTTCTTCAGGAGGCTCTTTAGTTCTTCTTCACTTTCTGCCATAAGGGTGGTGTCATCTGCATATATGAGGTTACTGACATTTCTCCTGGCAATCTTGATTCCAGCTTATGCTTCATCCAGCCCAGCATTTCTCATAATGTACTCTGCATATAAGTTAAATAAGCAGGGTGACAATATGCAGCCTTGGTGTACTCCTTTTCCAGCTTGGAACCAGTCTGTTGTTCCATGTCCAGTTCTAGCTGTTGCTTCTTGACCTGCATACAGGTTTCTCAGGAGGCAGCTAAGGTGGTCTGGTATTCCCATCTCTTTAAATTTTCCACAGTTTGTTGTGATCCACACAGTCAAAGGCTTTAGCGTAGTCAATGAAGCAGAAGTAGATGTTTTTCTGGAATTCTCTTGCTTTTTCTATGATCCAACGGATGTTGGCAATTTGATCTCCGGTTCCTCTGCCTTTTTAAAAACAGCTTGAACATTTGGAAGCTCTCGGTTTCATGTACTGTTGAAGCCTAGCTTGGAGAATTTTGAGCGTTACTTTGCTAGCATGTGAAATGAGTGCAAGCCATAGAAAGAATGAAGTTCTAATACATGCTTAACATGGATGAACCTTGAAGACATTATACTAAGCAAAATAAACCAGTCATAAAAGGACAGATATTGTATGAATCCACATATATGAGATATCCAGTATAGGCAAATTCATAAGCTCAGAAAGTAGGTTAGGGGTTCCCCAGAGCTGACTGGAGGAAGGAATGGGAAGTTATTGCTTAGTGGGTAGAGTTTCTTTTGGGGGTGAAGGAAAGGTATTAGAAATAGTGGTGATGGTTGCCCAACATTGTGAATGTACCTAATGCCACTGAATTGTATACTTCAAAATGGTTGACATGGCAACTTTTATGTTATATATATTTGTCCACAGTTTAGGAAAAAGTTATTGGCAGTTTCGTCAGTATTTGAACTTTACATAAATGAAATCAAACTGTATCTCTTCTGTGATTGCTTCTTTCTCTCAATATTATGTTTCCACGATTCACGCACATGGTGCAGCCAGCTGTAGTTCATGCATTTTAACCACCGAATAGTATTCTCTGATGTGAAGGTGCCATAACCTAGTTATCCAGTTTGAGGTCAGTGACACTGGCGATGGTTGCGGGTTTTTCTGCTGTTAATAACAATGTTTCTGAGAACATGTTGTCACATGTCTCCTACAGCCGTGTCCAGGAGTTTCTCTGTGTTCTACAACTAGGGGTGAGGTAGCTGGGTCAGAGGGGGCGTTTGTGTTCATAAAATGATGCCAGTCTGTGTTCCATGGGAGGGAACAGTCATCCATCCAGCCATCCATCCGTTCCTAGTTGCCCCATGTCCTCCCCAATAGAGTTATATTTTCTTGAGCTCTTTTCCTGCCCGATATTCCTGCTGCCTGTAAATTTATCTTCAGACCCACCTGTATGAGATCAGTCCCAGGACTGTGATGACTTCTGTCAAGGGCAGAACTATCGCCTCTGGATCGCTAGGTGATGGACCTCAGGATCTCAAAAGTAGAAAAGGCCTTTCATGGGACAACACAGTCCTCACCTTACAGACAAGTGAACAGAGACCCAGGCTCTGCTGGTGGTGCAGTGGTAAAGAATCCACCTGCCAAGGCAGGAAACATGGGTTTGATCCCTGGGTCGGAAAGATCCCCTGCAGAAGGAAATGTCAACCCGCTCCGGTGTTCTTGCCTGGGAAACCCCACGGACAGAGGAGCCTGCGGGTGCTACGGTCTATGGGGTCACAAAAGAGTCGGGCACAACTTAGTGACTAAGCAACAACAACAGAGACCCAGGGTGAAGGGAGATGTGGCCTGATGGTGTTTGCACAGCCACCTCCTGTGCTGGGGAGCCGCCTACTTCCTGGTGCGGCCCCTGATGACGGGCCAGGAGCACACCTTGCTCAGGGAGCAGGCAGAGCAAGTCGTTCCGACACTGTGGGGGCTGTGTTCACACCACCAGCGGCCAAAATGCAACTTGAGATGGAATCTGCATTGAGGGCTGGGTTTGAGGATAGGATGAGTTCATCATTTGCACATGTGCTGTTTCTAGAATACCAGCCCTCGGGATTTGCATGGCTTTCCCCTTGACTTGGCGCCGAGTGAAGATAGACATACCCTAGGTCAGGAGGTAGCCTCTGATGAAGGTGAGCTGAGGCGCTCCCTGCCCCTTGCCTCCTGCCAGCCCTGTGGGACAGAGCGAGTCCTAGCGAGGTGCTCCAGTCTAAGCTGGTTCAGAAACCAATTGAACCTCAATTATCTCCTGTCCAAGGGGTGCTTGTGGTAAAGAACATACTTGCCAATGCAGGAGATGTAAGAGACCTGGGTTCGATTCCTGAATATTCCCTGGAGGAGGGCACAGGAACCCACTCCAGTATTCTTACCTGGAGAATCCCAGGGACAGAGGAGCCTGGCAAGCTATAGCCCATGGGGATCACAGAGTCAGACACGACTGAAGCGACTTAGCATCCTCTGTCTAGCTTACCTTTTTTGCCTCGTCTCTGGCTTTCCCAATAACTAACGATGATGGTTCTTCCTTGCATCCGGGAGTTTTGCTTTTCCATGTCCGTTCACAACCCTGGGAAGAGTGGCAGATCGGAGAGGATGATCTCCACTTTGCAGATGAGAAAACTGAGGCTTGGAGGGGATCAGCTGGTATCACAGGTGGGTCCACTGGCCAGTAGGTCCAGGCTCTGTCCCCTTATGTCACAGTCCCGTCTGCCCCAAAATGCCCAGTCATAGGAGTACGGGAGGCATACCTTCAAGGATTACTCAAGAGATACCACCCTGTCAGCCTCCTGGATTTGGGGGCGCAGATTTCCCATGATGGACACTCAAAGGTGCTCCACATGTAAGGGCCAGGTATCATCCGCATGGACACTTCCTGTCACCTCCTCTAAAGCTAAACCCACATAGTATGTGAGAACACACAGTCATTCCATTCAAAACTTTTTACATTTTGTGTAAAATTCTGTTTACATGTTATGTAGACAATGGAAAGAGGAGGAAAATCTTCTAAGTTCCACTACTAAGAAACAGGTAAGAAACAAAAGACTTAATCCTCTGATAGTCTATTTTCCTTTTTCTCTCAGTGTGTACACACACACACACACACACACACACACACACACACACACACGTCAGGTTTTTGCACATACATTTTGCAAACTTTTTTCTCTCAACTATCTATAATGACATTCTTTTCCTGGGAAAAGCATGCATAAGCTTAAACTCTTTAATTATAAAAGTAACACATGTCCATTGTTGAAAGAAAGGGGGGTGGGGGAGGAAGGGAGGGAGAGAGAAGAAAGAAGGAATGAAGGAAGAAAGGGAGAAAGAGAGAAGGAAAATAAGAGAAAGAAAATTACACTGTTGTAATCCTCCCATTCCTGTTATTACTATGAATTTATATCACCCCAGATATTTTTCTGAGAACATATATTTTGTTAAACAAATGGGATCTTTCTGTGCAACACTGTTTATACCTGTCACCACGTAGCATGTTACCATGTCAGTAAAATGCTTATCTGTACTATTTTAACGATTGCAAGTCATTTCATTGCATAAATGTACAATCACGTATTTTATTTAAGCTTTTTCTGTTGGACATTTAAATTTTCTCCCATGGCATAACAATACCAAGATTCATATTAGGTAATAAAACTGCTGCACATACTTAACTATTAGGATAAACAATGAGAAGTAGAACTGCTGGCTCGACGAGAATGTACCCAATAATCTTAGGGCCCTAAATTGCTAACTTGCCTACCAAGAAAAATTGTGTATTTGTGATTATTCTCTCTTTTTCTTGAATGGCTATGCCTGAGTTTCTTCTGTTATATTTTGGTATATATATGTTTTTGTTTTATATATATAAATGTTTTATATATATATTTTATGTTTTATATATATAAAAACATATATATTTTGTTTTTTGTTTTGACAAGGTTGGTCTAAAAATAAATAAGCATGGAAGGTCCATCCACAAGAAGGCCACCTCACCTCTGTCACATCTGAGGTTAAACAGGGCACACCTCCTACACCGTCTTTCTGCTGACCCCCACCCAGGGCTCCCCACTGCGTTCCTCACCTGAACCATCACGACAGGATCAGAACCATCTTGGATAGTAGCTCACCTTGGGTTACCAAATATTCAGGAAAGGGGAAAAAATGCCATCCAAGGATCCTTTTGAAGTTTCATATTGGCTTTTTAATCCTTAAAACAACTGTTAATTTCACAAATATTGTATAAATTTATTCCACTCCTTGGAGAAAAGTAAAGTTAAGCAACCGCTGACATTTCCTCCAATCCAAATATTCCATTTCATGTCGGTGTAGGACTTTTATGATTTGATGAAGCTGGGCCTGTTTTCTGTTTCAACTCAAATTCGCTCACGTTCATTGAGCACCATGAGCACCAAGGGCCGCGAGAGGGGCTGGGGGAGGGGGACACAGGCCTGAGTCAGGCACAGTGTTGGCCTCAGGGGAGATAGACAGACCCAGACACCTATCAGTACAGTCGGTTTAGGATGGAAGCGGGCACAGAAGAGGGAGGAATCCTTGGGTCTCAAAGATGAGGGTCCATGAGCTGCCAGATCACGTCTGGCCAGCAGAGGCTGGTTTCCCCCTGGATAGTTCACAGCTCTGATAGTCAGAAGGTTATTCTCTGAAACTCCAATCGAACCTCACACATCGTGCTCATTGATCCTAGTCCTGTCCGTGAAGCGATGGAATAGGCCTAATTTCTCTCCTGCCCGACAGCCCCATCAGATTGCTAACAACAGACGTACTGCGCTGCTCCCCTTGCCCATCGAGTGTCACCTCCCCCCGGGACCCCCTCCTTGGGCCTTCCTGTCCAAACACACCCTCCCCTGGACAGGACCTGCAGGCAGACCCTGGCCTTGGCTTGGCTGCCAGGCAGGTGGCTACAGGTGTTCTCAGGCTGCCTGGCTGGATGTCATGGTTTACCCCGCCCCCCTGCCCACCCCCCTCACCCAGGAGCAGAAAGGCATTCAGAACTGAGTATTCTAGGAGGGGCAAAGGATGAAGCGAATTAAATCTCAGGGGTTCTGATGGGAAAAGGAGTGATTAAGAATCGTAATTAATAATTTGGCGCAGACAACGAGCCTGACAGCAAGGAGCCGCCTGGCACAATTGTTTCATGGGTTTTGCCTTATTATCAGCCTCATAACTTAAGCCTTCCTCTAGATGCACTAATTAGGTAATTAGCTCCCTAAAGAGCATGCCTCTTAAAATGCACTGCAGGCTGGATAAGAGGTGCCAGCAACAGGGAGGCTTTTAGAGCTCTGCTCTTCAAACCAGGTAAAGGGGGCAGGGCAACCAGGCTGTGGGCAGCAAGTGCAGCTGTGGTCAAGAGAGTCGCAAGGCGTCCACCATCTGGTTAGTATGGTGTAGGACTGTGTCAGGCCCAAAGTCTATGTATAAAAGACACAAAACTTGATTGCTCTCATCCTTGTGAGGCAATATTACTGTGCCCATGGATGATGATGGTGGTAATTATATTCAATCAATTCAATAGAGCAGACCATATAAAAGATCACCAAACTGAAATTAAGAATCTATGGTTTTTCCCACCAACTACTTACCATGAATTTACAGTGACCAGACTTGGAAGATGGACTGGTTCCAAATTGGTCAAGGCTATGTATTGTTACCCCGCTTATTTAACTTCTATGCGGAGTACATCATGCAAAATGCCGGGCTGGGAGACTCACAAATTAGAATCAAGATTGTCAGGAGAAATATCAACAACCTCAGATAGGCAGATGTGCTGTGCAAAGTCCCTTCAGACGTGTCCAACTCTTTGTGACCCTATGAACCATAGCCCACTAGGCTCCCCTGTTCATGGGATTCTCTAGGCAGGAATACTGGAGTTGGTTATGCAGAGGATATCACTCTAATGGCAGAAAGTGAAGAACTAAAGAGCCTTTTGATGAGGGTGAAAGAAGAGAGTGAAAAGGCTTGCTTAAAACTCAACATTCATAGAACAAAGATCATGGCATCTGGTCTCACCACTTCATGGCAAATAGATGGAGAAAAAGTAGAAACAGTGGCAGATTTTATTTTCTTGGGCTCCAAAATCAGTGTAGACAGTGATTGCAGCCACGACATTCAAAGACACATACTCCTTGGAAGAAAAGCTATGATAAACCTAGACAGTGTATTAAAAAGCCAAGCCATCACTTTGCCAACAAAGGTCCCCCTGGTCAAGGCTATAGTTTTTCCAGTAGTCATGTATGGATGTGAGAGGGGGACCATAAAGAAGGCTGAGCGCCAAAGAATTGATGCTTTTGAACTGTGGTATTGGAGAAGACTCTTGAGAGTCCCTTGGACTACAGGGAGATCCAACCAGTCCGTCCTAAAGGAAATCAATCTGAATATTCATTGGAAGGACTGATGCTGAAGCTGAAACTCCAATACTATGGCCACCTGATGCAAAGAACTGACTCATTGGAAAAGACCCTGATGCTGGTAAAGATTGAAGGCAGGAGGAGAAGGGGACGACAGAGGATGAGATGGTTGGATGGCATCACCAACTCAATGGACATGAGTGTGAGCAAACTCCAGAAGACAGTGAAGGAGGGAAGCCTGGCGTGCTCTAGTCCATGGGGTCGCAAAGAGTTGGACATGACTTAGCGACTGAACAACAACAATAGTTAAGCCACTTCACCTCTCGGTGCCTCAGTCTCCCATTCTGGGAAGTGGGGCCATCCCTACAGCCTGCCGTGTGAGGCTGAGTGCAAACTCCAGGAGATAGTGAAGGACAGAGAAGCCCGTGGTGCTGCCGTCCATGGGATCGCACGGAGTCGGACACGACTTAGCGACTAAACAACAAATACTTGAGGGAAAGGTTTTGTTTTTATGAGGGGAGGAAGAAGAGGTAACATCTGTGTGGGCATAAAATCAACCCCCCTAGGAACATCTGAATGCCTTTGAGAGCAACGTATGACAAGGGCTGAATAGAAATCAGCTCAACCAGCCAGTTCTATGGCTACTCTCTAGGTAACTTGTTCTTCACGTCACTGGGCACCTGGAGAGTTTGCTGAGCTGAGCTCCTTCTTAACCTCCAGAGATGAACCTAGACTCCATCCTCATTTGCAAACAACCCCCCGGGGGGATAGGGGAGGCGGCACAGGAGGGGTCCCAAGTTGGGGTAGCATGTGACTTGCTTCTCGGGATCACCCAGGTGCTGCAGTCACCGCAGGCGCTGCCCAGCCCCCTGGGTCCTGCCCAGCCCAGCCTAGCCTCTGGGCCTGCCACTGGCCTCCACCCAACTGCACTCCTCTCCAGAAGTATCTGCAGGCTCTTCTTTCCCTCCCGGCTGCCTGAAAGGTGTTGGCGACCTCCTGAAATCTTTTCAGGGAGCCCACTCTGCAAGCCCCTCCTGGCCTTGCTGTGTCAGCATCTTTTCTCCCCTGATTCCCGGTCCTCCCCCTCCCCTCTCCCACCCCTCCCCCTCCCTTCCCTCCATCCCTCTCCCCACCTCTTCCCAGCCCTCCTCTCCTCCCCTCCACCCTCCCCCTCTTTGCTCCCCTCCCCTCCCTTCCCCCTCCCCATCTCTTCCCAGCCCTCCTCTCCTCCCCTCCACCCTCCCTTTGCTCCCCTCCCCCTTGGCCTTCCTCCCAATCTCCCCTCCTCCCTCTCCTGACCCTTTCCACTTTTCTCTCCAAAGCTCCCTCCCCACATTCTCCGCCTCTCCTCCCTCCCTCTCTCCTATCCCTTTGGTAAACTTTGCATCCTGGTATTTAAATCTCCACTCATTTCCTGGTTCAGCTGAGGCTCTGATTCCAATTATATCACCTTCATCCTCGCAAACAGACAATTCCGGGCAGTCTGACTGCTTGCCGAGCCCACTTATATAACCATCCCCCGCTCCTCCCTGCCCCTCCCTGGGACCCTGCAGTCTGTGCAGCCTGGAGGTGGGCGACCTGAGAGGTCCTGTCCCACCCCCCTCCCCCCACCCCTGTCCCCAGATCCCGCTCCTAAGGCCACGAGGGTTAGTTCCAAGCTGGTGGGTCTCTGGGTCGAGCCGAATACCCATCTCCACAGCTTGCCTGGGGGATGTTTTTGTGGCCGCTTTATTGAGGTATCACTGACACACAATAAACCGTGTATGTTTTACAGTTTGAATGGGTTTTGCCAGGGAAACATCCCCACAATCAGGATAGTGAACAAAGCCTTTAGCTCCCAGGAACTCTGGCCCTCTTGCTAACCCTCCCTCCAGCTCTCCTGGGGCTCCCCACCACCAGCCTGGGGACTAGTTCTCAATCTATGCCTCCTTCTAGGTGGCTTCAGCTTCTTGCTTGGACCACTTTCTTGTCATCCTGCTCCCATAACCCCTTGCTCAGGATAATAGGGTTTCCACCTCTCGTTTCTTATTACAGCTGCAGGCCTGCCTTGCCTGCCTGTGGATGCTTCAGTTTAAGTGTTGCCCTCTTCCTTTTGTTGCCACTTTCAGAGATGCAAGGTTCCCTGGGAGGAGGCACACATTGAGTCTGGGCACAGAGGAGTTTGTCAAGTACTTTCTGAAGGTGAGATGCTGGGCAGAGGAGAGGATTCTGTTGCAGCTCAGCAAAGGCTAGGAGCGGGGAGCCCAGCCAGAGTCCTTTAACCCCTGATGCGATGGGGGCTGTGGGATGGTGTTTGCCACCAAAGCCGGGATCGGGAGAGGAGCGAGCAGCTTCCTGCCCCCAGGGCCTGGCTCTGTGCCCACCTGGCACACAGGCAGGAGCCCTGCCATTCAGTGAACCATTTCTCAATTTCCCAAAGCCTGGTTCAGGTCACAGGATGCTATCAGGGTTTTGATTAGTATTACTATTTGGTTCTAAAACATGACCCTACAAAGAATACTCCGATTGAGTTCTTAATTCAGGGCACCTTCTAAATTAGCTGCACAAGAAGACTCGCAATGGCAGGTGTGCTGGGGGCCAGCCTGTATCTGCCTGTGAGCGCAGGAGTCGGTGGTTAGGTTTTAGGAATTTTGTAACCAGTTGTTCAACACAGCCATCCTTGAAATCGGCTGTGGTGCAGGTAGGCACACTGTGGAAATCAGCACAGTCTGCACGCAAGCACCACTGCCCACCCCCCACCTCCCACGCAGTTCAGTTCGGTTCAGTCACTCAGTCGTGTCCAACTTTTTGTGACCCCGTGGACTGCAGCACCCCAGGCTTCCCTGTCCATCACCAACTCCTGGAGCCTACTCAAACTCATGTCCATCACGTCAGTGATGCCATCCAACCATCTCATCCTCTGTTGCCCTTCTCCTCCCGCCTTCAGTCTTTCCCAGCATCAGGGTCTTTTCCAATGAGTTGGTTCTTCACATCAGGTGACCAAAGTATTAGAGTTTCAGCTTCAGCATCAGTCCTTCCAATGAATATTCAGGACTGATCTCCTTTAGGATGGACTGGCTGGATCTCCTTGCAGTCCAAGGGACTCCCAAGAGTCTTCTCCAATACCACAGTTCAAAAGCATCAATTCTTTGGCACTCAGCTTTCTTTATAGTCCAACTCTCACATCCATACATGACTACTGGAAGAACCGTAGCTTTGACTAGACAGACCTTTGTTGGTAAAGTAATGTCTCTGCTTTTGAATATGCTATCTAGGTTTGTCATAGCTTTTCTTCCAAGGGTTAGGGTTAGGGAACCACAATCCCTCCTTTATTCAGGAGAGCCGATTGTTAAAGCTTCCCAGCTTACCACTCACAGCGCTGGAAGAAACCTTGGCTTTCCAGGCACAATACCTCCCCAGCCACACATCACGCTCTGTAGCAATACCTCTTCATGGGGCATTTGGAAAGTGTGTGCGGAAAGCTTGTTTGGGGTTGTACCCCTGGGGGGCACCATGGTATTAAGGGGGCCAGGGCCATGGACCCCATGTGCCCTACAAGACCTAGCTCAATCCCACATGCCCTAAAATTGTATCAAGACGCAATAGTGTCTCTGTAGAGAGCAGTATTCCTACCTGTGAAATCCCAGACAGAGGAGCCGGGCAGGCTACAGTCCATGAGGCCACAAAGGGTAGGACATGACTGAGCATGACTGAGCGGCTACACAGCAGCTGCAGAGAGGCACGCAGGCTCCTTGCCAGGTCCTGGCTTTGTAAAGGAGGAGCCATCAGACTGTCAGGAGCCATGTGTGGTGATGAAGGTGACCGGTCCTCAGCTCTGCCTTCCCGTAGGCCTGCAGTCACTTGGCTCTGTGAAGGTCTGCAGTGGGCCTGGGAACCAAAGTTGCCCATACCCTAAATTCCACTCCAGACTCTGCCCGCGTCGGCAGAATTGGGGGCCAGAAGGAAGGACTTGTCTTCTGAGGAAAGGCTGGAAGTGGACCTTTGGGAGCACTTTCAACACTATAACACCCCGTGGGAGCAGGCCACCTGGTTGGAACACAGAGACTTTCATTAATGTGTTGCCAGCCTGGCAGGCGCTATGGGAGGTGGTGTTAACAGAAATCAAGGCTGAATTATCCAAAGACAGCTGGGTGTGGCCTCCACTCATATAAGCTCCACACCCCACCACCCTGAACTTCAGGGCTTGCCTGCCCTGGGGCCCAGGAGCCCTGAGGTGTGCCCTGGTAGTGCATGGCGTGCCCACACCCTGCTGGATCATCGCCTTCACTTCCACCTGGGAAGAGGCCCACCTAGGGAAACCTGAAGCTTGCCTCCTGTGGAAGATGGCCTGGGTGGGCACTTAGGTCCCCATCTTACTTGCCCTTCTTGCATCCTTCTAGCAAATAAATAAGACAGGGAAAGCATCTTCTATTACAACAGTTACCAGGGACCTTTAATATGCCATGCACTGACTGGATTTTATACAAATATATTTCACATACCATGTGATTTGCCAATTGAAAGGATACAATTCAGGTTTAGTATATTCACAGAATTGTACAACCATTACTGCAGTCATTTTTAGTATATATTCATCACCTTAAAAAGAAACCTCATACCTATCAGCAGCCACTCCCCTAGTTAAGGGGAAAGGATCAATGTTTTCTGAACTCCCCGATAGCCCCTGGTAACCACAAATATACTTTCTGTCTCTACTGATTTGCGGATTCTGTTTATTTCACAGAAATGGAAGCGTATCACGTGTGGTCCAGTTCTGACTGGCTTCTTCCACTCAGCGCGATGTTCTCAAGGCACATCCATTGTAGCTCGTGCCAGTGGTTCATTCCTTTGTTCTGCCAAATAATATTCCCCTTTGTGGATCTACCACACTGTTCTTCGGTCACCAGTTGATGGCCATTTGGGTTGTTTCCACTTTGGGGCTCTTATGAACATTCGTGTATAGATTTTCTGTGGACAAATGTTTTCATTTTTCTTGTGGATATACGTAGGAGTGGATCACTTGGTCGGATGGTAACTTTACATATATTTTTATCAGGCAGCTATTATCATCCTTGTTTTATGGGTAAAGGAGCCAGGACTCTGAAAGGTAAAGAGATTGCTCAAGACCACAGAGCAAGGGAGTCATTTGGCTCGTGACTCTGTGTGCTGCTGGGCTAGAACCCCTGCAGCCTACCAGCTGTCTCTTCTCTGAACTCACTAAGCCTTGATCCTTTCCTCTTTCCCAGAGGCCTTGGTTGTTGAGGGTGTCTTCGATGTTTTTCTATGAATCTTTTCCTTCCTGGAGGGGCCAGACTGGACCTCTCATTTCTATTTCTGGGATGGTGCTTTTGTTTTTAACCATTTATTTTTGGTTGTGCTGGGTCTTCATTGTGGTTCTCAGGCTTCTCATTGCGGGGGCTTCTCTTGTTGCGGAGGACAGGATCTGGGTGCACGGGCTTCAGTGAGCTGCACCTGGGCTCAGTATTTGTGGCTCCCGGGTTCTAGAGCACAGGCTTAGTGGCTCTGCAGCATGTGGGATCTTCCTGGACCAGGGATAGAACCCATGTCCCCTTCGTTGTCAGGCAGATTCTTAACTACTGGATGACCAGGCAAGTTCAGAATGTGCTTTTCTGAGCTTTGGAAGTTTGGGTCTGGTCTGTGACACACTAGGACCCCAGCATTTTCTTCTCCTGTATATACATATAGGAGATATGTCTGACATTTGCCTTTCCTGCCACTCTATAAATTTAATCAGTTTATTTGGTTTGTAATATAAAACCACGCAATGGTGCTGTGAATTATGCCTGCCTTTTGAAAAGCTACCATCCCTTCTACAC
Source organism: Bos taurus (assembly GCF_002263795.3). Lineage (NCBI taxonomy): Eukaryota > Metazoa > Chordata > Mammalia > Artiodactyla > Bovidae > Bos > Bos taurus. The sequence goes on along the minus strand of NC_037351.1, from coordinate 47,765,655 downwards.
ATGTCCCTTTTCGTGTTTTGCACTGGTCTAGTGAGGAAGGCTGACCATGTAGGGTGTAAAGGCTGGACCACATATGGTACGCTTCCGTTTCTCTGCCCTGCCAGCCTTCATCGTCCACTGAGAGACTTCGCACTCCTTGCATGCAAAGCTCTGTCTGCTGAGGTCATCCTACTCAATTTTCCTGGTTTTGATAACCATTCTCAGTTGTGTCGGAGTGGTTACCATGGATGATAACTCTTTCTATCAAGCTCTGTCTACTTTTTCCAAGAACACTGGGTTAGCTGACCTTTCCAGCCAGTATTCATTGAGTATCTATTAGTACTAGGCTGGAGTGTGGTGTTCCTTTACCGTTCACTCATATCTTTTTGATGATGGGGTGATAATAACCAAGGAAACATTTTCCTCTTGTCATCTTTTGCTACCCTGTGGTTTGATGGTGAATTTTAGGATTGTTCTTCAGTGCTTCAACGTCAGAAGTTGTCAGTATCAGAAGTTTTCTCTTTTGTAAGTTGTTTTTTAAAGGCTGTCTTGTTAAGCTCACCTCTTGATTTTTTTTTTCTTCAAAACAGAAGCTACTTGTTTGCAAGTTTCATATTTCAGGAGGATCTCCTGGTATTAGACATGCACCCCCAGACAATCCGCTGGTGGTTACCTGGGGCTTCCATGGCCAGGGGAATCAGTCACACAGAGGGAGGGAACCAGCTGCTCTCAGATGGCTTGGTGTGGTGGGTAATTTGTCCCACAGTTGCAGGGTCATCTAGGGCTCAGTTCCTTTAAGAATGAGCAAGGGGCCAGACAGTCAGCCTTCAAATATATACTGAGCGCACACCTACAGTGTGCCTCATTTGGGGGGTACCGCTCACAGGCTCTGACTTGGAACAAGTTGCTTCACCTCACTCTGCCTTAATTTCCTCACCTGTAAAATGGGCATAATAGTAGCATCCACTCAGTGGGGTTGTTATGAGTGTTAAATGAATCATTATGTATAAACTGCTTAAAACAGTGCCTGGCACAGAGTAAGTGCTTGGTAACAGTTAGCTACTTGGAAAACCAAAGCTTAAACTGTCCTTTCCAATATAGTTGTCTCTACCACAGGTGGCTCTGGAGCACTTGAAATGTAGTCCAAGTGGAGATGAGCTTGAAGGGTAAGATTTAGTGTGAAAAGAGGAATGTAAAATAGATCCTAATCCTTAAAAAAATATTGACCAGATGTTGAAATGATAATATTTTGGATATGTTAGTATCTAAATATGTCCTTAAAATGACCTTGTTTATTTTTGCTGTTTAAATGTGGCTACTAGAAAATTGTAAATTACACACGTGGCCTGTATCTGTGGCTCACGGAGGACAGTGCTGGTCCGGATCAATAAACAGTAGCCAACAGCGAGTATCCACGTCTAGAGCCTGCAGGCTGGGAACGCCCAGTGTCAATCCTGTGCTGCCAGCCAGCTCTGAGAATGCCTGCCGTAGGAGGCCCGAGGAGCGGGGAGGGGGCTAGGATGAGGAGAGAGGCCAGGGACTGGGCGGGCCTGCAGGCGGCCTCCTATCCCATGCAGCAGCCAGGAGGCCAACAGAAAGGAGCTTCCAGGACGCACTGCACCAAGGTGTGGCAACTGATCAGAGCGCACACGGAGGCCAGAACACCCTGTGCCCTGCCGGTCCCCATCCCGGGTCAGGGAGGGCGGCCCCATCCCCCACCCCCACTGCCCCAACCACGGGGGCCCTCATCCTGGTCAGGTTCCCAGACTTGCTCATCTGCCTCCCCATTCCAGGGCTCCGGCTTGATTTGCGACCTTGTTTTTCCAAAGGCAGGCCTGCCTCCCCCTCCCCCGGTCCCCAGGGGGTTGCTTCAGCCTCCATTACCAAACTCTGTGACAAGAAATGCGGCCCCCTTATTAAAATAATGTAATGTCTAACTAAAATAGAAACCCCAGATAACAGTTTTTGATGTTTTAATGACTGGGCTCATTAGACAGACTTCCCACTTAAAGTGTCTGTCTAGCAATTAAGGCTAAAAAAAATCATAAATGATGACCACACCTTCTGTGGCTTAATGGTTACTCTGAAGGCTGGTCTTATTATCTCGGTGATACAGTCTGTGATAAAAAAGAATTTAAGATACTCTCCCAAGATTTATTTCCCCATTAGCAAGCTGGAGGAGGAAGGTTAAGAGTACTCTTAAGGTCAGAGCTGGAAAGGGAGCCGGTGAATAATAAGATGCCTTGAATTTCCCTCCCCAGAACCGGCCTCCCCCTCACCCCGTGGGGAGGTCCTCAGCACAGAGGGGTTTAACTTCTGCCTGTCACAGGCAGCCTGTGAATTGTTACTCCGAGTGACCCCAAGCAGTTTATTTAGTTCATTGTCAAAAGCAGGCAGGCTGAATTGTAGAATCACCTACTTCCATGTAAATGATTTTCAATCCTAATCTGCTGACGACAGAGGAAAAGTAGAAAAGGGAACGGTTGATGAGAAAAACCTGGGAGAACGTGTCCACCTCCCCCAGACCCAATGTCCGGATGTAGGGGTGTTTGTGTTGCTGTTGGTGGGAGAAGGAAAGCACCACTGAGAAGTCTGTTGTTGCTGAAGAAATGGGGATATGGGTGCCCCCTCCCGGGAGTGCCTGGGGGTTCAGGCTTCGGAGGAGGAATGTGAGAAGGGCTGCAGTGGGCAGCTTAAAGGAGACACGAGTCATTTACAGTGAATTGCGTTGGAAGTCAGTATGAAAAATCTACAAACAGTAAATGCTGGAGAGGGAACCCTCTTCCATTGTTGGTGGGAATGCAAATTGATACAGCCACTGTGGAGAACAGTATGTAGATTCCTTAAAAAACTAGGAGTAAAATCCCCATATGACCCAGCAATCCCACTACCAGGTGTATACCCTGAGGGAATTTATTGCAGCTCTATTTACAATAGCTAGGACATGGAAGCAACTTAGATGTCCATTGACAGATGAATGGATAAATAAGCTGTGGTCCATACATTCAATGCAATATTACTTAGCTATTGAAAGGAACACTTTTGAATCGGTCCTAATGAAGTAGATGAAGCTAGAGTCTATTATACAGAGGGAAGTAAGTCAGAAAGAGGAAAGCAAGTATCGTACACTAATGCATATACACAGAATCTAGAAAAATGGTACTGATGAGACTATTTGCAGAGCAGCAGTGGACACAGACACTGAGAACAGGCTTATGGACACGGCTGGGTGGGGGGAAGGAGGAATGGGTGGAGGGTGTGGAGAGAGTAACAGGGAAACAACATTACCATATGTAAAAGACAGCCAATGGGAATTTGCTGTATGACTCAGGGAACACAAACCGGGGCTCGGTTACAACCTAGAGGGGTAGGATGGGGAGGAGGGAGGTGGGAGGGATGTTTGAGTGGGAGGGGACATGGGTAAACCTATGGCTGATTCCTGTCGATGTTCGGTAGAAACCAATGCAATACTTTAAAGCAATTATCCTTCAATTAAAAATAAATAAATGTTTAGAAGTCTATATGGGAGTGCAGACCTTTAGCGTTGTATTAGGCTTGTTTTAGGTGATGAATGATATTTGCAGACAGAGGCCATTAGCAGAGCCATTGTACCTGTGCAGGTGGCTTGGGAAAGGCTGCCAGCCACCTGAGATTGGATGGCAGAGATAACTACCTGACTCCCGCCGGAACCCCAGTCAGTGGGAAGGGTTGATGGGGCGGCACTCTGTCAATTCATTTTTAGGAATCACACGGTCACCAAACTTTCCCAGTGCCTCAGCTGAATTTGTCACCGAGCCCACTCTCCTGCCCCCCATAGAACAAGTAGGCTTGGGAGTTTTCGAAGGTATGTATCGGGGGAAGGGGGGGTTCTGGACAGTCACAAAGTTTAAGCTAAAGCCAGAGTGAGAGTAGAGTCCACTTAAATGCTCTAAAAATGGGACCTCCTTGGACTGGTGTCACTCTGAATGGGGAAAGCCCAGGGGGCCAGTGGTCAGACATGGGAGGGGTGTTGTTTCAAAAGCTTTGAATGGTTGACCATTATTTTTGAGACATCTGTCCTGGGTCAGGCATCGTGCTAGGATAAATTGTCTGAGGTATGAGACAGCATTCTTCACATTTATTTTTCTTTGGAGACTGCTCGGTCTCCAAACCACTTCCCCAAAGCTCGGTCTCCACCCTTCCCCAAACCACTTATCAGAGGGGTGTTTTCATTTACTGCTAGGACCTGCCTGGTCATTAATAAAGCATTTTAGAAGCACTCACTCTAAATAACTGAGAGGCATGCAGTTATTCCTGGCAGCAGTCCTATAGGAAGGATAGCTGTTAATCCCATTTTATTGATGAGGCAGAGTATAATAGGACTTTTTAGATGCAAATGATGGAGAAGGCAATGGCACCCCACTCCAGTACTCTTGCCTGGAAAATCCCATGGATGGAGGAGCCTGGTGGGCTGCAGTCCATAGGGTCGCTAAGAGTCGGACACGACTGAGCGACTTCCCTTTCACTTTTCACTTTCATGCATTGGAGAAGGACATAGCAACCCACTCCAGTGTTCTTGCCTGGAGAATCGCAGGGACAAGGGAGCCTGGTGGGCTTCCGTCTATGGGGTCGCACAGAGTCGGACACGACTGAAGCGACTTAGCAGCAGCAGCAGATGCAAATGAGAAAAAACCCAACTCAAACCGGCTGAAGTGAAACAGGACATGTATTGGCAATGACCTCTGGGTAGGGTCAGATTCAAATACCCCTGCTCCCAGATCCAACCACCTCTGGACACGGGTTTCTTTGTCTCTTAGCTCTGCTCCCCAGATAGGCTGGCTACATTCTCAGGTCTGCAAGGAGGCAAGATGGCAGCAGTAGGGATAGCCCCACAGCCTCTCTAGCTCAAGTCCAGTATAAAAGAAGAAAACACTTCTTGCTGGTTGTTACAGTTGAAGCCTTAGGATTCACTCTGAACAAGCCCCACTAGCTGTCTTAATGTCCATCACTGAGTAGGCAGCACTGAGGCACAAGCTTCGTGATCATACTGAGATTTAGCCTTTCCACCTCAGGAGGAAGCCTCTGGTCAGCTGTCCCATCTCAACAACTGAAGTTGTACCCTCGTCACCCAAACGGCCTATTGGACAGGGAGATGGCAAAGGGAGATGGCAAAGGGGCATGGAAGGGGCTCTCCAACATTGTCACATCCTGATAATTATTTTAAAGAAAAAAAATAAGGATAAAGTCATGCCAGAGCCCAGGAAGCAATCTGTGGCCGCCCTGACGTCATCAGGAGCCTCATTTCCTTTCTGTCTAAGTGCCCTGCCCAGGAAGTGCATTTGCCATCAGAGAACTTGGCATTTCAGAGCTCTCATAAAAAGTCGCAACTCAGCTTGTGACCTGTCTTTAAGAGATCAGGCCTGTGGTTCAGTTTCCTTTCTCTCTCTTCATTGTTTGATCTCCTATGCTCTCTTAAATCAAAATGCCTCCTCATTGTTTATTTTCCAATCAGATGTTCACAAGGGGCACTTTCTCCTTCTGCTCTTTCCAGAAAAAGAATGTAAGCACATTTGTTGTTGTTCAGTTGCTCTGTTGTGTCTGAGTCTTTGCAACCTCATGGACTGCAGCACGCCAGGCTTCCCTGTCCATCACCATCTCCCAGAGCTTGCTCACACTCATGTCCGTTGAGTTGGTGATGCCAGCCAACTGTCTCATCTTCTGTCGTCCCCTTCTCCTCCTGCCTTTAGTCTTTCCCAGCATCAGAGTCTTTCCCGATGAGTCGGCTCAGGAACTTCTATAAAGGGATAGGAGAACATTCATGGACCCAGGGACCCAAGTCCCCAGTAAAGGCAGAGCTGCAGGTGCTATCGGACAGTGACAGAAGTTTCCAGAAGAAAGGGTAGCTTTGAGGAGATATTGGATGAGTGCCTTGACTGCAGCGCACCCGCCTGATTGAAATGTGGCTTCTGTGCTTGCTGGGTTCCGCATAAGGGGTTTCCAGCTGCTTGTCAGCTCACAGGGCTTTTCCCTGTCTTGTAGAAGCCAGCCATCTGCCCCTCAGCTGTGGGCTGCAGGAGGTCACCTCAGCAAGAAGCATTCATTCATTCATTCATTCGCCTAGTAATCAGTGCCTGGGATCCCCACTGGTTGACCCTACGCCAGAACTCTCCTCCCGGCTCACTCTGCCATCTCTTGCTTTGACTACCAGACCTCTGGTCAGAATGAGAACATAGGCTCTAAATTGCTTTGTTTTCAGAAACCTCTGCTCCACCTCTAGAGGACATGGCAACACCACTGCCTCAAAGCGGTCATGAGAATTCAAGGGCTCTGTATTTTTGTCCAAACCCAAGCAAGCATTTGGGGAGTATTGAGATAATCTGCTCCATTGCTTAGCCAGCTGAAGTTCAGTTATGCTCTGTACTAAGAGGGTAGTGGGGGAGATTTTTGTACCAAAGTTACCTGCCCCGGAGTGAGAAGAATAACCTAGAAATGCCTCACCAGGTTGAAAAGCTCTGTGAAGAGTGGTTGAAAATACAATTACTGCCTCTCAGGCAGGGCGGCTAATGTATGGGCATAGTTGGATGCTGCTTTTTATCACCTTGACTGCTGTTTCCCCAGAGCGGTATCCAGGTGGAACCATTCTGCTCTGTGCTCCCTTTTTCGTTTCAAAGTGTTCAATTTTAATGAAACAGATATGAGGTCAGGGAACAGAAGTCACTTAAGAAGTAACTGCATATGCAAACCACTGTGTAACTCACTGCAATTGAAAATGCAGTAAAACTTTGATTAAGTGCACCCCAAGTAACCAGAACTCTCAATTAACTAGGATTTATTCTTTAACATTCTACTTTTAAGGGAAAAAGCGTATGATGGGGGTAGGGAATCTCATCTCAGGGATTATTTTTTCAGCTTCTTCCAAGGCCTGCCTGGACTCCACTTTCTTCCTAAAGTCCCTTTCCTTCTTCACTTCCATTTAAAAGCCCTCGTGATGGAAACTGATGTCAGAGGGATGATCCTGAAATGCCTAACGTCAGTTCAAACTTCCTTATTTTACGGACAAGGACCCTGAGACCCAAGGGGGATGAAGTTACCTGCCCCAAGACACACAACTGGTGGCTGCCAGCAGCTAAGTCCCTTAAATGTTAGTCAGATGCTGCGGCTGTGACCCGCCACCATCCTCACAATTAGCCACCTAATCTTTATAGTCCCCCCAGTGACTCACATAAACTGAAAACATGAGGGGGAAATGAGAGGGGCCCCGCACCATTGTTCGAGTAGCCTGACCGTGTTGCCCATCAGGTCCAGAGCATCTGACTTCAGGACAGCAGTTGGACAGTAGCGAACAGAGAGTGCAGTGCTATTTAGCCATCTTTTAGATTTGGTTAGAATCAACAAGAAGTCTATTAAACTTTGAAAGCCTTTAAAAAGAAAAACAAACTTTAAAAGTCTTATAAATTAAATGCCTGGGGTACAGCCCAACCTTGTTGCCTACTGAAGACTTTGGCCTTCTCGGGGCACCCTGTTCCCGCCTCTTCTATGAAGTCTGGTGTCTGTGTCTGAAGGAATCCCCACCCCTGTTTTATCCTCAGAGCTGCCCTTAAGACCAGCCTCGGCACAGGCAATCACTTATGCAGCACAATTGTAGGGTACCAGGAAGACAGTCTCTACCTGCTCTGGCCTCCAATACACACTTTTTCATGAACAGCCTTAAAAGTGTCTGAAATTCCACTCTGAGTCATTGAGTGGGGCCTTTTTGGATTTCAGGTGATCTGGGCCAGTCCTGGCCCTGTATCCCTCAGAAGCATTTCTTTCCTGCTCTTTTCTGCCTCCTGGGGACCGACCCCAAAGCTGCGTTACCTGGGCTTCCTTGCCAGTGCACTTCTGGCTACGTTTGGCTCAGGGCGGGAGGGGAGGCGGGAGGAAGAAGCCAGGTGTCTCTTTTGTTCCCCTACTCCTCTCTAAACCTGGTGACATCTCCACTGTGCCCGTGTCCTCTCTGTGGCTCCAAGTCCCCCCACCATGGTCCTGCACCTGCAGGAAAGCTCCGAGTCAGCACCAATACCCTCTCCTCTCCAGGTATTCTACCAGCTTCCTGCTGTTGTTAATCATGACTTCCCTCACAGAACTGAGTTACCTGGTCCCGACTGGTCCCTGTCCAATACGAGATCCTCATATTAAAATGCAAGGCCCTCAAATACCTCCAACCACAGTGTTCAATGGAGATCAGCTATGGATCATGGGCTTCGCCCAAAGGGCAAAAATTTGACTCGGTCAGCTTTTGCCTAGAGCCCATAGTTAGTCAACCCCAAAAGCCAGTTAAAGCAGGCATCGGAAACCAGAGGTATGTGAATACCTTAAGTGTTTTAATTTACAGTGCATGTGGACATTTCTTCACCGGTTTCTTGAGGTTGGTCAAGGCCTTTCATTTGCCTGTGGGTCTAGTGGTTGGCGTCCCCCATTGTTCTTCTCGCATAACCTTCACATACCCATAAATAAGGCATCTTGGGAGGTTTCTAAAATGGATTTATTGAAGTAAAGAACTTAAAGACACACGTAAAGCATATTTGAGTACAAAATCCTTCTAGGTTTCTGGCTGGCTTTCCAGTATTTTGTTATCTCATCCACACTTACCTCATTCAAGAGCATTTTTTTTTAATGACTCACCTTTGAGTCTGTCACTTCAGTTTGCATGTAAATATCAGTTTGCTTTCTTTTTGAATTTCTATCTCATCAATTTCTGTTCGATTTAATTAAGTTGTGAACTAACAATAACAAACACAACTGGCACAAGCAGGTGTGGGCACAGCACGGCTGCCCCCTTGCAAGGCCTGCAGCTCAGCTGATGGGCGCGGGCTGTCTGGGCTGGCCTGAAAAACGCCTGCTAGCCCAGTGTTCAGAGCATGGCGGGCGTGGTTCAGTAGGTTACCGATGGGATGCAGCGTCTAGGAAGTAGAGGCGACACTCCTGTAATCTCAGGCGCGGCTCCACGGCTGGAGGTGTGCACCCGGCATGGAGAACCAACCACTCAGGCTAATTGGATGGACGGTTGCCTCATGACTGTAGTATCAGTGTGTTCAGGATTCCCAGAGTGGCTTCACTGCCAAAAATTGTATGATTGGCATCCACACGCGGCCTGTGTGCCAAGGTTCCTTCCTCCTAGTCTTTCTCTCTCCTGGGTCACAGCTCGACCCAGGACTAGAGAAGATGGGGGGTGAATGGAGGCTCTGGCCTGAGTGTGAACACTGAGCACTGGACTCTGCCCAGTGGCTAAACAGAGACCACCGAGTGGACCCTAAGTTACCACCACTGGCCGCCCTCCAGGATCCACAGTGGACAAGGGGACAGAGTCTTCCTGCCCAGAGGGGACCGCACAGGCTGAGACACAGGGGATCATTAGGGTCTTGTTCGGAAGACAGACCTCCGGCCTGGCTAGATCCTCTGCTCACTGTGATTTGGGGCGTGTTCCTCCCCTCGTGAGCTGAGGCTGTTTCCGCACCTGCAGAGCAAAGGCGTTAGACCAGGTGTCCCTGAGATTGCCTCCAGCTCCCACACCCAGTCCATCTGTGGGCTCTAGAAAATTATTCCTGCCCTCCGAGTGCATGAAGTCCAGAGCTGTCCATGCAATAACCACGAACTGCCGATAGCTGTGGAGCACTTGAAATGTGGCCGCTCCAAATTGAGGTGCTCACTAAGGTAAAATGCCAGATTTCAAAGATTGAGTACAAAAAACAAACTTCACATGCTTCGTGGTTAATATATCTTGAAACCATCATATATTGGATATCCTGGGTTAAAATACATTGTTAGAGATTAACTTCACCTATTTCTCTTTACTTTTTAATGTGGCTACCAGACAATTGTAAATTGAGTGTGTGGGCTGCAATGCATTTCTCATGGAGAGCCTGGCTGCGGAGAGAAGCCACGTGGAGAGATAAGCCCCCCCCCCAACCCCGGGGGCAGCAGCTGCTGAAGCTCAGAGAGGAAGGAGCTCGGTGGGCTGGAGTCTCCCAGCAAGACCAGACAGGGTGGGCAAGGTGGGCCTGATTCAGGTAACAGAGAAGCGAGAGTGTGAGTCTGTCTGGCCTGGGCTAGGCTCGGGTCGAGAGCAGGAAACACTCATTCTGCAACCAAGAGGCCTGTTTGGCTAACCTTTCTGGAAGTTAAAGCTTTGCAGAGGGGCCAAAGAGGGCTGAATCTCTAAAGGCAGGCCTAGGTCACATGAAGCATTCCTATCCCCAGCCTCCCTCATGGCCCCCTCCTCCTTTGCTCATCTCTTTCTCTCTTTTTTTTTTTTTTTTTTTTGATGCCCTTCATTGAGCATGTTCAACCCAGCTAGGGCTTCAGGATGAGCAGTGGCTCAGGGAGAACTTGGTTCCTTCTTCTTGCCTTGCTCCTCGGTTGAGGCCAGTTCCCTATTCCTCACCCAGGGACTGACACTGTTCAGGAGCACGTGGAATTGCACCTAGAACATAGTGGGTGTCACCACAGCAACTTCTAACACCCTGGGCGAGAACTCCATTTGATGGAGATTTGGAGCCTGGGATTTAAGCCAGGTAGGCAAGCGCCAAAAACCAAGCTGCCCGGGTTGCCACCCCGGTGGCTGGTGGAGTGCCAGGTGCTCAGAGTTCACTGTGTCTCCCCCCACCCCATCCCGGGCTCACGGGGACAGGGCCTGGGAGTGGCCCCATGCGTGCTGCCACCTCACCTTCCCCTTTGATGACCCAAGAAAATCTGGGGCTTCCCGGGTGGCTCAGTGGTAAAGAATAAGCCTGCCAATGCAGGAGATGCTGCTGGAGACTCGGGTTCGATCCCTAGGTCGAGAAGATCCCCTGGAGTAGGAAATGGCAACCCACTCCAGTGTTCTTGCCTGGAGAATCCCATGGACAGAGGAGCCTGGCGGGCTACAGTCCACGGGGTCAAAAAGAGTCAGACTCGACTGAGTGTGCATAGGAAAAGAGTCCAGGCCGTCTCTGGAGGTGGGTGTTCTTCTGTCGCTGCCTGTGACTGCGTCCCACCCCACGTGAGCCTTCCTGAGTGCCTGCTTTTGGCTCAGGTCGGGGGCATGGGACTGCCCACTGCACTGCTCTGCTTACTGGCCATGCTCCACTGCTTGCACCCAGTTCTAGAGCACGGAACTACCCTTGATGATCCAGTCCTGAACAAGAAGGCTGATCTTCAGAGTTAGGGATGGAGAACCTTAACCTGCCTGCTCACTAGACGCACTTGGGGAGTTTTAAACTCTACCCAGGCTTGCCTCCACCCCTGAATCTGATTAATTAGGCTGGAGAACCAGGCGGAAGTATTTTTTCCAAAGCTTTGAAGGGTGAAAACAACTATTTAGGTTTAGGACAAAATTTTATCACTTTGCTACTCCAGGTGTGGTCCTTGAACTTGGAAGCTGATTAGAAAAGCTGGCTCTGATGCCTCCTCCCCGGACTTCTTGGATCAGAATCCACAGTTAATGAATCCCCAGGCGGTCAGAGTAAGAGGCTCTGCTGTTTCTCCCTATGTTAGAATCACCTAGGGGAACTGGGGAAAATAAAAAACCCAGGGCCCTGCTTCCTGAACCTGACTCTTGAAGTCTGGGTAAAGCACAGGAATCCTTGGTCAACCAGCAACCTAGATAATTCTACTTAATTGGAATAATGGATTCAGGACTAGTCTCTCCCAAGCCCTTTCTTCTGCCTGTGATTATTAAAGCAGACCCAAGGAAACTGCAGGCACACCAGGTGAACCATGATTTCAACCCATTGCTGGGCTTCCCCAGTAGCTCAGCTGGTAAAGAATCCGCCTGCAACGCGGGAGACCTGGGTTCCATCCCTGGGTTGGGAAGATCCCCTGGAGAAGGGATAGGCTACCCACTCCACTATTCATAGGCTTCCCTGGTGGCTCAGCTGGCAAAGAATCCGCCTGTGGTGCGGGAGACTTGGGTTTGATCCCTGGGTTGGGAAGATTCCCCTGGAGGAGGGCATGGCAACCCACTCCAGTATTCTTATCTGAAGAATCCCTATGGACAGAGGAGCCTGGAGGGCTACAGTCCATGGGGTCACAAGGAGTTGGAAACAACTGAGCAGCTAAGCACACCACACCTTCAGTGGTTCCCACTGCCATCAAGTTAAGGTCAAATCCTTAGGCTGGCATTGAAGAAGCTCCATAATTTGACCTGCCCATCGCCAAGTTCACACCTAACGTTTTTTTTCTATTCATCCATCACACCAACCAAAATGAAACCAGGTGATACACTGAACACATCTTCTGTGTTCATTTCCTTGTTGCTTTGTTTCGGGGCAGCTCGTTCTCGTGCTTATTCACTGTGTTGTGTCCGACTCTTTGCGACCCCATGGACTGTAGCCTGCCAGGCTCCTCTGTCCATGGGATTTTTCAGGCAAGAATACTGGCATGGGTAGCCATTCCCTTCTCTAGGGGATCTTCCCAACCCAGGGATCAAACCCATGTCTCCTACATCTCCTGCATCGCAGGCAGATTCTTTACCTGCTGAGCCATCAGGGAAGCCATTTTGGGGGAAGTTGTTTTTAATAGACCAGCTGCCTAGCCGCTTCTTTGCCTAAAACTTCAGTTCAGTTCAGTTCAGTCGTTCAGTTGTGTCTGACTCTTTGCGACCCCATGAATCACAGCACGCCAGGCCTCCCTGTCCATCACCAACTCCCGGAGTTCACTCAAACTCACATCCATCGAGTCGGTGATGCCATCCAGCCATCTCATCCTCTGAGGGGGCAGCCTTCTCCTCCTGCCCCCAATCCCTCCCATCATCAGAGTCTTTTCCAATGAGTCAACTCTTCGCATCAGGTGGCCAAAGTATTGGAGTTTCAGCTTCAGCATCACCTTCCAATGAACACCCAAAGTATTGGAGTTTCAGCTTCAGCATCACCTTCCAATGAACACCCAGGACTGATCTCTTTTAGGATGGACTAGTTGGATCTCCTTGCAGTCCAAGGGACTCTCAAGAGTCTTCTCGAACACCACAATTCAAAAGCATCAATTCTTCAGCGCTCAGCTTTCTTCACAGTCCAACTCTCACATCCATACGTGACTATTGGAAAAATCATAGCCTTGACTAGACAGACCTTTGTTGGCAAAGTAATATCTCAGCTTTTTAATATGCTATCTAGTTTGGCCATAACTTTCCTTCCAAGGAGTAAGCATCTTTTAATTTCATGGCTGCAATCACCATTTGCAGTGATTTTGGAGCCCCCAAAAATAAAGTCGGACACTATTTCCACTGTTTCCCCATCTATTTCCCATGAACTGATGGGACCAGATGCCTAAAACTTATCCATCGCTAAATGTTGTCCATCCTTTAAGGCCAGTTTCTCTGACAGCTCAACTTCAGACCAATGTGTCCCTGCTATGAGCTCCTGTTGGGCTAACTTTGTATCTACCACTTCTCTCTTCCTTAACCCTGTTTAGCACTGTAATGATGCATGACCTGGGTCTCATTTGATTTATGGTGGATGATCAGAGTACAACCTTAATGAGGAGGATGTTAATGTGGATACTGATCACACATGTTTATTTATTTACATTTTTATGTAAATTTACTGCTTTCAGACTTTTTGAAAAGAAAATGGTAGTTTTAAAGAATAGAAAGAAAAGAATGAAGTTAAATAGGAGAAAAGGGCAAAAGCAGTTCATTAAGGAGACAAATCTGGAGTCCTTTGAGCTCCATCAGTCACTGGTCCTGAATTAGCAACACCAGGTATCAACCACTGAGCAGCTCCCAGAGCCAGAGATGGGGGTGAGGGGGTGACTCCCCTCAGCCCATCTGTCAGAGGGGTCTCACAGTTCTGAGTGCAAATCAGAGAAGTGGGAGTATAGCAAGAATAAGAACATAGCCTATTTAAAATGCAAATATAGCCAGAAAAGGGGTTTAAGTCAGTACTGGGAGACTTAGGGTTGGCTCCAAGCATGATTCTGGGAGGTCACTGAGCATTTCTGACCTCAGAGTTCTCATCTGGAAAATGGGGAACATTATAGTTACTTCTCAGAATAGCTGGAAAGAGTTTTTGAGGAAATATATATTAACTCATTAGCATGGGGCTCCCCGGTGACTCACATGATAGAGAATCTGCCTGCAGTGCAGGAGACACAGATTCAATCTCTGAGTCAGGAAGAGCCCCTGGAGAAGGGAGTGGCTACCCACTCCAGTATTCTTGCTTGGAGAAGTCCATGGACAGAGGAACCTGGTGAAGCTATAGTCCATGGGGTCACAAAGAGTCGGACATGACCAGCACTTTCACTTTCTACACTCACAGTACTTAACAAATGATACTTATTATCATTTGCACAACTGGGATAACAATATCCACTCCAACACAGGGTCATGAGTATTAAATAAGATGGGACATGTTAGAGTGTCTGTAAAGTTTAAAACCTGTTGCACATCATATATTCACTCACCTAGCAGACAGTTCTGGTCCTGCCCAGGCAAGATGCAGAGTTCCACAGACGGGCCCTCAGAATCCAATAAGGCAGGTAAATTATGTTCACATGCATCGCCAAGAGGCAGAGAGGGAAGGATGATTCCTGCCGAGCGGCAGGGGACTCGTCGCTGGTTCCGCGTGGACCCTGTCACAGGGGCTCCTTTGTGGGTGAGACAGGACTCTGGAGGCAACAAGAGTGGGAGAGCACCAAGGCGATGGGAGAGCTGATGTGAGCAGCGGGACCTGCCCGGTGTGTTGGGGGAACAGAAGGTGACCTAGATTGCTAGGAGGCTGGGGTGGCCTCAGGGACTATAGGCGGGAGACAGGCTCTGCAGCCTGGCTTCTGGGATTCAGTCCTAACTCCGCCATCAACTAGCGGGGTCACCTTGAGTATGCTTCTTAATCTGTCTGTGCTTCAGTATTCTATTATAAAATGAGGCTAAAGTAGTATCTACCCCAGGAGCTTGTTGTGAGGATTAAATGAGATATTATATGTGGAGCCCGTGGAGCATTCAGGGCACAAACTAAGAGCTCAGAGAGGGCTCACTGTGGTTATTACAGATGAATAGCAGTGAGAAAAAGAAAAGCCCAGGAAGAGGGTGGCGGCAATGTGAATGCCAGGTTGAGGAATTGTCCTCCATGCCATGGGTGAAGTACTAATACTAAGTACTTAGCACTAAGTACCGCTCACTCATTGAAGATGACTGAGCAAGAAAAAAATACGATCCTGGTTTTTCTCCAGCCAGCAATGTTCAGAGTAGACTACTGCAGGGAGAGTGAGGACCCTGCTGCCCACCCTGCCCTGGAGTGACCAGGGGTTCTCTGGCCTCTGACAACCCCTGGCCAAGATGGGCCAGGCATGGCCAGGGCGGCAGCAGGGGTCTGGAGAAGGAGCCGGAGCCTTTCAGGTGCCTCCCGCCAGGGCCAGAGTCACTGCCCCCCGGCAAAGCTGGCCGGGGAGGGAGAGGTCTCTATGATGGCAGACACTCCTAAGGGGCCCCAGAGTCTCTCCGTGCCCCCATTTCTCACAATGAGCCCCAAGTCCAGTTGTGCATGGTCAACACTCAGCTTCCCCTGAGGAGATCTTGAACTCTGTTAATCCTCACAATAACCTTAGGGGGTAGGTGTTATTATTCTCCCCACTTGACAGATGAGAAAACTGAGGCACAAAGTGGCTAAGTCTCTTAGAGTCACAGCGATTAGACTGCAGGGCAGGAATCCTAACCCTGATCCAGAGGCTGCGTTTTTACATCTTCTGTCCTTGTCGGTTCACGTTGGTTCAGGAAGTTCAACTTGCGTCTGACATTCACCAGGACAAACCTCTTTGGTGGGGAACATCTCACTGGGGGAGGGGTGGGTAATGCACCCCCTCGGGCTTACCTCACAAGGTTAAATGTACCTGGTGGGAAACTGGGGCCCTCCTCTCCCCGCCTCTCTGTCTCTTTTCCCCAGCGCACTCCCAGCTCTCCTTCAAGACTGCTGTCAGCAGAGCCTGTGAACTAGACTGCAGCCCCTTCCACTATGTCATCTTGCCTTTTCTTCCCCATAAGGCCCAGGAAAGGCCCAGACACACGTAGGTCCTTGAGTTCAGCTGAGTTGATTTGAATGAACTCATTCATTCTAAGATGGAAATTGCTGGTAAGATTGTAAAGACACCCAGATACGGGCATTTTAATGGGTTTCTCCAGAGACTCAGCGGTAAAGAATTCACCTGCAATGCAATCCCTGGGTGGGTAAGATCCCCTGGGGAAAGGAAATTGCAACCCACTCCAGTATTCTTGCCTGGAAAATCTCAATCCATGGGGTCCCAAAAGACTCTGACACGACTAAGCAACAGCAAGAAAGCCCAGGTTTGTCTTGCCCCAGGGGAACCTGGCTGTGGAATTATGGGCATCAGCCGGCCACGGAGACTTAGAGGGAAAAGAAGTGACGGTGACAGAGGCCCTCCCTGACTCCCAGATACCATACCCCGCACAAGCAGCCCCCTCTTCTGCCCATGCTGCCAGATGCTGCAGACTGTAGACTTTCCAGGTCCTGGAAGCCCATCTTGACCATGCTGTATCGGAGTCTGTGTAAGAATGAGCCTTGAGGCCTGAGGCTGCGGATAGAGTTTGGGGGACCAAGCAATTCACCCGACCATGGTTCATGGCCTACTGTGGAGTCAGCCCAGAGGGCACAGGAGCAGTGAGGGAAGGCTGGCCGGGACCCCAAGAGCCACCACTTGTGGGCGTTACCCCAAAGCTGAAGCTAGAACAGCTCCTAATTTGACCAATGAAATAAAAGATACAGTGACGTGAAACACAGGCACACGCCCACTCGAGGCATTGTGAGGGTCGTTAAAGACCCAGCGTGAGGAGGGGTGGCCGCTGTGACAGGACTTCGTGCGCTGTTCGCCCCTGAGCTCTGCTACCGGCTGCCAGCCCCTCCCTTTGCCTTCAGAAGCCGGGCCTGTCCCCAGCACCATTCACGCCCCTCCTTAGCTGCCCAGGCCCCCCTGTTTGCATTCTCAGTGCCACACTAAAGCACACTGGGGCATACACCCAGGGGTAAGAAGCAAGGAACCTGGACGCAGAGGAGGCTTCATACTCACAGAAGTTTCTGGAGTGCTCAGGTGTAGCGACCTTGCAGAGCAGAGACATGACTTTGCCAACAAAGGTCCATGTAGTCAGAGCTATGGGTTCTCCAGTAGTCATGTGTGGATGTGAGAGTTGGACCATGAAGAAAGCTGAGCACTGACGAGTTGATGCTTTTGAACTGTGGTGTTGGAGAAGACTCTTGAGAGTCCCTTGGACTGCAAGGAGACCCAACCAGTCCATCCTAAAGGAGATCAGTCCTGAATATTCTTTGGAAGGACTTGATGCTGAGGCTGAAATTTCAATACTTTGGCCACGTGATGTGAAGAACTGACTCATTGGAAAAGACCATCAGGTTGGGAAAGATTGAAGTCTGGAGGAAAAGGGGACGACAGAGGATGAGGTGGTTGGGTGGCATCACCAACTCAGTGGACATACATGAGTTTGAGTGAACTCCAGGAGCTGGCGACGGACAGGGAGGCCTGGCATGCTGCAATCCATGGGGTCGCAAAGAGCTGGACACGACTGAGCGACTGCAGTGAACTGAGACCTTGCACAGGCTCTTGGCAGGAAGCGAGGGAGGGGAGAGGTTTTTGCTGCGACAATCCTAGCAGTCAGCCTAGCTGTGTCTGAGTGCCACGACTCCCCATTCACCATGTGAGACTAGAGCACAGCAGCTCCCTCACCCCAGGATGAGGCCTTCATTTCTTCAGGGACAAGCTAAGAGGGAAAACGAGCTCCTCAGAGGGGATGCCGAAATAAGGCTCTTTATAGTCTTGTCATCAAAAGGGACAGTGGGGTTTCCTTTCACTGGCACGGTTTACAGTCAGGGGGACTTCTTCAAGTTCATCTTTTCCAAGGCTCTGAAATGTATTTTGCTGCTAGACTGGATGGTAAAGCCCCATTACAACAAATTCTATTACAGAGAAGCATTCTGTTATAGTAGAGAGATTTCCGTGTCCTGGCGAACAGCCTGCAGAGACGGGGCCCTCTTGATGGGTGGGAGGCAGTGTTCTTATTACAGGCTCCTCTCTTCTGCTTTCTGATGCCAGTGGAGAAGTAAAGTTCTCTGGGTCTGGTTCTCTGAGGAGGGGCGGGGCAGGTAGAACGCAAGGGGTTGGGGAAAGCTTATCCCAGACCAAGAGGTACTTACAGACTTTTTGTTGTTTGGCCGCAACAACAGACCCTCAGGATATTAGTTCTGGAGAGAAGCTTGGAAAGCAATCATTTGGAGCACTGTTTTCAGATCATAAGTGGCAGCTTATTATGGGTCATTTGATCAGTCTAGTGGGTCATAATACATCAGCTTAAATATATATGTATATAATAGATTAGAAAATGTTAATGTGCATCATACATAAAGTAAATATTGCTCGATCAAACATTTTTTTCAGTTTTACATATACACAGATTTAGATCCTGGTCATGGAAAACAAAATATTATCATCGGTTATAGTTGAAAAAAGTTAAAGAAACAGTTGTTTTGTCCACAAATACCTACCTTTTTTTTTTTTTTTCAAGAAAATTGAGTTTCAGGGAAAGAAAGCCACTTGTCCACGATCATCCAGCTCCTGAAATTTGAATCCAGAACATATGGCCTGATTTCTAGGCCAGGCCTAATCCTCCACAGTTTCATGTATCAAATCATTTTTGTCAGGGGCAGTCAGAAGCAACCTGCACTAGTACCTGGGCAAGTCACTTAATCCTCTGAGCCTCAGTTTTCTCATCTATAAAATGGGTCCATACCCACCCAGCAGGTGAGGAGAGTGAGGTTGCATAAAACCCATGCCTAGCCCATGGAAGGGACACAGAGTATGCTGTTTGCCTATATTTTGTCTTTTTTCCACATGTCTGGTCATGGTACTCAACTCCCCTAATTAATACCTCTCCACAAGCAAACAGCCCAGAAGGAAGGTGAAGAGCTGAGACTCTGCACCCATCTCCTTTCTTAAGCCAGATTCTAGCATTTCTTTGAGCTTGCTGCTCCTCTGCTTAGGGCCTGAGTGACAGCTCCTTCCATCTTGGGTCCCTATAGATAATGAACATGATTGCTAGGAATGTAGATGGGTTGAGAAAATTCCAACCTAACAATCTGATCATACTCAGAGGCCATTGTGAAAGATTTTTACCTGTAGTCTCACTTGCAGAGAATAATGGTGGGTCAGACCCCACCTCTTACCCCAACTGTCTCACTCTCTGTTGACCTGTTAAAAGGCTCAGTGTGTTGGAATCTTCTCCAAGCAGGTGAAGGCAAGGGGATTTGCCAAGGGGATGGCAAATAATTATATAGAAAACAAATGCCTTGTGGAGACTGTTTTCATTTCAACTCACTCAGAATGCCTCAGAGCCCAAACCATTGTGATGCTCAAAGGGTGAAGGACCAGTTTTCTTCTCTAGTATATAGACCAGTGGTCACATTTAAAAAAAAAAAAAGAAGAAATAGATGACATTAATCTTGGTGACATATTTTATTTAACTCAGTGTATTCAAAATATTATCATTCAACATGTAATTCATATGAAAATTATTTATTATTTCTTCTCTATTTTACTCTGTTTTTGTACTAAGTCTTCAAAATCTGGTGTATATTTTACACCCACAGTTCATCTTCATTTGACTCACTGAATTTCCAGGGCTCAGTAGCCACATGTGGCTGGTAGCTTCCACGTAGGACAGTTCAGGCAGAGAGTCTTTTGCACACATGTCTGCATGCATGCGTGCTAAGTCCCTTCAGTCATGTCCGACTCTTTGCGACCCCAGGGACTATAGCCCTCCAAGCTCCTCTGTCCATGGGATTCTCCAGGCAAGAATACTGGAGTGGGTTACCATGCCCTCCTCCAGGGGATCGTCCCAACCCAGGGATCAAACCAGCATCTCTTATGTCTGCTGCTCATTCAAGGGCCACTTCTTCTAAGGTGGTTTCAGTCCTTCAAGCCCCACCCAGCAGGTTTGACCCCTCCTTTTTATTTATTTGTTTGTTTTTGGCTGTGCTGGGTCTTTGTTGCTGCACACAGGCTTTCTCTAGTTGCCACGAATGGGGGCTACTCTTCTTTGCAGTGTGTAGGCTTCTCTTTGCGAAGGCGTCTCTTGTTGTGGAGCACAGGCTCTAGAGGGCGGGCTTCCGTAGTTGCGGCTTGTAGGCTGAGCAGTTGTGGCACACGAGCTCAAGAGCGCAGGCCCAGTGGTTGTGGTGCCCGGGCTTAGTTGCACCGCAGCATGTGGGATCTTTCAGGACCAGGAATTGAACCTGTGTCCCTGCATTGGCAGGCAGATCCTTAACCACTGGACCACCAGGGAAGTCCATTGACTCCCTCCTTTCTGCTGCCCCACTATTACTGTTACACATCTTTATCCTCAAATATTACCCTTGAGAGCGTGTTTATCTGTACATGAGGCTGCCTGGTCCTCTCAGCTGTGGCTCCTCCAGGGACAGATGGACATCTGCTTGGGATCTGGCTCCCAGGAGAAGACTACAGTAATGCTGTTGAGAGGCTAAACAGAGGATGAGTGCCTTAAAGAATGCACAGATTCCAAATAGGGGAAGAGGCGGGAAGGAACTCATGAGCGTGCCCAGGCTCCCAGGAGTGGCAGAGGCAAAGAGGATGGTGGGGGGAACGTGGGCTCTGAGGTTGCTCTGGCCTCATGGATTCTGTAGGTGTGTGTGCAACCAAGACAGGGACCGGCAGAGCCCACATCCACTTGCGTGTCAGGACAGCTTGGTTCATGTCCCATGGTGCCGCGTCAGCCACAGCCTGATGTCACACCTCCAACGTACGTCCAAGTGTGCTCATGTGTGGAGACTGCTGCAGAGCTTCGAGGGATGGTGCAGAGGCCGTTCCTCCCCTTCCAGACGCAGAAGCTGAGGCCCGCAAGCATAAATGACTTGCCAAGGCCAGGAAGGGATAGAGTGAGGAGTGGGAGGAGACCTTGGATTATAACTTTCAAGCCCTTGCTCCTTCCTTTCATCTCTGTTAATCTGAGCTCTGTTGGTGGCTCCCTTCACTTCCTCGTGCACGTCAGTACCTGAAGTGTATGGACTGTCACTGGGGTCTATCGAAGGCTGTAAAGAGGCATCCTCCGTGGAGGGATGAGGTGAATCCCCAGCTGCTCATTTACTGGCAGCACTGACGACTTAAGGGACACTCAGGCACCTGAGAGTGACACATCTGTGCCTAGGACTACCTGCTGGACGCAGGGCAGGGGTCCCAGAGGTGCCTGAATCGTTTAGGCTGACAGCACGCTGACCCAGAAGCTCTTGTGCTCCACAGAGGGCTGATCTGATCCGGGGCTATCACCTTGTAGCCAGTGGAGACACAGGTGTCACCTCCACACCATGTGCTTCCAGAGAAACCACTGGAATGGCGTGGGCCCTGCACCTGTGTGGTGACAGCTCCCTGTTTTGGGAGGATAGCTTCATGGTGCTGCGGACCACAGCTTTGATGGTCCTACAGGTGGAAGAAAGATGAGGGAAGAGCTTGCCTGGGCCCCACAACTGCTGGGCACTCTCTGCTGCCCACAGACCAGACTTTCTTGCCAGCAGAGGTTCCTTTGCTCCGTCTCCTTGGAAGCAGAACCACAGACCCCAGGCAGAAGTCCTAGGGGCTGCATTGTGACCCACAAGATGGAACCACTTGGTACCGTGAGAGCCCAGTGGTATCACTGGCCGATCAGACAGGCTCAAGTGTACCACCTCCTCCCAGAGCGAGTGCATTCCATCAGGCCTGTGGGCCCTGAGAGTCTGGTCCAGGGTGGGCCACCTGCCATCTCCTTGGGCCACTGTGGTTCAGTAAGGTCCATCCAGCATCATCCACCCTACAGCGTGAGGTGTTGAGGAGAAGCTGAAGTAGTCACGGAGTGAAAACGTTAGGAAATGGGGTGACAGGCACCCCCCGATCCCACTACAGTGGGGCTCATCTCCTCCAAGGACACATTTATTCTGAACCTTGTAGAGTTGTTCCCCAAGATGCTTTGAACCTCCAAGATGGGATAATGGGCACGTTCCTTTTCAGAATGGGTAAAAGGTAAAGCTTTTAGAAGCTGGTTGGAAATGTTTTCTTCCATTCCTTCACTTCACAAATACCAGTGCCTATCAATGTACAAGAGACTCTGTGCTGGACACCATGGAACCCCCACAACATGGAACCCACAACAGGTGATGAGTCTTGACTTATATGTGATGAACTTAGAGAGCCCTTGGCATGTTGGCTTTCAGCCACCCTTCACATCCTGACACAGTGTGACCCCCAACAGGGCAGATAATCTACTCAGGTATCAGCTTCCCCACCTATAAAATTGGAATAACTGACCTATAAGTTCATTCCAGCTCTAAAAATTTAATTCCCCTAGCAATTCCACTCCTGAGAATAGACCCAAAAGAACTGAAAACAGATTCAAATAAATGCTTGTTGACTGAACACTCATTTCATATTGTGCTATTCACAGTAGCCAAAAAGTTGAAACAGTGCAAAAATCCATCAAAAATTAAATGAATAAACAAATTGCACTATATCCATACAATAGAATATCATTCAGCCATCAAAAGGAAGGAATTGCTAGTACATACTACAAGTCAGGCAAACTGTGGACACATTATGCCAAGTAAAAGAAGCCAGACACAACAGGTCACATATGAGTCTAGTTATATGAAATATTCAGAATGAGTAAATCCATAGAGATAGAAGCAGATTGGTGGTTGCCAGGAGCTGGCAGGGGCGGGGAGGCAGGGCTTAATCGCAAAATGGTTATGAGGTTTCCTTTTAGGATGAGGAGTGGGTTTTAGAAATAGATGGAGGTGGTAGTTGCATAATATTGTGAATGAACTACATGCCGCTGAATGTTTACTTTAAATGGTTAATTTCTGTTATATGACTTTTAACTCAATTAAAAACAAAAACCCCTCTATAATTCCTAATATCCATAGCAAGGACAGCCTATCTCTTATGTCATACTCCCTGGGTATAAACTAGGGTCCCCGTGGAAGTAATAAGCAATAGTATTTCTCCGATTCTTTCTGCCGCTCTGGGTTTCTTGCAGCTGAGCTTTCAGCGGGTCTGGGTCTGTGCTCACCACAGCCGTCTGCATGCCCTGGAGGGTTGCATGACTGCTCCTGTGTACACCTGCCGACTCACTGTCCCCGCCCTGGGGTCTGTTGTGCTATCCTGCATGACTGGCCTGTGCCGCCTGTGGAGTGTGGGCCAAGGGACAGACCCAAGCTGGAGGGGGTCCTGCCTACCCCGAGGGCACCCTGCTAGGGGTCCCACTAGGCTCTCTGAAGAGTTGGAAAGACCCATGTTCCTGCCTTTGTGCAGGCACTTGTGACATAGGCCCCCATGGGTCTTCATTCTCATCTCAGAGATGCTAGAGACACAGACCCTGTAGAATGTACTCTCTTTTTAGAACTCCTTTCTTAGTGCAAAACCTGGTACTTTGTAGGTGCTCAATAATTATTTGTTAAGTGAATGAATGAACAGATGAAAGAAGGGATATTGGAATCTTGGGAGATGAGCCAGAGGGCCATCTTAGCGACAAAATCTAGCTGCACCCAAATCTCCCATCATCTCCAAGCCTGAAGGAACCATTTGAGGGTCCAGCTTGTGGCCTTCAGCTCCGTCCACCTTAGGAAGAGTCACGTTTGGTGGGCAGCTGCAAACCACAGATGCTTGGCTGCCGGGTGCCCAGGCCCTCCCAGATGGGACCTGGCACACTCTGACTCTGGGTGGATCAACTTGGGTGGATCAGCTTCAGTTCAAGCTGGATCTGCTGTGGGAGCTGGAGAAGGTCAGGGATGGAAAGTATCTTGTGGTGAGTCTGCCAAGCCTCTCCCATGGACACCCCGGGGGAGGTAGCAGGGCATCAGGTAGGGCCTGAGTGCTGGTCCTGCCTGCTGGGAGTGGCAATGGTAAGGCCCAACTCCATCAGGGAGGATGGCGGACGCAGTGTGACCCAGGGCCTGAGTGCTCACAGGTGCTCAGTAAATGGGGTCAGTGTTGTCACAGTCAGTTCTTGTACCTTCAGCTGCTCATCAGCCACCACCTTCACACAGGCCTTTGATGCTGACACAGCTGAACTCCCTGGCATCCTGTACATACGCCCTGACTGTACTTTCTCACCCCCCTTCTCTGCTTGTTCATTCATTCATTCAATGACTTGTCTCAAGCAGCTGCTTCATGCCAGGCCCCATGCCAGGCTTGGGTTCGCTAGGTCTATGGGTGTGCCCCCATGTCCTTCCTCATCCCCCAGTTTGGGGTGTTTATCGCAGGGACCCTTGGTAGAGGTAGGAGGCCTGGGGTGGATTAGGGGCTGCCATATCAGAGTCACAAGTAGGCTGTTTTCAAGTGCCACCCACCTCCTTCTCCTAATTGTCACCCCCGCTGAGAGAGGGGTATCGGGAACAGATTCCCTGTGCTAAAATGCTCTTGGGCACAGGTCCAGAAGGGCTCTGGGATGCTTCAAAGCACTTGGGAACTTTTTCAACTTTTAACTTTGGATTTGTGTGCGCCCTGCTCAGCTGTGGGAGGATGACGCTCTGCAGGTGGGCAGCCCTGATGGTTACCCGGTTAATTCAGCCATACTAAATAGTTCAGGGCCGAAACATTTACCTCCAGGTGGGCCTCAAGTGTGACCATCTACTTTGTCTCAACTGACTGGATAATTATCAGTTTCTCCTTTAATTCTGAGTTTTGGGAACACAGCCTTCAGCAGTGGGTCCCCGATGAGCAGGACACAGACCTCAGGAAGTCCTGGAGGGCCAAGGACTTGCACCCACCAACTCCCTGATTCTTCGCAGGAGTGTTCATGTGTCCAGCAGTTCCTCCTCACTCAGAGGGGCTGGGTGCTCGAATCCCAGAGAACAGAGGGAGAATTCTTCAAACATTTGTTCTGGAACAAAATTTTTCAAAGTAGCTGCCAGCATGCATCCACAGACTGTCTCTTTTTTTTTTTTTTCTTTCCAATATTTGTTTTCAACTAGTCAAATTAATTCAAGGGGGAGATTTTAATTAAGTACTAACCTGGCTTTAAACACTCAAGGTATATTTGACAACTTGTGACTAAGAGACCAGCTAACCTCCTTTCTAGTAAAGGCAATGGGGGAAGTATGGGGGAAATGTATAAATATTGTTAAGTGAAAAAAAGCAGATTGCAGTATATACAGTTTATAGTGTATATTCCCATTTTTAAAACACCTGTATGTGTAAGAAACATAGATATCACAAGGTGTGAATGGGGCAGACCCCAAATAGCCAGACAGTGACTTTTATTTTCTTCCTTTCCTTCTATGTTTTCTAATATTGTTAGGAATGAGCCTTTATAAATAAGAAAAAAAACAAAAGAGGAGGAAATTTTCTTCACTTTTTCCCCTATATAATATATACATAAGTTTCTTTCCATTCTGTTCTCATTGCCTTTGCTAGGAAGGACCTTGGGTGCTCTCTTGGTTAGAGGCAATCAGACACACACACACACACACACACACGTAGGCTGCTAAGGAGAGGTACTTAGCCAGGTTAGTATTTCGTTGAAGCTTCCTCCTCAGTTTAGAATCAAGGTAAAGAATCTGCCTGCAATGCAGGTGACCCAGGCTCATCCCTAGGTCAGGAAGATCCCCTGGAGAAGTAAACAGCAACCCACCCCGGTATTCTTGCCTGGGAAATTCCATGGATAGTGGAGCCTGGCAGGCTATACAGCTCTTGGGGTCATAAAGAGTTGGACACGACTAAGCAACAGTTTCAGTTTTTCCTCCTTGATTTATTTAGACTAATGGAAAAAGTGAGTGTGGTCAGGGCTGGAGGGTGGGGACAAGGAGGTTGTAGAGACCCTGTGCCCCTCGGCTCCTGTGGGTCCTCAGCGGAGCGGTGCATTATGGGAGCCCTGGCTCTGACCTGCAGGTCCAGGGGGTGCCCCGTGGAGCCATCACATTGTACGAGTCGCCATCCCAAGAGCTCAGTGGATCCGTGAGGACGCAAGTCCATCAACAGCTTGAACTAGGCTCCTGCCAAGCCCAGAGCCCTCACCTGCCCCTGGGGTTCTTTTGTCTGCTCCACTTGGGAAATCAGCCACTTGAACAACCAGTATTTCCTGAACCTCAGCCATGCTCTCAGTGCCCAAGCGGTGCTTAGAAAGCAGGGAGCATCTGGGGTTAGTGTCCCGGATAGAGAAAAACTGCCGGTGGCCCATCCCCAGGGGAAATGCCCACCTGCACCTGCCTCTCTCTGCTTTTCTTTCCCAGGCCCCTACCACATCGAACTCTATGGCTGAGTGCAGGGAAACCGCTACCAGATTGTTAATTCCTTCATTCACTCTCAGAACTTCAGTCTTCTCATAAGGAAATTAGGACATGTATACATCACAGAATTGTGAAAATTAAATCAGGTCATGGGAGTAGATGACCTCCACAAAGTACTGTGACACAGAAGCAGCCCACTCAGGGGTGTCCTGACCCCTCGGCCCTCTGGAGGACCACGCATTTGCTTTCCATTCCTGTAGCAGCAGGCCCAGGGACTGCCAGTGGCATAGAAGGGGCTCAGTGGGCATCTGCTGGATTTGCCTGAACCTGCCCTGGGGAGGAAGGAGGAGAGGACAGAGAGCAGTTCCTCCCTTCGCACCGAGTTCTAGTGCCAGGCGCTGTCTTAAGTACATGTAGATGGATTATGTGTTCAGTCTGCCGAGGACAGCTGGGGTCCCATGTTTCCGATTTCTGCAGGTGCTGGGGGATTAGCCAGCCCAGCAGGTGGGGCCGCTCTAGGCAACTCCATTCAACCTGAACACTCTCCCATTCAGATGCAGGGAGGAGAAAACCGACACTGGGGGGAAAAAAGCCCAAGGGATTTATCCACCCCTCCTCCAGAAGAACTGGAAGCAGGCCTGGGATTCTCACTCTCCCAGAAGCTACAGGTGAAGCCCCTAGATCCCATCCTGGGAGTGGGGAACTGGGGGTGTAGAAAAATCAACTCAGAACTGCACGATGCTCACTGATCCTGGCCAAGCCCACAGTAGAGGACGGAAGGTTGCTACTGGGCTTCCTGGAACCCCAGGCCCGAGGTTCAAGCTCGTGCCTGCTCCCCTTGGGCTGGCTATTGCCACTTGGACCTTGCTCTGTCTTCTTGTCCAGGCACCAAGCTAGAAGCCCCTCCACAGTGCCAGACAAGAATGCAAGGCGCTGCAGCTAAAACTGGAGGGTCCCTTTTATGCCCCTTGTCACTCAAAGAACCAGGTGGGCATTGGAGCGGGAACAGGTAGGTAGAATGACTAGGTAGAAAGCAAGAGTCTGGACGTTTTGTGAGCTGGGTACTGATGTAAACCATGGCGGCACTCACACTGACGAGGCTCAGACATGTGTTTCTTCGTGATGGTGCCTGTAGCACTGTGGGTGGGAGAAGCAATGCCTGAGATAAAGTGCAGAGACTTGAATGCTGGAACACTGCAAAACAACTCTTTTCTCTCCTCCCTCTTCCCTCTGCACTCTGAGAGATGACCTATTTTGATGCTGGCAAAAATGTGAGTTTAATTAACTAGCGGGGTCTAAGGGTCAAGGAAAAT
This sequence comes from Bos taurus, assembly GCF_002263795.3. Classification (NCBI taxonomy): domain Eukaryota; kingdom Metazoa; phylum Chordata; class Mammalia; order Artiodactyla; family Bovidae; genus Bos; species Bos taurus. The sequence goes on along the minus strand of NC_037351.1, from coordinate 47,738,147 downwards.
TTGAGAATAAAAAAAAAAAACAGGGGGCCAGTATGTTAATAACTATGTGACTCACCACAAAAACCTCATCGAATGGGAAGGACTTGAAACAGCAGGAGACTGGGGTCTCAATTCCTTTGACAAGCTGATGTCCTTGACGGTACCATTTCCCAACTCTACTTCCCAGGCTGCAGAGCTCTGAGGCCCTCCTGCTAAGAGATGCTTTGATTCTGTTTTCTGCATTGAGCCAGGGGAACATCCTTAAGGGCAGGCTCTCCATTTCCTCTTCATTGTATTACTGGGAGGTTTGGGGGACTGGGAGAATCGGGTCGCTGTGTCGCAGATCAAGTTCTGTCTTTACTTGACCTCAGGGTCTCATGCAAACCATCCTCTTTATACAAGGGTGGGTGCTTATCCACTCAGGGTGCAGGGGTGTTCTAAGCCCCTGTGCTCTCTTGGGTGGCTCTCTGGACGCCCCCTGGTACTCATCCTTTCATTTGACAGGCACTCGCTGAGCTGGCCCACTCCTGGAGGGCTAGAGGGCCACCAAGATAGGGACCATCCTTGTCCCTGAGAGCCCACATTCCAGGGGCAGTGACACCAGGCTGCTCACTGCAGACTGAACTAGGGTCCTAAGATGCAGGGGCCAGGCCTTCATCTCTGGAGCTCACATTTCCCTTGGCAACTGCAGGAAATGAATTCAAGCGAAGGGAAAGAAGGGAACTGCTAGCAGAGGAGATGGAACACGATCCAAGGACAAGGTGCCGAGCAGAGCAGGAGGCCGGGCCAGAGCTGAGCCACCCACGCCAGCAGCAGGATGGCCGAGCCGGGCTCTTAAAGACAGTTGGGTGGGGAAGCAGGGGCGGAGACCAGCTGGCCAGCCGCAGCCAGACTTAGCCCTGCGAACAGGGAATTGCAAGGTCTCTTTGGGTGGGGAACAGGGAGGAGAGGCCTTCTCCCTGCTCAGGTCCAGGGCTTGTTTGAATTCTCTGGCCCAGAAGAGCAGCCCGCTGGGAGCCTGTCTGTTCCTGCCTGCAGCTCTGCGCCTGTCCCAGCCCCAGGGACTCTTCTGTTCCCATTGTTTCCGGCACCCCACACCCCAGCCCAGGAATAAAGATAAACACCCCTTGCCCATCGCCCCGCCTGCCCGCCCGCCCTCCCCGCCCTGGTGACTCAGGCTGGTGGCCTGGTGGCAGAGGCCCTGATCGGCCTGGCTCTGCTGAGCTGCCTACATCTGCTGCTGATTTCCTTCTCTGAAGTAGTAGTCCTTTATGTCTCTTCGACCTAAATTAGGGTTGTTTTTTTCTTCCCCCCTTAGGGTGGGTTTTTTTTTTCCCCCTGGATTAAAAAAAGTGGTACCTTTCTCCCCCTGTGGTGTACACATTATTATAGTGTCTGTTCACTTTAGAGGGGACAAGAAAGAGCGTGAACTTGGACAAGTCCAGTTTAATTGTGATGTACGGCTGCCCGAGGTCTCCTGTCCACTCTGGCCGATTCTGAGCCAAACCAGTTTTCCATGGCCAGACGGGGCCCGGTTTCCACAGCGTTTCCTGTCAGGAAGTTCCCCCGCCCACTGTGCGCTGTTAAATGGATCCTTTTCATTCCTTTTCCTCTTATAAACTTCCCTTTCAGGTCATCCTGAAGGGAGAGTGAGGATGTGGCCGGCAGGGGGAAGGGAACCCCATGCACCATTTGCCAAAGGGAGGAGGCCGGCAGGACCTGGCCGGGGTCACACACCTGGGGTCCCAGCCCCAGGGCGAACCGTAGGATGACCAACTCCTCTGCAGAAGGGGCTCTGCCTCAGCTCCCAAACGAGGCAGTTAGGGGCCCCCCCGTCCACCCTTCTCCCCCAAGAGAAGGTGGATGCTGGTGAAGTGGGATTTGAGGAGTAATGGGAAGAGTACCCCATCCTAAAAATACCTCCCTCCTTCTCCCATCCTAAAAATACCTCTGCCACAAACTTCCCACGGAGAGTGAAATTCTACCTTTCCCATTTAGGTCTTTGCTTGTTTGCTTGTTGCAAGCGCCTTGAGTAGGCACTAATAAGGCCTGGCCAGCTCACCCCCTGCCTCCATGAATCAAGTGTGGGAAGCTGGCGGCCCGCCTTCAGGAGCGGAACGTGGGAAGGCTGGGCATCCCTGGGGAAAGGTGAGCTGAAGTTGGGCGCCTAAGGCAAACCTGGTCAACAGGAGTGATTGTCCAGGGACTGGCTGGGGAGGCGGGGGAGGTAACTTTTCCTTCCTTGTCCTGTAAGCTGCATGTATCAGCTCACATTTAATCCTTGGATCCATTTTGTAACGTAAGTACCTTTCCCCTGTTTGGGGTATTCCTACCCATTTTACAGATGAAAAGTGTTAGTCACTCAGTTGTGTCCAACTCTTTGTGACCCCATAGACTATAGCCTGCCAGGCTCTTCTGTCCCTGGAATTCTCCAGGCAAGAATACTGGAGTGGGTTGCCATATGAGGAACTTGAAATTCACAGAGGCAAAGTGTCACATGATCCCACACAGGTGAGACTAGAGATGGTGACTGATTCCAGAGATCAAATGCCTTCCTCACACCTCAGGCCGTCTCCAAGGGGCATCCATGGTTCACTCATTCATTCATTATAAAACTTATATAACATGAAATTCACCATTTAAGGGCATTATTCAGGTGCATCAAGTACATAGATTGTGTGCAGCAGTTGTGGTCATCTCCAGAACCTCTTTTTATCATCCCAAATTGCAACTCCATAACCATTAAACAATAGTTCCTTATTCTCCACCCCTCAGCCCCTGGCAGCCACCACTTTGCTTTCAGTCTCTGTGGATTTGTCAATTTCGAGTATGTCATACAGACAAAATCATACAATGTTTGCCTTTCTGTGACTGACTTATTTCACTTAACACAATATTTTCAAGGCTCATTCATGATGAAGCATGTTTCAAAGCGTCATTCCTTTTTATGGTTTTTGTGTGGATATACTTATCCAGTCACCTGTTGATGCATTTGGGGTGGTTTCCACCTCTTGCTGCTGCGAAGTCGCTTCGGTCATGTCCGACTCTATGTGACCCCATAGGCGGCAGCCCACCAGGCTCCCCCATCCCTGGGATTCTCCAGGCAAGAATACTGGAGTGGGTTGCCATTTCCTTCTCCATTCCACCTCTTGGCTATTGTGAATAATGCTACTATGAACATGGATGTAAAAATCTCTCTCAGAGTCCTTGTTTTCAATTCTTTTGGGTAAATACCCGGAAGTGGGATTGTTGATCATATGGCAATTCTACGTTTAATTTTTTGAGGAATCACCATACTGTTTTCCATAGCAGCTGCAACATTTTGCATTCCAATCAGCAATACACAGCATTCCAATTTCTGTACATTCTCACCAGCACCTTTTGGTTTCTTGACAGTAGCCAGCCAAATGAGTGTGAGGTAGTATCTCATTATGATTTTGACTTGAATTTCCCTAATGATTAGTGATACTGATCACCTTTTCGTGTGCTTATTGTTCATTTGAATATCTTTGGAGAACTGTCTAGTCAAGTCTTTGGCTCATTTTTGAGTGGGGTTGTTGTGGGGTTTTTTGTTTTATTTTGGTGGCGTTGAGTCATCCATGCATCTTTACTCTGAATTACAGATAATCAGGAATTTTTTCAGAGACTCTTAGGTCATCATTTATGTTCATAACAAGGACCTGGGTTAGCTGCAGTGGCTTTCTGAATCAGCTAAGCAGGATGTATAGTGCTTTTGTGTAAAGTGTGTTTTATTGCATTTGCGATATCTTAGAATCCATAGTTCTCATGAAATTTTCATTCATTTATCATGCTTGTACATTGTGATGTACCAGACACTGTGCTGAAGGCATTAAAGGAGAATGACGTGGTCCCTGCCCTTAAGGAGCTGCTGGGAAGAAGCAGTTGCAATCAAAATGGCATGTGCTCATTTTCTGAACCAGAAATCTTGGTGTATACTCTAATGGGAATTTTTGGTGCACCAGGCTGGGCTATGAGACATGCTGGGAAAGGGGATAATGCAGGCTCAGAAGGAAGCTAAGGAAAGATTCAGCACAGAAACATCAGGAAAGATGGGGGGGGCGGTCCCTGGTATCTATCTTCTTATCCAGAAACTGTCATGATTGCATGTTTGCATCCCTCCCTCCATCACGCACAGATGCCTGTCCCCCTTTGTAGCTGCTCTGGGCTTCAAGTCTGGTGCAGACTTTTAAGGGAGTGACGGGGTGTAGGGATGCAAAGTAGGACTTGAAGGGGAATCTCTGACCTGACCTCTTGGTGCTGTTTCAGGGCAGGGGGTTTCTCTTCTCCAGGAGAACACTGCTTGGAAAGAGCTGTGGCCCATGTTGGGACGGGGCGGGCTCTTCCCAGCGTTGCCGGGTTCTTGGCCATCATCCACTAACACCGTGGACAGCCTTGCTCCTCCTCTGCCTCCTGCCACCTCTATAGTTTGACTGGCAAGGTAGCACCAATCTTTCTCAGATGGCGCCATCCAATGAGTGTCTTTGTGACTTTGACAGTGGGAGGCCAGGTACCAGTCTGTAGCCAGGGGCTTGTCTCACCAGCTCCTAGAACCGAGCAGGCAGCACCAAATCTTGTTTTCTAGGATGTCAGGGCCCAAAAGTATGCCATTTCTCACTCACTAGAATAGAAACGCAGTGTGGACCTTGGTTCAGTGCTATATGCCTCCTGATGCCTGGCACTTCATGCCTGCTTAACATGTTTATGTTGAGTGGGTGAAGCAGTGAGTCCCTGTCTGCCTCCTTAGCATCCCCTTGAAGTCTTACAGACCTGGGTTTGGGTCCTGGCTCTGCCAGGTGCCCTGGGGAAGTGAAGTCACCTCTGAGAGCCTCTGTTGCCTCCCCTGTGAAATGGGGCAGCAGTTCCAGGAGCCTCACCCAGAGCCTGACACATCCCTTCCCTCTTCTTCTCCACCAGGGGCCAGACCGGACTCCCCTGAAGTGATTGCCCAGCCACTAATCCCATAAGCCTTTTATCACATTTTTTTGCCGAGTCTCCCACCTGGGCTCAAATCCTACCTCTCATTTGTGCCTTTCCTGGAGACACTGAACACCTTTCTGGCTCCACCCAGAGGGCAGGCCAGAAGGGGAGGCCTTCTGGTCAAGAGTCCTGGAATTGGAAGGGACAGAGCCAGGCACGCACAGCTTGAAGCCTCGTCCCTGATAACAGAGGCCCCCAGATGGGAGTCAGGGGTGGGGTGCGGTGTGAGAGGCCAGAGCGTCCCGACCTGCTCTCATGGGCCTCCCCAGGCCACAAGGCAGGGATTTCTTCAGCGTGCCTTCTCACAGCCGCCTGCCCTGTTTGGGGTAGACCCGGGGGGTGGCCCCTTTCCACAGTCTGAGGATGACAGAGGGCATGTGGGTGAGATAGCTGGAGGGCACGCTTGTCATCCGTCAGATGCACTGTGGGTGGGCAGAGAAGTCAGGAGGACCTTTTGGGGGAGGGGGTGTCAGCGGGGCCCTGAGAATGGCGGGGAGCTGACGGGACGAGGAAGGGCAGGGCCTTTTCAGGTTGGAGCAGGGAGGACGGGAATGGGGAGAGGAGTGCCGCCCACAGAACCGCAGGGACAGGTGAGCCCAGCCCTGAGGAGACAATGTGTCCATCTGTTCAGTCAGTGAGGCAACAATGGTGTGTGTGAGCACCCGTCTGCACCTGGCCCTGCCCAGGGCGGGGATACAAAGGTGGGCGGGACACTGTGTGTGCCCCCACCCCGGGAGGTGTGACCTCCTGGTAGGTGCTGCATGCCCTTGGTGGGGGGCGGGGAGGGCGGGAGGCAGAGCTGCTTCTCGTCTCAAACACGGTGCCCTGCTGGCCTCTCCCACTGCAATGGCCTCAACCTCCGCCTGAGAGGACCTGTGAGCTCCGGCCCCGAAACTCAGGCTTCAGGGTTGTTGCTTGCTGAAGCCAGGAGGGCCCTGAGAGGCAATTCATGCCCAGAGATTGCAAATTTTAGAGAGCGGCTGACCCCTGTGCTCCTTCCATCTGAAGATGCCAAGACCCCACCCCAGAGGCTCTGATTTGTAGGTCCTAGGTGGAGCCACATTTTTAATAAGCTTCCAAGTGACTCTCCCGTGGTTCTCAGGCTTGTGCCTGTGGAGAGGCCCTGGGGAGTTTAAAACAGCAGTGCCCAGGCCCCATCCTTGGAGAGTCTGGTTCAGCTGGTCTGAGGATGGGGTCTGGACGCTGGTGGTTTTAAGAGATCCTGCAGTGATGTAACTTGGGTTGGTACCCACAGGACTCATGCTTGAGGGCCACCAATTTATCCAACTATCGCACATTAGTCAGAGTTCTCCAGAGAAGCAGAGCCGACAGTGTGTGTGTGTGTGTGTGTGTGTGTGTGTGTGTGTGTGTGTGTGTGTGTGTGTGTGTGTACAGAGAGCAAGAAGGGGAGGTTTATTTCAAGGAACTGGCTCATGTCATTGTGAGAGTTGGCAAGTTCAAAATCTGCAGGACAGGCCGGCAGGCTGGAGACCCAGGTTAGAGCTGATGTTGCAGTTCAGGCCTGAAGTAAGCCTGAAGGCAGAACTTCCTCCTCCCCTGGGGATCCCAGTCTCTTTTCTCTTAGGGTCTTGAACTGATTGGATGAGGCCCACACTTATTATGGAGGGTCATCTGCTTTACTCAGAATCTACTGATGTAAATGTTAATCTCATCTAAAAAATACCGCCTAGACTGATCTATCTAGACTGGTGTGTGAACAAATATCTGGAAGCTGGGGCCTAGACAAGTTGACACACCTCAGCTGAACCGTCACCCACCTCATTTTGCAAAGAAGAACTAAGGCCCAGAGAAACAGAGCAACTTATCCAGGGCCCAATACCTGGTTCATTGCTGTTTTATTTGTCATAGACTCAGGGATCATCAAACCTTGTAGAGACCTTGAAGTTAGTTCAGCTCATTCACTGACAGGGGAAGCTATGAGTCGATGGGGCCGACCACCCTTTCCGGGTCATGCATCTTGCCAGAGAGGAGCTGGATCTTAATCCCAAGACATCAAATGTCCTGCAGCTGCTCCTTCCTCTCCTCCCAGTTGCAGCGTAGTAAGATAGCAAAGAGAAGGACGTCTCTGTCACCATGTAGACAAGCCCCGCCTCTCTCCCCAGGCCCCAGCCCGAAGACTCCTCCTTCAAGACCTTGGGAACCGGGAGGGGACAGTGTACACTGACACCACCTCTCAGTAGAGGGGAGGGTTGGGAGGCCCCCAGTGGTTGCTGACTTCCTGCATTTATACCCAGGCCCCGCTGCTATCTATAATTTTGTGGCTGCTTCATTTGTGTTCGGGTTTACACACTTAATGCATCATCCACAGAGACGGTCTCTGCACGCCCACCTCTTGTTCAGCATTAAATATGGCTTGTGAGGTGGAATTTGCTTTCAATCAAAGCCCAGTTGTGGTGATTCGTCTTGTTATGTCATCCTCACTCCTGGCCCTAAGGGCTTCAGAGCACCCACGTCGATGGGGTGTGCAGACCCTCTGAGGTGTGCATGTTGCATGCATGTGATGTTGGCCAGAGATTGTGATCCAGCCGGAGTCTGGATGCAGCAGGCTGTGGGCAGACGGAGGACTCCAGGGACAGGGCAGAAAGCCAGGGCTGGCAGGGCCATGGGTGCCACTGGGCCAGGCCCCAGGGACATCCTGCAATAATTATGGGGCCTCAAAAGGTGCACGGCATGGAAACCGAAGATTCAGCTGGCCAGGAGATGATGCCTGGCCAGCAGATGAAGGGAGAGCAGACTCTGCCTGCTGGAGACAGGAGACCCTCAAAGGCAGGGCTGCCTCACCCACGAAGCTTCCATACGGGGGCTGGTTTCAGGGAGAGGGAGGGGCAGAAAACAGAGCTACAAGTCCTGATGCTGAGTTAGCTCCAGGGATGCATGCTTAGTCATTTCAGTCGTGTCCGACTCTGCGACCCCATGGACCATGGCCCGCCAGGCTCCTCTGTCCATGGGATTCTCCAGGCAAGAATACCGGAGTAGGTTGCCATTTCCTTCTCCAAACTCCAGGGTGAGGGATGGATGAAAAGATGGGCTCTCCCCACCTGCCCTCCTCATGGGACGACAGAAAGCTGGAGTCTGAATAACACCACTTCTCAGAGCCCTGGGCAGGAAGCTATGTTGTGTGGTAGAGGCGGCCCATAGGCTGGGGGCCCAGGGACCCAGGCAAGGCCCCTGCTACCCCTGTGACCTCGAGGAGGCTGGCTCTAGTTGGAGCCAGGCCAGGAGGTCAGCTTCCAGACTCCTGTCCTGAGGGCTCTGTCCTCTGTTTCAGAGCTTTCCAACATGCCACCCAGCACTGACTCCTCAGCCCTCCCGTCGGGTCCTGACTCCCACAAAGGCTTTCACAGTGGGGACCTCCCCCAACCAAAAAGCATGTCAGATCTTGGGTGTTGACATCTTTGACCAGGAAGTCCTTTTTGGGGTGGAGGAAGGGAGGATAGTTAGCAATACCCTCAGGAAGCCTGGATTCTGAGCCACCCACTGTGGCTTTTGCCTCTCTATAAATTAGACTGTCCCCTGCCCTTTTCCTTAGTCCCTTAGTCGCTTTCCCTTGCTCCCATTCATTCCCTCCTTCTAGAGAGACCACCCTCCCCTATTCCCCCTTACTCTCCCTGTTTCTATCACCGTTCTTCCCCTTCCCAGTAACTTGCATGGCCAGTGGTGTGGACGGTGGACTCAAGGCCCGAGGGTCAGGTGCCCTGGATCCTCCATGGGGGTGGGCAGTTGTCCTGAGGAGCTCACAGGTACTGCTCTTGAGCTAATCCAGAAATCCTTGAAAACTTGGGTGCAGGATAAAAATGGCTCTGGTGGTTCCCACCAGCAGAGCTCCTCATTAAAATCTGCCCTGGTGGGAATTCCCAGTGGTGGGAAAGGCGGGCTGGGTAGCATCATTTCAGGCTGGGAGAAGAGAGGTACGTTGGGGTGTTGAGAGCTTAGTGAGGTGCCTTCCAATCACCCCATCACAGCAGCTACCCACGTGTGGGGCCAGTCCTTCTCCTGCTTCCCAGGAGATTGGGGCTGCCTTCTCATCCTTCGTGGCCATATTGCTCTAATTTCCAAGATAATTATCCACCCTCGTCTTGACAGTGACTCAGAAAGACCTGCTGAAGAGGACTGTATTGCCAGAGATAAATATCACCACTGTCACCATCCTTATTAATGAACATTTAAGAAACTGTCACTCACAAATACCATGAAAGTTCTGGGTTGTATGGAAAAAAAAAATAGTTTGACATGATTATGCTCTGGAGACTCTTACCTTCCAGTCCTATAGGCTATAGTTTTCTCAAAATCTACAAAATGAGGGTGTTAAACCAAGTAATCCCACAGTCCCATGTAACTCTAAATCTGTCTCTGCTCTGTGGCCATCATTGAAACCTGGACCACAGCTGGCCGTGTCAAGTGGCCATTTGCTTATTTATATGACCCATATTGCTGCCTCTCCCTCTTTCTCTCCTCTCTCTACAACTCCCTTGGCTCCCTTTTCTCCTTGTCTTGATTTCATTAACTTGTAATACCCTGCTTCTTCCCATCTTCATCACATCTGTCTCCTCCCCTTCTGCCCCTCCATGCTCCTTCAGAGCCAGAGGCAGAGGGCTGCCCCCTCTCGGGTTGCCAGGGTTGAACAATCCACTGGGACAACAGGAATTCTTCCTCGGCGTTGACTGGGGCAGGGCCTCTCAAGGGTGTTGGTCGGGACTGTAAGCCCTGCATAGTGTGTCTCGGGAAGCTGAATCACATGATCACAAAAGGCAGTGGAGGCGGGAGGTTTATACAGAAGCTGGAGATCGTCTAGGTGAGCTCCCATCCCACTCTGCCCAGACCCAGGGGATTCCCAGAATATGGAACTTTCAAATTCTTAAACCAGGAAATTCTTGTGAAAACCAAGATTAATTGGTCTCACCTTGGGCTTTGGGTGGTGGGAAGCAGGGAGGGTAACCTGCAAGGTGAGGTTGGCATGTAATAATCCTTTCTGGGGTCCTGGCAGACAGAGTCACAGACTCCTGCCCACAGCAGAGAGCTGAGCAGGGATGGCAAAACAAGGGTGCCCTGCCCGCTGTGGTTCCAAGTGCCAGAACCAGCACCCTGGTGTGGCTAGGAGTGCAAGCTGAGTTGTCTGCCTAGGAGGATGTCTTTTTCCCCTCTCTGGCCCACCCAGCCCCGACATCCTAGAAGCCATCTTAAGATGTACGCAGACGGAATTCCCAGTTCCTTCCACCATTATCCCAGCTGTCGGTTGTTGGATGCTCTCACATGGAGCCCTTAGAATGAATGGAGCAGACCGCTGACTCACTGCACGTGCCGGGACTTGAAACTTTACCACTCCTGGCTGTCTCCTCATAGGAAAATGGGAGCAGACACAACCAGCTCCCAGGGTCCTTGGAAGGATTCAATGAGGTAATACACGTACAAGAGCCCACTCATGACCTGGCACATAGTAGGTGTGGAAGTGGTGCATGAAATTAAAACTGCTCCATGTGTCTAACTTGCTCAGGGCTCAGGGGCTCTGTGGGTGAGGTGGGATGTGAGGTTTAGACATCGTCGACCAGAGTGGAATCCTTTGTGATGGATGCCCCCAGCTCACCCAGCTCCTCCTGGGAGAGGAGGCGAGGGAATGTCTCCCAGGGATGAAACCTCTTCACAGGCCTCGATCGGACACTCTTCTCGTCTTTCAAACCGTGAATACTCAGGAACAAAAAGGGGTGTCTCACAGTTGGCTGTGCTTGTTATGTTTTGAGGTTATAGCAATTGTGAAGCATGATTGTGCTGAAGGTTTTTAGAGGAAATTCTTCTTATCCTGATCCATAAATTGTTTAATCGGAAGAAATAAGATGCTCTCATTTTCTCCTTGGGAATTTAATTCATGCAGTTTTCTGGTTTAGCATGTTGCTCTCCTTGGCTGCACAGGGGCACAGCGTGCGGCGGGTGACGTTGCTGGAAGGGCCAGGCTTACCCAGCATCTGCTGCAGACTGAGAGCTTTGTTATTTATGTTCCTGGGTCATCTCTTTCTCAGAAGGTCAAGGCGACGCTGACCACTTCAAGATGACGAGGCCGTGGGTGCTCAGTGAGTCGCTGGACGAACATGCCAGATGCCTGCGGGTGTGAAGCTCCGCACTCCATCCTGTGCTGGGTAGAGAGGAGCAAACCATTCTTACTGTCAAGGAACTCACATTCCAGCCCTGAGGGGTGGGGAGCTCACCTTTTTAAAGATGAGGATCCCTTTCTGAAGCTCAAAGCATTTCATGGACCTCTGCCTGGCTCCACCTGGCTCTTGTGATTCAGTAATGTTTTTATGTGTCTTTGGGTTGAATCTGTCACAATCCCATCTGCTCGCATTTGAAAACTGGCCAAATGCGTGTGTGTTGCAAAACAGTTTGTTCAACATACTCATGGAGTAGGAGCTTCTTATGTGTCTGAAGACCCTCTGCCCTCATCTCCAATAGCCTGAGGGGCTTAACTGATGAATGCTCAGGACAGTTGGAGGGAGACTGGGGACTTGGACTGTTGGAGAGGGTGAGGGCTTCCCTGACAAAGGAAGGGAGGAAGCCACGGGCTCCAAGGTTGGAGAGCACAGAGTGGCGGCCTCCGTTATAGACCATGGTGAATGTCGGGGCGAAGAGAAAAAGGAAGGGACGGAACTTCCTGGGGGATGTAAGTAACCTAGCTTTTGTCAGCATTTGTCCATTGTCCGTTTTAGGAAACCTTCGTCACTACCCTTCTTTCTGATGAGCTTTGCATCAGGAGACACGTTGTTCCTTTTACAATTTTAATAACCGAATCTTTGTAAATTGCCTATAGACATTTCCAAGGGGTCCTGCTCTTCTCCCTGGGTGGACAGTCCCTCTGCCTGTGGAGGCCAGAGCAGGGTCACACTCCTGTCCCTACCTTGTCCAGTCCCACCCCAGCCCCTCCTAATGCCGTGGCTGCTTGGTCAGCACCTTTCAGGCACCTGGGATTGGACTGGGGACATGCTTCTCTCCATTCCTGGCAGCCCCCTCGCCCCATGGGTTATGGGGATTCCTGACACCCAGAGCTCATCCCGCAGCACCCCCTGTGGTGTCTCTACCCCTATCCTGACCCCCCACTCTCAGCACCTCACATCCAAGTGGCTTCTCCCTCCTCTCCCCCAGGTTGATCACAGTCACACCCACTTTCCAGCTGCATCTCTACGTGGTAGGAGCTGGCAGAGAGGGAGGGCAAGCACCTAACCTCAGGAGGAGGTGGTGCCTAGGCCAGGTCCAAAAGGATGAGCTGAGTTAGCACACTAAAGGTGGAGGTCAGAGAGGGGGGCACTAAGGAAGTTGACAGGCAGCAAGGCTCTGGCAGCAGGGACAAGGTGGTGGAAGCCGGACATGCTGGCTCTGGTTGTTGGAGGCAGACAGAAGGCAAGGTAGGCAGGGCCCACATGGTGGATCCTGGCACCTGTACTGGGAGCTGGTAGCAAGAATCGATTCACTTCTGAATAAGCGACAGCAGGAATGGAGAGGAGAGCCCAGGTGATGAAGATGAGCACATGATGTTGGGAGCAGAGGATCGAGAGAGAGAGAGAGAGAGAGAGACTGAGACACGGTCCCAGCCCAGGTCTGGACCAGAATGGCCAGCAGTGGTGGCAGGCAGAGGATGGACTCCCGGTTCCTGCGCAGTCAGCTCCTGACTCTTCTCTCTTCCAATGACTGCAGCCTATTTGTTTGTTTCTTCCCCCTTGTGCTTCCCCTGCTGGCATGAACTCCCCAGAAAAGCTAAAAATGCATCTCATCTGACCCAAATCAGAGGGTGGATGAGCTGGGGCTTTATTACACACTGGTTAAAACGGGTCTTGTGGGAGAGGATGGGCTCCGTTATAATTGTATCTTTGGTCACCTCCACCCACCCAGCCAAGAAACTGGTGGGGCTGCCTCTGTTTAGACACCGTTTTACAAAAGGGCTCCCCTCCTCCCTTCAGCTCTTTTGGGTTAGTCTGGAAAACTCAGGCCTGGGAAAGAGATGGGAGGAGGGAGGGAGCAGAGGAAGGGTCATGTCCTCCCACCCAGCTCCTGTAGGGAGAAGAGCCTGGGCGGGTTTGGAGATGTGTCTCTGGGGTCTGGGGTGGCAGCTCCAGAGGGACTAGGGGGTGGGAGCGGGGCTTCTTAAAAGCAGTAGCAGCAACTCCCTTGGCAGTATTTCTCTTTATGATTCTCGAACTTCTAAATTGTTCTTTGGGCTGAGGCGTACTATCTATTTAGAACTGAGCATCAGAAGTGGGGGCTGTTACTCCAGCTTTGAAAGGAATATTTTTGGAAAGGGTGTGGAGCCAGCATTCAGTGGCATTAATAAGAAGTAACAGCCCTTTCCAGGTCCCCCTCCCGCTCAGTCCCTCTGGGAGACCCCTGGGGTGAATCATGACCGTGACTCACTGTGGAACACTCGGGAATGTTCACGAGTGCTCCCACGTGGATGCTCCAGTGTGAGCGTGAGCTGTGGATCTCAGGTGCTGGGTTTGCAGGTATTCTGTGCAAGTTGTTTGCATGCTTATAAGGCTACTAGTCAAGCAGGAAGAATCGTGCATTCATGTCCTGTGGCCTTTCAGTTACATACTCACCTTCTCTTCGCAAATAGGAAGTCAGAAAATGATTATTGGTCTCACCCTTTGTTCCCAGACCTCACTAGGCATGATGGGAGATATGCAGGAATTGTAAAACCACATATGTTTCTTGTTTCTTGAGGAAGTAAGATTATATAAGATTAAACAACACTGTGTGTGTGTGTGTGCGCGCGTTCTCAATCACTCAGTCATGTCCAACTCTTGGCAGCCCCATGGACTGTAGCCGACCAGGTTCCTCTGTCCATGGGATTTCCCAGGCAAGAATAGTGGAGTGGGTTGCCATTTCTTTTTCCAGGTGATCTTGCTAACCTAGGGATCGACTCGTGTCTCCTGCATCTTCTGAATCGGCAGGCAGATTCTTTACCACTGAGCCACCTGAGAAGACCAAATAAGATTATATGTGAAAAGCCAGTAAAGACAAGGGCCAGCAATAAGGTCCTAACTCCTGAGGGATCGGGGGTGGTGAGAGGAATGTACATTAGTCAGCTGTTGGTGTGTAACAAAAATGCTCCCAAACTTGAGCAGCTGAAAACAACACTAAACACTTATTCTCATGATTTTATAGTCAGAAATTCAAGAGCAGCTTAGCTGGGGAGATCTGGCTCAGGTTTCCCAGGAAGTTATAGTCAGGACACTGATTGACTGGGATCATGTTAACTTTGATTAGGATTAAAAGACCTGCTTCCAAGATGGCTCACTTAGTAGCTGGCAACTTGGAGCTGGTTGTTGGTGAGGTCTCAGTTCCTCCTTACTTAGACCCCGCCATAGGCTGCTTCTGCATTCCCCAACATCAGCAGGAGTACCCAGAGAAAGCAGGGCAAAAGTGGCAATGTCTCTCATCACTTAGTTTTGGAAGTCTCACATCATCACTTCCCTGGCCACACCAACCAACCCTGATACAATGTGGGAGGGAATTCACAAGCTTTGAATACCAGAAAGTGAGGTTCTTTGGGGGCCATCCTGACATATAATGAAATAAATGGAAATGGGAGCAGGGGAGCAAGAGAGAGAGAGAGAGGGAGACGCGGTCCCAGCCCAGGTCTGGACCAGGACCAGGAGGGCTTTAGGTTTGCCTTAGGTGACAGACGAAGGGTATTAGGCAAGAAGTGAGACTCAACCATAGTCTTGAAGAGACTGTTGACAAGAGACGTGGACCTGGAGGTGTGGCAGCTTAAAGCAACAGGCACAGGGCTGGAATGAGCATGGTGTGTTTTGAGGGCAATGCACAAGCCAGCTTTAAAGAGAGGTTCCATGTCAGAGAGCACTGGGAAATAAAGTCAAGACCAGACAATGGAGGCCTAGGATGGGCAGACTGGAATGGCGAGATCTCTTAAATAAAGGGAGTCATCAAGAGTTCTGCAGTGCAGACATGACCAGATCCAGGTCGGGAGGCTCAGCCTCTTCCTGTCTGGGTGCCTTGAATGAGTCCCTTTAATCCTTTAGAGCTCAGTAGTCACACCTGTAAAATGGGAATGATGAATGAGTTAATAACTGTGTAATAGGTGTTGACCGGAAAGCAGTCAGGTTTTGATTATCATGAGGATCATCATTTGCAACCAGACCTTCCCAAGGTTCTTGAAGTTCAGAAGGTGCCAAAACAACCTCCTGGCTCCTTCTCCCTATGTTCTCTGTTGCTATATGATAAATGTTGGACTAACCAACATTGACCTCCTGAGGCTGAAACTGTGGGCTTTTCTACTGTTAGAAAACCACCCCTCTGTATAACCTGCCTTTCTAGCCACAGGAACAGTGCTGTGTCATAGGCAGATTCTAGTCAGACTATAGGCCCCTCCTAATATCCTACAATTGTATCCTACAGGACTTGATGTCAGCCAAAGCCTGTTCTCATTCAGTTCTTATCTGATCCTCACAACCACCAATGGGGTAGATGGCCCAATGTCATTAACTCCATTTTACAGACAGAAAAACAGATCAATTAGTTGAAAGGCCCCAGAAAAATCAGTAGTGATCAGACATTACAAAAAATCCCGAAGAGTTTGAGAGTTTTGTGAAAGAAGGGAGAGCATTTAATCATTCAACCTTTTTAATAGCAATGGTTTTAATATTCAAATACCACCCAAGAGTACATATAGGAAAATTAATTACCTTCTACCCCTCACTGGCAGCTCTCCAACACCGCCTCAGAAAAACCTAGTACCCAGTTTTTAATGTGTCTTTCTAAAGACAGCCCATGCATCTACCAAAAGATATGTACTTGTGGTCATCTTTTTCTTTCCAAACATGGTAACAAATCACACTCTGTGTTGCAGTTAAATCTTAGAGCTATTCTCCATACATCCACATTCAGATATGTCTCATTCTTTTTAGTGGTTGCATAGTACTCCATGATGTATCCAGCTAGCGCTCCATTGATGAATACTGATACTTCCAGTCCTTGGCTATAGGAACAATACTGCAGGGATTAGCTTTGTACCTATGTTAGTTACATGTGATAATGAAACCAATATTTATAAGGGAAATTTCTTGATCATCAGAGTTAAAATCTCTCTGTAATCTTTATATCTTTAATCCCGAGTGATGCTGAACATTTTTCACATATTTAAAAGCTACTAGTATTTCTTTTTCTGTGATCTCCTTGTTTGGTTTTCTTTTTTCTTTCTTTTTTTTTAGCTAAAACGGTTTTTGCAATTTTCCAGCAAGGTATAGGTCTTTTCTTGATTTAATATAAGCTTTTGCTATAAAGGAGATTAGCCCTCATCATATGTTTTGCAAATATTTTTTCCCAGATTATTTATTTCTTACTTAGAAGAGCACTTCCCTTTGAGATGATAAAACTATTTTCTGATTTTTTTCATGATTCTTTTTAAAAATTCTAAAATTGTTGCTGTACCCATCATTTGCTTTGGTATAAGGAGTGGGGAAGGGGTCTGAATTTTGTTTCGTTTGTTTCCTACATGATTGGCCAGTTGTCCCCATCCTATTTATTGAAAAATCCATCTTAAAATAAAATTGAAATCCCACCTTTACTATTTGCTAAGTTCACATGTATATAAATTTGTATGCGTCTGTTTATGGGCATCATCTTGATCTGTCTCTCTGTTCATGATCCAGTATCAAATGTTCTATTTTTATGACTTTATAATGTGTTTTCATATCTGGTAAGGCTGGTCCCCTTACTCCCATTAGTCATCTGTTTTAGAAATCTCTTGGCTATTCTTAAGTGCCTATTTTTCCATGCGAACTTTAGAGTTAGCTTATCTAATTTCAATAGAAATTCTGCTTGATATTTTTATTGGGACCATATTGCATTGATTGAACTATTTAGAGGGGAACTGGCATGTTTACAGTATTATAGCTCCCTATCCGAATGCAGCTATACTTTCTATTTAAAGAGTGCTTGAGTCATGTTTTAAAACTC
Source organism: Bos taurus (assembly GCF_002263795.3). Taxonomy (NCBI): domain Eukaryota; kingdom Metazoa; phylum Chordata; class Mammalia; order Artiodactyla; family Bovidae; genus Bos; species Bos taurus. The sequence goes on along the minus strand of NC_037351.1, from coordinate 47,721,191 downwards.
TCTTTATATGGACCTTACATATTTCTTATAAGCTTATTCTTAGGTGTTATATCTATTTCCTTTGCCAAGTAAATGGGATCCTCTATGTTTTTGAGCTTGTCCATTGTTTGTATAGGAAAGTATCCAGTAATATCCTCTGCAAATAATGATGTTTTTCACCAACTCTTTTCTAACTCTTTAACCTTGTATTTCTTCAACATTTTTGATCTTGAGACTTCAAAGAGGGACCAGACTTCCGAGATACGAAGAAATTGCTAAGCCTGTTCTGGCGCTTTTTTTGGCTTTTTTGGGCTGGGGACTGACGGATGGGGGGAGGGTGGGGGATTCTTGTCCCTTGAGAATATTTTCACTGTAATTTATGGTAGTCTGGGGACCAAAACCCTTAGTGCAAATGGATGATGAACGGTGGTGGTCGGGAGATGGGGGATGGGACAGTTAACTTTGTAAGGTGCGGACAGTCAGACACCCTCCCCAGAGGGTGTGAAAGCGTCCTGCCCTTGGTGCCGGCTGGGGCTTGTGGACTTGTGGAACGCACTTGCGGCTGACCCACTATGGCAGAGGGGAGGACAGCTCTCGTCCCCTGAGATGTGCCCTGGAAACCGACACGAGGGAGGCTGGACTCCAGGGACTGTGCTCAAAAGCGGGTGTTTGCTGTATGCCCTCAAGGAGTCCCTCCATCACAGCTGCCTGGTGCTGGGGTTCTGCCCAGACCTCCACCTACTGGCTCCCACATCCCCAGTTGTAGGACCCAGCCCACACCGGGTTCCCTCTTGGTCCATATTTCTCCTTAATATTTTGCTGTGGGTTATTCTTGTGTGTGTGTGTGTGTGTATGCGTGTGCGTGTGTGTGTGTGTGTCAGTCACTCAGTTGTCTCCGACTCTTTGCAATCCCATGGACCGTACCCTGCCAGGTTCCTCTGTCCGTGGAATTCTCCAGGCAAGAATACTGAAGTGGGGTGCCATTCCCTTCTCCAGAGTATCTTCCCAACCCAGGGATTGAACCTACGTCTCCTGCCTCTCCTGCATCGGCAGGTGGATTCTTTACTGTCTGAGCCACCAGGGAAGACTGTGGGTTATTCTTACTGGTCAGGAAAGCCAGAAGCCCCTCAAAATTAGATGCAAGGTCTTGTTCAGAGCCCCGTACAGCATGAAGCCCCAGGCAAGCTGTGGCAAGTGGTCAGTGTTTGTGAATTGACTCCCATTCTGTGACTGAACCACTTGTGACAAGAGTTTCCACTCACATCCTAATTGGCCTTTCTTTGGGCACGGCTCCTGGAACCCAACAGCCGAAAGTTGTGCAGTGGGCAAGCGGGAAAATTACAGCCGAGGAGGGACTGGGCTCAAGTGTAAATAAGAAAAGGAAATGCTTGGACTTTCTCAGTGCAATAAAAGTTCTATATAATAATATTATATGGAACTGTGCAATTACGCCCGAAAATTGCAAGCTTCCAGTTTGTCCTCCCAGCCAAATGCCAGGCAGTTCTCGTGGCGGATGGCGTCTGCTTGGAAGAAAAGTGCAAGTTTTGAGGCAAATCTGAGGTTTCACTTCCTTTGGAAAACACAGGCAGGGGTGGGATCTGGAGGCCATCCGGCTGGGCCACTCATCCGGGTCTTATCTCCAAATCGAGGTGGACGGGGCAGGGAGGTCAAGGTGGCTCTTAAGAGCTGAGGCGTAACTAGGACATCTTATACCTGGACGAAGCCTGGGAGAGTGATCCTGCCCTCCTCTGCCCTCGGCCCCCTCCCCCAGGAGCTTCTCCTTACCCGGTCCCCCTCCCCCGGGATGGGTTGGAGCAGGCAGAGGGGCAGGGGTGTGGCTCTGAGCAATGGGTCAGAAGATACCCGATCCTAGCCAGTTTCCAGCCACCCTGCCCTGCCCCGCCAGGACTGCCTGTTGCTGACCCCTCCTCAGACGCGGTGCCAAGCAGATTTCTCCCCTGATCCAGACACTTCCCTGACTTCCTTCCCCCGGCCTCTTACACAGGGGTGCGGGTGCATCTGAGGTCTCCTCTCCCTGCCATGGCTTCCTCAGTGGAGTCCCCGCCCTGACCCCAACAGAGCCTCTGCCCCTTGGCTCCGCCCCGAGGGGCCCTGTCCTCACCTCTGGGCCAGTTCTGAACTCGGCTTCTTCCTCTCCCAGTTTTCTGTGAGTTCTTTAGGAATTCCATCCATCATTCTCGTCCCTGTTTCTCCAGCCCCAAATGGGTAAACTCTGCTTAGGAAATCTGGGGCCCAAAGGCTTGGGTTCCAATCCCGACTGTCTCAGTTTCTCCGTTTGAAACTGGGTTTTGCAGAGTAAAGATAAAAAGAACCTGCCTGCAATGCAGGAGAGCCAAGTTTGATCCCTGAGTGGGGAAGATCCCCTGGAGAAGGAAATGGCAACCCATTCCAGCATTCTTGCTTGGAGAATCCCATGTAGCCTGGAGGGCTACAAAGAGTCACAAAGAGAAACGGGGTCACAAAGAGTCGGACACAACTGAGCGGCTATCGAGTGCAAGAATCTACGTACTGTATTTAGGTCAGCGACTCATACCAAGCGAAACACCCGGCACTCGAGGTACGTCTCCATGGCTAGTTTAATCTCCATGGCTAGCGTCATTCTGTCGATAGCTGGAGGAATCTCAGAAGCAACCCTCTGTCTCCATATGTCACATCTCTGGCAAGCTGGGTGCCTGTCTGTCTCCCACGCTCCCCACACAGGGCCTGTAGGATTGTTTATAATGAATGAGGGCACATTCTGGGGAAGCAACTTCCAGACCCTGCCCTGGCCACTGCCCTGGCCAACTTCCAGACTCCAGGCCTATCCCTGGTCACTGTCTGAGAGCTGGGAAGATAAACGCAGAGTGGGCCTCCTCGCCCTTCTTCCAGGGTGTGGAGACGGAACGTATCATACATCTTCTATCAACTGGTCACGTGTCCATCATCCTGCCTGGTGTGGTCAAATTCTAATCCCCTCCTGACCTTGCAGATAGAACACTTGTCCTCTGAAAGCCCATTGTGAGTGCACAGTATTTCCCTGTATAACCTGGCAGTGTCTCTGAGACACCTGGGGTGAGGATGGGGGTGGGGGGGACTGAATCAGGAAGTCCACCATCTGGTAACAACAGCCCCAAGACTGCAGAAGCTGAGCTGTTCATGCCCTCAGAATCCAGAGATCCACCCTGGAACCTAAAGACTGAAGTGGGTCAGCTGGAGGATGCCATAGCACCAACAAGGGACCTTCACAGCCTCCTGGTCTCACTTAAAAGAAGCTGCAGCTCAGAAAGGGCATGTGGCCAGTCCAGGGTCACCAAGAACTCAGCTGTAGAGCAGAGATGAATTGTCAGTGCAGACTAGAATTGTACCTCCTCCCCCAAAGCATTGTCGCCCCCTCTGCCGACTGCACACCTGGGCATGTCTCAGCACCTCCTCTTCAGGCCCTTTCCCAGAATAGAGCTCTGGCCCTCTCACCTGGACCAGCTTCCCTTCTCCCACCGTCAAGTTCCCTGGTTCGGCAGCAATGGGCAAAGTGCAGGGCGCCCTGGGTGTGCAAGTCAAGGTGGCCTGAAGGCAGGGCGAGCTCAGGCAGGCCAGCTGTGCAACCACTGTGGTGCCTTTTAAAAGAAACACTAAAATATATCCCCAGGAAGGGTTCAAATAAGTGGGGACTCTTAATCTGCTCCAAGCACAACTCCTTAAATAATTCACACAATCTAAACTGTACCCACTCCTCTGCAGGAGACAGCCCCTTTGGGCAGGAATGCTAAGAGAATAGGGCTCCCGGGGGGCTCCTGTGTGGCCCCCGCCCCCCACCCCCAGTGAGCTCATGGCTGTGGGGAGCACAGCCCACCAGCCTGCCAGCAGGGATGCCCGGAGAAGGCAGCAGAGGCAGCTGGGATTCTGAAACTCAGTAACCTGGGGCCGAGTGCTGTTTATGGGAAACAAGTGATTTATTTTATTATCCAAATTTTCAGCGGTTTAATAAGGTTTAATAAGCCTCCCAAGGAGTTTTCTGGCTCAGGAAAATCGCCTGTAATAAACACAAGTAGTAAATCCTTTATCCGAACATAAAGAGGTGTGCAGTACTTCTTAAAAGAAAACAAGTCTTTCCCCTCCACCCCGCCCTGCCTCTCTCTCTAATAAATAAAGGATGAATAAATGATTAAAGAACAACCATTTGAAGGGATACCACTTATTTGTCCAGCCCAGATTCCCATGGCCAACCCAGGCAGCACAGAGAACCCTCCCCACAGCAGCTTCGGGTGGTCTCAGCCCCCACAGCCTTGCTCCAGGCCACACTGCCCTTAGACAACCCAGCCCAAGGGGCACAGCAGGGGTGCCCCCAGAGTATGGCCTCAGGGATATGTGAGCTCTGCAGTGTTATTGCTGGCCTCTGTCACTTGACCTCGCTTCCCTTTTGTTCCTTGGTCTGTAAAATGGGTATCGTACAGGCTTCACCTGCCACCATGAAGGTGAAAGTGCTTTGAAAAGTAGTAGTAGTAGTGAAAGTCACCCAGTCATGTCTGACTCTTGCAACCCCATGGACTGTAGCCCACCAGGCTCCTCTGTCCCTGGGATTCTCCAGGCAAGAATACTGGAGTGGGTGGCCATTTCCTTCTCCAGGGGATCTTCCTGACCCAGGGATCGAACCCAAGTCTCCTGCATTGCAGGCAGATTCTTTACCGATTGAGCTATGAGGGAAGCCCCACTTTGAAAAGTAACAGGCTCCAAGCCACCCCTTGAGGGAGGGGATGGGGGCAGAGGCCCCAGCATGCCCACTTGAAGTTCACCTAGATGCTGTGAAGAACACGTTCTTCTGGAAGTGGGAGTGTTAGTCATTCAGCCATGTCTGACCATTTGTGGCCCCATGGACTGTAGCTCGCCAGGCTCTTCTGTCCATGGAATCCTCCAGGCAAGAATACTGGCCCGCATTGCCATTCCCTTCTCCTTTCACTTTCACGGGATGCTGTGAAGAGCAGGTTCCTCTAGGGGGAGATTAAACAGCTCGGACACTCAGGTGCCCCGGACCCACCTCGGGACCAAAGCCCAGGAGGACAGCTGCCCCTTGCTGTTTGTCGCCCATCACTCCAGCTGCCCTCTGGGGTACCGCCCAAGTCTGTCCCGAGTGTGCCTCATCCCTATACAAACGTGGCTCGTGTCCTCCCTCCAAACTCCCACGGGGCTCCTAGACCTCGTTCTGATAAAAACCAAACCCGTGTGGGGTGTGGAGGGGTAATGATGGTGAGGGTCGGGGTAAAAAGAGATAGATGCCACAGGAGACAGTGGGCAGGGCGTGGGTGACAAGTCATGGGGTCTGGGGTCTCTGTCACTTCCTTACCTTGTTCTGTGACCCTGGGTGGGTCATTTCACCAGTACAAGCTTAGGTTTCTCACCAGCACGTGGGCCAAATAATTCCTTCTGTACCCGGGGATCCTAAGAAAATGTATAGAGGAAGGTGAGTGTGCCCCACAAACACGCAGCATGGTAAGTCAGGGGCTTCGGACAGCAGTAAGGTGGGGACTCGAATATCTGGTCTCAGGAGCAAAAGCTCAGGCCCCCCAGGAGTCGGGATGTGGGGAGAAGCCCTCTGTGTGGGGTCAGGAACACAGGAGTGCCTGCCTGCCAGGCTGGCCTCTGCCCTTTCACATGGTGTGCTGTGAGTGGAGGGGTCAGGCATTGGCGAGGGTGGGGGGGTGAGCAGGCAGAGAATAAGGGGGCACGACCATGTGTGTCAGAGAGGGCCCCCATTCCAGCCGTCGGAGAGCATCTGGCATGGCCGTCATCGTTGGCAGAGGAGGGAAACCCAGAGCTCATTTCACAGAAACCAGGCAGCTCCAAGCCCTGGGCCCGAGGCTGAACTGGGGACCGTGGGCTCCAGGCATGTCTTAGCAGGGTGGCAGGGCAGGTGGGGCAGCCCTCTGCTGGAGGTGCTCTGGGAGGCGGGGCGCAGGCTGGAAGTAGAGGAGGCCCTGCCCAGCCTTCCAGCCCACATGTCTGGCCCCAGCCTCTGGGGCATTCCAAGGCCGAGGGGTGTGGCTGCTCTGCTTAGGGGAACTGCCAAGGTAGGGTGCGCCCAGCAGGGCTTCATGGGGCCGGCCAGCTGCTTGGGCCAGTCCTCCCTGCCCTGGCCCTGCCCTGGCCCTGCCCTGGCCCACCAGCCCCTGGCAGGTTTCTGTGCCTATACGGACCACAGAGACACTAAGAACCTGCTCAGAGGAGGCAGCCAGCTGCTACCTAGCCTCATTCCCAAATATGGAAAAGAATCCACATGCCTTCTCTGACCCTACAGAACCCTACCCTTGCCCTCCTGGAGACACTGATTCTGCCAGGCCTGGGCAGGGGAGGGGCTAGAGGCTGGAGAGGGGGGCACTCTCAGGGCAGAAAGAGCCTGCCAGCTGGGGCCAGTTCGCCATGGGGCAGATGGAAACATCATTCTGGGCCCCAGATTTGCTCACCTGAGCGTGATTCAAGGAGGTGCTGGATTTGTGCATCACAACAATAGAATTGTCCTGAAATTCACATCACTGAGGCAACCATGGAGGACAGGAAAGAGATGGGACTGGAGTAGAAATCAAGCTGTGACTCAGGGCAAATGACTCAGCCTCTCTGATCCCCACCAAATGGGAATCGTAATAAGGATGAAATGAACAGATAGAAATACTTTAGGAATGATAGGGTTCTGTTCAAATATCAGGTGTCCCTGAGGCAGAGGATTGGGGCTGCCCACCACCTTCTGTAGGGACTTCCCTGGTGGCTCAGATGGTAAAGCATCTGCCTACAATGCAGGAATGAAAGTGAAAGTGAAGTCGCTCAGTCGTGTCCGACTCTTTGTGACCCCATGGACTGTAGCCTATCAGGCTCCTCCTTCCATGGGATTTTCCAGGCAAGAGTGCTGGAGTGGATTGCCATTTCCTTCTCCAGGAGATCTTCCCAACCCAAGAATCGAACCCGGGTCTCCCGCATTACAGGCAGACGCTTTACCGTCTGAGCCACCAGGAAAGCCCCGGGTTCAGTCTCTGGGTTGGGAAGATCTCCTGGAGAAGGAAATGGCAACCCACTCCATTATTCTTGCCTGGATAATCCCACAGATGGAGGAACCTGGCAGGCTACAGTCCATGGGGTCGCAAAGAGTCAGACACGACTAAGTGACTCACTTTCTTTCTTTTCTTACCACCTTTTGTGACTTTAAGCCTCTCCCTACCATGTATTTGAACCAACCTTGTTCATTCAGCATCTGCCATGTTCCTGCTTGATAGCATCCTGGTAATGATACAGACATATAAGAGACAAACTCTGCCCGGGAGCAGATGAGAGCCATGCAATTACTTCCCCAGTTCCCAGATAAGCAAACTTGAGAGCAGCAGGAGTGTATACAAAATTTACCCATCCCTGCACTTCATGTTCCTAGTAAAGCCAGCCCTAGAACATGGGGCACCTACCAGCCAGGCAGCCCCACACCTGGCTGGGGGCACAAGCTTGGGCATCAAAGCATCTAGCTCTAGTTCTAGCTCTGATACTAATGTGCTGTGTGACCTTGGGCATCAGCTCCTCTCTGTGCCTCATTTTCTTCATCTGTAAAATAGGCATAAAGTTTCTACCCACCTTGCCTGCCTCTTTGGGTTAGGAGTCCATGAGACAGGACATATGGAAGGACCTTGGATGATCATGATGTCCTCCACATGCCAGGGTAGCCCTGGGAGTGTCTTTGGGAGAGGTGATTAAATAGTGTGATCTCTGCAAAACTATACAGAAAGCAAATTAGTTCCTGGTATGATCCTGTCTCCCTCTGCCGAGACCCCTGTTAGGACTCTGGTCCCTCCTGGACTTCATAATTGCCAGCAGTGGTTGAGCACCTCCTCTGTCCGAGCAGCACTGACCTCATTTGATCGGCCCAGCCACTCTATGGGGTGGACATTATTATCATCCCCACGATCAGATAAAGAAACTGAGCTCAGGAGGGTGATACTAAGTGCCCGAGGCCAGAAGTGACCCAGGACGTCTGAAAGCAGGGTCCTCACTCTCCACCTCCCATCAGAAGCCCCCTGTGGTCAGATGGCCATCAGCCAACTTCAGGCACATGCTGGCTGAGAGCAAGTTCTTGTGAGAGCCTGCTCGGTACCCAGGTTCAACACACTTTCAGAGGGGACTCTAGAGATCCAAAGTTTTCCAGATCCAAATGCTATGGGGCTGGTCCTTCCTGCCTCTCTGCCCAACAAAATCCTCTCTATCTTTCACAGCTCAGAAAGGGCCCCTCCTCCTGCAAACCTGCTTGGATCCCCCAACCCACAGGGGTCTGCTATCTCCCTGTCCTTATTTCTCATGTGCCCTCAGCCCTGAGTCCCCCAGGCCTCCATGGGTCTCAGGCCCCCTGGTGCACACCCCTCAGCTCTGTCTCTGATTAAATCTCTAAACCTCTGACAAGTAGGGTCCCAACCCTCACTCCCATATGGACTTTGTAGGAGCAGCATGGTAAAGAGGAATGAACATGAGCTTTGGTACCAAAGCAGCCAAGTTCAAATCTTGGCTCAGACACTGTGTCTGCCATTGGGCAAGTCACTCACCCTCTCCATACTCTTTGCCGCCAAATTGGAAGTGATGATAAAAATGTGTACCTTTCAGGGTTGTGTTGGGTGAAGAAGGATTAGAGGTTCAATGGCAGACATGTTACAGGCACTTGATTAATGGTAGCTGGTATTGATTGTTATTAGAAATGTTGGCCTGCTTGCTTAAATGATAGGGTTATTAGAATAGGACACAAATGAAAAACAAAAATTCAAGTCACACTCAAAAAATTAGTTCTGGAGGACTTCTAGAGCCAGGTTTTTCAATGCATTTCTGAAGTCTAAGGCCCTCTCTCTCCAAAGGCTCCACCCCCATCTCGTCTCCATTCCTATCGTAGGAGCAGGCCCTCCCCTTCTTTCGCTGGTGAGTTGAGGGCATGATGAAGCTCCCTGTAGTGGAAGGGGACAGGTAGAGTACCTGAGGCAAGTGATATTCTCATGCTGTAATGGAATAAACCTAGGCCAGAGCTGAGAAATGCTGCTCTTGCCAGATAAGCTATATGGACACACCTTGGCTTCTAGAACCTTCCACTGAGGGCACATACCCAGGGGAGGCTGTGGTGGGCTTCACATCCTCTGGAATGGGGACCACACCTGTGCCCTTGCTCCATTTTCAAGCGCCTCTTTCCCCCTTTCTGTCCTCTGCCTTTATTTCTGGGCTCTGTATTTTTTCTAGCCCCTTCCTACGAGCCTCTCCTAACTGTTAAGAGGTTTGGTTTTGCTTTTCGTGTGTGTGTGATTTTCTTTCCTGAGCGTATTATTCTTGGAGACAGAGTACCTTCACTTGGGCCATGGGAGGGAGGGCCCGGGTGGGAAGGGGGGCTGGACGTTCAGTCCTTCTGGAACACTGCTGTCTGCAGACCCTCCAGGCATGGGAATCTCAGGGTCACCAGGGAAGCTTCTAGAGGGCAGGGTGGGGGCACTTCTCCCGCAAAAGTCAATAAAACAGCAAGCCACAGCCCCCCTTCCCCTGCTACCTCCTGCCAGGAAAAACAGCCCCCACCTCCCAGCTCTATGGTTACTTCTGTTCCTCCAGGAGTGGGACAAAGACTCCAAACCATGCCACGGTGAGAAGTCACTGCTGGATAGACCAGCTTTCAAGTCCAGAGTCACCCAGGCCTATTGCCCCCCTCCTCATGGCCAGATTCCCTTTGTGCTTCTAGCTCCTCAAGGTCGTGTGTGCAGGTGTGCTAAATCACTTCAGTCATGTCCAACTCTTTGTGACCCCATGGACTGTAGCCCGCCAGGCTCCTCTGTCCATGGGATTCCCCAGGCAAGAATACTGGAGTGGGTTGTCATGCCCTTCTCCAGGGCATCTTCCCAACCCAGGGATCAAACTCATGCCTCTTATGTCTCCAGCATTCGCAGGCAAGTTCTTTACCACCAGTGCCACATGGGAAGCCCCTCCTCACGGTCATGACTCCAGTATCAGATTTCCCCTGTCCATCCAATGACAAGATGAGAAAAGAGAAGCTCAGAGAGGTGGTGGGGCCTCTCAAAGTCACACAGCTGTGGTTCCTGACCCCCAGGCCCTAGCAGACCAGGCTCCCAAAGCTTGGGAGGCAGGACATGTCAAGTCAGGATGGTGCGATCCATCCCTTGGAGCGCTCGAGCGAGACCCTGACCACTCCCATCCCATCCAGTGGGTTCCCAACTCCTCTACTTAAGAACATGGGGATGAGTCTAAGGAATTGCAGGAATTTTTCCCTGAAAAACATTTCAAAATCATTTTTGTCTTTAAATGAATTAGCCCTTGGCAAGCAAGAAAACTTGCTTGAAAGAACTAATTTCTTGAGGTCTTACTGATTTGGGCTTTTAACAGTTGAGGGGGCGTTTCATTCACAAATGGCATTTTCAGAGGAAAAGGGTCCTCTGAGGGTCAGGACCCTGCTACCATTAGGGCAGCTTTGTGGGAATTAGAAAAAGGTATCATTTTCTCAATACATCTACTTCCATCTATCAAACAAGTGTCATAATATACTGATTTTGTTAGAAGATAGTATTTAACTGCCATTGCCAGAAAGTATCCTGATAAATATCACAGGTCTATAATGTCTATGAATAGTCAATAGTGCCTCTGGATAGCCTGTTGTATCGTCTGTTATCTCCCTGGATTATCAGTTATCTATTGGTGTATAACAAATTACTCTAAAATTGAGCAACTGAAAACAAGAATAAACATTTACTATCTCAGAAGCAGCTTTGCTAAGTGGTTCTGAGTCAGTCTCTTTCATGAGGTTGCAGTGAGGATGTCAGGGGGCTGCTGTCATCTGAAGGCTTGACTGGGGCTCAATGACCCAGTCTCCTGGTGGTCACTCACACAGCTCAGCCCCTTGCCCTGTGGACCTTCCATAGAACTGTCCTGATGACATGGCAGCTGGCATCCCCCGGAGCGAGTGATCCAAGAGAGAGCCAGGCGGACACAGCAATGTCTTTTATGATTTTGCCAGCATTTGGTGTTGTCACTTCCTGTTACTTTAGCCACTCTGGTAGATGTGTGGTGCTCTCTTATTCCTCATTGGTGGATCTTGCTCCACCTTTTTCATAGTTGTTATGTCCCTGTAAGCTCTTTTAGAGCAGGGCCTGCTCTGTCTGCTCTCTGTGCATTCCCACACCCCAGGGCAGTGCCGCGTTCAGGAAGAAACCCAATGACTATTCAGGCAACAAACACATGGCCTGCAGGGCCTCTGGTCCTTTTTAAAAACAGCAGGAAAACAGCAAGGCCTTTGCTCTAGGAAACGGCTTGAACACCTGCCCAGGTGGGATTGCTCAGGGAAGGCTAAGGCCCTCCATCACCCATAGAGAAGCAGGGAGGAGGGGGCGGAGGCACCCTGACACCCTGATACCCCACTGGGTCCCTGGTGCCTCCAGGTCACTCGGGGCCCACATTGTGGTTCTGACACTTCTCCCTTGTCCCTTTCTGTTGCATCTGCCTTCTTAGGGCAGAAACACCCAGAAGATAAGTGTATGGGAACTCCCAGAGCTCTTGCCACTGAGCCGTGGGGCTTCCAGGCTTTGTTTTCCTTTTTCTTTTCTCCCCACTGTAACTGCACCCAGGGAAGGGCCAGGTCTTGGCTAGGATTTATCTATGGGCCATGACCAAGCTTTGCCCAGAGTAGCAGGGCCCTCCATGTCCTGGCATTAAAAATTAAGGTGGCTTGTTGTCCAAATTGACTCTGTTCTGCTCCCTGAAGGGAGTGGGTGCCTGCTGTCCTCTGCCCGGACCCCTCCTTCTGACCCCCCTCCCTCCTAGCAGCTATCCCTGGCCACACTGTGTTTAATGTATAGATAATCCTGATGTATCTCAGAAGAGGCTTCTCCCCACAGGGATATGTTTCCCTGAGAGTAACAGAATACTGACATGATAAATTAGCTAACAATGCACTTGAATTTAATACCAAATATAACTTGAATTTAACACTGAATATAAATATTTATCAAATGGCTCGAGATATACGTATGTAGGAGGTCACTGTTTTTTAAAAAACCAAGAATGGCAAGTGAAGGGAAACCTCATCGACTAAGATGAAGCCAGAAGTTGAGGGCAGAAGGCAAACCACCTGCTGTAAGGCCCCCATTCCCTTGCAAAAAAGGGGTCACAAAATTGGTTTAAGGTTTCTAGTAACTGTGTCAGTTTGCTAGGGCTGTGATAACAAAGTACCATGGAGCAGGGCTTAAAGAACAAGACTGATTTTCGCACAGTTCTAGAGAGCTGGATCTAGTCCAAGATCAAGGTGTCGCAGTCTCCATTTCCTTTGAGGCCTCTCTCTTCAGCTTGCTGTCTCCACCCGCCTCCACCGCCCCCTCCGCCCCATGTTCTCACATGGTCTCCCCTCTGGGGGTCACACTGCATAAAAGCCCACTCTAGGACCCCGTTTTAACCTTAATTACCTCTTTAAAGATCCTACCTCCATACACAGTAACACTCTGACATCCTGGGGCTTGAGACTTCAACATGATGGAGCTGGACCGGGGAACAACTCAGCTACCATTAGCACTCCCGTTGTTAGTACAGCCACATCAGTAGCCAAAGCAGCAAAATGGGAGTCTGTGACAGGAGGCAGAGGATCTGTGAAATAAACCAAAGCGTTCTCCCAGCGGGAGCCCCGAGTCATGAGAGAAGACTCCCCCTTTGGCCCCTGACCGGCAGACGTGGTGGGAGTCAGGAGTGGCCCCCATTCCCGCAGCACACAGAGCAGCGGAGTCTCACGTGGCCGGCCAGCCTCGCGTTCGGGACTTGCACATTCCCAAAGTGGAATTTGGTGAAATCGTGACCCAGAGGAGATTCCATAGCCTTTGCTAAAAGGCAGGCGCCAGCTGGCCTGATGAGGGGCCTAGCTTCCAGGGCCTTCAGGGTCCTGGGAAGAGCCCAGTAGTACCTTGAGAAGAGGCACTTGGGAGTGGGGCTCTGAGTGACAGGTTAGAGTGGGGAAAGCTGAGGAAGAGGGGTCAGCTTCCCTAGCAGAGAAGGAGGGAGGGGAGCCCCAAGCAAAGGCAGGTGTGGGATAGGAGAGCACCGCCTAGGCCCACCAGCCTGGCCTCTCTGGGCCAGGATCCCAGAGCTGGTGTCCCCTCCAGCCAGGTCCTCTAATTCAGTCTCTTCCTGTGTGTGCCCCTGCAGGGCTCCGGCTGAGAACATGGCCAATGGCATTGACGAGCTGATCGGCATTCCCTTCCCCAACCACAGCAGCGAGGTCCTCTGTAGCCTGAATGAGCAGCGGCATGACGGGCTGCTGTGCGACGTGCTCCTGGTGGTGCAGGAGCAGGAATACCGCACCCACCGCTCGGTCCTGGCCGCCTGCAGCAAGTACTTCAAGAAGCTCTTCACGGCGGGCACCTTAGCCAGCCAGCCCTACGTCTACGAGATCGACTTTGTCCAGCCCGAGGCGCTGGCCGCCATCCTGGAGTTCGCCTACACCTCCACGCTCACCATCACCGCCTCCAACGTCAAGCACATCCTCAACGCCGCCAGGATGCTGGAGATCCAGTGTATCGTGAACGTGTGCCTGGAGATCATGGAGCCCGGGGGGGACAAGGAGGACGACGACGACGACGAGGAGGACGATGATGAGGACGAAGAGGAGGAGGAGGAGGAGGAAGAAGAGGACGACGATGATGACACGGAGGATTTTGCTGATCAAGAAAACTTGCCTGACCCCCAGGACATCAGTTGCCACCAAAGCCCTTCCAAGTCGGACCACCTCTCGGAGAAGGCCTATTCGGACACACCCAGGGACTTCCCCGACTCCTTTCAGGCCGGCAGCCCGAGCCACCTGGGCGTGATCCGGGACTTCTCCATCGAATCTCTGCTGAGGGAGAACCTGTACCCCAAAGCCAGCCTCCCCGACAGGAGACCCTCCTTATCTCCATTCGCCCCGGACTTCTTTCCGCACCTCTGGCCAGGGGACTTCGGTGCCTTTGCCCAGCTGCCTGAGCAGCCCATGGACAGTGGGCCCCTGGACCTGGTCATCAAGAACCGCAAGATCAAGGAGGAGGAGAAGGAGGAGCTGCCCCCACCCCCACCGCCGCCCTTCCCCAACGATTTCTTCAAGGACATGTTCCCGGACCTTCCCGGGGGGCCGCTGGGCCCCATCAAGGCGGAGAATGACTACGGTGCCTATCTCAACTTCCTGAGCGCCACCCACCTGGGGGGCCTCTTCCCGCCCTGGCCGCTGGTGGAGGAGCGCAAGCTGAAGCCCAAGGCCTCTCAGCAGTGCCCCATCTGCCACAAAGTTATCATGGGGGCGGGGAAGCTGCCGCGGCACATGAGGACCCACACCGGGGAGAAGCCATACATGTGCAACATCTGCGAGGTCCGCTTCACCAGGTGCGCAGAGCTGCCTGTGGGGGCGGGGCGGGGCGGGCCGGGGGCGGAGCAGGGGCGGGGCTGGGGCGGGGCTGGGGGCGGGGTGGTGCGAGATGGGGCGGGGGCGGGCCGGGGGCGGGGCTGGGAGGGCCGGAGGCGGGGCGAGATGGGGGCAGAGAAAGGGCAAGGCTGGTGGCCGGGGGCGGGGCGAGATGGGGCGGGGCGGGCTGGAGGCGGGGGTTGGAGGGCCGGGGGCGCGGTGGAGAGAGTCGAGGGCCACCGGATGGAAAGGGGGCCACCGAGATGGGAAAGGACCCAGGTCAGGGGAGGTCCACCGGGGTCGTAGCCGCACAGCAAGCTCATTGTCATAGGTGCTGGGCATTACCAGGCGCAGTGATTTTCAAATATTTTCTCATATTACCCTGCTAGGTGGAAGGCCAAGATATGAAATAGATCCGAGCAGAGCCGTCTGGTTAAGGCGGAAGTAGGGAAGCTCCCACTGCAGACCCAGGGAAGCCAGTTTGAAGCTCCCCAATAGCGTGCAGCAGCACCACCCTCCCCGCCCTTTTTTTTTATTTGGAGCACAGTCAGCATGCCAGGACCTCTCCTGAGTGGATTCCTCAGACTACCCCTCCCGCCACGTCCTGGAAGTCAGGGAGGGCCATGGCCTTTGTCCACAGATGGGTGATCTGTCTCCTATTAGCTAATTAGCCACCCCTAAGCCCAGTTGGGAAATGGCAGGGCTAGGACTTGAACCTCAGTGAGACCCCCGGAGGCCCTTTCAGTCCTATGTGGGGTCAGACCTTCAGGATGTGCCTCCTTTTATGAGGTCCCCCTTGACTGTCTGTGTTAGGAAGAGGGTTAACTTTATGCTGTTATGAAAGTGGAAATTTGAAATCAGCACATGATAAACCTTTCATCTTCCCTGGACTGTGTTCCATTCAGCACTCAAGTATTATATACCTTCTCTGCACAACAATTTTTGTGATCCCAACTGACTGGTGGGATCCTTTGGGGTCCGATTTGTCCAGGGCTAGGTTTCAATGGGCCTCTTTGGGGGAGATAAGGTCTGTTGGTATCAATGGTGGTCACTGATGTGAGGCTGACCCTCACAGCCATGTCCACGGTGGGGAAGGTCCTGGTGAGTGCCCTGCATCAGGGCTTCGTCATTTCAGTGTGCTCTCTGACGTGGACAGAGCCTGGTGGGATCTGCCCTGGGACAGTGACTTCCTAGTCCCGGTCTTGTTCCCACACTGCCACTGTCCCCATCAAGGAACCCACCTGGAGAAACCCACACTGACCCCAGTGGCGCTGCTGCCACCCCATGTCCTCTTAGCACTTTAGCTCTGGGAATTGCTGAGAGCTCATTCTTTTGCTTTTCCTCAGTGGACCCAAAGCTTCAGTTTTGAGGACAGACTACTGTGTTTTGAATCAGGTAGATTATCAAATCAGGGGCAATGCTTTGAGGGGAAAAACAAGATGAGTCCTGCTAAGTCACGAGACTCGCTGTCTCTGGTGGCTTGAAAACTCTATTTGAGGTTGCCAGCGAGGGTCAGGGAATAGATGACAGTTGTGGAAACAGCTCTGCAAGCTCTTCCGGTGACTGCTTCAAAGGACAACTCTGATTGTTTCCAAGGTGGCCTTGGGTCCCCTCGCAGCTGCTGCTGTGAAGGAAACTCCAGCACACTCTCCCAGCTGCTCCAGGCTGACAATAAATGGAGAATTTCCAGGTGTAGAAGGGCAGGCCCCCCATACCTGGGGGTGTGTCCCCTTCCAGCCAGCAGTGCTGACCTCAAGTGCTCACTTCTCTCATTGCTGCAGAGCAGCTAGACCCAAAGTCCCTAAGATTCACCCCCTCTCAGGTACTCCTCACTAAAGGCCCTGCCACTCTGATGTCACCCCCACCTCCCACCCTGCATTTACCTTAGATCCACAGAACACCTGAAAGGTTTCAAAAAAGCACAGGGATAACAGAAGGAAGACAAGCAAGAGCCCAGTCCAAATTCAAGTGTAGTTCATCCATCTAGCAGTCTGTGCCTCCAAGCCCAGCCCCTTGGGAATGGCTTTAAGACGTGGACAGTCTTCACAGGCCAGATCCAGAAAAGCCAGCCCCTGAGTCCTGCCATCCAGGCTCCACCTCCTTTGCTTGTCCCCTGAGCAGATGGTGGACACTGGGGACACCCCTCCCTGCAGGGGAGACCCAGGACTGTAACTTCAGTGGGAGGTGCTGCATCAGAGGGTACCCCACGGGATCCTGCCCCTCCCCCCACCCCACCCCCCAAGTCCCCATCTCCCTTCCCTCCCCCACTTTCCTCTGGGTCTTTCCCACAGTCCGCTTTCCATGAGGGCCATGTGGGGCTGAGTCCCTGCCTTCCCTAGGGAAAGTTTTTAACTTGGTCAGTCAAGACAGTCAGACTTCTCACCCTCTTGACACCAGAACATCCTCTGCATGGGCCTTCTGGCCTAGCTAGCCTCCATGCGGGGTTACATAGGAGGGTCGCATTCCAGACCCTCCCTCCTAGCACATTCCTGCTGATCACTGAGGGTGGCCTCTGTGCCCGCTGGCGGCAGGCTCACCGCTCCTCCAGGCCAGAGTAGCCCTCCAGCCCGGGGCCCTGGCCTCCATTCGGGTTAATCCTGCTCAGCCATCTGGGTCCCCAGGCCTGCTTCCAGCTGAAGCAGCTCCATGCCCACCTCTATCCGCAACTCCCCTCACTCTTTTCCCACTGGGCACTGGCCCTCCTGAGAAAGACCAGAAAAGTTCTGGGACCCGCCCTCTCCTCCAGCACCTCCTCAGAGCAGAGATACTGGGAGTGGGGGGAGGTTGGGGACTCTTATTTCTCACTGTGGGCTGTGGCTGGACATGATGGACACCCCCTGACACCCCTCCCCATCACATTCCTCAGAATCACTGATTCCTTGCTTCCCTCCTGCCTCCTCCCAGAGCTGCCCTGTAGGATTCCTTTCAAACATCAGAGAGCCTCAACCCTGGCTGTCCAGGTCGGGGTCAACCCTGGCCATCCAGGTTGGGGTTGCCTGTGACTCTCGCTATAGCCAAGTCCCCTCGCAGCCTTTCCGTGGGGACCTCCTTTGCAGCTGACTCCTTACTGCCACCAGCTGTAACCCCACCCTCCTTCCCCAGCTCCACTTAAAGCCGCAGCTGCTGCCTCTTTGACTCAGAATTCCCAGTTTCCCTTGCAAGGCAAAGCCACTTGATGGACTGGAGCCCGAGAGGCAGAGGGACCCGGGACCTGCTGCCCTCCTGTCCTTCTCTTGGACATCATTTCCCTTTCTGGGGCCTGAGTCTTCGCCTAATTACAGCTGAGCTTCTGCCCTCTGGCCAGGTCTCCTTTCCTCTCTTCTTGATGCTGACCCACTTTCCCTCTCTCCTGGGAGCTATGTCTCCCCGCAAGGTGGCCTTTTGGCTCAGGCTCTGAGTTTCGGCCTCCAGTGCCCACTTCCAGCATGTTCACGCCCCATGGGAACATCATTCCTCATGACTACAGCAGCACAACATGGCAGAGGGCCTTCCGACAGAGCCCCTTCCACCCCTAAGGTCCCACTTGCTGCTCTCATTCTATGGGTGTCCAAGAAGGGCCTGAGGCCTCCCACCAGCATGTTGTCTATTCCTTGGCATCAGGAACCTCACCTCTGGGTTCCTGATTTCAGCCAGGCCCACGGTTGTCCCACACTGGTTTTCCCAGCTCTGAGACAACCCTGGTGCCCCAGAAAAGGCCTCAGTGGCTTCAAAGAGAGTGTGTATCTCTGGCCCCATGCTGGCCCCTCCTAGCTCTGACCATCCTACGGTCACCTGGGCTCCAAGCCCTCTGTCTGTGCCTGAGTCTATGTGTCCACTCCCCCAGCCTGGTCCAAGGTCACCGTTTTCTGCCTGAGGCTGGCCGGGGCCTGTGCCGGCTGCAGAGACAGACAGATCCTGATGAAACTGGTCCCGTGGCTCTCACTTGGGAGAGAGAACTCCAGGACTTAGGGCAGAGGCAGTCTGGATCAAGATGCCCCTGACCCCCCTCATCTGAAAATCTGGAAGCCCAGGCCAAAGGTCGAGACTCCAGGGGCCACCAGAGGTGCCCTAGGATGGGCCTTGAGGAGTAGGGAATACGTGGGCCAGGGAAGATGGGAAGGTATTCGTCCTCTCTGCATGTCCTCTAGGATGTGGCTGTGCTTGGAGGGGCTTTTCCCTGCCCACCCACATCGCAGGGCCCTCCCGCTCCTTGTTGCCCCAGACCCAGTCATCACTGCCAACTGGGCCTGGCCCTGAGTCTATGAAGGCTTTGGAAGACTCTTGGTTCCTCCTGTCCTGCCACATGGGTCCTTGAGTGCAGGCAGCCTGTCCAGGGAGCCCCTGGAGAGCATCACTGGGCAGGGTCCCCTCCCAGCCCCCCGGCATCCTGTCTGAAACCTGGCTCTCCCAGGTGCCTGGAGCGACGACTGTGAAGTCAAGAAACTGCAACACTTGAAAAGAGACCAGTCCCCATGACAACAGAGGTCCCACAGAGGCCCTGGAAAAGGATGGGCAACCTCTGTGCCCTGAAGTGTCAGTCTCTGATGCCCCGCAATTCCCCCAGTCTCCACCAAATCCCCTGTGGACACCCCGTAAAGCCTGCGGCTTTTACCCTCCAACCCCAACGCCCAGTGCAAGCCAGCTGCTGATTGCCCTGTAGCCTGACAGCTGTTGGCTCTCAAGGCAAGGCCAGGATCCTGGCTGTTGCTGCTTTTTTTTTCTTTTCCTGTATTTTCTTTTTAGTTCTCCCACCCCTGGCAGCTCTGGAGACCTTATTAAGATAATGTAATGTCATTAGCAGTGGCAGCAGGAAGAGAATTTTTCTCCGACCATCAGGTTACCAAGAAGTCTGGATGGGTGGTGCTGGGAAAGCGTTCTCCTTCCTGGGAGCCTCCAGGACCCACGACCCCTTCCTTTCACTCAGGGGAATGAGACCACAAGTTCTGGCTTATCTTTCTCGAAGAGGAGCACTTGGAGTTGGAAGGGGGAATGCCTACTGGGGCTTGCATGGATGTGACTTGGGCTGGCTCCCGTGCGGGGTAAAGGGACGAGATGGCAGACCAGAGCACAGGGCAAGAGAGGAGCGTGTCAGATTTGGGCTGGGGAGTTCTGAGAAGCGGCCCCACACTGGCAGGCCATAGCCATGACCACCCACCGTACATTCAGTGGTCAGCACTGGGTGGAACTCCAGAGCATCTGGTGGGTTCTTATCCGAGCAGGTTCTGGTACCATCTGGGCCATGTGCTGGATGAGGAGGAAGAGAGCAGGGTCTGGTGGGCAGGGAACACAGAGCTCAGTGTCTCCCAGGGGCTACAACCCCCTGGACAGGGCACGGTGATCAGGAACTCCAGCTTCAGGGCCTAGATCTGCCTCTGACTAGCTGTGTGACTTTGGCCAAGCCTCCTGCCCTCTCTGGGCTCAGTTCCCCCACGTAACACAGAGGGGTTGAAGCAAGTGCTCCATAAGTTCACACCCAGGTTTATGACCCCATTTATCACCCAAGATCAGGAAAGCCCTGGACCCATTACGGCACTTCTCTTTGCCTCCACTTCCTCCCAAGAATGATGGAAACTCTGACTTCATGGGCTTTAGTGAGATAGGGTATAATCACCTGCACAGTTACGCCTCCACCGGAGCACACGATTAGTTCTGGCAGGACTGTCCCTGAGCCTGGGTCCCTTTTTTGCATCTGCTGGGGGCCAGTGCTCCTTGCCCATGAATCTGCTGCTTCCTGCATCATCTTGCTGTCTAGGCGCCTAACAAGACAGGTCCCTGGGAGCCAGGGACAGGATGGTGGCTCCACAGGCATGAGGAGCAGCTAAGGAAACAGCACACACGGTGGCCCTGCCCTGGGAATAACATGCCTGGAAAACAAAGACAGCAAGGACAGCCTCTGGACAAGCGTCCCCGCCGGCCAGGAGCGCCCGTGTGGCTGAGTGGGAGCCACAGAATGCAGATGGGGAGACAGGGCCCCTAGAGCTCAGGACTTGCTGGGCAGGCAATGCTCATATGTAAGTGGCCATTAGAGGGCAGGAGAAGGCGACGCAGACACGTGGTCCTCTGTGGCTCCCTCCTTGCTCCTTGAGTGACCTGCCCTGGGCTGCAGTGTTCAGGTGCTTTGGCAGGTCAGGGCAAAGAATGAGACCTGGGTGGACAGGGGAAGTTATTATGAAAGACTGCACTTAAGTTTGACCTTGAAGGATCCCGGGGATTAGGAGTGGTAGGCATTTCGGGCACGGCAGTTTGCAAGGGTGAGGGCAGAGCTGAAGGACGAGGGTGCAGGGAAGAGGAGGGCGGGAATGAGGGGCTCACGGCTGGGAAGGAAGAAGCGCATCTATGCTTGGACATCTGGTGGGAACCTGAGGATGGAGCGTGGTGTGTCCAAAGATACGCACGGAAGGGGGAGGAGCCAGGGCTGCCCAGCATCCATCCCATAATATGGCAGGCTCTGAGCTGGGGGCACCGGCAGTCCAGCTCCTGCCGGCAGAGATGCAAAGATGCAAAGCTGGCCGGAGCAGGGCCCACTGGGGGAGCAGCAGTCTGTGTGGTATGTGGGTGCAGTACCGTGAGGAGGGACAGGGGACTGGCAAGGGAGAGAGGGTGATTCTTTTTTCCAGCTTTATTGACACATTTGACATTTAACACTGTATATATTTAAGGTGTACAACAGTGATGATTTAATATGCATATATATTGTGAAATGATTACCCACAGTCATGTTAGTTAACACACCCCCCATCTCACTTAGTTACCTTTTTTTGTGCTGAAAACATCTAAAATCTATCCTCTTAGTAACTTTCAATTACACAATACAGTACTGTGCACTATAGTCACCAAGGGCCCCCAGACCTTATTCCTTTGTAACTGAAAGGGGTGAGCTTGTAAAGAGACTGAAAAGCTATTTTAATGGGTGAGTTAGCACAGAGGCCATTTGACAGGGTTTGGGGGCTTGGAAGATTTTAAGGGGAACCACCGGACTCCTAGCTCTGAAGGAAAGTGACTAAGAGTTCACTGGCTGAGAGTCAGGCTGGAACGTGCCAGCTTCACTCATGATGCCTCCGCCAGCAGATCAAGAATAGAAGAGTCATGATATATGAAGCCAGCCAGCCAGAGATTCAGTATTAGCCCATTACCCAGATGCAAACATTCTCAGAACACTAAAGGTCTTCCCTAGTGGCTCAGGCAGTAAAGAATCTGCCTGCAATGCAGGAGACCCAGGTTTGATCCCTGGGTCAGGATGATCCCCTGGAGAAGGGAATGGCACCCCACTCCAGTGTGCTGGGCTACAATCCATGAAGGTCACAAAGAGTCAGATACAACTGAGCAACTAACAGACATATTGAGCCTCCCATTTTAGAGGTCAGGAAACTGAGGCCCAGGGCAGCTAAGGACCTGGTCTGGTTCTTGGAGTGTGCTGAGCAGAGGCCCAGCTCAGCCAACACACTTGCGCGTCACATCCATGTGGAAAGGCCGTTACTGAAATAAGGAGGCTGGGCCACCTTAGAAAGCCATTCCCTCCCTGGAAATGGGCCAGGTTGGATCAGTGCTTTCAAGGTCCTGGGAAGCATACGGCTAGCGATGCAGGTTACTCAGCCCCTGATTCAGACATGCTCCCGGTAAACTAAATGATCGCTAATTTTTTTCCAGGACTAACTTAAGAGCTCCGTCCACTCCCCTCCCCACTGCTCTCAGGAAAAGCCTCCCCTGGGGACAGCGGCTCCTGCCCAGGCCGAGCTGCTTCCACAGCTTGGCCCAGGCTTCTGGCCCCGGAGACAGAAGGCTGGCTGCCGATGCCCTGGTGTGACTGTCTGGGCTGCACTTTTTGAGGCAGCCCCTACAGGCCTCAGGCTGGGAACACTCCGTAGGAAATCCTCCAAAGAGCCTGCAAACAAACCCCGCCCAGTTAGGCCTCCAGGCCCCTCTGCCCCTCACTGCCTGGTACCTTTGGGAAAGCTCTTTGACTTCTCTGAGCCCCCATCTCTTCTGGGATCCAAGTGAGGAAATTGATCCAGGTGTGTTGAATTAAGCTCATGCAAACCCAGATTCCTGGTCAATAGGAACTCATGTCTGGGCCTAGGTTCAACTCTGCACAGAGAGGTTAAGTAACTTGCCTAAAGGTCATCCAGCAAGTCAGTGGAAGATCTGCAGCCGGAAGGGGTTCCCACACCCCTAATAGGGGCCCCCTGTCCTGACTACACCTTGCTTGTGAATAATGACCTTCCAGAGTCATTGAGATGGTGTATTCGCCTGCCCCAAGCAGGCACTCAATGAGACAAAGTTACAGTCACCTTCTCAGCACTTCTCACATACTTGGGCCAATCGCTACTGAGATGTGATTTATTTTAGATGCCGTAATGAAAAGCTCAGAAGAGCAGTGCATATTTAAAGGAGGCCCTTGACATTTGAAGATTTACCACTTGCATTGTCCACTATTTGAGGGTGACCCTCAGGGTCGATACTATTAAATATATATAATAGTAATTTTTTTTAATCGACCTTATAAGGTTGCAGTGAGGACTGAATGAGAGGATGTATTTAAAGCCCCACTGGTGACGCTCCACCAGGCCCCGAATCTCCAGGATGGAGTCTCTCAGCCAGTGAGTGAGCCTGGCCAAGTACCGAGCATCAGCGTCTCATCAGAGCCTGCGCGAAAGTGTGGGGACCCAAGCATACTCCAGGGGTACAGATAGCACTTTGCACCCCGCCCTTAACATGTTCACACAGGCCACAGCGCAGGACTTAGGACAGAGGCCTGGGCACTTCTGGTCCCAGCTCAGTCATTATCCTTCCGGTGACCTTAGGGACTTCACCTCCCTGAGCCACTGTTTGCCCCCCAGCCAAGTGAAGGATTAACCTAGGCAGGTGGTTCTCAGACCAGCAGCAGCAGCAGTGGCATCTGAAAGCTTGTTCAAAATGCAAATTCTCTGCTCTCTCCCCATAGACCTCCTGACTCAGGCTGTCTGGGAGGGGAGCCCAGCCCTCCGTGCTTCATCAAACCCTGATAATGGCTCATTACCTTTGAGGCCCACTAGCCTAGACGCTAAATCCCCTTCCTGCTCCAAAATCCAATCACCTGGATGAAAAATGGATTACGGAGACCCTAAGAGCAGGATGCTGGTGGGGGGAGGGCACATGAGATGTCACAGCAGGGTACTCACTGTGCACTTGAGGGGCAGCTGGTGGGTTGTGGGCAGGGCAGGGACCCGGGGGTGGGGGTTCTGGCGTGTGGAGAATACCAACCCTCCCTTCCTCCTCCCTGCCCGCCCCCCTCTCCGCCCTCACCTCCCAGGTGCCCGGCTGCCTTCTAGAGACGGATCCATCCTCCTGATCCTTCTCCCCTGCTCCCCCCCAGCATGCTCATGAAAGTCCTTTTCTCTCCTGCTCCACCCCTGGGGAGCTAGTCAGAAAAAAACGAGAGCCAGCGAGACCTCTAGTGGCCGGGGGGACACCACGCGGCCAGAACCCACTCCCGCTGGCGTCCTGGGTTGCTGCTGAGTGTGGTTTAAATCTGGCCATTTTAGGGCGGGTGCCTGGACTCTACATCTGCTCCAACATCAACCCTGAGCCAAAAATGACAGGCAGACGCTCCACCCAAGCCACACCTGCAGGGAGGAGGTGGGAGACGACCCAGCTTCCTGGCCTGAGGGGCCTGGTCAAGGAAGGTGCAGAAGGCCGAAGAGAGTTATGGCTCCACAGACTCCACCTCGGCTAGCCTGAAAGGCTCCTTTAGCTGGTTTAGGCGGCATTCAGTCTTTATAAGAACAGTCTTGAGATGTCAGTCCTCCTTTCAAGACCACCAGGAGGTGTGTGGAATCCAGCTCAACACGAACCCAAATTTCTGTGCATCATCTCTGCACACCAGGAACTGATGTCTCATGCGAGGTTCAATTCTTGTGCAGAGAGGTTGTTACTCACCTAAAGTCACTCAGTTAGCGGTGGGTCTGCAGCTGGAGTAGGGGCTCCCACACACCCTATGGGAGGCGTCCTGCCACATCATAGCTTACCTCTGAATAATACCACTTAAACCCTGCAAAGCTTTGCCCTAGCTTAGGCTGCATTCTTGTTGCACCTGGCTCTTTTGTAAACCCTGGAATTGTCTGCAGACAAAGAGGAGAGCCCAGGGTTGGAGCTAAGAAACCACAGCGCTGGAGACTTGAACAATGTGTGCCTGCTATCTGGAACTTTCAGATTAGTGCTGAGGACAGGCAGGTCTCAACAGCCCAGGGGCTGGGATGGGACCAGGTGAACCCAGAGGGAAGACCCCGTCGCCTGGAGAGAGCGGAGCTGAAAGTGCAATCCAGTATCAGAAGTGGCTGCCCACTTGGAAGACAATGAAAGATTGCTGACTTTCAGGGGGCCTAAGGCAATGGCATCCCACTCCTGTACTCTTGCCTGGAGAATCCCATGGATGGAGGAGCCTGGTAGGCTGCAGTCCATGGGGTCGCTAAGAGTCAGATACGACTGAGCGACTTCACTTTCACTTTTCACTTTCCTGCATTGGAGAAGGAAATGGCAACCCACTCCAGTGTTCTTGCCTGGAGAATCCCTTGGACAGAGGAACCTGGCAGGCTACAGTCTATAGGGTCACAAAGTGTCAGACACGACTGAAGTGATTTAGTGCGCGCACAGGCGCGCACACACACACACATAGTTCAGTTCAGATCAGTCGCTCAGTCGTGTCCGACTCTTTGCGACCCCATGAATCGCAGCACGCCAGGCCTCCCTGTCCATCACCAACTCCCAGAGTTCACCCAGACTCATGTCCATCGAGTCAGTGATGCCATCCAGCCATCTCATCCTCTGTCGTCCCCTTCTCCTCCTGCCCCCAATCCCTCCCAGCATCAGAGTCTTTTCCAATGAGTCAACTCTTCACATGAGGTGGCCAAAGTACTGGAGTTTCAGCTTTAGCACCATTCCTTCCAAGGAACACCCAGGGCTGATCACCTTTAGAATGGACTGGTTGGATCTCCTTGCAGTCTAAGGGACTCTCAAGAGTCTTCTCCAACACCACAGTTCAAAAGCATCAATTCTTCGGCACTCAGCTTTCTTCACAGTCCAACTCTCACATCCATACATGACTACTACTGGAAAAACCATAGCCTTGACTAGACAGACCTTTGTTGGCAAAGTAATGTCTCTGCTTTTCAATATGCTATCTAGGTTGGTCATAACTTTTCTTCCAAGGAGTAAGCGTCTTTTAATTTCATGGCTGCAGTGATTTTGGAGCCCAAAAAATAAAGTCTGACACTGTTTCCACTGTTTCTCCATCTATTTCCCATAAAGTGATTGGGACCAGATGCCATGATCTTCATTTTCTGAATGTTGAGCTTTAAGCCAACTTTTTCACTCTCCTCTTTCACTTTCATCAAGAGGCTTTTTAGTTCCTCTTCACTTTCTGCCATAAGCGTGGTGTCATCTGCATATCTGAGGTTATTGATATTTCTCCCGGCAATCTTGATTCCAGCTTGTGCTTCTTCAGCCCAGCATTTCTCATGATGTACTCTGCATAGAAGTTAAATAAGCAGGGTAACAGTATACAGCCTTTTCCTATTTGGAACCAGTCTGTTGTTCCATGTCCTAGTTGAAGGTAAATTCTAGCCGGGGTCCCATTCCTGGGCGTTGACACCACAGCAGTAGGGAGCCTTGGCTGGTTCTGGAGGGAGGGCAGCAGAGAGCCGGGGCGGCCCCGGGGGTTGCAGGCAGGGACTGACTCCGGCTCTGTGTTGCAGGCAGGACAAGCTGAAAATCCACATGAGGAAGCACACGGGGGAGCGGCCCTATCTGTGCATCCACTGCAACGCCAAGTTCGTGCATAACTACGACCTCAAGAACCACATGCGCATCCACACGGGCGTGAGGCCCTACCAGTGCGAGTTCTGCTACAAGAGCTTCACGCGCTCTGACCACCTGCACCGCCACATCAAGCGCCAGAGCTGCCGCATGGCCCGGCCCCGGCGCGGCCGCAAGCCCGCGGCCTGGAGGGCTGCCAGCCTGCTCTTCGGGCCCGGCGGCCCGGCCCCAGAGAAGGCGGCCTTCGTGATGCCCCCCGCGCTGGGCGACGTGGGCGGCCACCTGGGCGGAGCCGCCGTGTGCCTCCCGGGCCCCAGCCCCGCCAAGCACTTCCTGGCCGCGCCCAAGGGCGCGCTGAGCCTGCAGGAGCTGGAGCGGCAGTTCGAGGAGACGCAGATGAAGCTGTTCGGGCGCGCCCAGCTCGAGGCCGAGCGGAACGCGGGGGGCCTCCTGGCCTTCGCGCTGGCCGAGAACGTGGCCGCCGCGCGGCCCTACTTCCCGCTGCCCGACCCCTGGGCCGCGGGCCTGGCCGGCCTCCCGGGGCTCGCCGGCCTCAACCACGTGGCCTCCATGTCTGAAGCCAACAATTAGGCTGGTCCTTGTCCACCCCGGTCCTGCTTCCCCGTCCCCTCCCAGGCCCACCTGCCCCATCCGATGGGTCTGAACTTTTTATTTCAAAAGGAAAAAAAAAAAAGAAAAAGAAAAAAAAAAAAAAAATAGCAGCAGGAGTGGTATTTTCCGGGCCTCCTGAGGCAGCTGCCTCCCCTTTGCTGGTGTCTGAGATGGGTGTCTTCTCCCAAAAGGCCTGGCCTCTCCCTGGCTGCCTCTCCCTGCCCTCAAAGAGAAATCCACAGGGGCCCATATCACAGTGGGGGCCCCAGGCCACGTGTCCCAAAGCACCTTGGAGCTGTGAGGGTCTAGAAGGAGGGAGGTGGCTTGGCCAGATGCAGACCGGATGGAGCAGGGAAGAGGGTGGGGTCCTGAGACACACACCTGTGGGCCCCACTGCTCTGTAGTGGAGTCCCTGCTAACTCGGTTCTAATGGCTTCATTTTCCCGGTCTCCAGTGGTCCTAGGACCCTTAGGGGAGATGCCCTGTTGGCTGGGAGGCCTCCTGGAGTCAGGAGCGAGGCTCCTGGAATCCAGGCCCATTTTCCCCTCCCTGGCCTGTGACCTTGGACCTCTTCACCCTCTGTACCCCAGTTTCTCCCTGCTGTGAAAGAGGGCTGGTGATTTCATTTCCCTTTCCCACCCACCCACATGCTCATATCTGCCCATCCCTCCAAAGAGAAGCCTGAAGAGAGCAGGAGCTTGCACTCTTAATGCCCCTGGTGATACTATTTTACTGGACTTAGTTTTATCACAACCATCTTTACATTAGCACAGGTGAGAAATGTGGCCATGCTAGACAGGGTGACAGAGGAAGAGGGCTTGGGTGTGGCTTGTCCACAGCCCCCAAGCAGCTTTGGGGAACTCCAAATCCTACCTCCCCTAGGGGCACATCCGGAGACGACCACCTAGCATGGTCCCCACCTCCACATACCCCCGGCAATGCCATAAGGAGTTTTTTAGGACTCCTGGGGCCAACACAGAAAGACAGGCCACCTCTCAACACCTGGCCGTTGCCTCCCTCCATCTGATTCCCAGAAACAAAGCGCCCAGTTACCCAGGTATATGTTCGCTTTTCGGTTGTGGGCTTCTCGGGGCTTTGGCATTGCTGTGTTTGAACACCCACAGCCCCTCCCTGGCCCCCCGAGGAGGAAGCCGGTTGTCCGGTGTGGGGAGTCTGAGCCTTGGCTCCAGGACGGGCGTGCAGGGCTCTGTGAGTGAAGGCTGTCCACCCCCTCACCCGGGCTTTCCGGTGGGTAGCCATCCTGAGAAGGAAGACAGCTGGGGCCTTCCTGATCTCTCCACTTTCCTGCCCTGCCCCTTTTCTTGCTGAGTTTGCTTTTGTTTCTCAGTAGGCCAGAAGGGAGGCGAGTTCATCTGGGCGGGTGGGCAAGGGCTGGTGTCCCCAGCCCTGGAGCTGTGGGCACAGAGACTTCGGCTCTTCCTATTGCCTTGGCTTCTTCCTGAGCAAACACACAAAAAAACAAAAAGGCCAGAGAAGACCACAGACTCTGTCACTCTCCCAGCTCCCCCACTCTCTGGAAGAAACCCCTGCCTCCACACACCACCTCTGGCCCTTTGAGCAGAGGGAGCTGTTGCTGACACCCTGTGGTCCTCGGATGTCATCTGCTGGGCAGCGCCTCTCAGCTTCCCGTCTCCATCTCTGCCCTTCGCTTCTGGGACCCACCAGCCAACATGCCCACGTACCCCCTCCTCAGTCAAGGGAGTGGGGCTGACCCAAACTTTAAGAGAAAACAAGGGAAGATGAACAAATTAGAATCCAGTGGTGTTGGGGCTTTTGTTTTTATTTTGTAAAGGTAATGACTTCTTATAAACTCAATTTTTCAGACGACTGGTTAGTTCGTTTTGTTTTCTCTTGGCTGCAATTTGGAGTTGTACATTGTAAAATATCCAAAGATGTCGAGTACTGTATGATCAAGAACTTGAAGCAAATGGGTCGTAGGAATGTTTGTGTTTTGTTTCCTTTTTTTTTTTTTCTTTTGGATGTTCCGATTTCCCTGTCTGTCTGTGGGAGAACTTTGGAAGTTTTTCTATTTATAACTTTTTTATGTGATTGCTTTATGTAAAATGACGCTCAACAAGGTTTGCCTTAGTGATTCAAGGGACAATCTTCCATAACTTTGGTCGCACGCCGTATCCTGCCAAGAAAAACTCTCAGCTAATTTTCTGGCCTATTTATTAAACAGTATTAACTGACTTGATGAAATTATATTGAGAGTTGCACTTCTGTGAGAGGCGACAGCCACAAGACAATGTGCAGACATTTGTGGCTCAAGAGTTTGACAATTGGGTGTCACAAATTTATAAAAATGTTGAAGACACCTTTATAAAAAAAATTATAAATCTTTGACCCTTATTTAATAATGTGAGGGACAGCGTTTTAAGTAAAAGAAAGCCACAGGTACTCAACTCGCTGGTTCCATTGATTCCCCTTTGCATTGTCTTGCAGGTGTCGGGGTGGGGGCTTTGAGTGGGGTCAACTCTACTCAGAACCTGGAGCACAGACTCTTGGAGTAAAATGGATCTTTGAACTGATGGGGGATCCAGAGCTCAGGTCTTCAGTGGTTCCCTGCAGTTTTGATTCGTGAGGCTTTGCTGGATCTATAAGCTTGTGGGTATCTGTGACTCCGAGTGTGAGGTATGTGTATGTGTGTGTATGTGTGTGTTCACATGTGCAGATACAGCCTTTGGTGTGTGAGCAAGGGAAAGTGAAAGGGGTGCTGACCATTTTAACATGACAGTCCTACCAGTCACCTGGCTTGGCATCCAGAGTAACCTGTGGCTGGCCTTACTTCCATCTCAGCCTTTCTCCTTTTACTCCCTGGCACTGGCACTGGACTTCTCTTCTTTATTAACCTGATCCTGTCTCCCAAACAGGGAACATTAGACCCTGAAGAAGGTAAGGGAATATAATGGGGTTAAGCTTACTTAGAACCCAGAGCACCGACTCTTGGAGTAAAATTGATCTTTGAGCTGCATTTTCTGTATAACCAAGGGTTAACCTAGAGTTGCTTTTCTGTCTTCAGATCCCCTTTCTTCCCGTGGTAAGCACTCTTATAAACGCAATGAAACATTTCTCAGCACAGGAAGAACACGGATCTGGGTTTCAGATCCAGATACAGGCTGTGTGTCCTCAGGCTAATCACTTTCCTACCTTGGTCCTCACTTGCCTCGTTCAAATAGGAAAGGAGATGGAGTTTCTCCAAGAAACTTCCCCAAGTTTTCTGCCCAACTTAAACACCCCTCAGCCAAGGGGGCCTGCCAGTTGGGGGATTGCGAACTGAATTTTAAAGAAATAGCCTAAAGCAACCTTCCCCATAGTACAAAACTCCTCTGAAGTCTCCTGTTGTGGCTCTGAAATTCACGTTTTTGCATTCTGTTACACAAGGGGCTTCCCTCCTGGCTAAAGTTGGTAAAGAATCCACCTACGATGCAAGAGATCCAGGTTCAATCCCTGGGTCGGGAAGATACACTGGAGAAGGAAATGGCAACCCACTCCAGCATTCTCGCCTGGAAAATCCCATGGGCAGAGGAGCCTGGTGGGCTACAGTCCATGGGGTCGCAGAGTTGAATAGGACTAATGCGACTAAACCACGACACAATAGGTGTGTGTTTGTCTTAATTTTAAAATATTGTCTTGAACGTGACTTGCCGTTCCTCCAGGATCTTCTAGTAAAGTCAGTGCCCCTTGGCTGCCTTGCAGCTTGGAGAGGCCCAAGCGCGTGGCTGACTGAGCACTTGAGGATAAATCTGGGCCTGTGCAAGGAAAAGGAGGACAGCTGCTTGTCAGGATCTGGCTCAGCTTGTGTATTCTAGCATCATTGGGTCCCCTTTCTGGGGATCGGTGTCCACTGAGCACCAGAGGTGAACAGGGGGAAAGGATAGGGAAGTGGGCCCACTGGACCCTGACTTCTGGGGGCTCCTGAGCTCCCAGATCTGTGGTCCTCGGATGTCACTTCACCTCGGATGAGTGAAGTGGCCTCTAGTCCTGGCCAGTTAGGTGTTTCCTGGAGCCACACAGGACATGGCAGGCTCCCTGATGTGCTCAGGGAGTGGGGGTATGGACAGCAAAGGGACCTTCAGTAGAGAGGGACGGACAGGAAGGAGGCTGAGGCCACTGAAGACAGGTCAAAGAAGCAGGTGCATCTTTACCTGGAGAAGAAGGCTTAAGATGTGTTAGAACAGGCCTTGGACCTTCTAAAGTTCTGTTAGGTAGAGAAAGGATCATACCCAAAGTTTGGCCAAATCAAACCAATAGGGGAGAGATTCCAGGAGACAGCCAGGTGCCCAAGCAAAGGAAGACAACTTTCTACCACATGGAATTATCCTAAAGGGGAATGAGGTCCCTTGTGAGGGAGTGAGCTCTTGGTCACTGGAAGGGTTTAACCTCGCCTTCCAAGAAGCAAAGATTCCTACGTGGAAGGAGGGCTTTCTGGATGGCCTGTCCCTTGGGTCATGCCATCTGACTTATAAAAAGGAGAATATATATCCTCATGGAAGAAGGACCGTACCAGGGTCAGGGGGTGACGAATGAAGAAGATACGTTGGAACACCTTCACAAAACTCAGTGTGGGGGCTTATGGCTGCCTGCTGCCCCCCACCCGCCATCCCAGTGACCTACAGCAGCTTGGGGCCAGAGAAACAGGACTCAGTGTAGAAAAGGCCCTGATTGATTGTGAAATCCCGGAGGTGTGACAGAACAGTAATGAAGCAACAGGAAGTTAAGACTGTCTCTCTCTCAGGCCTTCATCCTAGCCCAGGGCCCGCCCTTCCCGAGGGGAGCAGAGGTCCCCGCCACACCCGGCACACCTCTGCACAGACCCCCTTTCCTCCTCTCCTGGGACCTCACCGCCGGCACTTCCTGCCTGTGCAGTTTCCAGAAACGGGCACAACTGGCTTTCCCCTTGCAGTTTCCCCTCTGAGAGCCGGCGGAGGGAGGGCTTCTGAAGGGAAAGTGAGAGGGGGACAGGGAGGCCTCCGCTGTCAACTCCCTTCATCGGAAGAGTCTGTCCCTCAGAACGCAAAGGTCCCGCAGGAGGGGAACGCGACCCGCATGCAGAGGCTCCGAGGCCCCCCGGGCCCTGGGACAGGTTCTAGAACCAAGGATGTGTGTATCCGAGGCCCCACACCTCCCAGTCCCGCCGGGACACTCCCCTCTGTCCAAACCCTGACCGGAGCCACGGGGCAAACGCGACTCACAGGCTCCCTCTTCCGGCCTCTGCAGCCCCTGCTCCCAATCAAGGTGGAAAGAACGGCCCCAGCAAAGCGAGGTCAGTCCGGCTGATTTCGAGTGATAGTCTGGAAATCAGACCGGTGGGCAGACACTAGCCTGCCCCAGCCTCACAGCCGCCCCCCTCGCCTCCCCTCCCTGCCTTGGGCACCAGAGGGGAAGGGGGCGGGGCGGCGTGAGGCAAGCAAACCGCTTCTTTCCTCCCTTCAGGTTTGAAGCACTGAGGATGGAGTCAAACATGCATTTCCAGCAATTGATGGGGAGAGAATTCCCCGGGGGAGGTCCTGCTCATTCTCCCTCCTCACCACACCCTGGGCAGGGATGGCAGTGACCTTGAGGAGCAGCGCCACAGGGCCCAACCAAAACACATGTGCCCAGAAATAGCCTAAAAAATAAAGACATCTCAAATCTGGACAATTCTGGAAAACCTCAGAACTGATCACTTTATCTCCACCAGACATGCGCGCGCGCACACACACACACACACACACACTGTCTCTCTCTCTCACACTCACACACACACAGAGTTATCAGACTAATGATACACAGGCTGATGTCATTCTTCCTTGTAACAATAGGATACCCAGCAGTGCACCAACGAGACCCAGCAAAGGTTTTCCCCAGAGTCTCCCTGCTGGAGTATTTGTAACGCACACTCTCATTTCCATCCTTTGGATCCTCTATTTCACCATGAACTCTGACCCTGACAACTAGAGCAAAAGAATAAACAAATCAGTTTCTGGAATAAGGAAGGAAGATAGGATGAATCAGATCCCTTTGCCGTGTTCCTCTAAAAATGAATAAATTAAGGGCAAACCCTTGTAGTAACATTAGTCTTTATGCCCCTGGGAGACACTTACCT
Source organism: Bos taurus (assembly GCF_002263795.3). Classification (NCBI taxonomy): domain Eukaryota; kingdom Metazoa; phylum Chordata; class Mammalia; order Artiodactyla; family Bovidae; genus Bos; species Bos taurus. Next base: position 47,688,315 of record NC_037351.1, on the reverse strand, counting down.
CCATCAGTCAGCTGGCTTTTAGCCTATGGGCACACGTCATTAATCCTATTTGTATCAATCGTGGTTCTTAGTCCAGACCCCACCCCAGATAGCTTAAGTAGAAAAGGCTTATATTAAAGAAAATTAAGTCCTTAATAGAATCTCCATAAAGGCCAAAGAGTCAGGCTTGTGGGGCCACCAAGCTCAGTTGCACAGGTTGCATACTGCACAACACGTCTTTCGAGCTTCTCCATTCACACCCTAGACAGGGTTGTATAATTGTTATACCATGTACTAGATTTCTGCTGCTGCTGCTGCTGCTAAGTCGCTTCAGTCATGTCCGACTCTGTGTGACCCCACAGACGGCAGCCCACCAGGCTCCTCTGTCCCTGGGATTCTCCAGGCAAGAATACTGGAGTGGGTTGCCATTTCCTTCTCTAGATTTCTACATCATAGCAATTTCCTAGCAGATGGCAGTAAAGTGTCCAGATGTGGTTCAGTTCAGTTCAGTTCAGTCGGTCAGTCGTGTCCGACTCTTTGCAACCCCATGAATCACAGCACGCCAGGCCACCCTGTCCATCACCAACTCCCGGAGTTCACTCAGACTCACATCCATTGAGTCAGTGATGCCATCCAGCCATCTCATCCTCTGTCGTCCCCTTCTCCTCCTGCCCCCAATCCCTCCCAGCATCAGAGTCTTTTCCAATGAGTCAACCCTTTGCATGAGGTGGCCAAAGTACTGGAGTTTCAGCTTTAGCATCATTCCTTCCAAAGAGCACCCAGGGCTGATCTCCTTTAGAATGGACTGGTTGGATCTCCTTGCAGGCCAAGGGACTCTCAAGAGTCTTCTCTAACACCACAGTTCAAAAGCATCAATTCTTCGGCACTCAGCTTTCTTCACAGTCCAACTCTCACATCCATACATGACCACTGGGAAAACCATAGCCTTGACTAGATGGACCTTTGTTGGCAGAGTAATGTCTCTGCTTTTCAATATACTATCTAGGTTGGTCATAACTTTTCTTCCAAGGAGTAAGCGTCTTTTAATTTCATGGCTGCAGTCACCATCTGCAGTGATTTTGGAGCCCAAAAAATAAAGTCTGACACTGTTTCCACTGTTTCTCCATCTATTTCCCATGAAGTGATGGGACTAGATGCCATGATCTTCGTTTTCTGAATGTTGAGCTTTAAGCCAACTTTTTCACTCTCCTCTTTCACTTTCATCAAGAGGCTTTTTAGTTCCTCTTCACTTTCTGCCATAAGGGTGGTGTCATCTGCATATCTGAGGTTATTGATATTTCTCCCGGCAATCTTGATTCCAGCTTGTGCTTCTTCCAGCCCAGCATTTCTCATGATGTACTCTGCACAGAAGTTAAATAAGCAGGGTGACAATATACAGCCTTGACATACTCCTTTTCCTATTTGGAACCGGTCTGTTGTTCCATGTCCAGTTCTAACTTTTGCCTCCTGACTTACATATAGGTTTTTCAAGAGGCATGTGGTACCCTTGTCTAATTTGCACAAAGTCCATGGCCTGCAATCCAGGAACCCAGAACCACCCTAACCCGCACTGTGGACAATTGCTCCATAAGAGATTTGATCACTGCTGCTGCTGCTCATGGTGTCATGATGATGACAGGCCCAGACCCCACAGCTCTTCCGACTAACACCAGGCTGAGGACACTGGGACTCGCCCTGTGGCCCATTCTTTACCACCATTCTCCCTAGAGAATGGATTCTACACTTTTGCACTTCCTCCTGTTGCTCTGGTCCTGATGCGTCTGATGGGAGGAGCTCAGGCCCCATGCCTCAGCCTAGCAGCAGGCTGACCAGGAAGTAAGCTTCTGGCTTCTACCTGAGAAGGAAGGAATTCACTATGCGAATTCTCCCAACAGAAGAAAAATTCCAGTAATGCCGGGTGGCCTCAGAACCTCACGAGTCCATGCAGTATTTTGCAGAGGAGGGGCCTAAAGCTCCAAGCCGCAAAACCATGAGAACAAGGCTACTGAGTGAGCCCTAGCAGAGTCGGGGCTGGAGGCCCAGTCTGCTGACTCCTGGTCACTGCACTGCACTCTCCCCTTAGAAGCTGAGGCCCAGAATGAGGCAAGAATGAAGCCCAGGACGAGGGAACCAAAGGTGGCTTAGCCAGAGCTCATACTGGCAGTTTCCTCCAGACATCTCAGCCCTCTACAGCGCTGGTAATCATCATTCGTAATTTCCCCCTCCCTGAGCCTATGAAACACTCAAAGTTGCCTTTCCAGGCAATAAGCTTGGTCAGCATGGATCTTTTGTCCCCTCACCCTCTCACAGCAGATACAGCCATCTCTGCTTTCTCATTACATCCGGGAGCCTGGAACTATAACCTACACTTCTCTGCTTTGTTACTGAAAAATCTGCTCCGTGCTGAGCCTCCCTCCTCAGAATGGGTTTCCTAATTTAATCCCCAGAGCAGAGGCTGAAAGTGTGTTTTAATGAAAATGGTCTTCTGTTTTGCCATTCCAACATCACTTCTGTAGGAGCCTCACTCTGAAATACAAAAGTGCCTTTTCATTTCCTCGTGGCTGGGATGTCCTACATAGGTGGTGTAGCAGTTGCGGGGAGAGAGGGTGGCTGAGCAAGAAAGAACATGCAAAACGTGCCAGTGTGGACACCCTAAGGGATACTACCTCACTTTCTCCTCCAGAGGGCGCTCCTGGTGTCTGGAAGGATTAAGAGGCTCCCTTCCAGTCCGCATTTAGGCCCCGCCTCCTGCCTTTGGGGGGCGGGGCCAGGCGGGATACTTGCTACTGAGCATTCTTGTTCAGCCTCGTTTTTTTTTTTTGGTTCATAGAAAGGAGGTGATAACAGTCTACTTGCAGGGCTCTGAGAAGGCCAGAGGGCCCATGGGGAACACCAGCCCCAGCTGCCACTTAATAAAATGCTCAGTCCACGCCCATTTCCTTTCTTCATTTTTCTGTGACCCAGCAATAGCATTTTTTAAAAACTTTTGGATGTGGACCATTTTTTAAATCCATATTGAATTTTAGTTCAGTTGGTAAAGAATCCGCCTGCAATGCAGGAGACCCAGGTTTGCTCCCTGGGTCAGGAAGATGCCCTGGAGAAGGGAATGGCAACCCAGTCCGTTATTCTTGCCTGGGAAATCACATGGACAGAGGAGCCTGGCAGACTACAGTCTGTGAGGTTGTAAGAGTCAGACACTACTTAGCGACTAAACTACTGCTGCTATTGAATTTGTTACAGTACCGCTTCTGTTTTATGTTTTTGGGTTTTTGGCCATGAGATCTATGAGGTCTTAACTCCCTGACCAAGATTCAAACCCACAACCCCTGCACTGGAAGGCGAAGTCTTAACCACTGGACCACCATGGAAGTCCCGAGCATTTTAAATAATTGTGCTTATTTATGTTTCCTTACATATTTCTTTTTGTTATCCTTCAAATGGGAAAGGAAGGAAGGAGGGAGAAAAGAGAGAAGGAAGAAGGGAGGGGAGGAGAGAGGAACAGAGCTGCACGCATTTCTTATCCCAGTGATTATCTGAGTTGTTGTTTTGGATAATCTGATGATGATGGTTAATCAATTGCCAGTTCCTGTGGGGAAGACTGGGAGAAGGAAGTGACAAGGACATCCTCTTTTTAAATCAGAATGATTGAGCTGGTAATTTCTCAGGGTTTGCCTGGCATGTAAAGCTGTTTGAAAACACCCAGGGAGACCCACTCAACTTGGCCAGTGTGATTACATGTGGCCGGGCCTCCTCTCCAGAGGCTGCTGGGTTACAGCCCAACCTGCCTCAGCTCCCAGGGCACAAGCAGGGACCACTGGAGGGCTGATAGCATCTGGCAGCCTATATTGGGGGGCCACCTGGAGCTGCTGTACTGAAATAAAAATATGCAGATTGTGACCTGCTGAATTCGGAGGTGAAAGCCACCCACATGGGGATGGCAGGGAGCTCCCTGGGATTGGTTTGATTGAAGGTGCAGTTTTATTAATAAAACACCCGAACAAAGGAAGTAGAGTCACAAGATTTATTGCTTACAAATCCCAGAAATGGGTGAGGTGATGAGCTGCAGGAAGGGTGATCCTCCGTGGTGAGGAAGAAGCAAGCACCTGGTCCTTATGAGGTGGTTGGGGTGGAGGTCACTAACTTTTCTCAATCCAAACTCAATCCCAGCAAAAGCAAGGCAGGAACTTGGGGCAGGAATCTTAAACTGAGGTTCTTATCTGAATGTCCAGACTCTGGAGGCAAGCCAGGTTGTCATGCTATTAAATGACTGGGCAGCAGCTCCAAAGAGCTGTGTTCTCATCACACACACACACACCAGTGTGGGGTAGAGAGGTGAGCAGAGGCCACTGTGCCAGGAAAGAAGGAGTCATGATTTCAGAATCTGATGCTGAAGAGTTAGGTTTGGAAAGGTGGAAAGTGTCGTTAGTCCTGCCCTTTGGCTTCAAAGCCAGGCAGCTGCCCTGGCCCTGTGTTTTAAAAGGGCTCTCCCTGGGGCATGGAATCTAAGAAGCTGATGGGAATGTGCCCATTCTAGATCGCTCATGCACGGAGGACCAGGAACCCCTCAATTCCCTGTCCAAACAGCCTCACGTCCGCTCCCAGTTCCTGCATGGACCTCTCCCCAGATCTTTCTTTCTGGAGGCAAGTTGCTGCTCCCCTAAGCTGAGGACAGCAGAGGTGGCTATTTTGGGGGCAGGTCGGATAGAGCTAAAACATATGGACTTACATGTTCACATGCCAGTGCTCTCAGCATGAAGGATGGAGGGGTGTAGGATGGGAGGCCTAGCCCTGCCCCCTCCCCGAACCCCAAGAAATCTGAGACTAACTGGAACCTGGCTTTCCAGGCCTTTATGAAGTTATGCTTGTCAGGGTAGAAGGATGCAACGTAGCTTATTTGACAACTTTTTCTCTTGACTTCTGCGTTTCGATCTTTAGACACATGACACATGGCCCTTGGTACTCTCACCTAAGCCCTGCGAGTGTTAGGGAAAGACAGGTTGGGGCCCAGCCGTGGCGGTCCCTGATGCTCCATAAAGGAAGGACGTGGGGTGTGAAGTCTGGCGGGGGCGGAGCCCCTGACGCTTCCGGTGCGTTTTGACCTCACGTGAAGTCGCCTGCACTTCATTGAAGAAGCTGGATGCACTGGGGTGCCAGCAAGCAGGGCTTTCTTTCTCCACTACTTCCTTGACCCCTACTCTGCTGATCACCCCACATTTCCAGAAGGTTCCATATGTTTTCTGGTTACAGTCGGGTATAAGAAAAGTCTCACTTTCAGTTGTCTGAACAGTCCAGCCCAACCCCACATCAAAGCTTCCATGTGCCCCCGTCACTGCAGCTCTCCTACATTCCTCCACAGAGTTCAGGCCTGAAACAGGCCAGGCTTCTGTGGTGGGGACTGGACAGGGGCTCCCTTAGCCTATTTAGGCAACTGTAATAAAACACTGCAGACGAGGGACTCATAAACAAGAGAAAAGTGTGTTTCCCACCATTCTGGAGGCTGGAAGTCCAAGATCAGGGTGCTGGGAAGGTTGGGTCCTGGTGGAGGCTCTCTTCTGGGTTGCAGACAGCTGTCTTCCTGCTGTGTCCTCACACGACAGCAAGCAGAGAGGAAGCAAACTCATGGATGACTCTTCTAAGGGCACTAATCCCAGTCATGGGGCTTCCACTCTCCTGACCTCGTCTAACCCTAACCTCCTCCCAAAGGCCGCACCTCCTAATGCTATCATACGTGATGAGGGTTTCAGCATATGTGTTGGGGTGGAGAGAACGTAAGTATTTAGGCCCTAACGATCTCCACTCCTTGCACTCCACTCCTCTCATGCCCACTCGCTACTGTTTCTGGCTCCTCTAGGGGGCAGCAGAGAGGAGGGACACAGGAGAAGGGCAAGGTCTCAATGCAAGTGAACCTAGGAGTGGGGTTTTGTTCTCTCCCCAGCTGGAATCTCCCACCTGACATTGTCCCCTGATGGAGACGAGGCTCCTCTGTCTGACTTCCTACAACACCTATGCATGCATGCATCCATGTTAAGTCACTTCGCTTGTGTCTGATTCTGTGTAACCCTATGGATAGCCTACCAGGCTCCTCTGTCCATGGGATTTTCCAGGCAAGAATACCGAAGAGGGTTGCCATGCCCTCTTCCCGGGGATCTTCCCAACCCAGGAATCTTGTCTCCTGCATTGGCAGGAGAGTTCTTTACCCCTAACACCACCTGGCACCCGACAAACCAGCCTGAATCCAGATGGAAATTCCGCAGGGGAGGACAGCTTACACCCCTCCCACATGCCATTTGGAGTTGCAGTAAATATTCCTCTGTCTGAAGCTGGGTCTTTTCAACTGTATGAGCAGTCCTGAGTCCCACCATTGGGAAACTCCCTGAATGGGGCAGACAACAGAAAGTTTCTGCACATTTCTGCAGGCTCTATTTGTTGACCAACTGGACACTGAGACATTCTGACCTTTAAAGTTCGTGAAGGCGCTGGTGAAATGTAATTATAGCCTCCCACACTTTATTTTATTTGAACATCAAAGACAAGTGTCTGTCTAATCTTTATAGTGAGACATATGAAACAGACCGCCAACAGAAGTACTACATGCAAAGACTTGTGTAGGCTATTCATTCTCTTTTCAACACATCACGCAGAGTGCTAGCAGACAAGCCAGGGGAGACTAACAATGAAGCAGAAAGGGGATTTATTTAAAGGATATTGCAGCTCCGAGGACTGACAGGAAGTTGGAGAGACGACCCCAGAAAATGGAGAGGAACCAGAGGCAGGCCATTAGCAGCACCGCCTCCAGCAGCCGGAGAAGCTGCCACTCCATGAATGTTGGCTCATCTGGGCATCTCTCTTCCCAGATGCAAATTCCCAGGCAGGAGCACCTTGTAGCCAGGCTACAGCACAGGACCCCCAACAAAATGGATGTTCCTGGTCCTCTTAGCTCCAGCTCATTCTGCTATTCATTTATGGAGGCGTCTCCCTCCCTGGAAGAGTGACTGACTATAGGGTCGCTGAGTGTCAGAGGTCCCAGGCAGTCATGTGCTTGGTCTCAGAGCAACAGTCACACACTCTGTTACTCTCATCCATTCATATGAGAAAGAAACATCATTGTGGCTTCTGATTTCAATAGCAGGTCCAACCATGGAGTTAGAGTTTCATATTCCAAAGTCACTTATTTATGATTAGAGGATTTTGGAAAGTTTCCTTAATCATTTATTATCTTCAGTCCTACTTTTCCACTGCTCAGGATAGCCTGCTGAGCACCCACGCATGCAAGGATGGCCTGATGGGGTTACTAGAAATTAGGAGACTGATTTTCAAGCTTTCTTCGGCCAACTGATTCTCTGTGCAACCTTGAAAAAGTTACCTCAACTCTCTAAATCTGTGTTTTAGGAAAATGAGGGAGTAGGCGAAATGAACTGCAAGATTCCTTGTTTCTGTTCCTAGAAGCATTTGGAAAAGGGATAATTTGCTAATCCAAGGCCATCCCATCTCTTTTCAGGTTTGAAGTTGTCTAGTATGCAAGATGTATATAATCCAAGGTTGTGTGAAATAAATATTACGGAGGATGACTCCACTCTGGGACCAAAATAGCCCACTGGGGATGCCCCTCAAGTCAAATTACCAAACAACATGCAGCATTGCTTCCACTCTTGTCTTTGCTGCACGAGAAAGTTTGCTAACTAGTCTTTTTGCAGACATGCATGAGTGCATAGAAACACGCAGGCACAAACACACAAACTCACACGTGCCCATGTTATCATCACCATGGCTTAGAGCAGCATATGTGGTTTATCTCTGCAAAAAGCTTTCTTTTTCATGAGTATTGCCTTAATAGAAAACACAGAACAAGTTTTGGGCTTTCTCTCTCGTCATACTCCATTTTTTACTTTATTCTCTATGTTGGATAGGTTGCCTGTCTGGAGATGTGCCAGTTGACATCTGTGTACAGAACAGAATCTGGCCAGGAATGTCAGGACACCAGACAACTGGTTTTCTCTGGGGAGACCATCCTTTGTCTTTACCCCCAGACTCCTTGCTGTGCAAGAGATGGGACAGGGGAGATTGGGGTGGGATGGAGTGTGATGAAAAGTGCCTTTGAAGTGACACCCAAGGGAGCCTGAGCAGACATACATATCTACTTCCAAGTTTTGTCTGCAGATCAGTTTCCATGACCAGAGTCAGTGCTGTATGTTGATTTATGAAGGGAGACCAACTTTCCAGAAGCCCTCAGGGTGAGACAGTGCTCCTAAAAATGTAGCGGGACAATCAGGGGGCAGGGAGGTGGGCATGCATCTTTTCTCGAGTGCATAAACAGAGTTCTTAGCGAGGAAAAGTATATTCACAAACCACACACGTTATTCTGTATATAATACACGGATCTTTGTTACATTCAATTCAGTTCAGTTGCTCAGCTGTGTCCAATTCTTTGCGAACCCATGAACTACAGCACGCCAGTCTTCCCTGTCCTTCACCATCTCCCAGAACTAGCTCAAATTCATGTCCATTGAGTCAGTGATGCCATTCAACCATCTCATCCTCTGTCCTCACCTTCTCCTCCTGCCTTCAGTCTTTTCCATCGTCTGTCAGTTCTTCGCATCAGGTGGCCAAAGTATCAGAGCTTCAGCTTCAGCATCAGTCCTTCTAATGAATATTCAGAACTAATTTCCTTTAGTATTTTTATCACATTATTGATTGGAAAATCTGTATTATGAACTTTTTAAAAATCAACCCCCAGCCATGGTTTTCTGAGGACCTCTGTGATGCTCTCAGACCAGTTCTCATAGCAACTGGAAGGTGAAGATACCGCACCTCCAGGGCAATCTCATGCCCTTCCAGACCACCTGGGGGTTAGTCCAGAAGAGAAGGAAAGCAAAGCAAAAAGAGAAGGAAAGCAAGCAAAAAGAGTGGGTGTGGTGGCAGGGGCCAGGGACAGAGATAAGGAAGAGCAATATAATCCAGTCACCCCCAAGTGAGGAGAAACAGAAACAACCAGTTAGCTTGCTGAGATAATATGTACATTTCAACAGCTCAGAAAAGAAAAATTCATGACTTACTTTCCAGCATAAATTCAGCTGGGATCTTTCCTTACATAGAACTTCATGGGGGATTTCCCTGGTGGTTCAGTGGTTAATCTCTCTGCCAATGTAGGGGACATGGGTTTCATCCCTCGTCCCATATGTCATGGGATCCCATATGATCATCCCATAAGATCCCATAAGTCATGGAACAACCAAGCCCTTAAGCCACAACTACTGAGCCCAAGTGCCTAGAGTCTGTGTTCCCCAATAAGAGAATTCACCGCAATGAGAAGCCCACCCACCACAAGGAGCAGTAGCCTGGGTCCACCGTAACTAGAGAAAGCCCAAGTGCAGGAATGAAGACCCAGCACAGACAAAAATAAACAAATCAGGAAAATAAAGAAGGTCGTGGAAGTTTTGCCTTTGTATGTCCCCAGCTTTTCATCTATTTGGGATCACTCATATACAATGGAGCTAAAGATTCCACTTTCACTAAAGGTCAACTATGATATCTTGGACCAACATGTCCACTGAGATCACTTAGATGATCTGGAAAAACATTTTTTAAAAAGTAAAATTGCTGGAAGGTATCAGAAAGCAACAGAGGCAGAAAGAATTTGGGGAGGATTGTTGCTATTGTTTTCCAGTAGCTAAGTTGTGTCCAACCCCATGAACTACAGCAAACCAGGCTCTGCTGTCCTTCATTAATTCCCAGAGTTTGCTCAAATTCATGTCCATTGAGTCAGTGATGCTACCTAACCACCTCATCCTCTGCCACTTTTTCTTTTGCCTTCCATCTTTCCCAGCATCATGGTCTTTTCCAATGAGTCGGCTCTTTGCACCAAGTGACCAAAGTGTTGAAGCTTCAGCATCAGCCCCCTGCAGTGAATAATCAGGGTTTATTTCCTTTATTGACTGGTCTGATCTCCTTGCAGTCCAAGGGACTCTCCAGAGTCTTCTCCAGCACCAGTTCAAAGCATCAATTCTTCAGCCTTCTTTATGGTTCACCTCTCACCTCCATACGTGACTACTGGGAAAACCATAGCTTTGACTATATGGACCCTCATTGGCAAAGTGATGTCTCTGCTTTTGAATATGCTGTCTAGGTTTGTCATAGCTTTTCTTCCAAGGAGCAAGCATCTTTTAATTTCGTGGTGGCAATAACTGTCCAGAGTGATTTTGGAGAAAATAATATCTGTCACTGCTTGCACTTTCCCCCCATCTATTTGCCATGAAGTGATGGGACTGGATGCCATAATCTTACTTTTTTGAATGTTGAGCTTTAAGCCAGCTTTTTCACCCTCCTCTTTCACTCTCATGGAATTCTCCAGGTAAGAATACTGGAGTGGGTAGCCATTCCCTTTTCCAGAGGATCTTCCTGACTCAAGGATCATATCTTGCATTGCAGACAGATTCTTTAATATGTGCTGCTGCTAAGTCGCTTCAGTCGTTCTGACTCTGTGCGACCCCAGAGACGGCAGCCCACCAGGCTCCCCCGTCCCTGGGATTCTCCAGGCAAGAACACTGGAGTGGGTTGCCATTTCCTTCTCCAATGTATGAAAGTGAAAAGTGAAATTGAAGTCGCTCAGTCGCGTCCGACTCCTAGTGACCCCATGGACTGCAGCCTACCAGGCTCCTCCGTCCATGGGACTTTCCAGGCAAGAGTACTGGAGTGGGTTGCCATTTCCTTCTCCTTTAACATGTGAGCCCCCAGCAAAACCCACCCTCATCAAGAGGCTCTTTACTTCCTCTTCACTTTCTGCCATTAGGTCTATCATCTGCATATCTGAGGTCGTTGATATTTCTCCCAGAAATCTCGATTCCAGCTTGTGACTCATCCAGCCCAGCGTTTCTCATGACGTACTCTGCATAGAAGTTAAATAAGCAGGGTGACAATAGACTTTCTTGTCGAACTCCTTTTTGAATTTTGAACCAGTCAGTTGTTCCATGTCTGGTTCTGTTGCTTCTTGACCCATATCCTGCTTTCTCAAGAGACAAGGATGGTTGTCTTGTATTCCCATCTCTTGAAGAATTTACCCCAGTTTGTTGTGATCCACATAGTTAAAGGCTTTAGCATAGTCAATGCAGTAGTAGATGTTTTTCTGGAACTCCCTTGCTTTCTCCATGATCCAATGAATGCTGGCAATTTGATCTCTGGTTCCTCTGCCTCTTCAAAACCCATCTGGTACATCTTGAAGTTCTCAGTTCATGTACTGCTAAAGCTTAGCTTGAAGTATTTTGAGCATAATCTGGCTAGCATGTGAAATGAACACAATAGCATGGTACTTGGAACATTCTTCTGCATTGCCCTTCTTTGAGATTGGAATGAAAACTGACTTTTCCCAGTCCTATGGCCACTGCTGACTTTTCCAAATTTGTTGACATATTAACAGCATCATCTTTTAGGATTTTAAGTAGATCATCTGGAATTCCATCACTTCTACTACCTTTGTTTGTAGTAATGCTTCCTAAGGCTCACTCAACTTCACACTCCAGGATGTCCAGCTTTAGGTGAATGTTGAGTTTTATCCAGCTTTTTCACTCTCCTCTTTCACTTCTCCAGGCAAGAATATTGGAGTGGGTAGCCATTCCCTTCTCCAGGAGATCTTCCTGTGGTTGTGGTTATCTGAGTCATTAAGACCTTTCCTGTATAGTTCTTCTGTATATCATTGCCACCTCTTCTTAATCTCTTCTGCTTCTGTTAGGTCCTTACTGCTTCTGTCTTTTATCATGCCCCCTTGCATGAAATGCTCCTGTGATAGCTCCAATTTTCTTGAAAAGATCTCTAGTCCTTCCCATTCTGTTGTTTTTCTCTATTTCTTTGCATTGTTCATTTAAGAAGACCTTCTTATCACTCCTTCCTTTTCTCTGGGACTCTGATTCAGTTGGATATAGCTTTCCTTTTCTTTCCTCAGCTATTTGCAAAGCCACCGCAGACAATTACTTTGCCTTCTGGCATTTCATTATCTTTGGAATGGTTTTGGTCACTGCCTCCTGTACAATGTTACGAACCTCCATCCATAGTTCTCCAGGCACTCTGTCTGCCTATCTAATCCCTTGAATCTATTCATCACCCCTACTGTATAATCATGAAGGATTTTATTTAGGTCATACCTGAGTGGCCTAGTGGTTTTCCCTACTTTCTTCAATTTAAGCCTGAATTTTGCAGTAAGGAGCTCATGATCTGAGCCATAGTCAGGCCCAATCTTGTTTTCCCTGACTATATAGAGTGTCTCCATCTTTGGCTGCAAAGAACATAACCAATCTGATTTCAGCATTGATCATCTGGTGACGTCCATGTGAGGGAGTTTAGAAGCCACTTAAGAGGAAGGGTCTTGGTAAAAACTCTAGATTTTGGTTGAAATCTCTAAAAGCTACACCTCAGGGGTTGAATAAATGAAAAATAGACCAGCATTCACAATGACTAAAGTAATACTGAATCCCTAAAGGGATTAGGATGAATTACTCTTCTGGCCTAACCTCTAAAAGAAGTAAGAGCGAATTCTCTTTGAAAGAAAACATTGTTCAGAATCTCAAACTGACTTCTGCTATTTCATATAAAATGTTTAAACAAGACTTGCAAGAAGGCAAAATCTGAAGAGTTGGGGGGTGGGAGAACAGACAATAAAAATAAACTCACAAAATATCCAGATTTGGGAATAACTAGAAAAAAACTATAAAGTAAGCATATCAATATGCCCATAGATTTAAATAACAAGATAGATAATTTTGGCAAAAATTAGAAAAAAGACTCAATTGTTAAACCTGTAACTAAAACTATAATATACGAAATTAGAATGTGTGTGATGGAAAGGTTTAATGGCATATTATGCTTGGTTGAAAAGAAAGTTAGTGAACTGGAAGATAGAGAGAAGTAAATATCCAGTTGGAGTTCAGAATCAAAAGGATAGAAAATATTGAAAAGACAAATGACATATATACAAAAAATCCAACATATATCTAAGTAACATCTCAGCAGGTGAGGAGAAAGAGAATAGGTCAGAAGTAACTTTTAAGAGATAATTATTGAGAATTAAACAAAATTGATTAAAGAAGTTAAGCTACAGATTCAAAGAGCTTGGGGTAAGTATACATACACATACATCTAGACACAGCAGAGTAAAAATGCTGAAAATCAAACACAAAGATAAATCTTAAAAACATTCAGGGTGGGGAGAAAGACATACCTTTAAAGAAGTAGCAATAAAATAGACAGTTGACTTCTTAATGGAAACAAAGTAACCAGAAGTCAACAGACTAGTATCTTCAACATAACAACCAACCTTGAAGTCTATACTCAATAAGATACCCTCCAAAATGGAAGCTGAGATAAATTCATTTTCAGACACTAAATGAGAGAAATTTTTTCATCTGTAGAACCACACTATGGGGAATCAAGGGGAACTTCTCAGGGAGAAGAAAATGATCCCAGATAGAATTGTAGAAATGCAGGAAAAAAACAGGAGGACCAGAAAGATTTGTAAGTAAACCTAAATATGAAATAAAATGTACATCATTTTGGAAAAAACAAGAGGAAAATAATTGGAATTAAGTTGTTCTAAGATCGTTGCATTGCTTGGGGATAGTGAAAAATGTCCATTTATATTAAACTTGGAGATGCATATTTTTATCTCTAAGGAAATCAATAAAAGTCATAAAACACTGCATAATTAAAAAGTTACTAGGGGAGAAAATAGGACAACAAAAAATAAGTAATTAGAAAACACAATAGACTTACAGTAGAAATGGAGATCTTTAAAGCAAAATATAGTCAGTTACAGAAAATTTTTAAAGTTAAGATTTTTGCACGTTTGCATCTTGGTCTATAAATTTTGACTATTCTCTTCCATATCAGTAAAAATGTTGTTGTTGTTGTTCAGTTGCTGAGTCATGTCCAACTCTTTTGACCCCTTGGACTGCAGCATGCCAGGCTCTCCTGCTGCTGCTGCTGCTAAGTTGCTTCAGTCGTGTCCAACTCTGTGCAACCCCATAGACCTTCACTATCTCCTGGGGTTTGCTCAGATTCAGGTCCATTGAGTCAGTCCAGTTAAGTGTGGGATTGCATTACAATGTGATAAGTACAGTGTGTATAAATTTAAGACTCACTCTGCTAACTATCAAGATTTCCAAAGCTTCAGTAATTATCAATGTATAATTGGTGCAAAAATTGACTACTAGACCAACAGGGTGACAGAGGAAGAGATGATTGGATGGCATCACTGACTCAGTGGACATGAGTTTGAACAAACTCCAGGAAACAGTGAAGGACAGGGACGCCTGGTGTGCTGCAGTCTGTGAGGTCGCAAAGAGCTGGACATGACTTACTGACTGAACAACAAGACCAATGAAACAAAGGAGATTTCAGAAACAGCCATATATGTATACTTGATTGATAACAAAGACGCTGCGGAGGCGTGAGTGAAGCATAGTCTTTTTAATATATGGAGTTCGGTGGATTGGATGTTCATAAGAAATAGAAAAGTTGGCTCTACCTAAAAAAATTCAATTCTACATGTAAAAGACAAAACAAAGTTTCGACAAGATAGATATAGGAGAATACCATTATGACCTCGAAGCAGAGAAAGACTTTTTTTAAACATTCCACTAAATGCACTAACATAAGATAAATTAACTGGACTATATTAAAATAAGTAACTCCTGTTATTCAAAGACATTATTAAGAGAGTGAAGAGATGCCACAGAGTAGAAGCTATTGGTTACACTTATAAGAGACAGAGGGCTTATATCCAGAATATAAAAAGGATAGACAACTCAGAAAAAATAAACAGGTTTTCTCACAAGAGACAGTATCACAATGGCCCAAAATATGGGAAAAAGGTGCTCAGCCTCTTGAGCCACCAGAGTAACACAAATTAAAGCTCCACTGAAATACCACTATACAAATACCAGAATAGCTAAAGATTTTTAAACTGACAACCTCACGTGTTGATGAGGGTATGGAGCAACTGCACTCAAATACTGCTGATGGGAATGTAAGCTGGCCCAAGCACTTTAGAAAACTGGTCATAACAACTAAAATCAAAGGCGTGCAAACCTTGTGACCCAGCATTTCCACTCCCAGCTAAGTGCCCAGCACAAGGCATCCACGTGTTCACCAAATGCATGGACATTCACAGACAACATTCTTCATAGTTGACGGGAACTGGAAAGAGCACAATGGCAGAATGGATAGATAAGACTGTGATAAATACAGCAACAGCAGACCGAAGGAGGAGAAGAGAGGATGGGGGAGAGAGGCGGCAGGACAAGAAGTGGATGATGATAACGAAGGCAAGGTCTGGTCTTGAAAATATTTTGGTGGCACAAAAAAAAAACAAGTGAGATTTGAAAACAATTGAAAATAAGCCAGCAAAACCTCTTCTGCTGCTGCTGCTGCTAAGTCGCTTCAGTCATGTCCGACTCTGTGCGACCCCATAGACAGCAGCCCACCAGGCTCCCCCGTCCCTGGGATTCTCCAGGCAAGAACACTGGAGTGGGTTGCCATTTCCTTCTCCAATGCGTGAAAGTGAAGTTGCTCAGTCGTGTCTGACTCTTCGCGACCCCATGGAATGCAGCCCACCAGACTCCTCCACCCATGAGATTTTCCAGGCAAGAGTACTGGAGTAGGGTGCCATCACCTTCTCCGAAAAGCTCTTCAGTAGACCCCAAAGTCAGTGGGGCTCGTACCCAGAGAAGGGAAGACTTCTGTGGGTAGACTGTCAGAGGTGAGCTCCGACATACAGGAAGGGGCTCTGGAGGGCACAGACATGAGGGATGTCCGAAGGCAATTCCAACTCCAGCATTGCAGGCGCTTCCCCCCGCTCCATGCCCGCACACTGCTGTTGCCTCCTCTGAGGCTCTCTGTTTGTTCACCTGGACCATTGAACAACCGCCCTCTAGTCTCCCTGCCTCCTCAGTTCAGTTCGGTTCAGTTGCTCAGTCGTGTCCGACTCTTTGCCACCCCATGGACTGCAGCACACCAGGCCTCCCTGTCCATCGCCAACTCCTAGAGTTTACTCCAACTCATGACCATTGAGTCGGTGATACCATCCAACCATCTCACCTTTGGTCATCCCCTTCTCTTCCTGCCCTCAATCTTTCCCAGCATCAGGGTCTTTTCCAATGAGTCAGTTCTTCCCATCAGATGGCCAAAGTATTGGAGTTTCAGCTTTAGCATCAGTTCTTCCAATGAATATTCGGGACTGATTTCCTTTAGGATGGGCTGGTTGGATCTCCTTGCAGTCCAAGTGACTCTCAAGAGTCTTCTCCAACACCACAGTTCAAAAGCATCAATTCTTCAGTGCTCAGCTTTCTTTATAGTCCAACTCTCACATCCATACATGACTACTGGAAAAACCATAGCCTTGACTAGACGGACCTTTGTCAGCAAAATAATGTCTCTGCTTGTTAATATGCTGTTTAGGTTGGTCATAACTTTTCTTCCAAGCAGCAAGTGTCTTTTAATTTTATGGCTGCAGTCACCCTGCCTCCTACCCATCACGCATATCTAGATCTTGACTTTGTGGACACCTGAGGCATCTTTCTGAACTGCACACTGGTGAGGTCACTTTTCCTGCTTCCACCCCTTCGGCCTGGGGGATCTAGGGACTCTGCTCTCCTCTGGCAGCTCCTGCCCAGGCTCTCTCAACCTCTCTGCTTCTGCTTCTGCCCACTGGGCTATGAGGCCCTTCTCTCCCCCTGCTCCATCTGGCAACGTAGCCTCACAGTGAGGACTCAGTCCAGCACCACCTGCTTCATAAGCCATTCCTGACCTCCCAGGAACAAGGACCACCCCTTCCTCAGATCCCCTTGGGGTACCCTGTCCACATTTATTTTACCTGGTCCCATGCCTTCCCCACCAGACCTAGGCTCCTTGAGAACCTTCCAGTTTCTTCTCAGACTGACACAAGGCCTGATCCCAAGGAAGGGCTCTATACACCCCGAATTAGTAAAAATGCCAACTTGGACGTGCAAAGCACTTCTCCGCTTGCAAGCTGCTTTTACATGTGATTTCGTTTGAGGCTCCCAGTAAACCCATGAAGTTACCTCCACTCATCAGGTGAGGCAGAGGAAGAGATTGAGAATGTGGTGGTGGCCAGCTGGGGAGGGGGCTAAGAGAACTCCTGCCTGCTCAAGCCTTGTCCAGGACACCGCCCTGAGGATAACAGCTTCTCTCTTCCAGGAAGCCCCTTTCCAAGCCACTAGGGGCCTGAACTCAGCTTCCCAAACGGTGTGGTCAGCCCTTCACAAAGATTGTCAGAAATCGTTCTGGAACATTTATTTGCCTCGGCCTCTCTACCACACTCAGCGTCTTCTCCTCTGATGACTGAGCCTCTTGCCACCCTGAGGGACCACACAGAGGGTGGACCCAGGCCCAGGTCATGGGCCCTGACACCAAGCCAGCAGGAAGACTCCCCTCCGCCCTGCTCATGGGCTGTCCGCCCAGTTTCCCTCAAGTGCTGCCCGATTTCCGTCACAACCTGGCCCTGGGTACTAACTGTAGTGAAAGGGACATTTCAGCTGGGAAAGCAGGCCACTCGGCCTCAGGTCAGGGATCTGTCAGAGTCCTCCCTAACTCTCCCTGGAACTTTCCTCCCTCTGCCCTTCTCCCACCTTCTTGGAGGGAGAGGGAGGTGGTCATGGCAGGGAGCTCATTTCTTTGTCCCCAGTCCACCTCCCCTCCTCATCTACCCCTTCCCCAAGCTCCGTCTGACACACATACATTCCAGAGGTCTTAATGGTAAATTTTATTGTCAAGCCACACTGGCTTCCTACCAGGCAGAACTAGCCCCAGCAATGACCTTGTCCTCAGCATCCCCAGTACCTGGGACCCTGCAGCCAGTACAGCCTTAGCTCAGATGACCAAGGCCCCTGCCTGGAGCCCCATGTTTCCACTCTGGCCTGTCTCTAGCTGCATCTCTCTCCACGAGTCAGGAGTGCATCAGGTAGGGTCAGTGTCAGGTTCATTGGTCAGTACACCCAATTAAATTTGAATTTTAGGTAAACAGTAATTTTTAAGTGTGTGTTGGGACCATGCATGTGTGTGTGTGTGCTTGTGTGTTCAGTCACTTCAGTCATGTCCGACTCTTTGCAACCCTATGGACTGTAGCTCAGCAGGCTCCTCTGTCCATGGGATTTTCCAGGCAAGAATGCTGGAGCGGTTGCCATTTCCTTCTCCAGGGGATCTTCCCGACCCAGGGATCGAACTCGTGTCTCTTATGTCTCCTCCTCTGGCAGGCAGGTTCTTTGCCTCTAGAGCCACCTGGTTAGTCCACGCATTGTGGACATATAGTAAAAAATTGTCATTGTTTTTCTGAAATTCAAACTCTACTAAGTATTCTATATTTTAATCTGATGAATATGGTAACCTTACAACATGGTCAAGGGGATGTGCCCACCTGGAGCATGCTCTGGGTACCTGCGGTCCTAATAAAGGGCCCAGAACCCACTTCCAGGGCCTCTGCAGTTTCCCCTTCCTGCCTGGTCCCACCAGCCTGCTGGGAGTGGAGCTGTTACAGCAGGCTGGTTATCCATACAAAGATATCCTTCACAGGGAGGTGGGGAAAGGAGGGCGTGGACCATAGGCCAGGGGCCTCCATTTATACTTCTGTGCCTGCCCACCAATGCCAGGGGTAGATCTGCCAGCCACCCTGCAAAGCTGTGCCGTCTGCACCTGAATTCTCCATCTCCTGTCACAGAAGCATTCAGGTAGGACAGTGGAGTCCCCTGAGGGTGTGTGTGGTGGGTCCCCTGGAAGGAAAGCTGCTTCCCGGCTGGAGTGAGTCTCGCTGTGGTGGTGGGCTTCCTCAGGCTCCGCTGTCAAGCCATCACTGGCTTCATTGTTTAGGAGTGTATCCAGGACCAGGCACACAGACAGGCTGGGAATTTAGTGGCTCTTCCTGCCAGGAAGCCAGTAGGCTCTGGTAACCTCTCTGAGCCTCAGTTTCTTTAAAGGTAAAACAGGAAGAGTTCCTGCCTCTTGTGAAGTAGATATGATTGGGGGAAACTAGAGATACTAAAAAGATGAGTGGTTCCCAGGGGTGGGGGCAGGGTAGGGGGAAGAGGAAGGAAAAGGCAGAACTGAGTGGGTTTTTAGGGCAGTTCATCTTTTCTGCATGGTACTGCGGTAGTGGAGACATGTCACTATGCACTTGTCAAATCCTGTAGAATGTACTATCCGAAAGTGATGCCTGGTGTTAACCATGGACTTTGGATTATGATGACCGGTAGGTGTAGGTTCATCTACATTGACTGGTAAACCACTCTGCTGTTGGGTGACAAGAGCGGGGATGCTGAGTGGGGATGGGGGCCTTGAGGTATATGGGAAGCCTCTGCACTTTCTGCTCAATTTTGCTGTGAATTAAAACTGTTGTAAAAAATAGTAATGTTAATTGCTCAATGGTATCCGACTCTTTGCAACCCCATGGACTATAGCCCGCCAGGCTCCTCTGTCCATGGGATTCTCTAGGCAAGAATACTGGAGTGGGTTGCCAAGCTCTTCTCCAAGGAATCTTTCCAACCCAGGGATCGAACCTGGGTCTTCTTCATTGCAGGCAGATTCTTTACCATCTGAGCTAACAAGGAAGCTGTCGAAAGAAAAAACTGTAAAAAATAAAGTTTACTAATTAAAAAAAAATAGGTATGATCATGAATGCCCCAGTCCCTAACATTTCACACTCAGACGTGTACTGAACGCGTACTAGACGTCTGTATTTACAAGGTAAACCAAAATGAGGGAGCAAGGGAGGTGTTTCTTCCCCAGCTGTACATTTGGGAGAAGTCTCCCCGAGAAGAAAAGCACCCACGCTAGTCAGAGACACCGGGTGGCAGCGCTGGGGGGGTCGCCGCAGTGGGGGTCGATGACGCGGGGTCGGCGCAGCCCCACTCTGTCCCCGACCCCGGAGCGGAGGCAGGAGCCGGGGGAGCCGGACACAGCAGGCTGGGCTCAAGGCGGGGTCGTGGGGAGGAGGCTGCCCTGTCAAAGGAGGGCAGGCTCAGAACTACACGGAACCCCCTAGGCGGCCTCGCCGCTGGGACCCCTCCGAACAAGTCCCGAGACGCTCAGTGCCAAGCCCGGGTGGGCGGAGGCGGGGGCGTGGCAAGGGCGGGGCGTGGCGGGGGCGATCGGGGGCGTGGTTAGGGCGAGGGCGGGGCGGGCGAGGGCGGGGCAGGGGCGGGGCGAGAGCGGCGGGCGGGAACGAGGCAGGGCGGGGCTGGGCAGTGGTCCGGGGCGGGGAGAGGGCGGGGCAGAGCGGGATGGGCGGGGGACGGGGCGGGGCTAGGGGCGGGAGGTCAGGGGCGGGGGAAGGGAGGAGAGAAGGCGCCGGACTCAGGAGGAGGCCGGCCGCCGCCAGCCCCGGCGCGCCCTCGTGTGGCCGCCGGGCGCCACTG
Source organism: Bos taurus (assembly GCF_002263795.3). Classification (NCBI taxonomy): domain Eukaryota; kingdom Metazoa; phylum Chordata; class Mammalia; order Artiodactyla; family Bovidae; genus Bos; species Bos taurus. The sequence goes on along the minus strand of NC_037351.1, from coordinate 47,667,928 downwards.
CGCCGCACGGGGAACAAAGCCCGCGGCTCGCGTGGGGGCGGGGCGGGGTGCCGGGTCTCCCGCTCCGCGGCCCGGGTCCGCTGGGCAGGCTGGGAGAACCCGTTTGGAGGACAGACGTCCCAGATGAAAGGAACGGTGACTGCAGACTCGGATTGTGGCAGATTAGTCGGAGGGAGCCAAGCGGGAAGGGGAGGGGGCGCTGTGACTGCCCACCCACTGGGAAGGACCATCCCCACACAAGCTCCAGTCCAATCGCCGAGCGGCTGGCCGCTCTCCGACTCGGGTCGGAGCTGGAGGGGGAGAGAGGGAAGGGTTCCTGTAGCGCGGTCCGGCAGGGCCGTGCTTGGGCTGAGCCGAGAGTCGTGGCCCGGACGCCCCACCCTCTAGGCCCGGGATGTCTGCCGAAGTTAGCGGAGACGCAGAGGAGTACAGGGAACCGGTCCTGGACCCAAGTCCGGGACCCTTCACCGCCCGGCCCGCTCCTTGTCCCTGGGTCCTTGCCATCTCCTGCCCTCAGAGGAGGCTACCCTTGCCCAACGCCTCCTCGTGAGGAGGAAATACCACGTCAAATCCCAGATGCCTGCAAAACAAAACACCCACTAATGCCTGACCTGGAGGGTGGGGTGCGGGGGGGGGTCGCCTCAAGAACTAGAGAAGCAGATGCCGACCCTTCTGAGTCTAAGACCCTCCGCCTTCAGAGACACAGTTGGTCAGCTACCTGGGCTGATTCGTCTTTGCTCCATGACCCACATCCCTTTGGGGGCCGCAGCAGATCCCCTTCCATCGCCCAAAGCAGAGGATCCAGAGAACCTCCTGGATCCCGGGGGGACGGACACACACACGCACACACACACACACACGCACACACACACACACACGCACACACACACAGAACCTCCTAGATCCCAGGGGACGGACACACACACGCACACACACACACACACGCACACACACACAGAACCTCCTAGATCCCAGGGGACGGACACACACGCACGCACCACACACACGCACACACCACACACAAGCACACACACACAGAACCTCCTAGATCCCAGGGGATGGAAACACACACACACACACACACACACACACACACACACACACACTGTGAACTGGGCCCCAGCGATCAACTGGAAAGGATATTAACTCATTCCTTTTCACAGCCTTCAACCCGGGAGGGTTGGGGGGTACCATCTTCACCAGCCCTGCCCCTCGGCCCAGGTTACTGCTCACAGAGTGGCCTGTGGCCAGCATTTCCACCACGTATGCTAACGGAGCACCCACTGTGTGCGTCTTATACCATCCCATCCAGTCCAGGGCTTCCTTCCCGAGCTGGAATGGAGGAGTCTGTGTTCACCCAGAGCCTAGGTCAGTTTCCCTTCAAACCTGCCCCCTCCCCTACTCCCCAGCTTCTAGCCTCAAACACAGCCCTCTTCCCCTGGTGGTTGTTTCCTCCACAATTACCACCCACGTCTTAATAGTGACTGCTAAGGCTGCTTGAGAGCTTTGGATAGAGGACAAGCATGGAGTCATTATCTGTTAATTAAATACAGTGCTTGTGGTGCTTTGCATCCTCCTGTGGACTCAGACTCCAGGCCTTGGGTTAAGAAGTAACTTCCCTGATGACTTTCTTGGGGAAATCCATCTTGATTTATATATCCTAGACCAAGGCAAACTTTTTTTTATAAAGGGCCAAGTTGTAAATACTTCAGGCTTTGCTGGCGGGTGCATTCTCTGCCACAACCACTCAGCTGCTGGATTGGAGTGAAAGAAGCCACAGACAATACGTAATGTGTATGTGCAGAGGTGTTCCAATAAAACTTTATTTACAAGAACAAGCAGGGAACTAGATTTGGCTCCCAGACCACAGATTGTTTTAGACCTGTGTTATGTATTTTGGCATCATGGCTTAATGGAGCAGATGAAGTGAGTGGAAGAGATCTCAGCTTGGCCTCAAAAGAGCTGAGTGGCAAGGTCAGGTCTGAAGCTCACAGCTGGGTGACCTCTGAATCTGTTTACCCACCTAAAAAGAGGGTAATCCTGGCCACAGTAGAATGAGAGATATTACTCCTGACACCCCACTATCAGAGGTCTGTGATGTGGGCTGAAACAAGCCATGAAATTTAAACACTCGTGAGCACTTTTATAAACCCTGAAGTGCTCTATGCATATAAATTGCCTACTGTGAGTCTGGTCTATCTTTGGGCCAAATAACATAGGAGGAGGTCAAAGGGTCTTACTGTGACTGGCCTGGGAGCCTGTGCTTGTCTTGGTAGGTTCACACAGACACTAAAGCTTTGGAATATTATCACCTGCTCTCTTGAATTTTTTGAAATGTTGGTCGGCAAGCTGGTGATTTTGCACAGCTCTTTAACTGCCTGGTGGCTCAGACAGTAAAAGAAACCACCTGCAGTGTGGCAGACCTAGGTTCAATCCCTGCGTTGGGAAAATCCCCCAGAGAAGGGAACGACTACCAACTCCAGTATTCTGGCCTAGAGAACCCCATGGACAGAGGAGCCTAATAGGCTACATTCCACGGGGTCCCAAAGGGTCAGACATGTCCGAGCAACTTTCACATCACTTTAATTGCTCTGTGACTTCAGTTTCTACTCTTTCAGACTCAGTTGGGCTGACTACAGCTGGCAGAAATTCTTTCCAGAGCCAAGACTGGGCTAAGCAAGATCACCTTATGATGTGAACACAAGGTGTTGGGTCCTTCTGGCTGGACCCAGCCACCTCCTGCTGGGCCCTCCCTCCTGCCCCGCCCGGAGGCTCTAATAGGAAGAGAGAAATGGGTGGCCTCTGTCACATTCCTCCTCTTGCCCAGGATTGGGTCAGGCACTCTGTTCTCACCAGCATTTCTGAGAGCCAGGCTGGTGGCCTCGCTGCTCTGGGGCTGGGCCCCGGAGCCTCAGGGTTTAGGCTCCATGGGCCTCTGGGCACTATTCCAGGGGCCTCTGTGTCATTTCCTGGAGACCTTCAAGCACACAGAGGTTGTTAGGTGGGAACCCGGCTGGGCATCCAGGCGTTGGCCTGGAACTGGTGTGCTCACCCGACCCAACCCTAACCTTGGAGGGTGCTGCCTTCCTCCGCGGATGAAGACCCTCGGTTCTGAGCCAACAGTCACTTTACAGTCGGAAACTGAGCCACGGGGGAAGGGAGTGCCAGCCCTTCCAATGAGCGACATCCGTTCTAGACTCTTCGAGTCCTCCAGGGCAGGCAGCTTCTTATATCGAGGGTAATTACTTGATTTATGGCTTTCCCCACCCAACTCTTCCATACCTGCCTGTATCAACGGGAACAGCTGCTTGGACACGCCCCCGGGAGGCGGGGCCCTCATAGGGCCGGGCTTTGGGGCTGCAGGCAGAGCCTTGGGGCAGGAGGCAGAGGCGCCCCGCAAAAAGATGGGGTGCTGCTCTCCCTCCCAGGGGGCCAGGGCAGGCTCCACAGTGAAGGGAAGGAGAGGTTAGGGCAAGAAGTGGCATCTCCCCAGCCTGGGCCTGCCTGCTCGTCCCCTCCAAAGGGAGGTGGCAGGATGTTTCAGCCACCGAGGGACCCTGCAGGATACTGCCCTCAAGGCCCCGGTGCAGTGACCGCGTTAGGCATTTCCAGCTTTTATGATCTGCCAACCAGGCCCCCAAGTGACGCAGACCAGCCTCCCGTTGCTGCCTATTCTCCGGGTGCGGCCTAGTCTCAGCCCCTTGGGAATCCCACTGCCACCTGCACGCCCTAGCCCAGGCCACAGGCCCCAAGACACAGGCCGGGGCACTGAGCACAGGCCAGAGGGAGAGGGGCAGCCGAGAAGAGAAGGGGAAGACAGGAGATGAGGGTGTCTCCCAGGAGGCCGGAAACGGAAGCAGGGAGGCGAAGAGAGCTCAGCCCTGGAGAGACAAGACAAGGGGCTTGAAGAGTCCAAAACAGCTGCTTGGTGGACCCCCACCTTGGAACCCCCAGACTGGCCCACCAGGGTGTCTTCCACCTGCTGCTCCCTCTCTGTGGGCCTTCCTCAGCCCAGGGTCTTGCAGAACCACTGTCTCCCTCCACATACATGACTTATACATCTGGGTGACAAATGACTAATGTTGAGTTCAAATCCTGAATCAGACACTGCACAACAGAATGACCCTGGACAAGTTGCTTGCCCTCGTGGAGCCTTGGATTCTTGGGAAAATGTGAATACCACAAAGGGCGTCTTCTTCATTTGTGAGCCAATAGACGAGGCAGTGCCCAGTGCCTGGCCCAGAGGAAACTCAGAAAAGGGTGATTGTTACTGTCACTGAGCAATGGAAACAGGCTAGAGAATATTCAGGCCTCCCCACCGCCAGTTTTTCCCCACAAATCAGTAAGCAGAGTCCTGCCCAAACTAGCCGTCTCAAAGGCTGACTAGGAAGTGTTGGAGCCCCGCACTTTGGAGTCCTTTGGGACTCCACATGCGACTGTTGGAAAGGGCAGTGACATGGAATTTGAGTTACCATCGGTCTAGCCCACTGGACTTTGAACACTTCAAGATACTGTTTTCCCTGTTCTAACAAATGACACAATTGAGGCTCAGAGACTGTAAAAAGCTACTCAGAGTGACACAGCCAGAGGATAACAGAGTCACAGTTTAAAGCAGAGTACTGCTCAAAGTCCCATGGCTCATTGACCTCTACATTTCTAGTGTTTTGGACTCAGTTATACAGATTTGTATTAATTCAGCATGTGTTCAGAATACCTGCTCCCTACATGACCTGATCCAGGTATTCTCTACATGCAGGAGAGGAAGAGACAGTTGGAAAGAGCAACTAACACAAAAGTCTTTACATAAATGTATAAAACAGGAGCCATACAAATCATTTTCTCCCTGGATACAATAGTGTATAAGCTTAGGGTGTAAGTTGCTGTAACAAAACCCATTCTCACAATGGCTTAAATAGGATGTGTTTCTTTTCTTTCTTTCTTTCAGTTTATTTTATTCTTGGCTGTGTGAGGTCTTAGTTGTGGGATCTTGGTTGCAGTGCACAGGCTTCTCTCTGGTTGTGGTGCAGGGCCCAGGAGTTGCTGGGGGCGGGGGGACAGTGTGTGGGCTTAGTTGCCCCGTGGCATGTAGGATCTTAGTTCCCTCACCAAGGATCGAACCCACTTCCCCTGCATTGGAAGGAGATTCTTAACCACTGGACCACAAGGGAAGCCCTTAAATATGGTACGTTTCTCTCTAGAGATGAGTGGCCCTGACCAGCAGGCTGCTCTGTTGGTCATGGACATTTGGGGATTCAAGTCCTGTCCATCTTTTTCTCTGCTGTCCTCCAAGGCAGGAATTGAATAGATATGGACTCAATAACCTGGAGTCAAGAGAAATAACTCAAGAGATTTGAGAACCAGGATGAAAAAAAAATATGTTTGTATTCTCAGACTTCTAAATGAAATGTAGCATTTCCTTCGATTATGAATGTGACAATAGATCACTGTAATAATAAGACCAGGGACTTAGTTGCTGATAGAAATCACATAGATATTCATATCATATTACAATGTTATAGATGCCTCAAACCATCGCTTTCTGTTCATCACTGTTTCAAAATTACAGATGCTATCAGTCTTGTCATTAGATTTTATTACTTAATATCAATAAAGAAGCACATTTTTACTCTACCACCAATTTGTATGTGTGTTGTTTTTTGTTGTTATTTTGATACCCACTTTCCAATACAATTGGTTTCTTGTGTAATCTTTTTCTTAATTTATTTATTTTAATTGGAGACTACTTTACAATATTGTGGTGTTTTTTTACCATGCATTGACACGAATCAGCCCCTGTTGTACATGTGTTCCCCATCCTGAACTCCCCTCGCACCTCCCCCCACTCCCACCCCTCAGGGACATCCCAGTGCACTAGCCCTGAGCACCCTGTCTCATGCATCAGACCTGGACTGGTGATCTATTTCACGTATGATAATATACATGTTTCAATGCTATTCTCTCAAATCACCCCACCCTCGCCTTCTCCCACAGAGTCCAAAAGTCTGTTGTTTACATCTGTGTCTCTTTTGCTGTCTCGCATATAGAGTCATTGTTACCATCTTTCTAAATTCCATATATATGTGTTAATATACTGTATTGGTGTTTTTCTTTCTGTATTGGTGCTTACTTTGTTCTGTATAATAGGCTCCAGTTTCATCCAGCTCATTAGAACTGATTCAAATGCATTCTTTTTAATACCTGAGTAATATTCCATTGTGTATATGTACCACAGCTTTCTTATCCATTCGCCTGCCCATCTTAGGTAATCTTATGTATTTTATTTTATGCATTTAAAAAAATCCACAGGCTTCACCAGGCTACTAGAGGAGTTCATGGCACAGAAAGGTGGGAGACCCCTGCCTGGGGCAGCTGTTCTCATAGATGTGGTCAAACCTGAGTCACTGCGCGGTTGTGGTCCAGCGCTTGGAAATGCAGAAAGAGGAGAAGAGGAGGATAAGCGGTCTCTTTCTTAGGTGAGGGAGGCACACGCTGCCTGTATCACTCAGCTCACATTCTGTTGGTGAGAGCTCGGTCCTATGGCCACTCTGAGCCAGCCGCAAGGAGAGCACCAGAAGAAGGTCTCTAGTCTGGGGACCATTTACTGAGACTCTTATCATATGCGAGGAAGGAAGAAAAATTTGGGAGATGCATCATTTGGGGTTTTCCTATCTGTAAAAGCAGGAGGTGGAAATATTAATAGAAAACAGTAGTTGCTTTTTTTTTTTTGGACCAGTTAATCTGTTTTCAAATGAAACCACATAATACAGACCAAAGCAGAGTATTTTGGTTAAGTAGGGTGGGGGACCCTGGGGGCCCTGTCCGCCTGGCCTGTCCTTGCCCCATCCCTGAAGGGCCTCCCTGAGGCACCTCCTGGGAACCCCGAGGCCAGAACCGCCTGCTGCTCACGTTCTGAGTGTCTGAGCCCCTTCCTGCCCTGCCTTCTGCTCAGGCTGCATCAGACACACAGTGAGGGCTAGGGGATCTTCCAGAACAGAGGCCAGTCTCTGTGGTGAGGTAGGAAGGGCGGGGAAGACCCCAGGGGAAAGGATTCACCTTGAAAGAAAAATAGAAATAAGAGCAGCCAAAAGTGAGACAGAGAATGGCACGTGCAGGGGGGCTAACTCGGTGAAGAGAGGCTGGGTGCCGAGGAGGGGCCACCTCGAGGGACCAGCCCAGCCCAAACCTCCTGCCTCGCTCCCGACAGCCCTGACTCCCTGGGCTCAGGCCTCCTGAACAGAGGCAGCAGCAGGAATGGAACTTCTTTCTGGAAAATCTAGAACGCTCATCAAATGGGACCAATATGTGAACCAAAGGTACTGCTCAATTTTGTCTCCCACGCTTATCAAGCTCCCACTTTGTATCAGGTACTAGGAGAGACTTTCATTCTGGCGAGGAGGGACAAGATGCGAGGAAACATGTGATGAGTATATTAAAAAGCAAGCAGTTACTAATGGCTTTGCAATTGATATGAAAAAAAGTCAAAATAGTTAGCATTCAGTAGCGCTAAAAATCCCAGCAGTCGGTCTGAGGAGTATCAGTGAACACAAGAAGAATGTATTAATAGTACGTGTTGAGATTACTGAACACTTTTTTTTTGGCTGTGCTGAGTCTTTGCTGCGGCTGGTGAGTTTCTCTGGTGGCAGCGAGCGGAGGCTACGCTCTGGTTGTGGCGCGTGGGCTTCTCACTGCGGTGGCTTCTCTTGTTGCAGAGCAAGGGCTCTAGGGCGCCTGGGTAGTTGTGGTACATGGGCTTAGTTGCTCTGCGGCATATGGAATCCTCCCGGACCAGGGATCAAACCCGTGTCCCCTGCATTGGCAGGCAGACTCTTATCTACTGCACCACCAGGGAAGCCCCTAAACACTCTGAAAAGGCAGAATTTGAGAGTCAGTCCCATCTTTCAAAATTTAACCATTGCCTACTGTGCAGCCTCCTGCCAATCACTCCTCAGACTCAGTATCCTCATCTGTGAAAAACACCGACCTGGTAAAATTTCTGTGAACATTCATGAGATGGTGCATGTAAACATTTACTATAGAATCTAATACATTGAGTGCCCAGTACATGTTTTTGTTATTACTATTATTATTGTGAACTCAAGCTAGGCGTCTTCAGTTAAACAAAATTCTTGCAGAGAAAGCTTGCAGAGCTTCCCACCAACCACTCTGACAAGGGTAGAGTTTTGAGCTTCAAACCAGAGAATGGAAAGAGCACAGGCGTCATGTTTAGTCCATGACCCCTTGTTGCTGGCTGCCCAGGCCTCCTTTCTGTGCTCCCATTGCTAAGAATAAACAAACTTCTCGATTACATTTATGTGAACTACCCAGAAGAGAAAAGTCCCTAGAGAGAGAAGTAGATTGGTGGTTGTCAAGGTGCTGGGGAGAATGAGGAGTGGGAGAAACTGCTTAACGGGTGTGAAAGTCTCTCAGTTGTGTCCAGCTCTTTGCAACCCCATGGCCTATACAGTCCATGGAGTTCTCCAGGCCAGAATCCTGGAGTGGGTAGTCCTTCCCTTCTCCAGGGGATTTTCCCAACCCAGGGATCAGACCCAGGTCTCCCGCATTGCAGGCGGATTCCTTACCAGCTGAGCCACCAGGAAAACCCCTAAAGGGTATGGGGTTCTATTCTGGATGGAAATGTTTTGGAACAGGCTAGAGGTGGTGTTTGCATAGTATTTTGAATGTACTAAGTGCCTCTGAATTGTTCATTCTAAGATGATTAATTCTATGTTATGTGAGTTTCACCTCAATAAATTACCAAAAAGTCTCCTTCAATTGTGTAAAACATATTTAATTGAGAACTGTTGAGGACTTCAGTTGGGATTGATCTGCATGTGTTTATAAAGGTGTTTCAGGGATATAGATTAGTATTTGTATGACAACCTTTCAGTACAACTAAAGAGGCTTTTATGTTTAAAAAGAATTAAATTTGTGATTTCTGCCCAGAAAATCCAGTGCATCTTTCCAGAGACCTTTCTTTCAGTTTCAATTGCCCATGGCTCCATCCAGGTTGCGAACACCAGCACAGAGACGGGCCAGCAGTACTCCAGTGAATATTCCCGCTGCTTCCATGACTGCCATTGGGAGAGTTGCTGGTCCTGTCCTGCCCAGTGGATGCTTGGCCAACATTGTCACAGTAGCCATGCTAATAGTATTACTAACAGTCACCAGCACCCTCGGGCACTAAGACCTCAAATCCTGGGTTCTGCTCCAGGAGTGCCAGTCACTGTTGACACTCCTCTACACTCAGCACTGTTTGCAGCAAAATCTCTAAGCCTGAGATGCTGGGTCAGGAAGGGTTTCCAGCGCCAGCCTTCCCTACAGTCTCTAGGCCCAGGTGATGGGTATATATGCATCTGCCCTTTCCTCATGCTTGATAACCTTAACTCCGGTCAATCTTGCCACTCCTCTCTTTGTACCAACAAACACCTTAGGAAGCAGTATAATGGGCAGTGGTGATTTAGCCACAAAAGGCTTTACTATACTCTTTCTCCCAGGGCACCTGGTGCCTTTGCAACTCTAGATATTCACAAATGAAGACTGTCCCCTGCAACACTACTCACAATAGCCAAGACATGGAGACATCCTAAATGTGCATTGACAAATGAATGGATAAAGATGTGAAATACAATGAAATACTACTAAGCCATTAAAAAGAATGAAACAATGTGGTTTGCAGCAACATGGATGGAACTAGAGATTCTCATACTCGGTGAAGTCAGAAATAGAAAGACAAATTCCATGTGATACCACTTATATATGGAATCTAAAATATGGTGCAAATGAACCTCGCTATGAAACAGAAATAGAAATCACAGACAGAAAGAACAGACTTGGGGTTGTCAAGGGGGCCGGTGGGCAAGGAAGGAGTGGACTGGGATTTCCCGGTTAGCAGATGCAAACTGTTACATGTAGAATGGATAAATAGCAAGGTCCTACTGTAAAGCACAGGGAACTATATTCTGAGATAAACCATAATGGAAAAGAATATTAAAATGAATGTATATATATGTATATATATATGTACTAAATTACTTTGCTGTATAGGAGAAATTAACGCTACATTGTAAATCAGCTATACTTCAATTTTAAGTTTTTTTTTTAAAGAAAAGAATATCCCTTGCAAGACAACCTCTACTTCAACTTAGACCAAGAAGCAACTGGCACTCTCTCAGATAGTAATAATAAAAATAATTTTAAAATAGCTGATATCTATTGAGTACTATGTGCCTTGGTGGCTTAGCAGGAAAGAATCCACCTGTAATGAAGGAGATGTAGGAGACATGAGTTCGATCTCTGGGTGGAGAAGATCACCTGGAAGAGAAAATGGAAACCCACTCCAGTATTCTGGCCGGGAAAAATCCCATGGACAGAGGAGGCTGGCAGGCTATCATTCATAGGGTTGCAAAAAGTCAGACGCAACTGAGCACACACAGCAAACAAATGCAAGTCTGTGCCAAGCTCTCTGCTATCTCACCACAGCCTGTGAGGCAGGTATCATGACTGACCCCATCCTACAGCTGAGGATATGGGGCTTTATCATTCATCCTGGTGACACGCACCAGGAAAGAGCTACTTGACAGCTTTATGCAGTTGCCTTTGGGATACACCTCCCGGGGAAGACAATTAATGAAACGATTTATTTCATATTTCTAGTCTTGTCACCCACATTAATTCTTTCTGTTACTCTCCATTAAGTAAGTTTAGAAAATACTGGCGTAAACAATGGTTACACGCTAGTAGGAATGGGATTGGCTAAGAGTTGGAGACCTGAGTTTCAGTCCCAGCTCTGTCAGTATTTTGATGTGTGAATTCAAGAGAAATCCTATGACCTAGCTGAGCCTCCGTTTCCCCATCTGTAAATGACAAGTGGGCTGGATATTGTGTAGCTCCCTTCTGCTCTAAGATTCTGGAGGAGGGAAAGATTAGGAGTTTGGGGTTAGTAGATACAAACTGTTATACGTGGGATGGCTAAACCACAAGTTCCTACTGAATAGCAGAGGGAACTGTGTTCAGTATCCTGTCGTAAATCATCAAGGAAGTGAAGATGAAAAAGAATATATATGTATAACTGAGTCACTTTACTGTACAGAAGAAATTAAACATGACATTGCAAATCAACTATACTTCAGGAAAATTTTAAAAATTAAAAAAATAAAATTCTATAGTTCTGCGAGCCAGCCGCACTTTAAATCCCAAATCGCCAAGGCAGGGCACCCTGTGTGTGCACACCCATGCATAAAACGTCGCAGGAGCAGCCGTTCGGCTGAGCATCCATTTATTCATTCCTTCCAGACGGCTTGAAGGGAACCTCTCAGAAAAGATTAGCAGCTTGAAGCAAATGACTGTGAAATCCCCGCGTGAGCCAGATGCACTTAATCCAGGGCTGGTTATTGGATCACTTCTGATTCATCTCGCTTGTCTGGTCTTAATTCGCTTGTTAATGGCTTGTCCTCTTTTCCCCTTGCTTCCTGCTATTGTCCAGTCTTGTTCCTTTCAGGAATTGTGGTCACCAAATGTCACTCTTCTGTCCAGAGAGATGATTCTAGCCTGAGGAGACTCTAGCTCCTCACACTTGGCCGGCTTCCATCCAGGCACAGAGATGGTAGAAGTCTTAGCTGGCTATGGCAGCTGACATTTTATCATTTCCTTGGGAGCCCAATATCGAAGGATTTAGTGGAACTTTAAAGTTTAGTGAATGGTATGCACATTGACTGCTTGTCCATCTCTCATGATATGACTCTTTCACTATGGTGGAAAAAATAAAAGCAAATATTTCAGAATTTGAAAAACTTGTAAAACCAAGTGTTGATGAAAGAATGATGAAATGGGCACTATTAAAAGCCACTGATGGCAGTGTAAATAGGTATGATCACTCTGGAATACAATCTGACACAACAAACCAAATGGTTTAAAATGTGCACATGTTAGAGCAAGCCCGTGTGTCCTATTAGAAAGCTGAATTCTGAGAAATTATCACAGACGGCAATATTTATATATGAGGCTGTTCATCAGCGCATATTTGTCCTGGAAAAAATGTTAGATATGAAGCAAATTTCCAAGAACAGGGGTTCAAAAATAAATTATGGTACATCCATTACAAATCATTTTGTAGAAGAACATTTGATGACATGAGAAAATGCTCATGAAAATGCTATGTGAAAAAATTGGGTTACGAAATGGTACGTGTATGTTATGTATAAATAAAATCTGTATGCATGTGAGAGTGTGTTATTTAAAAACAAAACAAAGCAAAACAAAACTAGAATATACACCCAAATGTCATAGTGTTTATTTCTACATGGTGAGATAATCCATGATGTTTATTTTCTTTTTTACATCCTTTTAAAATTTAACTTTATGAAACAGGAAAAAGACATTTATATATACACATATAACTTCTTAAACACACACACATGTAACAAAGCTTTGTGACCCAGATGAGCAGGTGAGAGAACCGCAGGCCAGGTGTAAGCATTCTTTCTTCTAGGAACACCCATTTATTTCCTTCTGGCCCCTCTTCCCTCATACTTTCTGCTCCTTATTCTTCTACTGAGAAGCCTCATGAAGCCTGCCTGGTGGTGGCTGGATCTCTGAGTCATTCTAGCAGAATCCTCAGCTATAGCCCTGTTTCCCACCAGTAAATCAACCCTCCCTGGGGTCCTGGGAGGGCTGATCATGCACATCTCATCTTATCATGCTGATAACTTGAAACTGGCCACGATGGAAATGTTTACACCAAAGCAATGGGCAAAAGCTACAGTCAGGGCTTTTCTCCTGGACACTCTGGGATGGAGCCTGGAGATCTGTGTTGTAACGAGCCCTGCAGGTGATTCGGACACACATTCAACTGGTCAGTGGGCAGGACATGCTTAGGCCCCAGGAAAGATCATTCATACCCCCAGTGAAGTAAGCCACATTCTGGGCTTTCTCTCTCTCTTCTCTCTTGTGCTCAGTCATGGCCGACTCTTTGCAACTCCATGGACTGTAGCCCACCAGGCCCATCTGTCCATGGAATTTTCCGGGCAAGAATACTGGAATGGGTTACCCTTTCCCCTCCAGGGGATTTTTCCGACCCAGGAATCTAACCATGTCTTCTGCATTGCAGGCAGATTCTTTATCAACTGAGCTACAAGGGAAATGTGGCTATTCCAAACAAAGAACTCTCAACCTTACTTGTGCCAACCAAAGAGGAAAATTCTTACACAAATCATGAATGCCCCACCTTCTCCCATTCTCCAGCTTTCTGTGGGGAAGAGGGTATCTAAGAGCTCTAGAGCCCTAAGAAAATAGTATGCTGCAGCCCACTCCCACACATACATCTAGATTAAAATGATACAAAAGGAAGTTACCAACGTTCACATTTTTCCACATTGAGGGAAATGTTAAATACCAAAAGTTTAATAATTCTCCACCTTTTATTTCAGCCTGCTTTGCTGTTTCCCTAGGTAAATGCCGTGTTTTCCTCTTGGCTAATCAACCCAGTACGGAACTGCCTTGAAGAAGTGACATAAATTCTCATTCAAGGCTTCCCAAGCAAACCTTGGCAGCTCCTGCTCCCCAGACACATTCTTTCTGCATATTTCAAGGAGGTGGTGAGGACAAAGGGTCCGTTCTGACACCAGTCATTTGCCTTGGGGAGCCGCTGAGGGGCTGCAAGCAGGAGACAGATTGTTCTGGCTTTGATCTGACATGTCACAGGATGGATGGGACTTTGGGACATGCATATGACCAATGCTCTGGTTGGGTGGGCAGCCACAGAGCAAACCCAGGCCCTGGCCAATCAGAATGAAGGCATTTTCTTCCTCTTCCTCACCTGCAAATCTTTTGTAAAGCCGATGGTCTCGGGATCTGTTAGTCTCCCAGCAGTCACCTCCTGGCCATTTGATCACCCATTACCTCTTCCCAGCAGTCATCCTTCCCTCCACACTTGCAGAAGAGAGCAGCCCTGTGAAATATCTTGCACACAAATAAAATCACTTGCCTTTGGCTCTGTTATGCATGGCAGGTTTCGGGAATAGCAGATTTGCTCTTTTAATTTGCTTTGGCTGCAATTAATATTCAAACAAAGTGGCAGGGAGCAGGGCAGAGCCTGGCTTTAATGATCTGTCACCAGCAGAAAACGGAGAGCAGTCAGCAACTGGAACCATGCCCTGTGGCTGCAAATGGCTGGCTCAGCTGAAACAGGACATGACCGTCCCCGGTGGCTTCCCCATAACCGCCACCCCACACGCAGCCTGGGACCATGGCATCACCCTTCTCTTGACAGTTCTCAGAGATCCCTGGGCCCCTGGGCCTCATGCAAGGGGAGGCCAGTGCTCACAGACGAGCATCCGGTCCCCCACAGCTGCAACTGTTCTCACGTGGTGCTCACAGCCACGTCACGTGGTCACGGGCAGGGCCTTGGGAGTTTCAGGCCATTGGTGCCAGTCTTCGTGAATCTAGGAAAAATGTCAGCACAGACATAAGGCAAGAGCCATTGTTTTGAGTTAATGTATGGTAGTCTAGTTTTTAAAAGAAAATTATCTTCACACTTCAGAATTTCATTATGAATAGAAAACTATTCATAAGATGCTCCCTTTCTGCCAATGAAATATCAGAGGGTCACATGCCAAGGTGAGGGAACTAGTGGCAGAAGGATAGAGACCGTGCCCTGTGTCTGGAGCCCTTGGGGGAGGCACAAGGGAATTGCTCGATTCACGTTGGGAGGATAAGGACCCAAAGTCCCAGTGGGCTGGAGGACTGTCTCCCTGCCAACGTGTCCCCAGAGTGAGGAGCTTATGGCAGACAAGGCTGATGCTCCCCACAGGTGCCCTTCATCCCTCCCCACTGTGTGGGTACCACCTCTCCTTGGCATCCTTTCAGCTCTAACAGCCCTCACCCCTGTCTCTTTCTCTTCAAGCCCTTACCTTAAGAGTTAGCTCTCTCCACCCTCAGAGTAGGTACTGTGTGAAAAGTCCTGGTGGCAGCTTCTAACCAATGATGGAAGGGTCTGTGTCTATGAAGACCCCGGACTTCCAGCCTCGGTGGGCACATCCCTGAGACACCCCTTCATCGGGTTCAGGCTGAAACATGGGACTTTGTCTTACTTGGTGCTTCATTTTAACAACAATCAATAATTTTCCAAGTCTCTGACACCAAATGGGTGTCCAACAATTCAGTTCAACTCTGACACTTGCTACCGGGAATTAGCATAAACTCCACAGGTTAGGGGTTCAGTCCCACAAGACTACCCACACTTCAAATGCCAGATGGAAGCAGTGGGTCCCCAGGCTACTCACACTTCTGCCTGTAAGACTGCAAATTCAGGGCTTCTCATAACCATCTCCCCGCACCCAGGTTCAGAAACTCACTAGAACAACTCAAATAACTGTAATTATGATTATGCGTGTGTGCGTGCTAAGTCACTTCAGTTGTGTCTGACTCAATGCACCCCCATGGACTGTAGCCCACCAAGCTCCTCTCTCCATGGGGATTCTCCAGGCAAGAATCCTGGAATGGGTTGCCATGCCCTCCTCCAGGGGATCTTCGTCAGCAATCGAACCTGCCTCTCTTACATCTCCTGCATTGGTAGGTGGGTTCTTTACCTCTAATGTCATCTGGGAAGCCCAAGTAGGATTATAGTTTATTTTAAATGGTCCAAATGAACAGCTAGATAAAGAGGCACGTAAGGCAAGGTCCAGAAGAGGCCAGAGAGCATTAGCCTCTGTCCCCACGTGGAGTCAGGATACAATACTCTCCCAAGACAACTGTATAATTTTTTTTAAATTTTTCATTTATTTATTTTTGGCTGCACTGAGTCTTCACTGCTGCACTCAGGCCTTTCCCTAGTTGTGGCAAGCAGGGCACTGCTCTCTAGGTGTGGTGTACAGGCTTCTCGTTGAGGTGGCTTCTCTTTCTGGGGAACAGAGGCTCTAGAGTGGGCAGGTCTCAGCAGTTGTGGCTCTTGGGCTGCGGAGCACAGATTGAGTGGTTGGTTGTGATGCTCAGGCTTAGTAGTTCCGCAGCACGTGGAATCTTCCCCTGCCAGGGATTGAACCCATGTCCCCCGCATTGACAGGCAGACTCTTTACCACTGGACCACTGGGGAAATCTCAGGACATCTATATATTAATCAAACAGGAACCTCACTGTTCAAAGGGTTTCATCCAAGTTTCATTGATTAAATCATTGGCCATCTGTGATTGAACCCACTCTCCGGCCCCTCTCCCTTCTGTGGAGGCAGGGGGTGAGGCTGAAAATTCTAATCATGTGGCTGGTTCCTCTGGTGACCAGCCCCCATCCTGACAGCTACCTAGGGGCTCTCCGAGACCCCCCTCATTAGCCAAAGCTCAGGTATGGTTGTTAGGAGGTCCCTATAAATAACATAAGACACTCCAGTCACTCAGTAAGTGCCCTGAGTTTTAGGAACTTGGTGCTGGTCTGTGGCAGGGGAGGGATGGACAAAGATAAAACGCTGTTATTCCACCACCCTTGAGTCCCCTCAGCTCCCCTACCAGGGTCCCAGGGCGCCCTTCCTGAGTAAGCCATGTGCACACAAAGCCTCCTGCTGCGGATCCAACTCCAGAAAACCACACCCAGAATAGACACGAAACACAACACTGCTTGCCTTACTCTCAAGGCTGCTCACAGGCATTCCCTCACCCATTCATTCACTCTTTCAACCAAACGTGTATTGGTGTGCAAGGACCTGGACTTGGAGTGGAAACCAAGTCGGCCACGATCAGGCCTTTGTAGGGCTTACTATCTACCTGGAAGACTGGCGCTGCCGGGTAACTAGTGCAGTGTTTGCTTGGCTATCGTGAGATCCTGGAGGGCTTGTGTGAAGCCACTGAAGGCTTCAGGGGTGAGGGTGGGGTGGGTGAGGTCGAGATCGTCAGTGCTGCTTTTCGAAGAGAGCTCTCTGGCCTGGTGAATGGACTGTGAGCAAATGCAACAAAACATTTAGAGGGTTTCTGCAAGGGCGCAGAGGAGAAGGCGATGGCACCCCACTCCAGTACTCTTGCCTGGAAAATCCCATGGACGGAGGAGCCTGGTGGGCTGCAGTCCATGGGGTCGCTAAGAGTCGGTCACGATTGAGTGACTTCACTTTCACTTTTCACTTTCATGCATTGGAGAAGGAAATGGCAACCCACTCCAGTGTTCTTGCCTGGAGAATCCCAGGGACAGGGGAGCCTGGTGGGCTGCTGTCTATGGGGTCGCACAGAGTCGGACACGACTGAAGCGACTTAGCAGCAGCAGCAAGGGTGCAGGGACCAGAGGATGGTGACCAGGACCAGGTTAAAGGCCATGAATCAGGCAGGGTTGAAGACAGATTAAAAAAAAACAAACAAACCCTGGAGCTTACTCACTAGCTCTTAAGACCAGAGCTCCTTGTGTGGAAGAGAACAGCATGTGGACATAACCACGTCCTAACCTGGGTGCCTCTGAGGAGTTCCCTGGTGGCTCAGATGGTAAAGCATCTGTCTACAATGTGGGAGACCTGGGTTCAGTCCTTGGGTTGGGAAGATTCCCTGGAGAAGGAAATGGCAATCCATTCCAGTACTATTGCCTGGAAAATCCCATGGACAGAGGAGCCTGGTAGGCTACAGTCCATGGGGTCGCAAAGAGTCGGACACAACTGAGCGACTTCACTGTTACCAACCTGGGTGCCTCTGAGGAGTTAGGAGTCAGATGAGAGACTAGTGAGCCAGAGCTGGAGGGGACAGAGAAGGTGGCATGGAGCTGGGGCACCTGAACACCTTCAAAGATTTGGGAATTATGTGGACTGGCCTAAGGACTTGTTCAGGCTTCCCAGGTGGTGCTAGTGGTAAAGAACCCACCTGCCAAAGCAGGGGACGTAAGAGGCGCAGGTTCGATCCCTGGGTCAGGAAGATCCCCTGGAGGAGGGCATGGCAACCTACCCCAGTATTCTTGCCTGGAGAATGCCATGGACAGAGGAGCCTGGAGAGCTACAGTCCATGGGGTCACAAAGAGCTGGACATGACTGAAGTGACTTAGCACGCATGCAAGGACTTTCTCACACAGGACAGTGCTCTGGGGTCAGGGTCCTGATAGTCAGAGGAGTGGGACTTTGAGTGAGGTGTCACTGAAGGCAGCCAAGGGTATCCCTAGTTAGACACCTTCATGTCCAGGAGGAAAGAGTCCTGTCCACTCAGAGGCCATGAGCAGGACAAGAGCAGACCAGCCAGGAGTCCCTCCAAGGACCTGGAACTTTTCTCCTGGAAAGGTGGGACTCTCCCAGCCAGGCCACCCTGGGAAGTCTGACTCCCAAACCCCCCGGACCAGAGGACTGGGCTGGGAGCAGCTGTCTCCAGCTCCTGATAAGTGCTAATTACAGTGTAAAATATCTACTCCAGACTCCCTTTCATCTCTGAGGAATGTGACAAAGATCTGGAGGGTTTTAATTTTCCTCCAGATCTCAGCATTTCAAAGTCAGACGGAGAGAGGTGGAGAAAGTTCTCTGACTCGTGCAGAGGAGAGGACTGCTGTGCCCAAGGGACCAGCCCCTCATCCCCTGATCGCTTAGGGCCCCGGGCCTTTCCCTGGGGCAGAGGACAGGATTCCTGGGCTGTGTGCTCTACGGCTGGTATCTCTTGCTAAGATTTTCGGCTTTTCGTTTGCACAACCCAAAGGGGATTTTCCTTGGCAAATCCTGGAAATCCAGCCCAACTGGAGACTGGGCTTCATAGAATTCAGTTCCACAGTTATTTATTGAGCACTTACTCTAGGATTCGCTCTGGGGACAATCGTTTGTTTAGAGCCAACTTTGACAGACATTGCACATCTATTTTTCCTGATGCTCAGGACAACCCTACAGGGTGAGTGTTGCCAACAGGTGAGAGGAAAATGGAGCCCAGCCCGGTCAGCGGCTTGCCCACGGTCACAGTCAGCGAGTGCGAGTGCCAGGACCACTCCCTCTCTGATTCCCAGGCCGCTCTCTTTCTGTTCTTCTCCCCGTTGTGACCATTCCCTGCCTTCAGATGCTTCAGTCCCCCAAGAGGAAAAGTACAGACTCAAAACAGTGACTAACACCATGAAAAGCAACAAACTAGAAACACTCAAGATGAGGAAAGGAAGAAAGAAAGGGGAAAGGGAGGGAAGGAGAGGGAGCCCAGCTCTGGGCATGGAACTTCTTTTTTTCATAATCAATTCTCTTGCAGTCTTATCAGAAAGGATACATACTGTTCTCTTTTTATCCACAGCATGTAATACCATAGCACATAAAGACAAATGGGCATTCATATTGATACGATGTAGTATTTGAATTAGTTTTTGGAACCTACTCTAAGCCCAGGC
This sequence comes from Bos taurus, assembly GCF_002263795.3. Taxonomy (NCBI): domain Eukaryota; kingdom Metazoa; phylum Chordata; class Mammalia; order Artiodactyla; family Bovidae; genus Bos; species Bos taurus. The sequence continues at coordinate 47,648,632 of NC_037351.1, read as the reverse complement.
TCTTTTCTCTGGCATACAACTTGTAGAAAAGAAAAGGAACCATATACACATCAGGAGGCTTGGCAATATCTCCAAGACAATCCCTACCACCCTCGCTGATCACACTTCTCTGATGCTTCTACAGTCCCCAAACTGCCCAACCCTACCTCTGTGGGCACCATCTTCCTTCTTTCCACAAGGGAACTATGCTTCCCTTGGTCAGTCTTGATTCTCTCATCCTGTCCCCCTGACTTTCACCATTCTTTAGCCTTGTTAATCCTATCACAGTTCCTTTCTCAAAAACCAGACTTCCTTAACCAGCTTCTCTCTCCCTGCTCTCTTTTCTGTTTTTCTCAGAAAGTATCTGTCCTCCAACAGGACATTAAAGTTTCCTCCAGCATATATGCTCAATCACATCCTCATCCATCTAAAACTAAGTCTGCTTGTCCTCAGCCACCTTTCTGGTATGTACCAGAGTGCAGGAATAAACAACATTCAACCCTCTTCACTCCTGTCACAGGTAACGTACTAGAAAGCTACCCCCTCTCATGTATGCCCAGATATGACATTTTCATGACTGTGAAGCAGAGGGGATTTTCCATCCATCAGTTGGATGATTATACCTTAAAATACATTTTCTCCATGAGATTCAATCAAGTTATCTTCCTTCAAGATGAAATATAAAGCCTGTAAACGTTTTAATCGTTCTTGGGTTGGTTCTCATGCAAAAATAAATAAATACATGAAGTTTGCTCACCACTAGTGTTTGGTATCAGAATGACTTTAACTCCTGCCTCTGCTGCTTACCAGCTGTGCAACTTCAGACAGGGTGCTTACACGCTCTGTGAAAAATGGGATTTGAAATAACCAACTCATGAGGCTGCCCGAGAAGTAAACCAGGTAGCGTGAGACACCCACTGTGATAGTTAATTTTATGTGTCAACTGGCCCGGGTTTTGGTGCCCAGATGTTTGTCAAACATTATTTGAGCGTTCTTGTTGGGACTTGGAGTGAAGCAGACTGCCCTTCGGAATGTGGGTGGGCCTCATCCAATCAGTTGAAGGACTTCCCTTCCCCACCCCACTAAACCAGAGAGAAATACAACAAAGGGATTCCCCTCCCCTGACACCAAACCAGAGAGGAATCTCCAGCAGACAGCCTTCAAGCATCATCTGTGACACTCGCTCTTCCTAGTTCTACAACAAATGGCATTTGGACTCAGGCAGGAACATTGACTCTTCTGGGTCTCCAGCCTGCCAGTCCACCCTTTAGATTTTGGACTTGCCAACCTCCATAATCACGTGATCTGGCTTCTAGCGCCTCATAATTAATCTCTTTCTGTGTATATACACATCCTGCTGGTTCTGCTCTGCTGGTAAACCCTGATACACCCGCCTAGCTCAATGCCTATAACAAATACCTAGCAATACTCTGCAGTATGCAGATTTTAAAGTCCTCATCCTCAGATTTATCTGGTGGTTGGATGGATTTCAGTTAAGCTTAATGGGCACACTCAGAGGTAAATGATGAAATGAGAAATCAGGAAGTTTTTAATTGGCAAATGGATCAAATTTGTAAAGCTTGAATTCCTACCTGATTCCTACTTGTATATGAAGCAATTATTTCGATCCCTTTACATTGTCAAAAGCGCATAAATGTGTGGCTTGATAACATATTCTAAAGCAAACACATAATTACCTTCAGGTCAGAAATGACACTGTCAGTGGCCTAGAAGCTCCCTTGTCCATCCCATACCAATCTCTTCTTCAGGTTTCTCCTGGCTTCCCCATAACAGAAGGCATCACTACTAAATCCTTGCCATGCTGACTTCCTTTCACTCAGTATTACGTTTCTGAGATTTACTTCATTGTCAAGTGCTGTGGTTTGTTCCTTTTTAGTGTTATATACTATTCTGTTATATGAATCAACCCAATTTGATTTCTCCATTCTACTGTTAATGAACTTTCAGCATGAAAAAAATGCCCTACATTCAGAAAACATGGTGTACCATGGTCACTTTTTAGGTAGACACAAAAATCAGGAGTCCGTTGAAAGGTTATACATGCACCTAAAAATACTGATATAAAACCAACAAACATGATCAACTTGGATCTATCAACACATGGATCAACTGAGTCTGAAATACTTCTATTGACCTGAACCAAGTTTAAAACTAACCAAAAACATGTGAAAAACTAAGGGACAGCTTTTTGTGAAGTAAGCCACAAACAAACACAAAAGCATAATAAATTCTAGTAAAGAAGCAATCCAGCAGCCAATGCAGTTGTACTATAGAGCATGCAACTTTATACTGTCATCTTTATGCAGCAGACACTTTATGGAACTCCCTGAGAAGGGGAACTCACAGAAGCAGATATAAGGGAACCATTCATAGTCACCTTAAGCCATGGAAGCTTCTAACAACAAACCATGAAGCCACCCTGTAAGGTGCAGAAAAGGATGGAGTTCAAGGCTGGAATTCACATCTATGATCAGTTCCCCTCTCTGCTTCAGAATAGCCAGCAACATTTGCCCCATAGTAGGCGGTGTCTGAGATTTCCTCAAGCTTGAAGTCAAAGCTTGCATGACTCAGACTTCCCTGGTGACCTAGTGGTTAAGATTCAACTCTTCCATTGCAGAAGGCACGGGTTTGATCCCTGATAGGGAAAGATCCCAGCATGCTATTCCATGCGGCCAAAAAAAAGCCATCAGGGCTCTTTCTCATCACCCTACTCCCTGTAAACCTATGCTATTACTGAGATAAATCAAAACCCCCTTTTTACTTTAATTATAAATATTATTTTCTACTAACATTTTTATTCCAATAAATGTGTACAGGGTTTACGGTCCAAGCAAGTTTTTATGGAATAGCCTGGCAGGGTTATTTATATGTTAGGATTCGAGGTTTCAGGATTTTCAAACAGTGTTTGTGGGGGAAGAGACTGGGAGATTGTTTCTACTTCACACCAGGGAAAAAGGAACCAGTATTTCATGAGCAACTGCTCAGTGTCCAGCCCATGTGTGAGCCACCTCATTTAATCTTCATAAACCACCATCTTCAATCCATTCTGTATTTTTTTTCTGAATTTCACAGTTGAGAGAAGGAGTCTTAGGGGAAAATGCTTGCTCGTGGTCATGCAGCTCATATAACCAGTAGGCTCTTGTTAGAATCTGGACTCTGGACTCCAAGCCTGGGGGATGATCCAAATCTGCTACCTATCAGTATGGACTTGAGAAATCACTTGACCCTCATGGGATGGGGATAGTCATGGTCCCCTCTCCATGAGATAATATGTGTAGGTACTTAGCATAAAGCCTGTTGCCAGAGAGCACTTCTTCCAAGCAAGCAGCTCTTGTTAAACAGCAGAGCCAGGACTCAGACCAAAGTAAGCTGACTGCAAACACCCCAAAAGAGTAGCCATCCATCTGCTCATGACTCTGCAAAGCAGACAGGGCTCAGCCAGAAGGTTTGTTCCTGCTTCACACGTGTCAGCTGAGGCTGTTTGACTGGGGTAGAGGATCTGGTTGACTTGGCAGCTGGCTTGGCTGGGTCTCTCTCCCCAGCAGAGTAGTCAGTCAGTAGTCAGTAGTCTTCATGTGACTTTTCTAAGACTCTGAAAGCAGAAGCGCCAGGTCTCTTAAGGACTAATCCTGGATTCTCACAGGATTTCTTCTACTGAGTTCTATTGGTCAAAACAAGTCATGAACACAGCTTGGTTCCTAATGGAGGGCAAACAGGTTTTTCTTTTTGTTTTTTAATACATTTCTCAGCATCACTCACAGCTAGCAGAGGGCACATGACTCAGTTCTGGCCAGTGAGATATAGGTGGAAATCACCAAATTATTACCAAACCAAACTTGAGCCAACTTACCAACAGGCAGTAAAGGCAATCTACTGACGCTGAGCTGGGGCGAAGGAAAGCACAATGTTACGGTAAGGCACCAGACAAGGAGCCAGGGCAGCTAGCGCTCAAAACCCCCAAACTCCTAGGCCACCATTCTGATGGGAGCAGCAGCACACGAATGCAGAAACGGAACACTGGTTGGCATCCTTCTGCGGACAACCTACCACACAAACGCTTGAGAAATGTAGAGAGTGCGACGCCAGGGTGGCTGGACATCACAAGAGGAGACATTTTGGAGGCTCTGAGGAGAAAGGGTAGAATTCGACAGGCCCAGAAAAGGAGCGGGGTTTGAACAAAGACACAAAGCAAGGTCCCATGACGTAGCTGGGGACATGCCCACCTGACCAGCTCTGGGGCTTGTGGGAAGGGAGCTTCACTGGAGGCGGGAAGGGCGAAGGGAGCGTTTGGCGTTGTAGAGAGATTTGAAAGCTAATCTGAGGTGTGCAGATCTTATCCTGTGGGCAGTGGGTAGACACTAACGTCCTCCAGGTAGAGAGTGACATGCAGGAAGCTGTGTTTCGGGAAGAGTCGTCTGCCTGTCTGGAAGAGTGGGGGAGATGGGGGACCGGGGTGAGGGATAACATGGGCTGAGGAGAAGGGAGACGAGGGCTTATCTGAGGGAGGGGAGAGCAACTCCAGCTCCTGATTCTCTGCAGGTGTTCTCACATCTCGTCTGTGGTTGCCCCGGAGGAGGGGAAGGAAGAGACAGGCCCGCCTAGGCGCCTGTGATCAGGATCCCACACCCTTCAGGGAGAGGAGGTGTTCTCAGTCATCAGAGGAGGTTTGGCCCCATCTGTCTTCTCCTCAGAAATTCCGGTTTGCTGGGAACCATCCATCTGCCCGCTGAACAGGGCACTAACTCCTCAGCATTGAGGGAGGTCCCCAGATCCCAACTCCTCCCTCCTTTTGCAAGCCTTCTCACCAGAAAAACATCCCTGCTTAGACTTCCAAAGACACCCCAGGGCTCCCTGCCTCATGGCCTCCTAGGACACCTCTGCTGTCTCCTTCCCCGTGTTGTGACTTTGCCGACTTAGAGTCCAACTGCAGCCCTTCCCCTGGGAAGCCAACTGGCACCCCCCACCCCCCCAACTCTGTGCAATCCCTCTCTGCATTCCTGCCCCCTCACGCACTCAGCAAGCCCCAGCACTGCCCCGTGTGCCCTCCCAAGATGTTGCCTGTGAAACTATCTTATCAACACAGCCATGGAGGAGGGCAGAGCCTGTATCTCACTCATTTCTTTTTGCCTCACAAAGTCAGAGCAACGCTGACTACACAGAAAGCACTCAGTCACTCAGTCGTATCCGACTCTTTGTAACCCCCAAGGACAGTAGCCCACAAGGATACTCTGTCCATGGGATTCTCCAGGCAAGAAAACTGGAATGGGTTGCCATTTCCTCCTCCAAGGGATCTTCCTGATCCAAGGATTGAAACTGGGTCTTCTGCAGCTCCTGCGTTGGCCAGCGAATTCTTTACCACTGAACCACCTGTGAACCCACACAGAAAGTACCTAACATAAAAGTATCTCACTCATTTCTTTCATAAAAGTATCTCACTCTTTTCTTGGGTTGACATTTCCTCCTCCAGGGGATCTTCCCAATCCAGGGATTGAACCCAGTTCTTCCGCATTGCAGATGGATTCTTTACTGTCTGAGCCACCAGGGAAGCCCAACATAAAAGTATAGAAAAGGAATTGTTCCTAGCCTCAGGCTCTCTGCATTCTGCATGACTAAGACACAAATTCTTGACAAGTCGCAAAGAACAGTCTTGACACTTAGGGGGCACTCTGACACTTAGAGTTAGGGGACCTCACAGTAAAGCCGAGACCCCCTGACAATCAATAACAATAATACCTATTATTATTATGACCGTCATGAACCTTCCTTAGCCCCAAAACCATCAGCAGTGCTGAACACCCTCCTCGTTTGTATTTTGTTCACAGTGGCCATGAGTGTGGAAGATGGATGTCTAGGCGCGGTTCCCTAGAAGCAGAGCCTGAGACAAGGATTTGGTGCCCATAGTCGACTGATTGAGGGAGTGCTCCCATAAGTGAGGGAAGCAGGGCTGGCTGGGAAGGAGCTCAGCAAGGAAGGATGGAGTCTCCAGTGGAGTCTAGGCCGGGCCTGATTCCAGGTGGAGGCCTGGAGCACATGCCGGGCAAAATTAGCTCTGACTGAAGTCAAGTGTGGTGTTGGAAAAGACTCTTGAGAGTCCCTTGGACTGCAAGGAGATCCAACCAGTCCATTCTAAAGGAGATCAGCCCTGGGTGTTCTTTGGAAGGAATGATGCTAAAGCTGAAACTCCAGTACTTTGGCCACCTCATGCGAAGAGTTGACTCATTGGAAAAGACTCTGATGCTGGGAGGGATTGGGGGCAGGAGGAGAAGGGGACGACAGAGGATGAGATGGCTGGATGGCATCACCGACTCGATGGACATGAGTTTGAGTGAACTCCGGGAGTTGGTGATGGACAGGGAGGCCTGGCGTGGCTGTGATTCATGGGGTCGCAGAGTCAGACACAACTGAGCGACTGAACTGAACTGAACTGAGGTCAAGATAGGGTACCCAACTATTCTGTTGCCTGGGACTGTTTTGTTTTAGCGGTGAAAATCCTTCATGCCAGGAAACCCTTCGGTTCTGGGCAAACACGTACCATAAGAAGCCCAGTTTTGTATTCCAAGTGAGTCAGTCCTCAGCTCCGTGCTGCTCCAGAACAGGAGAGCAGAGCTCCCAGGCAGGTGGCACTCATTCACCCCGAGGCCAGGCTCTCAAGAAGGGGTGATAGTACACCAGCCCAGGGAGGGGGGCTCGCTAAGAGCATCCCACCAGAGACAAGCCCCTTTCGCATCTCCCTGCCCTGCTCTGTACAGTGGGAAACAGCCCTGGGGCCCCCACAGAGCCGGCTGCCCTCCAGAGCTGGCTTGTGCTGATCTGAGAACACCTAATAGGTTTCAGACAAACCCTGTTGGCTTCCTGGTTGTTTGCAACTCAATTAAATTAACAAATTGGTCTCTTTGCCCAGAGTCTTTCCACCGCCTGTATTTTAGCATATGTCAGTCAGGGCGGCCCAGCGACTCCAGATGGCTGCCAGCTCACTCTACAAATCCGATGCCAACTCATCACTGGGGAAGCATGTGTGTGTGTGCGTGCGTGCATGCACACAGGCCCAGAGAGGGAGACACAAGTGTGTGTGCACACACATGCACACAGGCCCAGAGAGGGAGACACAAGTGTGTGCATGCACATGTACACAGGCTCAGGGAGGGAGAAACAAGAGTGTGCATGCACACACATGCACACAGGCCCGGAGAGTGAGACACAAGTGTGTGCATGCACATGTACACAGGCCCAGGGAGGGAGACACAAGTGTGTGTGCACACACATGCACACAGCCCAGAGAGGGAGACACAATTGTGTGCATGCGCATGTACACAGGCCAAGGGAGGGAGACACAAGTGTGTGCATGCACATACATGCACACAGGCCCAGGGAGGGAGACACAAGAGTGTGTGAGCACACACACATGCATGCAGGCCTGGAGAGTGAGACACAAGTCTGTGCATGCACATGCACACAGGCCCAGGGAGGGAGACACAAGTGTGTGCATGCACATACATGCACACAGGCCCAGGGAGGGAGACACAAGAGTGTGTGAGCACACACACATGCATGCAGGCCTGGAGAGTGAGACACAAGTCTGTGCATGCGCATGCACACAGGCCCAGAGAGGAAGACACAAAGCCATAGTGAGGAGAGATAGAAAAAGAGGGGGTCAAAATAGAGAAACTGGGGGGAAGAGATAGGAAATAGGGGGTCCAGGTTTTTGCTCATGGTTTAGCCAGCAGGTGCCAAGGACTCTAGCCTTCCTGTAGAGAAGTCCTCTCCTTCACAGGGTGAGTGGTCCCTGAAGAAGACCCCCACAGCCTCCAGTTTCTCTGGTGAGAATGCTGGATCTCAGAGTGCTGTCCCTGGACCAGAAGCATCAGCATGGCTTGGAAACTTGTTAGAAACGTAGGTTCTCGGGCTCCACCCCAGAACCCCTAACTGAAAAGCTGTGCAGGAGGGACCCAGGCGGCTGTGTTTTGACAAGCCCTCCCAGTGTGCACACTCAACTTTGAGGAACACGCTCTTGACACTACAGTGCTGGATCCTCCTGATAGCAGAGCCGAGAGGGCTCCAGGGCAGTAAACTGCTCTCCGTCACAGCCACGGCTGCTGCCTTCCATGAGGAGGGAAGTGGGTGGTCTCGAGAGCATCTTTAGAGTCACTGGAATGATACCTCTCTAGCCTTCTATTAGATGTAGGAATTGAGGAAGCAAGAAGAGGAGTCAGAAACAGCCTAGAGGAAGGAAAAAGGCAACCTGGGGAAGTCGTTGTTCTGTTTAGTTGCTTAGTCATGTCTGACTCTTTGGTAGCACGGACGGTAGCATGGACGGTAGCACACCAGGCTTCCCTGTCCCTCACTGTTTCCTGGAGTTTGCTCAAATTCATGTCCATTGAGTTGGTGATGCTACCTAACCATCTCATCCTCTGCTGCCCCCTTCTCCTTTTGCCCTCAATCTTTCCCAGCATCAGGGTCTTTTTCAATGAGTCCAACACATCAGGCCAAACTTCAGCATTAGTTCTACCATTGAATGTTCAGGGTTGATTTCCTTTAGGATTGACTGATTTGACCTCCTTGGAGTCCAGGGGACTCTCAAAAGTCTTCTCCAGCACCACAATTCGAAAGCATCAATTCTTCAGTGCTCAGCCTTCTTTATGGTCCAGCTCTCACATCTTTACATGACTACTGGAAAAACCATAGCTTTGACAATCTGCACCTTTGTCGGCAAAGTGATGTCCCCTGCTTTTGAATACGCTGTCTAGGTTTTTCATGGCTTACCTTCCAAGGAGCAAGCATATTTTAATTTCATGGCTGCAATCATCAGGGTGCTTAAAAGGGCCAAAACTTCAGCTGGTCTGTGACAGCTCTGAAGTAGGAGGCTCTCAGTTCCTATCAGGCAAGACCATGTTGGAGAGGAGGCGCTCATGGGAATGAAGCCTGTCCCTAGCTTCAGCACATTTGATAGAAGATCAGTGTGGAGATTCACTGTAAGTAAGGTGCTGTCTGGATTCTGCTGGGAATGGGCCAAGGAGGACAGGAGGGGAGATGGGAGAGAAATTGCTAGAGTTTTCAGAAGACCATCATCATTGTTCAATGGGGACATTGCTCTTCTGGCTTGAGGCTGGAGTCAGGGGTTAATGGCTTGGTGTGGCCCTTGGTGAGAGGCCTGTCTCATTTCCGCAGGTGTGGGTGTTGAGCTTGGCCCACGTGCCTGGCATGGGATAGGGTGGTCAGTGACCAAAAAGCCAAAAGTCTTGAAGGTTCGAACAGATAATGTTAAAAGGAGCACTGGTTGGGTGGAAACGCCAGGGCAGACATTATCTGCTGGGGATTGCATGAACTGGAGATGAGGCCCCATCTAGACCACACAGCAGCCATCAGACTCCAGCCTGTGGTTAGTGCCTGGGAATGTAGCCAGCTGCCACCAGCTGGCCGACTTCTCAAGGAAAGCTCCAGAACTAAATGGAGGTACAAGCCGCAGGTCCTGGAAGAGAAGCTATAAGAAACTCACATATTGCCTGGGTATCCAGGGGTGATCTGTCTGGGCTGGCAGTGGGGAAGGGGTGTAAAGGGTCTAGGACTCCATCCTGCAGCAACAGGGGGCAGTGTGGCATTTCACAGCAAGGAACACTGTCATCCGATTCCTCTAAGAGTAGGGCTTGAAATTCCTCTGCATCCTGATGCCTGTTGCCTTCTCTTCTCTTACAAGGGCCAGCTTAAGGCTGGGCCACCTGCGTGCATTCTTACTATAAACCCTCTGCCTGCAGGAATATAAAATATTTATCCTCGCTATTTGGCGCAGCAAAGCTGAAGACTAAAAAGTGAGATACCCAGTGCCCAATCTCCGACCAGAAGGTGAGGGTTTGGAGGCAAGACAAGAAAGGTATTGTCCAGATGCTCGTAGGGAGGGTCTCATAGCTGGGGCGGTGGACCGGGAGGGGTTGGGGGGCTTGAGTGAGCAGAACTCCTCACAGTCTGTATTCATCAGGGAACTCCTTGGCTTTGACCTTGAGTAGCAGCTGCAGCTCTCCTCAGCTTTCCTCCTTCAGACATCTTCAAAAACCCTGATGTTTATTTCTGTTTGGGAAGAGCAACAAATGGGTGAAGGAATGTTGCAGACGCCGCTCAGGGTCCTCCATGAAGCTCAAAGCCCCGTTTCTTAATTTCCAGTCCCTATGTCTGGGCACCAGTGGGGGTCTCTTGCAGTTGGAAAACCAGAGGTTTCAGTACACCTGCACACTGTACAAAGTGGCTGTTTTTGTTTATAATTTTCAATTGAAAAACTATAGTTACTTTTTACTTATAATTTTTTTGTATAATTGAGTATTTTTTTAAAAAAAAGAACAAAGAGTAGGTATGTCATTTTAAAGTTTTAAAACACAAGAAAAAATAAACAAAAGAAATAATTTGTACAGAGAAATTATCATGTGTACCAAAATGTTTGCTATTTTGCTTATTTTAGTTCTGTTTCTGTCAGAGATCCTAAACCCTGAATGCGTCAGGAGCAAATGAATTTAATACTGGGGATGCTTGAAACCTCCTTCTCTGCCAATTAACCTCCCTAGGAAGTGCCTATTAGGACTGGCCCGTGAGCTGTAGCCCTGATGGACTTTCCTATTTTAGCAGCCAAATGAAGTGGGTGGGGGTGGAGATTAAGGTGGATTAAAGGATTACATTTTGGAATACTTAACAGAATTGAATTTGGGATTGGGGTTAATCTCATGTTCCTGTGAAATCGGGTAATTATTTTAGTGAGAACCCACTTAATTCAGTGGGAAAGTGGCTTCAGGTTTACTAAGCATTTGTATGTGTCAATATCTTGAATGTGGAATTGACAGAGGTGGCTTTAGCAAAGGCCTTGGGTGGATTTAGTTTTTTCCTAACCCTATTGATTACCTTGATTTTCAGCAGTATTTTCCTGTCCTTTCTAAAGTTGGAAACAGGAAATGATATTCTGTAATATATTTTCCTCAAGCACAGCCACTCATTACAGAAGAAAGAAAGAAAAAGAAAGGAAAACCAAAACACATTGTTCAAATATAAGTATGGGAAACACAAAACCCTGTTCAGTTCAGTTCAGTTCAGTCACTCAGTCGTGTCTGACTCTTGGCGACCCCATGGACTATAGCCCGCAGGGCTTCCCTGTCCATCACTGACTCCTGGAGCTTGCTCAAACTCATGTCCACCGAGTCAGTAATGCCATCCAACCATCTCATCCTCTGTCATCCCCTTCTCCTCCTGCCTTCAATCTTTCCCAGCATCAGGGGCTTTTCCAATGAGTCAGTTCTTCGCATCACGTGGCCAAGTATTGGAGTTTCAGCTTCAGCATCAGTCCTTCCAATGAATATTCAGGACTGATTTCCTTTAGGATTGACTGATTGGATCTCCTTGCTGTCCAAGGGACTCTCAAAGAGTCTCCTCCAACATCACAGTTCAAAAGCTTCAATTCTTTGGTGCTCAGCTTTCTTTATGGTCCAATTCTCACATCCATACATGACTACTGGAAATACCATAGCTTGGACTAGACAGACCTTTGTTGGTAAAGTAATGTCTCTGCTTTTTAATATGCTGTCTAGGTTGGTCATAACTTTTCTTCCAAGGAGCAAGCATCTTTTAATTTCATGGCTGCAGTCACCATCTGGTGATACAAAAAATAGAGAGAGGTTGTAGGGAGGAATGTGGCAAGAAATTGGAATTCCCCAGAACTCTTTGATAAAAGAAAATAAATACGCCTTGCCTCACCTAGGAGAAGACAGAAGGGAGAAAACACCCCTGATTTGTTTCCTCTTCTTTACTCCCTCACCCCCACCCCATCTACCCTGGAGCAGCCCGGGAGCCCTCAGTAGCACCTTTCTTGACATAAGTTTTGGAAAGAGAGATTTGAGGGCCCTGACCCCTGAGGGGGCATTGTGAGAGCGCCAGGGAAGGTCCTGGGCTTCAGAGATGTTTGTCCTGAAGAAAAGGAGATGTGTGGAGCCAGGAGGGAGGATGGAGAGGTGGTTTCAGTTCAGTCGCTCAGTTGTGTCTGACTCTTTGCGACCGTATGGACTACAGCACGCCAGGCCTCCTTGTCCATCGCCAACTCCCGGAGTTTACTCAAACTCACATCCATTGAGTCGGTGATGCCATCCAACCATCTCATCCTCTGTCGTCCCCTTCTCCTCCTGCCCCCAATCTTTCCCAGCATCAGGGGCTTTTCCAGTGAGTCAGTTCTTCGCATCAGGTGCTCCTAACAGGATGGAAGAGCAGGAACCCCGGGCTCAGGAACCCTGATGGGGGATCGGCTGCAGAACGTGGGGGACCAAGGGCAGGCTCAGGGTGGGTCTCATTCCCTTTTGTGTTCTCTGGCTTTGGCAGTGTAGGGGCTTGTAATGTTGAAAGTTGCTGAATCGGGTGCCAGGCTGAGCCCAGGTTGGAGTCTGTTCTGCCCAGTGGGGGTATACTGGGTCAGGTCTCTGGCTTCCTCCTAGGAAGATGGAATTGACCTGGCGGGCATCAGTGCCATGGAATGGTGCCTGAAAGCAAGGACCTTCACAGAGCTTTGCAGGACCCCCCCCCAAGCCTGCTTTCCTGGAGGTCTGCAGAGGCGCAGTGCCCAGGACAAATCCAGACCTTCTAGACGGGAGACCCTGCTGCTAACCTGAGGAGGCTGGTGGTGACGTGGAACATCTTCTGAGAGGAGCGGCAGCATTGGAAAGCCCAGAGTTTTCGTTCTTAGTAATCTTACCCTAATGTTCAGTCCTTGGTTATTTTTAGCCTATTTAAACATTTAATGAAATTCTGCTTAACTATATATATGCATATCAAAAGCATCTTAAAATATTTAAAATCTAGACCATTCTCAAAGCACTCATCAAATTCATTGTTTAGCACTTATTGTAAGCAACCCAGTCTAGTCTTTGTCTTTCTATAAACCTGTTTTTTGCTTCCTTCCTATCTCTCAGTGGCCCTGCCACAGAGTAGGTTTGATTTTAAGGCATGGAATCCAATGTGGTAAATAAAGGAAGAGCTCCAAAGCTAAAGGGGTGTCAGAAGTGGGGTGGGAGAGGGCTGGGGTGGTGGGTGAAGCTAGCCATCCTGGTCTCCTTTGACGGTAAGGTTGCCAGATAACATACAGGGCACCCAATTAAACTTGAATTACAGATAAACAATGAATAACTTTCTGTGCATGTATGTCTCAAATATTGCATTTCCATTTTCTTTGCTAAATCTGGCAAACCTAGATGTAGGGGGATTACAGGTGATTCTTATTTCCTCTTTGGACTCTTTCTCTATTGGCTAAACTATCTCATGAACAGGTTTACTTTGGCATCAGTGGGGAAAAAAATCCTAATTCTACACTTTCTAATTTCTGAGCAAATGGTGGTTTTGTTGCTGGATCAGCCCTAAGAAATGGGCAGAGTAGAGACACTGGGATACTAAGTGGTACGAACTCCCTGGTAGCACTCCCATCGGGGTCCAAGGCCCTCAGAATTTGCTGCATCTTCCTGTCATATGTCCTTACCTTCATGTACCCATTACTGTCACATCCAATCTCCTTAAAATGCTATGTTCCTTCCCTCCCTTCCCACTAAACCCATTAAGAGCTTCTGCACCCTGAGTCCTTAGACTTTATACATCTCTTCTGTCCATCAAGCCTTTCCTGGGAGAGAGGGCCCCCAGCACCACTGTCTGCTCGCCTGACAAACTTAAGTGCTTCAGCACCTTTGCTACCTAAGACATCCATACCAAAGGGTTATATGTAAAATGATGTAGACACCAAAGTTTATAATCTTACCCTAATGTTCAACCCTTGCTTATTTTTGACCTATTTAAATTCTTAATGAAATTTTGTGTAACTGTGTATATACATGGACTTCCCAGTTGGCTCAGCGGTTAAGAATCCACCTGCAATGCAGGAGCCTCAGGAGACATGGGTTCAATTCCTGGGTCAGGAAGATCCCCTGGAGGAGGGCATGGCAAGCCACTCCAGCATTCTTGCCTGGAGAATCCCATGGACAGAGGAGCCTGGCGGGCTACAGTCCATAGGGTATCAAAGAGTTGGATACAACTGAAGCGACTGAGCGCACATACTCATAAAATCTTAGATATAAATAGTCATTTAAAGAAATAAAATGTATGTCCCCTAAATACGAAAACAATGCAAGCTTAGAGACAAATGACAAAATCCAAACTAATTCTCTCATAGTGTAATCATTTCATATGCATCTGTCCAATATTTTTCTATTTATATTCATGTATATACTCACATCGGAGAAGGCAATGGCACCCCACTCCAGTACTCTTGCCTGGAAAATCCCATGGATGGAGGAGCCTGGTGGGCTGCAGTCCATGGGGTCGCTAAGAGTCGGACACAACTGAGCGACCTCACTTTCACTTTTCACTTTCATGCATTGGAGAAGGAAATGGCAACCCACTCCAGTGTTCTTGCCTGGAGAATCCCAGGGACAGGGGAGCCTGGTGGGCTGCCGTCTCTGGGGTCGCACAGAGTCGGACACGACTGAAGCGACTTAGCAGCAGCAGCAGCATATACTCGCATGCATATATGCACACACATATATGTTTTATCACAAAAGAAAGGCACGTATAATTTTGTCTTCCTTTCTTCGTTAAGCAATACCGAATAAACGTTTTCTTTAATCACTCCCTTATTGTTAAGCATTTAGGTCGTTTCCCATTTTCTCTGTTACAAATAATGCTTCAATAAAAGCCCTTGTTTATCCACCTTGGGCCTACCTATCTCTGCTCTATTTCTGGAATGAAAGTGTTCTTAGACAGGAATAGTTGGTAATGCATATTTGTAAGGCTTTAAATATTTAGCTCAACCATCCTCCAGTGAGTCTGAACATTCACACTCTGCCTTGGAGAATCTTGGTGAGAAGGTGGGGGCCACATTCCTCTTCCTGCTTTTCACTCTGATCACTTAGTGGGGAGCTTTTCCCAGGGACCTCCAGATAAATCAGTATTTCTAACCAATAAATTCCACTCCAGCTTTTCTCTTAGGTGCATTCACACATCAATCCTATGAATTTCTTTGAGCCCCTACTATG
Organism: Bos taurus; assembly: GCF_002263795.3. NCBI lineage: Eukaryota > Metazoa > Chordata > Mammalia > Artiodactyla > Bovidae > Bos > Bos taurus. Next base: position 47,633,600 of record NC_037351.1, on the reverse strand, counting down.
TGCCAGGCACTGTTCTAGGTGCTGGGGATACGGCAGTGAACAAAACCAAGGGTCAGTACCTACTCTTGTCCCATAACTTAGGAAGTCCCTATGTCGTTATCGCTTTAGGGAATTTTCACCGATCCTAAACTGGATGCCCAGCTCAGCACTATGTGCGAGGGACCCCGAAGTACAGGACGGGCCTTGGCCCTCTGGGAACCTGCCATCTATTTGAAGGATATAAGCCCAAACCACCCAGACAAAACAAAACAACCAGCACAACCCTCCTCCCACACACACATTCACAACTACTCTTTGGGGAAAGGATGTAACACCAGGCTGAATCGTCAGGGACAGGGGAGGCCAGTGCTGCAGGAATTCAAGAAAGGTACTGTACTTGTTAGTAACTTTCCAGATGCATCAAGGGCTCTGGACAGTCTCTTGCCTTCTGGATGAAAATGCTGAGAGCCCAAGGAGAGGGAAAGAGCCAGGACGCACACCCCTGCTTGTGCCAGGGGCATGCCTTTCTTCAGGGCCAAAACCAATCGGGGGCTAAAGATAAGACAAGAAGCAGAGCAGTGGGGACTTCCCTGGTGGTCCAGTGGCTAAAACTCTGAGCTCCCAATGCAAAGCGCCCAGGTTCGATCCCTGGTTGGGGAACTAGATGCCACATGCTCTGACTAAGATCCGGCAAAGCCAAATAAAAATAATAAATGAAAATAAAAACGAAAGAAGCAGAGCATTGAAAACATCTCAAAAATTTAAAAGAAGGGTGACTATTTGGGGGCCACCTATTCCACAGCCACAGTCCTTGACCGCCACTTCTTCCAGAGCGTGTTCCAAGTCTGCTCTGGGAAGGCCAGGTTTCTAAAGCCTTTGTAATTGCTTAGGCTTGAAAGGTCACACAAAGGAGTCTGGCCTTTAATATATGCAAGGAAAAAAAAAATGACAACCACACAGCGACAACAAAGCTAATCTGAATGTTTCCAAGGCTGTTCCACTCCACCTAGGTGTGAAAGGAAGAGATATAGTTCTTACTGAATTAACATGTGTAAAACTTTTTATAAGTTCCCTATCTTATTTGAAGTTGTACACATACAACATGTTTTTTTAATAAAACCAAATACTTTTAGCTCTGCTATCAAAAACTAAAAGCAGCCCATTGCTTGTCAGCCCTAACTTCTCCTTCCCCAGAAGCAACCAGTTTTATTCTCTCAACTGAGATTATTTTGGTGTTTACATTTATGTCTCTAGATAATATCCCTGTGTGTGTCCTCAATCGCTTAGTCACGTCTGAGTCTTTGCAACCCCATGGACTGTAGCCTGCCAGGCTCCTCTGTCCATGGGATTTCCCAGGCAAGAATACTGGAGTGGGTCGCCATTTCCTATTCCAAGGGAATCTTCCTGACCCAAAGATGGAGGCTGTGTCTCCTGCGTTGCAGGTGGATTCTTCACCCACTGAACCAACTGGGAAGCCTATACCTGTATTATATTTTGTTCTTTTTCAGTTTTAGGCATTATCTAATGACTTCCTATCATAAATGCTTAAAGACTCTGCTCTCCTGTTCACCACCCCCTACTGCACACATACTTTCCTCCCAGCCCCTAAACTCCCAATCTAATAACACTGTAACTGGATCAGATCAGTGTTTATTCTTTACATGGCTATGAAAGCTACCTACAGCTGAACCAGGTACTACCTTTAATTACATCTCTCTGCTTTTTGTTTTCACTAAAAGAGTTATTGTTTTTTCATTTGGGTCACTGTGAGTTTCTTAATTCAGCCCCAAATTCTGCAGCAGGCCATCCATGTCTTCTCTCAAGAGGATCAGACACACCTGTGTCTCCAATGCTTATTACAAAGCACCTCTCCCAGAGCCTTCCAACCTACTTTGGCCTTGACTGGCTGCTTTCTGCCACTGGCGCCCGTCTCTCCTCCCGCATCTCCCTTCCCCATCGTCTGAGGCTTCCCCTCTCCATCCTGAGCTGGCCTTCAGAGTTCCAGCAGCTTCTGCCTTCCTGTAGGTTTACTCCCTCATTTTGGTGGAGCACATCCTCTAGCAGCTTCAGAAAACAGTGCATAGGAAAGAAATTCTCTAGACTTTGACTCTGTGAGTTCTTTTCTTTCACATTTAATGTCTTATTTTTCAATATCCATGGCTAATATTTCCTAGATAAGCCCATGTTTCTCCAAATATGTATTTGGGAAAATATATTTTCAACAAAATACCTTTTATCCTGTTATCCGATTACTGAATGTTTCTGTTATTTCATTTTATTTCTTCTTTTAGTTTGCATGTCTCCCCTCCAGCTTTATTGAGATGTATTATAACACTGTGCAAGTTTAAAGTATACATATGAAGATTTAGTATACACACACGTTGTGAAACCTTATTACCAGAAGGATAGTCAATGCAGAGAAATGTTTGATTGGTTGTTTGAGTTGATTGCCTTCTTTCTGCCAGTGTTGCTATTGGGAAACCCACCCCCCCCCCCCACCACCTGATTCTTAACTACTTTATATCTGATTTTTCTCCTTAAAAATGGTAAAGTTGCTTTAATCCAGTGTTTGAAAATTTCCAATCATGTACCTTTATGTTGGCTCATCTGGGCACTCATGACCTTTCTAATTCAGAAAACACTTCAGGTCTGGGAAATTTTATTGAATTATTTCTTTGATTTTTTTTTCTCTCCTTATCTCCTCTCTCTCTCTCTCTCTTGAACTTGTGTACTCGACTGTCAGAACTCCTGAACTGATTTAATTGTCTTCTCTTTTTTGTACAAGTTTTCATCTCTTTCACTTTTCTTTGTGGAAAATTTCCTTACTTTTAACTTCTTCTATTTCCAATTTCCAAGAACTCTTTGTGTATATATATATATAAAATAGATATAATCTGTCATATTATCTCTACATACATATTTCCATATAAATGTAGTTTTTATAGCTATATTAAATAAATGATGGGTTAGGGATGGGTGGGTTTGGGGTCTTGTTCTAAGTGATAGAATCTCCAAGCAACTTTACTTTTAATTTGTTACGTCTCTATTGTTAATATTAGATGATTTTTTAGAGCTCTGGTACTCCTTCATTTATCTGTCTGTATATCTCTCTATAATGATAATACTCTACTATGTACCAGGCACTGCTTTAAGGATTTCACAAGTACCATCTCATCTCATGTAGGCATGTACGGATGCGAGAGATGAACCATAAAGAAGGCTTGAGCATCGAAGAATTGGTGCCTTCAAATTGTATAAGACTCTTAAGAGTCCCTTAGACAGCAAGGAAATCAAACTAGTCAATCCTGAAGGAAATCAACCCTGAATATTCATTAGAGGGACTGATGCCGAAGCTGAATCTCCAAAACTTTGGCCACCTGAGGCAAACAGCCGACTCATTGGAAAAGACCCTGATGTTGGGAAAGACTGAGGGCAGGAGGAGAAGGGAGCAACAGAGGATAAGATTGTGGGATGGCATCATCGACTCGGTGGACCTGAGTCTGAGCAAACTCTGGCAGATAGTGTAGGACTGGGAAGCCTAGTGTGCTGCAGTCCATGGGATTCCAAAGAGTTGGACATGACTGAGCAACTAGATGATAACACTCTCATCTCATCCTTATGAGGTGGGGATATTGCCATCCCCATTTTATGGAGAGTTGTTTGTATTTGGGGCCAGGGGACAAAAAGTCTTGTGGGAAGCTCTGGGCTATCAGTGAACTTGTCAACAGTAACCTTCACCTTGGTGAGTTTGGGCCTTTTCCTTGCAGAACTGCCCTATTAGTATCTTTAAGTTCTTCCTTTGGGGCTGGTCACATTATCAGAGGAAACTCTACCAAGCTCCTGTCTAAAGGGTGAAGGTCTGGCTGCCTGACTGCTGGGAGCCAAGAGGGAAGATGGTGGCTGGGGACTCCAGCAGCGCTTGTTCCTGCCTCTCTGGCAGAGACCCTTGGCAGTGCCCTCTTCTATCTTTTGCCAGAACGGGGAAGAGGCTACTGCCTGGCTGTGCAGACTTGGAGAAGGAATCTGGAGGTGTGACTGCTTCATAAACAGACCTTGCAGCAGTTCTCCTAATTTTATCAGCCCTCAGCCCCACTTCTTCTTCCAGGAGTACATGGCACTGCCAGGAACTTTGGGGAATTCTGTCTTAGAAACCAAGCTGGTTTTCCACATGCTGTACTGTTGGCTTAGGATTCAACTTTCTAAGTAAATTACCCCTTATCTAGCTGCTTTTCTGGTTTCAAATTTTGCTGCTGCCTCCTACTCTCCCATTTTCCCCCATTCACATAGGTCTGTACCTTAAAAAAGTATCTCTTTGCTAGCATTTTAATGGGATTTCAGTAGGGAATGAAATCCAGCATGTGTGTCTTTACACAAAACACCTTGCCTTCAACTTCCCCCTTCCTTCTCCCATCTGTCTATTCTCCTACCTAGAAATCTCAACAGTGGAAACAAAAATGCCTAACCTTTGTCATAAGCTGTAAAGCATCACATTTAGTGGGAGGATCTAAAAAGGAGTGAGAAGGGATGGGGAAGGACATGCTCTATGTCTATGTATGCGTATGTATTAGAAACACATGAGCAGAAACATGTCATCTTAATCTTGATGCTTTTATAATAGACATTTTAGGATACAGGGCTGAACAACATCTTGGTTTATGAAAATACAATCCTTCCTTAAGGATTATCATCCACCAGGACTTTATTTTAGAATTTTCAAGGAATGATGAAATTTTCATTTGGATCCCAAAGCAGTATGGGTTTAAAAAAAAGAGTTGGTGAGGGGCTTTTCCTGGCGGTCCAGTGATTAAGACTTGCACTGCAAAAGGAGCAAATTTGATCTCTGATCAGGGAACTAAAGTCCCCTAAAAAGAAAAAAAAAAAAGGCAGGGGTAGGTGCCAGATTAAGAGTTGGCCTAAGCACTGTGCAAATAAAGATGTCAGCACTCTGAACTGTAGCTTCCCAGGCTGGAGACTTTTCAGGATAGACCACGGGAACACAAACACTGGAGCTCTCCCCGTCCCAGTGCAGGCCTCAGCCAGGTGTCATGTATCTTTGCTTATCTTTCCTTACAGGCCTTTGTCACTAATATATTTCTTCCTTGATATAATGTAGATTAAAGTCAGTTCCTCTAAAACAGTGACTCTGAACCCTGTGCAGCAGAGTCACCAGTGGAACTTTGAAAAAGACTCTCAGACCTCATCTGAGCCCTCCTAAACCAAGACTAGCTGTGGGCCTGGGAACCGCTGCTGGGGAGCAGCCCCATGGAGGGGCTCAGAGGGTCTGTGAACTTCTGGAAATTATGGGCAATGAGAAATCTGACGTTTTTTGAAGAACCATAGCTTTTGTCATATTTTCACAAGGAAACTTTTGGCTACCCTGCCTTATAACACTATATTTCATGACATTATCTAATTGGTTGTTTGCTTTCTGTTTTGTTTTGTTTAGTTGCTAAGTCGTGTCTGACTCTTTGTGACCCTATGTGCTGTATTCTGCCAGGCTCCTCTGTCCATGGGATGTCCCAGGCAAAAATACTGAAGTGGGTTACCATTACTTTCTCAGGGGATCTTCCTGACCCAAGGATCAAACGCATGTCTTCTGCATTGCAGGCAGACTCTTTACCACTGAGTCACCAAGGAAGCTCCATATATTATATTTCATGACATTATATAATTATGTGTTTGTTTTCTGTTTTATTCACCATGATAAAGGTAGAAACTAGTCAATTGTTAGAGTCCCAAAACAAATTCTTTTTCCAATATAAATAAATATTGGCTAAGTGAATAAAAGAATGAATGAATAAAGAGCATTGGTAAGCTCCCCTGCTCTCCAGTGGCTAAAATTCCTCTCCAGAGCATAGGGGCATGGAAGCTCTGGATGGAGATTCCGCAGGGATGATGTTGGACTGGATCCTAGGTGTAGACACAGGAGTCAGTGACACCTGAGTCTGAGTCATTTGCAAAGTCTCCACTCAATCAGGATGCTTCAGTGGCAGTGGGTATTTTTGAACAAAGAAGAGCTCTGACCATTCTTATGGTATCTCTCCCAGGTTTTATTTTTACCTCTCTGGCCTTATCAAATGACAGAGGGGACCCTCTGTCTCTTAAAGAACAAACAAACAGCTCTTCCACAGACCCTGACTCCACGCTCGCTGAGCAAACATCCATGACTGCAAGAATTTATCTCCTAAGAGCACTTAGCAGGGATTTGGTCCCACGACGTGGGAGGGCTGTCTTACAGCCTCGGCCCCAGAACGCTATTCCCTGCCTCCAGACCTGCAGGAATGCTTTCTGGCAAACACTGGAAAGGGCGTGCAAGAAATAGTGGGGAGGAGTTGAAAGAATTAGTAAGAGAACAGTTCGATTTAAGGGCTTCTATGATAGGAATTTGACCATCTAAGAATATCATTCTGAGAGGCCCAGGCGCCTGTTGGAGACCCGAGAATGCCTCAGAGTGGGCAGGAAGAACATAAGCACGACGCTTCCTCCTCCTTTTTTCTTAGCTTCCTCTTGATGCTATCACAGCTGAAATCTTACTGCTTTTAGCCAGCTCTCAATTACATCATACCTCGAAGGGACCTCCGAGATGACATGGGTAGTTTGTCCCCCACGGGGCACGCAGCGCTGATGGTATAAATGAGGGAGGCTATTCAACTCAGGATGGAGCCGCTCCTGGTGGAACTGAGGCAGAGCAGAAGGAACTGGGGCAGTGAACGGCAAAGGTTTCTAGGACAAGCAAGCACGTGGCACATCTGGGCACGTTGATGGTAACTGCTTACTAGTCACCTTGCAATGGTAAGGGTGAGAAAAAACTGCCTCTACCAGCTGATGCTTAAAGAGGCCTATGAGTAGGGATTCCTTTTCTGCCTTTCTCTCCCTCTCTCCACTCCGACCCTTTTCTGACATTTTCCTCTTAAATATGCTCCTTTGTAGGAGGCAGAATTCTATGCTGGCCCTCCAGATTCCTGCCCCCCAGTTTATATGCCCTGACTAATCTATTCCCTTTGCTTATGGGTTGTTAAGATTGACATTTGCTAAGTGTAATGAAGTCTGGTAATCAGGTGACTTTAAGTTAATCAAAAGTGGATTATCAGAATGTATAGATATGGATATACATATATGTCTATAGTTGAAGCACTTTGCTGTACAGTAGAAATTAACAACATTATAAATCAACTAGACTTTAATAAAAGAAATTAAAAAAAAAAAAAAAAGACTACTCTGGGTGGGCCTGACCTAATCAGATGAGCCCTTTAAAAGAGGGTATTGAAGTATCAGAGAGATTCAAAGCAGCAGAGACACTCTTCTGATGATCTTGAAGAAGCAGCTGCCGTGCTCTGGAGAGGTCCGCAGGACAGAATGGCAGCTGGTCTCTAGGCTCTGTAGGGTCTTAGTGTGACAGCCACGAGGAACTGGATCCTGCCAGCAACTGGCGAGCTTGGAAGAGAACCCCAGGCTTCGGGGTTGAGATCACAGCCAGGGTGGCAACTTGAACCTGGTGGCACCTTGAGGAAAGGACCTGGTTAAACCATAACAAGACCCCAGCTCAATGGAAACTAAGAAATAATAAATCTGTATGATGTTAAGCTACTGACTGTGTGGTCACATGTCGTGCAGCGGTAGAAACTAATATATCCTAAAAGCTCACTTTTATTTAAGTTAACTGGTGTTATGATCATGAGTGTGGGCATGGCAGGGAAGAGAGAGGCTATATATCAGACTCAAGCTAAACTGCTGGTATTTGAATCCTAGAACCACTTGCAAACTGGGCGAGTATGGGTGAGTTATTTAACCTCTCTGTGCCTCAGTTTCCCCATCGGGGATGATGTTAATAACAGTACCTCATAGATCATGGTGAAGAACGCGTGACACATAGTAAGCACTCAGTAAATGACCATCTTGCAATTACACTTGGATCACAAATGTGGCAGGAAGCTCAGACAATACTGGCAGCTCCAAGGACGCAACTCATATAGGAAACATCATTTTAGTGCCTTCTCTTCTGGGCTTCCAACCTTGGTCTTACTGTCTCTCCGTTGGTCTTAACTGTCAGATCAGACATTACCTTTAAAAAGTATTTTTGAAGCATGTACAACTCCCCAGTAGTTTGGTTACTGGCCCAGGCCCCAAGCATCCCTGAGAGGGAACTTTTCTTCTTAAACTATGATATAGCGCACGTGGGGCTTCCCGTGGGGCTCAGTGGCAAAGAATCAGTCTGCCAAGGCAGGAGGGAGACACAGGAAACATGGGTTCAGCCCTGGGGTGGGCATGTTCACTGGAGGAGGAAATGGCAACCTACCCCAGTATTCTTGCCTGGAAAATCTCATGGACAGAGAGGCCTAGTGGACTATAGTCCATGGGGTTGCAAAGAGTAGGACACGACTTAGTGACTGAGCCCACAGCGTGCCCATAGAACACTGGAAGGATTCAACTGGATAATCAATCCTCAAAGTAAATACAGTGAATTCCCAGTTGTTCAAGGTGAAATTGGTGTCCAGGTCCTTAGTGGTTTTATTCTATTCCAGCCCTGGAATGGACGAATTTCTGACTTACTAATGCTGTTGCCGCAGGGCAGGCTGGGCAACTGAAGTCTACCCCAAATGAGGGAATTTCACTGTGAAGTGACAAACTTCCTAGAAAGAAGGAGTTATGTTGTCAGTTTTGGAAGGAAAAGAGGAACTAAAGCACTTGGCTAAGAGAAGTTTTAAAAGTTGTGAAACCTGTGTGCTGATGCCCATATCTGTCCCTCATCGGGGGACGTGTGACTCAGCCTTTCTGGATATTAGCTTCCTCCTCTGTAAAAAGGGCTCCTTTCCAGAGAGATGGCAAAACACATATTTGCACCAGCACGCTCTCTGAGACTCGGAATGAACAAAGGTCAAAACAAAGAAAAAAAAACTCCAACTGTGATAAATGCTAGGTAACGACCACAGTCTCACAACACAGATTTAAGAAACAGTCATTCATTCATTCTTCATCCGTTCAACACACTGTTACCGAGTGCCTCTGATGTGCCAGCACTGTTTGAGATGTCAAGAGCCCTAAGAGCCAGATATAAAGAAAACTGATCCCAGAGAAAGGAGAATACCAAGGTCTTGACACCTTTTCCCTCTAATTCAAAACATGTACAGATTAAGAAATGTAATTAAGAGTGTTCACAGGGGCTATGTAAGTAAAAAATTTAATCTTGCCCCTTAAAGAGAAGTCCAGTCTTTGCCCTCAGCTCTTGGGAGGTAATCTCTAAAGCTGTTGGAATGTCATGCCTGATTGGAATGTTTTTGTTTGTCTGGGGGCCTTGGGTCACTTCAGATAGTCTAAAAAGATGTGATTGAAGGTGGGGGATTTGGTCACATGGTACAGGCTTAACCTCCAGAGGGACTGGAGGCTGAGACCAGTCACACAGGAGTCAACAATGCCCATGTGACAGCATCCTAATAAAACTCTGGACCCTGAGGCTGGGGTGTACTGCCCTGGTTGGCCGTGCTCTCTGTGTTTGTCACACATGACTTGGAAGGGCAGCCCTGTCCCCACCGCCACTGGAAGAGGACAACTGGAAGCTCCGTGCTTGGAACTCTCTTGGACGCCGCCTTATGGACCTCTTGCCTTGCTGACCCTCATCTGTATTCTTTTGCAGTAATAAACTATTATTCTAACAGCTCTCAGTGAGTTCCAAGAGGCCTTCTAATGAATTATTGAACCCAGAAGTGGTCTGGAGGACCTCCAAACTTGAAGTTGGTGTTGCAATTGTTGAAGTGAGGGCGGTCCCGTGGACTCCTGCTCCATCATGCTTCAGAATCCGTCACTGTGGATACAGAATAAGGGGCAAGTGAGCAGGACCCAGAGGGAAAAGGGAATGTGTTGCTTGGGGCCCATTTCCGTAACAAAGAAAGGCCAAGTAGATGGGGCTAAAGAACCCCAGGCTGCCGTCCTGCCATCTCATCCGGTTTCCTAACTGAGAACACCCTTCAGGATGACTGGCTGGTCCCAAAGTGAGGGAACACCCCAAACCAAAAGAAAGCTCCTATTTCATGGGATGTGCTACCTGCCAGTGAGGGGGAGACAGTCACAGTCCACTGGGCTCCTTGCTACTGCCACTCACTCCCCAACCCTCCTCGCAGGCAGAGGTTCCCCCTCAGAGGCTGCCAGTGACCCACCTTCCCACTAAAATTCTAAGTACTCTTACAACCCCACTTCGGAAAAAAGGGGAGAAAATTAAGGATAAACCATACGTACGATTCTCGGGCAAATAATGAGCTGGAATAGAATGTTCTATCCGAAGATGAATAATGTGCCTGTCTGCCCCCCTCCCGTCTTCTCCTCCGTCACACTGATAACTACAAAGAGAAAAGAGGAAGACATTGGAAGGAATATATCAGGTACAAATCAGATAAAGAATAAGAGAAGAATCACTCCAGTAAACATCACGTTTTAAAATAAAACTCTGTAGCATTAAAATCAAAAAGTTTATGAAAACATGCTCCAGAAGAGATAATTCTACAGGATGATAATAATAAAATCTAACATCTCTGGAATATTTATTATGTGCCAGACAGTGTTCTTAGTGTTTTACATGTATTAGTCATTTAAAACTCACAACAATACTACTATTATCCCCATATTACATACAAGAACATAAACAACTATCCCGAGTTCACTGGTTTGTGGGCGAACTGGGCTTCAGCTCAGAGAGCTTACTCTTTGCCCCTGTTACACTACCTGAAACATTTGAAATCTTTTAATCAAATAGACCACAATGAAAACCCACATGAGTTCCAAAAGGAAGAAGCTCTGTTGGTTCCACTGACTGACTGTAATGAAATAGTGTGAGTCAGTAATTCTTAGAGAATCGTTTTCACTACTCTATGGTAATAAATTTTAAAATCTGACCGAAATGGACAATTTCCTAAGGAAATATAAATGATTCGAAATGAATTAACAAAGAGAAGTTAAATTCAAATGAGCAACAGCAAGAACACACACCAGGGGATACATTGAAGAAGGAAGCTGTCCAAGTGCCAGGCTGGAGAGTTTCATTGGTGAGCACCTCAAGGAACAGATTAATTTTAACACTATTCAAAGAGTGCAGAGCATCAGCAACTAAGGAAAATTTTCTGTTCCCTCCCACACACACACACAAATACAGGATTACAGTGATGTTAAAAGCTGGTAGATGCGGCAGGAGCACATGCTCACCTTTGTACACGGACCTGTGTATCGAATGAGATGCTTTGAGCTACAAGTAATAGAAGCCTTGAGTAAAAGTAGCTTTATTAGCAAGTCATTTATTATGAAACCTAACCAAATACCTATTTTCGTTATTGGGTCAAACATTTAATGAGGCCCTTAGAGACCACAGCCCCAGGGGTGCTGGCCTCAGAGATGGAGCTTGACAGGTGCAGGTGAATCAGTGATCCAGAGCCAACTTCAGGTGACCTGTGTGGGCTAGACTGTGCTGTGTACTCTGCCCACTTGGGTGCTGACGTGTTGGTGCCCTGTTCTAAATGAATGGGGGATCTGTGTTGTATCTGTTTTTAAGTATTTTGAATATCACCTCCTAATCGGGTGGCACTAGTGGTAAAGAACCCGTCTGCAAATGCAGGAGACGTAAGAGACGCGGGTTTGATCCCTGGGTCACAAAGATCCCCTGGAAGAGGAAATGGCAACCCACTCCAGTGTTCTTGCCTGGAGAGTCCCGCAGACAGAAAGGCCTAGTGGGCTACAGTCCACGGGGTTGCAAAGAGTCAGACGTTTCTGAGCATCTGAGCACATTTGAATATATCAAAGATTTTTGGAAATTTAGTATCCTCTAAAATTGATATTTCAAATCAACAGGGGGAAATATGGCTTATACAGATATCTACTTCATTATTTAGAAGAAAAGGCTCGTTCTCATTCATGAAGTGTTCCATATTTTGAGGGCTTCCCTGGTGGCTCAGATGGTAAAGAATCTGCCTGCAGTGCAGCAGAAGGCCTGGGTTCGTTCCCTAAGTTGGGAAGATCCCTTGGAGGAGGGCAGGGCAACCCACTGCAGTATTCTTGCCTGGAGAATCCCACGGACAGAGGAACCTGGTGGGCTACAGTCCATGCAGTTGCAAAGAGTCGGACACAATTGAGTGACTAAGAACAGCATAGCCGAGTGTTCATTAACAATAATTCAAAGATTAAAACATTAAAGAGAGAGAGACCATAAGATTACTAGACGAAAACAACAATGAATTATTTTTATAATCTTGGAGTGAGGAAGGAAACCGCAAGCGGTAAAGGAAACACTTAAGTTTGACCATTTTGAAAACTTGAATATCTTGTATGGGAAAAGAAGGACATTCTCATAAAGTCAAAAGTCAAAAAAAATCAAAACATAAAAACAGTGCTAAAACATATTTACAATACATTTGACAACTAAGGGGCTAATTTCCTTTACATAAAAAAATCGATGAAAGCTCTTACAAATCAAGACCAATAATTAGGAAGAAGTTTACCACATCATGAACAACTTTAACACAAATGCAAATAAATGAAGAATGGGGTTTCTTTGTTTGCCTGGCATTGGCTAAGGTAGAGAAAAATGGGTATAATCATATGTCTGCTAATATAACTTTTTAGGAGGAAAATTTGTCAAGTCTAGCAAAACTTAAAATATTTATACCTATTGGCAGAATCATTCCTGGCAGTATCATTTGTAGCATCACAAAATTGAAAACAATTCAAACATCTGTTTATATGGGATCAATCAAACAAATTAGAGTACATTTATTAATTCAACAAAATGTTGACCCTCTGCCATCTGATGAAGCTTGCATTCTTGTGGGAAGAACTGCATTAGCAAACAAGTAAACAGCCATACAAGGTTTGGGATAAATGCTTCAAAGGAAATAAACATGATGATGTTTCATAGCAAGAGCTGGGAAAATATGACCCATGGACCAAATCCAGCCTGCTTCTTTTTCTGTATAGTTTGTGAGTTAAGAACGGTTCTTATGCTTTAAATGGTTGGGGGGAAAATATCAAATGATGAATACTATTTCATGATGTGAAAATTATGGGAAATTCAAATTTTAGTGTCCATAAATAAAGTCTTATTGGAACATAGCCATTCCTATCGGTTTGCATATTATCTGTGTGTTTTTTTTTTTTTTTCTTCACTGCAATGGCAAATTTGAGTCACTTCTATAGAGATTATCCCACAAAGCCTAAAATATTTACTATCTGATCCTTTGCTGGAAAAATCTGCTAATCCCTATTTTAGAAGAAAGTCATGGAGGACCCAAGAGAAATGAAAACATATGTTCACACAAAAACCTGCACATCAATGTTCACAGCGGTGACCATTATTCATAAGAGCCCCAACGTGGAAACAGCTTACAGGCCCACCAGCTAATGAACAGATGAACAAAATGTGATAGCTGTCTACCCAGGGTCCATCTGATTTTTTTTAAGGCCTGACCCCAAGCAACACTGTGTCTGCCCCCAAAATACATTCCCTGTTCCCTCACAGGGGCAAACGTGTGACAGTTTCTAGCTATGAGACCTATGTGGAAGTGTGTTGGGGATTTCTGAAAGGTTTTATTTCCCCCTCATCTACATGACAGGCTTTCTTCTTCCTGGCTTCCTTTTTCTTTCTTTTTTCCAGTATTTGATGCCTTTTATTCAACTTGAAAGTCTAAGCCAGTTACAACTTTTATGTGAAAAAAAAAAGAAAAGTTCAAGGGTCACCCTGGGATCTGGGGCCATGGCAAAGCTCTCGCTCCACTGTGGTTCCCCCAGGAACCCGGACTGGGAACTACAAGATGAGGACCGAAGGCCAGAGGGAGGGAGGCTGTAGGGCCCACGAAGGGGAGAGGGTGGTAACAGGGGCCAGTGTATCTCTCTGCAGGGACCCGAAGAGGCTCCCGGGAGAGCCCACAGGTAGAACCAGAGGCAGAAGTTACAATTCAACACCCTCACATTCCCAGCACTGTCTCCCAAACAAAACAGGGGCCTCCAGAGGTAGCAAGCGCTCCATCCTGTGTGTACAAGGAGCCGCCAGGAAATCCAAGCCCGCCCTGGAGGATGTTGGATAAGATGACCTCTGAAATCTCTTGTCTTCTTGAGAGTCTTAGAATTCTTCCTCAGGACAGAAGAGAAGGTAGAGGCCTGGGAAGGTGAGAGAGCCCTCAAGAGAGAGGACTTTGTGGGTGAGTCAGGCCGGGATCAGCAGAGAGGCCTTTGGAGGCCACTGCAGGGACTTCCTGACCCAAGTCATCCCATCTGCCCCTCTGATTGCCGCTGCCCTTGCACTCCACACCCATCGCCTTGCACGAGTCCTCCCAGGAACCCAGGGAGGACAAGGGTCCAGAGAACAGGATGTGGAGTGGACAGAGCTAAGGAGTGAATGGCAAGGCAGAGGCAGAAGTCCTGGCTGGGAGCGTGAACAGGTGCTCGCCATGACAGGCTCCGTGCTGAGCTCTTTAAACATGTGGTACCCAGTTTTATCCTCATAGTCCCTCGACGAGGTTGTGCTGCTGGCATCCAGGGCTCCCTAGATCTGGAGGAGGAGACTGCGCACAGCGGGACCCTGCAGCCTGCGTGTTTCTGAGACCGCTGAGGAAGGAGGAGGAGAGCTCTGGGTCCAGCAGCACAGCAGTCTTTCTGGCATCTTCCAGCCTAGGCTGCAGCGTGAGCCAGCCTTCCTTTCTCTTTATTCCTCCTGGACAGAGGACAAGAGGCAAGAGACAGCAGCCATCAGGTACCCATGGCTAATCAAGAAGATGAAAGTTATGTGCTAAGGATGGGAGAAGAGAAAGAAGTCGCTTGGGAGAGTGGGGACCCCATAGGGCCACTGCATCCATCCTGGACTATTTGCCTCCACCTTTGTTGTGATACAAGAAAAATAATCCTTCTTTCCTTAATGTCACTGTAGTAAGGTTACTCTCATGTGAGGCTACATGCCATTGCTAGCTGATATTAGTAGATTAGAAAACCAAGGAGATGGATTTCCCTGGTGGTACAATGGTTAAGAATCCACCTTCCAATGCAGGGGACATGGGCTTAATCCTTGGTCGGGGGGCTAAGATCCCCTCCATGCTGCAGGGCAACTAAGCCCTTGTACTGCAGCTAGAGAAGCCCACATGGCACAATGAAGACACAGTGCAGCCTAAATCAAAGGGAAAAAGAAAGAAAGAAAACCAGAGAGAGCAAAGGAAAAGTCAGATAGCCAAAAATCAAAAAAGTGTAGCATCTCAGAGGCCAGGGGTTTGCACCAAAGAGGGTCATTTGCTGGTGGTTGTAGAATCAGCCACGTGCAGAGAGGGCCTTCTAAGGACAAGGGCCTTCTAAGGCCTTCTAAGCAAAGCCAAGCCCTGAGTGAGATGGTGAGGGGGTCAGAGCAGCTCTATGTGGAGTCGAGGAGGCAGAAGTCAACACATTCCTCATGTTGTTGACATGAATGTTGAAAGCTACTGGGATGATGGGTGTGTGGAAAGAAAGAATGAGAATCAGATGCCAAAGAGTTATCTAGGAGCTGAGAAATGGGCCCCCTAGAGGAGGACTAATGTTGCCTTTAAAGAGAGTGACAGCTGGCCCCCAGATAGGGTCTCACCAGTCAGTCTTGTTCTGGTGGCATCACAGTTTGTTTCCATTTTATCTATAGTTGGCCAGGTGCTCAGGAACAACACTGCTCTCCAGATTAATAAAGTTAGACCCAGAAACCCATGTGCCTCTTGACTTAGTGGGAAATATGCCTTTTCTTGGATCAGCACACTCGGAACTATGTCTGTTCTTCTTGGTCCCCTTTGCCTCGTATCCAGGTAACTGGGAAATCAGATCCACAGACAGAAGATTGTTTAATGAGCCCAGCACTAAGACGAGAGCACTCCTGCTTAGATTAGCATGCTTTTTCCAGAGTGGTGGTTCAGATGAATCCCCTCCTGCCTCTTTTTGTCTGGCTGCGTGCACATCTCTAAACTCTGGTCCCCTAGTCTTTCTTCATACAGAGTCCCTCAGGGCTGCCTGGTCTATGGCCTTCCTCATGCTGTGATCTGAGTGTAAGGCTATCCACTGGGCAGATCTGATGCAGGCGTGTCCCTTGTCATCTCAGTAATGATTTAGCTATAAATATAAATAAATATATTACATTATTTATTCTTTACCTAGAGAATCCCATGGGCAGAGGATCCTGGCAGACTACAGTCCATGGGGCACAGAGTCGGACACAACTGAAATGACTTAGTATGCACAAACACGCATTTTCGAGCTCGTGGACTGTAGCCTGCCAAGCTCCTCTGTCCATGGAATTTCCCAGGCACTAATACTGGAGTGGGTTGCCATTTCCTACTCCAGGGGCTCTTCCCATCCAAGGGATCAAACTCACGTCTCCTGCATTGGCAGGTGGATTCTTTACCACTGAGCCACCTGGGAAGCCCATATAATTATATATTTATGTATTTATACAATGTATTATATGAAATATCATATAGACATAAATATAGACAGCTATAGCTAGGTGGAGAGACTTCTGTAGTTGGTTATTCTCATCTATCATGATTAGTACCATTTTACTTTCAAGCAATAACTGTTAACCCAGTAAGTTTACCAAATCAGGGACTGTATTACTGATATTCCTATGAATCAAAGACAAATGTGGATAAACATCACTTTAGCTCTTCCCAAGTTGACTTCATAGTCTTCAAAGAACAGCACAACTGCAAATGGTGGCCACACTTTTCCCTAAACTTCCAAGAACCAGAGGGAGCCCTTGGGCGGAGTACCAGCCGGCCTATGCTTGTGCCTGCTCCTTTCTGAGCCTGCTGCAAATGGGATGGTCTTCCCTGCAGAGCAAGCAAACATTTGGCTGGTGGCTGATGCATGTACCAGAAAATATGGCTACTCAACCCACGGGATATCATTTGTTCAGAATGTTTTCAGGGAAAGTAGGGAAATATTCGGAAAAGGTGAGCAAGATCACAGGTGATATCCTTTTGTCCCTAGACACAACTGTGTGCCTTCGGTCTGTGTTGGCCTCAGCTTTGCAGCCCTGCCCTGGCCTAACTGCCTCCTTTTCGGACAAATGGGAGCAAGGTGCCTGCCAAGGAGGAGGGTGGTCCTGAGGAGTGGAAGACCCCAGAGAAGAGCAGTCTGAAGGTAAGTTTGGAGGTGCCAGGGCAGCAGTCATCAGATTCCGGAAAGGACCACTAGGAAGTCAAGTTTCACCTTGATGTAAGAAGCCCTCAGACTCTCTGGAGGTAGAACGGCTTATTTGGGGAGGAAATGGGCTGCCCGTGGAGGTTACCCCAGAGAGAAGTTGTGTGACACTGTCAGGAGGAGCATGGAAGGAGGTCTTTTACTGGCAAAACATCAGACTGTAGGACTTCTGAGGTCCCTTCCAACACTGAGGTATTAGATTCTATGGCTCGGTACTATAGAAATTTACCTTATATCTTCTGACCGTTTATTGTTTAAAAATCTTCCCAATTCTAATCTTGAAAGGAATAGAAAGAAAAGTTTTGGTTGAATGTAATCAACAGAATATCACAGTTTTAGAGGTAAATCTTTAAGCGCTAGGTATATTTGGCATTGAAAATAAAGAGCTGCCTTGCTACATACATGCTAACATGGAACACCAGTCAAGAAAGATTAAATATAAAAGAGAAAGCAAGAGGCAACGGTATAATACGTATGTATACATACACTTGCGTATTCATGGAACAACTCTGTATTCATGGAACAACTCTGTGAAGATACCTGAAAATCTTATAACAGCAGTTGTGTCTCAGGAAAACTGAGTGGTTGAGTGTGTGAAGGAGAATTGCTTTCCACTGGAATTTGGTGGGAGGCGGTTACTTCTGTTCAATGTGCTTGCTTCCCAGGTGGCTCTAGGGGTAAGGAACCTGCTTGCCAGTGTAGGAAACAAAAGAGATGTGAGTTCAGTCCCTGAGTCGAGAAGATCCCCTGGGGGAGGGCAACCCACTCTAGTATTCTTGCCGGGAGAGTCCCACGGACAGAGGAGCCAGGCGGGCTATAGTCCATGGGTTTGCAAAGAGCTGGATGTGACTGAAGAGGCAGCACGCACAGTATGCTGGTATTACTATCAAAATGATGATGATAATGATAAACTTCAGCTGCTTTACTGAGAAAACCCAGTTACCGGCAGGTGCAGGGAGCTCTGAAAAGGGAATCTTTGAAGGTCCCAGGGGGGTAAATGGTTCATATTTAAATATAATTCATCCCTGCCCAAGTTTAGAAGTCATCTGTGGAGAATTCCAAGTGAGAGCTAGATGGGTCTGAATTTAAGCCGCCCTCAAGTGGATCATAAAAATGTAAAGGGTTTCATGAGTGTCGATAAGTAAACAAGTGGTCTAGCCTTGATCGTGAGCATTCTCCTCAAACTCTGGTACTCCCGGATGAGCAGTCAGGACAACCAAGTGGGGTCCTCACTCTGCCACCGGCCCACATATGACCTTGGGCACGTGTTCCTCTCGGCTTCCTGGAGAAGCAAGGAGCTCACGAGTTCATTACATCATTTGCTCTGAACCAGGGTGTGTGTGGAAAAACCACCGCAAGAGCAATAAAAACCGAAGTCTGGTCTTGGGAAATCAGAGAGCATATCAAGGAAACCACAGCAGAGCTGGGCTAAGCCTCGAGAGAATTATCATATCCTGTTTTCTGTGAGTCTCGACAGCATCTTTACCGGGTCCAGTGAGTCACCAGATCTCTGTCCCACTCTTTCCTCCAGGCACTGCTCACTGCACAGATGGTGCTGGGAGCCTCGCAAGCCTCGCTAGGTGGTAAATCTCTTCACCAGCGCTAATCCCAGTAAGCATACGCTTAATTAGGCAGGGATATACCGGACTTCCCCAATACAGATGATGAAAGTCAGTGCAGGAGCTGGCTCGTTTTCATCTTAAAATTTTTTTAAAGAGATATATATGAAGTAAGGTGTGTCTAAATTAAGGAAAGCAATTTTGTTAACCTTTGAATTTTTATTGTGTACAGTCACCCTTCGGTATCCGTGGGGGACTGGTTCCAGATAGCCAACTCCACAGCTGTTCGAGTCCCTTGTATATTAATACAAGGTGTGGGGACAGTGGGATTTCCATATCTGTGGGTTCCACATTGGGGGATTCAACCCACTGTGAATGTGGCATGCGCAGAGCCAATTGTACATAACTTCAGAGAAATTAATTTTAGCTAAGACATCAGCTTAGATTTTCTTCTGCTTAATTCTCTTTCATTCTGTTGATTCCTCTTCTTGTTTAAAATAAAAGCATATCTTTAAAATGTTTATTGTATTCATTTATTTCAAAGGCAATGCATGGTTTAAAAAAAAAAGAAAGAAAGACAATGTTCATGCACTCAGTCGCTCGGTCACGTCTGACTCTTTGTGACCCCATGGGCTGTAGCCTGCCAGGCTCTTCTGCTCTTGGAATTTTCAGAAAAAAAGAAAAAAGAAAGACAGTACCAAAATGTACAACAGAAAAAAATAAAACTCACGGAAGAAAAAAAAAAAGATATGATGTTAGCAGCAGGGTCAGTCACTCAAGTTGCATTTGTGCGTGTTAGAAGCGTAGCTTCAGTGTGCTTTGAGAACGCTCTGGTATTTCTTGTGAGCGCCTCGCCTCTGGATGGTGGGAGCCTTTACACTTGCCTGTGAACAGTATTCCCGGTCCTCTGGTTAAACACGTATTTTTGATGTACAAATTCAGACTTTTCAGAAACCAGTCCCCCATAAGGCAACAACTTCTCGGACACTGGAATGATCCATTACCTGAATCTGGTACTGCTGAAGGACGCCTGCCCCCACCCGGTCTCTTGGGATGATGTTCTAGCATCCGCTGCTGGGGTTTTTGAGCTTGCTTCTGTGGTGCTCTGACCCTGTCAGCCTTGTTGCACTCTCTACCAAGGCACGTGACTTCACATGAATCTTTTGCTTGCTGCAAGCTGGCCATGCAGAACCAGGAGTGTGCAGTTTGTCTAACTGTGCACCCCCTGTTCAGCCTCTCTGTGGGCTTGAAACAGCTATAGGTAGGGTTTTTCCTGTGTCGCATCTGGGCAAGGAAACTGCCAGCCCCAATGGCCTTGGGCTCCCTAAAATTTATTTGGATGTTTTTAAGTATCTGCCTGGCATAAGTAGTAAGGGAAAAAAAATCAATCTTTCTCTGGTGTTCTCTTCATTTGAGCAGGAAAGGTCTCTTTGTTCTCCCTGCTGCTTCAATATTATATCCTTCTTGTCCTGAAGTCAACCTATCTCGGCGTTTAGCCATCATGGGCAGAGATGGAAGTTTCTTCCTTCTACAGGAGAGTAGACTGAATGCTCTGAGACCTCCTGGGTTAGTCCCTAGTCTGGTTAAATAGGAGCTACAGGAATTTACAAATCCTGTTTCTCCTGACAAAGTCTGTCTCTCAAGACTTTTACCATGCTGTACAAACCTATTTTGGTATCAAAAGCAAATTATTAACTCTTCCTTTTTCTTATGGTAAGAACACTACCTGCCTCCCACTCTCGCAGCTCTTCTCCTTCCCCTTAACTCAATACAGTTGGGTTTCTTAGGCTGGGGAACGCCAAGTGTTCATTAAGCAAAATTAAGAACCATTAAGCAAAGCAAAACAAACAAAAAACCCATCCAAAGCCCCACAAACCCCACATTAGTCAGATACTTAGAAATATTACTCCAGTTACAAAACTTTTAATGTGCAATGTTTTTGGTGCCTAGTAAAACTGAACGTTTAAAAAAAATCTCATATTTATATAAATTAAAAAAATTTTTTGCTCTATATAGTATTAAGGGTATTGAATATTTGCTTTATTTAATGCACAGTGTTTCTCTCTCTTTTTCAAAATTTAGAGTATAGTTGCTTTATAGTGTTGCGCAAGTGAATCAGCAATATGTGCCCAAACGTCGCCTCCCTCTTGAACTTTTCTCCCACCCTACTCCCCATCCCACTCATCTAGGTCACCACAGAATACAGAGCTGAGTTTCCCGTGCTGTATAGCAGGTTCCAACTAGCTGTCTGTTTTACTCATGGCAGGGGACATATGTCAATGCCAATCTCCCAGTTCATCCCTCTTGACCCTCTCTTGTGCATACGTGTCCATTTTCTATGCCTGCATCTCTATTCCTGCTCTGCAAATAGGTTCATCTGTACATTTTTCTAGATTCCACATATATGTGTTAATATACAATATTTGTTTCTCTCTTTCTGACTTACTTCACTCTGTAATGTACAGTGTTCCTATAAAATGTTTTTTGGTCTTATGTTTTATGTAAACAGATATATCATTCCTGCATTTACATTTCTTTCATAATTTTATGCTTAGAAAATCTGTCCCAAGACCATTTAAAATATTTGCTTATACTTCATTCACATTTTTAATCGCTAAAACTCATATGACTTTACTTTTTTCACTTTGATATATTGGGAATTTATTTTAGGCTATAGAGTAAGGTGAAGATCTAATTTGATTATCTATAGATAGCCAATTTTTCCAGAATCTTTTGGTGAATATTCTAGAAACATAAATATATATGTTGCTGTATTTGATGCAAATGCATTTGTTTATGCTTTTTTATCTCTTAATTTCTTTTATATGGCAAGCATATACATCCTTTTCTATCCAAATGAGTGGTTCCCCTTCTGAGTAATCTCTTTAGAAGATTACATAACTATTTTAAGGATACTTCCACTGCCGGAAAGTTTTTTGTTGATTTCCTTTGGAACTTTTTTTGGGAAGCAGCTTTTGAGCCACATAGAAAATCGGTCTTATAATTTAATAATGCTTTTCTCAAACCTGAAATTGCATACTGTGGCATGATTTGCCAGATAACATGGTTCCAAATAACTCCTTCCTATTCCAAAGAGAAAACACACATTTGAAGCACATTGAAGATGGGCAGAAGAATGGACCTCAGTTCTTCTACGTTTGTTTTAAAATTAGCCTTATGATTTACAGTTGCATTTAATTAGATACGTGTATTTGTTGTTGTCGTTTAGTCGCCAAATCGTGTCCGACTCTTTTGCAACCCCATGGACAGTATAGCCCGCCAGGATCCTCTGTCCATGGGATTTCCCTGGAAAGAAAACTGGGGGAGCCATTCTCTTCTCCAGGGTATCTTCCCAACCCAGGGATCAAACCTGGGTCTCTTGCATTGGCAGGCAGATTTTCTACTGCTGAGCCACCAGGGAAGCCCAGATGTGTTTATGCATGCACACGAAAGAGATTCAATCTTCCTGCCTTGCATTGTTGACTGTAACTAAAAATTAAAATCCAATCTGACAAAGAGAAGCATAAGAAAGAGTCATGTACTCTTGGGGGGAAGAAAGTCTAATAAAGATACTGACCTCTAAACAAAGTTGAGGATGAGATAGTTGGATGGCATCATTGACTCAATGGACATGAGTTTGACCAAACTCCGGGAGATAGTGAAGGAAAGGGAAGCCTCGAGTTCTGCAGTCCAAGAGTCAGACACAACTGAATAACAACAACAGGTGAATATGGTGGATGAGGAAAAGCTTCATAGTCCAATTCACTCAACTTTTGAAGCGTTGATTGTGCAACCACCAACAGTGACCATGACTTTTTTTGGGGTGCAACTTTGGCTTAGGAATGCTTTGGCGCTTCTTCTCAGACCAATCACTGAGCCGGTGAACACTGGTTGTTGTATAAAATCTACTTTTTGTCCCACATCACAATCCAATAGAGAAATGGTTTGTTGTTGTTGTGTAGAATAAGAGAAGATGATACTTCAAAACGACAGTTTTTTGTTTGTTTTTTTTTCTGACCGCTCATGAGGCACCCACTTATTGTGCTTTTTCACATTTCTAATTTGGTTCAAATGCTGAACGACTATAGAATGGTCGATGTTGAACTCTTCAGCACACAGTTGTAAGATCAGCTTCACTGATCCTCTCACCTGGTCATTGTCAATTTCCAATGGCCGGCCACTTTGCTCCTCATCTTCAAGGCTCTTGTCTCTTTTGCAAAAATTCTTGAATGACAACTGCACCATACGCTCGTTAGCAGGTCCTGGGCTAACTGCATTATTGATGTTGTGAGCCGTCTCTGCTGCTTTATGACCCATTTGGAACTCAAATAAGAAAATCGCTTGAATTTGCTTTTTGTCTAACAACTTTTCCATAGTCTAAAATAAATATAAAATACATGGCAAGTAATAAATCATTAGCAAAAAACAAAAACATAAAGCAAGAAATGAGCATTAAAATGGTGTATAACACAACCACTTGTATTTAAGAATGTATTCCAATATTAATCAAATGGCAAAGTTCAACAATGCAAGACGGCAATTACTTTTGCACCAACGTAAGAGACTTGAATTTACCAGTGGGGTAAAGAAGAATTCGTGGACCAAGATGAGCTCTATATGTAGTCAGTAGTAAAACCTATGGTTCCACTTAATTTTTTTAAGGGCTCCACACATGTCTAACAACAACATGGTTTGAAGAAAAGAAATGCCAAAATTGATATCCCTCTGGATTTTATACATTTCCCAATTTTCTAATTGCTACAGAGACTGCCAACAGAACACACTGAAAGACTGCCCCATGAGGAGAGGTCTCAGAACACACCACAGGATGGGATTGCAAATTTCAGTGATTACAAACAATTAAAGTGGGCAGCCAACATGTAATTTTCTTTTTAGGCATGGACATAGAATGAGAAACTACTTACTGGGTTGGAATAGATAGAGACAGAGCCATTTCCCTTTGTGTAAAAATCATACTTGATCAAGTTGAGATTAAAGCTAAAGTGTCCTCCCGCATTAGCTTTTAAAATTGAGGGATGTGGAAATTAGTGGAATGAAACTCACAGCTGCATTAGTTGCAAGTAACAAAAAATTCCATTTGATCTTGTGTAAGCAGAAAAGAGGAATGTTTTGGTTGTGGAAAAATAGAAAGAGTCGAACATCTAAACAATGGGAGAGGCAGGGAGGCAGTGGAGCCTCCAGGAACAATTGGAATCGTGGCCCCAAAATGATCAGAACCACCTCCCTCTGTTCTGTATTTGGCTTCTTTCCACCAACTGACTTCATTCTGTCTCACTGCAGATCAGCCTTCTCCATGTGTCAGAGTGGATGACTGTCCTTGGCTCCTGAATGTTATCATCAAAGACATTGCCTGTCATACTGTTTTTAGTTTGACGTTCAAAAATCCTGCTGAAGGAAGTCACTGCACAAACTCAGGGGCACTGTTCATACTGTAAGCATTGTAGATTTCAATAATTTCCTCACATGCATGCATGCTAAGTCACTTCAGTCGTGTCTGACCCTGCGACCCTACGGACAGCAGCCCACCAGGCTCCTCTGTCCACGGGATTCTCTAGGCAAGAATACTGGAGTGGGTTGCCATTTCCTTCTCCCAGTTTCCTCACAGATGGCCATAAAAAGAGTCCTGAGGAAGGGACATCTTTTCTAATTCCCACAAAGTTGCCATATGGGCTGGTAGTGGTCCTAGGTAGGGTTCTCATTGCCACAGATGAAGTCAGATGCTCTTCACCTCCAGGCCAATCAACTGTGGCCATAGGATTGAGGTAATCTAAGAAGATGGCAGCCCTTGTGAGATCCTCTTAAGTGGAAGAGGAGTAGTTTGGAAAGGAATGTTATGGGCAGGCAAATATTGATATTCATTGTTCACTATACCACCAGAGCAGTGTTGTGAGTCTATTGTACCTTTTTTCTCTCCTGTGAAAGTATTTCTAGGTCCTTTTCTCTGATAGGGCAATGACTGAGACTCCATATGTTCCCAGACCCAGGGCAAATACTATTTGTTAAAAGAATACATACATCAGTTCATCTTTTAGATGGTTAGTCTAAGCAGGCAGCATCTTCATTGGATTGATTGACTTATTTTCTTTGGTTTTAAACTATTATATAAAATTCTAACTAGGTAGTTATCTTAGGTGGAGAAGGCAATGGCACCCCACTCCAGTACTCTTTTGCTGGAAAATCCCATGGACGCAGGAGCCTGGTAGGCTGCAGTCCATGGGGTTGCTAAGAGTTGGACACGACTGAGCGACTTCATTTTCACTTTTCACTTTCGTGCATTGGAGAAGGAAATGGCAACCCACTCCAGTGTTCTTGCCTGGAGAATCCCAGGAACGGGGGAGCCTGGTGGGCTGCCATCTATGGGGTCGCGCAGAGTTGGGCACGACTGAAGCGACTTAGCAGCAGCAGCAGCAGCAGCAGCAGCAGTTAGCTTAGGATGGTACTTCAGCTCTCTACGTCCATCTCTTCTTCACATAGGGAAAATTCTATGTGCCCAGACCTCTTTCAGAAAGGTGTTGTAAAGCCACAAGAGCAAAATTAACAATGTAAAAGTGTCGGTAACATAGGAAATGCAATAATATGTGCTAGAAAATTAAGATTAATCTTCAGGCATTATTTGGTAACATCACTTCCCTCATCAGAAAATGACAGGTTCTTCTTATTGATTTCGAAATCTAAGTAAGATCCCTAATTATAGGCTTTTATGCTTCTATCAGTTGGCTCTTAGAAAATAACTGTGATGTGGCCATTGTTATGGGGGAATTAAAAACAATGACTGGTTAGATTTCATAATCCTATATCACATAAAAAGTGTTAGACTAAGGGGAGATAAATACTTTTCTAGTTCCAACTCATATTGTTTCTTTTGTCATTCTGGACTTGGGTACATTGACGAAGTACATTTTCTAACTAAATTCTTTTTGTTTCTTCAACTTCATTTATCCTAATTGCATTATTTTTCACGTTTTAATCTTATTAACATTATTAATGGCAATAGTTATTTACTGAATCCTACAGGTAATATTAATAGCTATTTACTGAATATTTTGATGTGTCTGAAAATATGCTTACTGTGTTATTCCAATTATTTCTCCCCAAAATCCAATCTGGTAAGCACTGTCATCACCTCCATTTGACAGAGCAGGAAAAAAGGCACATGGACAGAGAATCGTGGAGCTGAGTGCAGTCTGATACCAAAGCAGGTGCTTGTCTGGCTAAGTGATGAAGCAAAATCCCTGGTAAATTGTTGCTGGACAACATCATCTTACAGAAGAATTGATGCTTTTGAACTGTGGTGTTGGAGAAGACTCTTGAAAGTCCCTTGGATTGCAAGGAGATCCAACCAGTCCATTCTGAAGGAGATCAGCCCTGGGATTTCTTTGGAAGAAATGATGCTAAAGCTGAAACTCCAGTACTTTGGCCACCTCATGCGAAGAGTTGACTCATTGGAAAAGACTCTGATGCTGGGAGGGATTGGGGGCAGGAGGAAAAGGGGATGACAGAGGATGAGATGGCTGGATGGCATCACCGACTCGATGGACGTGAGTTTGAGTGAATTCCGGGAGTTGGTGATGGACAGGGAGGCCTGGAGTGCTGCGATTCATGGGGTTGCAAAGGGTCGGACATGACTGAGCGACTGAACTGAACTGAACTGAATTGAACAGTTTTAAAGGCAGGTTCTATGTGATTGCCTTTATAATTTTTACAACTATTACCATGTTTTGCATATAGCAGGCACTCAATATGTGCCAGCCACTTTAATTTCTTTTTAGCACATTGACTTGATTCTCATTACAAAACCTGGAGATATATGTCTTAATTATTATCTCTGTTTTGTAGAACTGAAGCAGATAAATCAAAGTGATTTGCCCAAAGTGGCTCAGTCAAGGTAGAGGCCATGTCTTGACCTTCCCTGCCATCCCCTCCCCACAAGTCCCTGTCCTACTGTGTGCTCCTCTAGGACCCTGCCCTTGAATTCAAAATATGTAGGCCTGAGCTTGCTGGTTGCAGATGCTGTCTTGACACAGGGCTCAAGCCTGTGAGTTTTTGCTCTAATCTTCTCCCAATGAGCCTGCTAACCCTCCTCCAACCAGCAGGGTTTTCTAAACAATCCATGGGTCTTACTTCTTACTATTGTTATTCAAACTTTCCATAACCTATCTAATTTCTGTCCGCTTGATATAGGAATTTCTAAAAGAGGCAGGTTAATGTTCTACATTGGGGTGGCAGATTTGTCAATTTCTCCCTATAAATGTATCACTTTTAATTTTGTGTAGTTAAAAGCTACATGATTAGTAAACATATGTTTATGAATATTGTATATCCTTTTAAGATCATTACTTTTATTGTTATATGGCTTCCCTGGTGGCTCAGATGGTAGAGAATCTGTCTGCAATGCAAGAGACCCAGGTTTGATCCCTGGGTCGGGAAGATCCCCTGGAAAAGAGAATGGATACCCACTTCGGTATTCTTTGCCTAGAGAATTCCTTGGACAAAGAAGCTTGGCAGGCTACAGTCCATGGGGGTCACAAAGATTTAAGTATAACTGAGTAACTTTAACTTTATACCCCTTAGCCCTATGTGGAGTCCATGCTGTAAATTTTGTTTGGTGTTATTGCTATTGTCCTTATTTTCTTTTGGATAGTATTAGCATGGTATATATTTTTTCCATTCTTTTATTAACATTTTTTATATGGTTTCGTTTAGATGTGTCTTATAAGCAACATATGGTTGAATTTTTAAAATCCAATCTGATAATCTATCTTTTATTACATGAATTTCTTTTCTATATATTAAAATTGTTAACATATTTGTTTCTACCATCTTAATTTGTTTTCTATTTACTATATTCTTCTTTGCTTCTTCATCTCCGTTCCACACTTCTGTATATAGATAAAATTTTCTATATTTCTATTCTTAAATCCCCTTTTTGAGAAGCTAGAGATACTATTTTTATTCTTTAAAGTGATCATTCTAAATATTTAATTTATACATATTTAACTAATTTTTTAAATATTTATATCCTTCTTTAAAAATGATAACATGAGTACACTTTAGCTATTGCATACTGTGCCCACAATCTTCTAATTAATTTACCCTCCCTTTGTTATATATAATCATATTTTATTCTTGTTACAGTCAGTACTAGTGAAATTTACGGAGAAGGCAATGGCACCCCACTCCAGTACTTTTGCCTGGAAAATCCCATGGATGGAGGAGCCTGGAAGGCTGAAGTCCATGGGGTTGCTGAGGGTCAGACAGAACTGAACGGCTTCACTTTCCCTTTTCACTTTCATGCATGGAGAAGAAAATGGCAACCCACTCCAGTATTCTTGCCTGGAGAATCCCAGGGACGGGGAGCTTGGTGGGCTTTCGTCTACAGGGTCGCACAGAGTCGGACACGACTGAAGACACTTAGTAGTAGTAGTAGTAGTAGTAGTGAAATTTATGGAAACATACATTCTCATTCTGTACTCATCATTTCTCCTTGTACGGGCATACTTCATTCTATGGCATGTCATTTTATTGTGCTTTGCAGATATTGCATTTTTCACAAACTGAAGTTTTGTGGCAGCCCTTACAGAGCAATTCTATTAGCAAGTCTTTCAGTGCCATTTTCCCACCCACATTTGCGCACTTCATGTCTGTGTCCCATTTTAGTAATTCTCGTAGTATTTAAAAGTTTTTGTTATTATTATATTTGCTACAGTGATCTGTGATCAGTGATTTTGATGTTACTACTAACACTCATTAAAGGCTCAGATGAAGGTTAGCATTTTTTTTTTTTAGCAGTAATGGACATTTAAACTAAGGTATGTATATTGCTATTTTCAGATATAATGCTATGGTGCACATCACAGACTACAGTATAGCACAGACATAAATTTTATATGCACTGGGAAACAAAAAAATTTATGTGGCTCAGTTGTGGTCTCCCTATTTTTGTCATGGTTTAGAACTGAACCCATCACATGCCATTTGAGGTATGCCTATATTTCAAGGCTTTGCTTTACTTTCTTTGAATATTTTCTTCCTTTTTTCTTTTCTTCAACTTTTTACTTCCTTAAATTAAAAAGTGTAAATATTCTCCTTTAGTGAGGATTTGCGGGTAGTAAAGTCCCTTAGATTACGTGGGTGAGTCTATTTTTTGCTGCATCTTGAATGACAGTTTGTCTAGGTATAAAATTCAGGCTCACCAAATAGAGTTTTTTGCATTATGAGGATATTATTCCATTGCCTTTTGTCCTGTATTGTTGCCAATAAGAAACCTCTAGTAGTCATTTATTTTTAGGTGATCTGTCTTTATCTCAAACAATTAAAATTTTTTTCATTTAATAGTTTACTGTTTTACTTTAAAGTATCTAAGTGTGGATTTAATTTTCTTTCTCTTCCTTGGTATTCCATACTTTTAAACCAAGAACTTGTATTATGCCTTAATTTTGGTAAATTTTCAGTTACTACTTCCTATTGTTTCTCCTTCATTCCCTGCATTCTTCTCTTCTGGAACTTTTATTAGATGTATTGTGTAGTTTCTCAATTTATTCTCCACGTTTCTTAACTCTTCTTTAAAACTTTTTATGTGTTCTGTGCTGCATTCTGAGAAATTTTGTGATACTGTCATCAAATTTACTACTTTGTTCTTAAAAAGTACTCAGTAGCTTATGACGTTTTTAATTTCAAAATCTGTAATTTTATTTCAAATTTTGAATCATTTTTTTGCCACATATAACTGTTCCTACTTTTGCTTGTTTGTTTTCCTATCTTTCTTATTATGGATATGATTTTAGCATGCTGAAATACTTACGTTTAAGTCTTCTTTAGAACAGCCTCTAAAATGCATTTCTAATGGAGT
This sequence comes from Bos taurus, assembly GCF_002263795.3. Taxonomy (NCBI): domain Eukaryota; kingdom Metazoa; phylum Chordata; class Mammalia; order Artiodactyla; family Bovidae; genus Bos; species Bos taurus. The sequence continues at coordinate 47,604,017 of NC_037351.1, read as the reverse complement.
AAATTTGTATTTTCATTACTGATTATGATTATAGTCTTCTTAGCCTTAAATGTCTTCAAATGCCTTGCAGTAATTTTAGTTTGGAAATTCATTTTGAGAGGGATATTTGTTTTTTTTCTCTCTTCCCTATTTAGCAGGTTTGTGGTTACTTCTTATGATTTCCCCCCACCCTCAACCCAGTGTCTCAATCTAGGTCTTAGAAATGTTGGTCTTATACATACACAGGGGCTTCCGAGGTTGCTCAAGGATAAAGAATCCACCTACCAATGCAGGAGATGCAGGAGGCATGGGTTTGATCCCTGGGTTGGTAAGATCTCCTGGAGAAGGAAGTAAAAATCCACTTGGGGATTCTTGCCTGTAAAATCCCAAAATCTCATGGACAGAAGAGCCTGGTGGGCTCCAGTTCACAGGGTTGCAAAGAGTCAGACATGACTGAATGACTGAGCACCATATATATATATATATGCAGTTGGGGGTTCTGCCCTATAACATTACTGAGGATGCTTCAGATCCAGTCACCAGGCCAGTGAGCTGCTTGTTTTTGTTCCTGGTTGTGGGCCTGTGTGTCTGTCTCCTACCTCCCTAGACTTCCCTCCTGCCTCTATAAAAGCTGTAAGCTCACACATTGCTCAAAACAGTTTGCTTTTTCAGCTTCCCTTCCTGGTCAGGTAAGTGCTGGTGGCTGCAACACTCCACTGCATGTGCAGCACATTTGATCCTCACTATTCTGCAGAAGTGGAACTCCTAGCCATGGCTGCTGCCTCTAGACCCAAAGCCTAGCAAGCTGTGGCTTCAGCCCTTTTTATTTCTTGATGTTTCTATTTTGTTTCTGGGTGATGGAGATTTTTATCTTGTTTTTGAACCTGGTTGTGTTGTTTTCATTTCATTTTTTATAGCCATCTATGACTACTATAATTTGGAGTAAAATGGAGGCTTGAGAATTTGCCATCTCCGCTGAAAATTTTAACTCCATCATTTTACAGTAAAGGGAGAAGGAACATCCCTCAGATTAAATACTAGTGTGTTCACTTGTTTATTTATGCTTTATTCCATAAATAATTTGAGGAATTTTTATATAACACATATAAAAATTTTTATATAACACATATAAATATGCTTTAAGAAAAATTGACTAGAATTGAATATTAAGATTGTGTGCATGCTAAGTCACTTCAGTCATGTCCGAGTCTTTGTGACCTTATGGACCATAGCCCGCTAGGCTCCTCTGTCCGAGGGATTCTCCAGGCAAAGCTACTGGAGTAAGTTGCCATGCTCTCCTCCAGGGGATCTTCCTCACCCAGGGACTGAACTCACATCTCTTACGTCTCGTGCATTGGAAGAAGAGATTTTTTTTTTTTTTTTTTATCACTAGTGCCACATGGGAAGAATAGAATACTAAGATTAGGAGGAAAATATAAAATTCACATATTCACATATGCAGAGTATAAGGTCCTCCATGTTGAGCTGTACTCTGAGCTTCTAGAAAAGCCAAAGTGAACAAACACAACTGATTATGTAGTTCTCTCTTTCCATGAAGAAAACCCTTGCCAATTCTTTGAGAGAAGTAAAGTTTTTTTCTGGCAACGAATTCTAAAACAAATGTCTCCTGTGTGCATCATCTACTATGTGAGTTGAAGTAGATGATGCAGACAAAGACTTTGCTAAACCTAAGTTAGGAAGGCTAGTCTCCCAGTGAAATCTCAAGGTATAATGTTCACTCAGTTAGCAAATGGCAGAGTTGAGACAAACTCAGGAATGAATCTTCGTCAGATGTTCTTCGAATCTCACCATGCTTATTCCTCTCTAGGGCTCTGAAAGATCTCCATGTATGAACCATGGGTTTGATCACTCAGGCTAGCATAAAGCAAGAGGCAAATTCTTCTATTATTTTATTTTTTTTATTATTGTTGCAAATGATAGAAACTCTACTCAAACTAGTTCAAGCCAAACAAAATGAAAAGTTTTACAAAAGTTTTATTGAAATCAAGCAATCATTGTAAATGAGGGAAGGTAGATCTGGTTATTGGAGAAGGCAATGGCACTCCACTCGGGTACTCTTGCCTGGAGAATCCCAAGGATGGAGGAGCCTGGTGGGCTGCAGTCCATGGGGTCGCTAAGAGTTGGACACGACTGAGCATCTTCACTTTCATTTTTCACTTTCATTCATAGGAGAGGGAAATGGCAACCCACTCCAGTGTTCTTGCCTGGAGAATCCCAGGGATGGGGGAGCCTGGTAGGCTGCTGTCTATGGGGTTGCACAGAGTCAGGCACGACTGAAGCGACTTAGCAGCAGCAGCAGCAGACTGTAGCTCACCAGACTACTCTGTCCATGGGATATCCCAGACAAGAATACTGGAGTGGGTTGCCATTTCCTTCTCCAAGGGATCTTCCCAACTGAGGGATTGAACCTGGGTCTCCTGCATTGCAGGCAGATTCTTTATCTTAGGCAGCTGCAAACTTCCAGCCTCATAACCAAAGAGGAAAGACAGTGCTTCCTCAACGGATTGAGTTGTAACACTCCTTGGGAAGGACTGACTGATGTGGTTTACATCACGTGCTCATCTGTGGGTCTCTACAGACATTTATTAAGCACTAACTATGTGCCAAACCCTATACTAACACCTTTAGGCGGATTATATTATTTAATCTTCAGAATAACTCTATGGGAGAGGCAGAAGTCAAAGGAAAGATAATCATTCTTCCCTACATGTTTTTGCCTAGTCTTTGGCCTCTCAGTTCCTTGATCCTTTACCTGCAACGATCTCACTCTCCACCCCACCAAGTCACACATCCCCAAAGTCATACCTTAAACTTTGTCTTCACCAATAACTTCATAATCTCAGTTTCAAGTGTCCTACTCTCTAATCACTATGTCTGGAACCCGACTCCAAATCTTTAATCTCATTGGCTCCTCAGACGTGCTGGTCCTATCACCTTTTACTGTCTTTCAACCCTTTTATCCCCCACGCCCTCCATCATGTACTTAATTATCTCATTTCCTGGCTTAAAAGCTATGATTCATCATTGTCCTGTTTGGTTCCCTCAGAAGATGACCCTCAGATAAGAATTTGAGTGTAAGCAGTATATTTGGGAAGTGATCCCAGAAAGCACTGGTAGGGATATGTGAAAGTCAGACGTGAAAGGGAAGGAAGCGAATAAAGGGCGTTTTTTAAGCAGGTATGCAAACACTCATGAGGCTATTCCCTCCCTGCCATACCCAGGGGCAAGGAGATGGGGGCATCCCATCTATCACTGGCTGAAGATGACGCCTGAGGGCACTGGCTTCCCAGCACTCCTGGCCTGCCTGGAACACAGGCCAACGGGAAGTTCTCAGATGGAGAGTTGCAGGTGCTTGGTGTGAAACCCGGCAACATTCACTGTGATGGGGACCACTGAGAGTGGGTGGGACAATGATGACAGGTAGAGTCCTTCTTTGGGATAGGCCCCTCCCCAACCTCTGATTAAACTGAGCAGCTAAATGTGGTTGGAGAAACGCATACAAATGTGCCAATGAGTCTCATATTAAAATGTTCACTGGCATCAAGTGAGCCCTTAGTTAATTCCCACTCCTAACTGCCAAAACATCAATTTCAAACTTTTTCATCTCTTGTCAAACCTGCAGAACTCCCTTTTATCTCCTAACATTTGATTCTTCTTGTTCCTATTTCACTAAGGAAATAGAGGTTATCAGAAGCGAGCTTCCACCTTCCCTACCACAGCACCCAAATACCTACTATCTATACATACGTCCTGCCTTCTTTTCAATTATAATAGACTAGTATTTCTCAACCCTTCTTTTCATTACCACACTCCTTAAAGAAGTCTTTTTAGATATATTCTTCCCTAAATATGCCCCCCATGAAATATTAGTCCTATAGATACTCTGCATATCTGTTTCTATACTATATCTGAAGTCTATACATAAAAAGAGTAAGAACCAGGTATGCATCAGGTGGCCCATCCATGTTGTACATGAAACCATCCACTGTGCACCAGGTCCCATCCACTCTCGCCAACTTACGGACATCATTCCCACCACTATCCCTCTTTCTACTGGATCGTTCATTTCAGCCTATAAAATCTTTTATGTTCCATCTTATTTTCCTTTAATCTGCAACTCCCTTTACTAGTCTGTCCCATTTTTCTATTACTCTTTACAAAATAACTCAAAAGACATGTCTTATCTTTGCTGTCCTTACCTTCTCTCCCCCATTCTATCTTTAACCCATTCCAATCAGACTTTCATCCCCATGGGTTCACTAAGCCTGTCATTGTCATGATATCAACATACTCCACTTTGCCATGCCCAGGGGCATTTCTCAGGCTTATCTTTCTGACCTGTTATTAATAGCAACACCACACACAGTGGATCATTTCCCTTTTCTTGAAACAATCATCACATTATCTCGCTTTTCCCACTACCATTATATTCTCCTTGGCTGGATTCTCCTCATATTTCTTACTTCCAAATGATAGAGTTCACTCTAAGAATGTTGTTATGGCCTTTTCTTGCCCTTTAACCACATTTTCTCTTTAAACGAGTTCAGCTGGTCCTGTATTTTAAACATGATTCTTCTCTGCCACTTCTCCGGTCAAGAGATGGAACCTATGTCCCCTTTCCTTGAATCTGGGCTCTGTGACTACTTGACCAGTAGAACATGGTGACATTGTGCCCATTAAGACACTGGCAGCTTCCACTTTCTCTCAGGACACTTGCCTTGGGAGCCTTGAGTGGCCATTTAGGCTGCCGAGGCCCCTGGGCTGTGAGGAGCTGGGCCGCAGGGAGAGACCGTGTGTAGGTGTGCTGGCCAGCCGCCAGCGCGAGCCGCCAGACATGGAAGTGAAGCTGCCCCCCTATGGCAGCATGAACCGTGTTGGCCCACCCTCCAACCTTCAGGTTTCCCAAGTGAGACCCCAGACATCATCAAATACAGAAAAGCCATCCCCACTGTGTCCTACCCCAATTCCTGACACACAGCATCTGTGGTTGTTTCTGTATTTTAAGGTAGCTGGTTCCACAACAGTGGTAAGTGGAATAATTCATCATTGTAATTACTCCTCATTCCTTTGCCTGCATGAGTGCTGAGTTGCTTCAGTCGTGTCTGACTCTTTGCCATCCTATGAACTGTAGCCCGTCAGGCTCCTCTGTCCACGGGATTCTCCAGGTAAGAATACTAGAGTGAGTTGCCATGCCCTCCTCCAGGGGATCTTCCCGACCCAGGGATTGAATTCACACCTCTTATGTCTCCCGCTTGGGCAGGTGAGCTCTTTACCACTAGCACCACCTGAGAAGCCCCCTCGTTCCTTTGCCTGCTCCCAATTCTTTATTTTGGGGTGGCAATAGCCCAACCCTGGCCAATCCAGCTATCTCTTTATTCCACCCCTACAACCTCAAAGCTGAATATGCCCAGGATCTTCATCTTATTCTGTGCCTTATTTAGAGGCACAGTCCCTAAAATGGCCCCTACCCACAGCCCCACCCCGCCCCTTCCCCACTCTCTCCCTTGCTCACTCTGCCCTCCTTGTGCCTTAACTGGTCCGCCTGGCCTGCCCCTGCCCCCGGACCACTGCCCTCACTCCCCGCTGCCTGAGAACCTCCTCCCCACACGTCTACTCGGCTGGCTCCTTCGCCTCCAGCAGGTTTCAGCTTCTGTGTTACTGAGAACTGCAAGCTGCCCTCTTCCCCTACCCCAGCATGTCCTATTCTCCTTCCGTGCTTTATCTCTCTCCTCCAAAGTTAACTCCCTGATATTTACTGCCCATTTTTCTTATGTTCTACCTCCTGCCCCCACAATTAGAATACAGCACCCCAAGAGGATGGAGAAGGCAATGGCACCCCACTCCAGTACTCTTGCCTGGAAAATCCCATGGATGGAGGAGCCTAGTAGGCTGCAGTTCATGGGGTCGCTAAGAGTCGGACACAACTGAGCGACTTCACTTTCACTTTTCACTTTCATGCATTGGAGAAGGAAATGGCAACCCACTCCAGTGTTCTTGCCTGGAGAATCCCAGGGACGGGGGAGCCTGGTGGGCTGCCGTCTATGGGGTCGCACAGAGTCAGACACGACTGAAGTGACTTAGCAGCAACCCCAAGAGGATAGAGATTTTTTTGTTTGTTTGTTTAATACTATTTGCTGTGTTCTAGGGTCTAGAATGGGCTTCTCCAGTGGCTCAACGGTAAAAAATCCACCTCCAATGTAGGTGCCACAGGAGATGTGGGTTCAATCCCTGGGTTAGGAAGATCCCCTGGAGGAGCGCATGGAAACCCACTCCAGTTTTCTTGCCTGGAGAATCCCATGGACAGAGGAGCCTGACAGGCTACAGTCCATAGGGTTGCAGAGTCAGACACGACTGAAGTGACTTAGTTCAGTGTCTAGAACAGTGTCTGACACACAGCATATGCTTAGTAAATATGATAGGACAAGATGCTCTCCATTCTAGGGAAGAGCTCCTCCATTCCAGGCAAGTAAAAGTCGCTCAGTCGTGTCTGACTCTTTGTGACCTCATGGACTATACTGTCCATGGAATTCTCTAGGTCAGAATACTGGAGTCGGTAGCCTTTGCCTTCTCCAGGGGATCTTCCCAACTCAGGGATTGAAACCAGGTCTCCCTCATTGCGGGGGAGGCTCTTTACCAACTGAGCCACAAGGGAAGTCCATTCCAGGCAAGGCCATGCTAAAACACTGTAGCAGAAACCCCCTGCATCAGTAAGCCTGACTGTCCCCCAGTCTTCTTGCTGGGAACACTTCCATCTCTAGTCCTTCTGAAATGCAGCCCATTGACCACATAGCCCTGTGGCTTTGGTGCCTTTGGGCTACATTCCTGCTGTATCCAGGAGAAAGCATCCTGCTCCCAGCTACAACTCATGACCTCTCTGGGCTCCCTGGCCCTACTCCTTGAGTTACCTGCACCCAAGGATACAGTCACATCTTGGGGGTCCAAGGAGATTTAGGTAGAATGTCTTGGGGTGACCCAGGCATGAGCAGCAATGTGCCTGCCCCTGTGCTTCCTCCTAGGTCTGGAAGTAGAATCAACGCCTTGCAGAAACACACCCACATGTGTTGGGTGGCTGCCCAGGTCCCATCCCCAGGTCTCAGAACATCCTTTCATTGCCTTCCACAAAGGGTAGATATGCAAACAAGACCCCCGAAGGTCAATTACGAGAGAACCCAGCCTCATTCTGGCTCAGCAGAACAAGGAGGTTGCCCAGATGTCTGCACTTGGTGCACATTTCCTGGGTTTTAGCTCAACTGGAAATGTCCGCTGTAGCTTATTGATCTTAGGCAAGCTATTTTACCTCTTTGGAAACTTTGCTGTTTAGAAGAAAAATTCCGTATTTCTGGGGTCATTTGAAAATTAATGGAGATAAAGCAAGCTTTAGGAGCCATCCAGTGATAGGACTAGCAATAAACATTCGCTGTCTCCCCTGTCCTGAGCTCCCTTGTTCTCAGTTGAAGGTCACTGGGAGAAGGAACCACACCTGCCATGCTTTGGACCCTTTTATCCTTTGTACCCTTCCTATCCTCATAGCCCACAGAATAGTGCTTTGCTTGTAACATCTAATAAATGTGTATTTACTACACTCCCATTGTTCTACCCTGAATTGAACTAGAGAATAGAAAGATTTCCAAAGCAAAAATATTTAAAAGACTCTTAGTTGAAGGCCTCTTGGTGTAGGGCTCTTTTATTTTTAAATTTCATTAATTATAATTGTGCTAAGGAGAGAGATTAGTGCCCAGACTTGAATTATTTTGTAGTGCTGTTTTTCTAAGTAATACATATAATATATAAAATATTTTTGCATTCCTTTCACTTTCTTCATGTCTTACTTGATTTACCATATAATGCCTGGAAGTGAAAATCCAAGCATTAGGAAACATTTTATAGCCTCAGAGAAGTGAGTAATCATATTTATTAAAAGTGAGTTCATATTTATGAAGAGTTCATATTTACTAAAGTGATTTAAAACATTACTAGTATTACAAGTTGATACCAAATTTGAACCTTTTGATTAAAAAGAAATATATTTGTTTCCCCCAAAAGAGGATTGAAAAATAACAAATCGTGATTTCTTTTTCATAGTGTATGTTTTCCAACAAGTTCTCATGTTTGTTTGTTTGTTTGTTTTATGAGTCAACCATTCTGTGACTGCTCATTTCTGCGGAATTTTTAACCCTTCCCCTTTAGGCAGTGATCTTCTCTTTACTTGGCATTCTTGTTCAGTTTCATCTCTTTCCCTACCTCCTCATGCCCCCTCCTCTCTCTCTCTTTTCCTTCCTCCTTCCCATCTAGACATGTTCCTCTCACATGTGGACCTCTGCACACCTGCTTCCCTTTGCTGTCTTGACTCTTTGTCTGGTTAACTTCGGATGGTACCATCTTGGCTACAGTTGCTTCTTCTTCTGGGAAGCCTACCCTGACCAAACCCAACGAGCTGCCTCCTCTAACAGAATAAAGGATCTTGTAGGGCAAGGACTGTGCCCTGTTCCTTCTCTTCCCAGCACAGTGCACAGTCCTTAATACAGGGGAGATTCTCCAGGAACACACAGCTCTGTCGAATGAAAGGAAAACTTGGCTTCTTGGCATCTCCAAACAGAAGTCACAAAATGTCATTTGAGAGATAATTGTTTCATTAGTTCAATGAAATACTTTATATATTGGCAGCCAACTCCAAAAGCAGCAAGGCTGTATGTTTGCCAAGCTTTCAATATCCATGAATGATTCTTTATAAAAAGCCTGGCAGAATCTTGTAGACTGATGGACAGCATATTTAGAGCTGATCAGAAAGGGAGAGGAAATTTGAGAATAAAGTTAGGATCTACGCAGTAGTATAAAAAATCGTATAAGAATGCTCAAAGCAGCATTATTCATGAAAGCTCAAATGCAGAAACAATTCAAATGCTCATCAACGGGTGAATGAATAAACAAGTGTGGCATATGCATACAATGGAGTATCATCTGGCCGTGAAAAGGAATGAAGTTCTGAGACATGCTACCACATGCATGGGCTTTGAAAACACTGTACTCAGTGAAAGAAGCCAGTCCGTTTACATGAGACAACCATAATAGGCAGATCTACAAAAGCAAAAAACTAGATTAGTGGTTGGCTAGGGCTGCAGCAAGGCGAAGAGAAAGGGAAGTGAATGCAATGGTAGGAGGTTTATTTTGGGGGTGACAAAATGTTCTGTTGTGATGATCACTGCATAGTTCTGTGAACATACTAAAAACTATTGAACTGTATAGTTTAAATGGGCAAGTTGCATAGTATGTGAATTATGTCTCCAAAAAAAGCTGTTTCGGAAAAGAAGTAGAGAACATTCATTGCAAAATCATAATCTCAGTAGGCTGTGAAAAAAATAATTTTTTAAAGGTAATCCTTACTTGTAAAAGTTCTACTTGGTGGTTCTTGATAAGTGAAAAACCAAATCTCTAAAATCTGGGCCTCAGGGCTTCCCTGGTGGTCCAGTGGGTAGGAATCAGCCTGCCAATGCAGGGGACATGGGTTCGATTCCTGGTCCAGGAAGATCTCACATGCCATGGGGCAATTAAGCCTGTGTGCCACGACTTCGGAGCCTGTCCTCTAGAGCCTGTGCTCCACATCGAGAGAAGCCACCACAGTGAGAAGCCTGTGCACTGCACCTTGAGAAAGCTCACAGGCAGCAACGAAGACCCACTGCAGCCAAAAATAAATAATAATAATTAAAAAACCAAAATCTGGGCTTCTGAACTCCTGCGTGCATAGTCCAGGGAGCCCCAGTCACTGCTGAGTATTCAGGATTACAAGATGCTAAAGATGCCAGCCAAGCTGCTATAGTGTGATGAACTCTAGGGAGAAAGCTGTGAATGAGGTGAGTAGAAAGATTATTCGAAGGACATGCGGAACGAGGGAGGAAACAGCACAATTACGCTTAGAGCGTAAAACGTAAACATGTACCTGGAGACTGACGCCTGTAAAAGCACCTTTGCTTCCGTGTAGACTCTCCCGGTTAGCTGTCCAATCTGGGGAGCCTTCATGTCAGACACCGCTGTGACTGGAAGGAGTGCTGACCTGGGACTCAGGACACCCACCTCCTAGTCCTGGCTCTGTCGTTTATTCTCCAGTGAACAGACAATTATTATAAGCCTACTACATGCCAGGCACTGTGCCTACTCCTGTTGACTCATAGTTCAAAGGCACACATCCTATCTCAAGGATCTTATTTTTCAGAGAAAGATGATTTTAAAAAGTATAATAAGTGTTGTGAAGGGGAGGGGGCGGGATCTATTCTCTTTTGAGGAATAAAGAAAGAAGAGGTAGGAACGAGGAAGAGGCTGACCATTTAGTTTAAGTTGTATGTTACCTGCTTGTTTGCTGTCCCGCAAGCATGTCAGCTCCTTGAGGAGAGAGCTTTCTATCTCATTCATTAAAAAAAAAAATAGCCACAGACCACACGTTCAACAACTTAAAGTGTGCACGTGTGCTAAGTCCTTTCAGTTGTGTTTGACTCTGCGACCCGATTTACTATAGCCTGCCAGGCTCCTCTGCCCTTGGGGTTCTCCAGGCAACAATATTGGAGTGGGATGCCATGCCCTCCTGCAGGGGATCTTCCCGACCCAGGGATCAAACCCACGGCTCTATATCTCCTGCATTGGCAGGTGAGTTCTTTACCACTAGCGTCACCTGGGAAGCCCAGTTAAGAGTATACAATTTCATAATTTTTAGTATATTCACAGATTTGTACAATCAACACCACAATCTATTTTAGAACATTTTTATCCCCAGCAAGAAACTCTTGCTGGGGATAAAAATGTAACTCTAGCAGTTACTCTCTATCTCATCCCTCTTTGCTCTCAGATCTCAGTTCAGTTCAGTCGCTCAGTCGTGTCCGACCCTTTGCGACCCCATGAATCGCAGCACGCCAGGCCTCCCTGTCCATCACCAACTCCCGGAGTTCACTCAGATTCACGTCCATCGAGTCAGTGATGCCATCCAGCCATCTCATCCTTTGCCGTCCCCTTCTCCTCCTGCCCCTAATCCCTCCCAGCATCAGTCTTTTCCAATGAGTCAACTCTTCGCATGAGGTGGCCAAAGTACTGGAGTTTCAGCTTTAGCATCATTCCCTCCAAAGAAATCCCAGGGCTGATCTCCTTCAGAATGGACTGGTTGGATCTCCTTGCAATCCAAGGGACTCTCAAGAGTCTTCTCCAACACCACAGTTCAAAAGCATCAATTCTTTGGCACTCAGCCTTCTTCATAGTCCAACTCTCACATCCATACATGACCACAGGAAAAACCATAGCCTTGACTAGACGAACCTTTGTTGGCAAAGTAATGTCTCTGCTTTTCAATATGCTATCTAGGTTGGTCATAACTTTCCTTCCAAGGAGTAAGCGTCTTTTAATTTCATGGCTGCAGTCACCATCTGCAGTGATTTTGGAGCCCAGAAAAATAAAGTCTGACACTGTTTCCATTGTTTCTCCATCTATTTCCCATGAAGCGATGGGACCGGATGCCATGATCTTCGTTTTCTGAATGTTGAGCTTTAAGCCAACTTTTTCACTCTCCTCTTTCACTTTCATCAAGAGGCTTTTGAGTTCCTCTTCACTTTCTGCCATAAGGGTGGTGTCATCTGCATATCTGAGGTTATTGATATTTCTCCCGGCAATCTTGATTCCAGCTTGTGCTTCTTCCAGCCCAGCATTTCTCATGATGTACTCTGCTTATAAGTTAAATAAGCAGGGTGACAATATACAGCCTTGACGTACTCCTTTTCCTATTTGGAACCAGTCTGTTGTTCCATGTCCAGTTCTAACTGTTGCTTCTTGACCTGCATATAGGTTTCTCAAGAGGCAGGTCAGGTGGTCTGGTATTCCCATCTCTTTCAGAATTTTCCACAGTTTCTTGTGATCCACACAGTCAAAGGCTTTGGCATAGTCAATAAAGCAGAAATAGATGTTTTTCTGGAACTCTCTTGCTTTTTCCATGATCCAGAGGATGTTGGCAATTTGATCTCTGGTTCCTCTGCCTTTTCCAAAACCAGCTGGAACATCAGGAAGTTCACGGTTCACATATTGCTGAAGCCTGGCTTGGAGAATTTTGAGCATTACTTTACTAGCATGTGAGATGAGTGCAATTGTGCAGTAGTTTGAGCATTCTTTGGCATTGCCTTTCTTTGGGATTGGAATGAAAACTGACCTTTTCCAGTCCTGTGGCCACTGCTGAGTTTTCCACATTTGCTGGCATATTGAGTGCAGCACTTTGACAGCATCATCTTTCAGGATTTGAAATAGCTCCACTGGAATTCCATCACCTCCACTAGCTTTGTTCGTAGTGATGCTTTCTAAGGCCCACTTGACTTCACATTCCAGGATCTCTGGCTCTCAGACCTAGCCAACCACAAATCTATTTTCTATCCTTATAGAATTGCCTATGCTGGATGTTTCATATAAGTGGAATCATACAGTATGTGGTCCTCTGTGAATAGCTTCTTTGTCTTAGCACAGTGTTTCCAAGGTTCATCCATGTGGTAGCATGCTTCAGACTTCATTCCTTTTCACTGCCAAATAATATTACATTGTATGGCTACTCCACACTTTGTCCACTCATCAGTTGATGGGTGTTTGTTTCCACTTTTTGGCACTTATAAATATGCTGCTATGAACATGTGTGTGTGTGTTTAAGTGAGCATATGTTGCCATTTCTCTTGGATATATACCTAACAGTAGAATTGTTGGGTGGCTCAGATGGTAAAGAGTCCACCTGCAATGCAGGAGACCTGGGTCCAGTCCCTGGGATGGGAAGATTCTTGGAGGAGGGCATGGCAAACCACTAAAGTGTTCTTCCCTGGAGAATCCCCATGGACAGAGGAGCCTGGTGGGCTACAGTCCATGGGGTCTCAAAGAGTCGGACACGACTGAGACTAAGCACATGGTTACTCTGTATGATCTTTTGAGGAATTGCCAGTTTTCCGAAGTCCACCATTTTACATTCCTCCCATTGATTTCTCTACATCCTTGCTAACACTTGCTATTTTCTTTTTGACCAGGCCAGTGGGTGTAGTCACCTCAGTCAATTTTGTATCCTTAGTGCCTCCAAGAGAACCTAATACAGGCAGATGTCAATTTATATGTTGACAGAACTTGAGCACATTTGTCATTTGGGGTTTCCCAAAATCTGATCCCCTTTCCTTTTGGGGGGGGGTAATCTAAAGATTACTGGAGAGAAGCAGATCCCATTTACAACACAGATGTCCAAAAATGTCACCTCTTTACATTCCCAAGCTGCCTGCAATTAGAGCAAGGAATATGTGTTAAGCTTAGCAAGCCTAATGGGTCTGCCACAGACTTCAAAGAGAGAGCCCGAGTAATACAAAGTAGGTTTGGTGGAGAATCCATTCTGGCGGCAATAACAGGCACTGCAGTGACATCTGCCTTCCAGGACCAAGAGTGCTGGTTGTGCCAGTAATGGATGGTACCGTGTCCAGTGCTGCTGGACTGCAAGTGTAAGCTGCGGTATCCTGTTCTGAATGGTGGTGGTCACCTCCTTCGAAGCACTGTACCACTATACTGGTTGTGATCCTGGCTGCTGCCCAGACTTCCTTATTCTTGCTTACTGTCTGAGACTGTTTCTGCAGACTTCCCAGCAATTGTCAGTCACCCAGTATCCTTTCATGAACTGCCTTTCTCTTAATTCAGCAAATATCAGCTTCTGCTGCTGCTTGCAACTAAGAAACCTGTTTACAGTGAACCCTGGATGGATGAGTGGGTGGGTGGATGGATCCTCAATGGATGAACTGGGGTTACATGGAAACAGTGTTTTGAAGTACGAGTAGAGGTTCATCAGGGCTCCCAGGTGACTCAGTGGTCAAGAATCCACCTGCCAGTGCAGGAGATGTGGGTTCAATCCCTGGGTCGGGTGGACACCCTGTAGAAGGAAATAACCCACTCCAGTACTCTTGCCTGGAAAATCCCATGGAGAAAGGAGCCTGGCGGGCTACAGTCCATGGGGTTGCAAAGAGTCAGACACAACTTAGTGACTAGCGACTAAATAAGAACAACAAGAGGTTCATCAAGCACAAATGCGTTGCAGACAGAACAAAGAGCACAACGTAGGCACTGAGGCATGGAAGAGTATGGTGTGTGGGGAAACACACCAGGAATTCCGCTTGGCTGGGGTACAAGGGCAGGGTGGGAGGAGGTGTAAAGCTAAAGAGAGTAGCCTAGGACGGATCATGAAGGATCTTTTGGGTTATGCTAAAGAGGCTTGATTCTATCTTAAAAAAAAAAACAACTATCAATTTAATCAGGATAGTAACATTATCAGATTTGCATTCAGAAAATACACTATAAAAAAAATTCCTGGCAGCAGGAAGGAGACTGAATTGGAGAGGAAGACTAAAGATGTGAAGACCGGTTAAGGAGCTATAGCAAGAATTCCAATGAAAGATGCTGAAGGTCTGAATCAAGGCAGTGACCTTGGACAAGAGGTATTGGATCGGAGATGTATTAAGGAGATGGAGGAATTTGTGTCAATTAGATATATAGGCAAGAAGAAGAAAGATCACAGACGATTCCAAGGTTCTGGCTTACATTAGTCAGAGATGGTGATGCTATTTACACACATTCCTTCAACAAATGTTTATCACTTATTGTGGGTGCTATAATGCAGTGAAGGAAGCTGACGTGCTCTTATGCTTGTGGTAACAACTGCTCTCCAGCAGGCCCCATTCATGTGTCTTCTCAGATTTTCTGGGCCTCTTGCTCTGTCTTAGCTGCTACCATGAGTGACAGTGAAGTCCCTCGTGATTTGACAGCCTAAGGCCGACCAGCCACATACCAAGTTTTTTTCCTACCCCTTCTGGCCTCCAGGGCAGGGACCTGCTTTCTGAGTGGCTGCCAAAGGATACAGATCACACACCTGGGAAGTATGGGAAAGTTAGCCCCCTGTGGGGCAAGCTGTGACCAGTGGGCAACTAGAGACATAAGATAAAATTCCTTCCTTCCTCAGATGTTCCAAGGCATGAGTGCTCCATGTTGTCTGTCTGGCCAAGTGGTTGCGCTTGTCAAGGCTTGCTGTGAAGCGGTGTTCAGCACAGTCATGCATCGCTATACGCTGCTCTCCATTCTTTCTTGCCTTTTCCCTGTCCCTGACCTGGAATAATATCTCCTAAAGAAAGCGTCAGCCTTCTTGATTCAGGCTCTGTTTTCTAGGGAACTGGGATAGAACACAACCAGAGAGTAAAACAAAAGATAATGAGTTCACTGTTCACATGCTTTGAGTGTGAGGGGAAATTATCCATCCATTCAAAAATATGTATTGAGTACCTCCAGGTATGCTTGAATTAGGGACAATATGGAGAATGAAATAGGCATGCTTGAGTAGGGGATACTGTGGTGAATAAAGCAGACAAGTTTTCTGCTCTTACAGAGCTTACATTCAGCAGGGAGAAGTGACAAATGATAAATCAGTAAAGAAATAAATAGATATAATTCCAGATAATGATAAGAGTTCTGAAGAAAAAAGTTTAAAGGTGATATGAGAGTGTCATAGGTGTGTGTGTGTAGAAGGGTTGATTCTAATCTAGAACAGAGAATAGCTAGAAGCTTTTTCCACGGGCAGAGGAGCGGGTTTTCCATAGGAAATGTCTGGAGAATAGATCTGGAGACAGACATATTTGTCTAGTGTTGAGGTTCAGGTGTGGAGGAGAAACCTGTCCCATATTCATTGTGAAGTTTGGTTAGGACACGTGCTCAGAAGGTAAAAGGGAGACTGAAGAGGGTAGCAAAGGCATAGGGGAGGGCGTAGACCAGGGGCAGGTCAAAGTCGGCAGGCAGTGCCAGAGCAGCAGAGGCAATGTATGTATAGCCCCTAAAGTGGTCACAGGACTTTGGAAAAGCCCGGGCTTCAGTTTCCTTAGCTGCAAATAAGAGCTTTGATCAGGTTCCATTATTGTATGAAGGCAAGGGGGAGCTGATAGGAAACTTCTCCGTAGCTATGTAATTCGCCCCTTGAAATCCACCGTTGAAGTCTTTAGGACCCAATAGTAATCAGCTCTCTTCCATCATTAATTACATTCTGGCCACTCATCAGCTAACACAATTGTCAGACTCTTTTAGCAAAATGTCTTTTTCATAGCCGAGGACTGCTTACAGTAAGGACAAACAATGGGGGCTCATTAATTCAATCATTAGGACACTGATTATGCATCTATTGTCTACTCCAGTCAGTTAAGTAAGCTCTTCAGTCTTCATCAGAACAATTATGCTAATAAGCTTGAAATTTTCTAAGTGTATTATACCTTCATACATTTATCCTGCCTAGCAGCAGCCTGGCTCACTCAATATTGTCACACACAGACAATTATAATCAAGGCATAAGGCCCTATTGTTGATAACTGACTACCAAATTATCCCTCTCACAATAGAACTTTAAATAATTTGTCCATTGTCCTTCTAGGATTTAGACAGTGGCCCCTGTTTAGTTTATTTCAAATACAGAGATCTCAGATAACATTTAAATGCCTTTATGGGAATGCTCATTTCACTGGAATTATAATTTTCCAAGTAATGTTTGAACAATCATTGGATTAGCTATCTCACCATAAATTATCCAGTGATTCTTTATGCTTTCAAATGTACAGATAGAAATATTATCAGATGCCTGGATAATGATGATAAATATAACTTGTTTTCTCCAAATGTATTTTTCAACCACAGTCATTTCTCTTCCAATCTCTTCTTTTCTAAATCAAAAAACCACTTGCATGTTTTATTTTCTTGAGTGATTTTTGCCATGGAATGAGAATTCTCTACCATGAAGAACCGATGCTTTTATGATAGGCATATAAGAGATATCTGATAAATACTTGCTGAAATTCTTTTTTCTTGTTTATGCTTTATTCTCCAGCATTTCCTATCAGATATTACATATTTTTTATTTTTAGTAAAAATTAGCATGTGAATGTGTGTTTGTAGAGGCAGGTGTACACATCTTCAACATAACTTCATTTAAAACATGAAATTTCATCATACTGAGAGAAAAATGCAGTTGGTATCGGGTTTCTTCATTTACAACAAAAATAACCCCACACTTTTGTTCTTTACAACTTTTACTCAGGTCATCTCATTAATCAGTATCCTTTCAGTCACAAATAACTGAATCTTTGAGATGTAATACCGCAACTTCGTTCCACGAGGATGAACAAATATAGAGATTGGATGTTCACAAGATACTCAAACGTTTTATTGAGGGCAAATACAAACTGGAAGGGGCAAAGCTGTGTAGAATGCTTGCAGACCTCTGACACACATACGGCCTTTTTCTGCTATACAAATGCTGTATTTCATATTTCTCCAATTATGTGGTATTTTATCTCAGATTGTGGGGAAACAACTGAGAACAAGATGCTTACTGTCCTTGTCCTTCAGGAATTTACAATCTAAATGGCAAGACAAAACACACACATGAGAAGTTAAAAAACTACTCAAGACTAAACTAATAGATCAAGACATTAATCAAAACAAAGTCATGGTATGTAAATCTTTCTGACCATGAGAGAAAATTCATAGGTGAGTGATATCTTTTGGGCTGGAGTAACAAGGAAGAACTTAACAGATTTAGCAGAAAGGAGGAGGAATGTGAGTTCTAGTTTATGAAAAATCAATACATGGAGATTACACACACACACACACACACACACACACATATTCTTTAAAACTCAAACTACAAAAGAATTAATGATAAAAGTTTTCCACTCATGACTTCAAGGCTCTCCTTCTAGAAGCAAACACTGTTACCATTTTCCTTATGTGTCTTTCTGGAACATTTTACTACTTTTAAATAGATTTGATTTTTCAGTATCATGCAAAATAAAGTGTTAAACAAGGTGTCTATTCATATAAACATAAGATTTAAAATATAACATATAATTGGGGCCTACTGATAGATCTTGAGGTGCCCTAATGAATTTCTAAGTTGATTGCTGCCACGGCGATCCCTGCTCCATCTGCCTTCAGTTTCTATCTTGATCCACTTCGGCTCAGATGCATTTCTAGCTGAGTGGCAGAAGGCATGCTCCTTTCCTAAGCCTTTTGGGGACTGCATTGGTAGCCAGATTGCCCCTCCTCCCCTTTACTTGATCATACAAATCCTGGAAGGCTTCCTAAATGGAAGAGTTAGGGATTCAAAGTCTGACACTTTGGAGAGATGGTCTTAGACCTCAAGTATATTATCCATTGAATTAATGTGCCACTCAAAGTACCTACCTCTCACACTGGGAGCAGATTCTTCTGGAATTCCAGTCAGATCTGCTTCTGTTTGTCCTCACTCACAGGGACATCCAAGTGCACACCCTGGTCACATAGGAGAAAACACTTGTGTGACCCAGGTAGCTTTTTATGGGCTATTTCATTTAAAAACTGGTGGTCTGTTAGTAGGAAGAAGGACCACAAACCATAAACAGCCTTCCTACTTCTACATCAAATAGCCTTTGCCCTAGAACATCCTCCTTGGTGGTTCTGGGAAATGGAAAGGGAAGTCTTAAGAGGTGGAACAGCTCCACCAATTGGCTTCCTAGCTCTCCTTCACAAGCTGTTTTTAGAAAGAGGTGAGTAGAACTGCCTCTAAATTTACAAGAGGAGAGGCCACCCTGGAGGTAAACTTTTGAAGGTAAGATTTCTGTTGAGTGGGTTCATCGTGACCTATGTGCCTGCAGGCAACAGAAGAGAAGAAATGATAACGATTATTGGTTTTCTTCGAACTTCAAAACCATGTGCTATTCACTTTCATATTTACTACTTTCTTTAATCATCACACAACTATATTTATTTATTTAATTGAAGGCTAATTACAATATTGTAGTGGTTTGTGCCATACATTGACATGAATCAGCCATGGGTGTACATGTGTTCCCCATCCTGAACCCTCCTCCCACCTCCCTCACACAACTATAGTTAAGCAGCTATCATTGCAGGAGAATTTTACTTGCCAAAAAGGTCACTGATTTGAAGCACAGCTGCATTCAAAACTACAATTTGCCCAACTCCAGGGTTCATGCTCTTCATCACAAACTTTTGATGAGAAAAGTACTTCCATGTTCGAGGAGAGAGATAGTAGATATGGAGATTTTTTTTTAAAAGGATATTTGGAAAATCTGTAACACTCAGAGGATCTGAGTTGAATCTCTCTAGGTTCAACAGTAGGTATCCTCCTAAGAGAAGCCTTCATTTCTGAAAATAAAGAATGCATTTCAGAAAGCCTTTCTATTTGTAACGGTCATTTGGTACTTCCTGCTTGCTGATTTGTATTGCCAGTGCTGCTCTGCCTCGAGTCCTCTGTTAAATTCACGAAGCAGTGTACATGTGAGTGCCAGACAAGAACCAACAAAACCGTGTTACAAGTCTAGTCTAAGCCACCAACGACCTATGTGAGACCCGAATTTCTTCTCAACTTGAAGTTCTATGGTGTTCTCTGCCTAACATCGTGCATGCTTGATAATCGCTTGATGTGATTGGCTGGGTTCAAGATTTCAGGCAGAGGCCCTGGGTCTGCAAGGAAAAGGCGACCAAAGTTTCTAGCAGCTTAGAGGCTTTGTAGTGCAGACGTGCGAGGATGGGGTCTAAGAACAGTGCCTGAGAAGTGCAGACATGAAGAACCGAACAGATAACTCAGCAGTTGAGGGATATCTTGCCAGGCACTTGTGTTCTAGACTTCACAAGCAGCATTCAGAGCACGCATGATGAGCACCATTTTTTCACGAAGATAGGACCAAGTTCCCGTTCAAGAAAAATACCTGTGACCCCCCGCCCCGCCACCAGACCCTACAGCCCAAGCAAAGAGCTCGGCCCCGGGCTTATTTACATCTCGGACCCCGCCCCCGTTTACCACCACGAGGGCCGCGCCCACTCATTCGCACAAGGCGCCCCGCGCGTGGGTCCGGGACGCAGGCTTCGGCACACCCCTCTG
The DNA here is from genome assembly GCF_002263795.3 of Bos taurus. Lineage (NCBI taxonomy): Eukaryota > Metazoa > Chordata > Mammalia > Artiodactyla > Bovidae > Bos > Bos taurus. Next base: position 47,584,075 of record NC_037351.1, on the reverse strand, counting down.
CGGCCCCTTAGCTCGCCCACCGTCGGGGCCTCCCACCCCGAGGATAAGTACGCCTCCACTCCCGGCTTGACTACAGAGTAGGTGGGCCGGGCGGCGGCCTCCGACAGGCCCCACCCAGTGGTGCCGGCCAAAGACGGGGACGGAGGACCAGGGCCAAGATCAGGACGGAAGGGTGGTCGCCCTCACGGCAGGTTACGCGCCTCCCCTCCCCGCCCCCGACTCCCTTTCCCAGAGTTTCCCGTGCGAGCGCGCGAGAGACGAAGCCAACCGAAACCGCGGGCATCCCACCCCGCCTAAGTCCTCCGCCGCCCGCCCGGCCGCGCCTTGCCTCACGCTCTACGGGGGAGGCGGGACCAATCAGCGAGCGACGTCTCCCTTCCGATTCGAGGCCCCCGACGCGCGGCTCACACCCCGAGCACCCAGAGCGCTGATTGGCTGCGTGCGCCGCCGGTCCGGCCGGGAGGGCGGGGAGGCCGGAGGGAAAGGAGGTGGGGAGAGGTAGCGGCCCGCGCCTCTCAGAGCCCACAGCTCGCGCCCTGGCCCTAACACGGGCGCTCAGGCCTAACCCCTTCCCTTTCTTCGCTCCCAGGGTCTCCCGCGCGCGCCCCCAAGGCCGCGCGCTCGGCCAGCGTACCTCGCGCCCCTAACGGGCGTCCGGGGACACCAATCAGAGGGCGGCAGGGTGCCAGCCCCCCGGGGCTGCGCCGGCGAATCGGCGGGGCTCGCGGCCCGGGGTGGGAGGCGGGGCTACCGCGCGGCCGCGGCGGCGGCGGCGGCGGCGGAGGAGCAGCTCCCAGCCACCAGCCAGCGAGCGCCGAGCGAGCCGCCCGGAGGTGGGTGCGCCGCGCCGCTGTGGCCGGCGGCGGAGGGCGCAGGGCGGAAGCGGAGGTGGGGCCGGCGGGCGCGGCGGGGGAGGACGGCTCGGCCGTCGGGGGCCGCCCGGGTGGGGGCGAGGCGGGCGGGCGCGCGCCCGAGGGGAGGAGGGGCGGCGGGGGCGGCGGCGGGACGCGCGTCCCCACCCCGTCCTCCCCGCGGGCGGCGGCCGGGCCCGCGCCGCCCCCCTCTCCCGTCCCCTCCCCGCGCGCCGGGCCGCCGGCCGGGCTCCGGCTGGGGGGGCGGGGCGGCCGCCAGAGTGTTTTCAGTTCCGCCTCCAGTCGGCCCATTCCCCTCTCCCCTCCCGGCCCCTCCATCCCCTTCGGAAGAGGAAGGAACAAAGGTCCCGGACCCCCCCGGGCTCTTGACGGGGCGGGACCCGGAGCCTCGGTCCAGGTAACGCCGCGGCGCCCGGCGGGGCCTCGGGGCCGGGGTGTGTCTCTGTGGGGCTCGGGGTCGGTGAGGCGGACCGGCCGCGTCACCTGGCCCGGCCGGGGGGGCCGGGGGGCCGGGGTGTGGCGAGGCGCCGGGCCGCTCGCGGGTTGCGGGAGCGCGGGCGGGGCGGCCGGGGGGACGGGGTCGGCGCTGGAGCCACTCGCCCGCCCGCCCGCGCGCGCGGCCCGGGGCGGGGGCCGGCTGTGTGGCCCGGCCCGTCCCCTCCTCCTCCGTGGCGGTCACCCTCGGTAGTTTGTGGTGGTGATTTTCAAATCCCGCAGGGACGGAGCTCTGGTTTCGGGGACTTGTTGGGAAGCCCGAGTTAGGAGCATGCGAGACTTTGCTTCCACTTTTTTCCCCCCCTCCTCTGGTGCTGTAACCTTTGTTAACCATTCTGGTCTCGGGGTTCAGAATCGCGAGCGTGTGCTCTCACACAAACACGCACACGGCTGGTACTCCGTCCACATAACTTGTCTACTAGCTTGTGAAAGTTGCTCTTGTGAGTGGAGCCTATTAGTTTTTTTTTTTTTTAATCACACGCCTTTAGAGAGCACGCTAATTGATTTCACGTATTTCAAACTTGGTTTTCAAATCCTGCCTCTTTAATTGTTTTCTTCTCTCCTGGGGAATACTGCCCTTGGATTGAGTACTTTTGTCTTCTACTTACTTAATCCTTTCGTAGTTAATGGTTTCCTTTTGATCCTGAACAAAAGAAAAAACAGTAGTTAGGTTGGTTTTGTTATTCCTTCCTCTTGACCCTTGAAAAAGCTAAATACTGCCGGTTTGTTGTCAACTAACCCTTTATTTAAAAAGAAACATTTCCAGGTAAAACGAAAATGAGGTAGCATTTTTCCATCAGTCTTGTCATGTTTGTTACAGTTTGGGGTATCCTAAATTGTGGTGTTTTAAACTTTTAACACGACACAGCTGAATTTGTTGTGAATAAATAAGTGATCTCGCGAACTTGCTTGGAGTAATTGCATCTTTTCAAAGATTCCATCTTTTCTTTTGATTTCATATGAATTGAACCTTCACCACTGATTGTTAAGGATGCTTTCCTTGAGACTAATAGATAATACACTTTCTATTATTTTGATAATAAGTTGTTTTAGTTTTGATCCCTTAAAAAAGTTAGGGTTAGGGAATGTGTAAGGTAAATAGTTAAATTTGGTAAGTTGTGAACAAGTAAATGAAGCAAATATTCACAGAGATGAAAGAAATAATGTAAAATGGTCTTCATAAATGTGTCATAGTTTGAAAATGTTTTTTTCATTTGCCTTAAAAAAAATACCATACAGGATATTGATAGAATTTTCTCCACCAGAAGTTCATTTAGCAAACATTTATATCAAAGTCAGAGACCAACACTGATTTTATTTTTAAAGTTTCTTAAGTTTTTTTCCTGCTGTAAAATTAGTTGTTGTAGTAAATAAGAATAGTTCAAATCTATTGGCATTTCTAAGATGAGTGCCCACTTAAACCCTTAATGTTAAAGTTGAGTTTGAAGTAGTTCATTGGTCTATTTTAATTAATGTAAGGTGTTTGGAAACATCCATTCTGGGTTTTTTTTAGTATGAAATTGCTGTTAGAACTTGGTTTTTATACTTTGTAGCTATACCTTCTAAAGTGATTTCACATTGTAAATGTTCAGCAAAGTTTGGCTTTTTAAAGTCATAAATGGTCGAACCTCTACACACACATCTGTAAGGTTCATGAAATAATAGTTTGCAAGAAACTGTGCAGAGTAATTTCCTGTTGTTTGTGGCTTGTCAGGCTTGGTATGTGCTTTAACTCTTATGTAGGAATTTGGGGATAGTTTTGTATATTTCAGCAGAAATTCTCTTTAGTAAGAACAAAGGTTGTTTCTACTTCAAGATGGCAAAAGGTCTCCTTTTCATTTTCATACTGTAAATACCTCAAACGTGTTGCTGACATCTTGTTACTTCACGCTGAGGGAAAATCTGAGTGACAGAATAGTTCAGCTGCATAACCTGCTGATCAAAGATCTATTGAATAGTTATTTTGCAGATATTTTCAACTTTGGCTTTTATAAAAAGTCCAAAAGCACTCCTTATTCTTGTTTGGTTTTGTACTTTAGGACTTCTGAGGCCTCCTTTCTTGTAGCAGCTTTTTTATACAGGTGTTTCTGTAATGCATATAAAATCTGTATTTAGTGCAGTCTGGCAGATGGAGCCTTATTCATATTCTTGGGACAAGAGTCATTTTTAGAGGCTGGAGAGGGGCATGTCTTTTGATGGGAGTAGAGGAGCCGTTTTTATCTGTAGATGTTTTCCACTAAGATGTTTTCCAGTAAGTATCACAAAGGTATGTCAGAAAATGTGAAACAAAAAGATTTCAAAACCAGTCCAGGAAGGATATGCATTTATTTAACACGTAACTTGTATTTATTGAACAGATAACATTTACTCATTTATTAAACAGTAAAATGATGTGTTGCTGTGTGTCAAGCCTTGAACTAGGCAATAAAGTAACAGGGAACAAGTATACCCTGTTTCTTAATGGAATTCGAAAAGTGGGAAGTCTTCATGTCTCCTTGCCCTGTTCTCCAGTGTTTAGAAAATCATGTTCATGTATTGATACAAATTAAGGGAGATTGTAATACAGGACTGAGCCACTTCCTGAAGTATGCTTGCACCGCTTTCTTTTGAGCATAGAGCACAGCACTGGGGAAGGGGTCACATGTTCACTCTCATCGTCTCTGGGAACAGCTCATGTATTTTTTTTGGAAAGAGGGAACTTGTCACCAGTTTTGCACAGTCTCTACAAATTGAAGGTATGACCAGTCTTTCAGACATGAGTATTTGTTGCTGAGCAGGTGAACACTTGAAGAGCTAGCCTCATTTGGCCTTGGTTTGATTTTCCACTGCCATTTATATCTTCTCTGATAGCACAGTTGGTAAAGAATCCGCCTACGATGCTGGAGACCTTGGTTTGATTCCTGGGTCGGGAACATCTCCTGGAGAAGGAAAGGCTTCCCACTCCAGCGTTCTGACCTGGAGAATTCCATGTGGGGTTGCAAAGAGTCGGACACAACTGAGCGACTTTTGCTTCACTTGATAGAAAATGGTTAGGGAAAGAAAGCAAACCTGAACTGGTCAGGTTCCAATGAAAGAACCAGAAATAAAGTATAAGAACAGTTACCCAACCAAGACTAAGGATTGGGCTGTAATCTTGTGTAGTGGAAAGGCCCTGGGTGTTGGAGTCAGAGAGACCAAGGCTTACAGTCAGTTTCTCAGTTTTTTGGACAAATTACTTTTAACTCCTGGGATTTGGTTTTCTGACTGAAAATGGAGCTGATAGCACCTACTTCTTAAGGTTATTAGAAAGAGTAAATGATTGTGATGAGGGTATGAAGGTATCTAAAACAGTGGCTGAGAAGACATAAGGGTCTTCTCAGGTATCTCTTTTGTTCTCTTCTGGTTGTAGTTTTCACTTGTTTTCTTTCTAATTCAGACAACTCTCCTACCCTCTTCTCCTTGACCTATGATAACATACATATGAGAAACACACTAAGCAGAAAGGCCAAGGGTAGCCAGATTGCCCCGAGTCCATAGCTTATAGCCCTAGTCACGGGAGCGTTATCGCTGCCCTTAATTAGATCCCGTTGGCATTTATTTCGTATGTTTCTAACAAGCAAAGTTATCTTACTTCTAACCCACAGAAGATTAGAGACAAATAGATTGTGGGTAATGTGGGAGGTTGAGGCCAGGCTAATGGGGAGTGGACTAGGAGGATGGGGAACTGTTAGCCTACTGTCCATTGTAAGATAAAACAGATAGCAGCTTGGTGAGGATAATGGAGATAATCTGCAAGACACAGAAACAAATACTCAGAGCCTAACTAGCATGTCTGGAACCATTCAGTGCAGGACCAGACCTGAAAGCATAGTAATGAATGTTCATCAATTAGCTTAAATCATATTTGGGAAAATCTATTTAAAGAGCGTGGTAATCGACATAATATACTTTAGATCGTCATTCAGGATGATTAACACATGTTCTTAAAGGAGTAGAACGTGATTCTAATGATTTATTTCATGAAAGATCCACAGTACCTACCGTGACCAAGCTGCTTTTCTTTAGTTTTGCCTTTCTGGGGGCCTTGATTCCAGACTGAAAAATCTTTCCTGCTAGGCCAGTAGTAAAGAAAGGTGATGTGAATGGTATAGCACCCATACCTGTTCTTCAGAGGAAGTCATTCTGTTTGTCAATCTGCAGGGATGTCATGTACAATTGTTCACTTGGGTTTTAAGATAAAGTAAGTATGCTAGTGATTTCTAGAACCAGTGTGGACAGTTGGCTGGTCTGTCTATTGAGGATTTCATGCCTCTTATAAGTGACTTCTGTTCAATATTAGCCTTGATAACTTTTTTGGATCTTCCTCTTTCCTATCTCCAGGTTGTACTTTCTAAACCATCTACTCCATCAAATATTAATATTAATTGGTGACCTTGTAATTATAGCCTTAGCTATTTGGGAAAAAAAAAGGGGACTTTAAAAAAAACTAGTGGTACAAAAGTAATCCAGCCCTTTTTGTTTAAAAATGCAGTTTGAGGCTTATTGCTTATCTCTGATTTAATTTTGATCATTTCTCCAGATTGGTATAATTGTGATCTGTTCAATTAGGACATACTTCAATACTGATTATAGGTACGCATCTCAAGGATAGCTCTGAGTTTCAATTTCAGTAGTTTCATGTAGAAAGAATGTAATTTTGCCAAGTCAGATGGGTTTGGACCCTGCCTCTGGTTTGGCTAGTTAGCCAGAAATATTAAGGTAGTTAAGGTGATTGTCACTAACACACTTGCCATACATTCTAGAGTGTACGGGTTTCTTTTGGATAATAAGTGAGCCACACTGATAGAGAACAGATACCTGGTCATTTAGATCTGTCTTTAGGTTTGTGCTTTTAAGAAAACAAATCCTAAAGTGATTCATTCTCATTAAAATTTTACTATGAAATTGTCACTAACTCTTCCAGATAGTTCTGTAATTTTTCAAAATCTTGGGATCACTTTGGAACAATGGAATGTGAGTGCAGACTTTAGTTTTGATCTGTTCAGTACCCATGTCCAGTTTGCATCTGAAAACCTGCATTTCCTTAAACAGTCTGTAGTGCCCTTTCCCACCACCTCTCTTCTCTTGGAGGGGGTAGGCCTAGCTTCAGGTTTAAAGTATTCAGCTAGTAAGGAAGAATAACTGCGAGGAGCCACTGCAAGTTCATCAAATTTATTACCTTGAGTCTTTGAATTCAGAAACTCCATGTGAGGACGTAGTGTAGTAAATCTGTGATCTTGTAGTTTGCCTGTTTAAGATAAAGTACATTTGCATATGTTACTTCAGCTTTTTCCAAAAATTCTATAAAGAGATAATGGTTACGGATTTGTAAATATTAAAAGAAGTGCTCCGTTTTAATCACACCCTTCATTACAAAATGTGGGGTGGTGAATCTGGTGTTCAAAGTTCACAGAATAAACTCCTGATAAATGGTACAGTGGAAGCTGAGCACATGGGCTTTCTCCCTTGATTTGAATGAACTATGGAAACTTTTTTGTTGACTAGAGTTGCTCTATCTATGGCAATGAATGCAAATCTTCCTTGTTTAGACCATGTTTTACTTTATAGACAGGTGGTTAGGCTGTAGTTCAGGTAAGCTGGCCAGTTAAACTTTTTGTGTAATGTTTTAAGTATCAGGAGGGTCCTGCTTTGGCCTGAGGGTTGTGCCTTGGTCATTTTTGCTCTAAACCACTTTTTAAACCTCACATGGACCTATGTACACTCAGCAGCAACCAGAAGGAAGGCTCCTGCCAGCAACAGCAACATTATGCAGAATCTCAGAATGTGAGCCAAGTGGCAGTTACTGAAGTCCTGCCTGTGCAGTTTCCCTGTCATTCTTTTACCCCCAGGCAGGCTTTGAAGCTCTAGAGGAATAATAGATTGTAGAGAAGGATCTTTGGTGTAGACCCACACCATTCAACATAGTATACACCAGCTGCTGCTGCTGCTAAGTCTCTTCAGTCGTGTCCCACTCTGTGCGACCCCATAGACGGCAGCTACATGTGACTATTTAGCACTTGAAGTATGGCTACTGTAACAGGAAATGAATATTGAATTTAATTTTAGTTAATTTTAAAGAAAGTTCTGTTGGGCATCCTCTAGTTTTTGTTTTAGTTGGACTTTTACACTCTGAGGACTTGCACCCTGTTGATGTGGGCGTAAGTTGTTGCTTCAGCAGAAGGTCAATACAGACTCTGGGAATTTGAAGAGAAGTTGGAGTACTGAATATTTATGCTGATTTGAGTCTGGGCTTGTGTAGTCTCAATAATTGCATCCTTTTTTACAATCTGGGGATGATAAACGAGTATGTAATTTTATGTTTATAAGCTGAATATAGGCCTATGGATTCCACACAACTCATTAAAAGTGAAAGGAAAGTAGCTGAACTGAGGAACAGATAGACTCTGCTCAGCAGTCCTCCGTTAATGTGGATTTTCTCTCAACTAGTGACCTGCTTTTTAGGGTTAAATTCAAGCTCTGACATTACGTTTTAACACTCCGTAAAACTGAACACATGGATGTTTCTCTTTGCTTTTATTTAAAAGGCACATTACCTTTTAAAAGGCTTTCCATGGGGCCAACTTGGGTTTCCAGTTGGCAGTGCCTTTCCTTACTAGTGTACAACTTTGGGAATAAGACAGTTACAGTGAGAATTGAGAAATGGTTTTTTAAACTGGCGTTTATGTGTGTGTGTGTTCATTAATGCTTTCTATTGTCCTGGTTTCTTTGACTAAAACAGTTGTAAAAATCCAGGTCATTAATACATCTTGCTTTTTTCCCTATCCTGTGTGATACATGTTTGAATGTGGATTGCCAAAAATCTCATAGTGATTTTTTATTATTTCAGCAGGAACTTAGGTGTTCTTTTTGAGGCAGCACCATCACATTTCACGTATTTTATGTTGAAATGTCTAACTTGATTTTCTTTTGAAATAAATATATAGATATTTGGGGGATATTTCATATTTGCAATTTGAAGATGTTTGACATCCACGGTTACTTTCAGCACCGAATGACTTTCTTTGTTCGACACTTGAATTTCGTGGTTTTTTTGTCAGCCATTTCCATATCGCCTTCCTGCTGTCCTTAAAAAAGTCATCACTGAATTCTGAACTGCCCAGTTTAGCAGTCTTCATCCATTATCATACTGCTTCAGTGTTTGCCATCATTGACTGTATACTCCCTTTATCTAGATTTCTTAAAATCATACAAAGAGACACAGATTAGGCCCTTTCCTTTTCCTTCAAATATTGAATAAAATGCACAACTTTTTTTATCAGCTATATATATATAGCTGATCTAGAGAGGGAAGCAAAGGAGAAAAAAGTCTCCAGGTATCAGAAGCTTAGAAAATCAGTTAGTGTCAAGGAAAAGCCTTGGGGAATTTATTAGATAAATAATCCAGTAGCTTGGGCTGGGGTTCTATGGCCATTTGGGAAAAGGAGATAAAATTCTGGAAACTGTATACTAAAATGCACACATATATATATACATCTGTTCCAATAACATTGAAACTTCTATGGACTCTGAGAAAAACAAGCTTCAAGCTTCTCTATGGAAAAACTAGAAAAACACTAGTCTTTGTAGATGGGCTTAAGTATCCCATGAATGCCAAGCATGGTAAATAAAAAGCAGACACTAGTTATAGATGTAGAATACTGGGTTTTGGGGGGTTTTTATGAATAGTGGGCTTTTTAAGTAGGTAATACATTATTGTATTCAAACTTGAAATTCAGAAGATACACACTGAAAAGTCTCTTGCTACGCCTTACTCAGTTGCCTTTCTAAAGGCAAGTAGCATTATGAGGTTTTCTTGTGTTGTTCTGAAAGTGTTACGCATATATGAGCAACTTTGTCTATGCATTACCTTTTAGTACAAAAAATGGTCTTGTATTTTGCTTAATAATGCATCCTGTAGGTTATTCCTTGTCAGAATGTAATAAGTACTTTTTAGCTTTCTTTTGGTTGCACAGTATTTTTTTGTATGTGTGTCTATAATATATTTCATCAGTCCTCTGTTGATGGACGTTTATTTCCAGTCTTGTGTTAAAAATAGTGCTGCAACAAATAACTGTTTCTGCATCATTATATACATCCATAGAAGAGATTTCTAGAAGTAGGTCAGAGGATATCTACATTTATAGTATATTTTAGGAAATGTATTTTATTCATTTTTTGAATAATAAGAGCACATGATGCCAGATTCAAAAGGAACAAAATAGTAAGTGATGAAAAGTAACTCTCCCTCAGATCTCTTACCTCCTACTATCCAGTTCTGTATCTTTCTAGAGCTGCTGTGTTCAGTAGATAGCCACGAGCTGTGTGTGGCACTTGAACACCTGAAATGTTGCTAGTCCAAACTGAGATGGGCTGCATGTATAAAACACACTGGATTTATAATACTTCAGTAAAAAAAAAAAAAAATTACTGTAAATAAAGTATTTTCATCTTTAATACTGATTACACACTGAGATAATATTTTAGATGCTTGTGTGTATGGTGAGTCATGTCCAACCGTTTGTGATCCCGTGGATTGCAGCCCGCCTGGCCCCTCTGTCCATGGAATTCTCCAGGCAAGCTTATTGGAGTGGGTTGCCATTTCCTACTATAAGGAATCTTCCCAACCCAGGGATCGAACCCTTATCTCTATGTTTCCGGCATGGGCAGGCGGGTTCTTTACCACTGAACCACCTGGGAAAACCCTTTTTAGATATGGTAGGATAAATTAGTACATGCTGCAGTCCATGGGGTCGCAAAGAGTCGGACACGACTGAGTGACTAGACTGAACTGATTGCATTATTAAAATGATTCAGTTCAGTTCAGTCACTCAGTTGAGTCCGACTGTTGGCGGATGACTTTTAACTATGATTACTTTCAACTATTTTTACTTTAAAAAAAAAATGTAGCTGATAGAAGGTTTACAAATACATATGTGGTTTGCATGCTATTTTTGTTGAGCGGCACTGGGTCTAAAATTCCATATGTATATAAACATGTCTGAACGTATGATATGAGAGTTCCTCTTAACCGGCAGGTTTTTTTCCTTTGCATTCTAATCTATAGGATCAGAAATCTGGATGTTAGTTAAAAGAGACCCGGTGGTTATTTATTGTCACATTCATTCTCAACATTTAGTGGGTCTCATCAGTGGCAGTCATGCTTCCATTGACTTTTACAATGTCTGTCCACTTTGGAGAGAAGCCTGGTATCATTCTTGCTGCATGTTGTTTGAACCCGTTCCACTCTGCACTGCTTGCCGACGCTGGGATGCAGCAGTTGTCCTGGGATCCCCCTCCGCTCTCATGGGGTTCCTTAGCCTTTCTCCTTTGCTAGATTTCTTATTCTTTTGCTCTCCCTTCTTTCTATAAAACGTATCCTTCCCTTCAGGACTTTCCTTGAGAGAGAATGTATGTGGAAAATATTTGGAGATATTGTATGTCTGAAAATACCCTTATTCAATCCTGGGTGGCTAATAGAATTCTTGGTTGAAAATAATTGTGTTTCAGAATTACGAGAGCATTGCTCTGTTGGCTTCACTTAGTTTACTGTTCCGAAAATCAAATCCATTCTGATTCTTTTCTATATGACCTTTTAAAAAATTTATATCTGGGAACTTTTGGCTCTTCGTTTGTGTTCTCAGCATTCAGAAGTTTTACAGCCACCAGCCTTTATGTGGGCATGTTTGATCCATTGGCCTGGGGTCTTGATGGACCTTTTCAATCAGGAAGCTCCCATCTTTCAGTTCAGGAGATATTTCTTGATTTCTTTGATAATTCCCCCTCCTTCCATTGTCATCTCTGATGTTTGAACATTGGGCAGTCCAAGAGCTCTTCTTTTACTGTTTGAATGGTTCCCTTTGTAAAGCTTGTTTCCTCTGTAAAACATGCGCTCTTGGTCAGGGTTGCTATAGTCTCTTGTTTCTCTGAGTGTAGTGATGATTTTGACAGTGTTTTCTTTCTCTATATAAACTTCTTAAAGCTGCGTTTTTCTGTTTTTGCTTCATTTTTCCTCAAATAATCCAAGTAATCCTTAATTAAGAAAGTAGGGGTCTGAAAAGCTGATTGGAAACTATGCATTTGGGTGAGGCATGTCTCCTTTCAGTTTCATTGAAGAATAATCTGAGTGGACTGTTTGTAGGTAAAGTCTTGATTTCAATGTCTGTATATTTTTCCTCCTAGGTTGGTTAGGTACCCCAGAGAGGAGTCGTGTTCTGACGAAATGGGTAAAGGTCTGGCTTCTAGTATTTTTGGGAACCAGAACTCAGTGAAGGAAAGGGCTGGGGAGTGTCTGCATTTAGCATGCCTTGTGTTCATTTACTCCATCTCTTCTAACAGGACCCAGACCGTTCCCCAGTCCAGGTAGACTGATTTCTTCTCTGCCAAGAATAAAGGTTTAGTCTTCTGCAGAGGGAAAGGGGCAGTTAGTTACCCAGCGGGGGAGCGGATCTAAGTAGGTGGTAATTGCTTCTCAGATATCCTCACTCAATCCTGTCTCTTTTATCTCCTTCCCCCTCACGGTCCTCAGCTCCTGCTATGCCTGGTAGTGTCCACAACTTAACCTTTTGAGAATTCTGCTGTGTAAATAGAATGGTTCTCCACAGGTAGCTTAGAGTTAGTAGTAATTTTTGAAATCTGTTCACAGTTATTACTCGTCCATTCATTTTCCAGTTACAAAATTTTGCTTTTCTTCTTACTCTTCACCCTATCCTCATGAGAGTCTTTTCTTTTTAAATTCCTTTATTTGTGTGTTATTTTGGTTTTTGTTTGCTGTCTTCACCTACAACCACTGATTAAAGTTTTCCATTAAAAATTTAAGGAGTGCCTCCTGAAAGAATTGGAATAGAATGTGTAACTCCAAATCAGCGGGGATGAAGGGGTTGAAATGATGAGTAGTGATCAATCAAGCAGAAGCCAGGAAAGGGGAAAAAGAATCGAAGAAACTGCTTAGGAATTAGAAAACAAAATAAGATGATAGAAAGTTAGCTTCAGTATGTCCATAAACCAGTACATAAGTTCACATTAAGCTTACTGGTTAAAGGAGAATGAAAACTTAAAAAAGTTTAATTAAATGCCTCTTAAACTAGGATGATGTAGTTTTAAAGTAAAGAAATGCAAAAAATTGTGCTAGGCATTAAGTGGAAATCTAATTCCCAGTGTGATGTTATCTGGGGATGGGGCCTTTGGGAAGTGATTAGATCATGAGAGTGGAGCCCTCCTTAATGGGATTAATGCCCTTTTAAGAGAGACCCCAGGGAATTCCCTTGCCCCCTTCTGCTGTATGAGGTTACAGGAAAAAGACAGCTGTCTATGAAGTAGGAAGCGAGCCCGTACCATACACCAAATCTGATGGCACCTTGAACTTGAACTTGGAATTCCCAGCCTCCAGAATTGTAAGAAATAGAGGTTTCCACTGTTTAATAAGGCACCCAGTCTACAGAATTCCGTTACAGCAGCTCGAATGGGGATTATGCCTAGCACAACTTTTTGCATTTCTTTACTTTAAAATTATGTCATCCTAGAATTTGATGGCTTCCCTGGTGGCTTAGACGGTAAAAGCGGCTGCTTACAATGCGGGAGACCCAGGTTCAATCCCTGGGTTGGGAAGATATCCTGGAGAAGGAAATGGCAACCCACTCCAGTATTCTTGCCTGGAAAATCCCATGGACGGAGGAGCCTGGTAGGCTACCGTCCATGGGGTCACAAAGAGTCGGACGTGACTGAGCAGCTTCAGAGTACTTAAGAATTTGGGTGCAGGGCAAGGTGGGTGTGATAGGGACGGTCTGTAGCGATCTATACGGTAACATTGGCAGAGTTACAAGGATAAACAAACAAATGTGTAATAATCGTACTAGGAGATTCTAGTATACGTCACAATGATTTAAGAAAAGATAGATAAAAAATAAGGTTATACAGGATTGGAAATGTGCAGTTAGCAAGCATGCAACAGTTACAGACAATATATTCTTTTCTGATACCTGTGGAATTTTTAAAAGTTATGTATCAAACCTCAAAGCAAATGTTGACAAATGGCTAAGAATTCTCACCCTGCGAGTCATGTTCTGGGACCCTAGCACGGTTAAGTCAGAAACAGCAGGAGGACAGTGCCAGCTCCCAAATCCATAGTGGATGCTGGAAAACAATGAGAAATGTTTAGGGTGATGAAAATGCTAGTCATCAAAACTGGGAGACAACAAAAGCTCATTTGCCTACCTGGGAAATTTAGAATTTCAAGTGTTTATTGAAGAATTAAGAATGTTTAGTAAAGAAAAATAAATGCATTAACTATACAATGTAATGTGTTAGCAAAAGGAAATAAAGTTGAGGGATATTAATGGGGGAAAATATAATTGAAATGACTAAACTTAAGGTGCTAAGTTGAAAGACTAAGTTAGCCAAGATTGACAGAGGAGAAAAAGAGGCACAAATATATTAGAAATGAAATGGGTAGGACTGCGGACAAACTGAGGTTTCAGAACTGAGACGCGTGAACAGCTTTTGCCTTTCGATTGGAAAACAGGTTGAATGGAAATCTCTAGCAAAATAAATTTCCATTCAACCTGTTTTCCAATCGAAAGGCAAAAGCTGTTCATGTATCTCAGTTCTGAAACCTCAGTTTGTCTGCAGTCCTATCCCTTTTTCATTTCTAATATATATGTGCCTTCTTTTTCCGAGAAGGAAATGGCAGCCCACTCCAGTGTTCTTGCCTGGAGAATCCCAGGGACGGGGGAGCCTGGTGGGCTGCGGTCTATGGGGTCGCACAGAGTCGGACATGCCTGAAGCAAGTTAGCAGCAGCAGCAGCAGCAAAATAAACTACCAAAAGTGGCTTAAGGATATGAAACTTGATTATAATTTTAAAATCTTAATTCATAGTTAGAAAATACAAAGAAATGAAATTAAATAAAAATTTCAAAAAATCCAAACCCCAAGTGAAAATCCCAGATGGACAAGTTCTACAAAACTTACGAAGAGCCAGTAATTCCAGTGTCATGTAAAATGTTATGTGGTCTGGTCCTGATAGGAGAAGAGATGCAGTGAATAAATATATGAGAAAAAATCATTTTGCTGGGCTACTGTAATTTTAGTACCACCAGCCGTCAGGACAGATGTCGTATCAGAAGGGAAACATACAGGCTATACCTCAATAATAAGCACAGCAATGAAATTTTAGATAAAATGTTAGTATTTGCTTATAACAAAAAAGCCACTGTGATTAATTACGGTTTGTCTCAAAACGTAAAAATGATTAAACATTAGAAAACCTGTAAATGAACTTCATCACATTAACACATCAAAAGAGGAAAAAGCTCTATGATAATCTCAATGGGTGAAGGAAAGCATATGATAAAATTCAGTACTTATCCTTGACAAAACTTCTTGGAATATTAGGAATATAAGGAAACTTATTAATTTGAGTAAATGGTCTTTGTTAAAAAAAATAGAAGTGTACCTGCGGCATGCTTACAACTTTCTGAATTTATGTAACAGGTGAAAATTACTTTGATATAAATCAGGAATATGAAGGGTATATTGACTCAGAAGGGATCCAAGGAAACTTGCTGAGACAGTGAAAATATTCTGTATCTTGACAGGGATGGTGATTATATGGAGGTATGTATTTATCAGGACTCACTGAATTACATATTTAACATCTTGTGCATTTTATTGTATGTAAGCTATGCCTCAATAAAGTTGATTTTTTTTTTAAGTTAATACAGTTGACAATTTAACTGTGCCTGTCTACTTCTGTGTGTGTGTGTTTTTCCCCCCCCAGAAACTATGTACTACCCCATTCATGATTGAATCTTCAAATGTAGAACTGTGATATAGAGGGCTAACTGTAAAGGTACATGTGAATTTTCAAATGTGTGGAGGGTCAGCATCTCTAATCTCGTTCAAGGCTCAATTGTATATAAAAACCAATGTATTACTATATGCCAGCAACAAGCAAAATCTGAATTTAAAAAAGACACCCTTTAAAATGGCAACACAAACTACAAAATACCTAGGAAAAAATAAAAGCATATGTGGGATCTTAATGGAAAAAATTATAAGACCCATATAATATTCAATTATAAGAAAATATATTTCTATTTATGAATAGAAGATACAGTATCAGAAATACCAGTTTTCCTCTATTTATTTATAAATTCAGTGTCATTCCAAGTAAAATTGCAGAAAGGTGAAAGAGAATTCATTTTGTCCGATACCAAGACATAATCTGTAGCTTTCATGGTTAAGACATGATGGTATTTGTTTCAGATATAGACTAATGGAAGGAAAGGAAAAAAAAAGCCTAGAAACACAAGTAGCATTTGTAAATACTAGGGAAGTGATTCAGTATATGGTACTGGTGTACTTGATTATTTCTGTTGGGGAGAAGATACCTACCCTACATCACACACCAAAATAGATTGCAACGGTGAACAGCAAAACTTTGCAATTTGACTTTTAAAAGGTGACAGCATATTCAAGGATCTTTAAGAAGGTATAAGTGTGTTCAGTTCAGTCGCTCAGTCGTGTCCGACTCTGCCACCCCATGAATTGCAGCACGCCAGGCCTCCCTGTCCATCACCAACTCCCGGAGTTCACTCAGATTCACGTCCATTGAGTTAGTGATGCCATCCAGCCATCTCATCTTCTGTTGTCCCCTTCTCCTCCTGCCACCAATCCCTCCCAGCATCAGAGTCTTTTCCAGTGAGTCAACTCTTTGCATGAGGTGGCCAAAGTACTGGAGTTTCAGGTTTAGCATCAGGCCTTCCAAAGAATACCCAGGACTGATTAGGTAGAATAGGCTGGTTGGATTTCCTTGCAGTCCAAGGGACTCTCAAGGGTTTCCAACACCACAGTTCAAAAGTATCAATTCTTGAGCGCTCAGCTTTCTTCACAGTCCAACTCTCACGCCCATACATGACCACTGGAAAAACCATAGCCCTTGACTAGATGGACCTTTGTTGGCAAAGTAGTGTCCCTGCTTTTGAATATCCTATCTAGGTTGGTCATAACTTTCCTTCCAAGGAGTAAGCGTCTTTTAATCTCATGGCTGCAGTCACCATCTGCAGTGATTTTGGAGCCCAAAAAAATAAAGTCTGACACTGTTTCCACTGTTTCCCCATCTATTTCCCATGAAGTGATGGGACTAGATGCCATGATCTTCATTTTCTGAATGTTGAGCTTTCAGCCAACTTTTTCACTCTCCTCTTTCACTTTCATCAAGAGGCTTTTGAGTTCCTCTTCACTTTCTGCCATAAGGGTGGTGTCATCTGCATATCTGAGGTTATTGATATTTCTCCCAGCAATCTTGATTCCAGCTTGTGCTTCTTCCAGCCCAGCATTTCTCATGATGTACTCTGCTTATAAGTTAAATAAGCAGGGTGACAATATACAGCCTTGACGTACTCCTTTTCCTATTTGGAACGAGTCTGTTCCGTGTCCAGTTCTAACTGTTGCTTCTTGACCTGCATATAGGTTTCTCAAGAGGCAGGTCAGGTGGTCTGGTATTCCCATCTCTTTCAGAATTTTCCACAATTTATTGTGATCCACACAGTCAAAGGCTTTGGCTTAGTCAAGAAAGCAGAAATAGGTGTTTTTCTGGAACTCTCTTGCTTTTTTGATGATCCAGAGGATGTTGGCAATTTGGTCTCTGGTTCCTCTGCCTTTTCTAAAACCAGCTTGAACATCTGGCAGTTCACAGTTCACATATTGCTGAAGCCTGGCTTGGAGAATTTTGAGCGTTACTTTACTAGCATGTGAGATGAGTGCAATTGTGCGGTAGTTTGAGCATTCTTTGGCATTGCCTTTCTTTGGGATTGGAATGAAAACTGACTTTTTCCAGTCCTGTGGCCACTGCTGAGTTTTCCAAATTTGCTGGCATGTTGAGTGCCCTTTGACACCATTATCTTTCAGGATTTGAAATAGCTCCACTGGAATTCCATCACCTCCACTAGCTTTGTTCGTAGTGATGCTTTCTAAGGCCCACTTGACTTCACGTTCCAGGATGTCTGGCTCTAGGTGAGTGATCACACCATTGTGATTATCTGGGTCGTGAAGATCTTTTTTGTACAGTTGTTCTGTGTATTCTTGCCACCTCTTCTTAATATCTTCTGCTTCTGTTAGGTGCATACCATTTCTGTCTTTTATCGAGTCCATCTTTGCATGAAATGTTCCCTTGGTATCTCTGATTTTCTTGAAGAGATCTCTAGTCCTATTCTGTTGTTTTTCTCTATTTCTTTGTATACATGATTTAAAATACTGATAAACTTGAGCACTTTAAAGTGAAATACTTTATTAAAAAAAGACCATTAAAAGTCACTTGCTAGGTGAAGATATATGTGGCTTGTGTAATTAACAAAAGATGATTATATGAAGAATTCCCAGGTAGTTCAGCTGGTAAAGAATCCGCTTGCAATGCAAGAGACCCTGATTCAATTCCTGGGTTAGGAAGTTCCCCTGGAGAAGGAAGTGACAACCCACTCTAGGATTCTTGCCTGGAGAATTCCATGAACAGAGGAGCCTGGTGAGCTACAGTCCGTGGGGTCGCAAACAGTTGGACACGACTGAGTGACTAAGCACAGGGGCAAGAAAAAGATGGTGAATGTGAACAAATGGTTCAGAGGAACAGGAAGTTGAAAAGTCAGTAAACATGAAAATATTCTCAAATTTCTTAGTAATTGGGGAGATGCTAAGTGTTGACAGCCCTCCCCTCTGTTGCACTCATGCTTTTGATGAAAGTTTGAGGGACCAAATAATGTGTTGATGATGGTAAAATAGGAACTCATTTTTTCATGGTGGGAATGACAATTAGTGTAATCATATTGTTGGTACTTGGTAAAGATGTATATGTGCATGTCCTGCCAGGCAGCATTTCCACTCGTTGGTATATGTCCTAAGGCATTGTTTTTCATATGTTTTTTACAGACCCATGGTGGGAAATATATTGATATACGAGACACCGGCTGAATTAAAAATTTTGAAATCGAGTATGATCTGTTTTCTACATATTCTGTTTTTATTTTTTTCTTTTCTGTTCTTTTAAAAAAGATACTGCTCAGGATCAACTAAGTTGATTTCATAGTCATCGGTAGTTCACAACCCTCAATTTAGATGGCAGAGGGTAACATATAATAAAAATGCCTGTTTTAAGTGTGTGTGTGAGGCTACAGTGAGAAACCGTTTTTCTTGCTGTGGGGTTTCTTCTTTGATCAGGAAGTTCAGAAGCTTCTGTCCTTAAAGAGTTCTCCTATATGAATGAGAAGTTACATGCCAAACTACTTACTGATGGGAGTTTGTAAGAGTGGATAATTGGAAACAACCTCCTCTTTAGAAGCAGACTAGACACTGAACTGGAGAAGGCGATGGCACCCCACTCCAGTACTCTTGCCTAGAAAATCCCATGGACGGAGGAGCCTGGTAGGCTGCAGTCCGTGGGGTCGCCAAGAGTCGGACATGACTGAGCGACTTCACTTTCACTTTTCACTTTCATGCATTGGAGGAGGACATGGCAGCCCACTCCAGTGTTTTTGCCTGGAGAATCCCAGGGACGGGGGAGCCTGGTGGGCTGGTGTCTATGGGGTCGCACAGAGTCGGACACGACTGAAACAACTTAGCAGCAGCAGCAGCAGCAGCAGACACTGAACTGTTGGGGTCATACAGTGGAATGCTATATGACAGCTAAAATGAATGCCCTAGAGTTGAAGATTATTTATGTATTGGCATGAACAGTTCTAATAATGAATGAAAAAAGTGAAGTGACGTGAGCAGTGTCAAAGCTTGACACAAATTTATGGAAGTGTGCAAAACTTTATTGTTACGGATACCATGTGTATCAAAACCTTTTAATGACCATGGAGGAAAGTCAAAATCATGGCTATCTCTTGAGAAGCAAGAGGAAGGACAGTGGGATAATAAAGGTGTTCATAGGAGACTTGAGCTAAATCCATCTGTCATGTCTTATATCTAATCATATACTACAAAATGCTGAGAGTTGACAGAGCTGGATGGGAGATCCAGGGGTATTTAAATATATATTTTTGTATGACTGAAATACTTATTTTTTTAAAAAAATAAACACTCTAGCCACAATAAAATTCAAGATAACTGGAGGGAAAAGTAAATTTAATGAGATGTGTAACACCTTTATACAGAAAATTAGCTTACTGATGGGTATTAAGTCCAAAATAAGTGGAAATGTTTCATTTGCATAAATAAGAATACATAGTATCATGCTGCTGCTGCTAAGTCGCTTCAGTCGTGTCCGACTCTGTGCGACCCCAGAGACGGCAGCCCACCAGGCTCCCCCGTCCCTGGGATTCTCCAGGCAAGAACACTGGAAATGCATGAAAGTGAAAAGTCAAAGTGAAGTCGCTCAGTTGAGTCCAACTCTCAGCGACCCCATGGACTGCAGCCCAGCAGGCTCCTCCATCCATGGATTGTTCAGGCAAGAGTACTGGAGTGGGGTGCCATTGCCTTCTCCAACATAGTGTCATAAATTAATACAAATTCATCACACTTCGAAAATTCTTAGGGTTGTGGTGGAATTTGACAACATCAAATTAAAAGTCGTCACTAAAGTGAAATTGAAAGTCTCTCAGTCACGTCCGACTCTCCCATGGACTATATTACTGTCCGTCGAAATCTCCAGGCCAGAATACTGGAGTGGGTAGCCGTTCCCTCCTCAAGGGGATCTTCCAAACCCAGGTCTCCCACATTACAGGCAGATTTTTTACCAGCTGAGCCACTGGAGAAGCCCAGTCACTAAGTTGCATCCAACTCTTGCAGCCTTGTGGGTGTAGCCCACCAGCCGCCTCTGTCCAGGGGATTTCCCAGGGAAGACTCCTGCAGTGGGGAGCCATTTTTTCCTCCAGGATATCTTCCCACCCCAGGGATCGAACCTGAGCTGCCTTCATTGGCAGGACAGTTCTTTACCACTGAGCCACCAGGGAAGTCCATCAAATTAAAAGTAACATCCATATTAAAAAAAAGAGTAAGGGAGGACTCGCTTTTCAAATATCGAAATCTGCCTGAGAGCAGTAGCAGGAGTGTAGGCGTGAATAAGCCCGCCAGGGGGCAGAATATGAAGTCCCCAGTGAGACATTTATTTACAGGGACTTGGTATGTGGCAGGAGTGGCATTTTGAATTAGTAAAAGATAAACTAATTTAATAAACGGTGCTTATAAGATGGGCTTCCCAGGTGGCTCAGTGGTCATGAATCCGCCTGCAGTACAGGAGATGCAGTTTCCATCCCTGGGTCAGTAAGATCCCCTGGAGGAGGAAATGACAACCCACTCCAGTATTCGTACCTGGGGAATCCCTTGGACAGAGGAGCCTGGTGGGCTAACAGTCCATGGGGTCGAAAAGAGTTGGACACAACTGAGAGACTGAGCATGCACACACACACACATATCTTTAAGATAGGTATCCTTAAAGGAGATACTGAGATTACCATCTCACCCCTTAAATGGAAATTCCTGCTAAGTTAAAACCTAAATGTGAAAAGCAAATGTAAACTATAAGAATAACTAGAAGGAGCAGTATCTTTAAAAAATCAAGGTATCTGTGTCTCAGATTCCTCATTTGTAAATAATAGTACCCACCCCACTGAATTCTTAAGAGAATTAAATGAGTTAATGCTTACCTGTTAGACTAATGTGTTGTGTCATTGAGTAAGCACTTAGTAAATGTTTGCTACTATATTTGAATGTAGAAAGAGATTTCTTTAGAAATTAACAAAATTGTATCATAAGATTTTGATTTAAGTATAAATTTGTATGTTAAAAGACAATGTAAGGAAATAAAATAACATTCTGAGGATTTCGAGGTGTTTTTTTTTGTAATACACATTCAGTTGATAGGGTTTTTTATCGTAATAAAAAACAGTATACGAACAATAGCAAATTGAAGACTGAAGAAATGTAGGGAATGCCATTTGCAAAACTGTTTTACAGTTATTAATAACTTGGCTTTATTTGCTAGTTCGGGATAATCAGACTTCTTAACTGAAACTTTCCAGTGAGTAATCTTGGAATCCCAGTTTTACTAAAATATCACTTGATAAGCTTTCTTCTATGGCTGTGAAGTGAAATTTTCCTATTCTGTTGAAATTTGCACTATGTAAGTATCACAGTTGGAATTAGAAGCAGGGTTAGTATCTGAACTTTTCAATTCTTGCAGATTTTGAGAAAAACATTTCTGACTTGAGTACAGAGCTTGCTACCACACTATTGAAGGAAATCTGTATGATGTAAAAGATTCATTCATATTTTGATAACTTGATCATAAATTAATTTTCTTGTTTTCTTACTCTATTTTGTCCTCAAGTTGGAACATGCAGAAATCGATATCTTACAAAAACCTAAACTCAATCTGTTTACATTTCAAAACTTTTGGCTAAATATATGATACCTTAGCTATTTAAAATGCCCAACTAATTATATTAGCATTACTGAAAAAATTATTTTATTGCATAATTGAAAAATTCTCCAGAGATAATTAGCCAGGAGTTAACCAGCCATGATTACTAAGACATGACAAGTTAAGACTGGTGACTTTAAGTGATGACGTAGTTCCAAAGTGATCATAACTGCTCTTTCTAAGACATGGGGCACTGACATCATGGCCGTACTAGGTCATGAAGTCATTCAGATGACCCAGAATAGGCTTAAACTTTTCATGTTTTCAATTCCATGAAGAAAAAAGGTTTTATAAAAGACTTTATAGAAAGTTTTCAGATCCCTAAGAATACAGCTTAACTCACAAGAAACATTTTTCCTAACAAAAGTGAAACAGAGACCCTGTTTACTCAGGTTCTTCCTGACGCTGGGAATCCCTTTCATTTTGCTGGTAATAGAAAAGTTTGATTTTTATTCATTTTCCTAGCTGTAATTCTTATGGCTGAACTAATTGAACTAAAGGTATAGGCACTTTTAGATAGCATCTTGTTGTATTTGCTTGTTCTGGCAGTTTTTCACAAGGAACAGGGCTCTTTCCTGTTACTTAGGAATAAGAGTTGTTCTAAGGATAAAATGGGTGTGGAGCTTGTACGGTGCCTGGAGGGTCCTCTGAACGCACGCCTTCTCCACAGGGCTGCGTGCTGTGCCTTGCCTGGGTGTGCACTCTCCTCCACTGACTACCCTCTGCTGAGCCTCTGCTGTGTTTTCTGCTACCCCCGGTCATGTGATGAACACGAGTAAGGCCATGTGTTAATACAGACCCTGTAACCTTAGTTTTCAGATTGGCCTCTGTTTCTGTGTTCTGAATAGTGATTAATGCATTATTCCGTGCTGCTTGGTTTACACTGGTTAGTGACCATTATCTTCAGATCCTCCCTTTCCCTAAACTGTCCGTATCCACTTGGCCAGAAACACATGTGAATTGTTTGTGCAATCACTGAAGTAATGCTCTTAATATTAGCGGTAACTTCTGTCTTCAGTGTTTTAAATTGGACCGGCCTCGCTTTTTTCTCTCTCCTACTGTGTTGCTTCCTTGTACTCTGTGTTCCAGCAATACCTGCATTTGTTTTTCTTCTTTTTTTGTAACTCCTAAAACGTTTCCTGTCTCTCAAACATACTGAACTTGCTGCCTGCTGTTCGTTTTCTCTCTCTCTCTTCACACTTCTGCTTTGTTGTCGCTTTTGTGATATGTCTCCCTTCCAGAGGTTGAATTAATAAGCATATTCTCAGTGCTCGGATAAGACTGTCACATGATATTGAGGCTTATGCAGCTGGCTCCACTAGAGCGTGCTTTGTGACACACAGTAGGAACTCAGCAGAGTTTAAAATGGAGCCAAATATGCTTTTTGCTGCCTGTTAGTTGCAAATGTCTGCTTTGGTTTGTAAATGTCTACCTGTGTTTGGTGAAGTTTTATGTGTCTGCTTTATTTTGTCAGGTTGTGGTTTTATATGCTATAGTATTTTTCAATTATAATATTTACTCTGGTATACTATAATATATAGCATTTGTATGTATGCTTATTTATGTGCACTTTTACAGCATCTCACTCTATGTACAGCTTAATGGTGCTATCTACTGTGCAGTTCTCATTGTTCTTTATTTACCTCACAGTGGGAAAACTTTAAAGGAAGTCACATAATCTTATTTTTTTACTTCTTTCAAATTTTTAGCATCTAAATCACAGTTGGGCTATCAAGGACGTCGGGGCAGTGTTGCTATGTAGAATTCCAGAGACGTCCCTATAAAAAAGTTACTATGGCCAAGTAAATTTATGAAATTTGGGACCCTTGGGACAGTCTCCTGAATTAGGTTGGGGACTTAATTGTTTTTTCCTTTTGAGGGGAATGAATATGATTATAATAATTGATAATTAGGTTGTGACCTTTATTTTCTAGCAAACTATACCGAGGCCTCAGTATCTTTAGCTGGAAGATCATTTTTGAGAATGACCTTTGGAGAATTCAGAGTCCTTTTTTGAGAGTTGTACTTATTTATTGAATAGTAAATGTGTTCCCCTTGTACAGCAGCCTTGCCACCACTGCCCCAATTAAGTCTGTGACTGGATGTCATTTGGGCTCTCAGTTTTTGTTCTTAGACAACAGCCCCTCCCCCGACCTCACCTGTCCCTGTCCCCAGCATACGGCTAGAAGCGCTCGTGAGGCTCACCTCTGGGTGTGGGCAGACACACGCAGGCTTCCTTATACTGTTGGGCAGCTGTCACTGCCTCGCTTCTGAAACTTCTAGTATGAGTTGGCATATTGAAGGTTTGGTAAGTTTTTGGTTAAGAAATCCTTTTAACTTTGTTTATTTGGAACTTCTTAGTGTATTTGTTTAGGTGCTTTTTAATTTTTTTGAGTTGTAATTTACATGTGACAAATGCCCAAACCTTAAATTTTCAGTTCTATGAGTTTTCGTAATTGTGTACTCACATGTAATTACTTCTCAAAATATGATAGAAAACAATTTTATCACCCCAGAAAAGTATTTGTGCCTCTGGCTAAGCATTCCGCTGTGTGCGCCTACCTTTTCCTGAGACAGTTATTTTGACTTTTGTCACTACATTAGTCTCCCCACTTGTTAGAAGTCATAAGTGGAATCAGTGTATATCTTGTATATTTTGTTCTTAAATAATAACTTTATTATTTTTTTCCCAGCATGATTATTTTGAGATTCATCTGTGTTGTGAAGTGTATAAGTAGTTTGCTCATTTTTGTTCCTGAGCAGTATTCCATTGTGCAAATATACGGCAATTTAATTTTTTTTTTTCAGTTTTCTTGGTATTTGGGCTATTTCCAGTTTTGGGCCATTGTGACTATGGCTGCTGTGAACAGTCTTGTACAAGTCTCTTTTTTGTGAACCTAAGTTTTCATTTTTCTTGAACATATGTCTAGGAGTGGAATTATTTTGATATAGGGTAGATGTATATTGAACTTCGTAGGAGCTTGCCAGTCTTCCAAAGGCACAGAACCATTTTACACTTGTGTCAATAGGGTGTGAGCATTCCGCCTGTTACACATGTCAGGCCGAGTAATGGTCCCCAAAGACACCCATGTTCTAATCCCCAGAACCAGTGAATATTACTTAATATGGCAGAAGGGACTTGCCAGGTGTGGTTCAGGATCTTGAGATGTGGAGGTTTTGGGGAAATATCTGGATGATCCCTAAATGTAATCTCAAGTGTCCTAATAGGAGGGTAGAAGGACGTTTGATTACAGAAAGCGGAGGCAGAGATGGGAGTGATGTGCTTCGAAGATGGAGAAACGGGGCAAAGCCGAGGGATACAGGAGGCCAACAGAAGCTGAAGGGAAGGAAGCAAAGTCTCCTCTTAGACTCTTCGGAAGGAACCAATCCTGACAATACTTAGACTTTCTTTAATTTATTGAAACTCATTTCGGTAACTCTATATTGTTTTAAGGCACTGAGTTTGTGATAATTTGTTGTAGCAGCAATAGCAAACTAGTAGATTCTATGTCTTCACCAGCATTTGGTGGTGTCAGAGTATTTTTAAACCATTTTAGATGTGAAATGCATTGTGGTTTTAACTTGTATTTTTCTGAAGAATGTTGATGTTAAACATCTCCTAATGTGCTTATTGCACTCCTGTATCCTCTTCATGAAATATCTGTAATTTGTCTTTTGCCTATTTTTTTAAGAAACAGAGTTCATGTTTTTCTTTGACTTTCAGTTCTTTATATATTCTGAATAGTAGTCCTTTGCCAAATATATTTATAACATTTTTTCTCTAATCTGTGACTTACTCGTTTTTTTAAAGGTGTCTTTAGGTAAGCAAACATTTTAAGTTTTGATGAGGTTTGTGTTACTTACAGTTCTTTTATGGTTAGTGCTCTTTATATCTTAAGGACATAAAAGTATTTTTTGTTTCCCTCTGGAGATAAGATTTTCCTTTCACATTGAAAATGGTATAAGATAGTGATTGAGGCTTACTGTTTTCCATGTTGTTGAAAAAATGTTGAAAATAGATTGACTTGGTGCCTTGGTAATGTTTGTAGCAAGGGCTTCCCTGATAGCTCAGTTGGTAAAGAATCCGCCTGCAATTCAGGAGACCCTGGTTCGATTCCTGGGTCAGAAAGAACTGCTAGAGAAGGGATTGGCTACCCACCCCAGTATTGGGGTTCCCTTGTGGCTCAGCTGGTGAAGAATCTGCCTGCAATGCTGAAGACCTGGGTTCAGTCCCTGGGTTGGGAAGATCTCCTGAAGAAGGGAAAGGTTACCCACTGCAGTATTCTGGCCTGGAGAATTCCATTCTATACAGTATAGTCCATGGGGTTGCAAAGAGTCAGACACAGCTGAGTGGCTTTCACTTCACTTGTTAGCAGATGAGTTGACTGAATACGTGTGTGTCTATTTCTGAACTCTTGTATTTCACTCTGTTTATTTTTCTTATGTCTACTCTATGATCTTGACTACTAAGTCTTGAAATAAGGTGGTATAAGTCCTCCAAAATCATTCATTTTTCAAGATTGGTCTTACTGTTCTAGATCTCCTGTTTCCATGGGAATTTTAGCATCAACATATCAGTTTCTTTAAAAAAAAAATCCTGCTGAAATTTCAACAGGGCTTGCATTTGTATGTCAAACTGGGAAGGATAGACATTTAAATAATATTGAGTCTTCCTGTTTATAAACATGGTCTCTATTCATTTCAGTCTTCTTTCATTTACCTTAGCAGTATTTTGCATTTCGTAGTATAAAGGTCCTGAGTATCTTAATTTAGATGGACCTGTAGGTTTTTTGTTGTTGCAGTTGTGTATTGTATTTCTTTAAATTTCCTTTTCCATTTGTTCTTTGCTTGTATGTAGAGATACAGTTAGTTTTATATGTTGACCTTCTATCATAAAACCTTACTGGCTCAGTTACTAATTTTACCTGTGTTTTTATAGATTTTTATGCAGTTTCCAATAGAGACAGTCATATCACCAGAGAACATACGTCTTTCTTTCCAGTCTTTATGTGTTTTACTTCTTTCTTGCCTTATTGCAGTGGCTGGAGCATCCAGTGCGTTATTGAATAGAAATGGTGGCAGTGGGCATCCTTGTCTTAGTCATAAGGGAAAGGGACTTAATGTTTCATCATTAGATATGTTGCCAGCTGTAGTTTTTCATAGTTATCCTTTTCCAGAATGAAGAACTTCTTGCTAATCTATGTTTCTAATTCTCTTAAGAGTTTTTGATCGTGGATAGATATTAAATTGCTTCTGTGGTGGCTCAGTGGTAAAGAACCGGCTTGCCAGTGCGGGAGATTCAGGTTCGATCCCTGAATCAGGAAGATTGCTGAGAAGGAAATGGCAACCCACTCCAGTATTCTGTCCTGGGAATCCCATGGATAGAGGAGCTTGGTGGCCCATATAGTCCATGGGTTCACAGAAGGGTCACACACGGCGTAGTGACTAAACAACAATAGATGTTAAATTAGCATTGTCATATGCTTTTCTTTTCCTGCATCAGTTAAGAGAATCATAAGGATTTTTCTTATATACTGTAAATGAGGTGCTTGGTTTTTTTTTTTTTTTTTTTAAACTGGTAAACCAGTTTTGCTCCTTGGAAAAATTGGCACTGTTTCCACTTTTTCCCCATTTATTCGCCATGAAGTGATGGGACCAGTTCCCATGATCTTAGTTTTCTGAATGTTGAGTTTTAAGCCAGCTTTTTCACTTTCTTCTTTCACCTTCATCAAGAGGCTCTTTAGTTCCTCTTCACTCTATGCCATTAGAGTGGTATCATCCACATATCTGAGTTTGTTGGTATTTCTCCCAGCAGTCTTGATTCCAGCTTGTGATTCATCCAGCCCAGCGTTTCTCATGATGTGCTCTGCATAGAACTTAAATAAGCAGGGTGACAATATACAGCCTTGTCAAACTCCTTTTCGAATTTTGAACCAGTCTGTTGTTCCTTGTCCAGTTCTAACCGTTGCTTCTTGACATGTATTTAGGTTTCTCAGGAGACAGCTAAGGTGGTCTGGTATTTCCATCTCTTTAAGAATTTTCCAGTTTGTTGTGATCCACACAATCAAAGGCTTTAGTGTCAATGAAGCAGAAGTAGATGTTTTCTTGAAATTTCCTTGATTTCTCTATGATCCAGTGTATGTTGGCAATTTGATCTCTGGCTTCTCTGAGTTTTCTAAATCCAGCTTGTACATCTGGAAGTTCTCGGTTCACATTCTGTTGAAGCCTAGCTTTGAAGGATTTTGAGCATAACCTTGCTAGCATGTGAAATGAGCACAGTTGTATGGTAGTTTGAACATTATTTGGCATTGCTCTTCTTTGGGATTGGAATGAAAACTGACCTTTTCCAGTCCTGTGGCCACTGCTGAGTTTTCCAAATTTGCTGACATACGAGTGCAATACTCTAACAGCATCATCTTTTAAGATTTTAAATAGCTCAGCTGGAATTCCATCACTTCCACTAGCTTTGTTTGTAGTAATGCTTCCTAAGGCCCAATGATTTCACCCTCCAGGATGTCTGGCTCTAGGTGAGTGACCACAGCATCATTCGGGTATGAGCTGCATCAAATTCCTTACGGTTGTACAGTGGAGGTGACAAATAGGTGTAAGGGATTAGATCTGGTAGACAGAGTGACTGAAGAACTACAGTGTTACGGAGGTTCGTAACATTGTACAGGAAGTGGTGACCAAAACCATTTCAAAGGAAAAGAACTGCAAGAAGGCAAAGTGGTTGTCTGAAGTTGTTGTTTGGTCGCTCAGTCTTGTCTGACTGTTCTACAACCCCACGG
The DNA here is from genome assembly GCF_002263795.3 of Bos taurus. Taxonomy (NCBI): domain Eukaryota; kingdom Metazoa; phylum Chordata; class Mammalia; order Artiodactyla; family Bovidae; genus Bos; species Bos taurus. Next base: position 47,555,494 of record NC_037351.1, on the reverse strand, counting down.
ACTGCAGCACACCTGGCTTCCCTGTTCTTCCACCATCTCCCAGAGCTTACTGAGACTCATGTCCATTGAGTCGGTGATGCCATCCAACCATCTCATCCTCTGTCGTCACCTTCTCTTCCTGCCTTCAGTCTTTCCCAGCATCAGGGTCTTTTCTAATGAGTTGACTCTTCGCATCAGCTGGCCCAAAGTATTGAAGCTTCATCTTCAACATCAGTCCTTCAGTGAATATTCAGGGCTGATTTTCTTCAGGATTGACTGGTTTGATCTCCTTGCTGTCCAAGTAACTCTCGGGAGTCTTCTCCAAAACCACACTTCAAAAGCATCAGTTCTTTGGTGTTTAGCGGCCTTAATGGTCCTACTCTCACATCCATACATGACTACTGGAAAAACCATAACTTTGACTATCCGGACCTTTGTCGGCAAAGTGATGTCTCTGCTTTTCAATATGTTGTTTAGGTTTGTCATAGCTTTTCTTCCAAGGAGCAAGTGTCTTAATTTCATGGCTGCAGTCACCATCTGCAGTGATTTTGGAGCCCAAGAAAATGAAGTCTGTCACTGTTTCCATTGTTTTCCCATTTATTTGCCATGAAGTGATGTCTGAGGAGGCTTTCTAAATAGCTTGGGAAAGAAGAGAAGCAAAAGGCAAGGGAGAAAGGGAAAGATACACTAATTGAATGCAGAGTTCCAGAGAATAGTAAGGAGAGATAAGAAAGTCTTCTTAAGTGAACAATGGGAAGAAATACAGGAAAGCAATAGAATGGGAAGCACTGGAAATCTCTTAAAATTGGAGATATCAAGGGAACATTTCATGCAAGGATGGGCATGATAAAGGATAGAAATTGTAAGGACCTAGCAGAAGCAGACGAGGTGGCAAAGATACACAGAAAAACTATATTTAAAAAGTCTTCATGACCTGGATAACCACGATGGTGTGGTCACTCATCTAGAGCCAGGCATGCTGAGTGTGAAGTCAAGTAGGTCTTAGGAAGCGTTTTCAGACAGCTTTTCTTTGTACTCATTCCTCAGCATCAGGGCACGTTGTCTGCTGCTGGTGGGGGGGCTCTTTCCTGCCTTCCTCTAGGAGTAGACCGTAGGGATGGTACACGTGAGCCGCTTGTCGCGTGGCAGGTGCACAAGTAGGTTTGGCTCCCCCCACCCTCCCAGATGGGGTTCTGCTCCTCCCTCTGAGGCAGGGGATCTTCCCCTGGGCCTGGGAAGTGGGAGGCTTTCCTTCATCTCCTCTCCTGGCTGAAGCCTTTGTTTCCTGTGAGATGGCCGCTTAACGGGGAGGAGCTCTCCATTATCTTTTATCTTTAATATTCAGTAGGTTGAAATACTCAGCAGATTGACTGTTAGCTGTTTCCTTTGCATCTGTGGGTTGATGTCTGGTATCATTTTTGCAATGTTCTTGGCCATTATCTCTTCTTATGCTTTTTCTGTCCCATTCATCTCCTGGGACCCCAGTTATACTCCACTTAACTCCACTTAAACCCAAGTTCACATTTGATGTTGGATGTTCTGGGATTTTTTTCCACACTTTTTTTTTCTCTTCGTGTTTAAATCTGAGCACTTTAATTTGGCCTGTCTTCAAATTCACTGCTTATTTTTGTCTGTTTCTAAATCCATCTAAAGAGATCTTTAATTTCTGATATTGTATTTTTCATTTCTCACATTTCCCCGTGATCTTTTTTTATAGCTCGGTGTCTGTGATGAAAATCTCTATTTCGTTATTCATGCTGTCTCTTCCATCAGTTTTCATCATAGTTAAAAGTATGTCTGATAATCTCCAAATCTAGAACCTCTGATCTGATTATATTAATACTGTCCTCTTTTGACAGTGGTTTGCTACTCTCTCTGTCTTGTAATTTTTGAGTGAATGCTGAATGTTTGTGTAAAATCAATGCAGTGGCCCATCATTTCTTGTGAGGCTAAGTGATAAGATGTGTGTGTAGTTGACCTAGTTCTCGGCTTGTTTGCGACTTTAGCTTGATAAGCTCAAGTGTTTTAAGAGTAGGGTTAAGACTTCACATTCTATAAGATTTGTTGTCTTATTGTAATTTTAGTTCTCTCCCTATGCTTTGTATCTGAGCCATCAGCTTTCTGAACTGTGGGTGATTTCTCTGCTTTTCTCTGGGTTCTTGTGATTCTGGAGTGCTGCCCCAGGCTCTTACATCTTCCAGTGCTTTCTCTCAGCAATCCTTTCCTACCCTAGCCTTGGTAGTTCAATTTACAGAGTATCTCTGTAGAAGTTCTTGTCTCAGCTCTCCTGTCCCACCTCAGCCTAGCTCAATGTCTGGAGTCTCTTGGATTAATTTCTCTTACCTCTCCTCTGCAAGGCCTTTGAGGAGGACCTTTAGCTTCTTGGGTTAGCTCAGCTCTCCAGCCTTGTCCTCTGCCCTTTGGCACATTTTGGCCAATACTTGGTGCAGGTCTGTGGGATTGAGTGGTTGAGTAGTGCAGACTTGTTCTGTGGAATCCTTGGAATTCTAATATATCTTGTCAGCTTACATGTTGCTGTTAAAATGTATTAAAATTTAGGTTGATTTCTGCTTATTCTCACTGTGGTGGGATTATTCCTCCATAGCCGCTCCACCAGGGAAGAGACCATCTGTGGGTTCCTTTTTCTATCAAGACACACTTTTTGGAATTTAGTTCCACTCAGGTTACTTTGCATCTTAAACTTCCTGATGGGTTCAGAAAAACCATGATTTTATATCTTTTTCTGTCTTGTTTGGATTGTTAGGGTGAAAGTGATGATCTATTGTGATCTTTTACATCCTAATTAGAAGTGGAACTCCTTTATGGAATACTTTCTGGTATATAATCTAGCAAATACCTGATAAAGTTTGTTATTTCACTTTGCTGTAGTTGGATTTTCTACTGAATTTCTCAGAGCTAGATTTTGAAATATTTTCCATTCTTCTCAAATCTGAACTCTCCAGTTCTGTCCTCAAGTGGCAAATTATCTTATGTCTTACTTTGAGATTAAAGCCATTGACATTAAATTGTAATTGAGGGGCTTGTGGAGAGTGTGGGAAGAATTTGCAGTAGCTGCTTAGAAAACTGGGCAAATGGAAAACTAACATAGTTAGCTGTAGGGAAGAGAGTTGTACAGAAAGGAGCTCATGATGATACAGTAGTTTACTGCTCATATCATCAGGTACAAAGCTACAGTTGGGAGATGGTTATTTTTAAAGTTGGAGGAAAGCAAGTGGCTGTGGTGTAAATCCTGATTTTCCTGTAGAAAAGTCGATAAGTATATCTCAACTTGATATTTCAAGGGCTGTCATTACTGAGGTATAAATAGCAAGAATAAATTTAAAAGATTTTAGGGAATTTGTACCTTGGTGTAGGAAGAGGAGCTGTATTTGACTTTATTCCCTATACATATTGTTACTTAGATAAAAATGAACATTTTTTTAAAAGAAGCTTAATTAAAAGTCTTCTCAGGGAATGGTAAAAGTGAACCAAGTCTTTTCTTCACAGACTCTTTTTACTTTTATTTCTTCCTTCTTGTTTACTTCACACTTGATGCCTTTTCCATTGTTTTAACTTTAGATTTTCCTTTATGATACTTCGCTATGAAAGTTTAAAACTTTGGGGTTGTTGGGCTTGTAAATTAAAAAGTATCTTTTGTTAACAAGTTTTGAGAATAGATTGAAATGCCAAAAGGTGAGGAAAACTTTCTTTTGGTGAAATGTTTTATTGATACCATTAAAAATTAAACATAAAGTCACATGGGTGATGAGAAACTTGTCCAGTGTTGATAAAGATGCAAGGTTTCACTTGCAAAAGTATTACATTTATCCACTTACAACATTGTCTTGTTTTTAGAAGAATTTGTTTTTTTCACAGTTCATTTAAATTAGTAAAGATATTTTCAAGGGTGAAAAAGATAACTTTTGAACGTCTGTTGTGAAAGTAATAATTTGAATTTCTGTTTCATAATTGCCTTTTGGTACTGTGCTGAAACTAGTGGTTGATCGTAAAGTTAGCCTCTAAACTATTCTTTCGGTGTCTCTTCTAGGTTAGATTAAGGAGGATATTTTCTTAGAGTGGACCACCGCTTTTGGTAAGAACATGTCGTCCATCTTGCCATTCACTCCACCAGTTGTGAAGAGACTGTTGGGATGGAAGAAGTCAGCTGGTGGATCTGGAGGAGCTGGTGGAGGAGAGCAGAATGGACAGGAAGAAAAGTGGTGTGAGAAAGCAGTTAAAAGTTTGGTGAAGAAGCTGAAGAAAACAGGACGATTAGATGAGCTTGAGAAAGCCATCACCACTCAGAATTGTAATACTAAATGTGTTACCATACCAAGGTAAGTGTTGTTAGATAAGAAATTTGAGGGCCTTACTGTTGAAAGTTGCTTAAAGGAATCTAAGGGAACGTTACTGAAATTTTTTTAGTTTCAAGTCAGTAGTGATTATTAAAATAAGATAGCTGTTCTTAACCTATCACATTAATTTTGACTCATTAAGACTTATATATCATTTTCTTGAACAGTGAGATGGTTTAATCAAGCAAAATAAAATACTTAGATTGTATTTTTATCTTCACTATCTTCGTTTACCTTCATTGCCTAAATGCTTCATTGTATACTTTTGTAATTTCTGTGATCGAATTTGAATAAAGAGTCAAATATTTTCTATCACTAGCGCAGTAGTGACTGGCCATTTTCTCCTCCTTTGGTCAAAACTTCAGTAAGGAGTTAACAGAGACAGCTCACATTGTGATGAATTTTGTATAGTTTTTATTTGAGTTACAACATTACTTCTAACAAAGAACCGTATGTAAGACAGCTTCCTGTGTGTCGTAGTTGGTCAGAACCTGTCTTGAAGACCTGCCTCTTGTATTAGAAGGATGTGTTACCTAAGAGGTTGAAGTTTTATTAGTGTACGTTTAATCGTTTTCAGAGTAGTACCACTCTCAGAAACAGTGTTTTAAAATAAAGTAGCAAGTGGTTCTAATTTGTCCTGCCATAGTTGTGCACATTACAGAGTGTGAGGGAGTGTCAGTTTATCGCATTTTCTAAAATGACTGTTTGCAGTGTCACACACACAGGCTAGCACATGGCACGTGAAGCCATTCTACTTGACATGTTTCTAATGAGTTTTGGGAAATACACTGTGGATGCTTGTTGATAATAGACCTAGTAACACCAGCCTATCGACTTGCAAATACTAACAGAATGTTTCCTGCCTTGTTTGGTAGATTAATTATCCATTTCTTTTACCTTGCTTGTTTCATGTATTTCTTAAGTAAGTGTCACTTTTCCTGGTTTATTCTTTCATTTTAGAAATATTTATAGATGCCTGGCATTTCAATTCAGTAAACAGTTGTTAATATCAACATATAGTCTTTGCTGTTGAGTTGCTTACTTCCTAGTAAGGGAGGTAAACTTGAAAAAACAAGAAAGATAGTTTTATAACATACAGTAGGCTTTCTGAAAGATGTATGCTCAGGGAGTTGTGTCCAAAGTGGGAAGCCTTCCCTATTCTGCAGCTTGTGAAAATTTTCCTCCTGAAGAAAGATTGGTGGCCGAGTTGGATGGATGTTAAGGAGGAATGTAGTTAGGAGAAGCTTGATTCACCCAGAGTGGAGGTGGGGAGGGTGGGGAGGGCTGCTCACCGGAGTCCTGGGAGTGTAGGGGAGGAGACGGGAGACGGCCTGCCTCAGAGGCTGCATGGTAGTGAGGAAGCGCTGCATCCCATGCTGGCCGTTCACACTGAGCTCTGGGGATTGGGTGAGGGGGGAGACATCAGAGAGTCTTAGGAAAGACGTGAGGAAAAGGGCTGTGAGACTGTCAAGAGTGGAGGTGGGAGACTGGTTAGTATGTTTCCTCCTCATCCAAGGGAGCGGTGCGGTCCGGTCCAGGAAGACATGGGGCCGTGGTTCTGCACGGCTTCATTTAAGGCTCTGCTGCCAGTGCAGTGAAGTGTTGACGGAGCGGAGCTGCAAGGAGAGTCGTGCAGTCCTGCCTCTTAAGGAGATTCAGTAGGTAGCAGCCTCTTGATTGAAATGTATAGACTTTGTATTTAAACCGTGGACGTCCCCTTTGTCAGATTTCTTTTCCTTCTTGTCCATTTTTCATTTTACACACTAGTTTCAGAGATTTTTTTTCTTTTACATTCTTTTTCTTTAAAGATTTTTCCCCCAACACTTTTACCCGATTAATGAAAGTGAAGTGTTGATTGTCCAGTATCTTGTTTTTCACTCTTTAATAAAAGTTCATTGAAGCTTAGAAACTTGCTTGTCTAATTTGGTGTTTTTTGTTTTTTTTTTAATACTGCAAGAAAAGTAGATTTAATATTGGCTGTTATCAAAAAATTTAAGTTTCTTGTACTGTTTGGAACCATATATTTTTTGAAGTTTGCTTTCTTGTTAATAGTTGAAAACTGTATCAGGTTATTAGTCATTTCTTAACTCCTGAATATCCTTAAACATTTGGTCAACTCGTCATGGTGTCAACTGTAAAACAGGGAGAGTGGGTGCAGAAAGGGCCCATTGTGGAGGAATCCAAACCGCAGCTTAAGCAAAATTATTTAAGATGTAATGCAAAATGGATTTACTGTAAGTCTGTTAGCTTAAAATTGCAACTGAGTTGTTAATAAAATACCTTTAGGTATTGATGTCTTGATGTTTTCATCATGTATTGATGAACATGAAGCATAAATTACTTAATTTTTAAAATGGCAGATATTCTTAAATGGTTAGTGTCTCGTTGACTCTCAACCGTTTCTTTCCCTCTGCTTCCATCTGCTGATGTTAGAGTGGGACTAAATTGTGGGTAGAAAGAAACCCAGACCTGACTTTATGTCCCTCCCATCCCCCTCATATAATTAGCTCTGCCTTCATCACTTTGTCTCTGAAGAAAGCGATAGCTGTAGCTGCACATATGTGTCACTGCTTCCTTCCTACTGTTGTATGTGGGGACACAAAGTGATTCATGGGTAAAACTTAACCTACTAAGCTACAGTGAGCTGAATAGTATGAATAAAGTTTCATGAAGCTTTTCCATCGCGAGACAACTCAGTCAGAAATCAGAATGGCAATTGATGTTTAGGTAACGAATCAGTCAAAAGAAGAAAAATTGGCCTTCAGTGCATATTATCTACAGAAAAACAAAATCCAGACAGCAGTGGAGATGGAGAGCTTGTAAAGTTAAAAACAGGAGGCTATGAGGTCTGAATGCTAATTTGATAATGGTCGTTGTACGTAAATAAGCAGGAATACAGAATTTTTTTTATAAACATCAATTATAAGGACTTTCCTAAGGTGATACTTTGTGTTTGACCATTTATGACATTTTGATGGTTCATCCTAAAGAAACAGTCGGGAATATGGTCAAAGATATCTGGTGTTCACTTCAGCATTGTTTTTAATAGCAAAGAATTAGATAAATCCAATCATAACCCATAATTCCCTTAACTATAAAGGAAACTTACATAACTCATTTTATACCAGAATTGAATGGTAAAGTAAAATTGAATAGCAAAGTAAAGTTTATACCAACTTTACTCGTAAAAATAGATCCAAAAATTATAAATAAAAAAGCTCAAATTATAAAAACAAAACCACCAAATCATGAGTGGGTAAGGTTTACTGCAGAAATGCTAGTATGATTGACCTATTGGAGGTCCATTAATATGAGACACTGCATATTCGTATTTATGAAAGCTCTGATCTTAATGGATCTAGAAAGCTTTTTTATAAAATCCAGTGCTCATGTTAACAAATTAGGAATAGGAATTTTCATAAGTTGATAAAGTATAAAAATGTTAATGCTTAATCTTGAAACTTTAGAAGAAGTAATGCCAAATTGTTAATAGTGATTACTTATGGATTACCTAAAAAGAGAAATGTCCTATAATTTTTCCCTGGTATTTATCTATGAAGGTATGCTTTACTTTTGTAGTCAGCACAATTAAATGTTTAAGAAGAACTTTTTTGGCAATACTTAGACTATTCTTATATATTTTTTAAAATCCTTTAAATTAAGTCAACTTTCCTGTTACAGAGAAACAATGTTTTCATTTTCTTAACATGTTATACACGTGTTTATATTTTTTCCTTTAAAAAGTATGTTCCTTAAAAAGATAAAAGTTTAGTATGTATGTGTTGTACATGATTCCAAATTCGAACACAGATTATACAGCGGGAAAACTCCTCCCTCTCCTTCCTGTCATCACCCATATCCTCACCTTGTTGTATTACTACTGTCTTATATATCCTTCCAGGATACTGAGTATCTCATTAATACTGTCACTGACATTGGGATTTTGTTTTCCATCTTCCAAATTTTTAAAGCATCAGAGTAATTGAAGTAAACTTTATGCAGATTGTCAGCTTTTATTTTTATTTTCATATTCCTACTCTTTTGCTTCTCTGGATAACCCAGAAAGAATTAAAGAAAAGTCTTTAAAAACTGAACTATAGTATCCTTCTGTTCTTCTTAAATTAGTGCTTTTTTATTTCGGAAGAAAATAAGAATGATTCTTCCTCCCTCATACATAGATGTGTGTGTGAGATAATATACATGGAGTACTATGACAGAAAGAACTCTGAATTTTAAGTTTGGTGACTTGTAAGCTGCTTCAGTACTGATGAATGTGAATCCTGAGGCGTGTAACTGTATTTTTTACTATTTCTTCATCTGTGAAAGGGGTCAGTACTATCTTGAGTTCTTTCACAGTACTCTTTTGGGGTCTTTTGAAATACTATAACTATTGGTTTATAAGCTATAAAGCACTATAGTCATGAATATGATTTATTTGAAATGTTCCCAGGTATTCCATGTCTTCATTTTCCTTCCAGGTTTTCTCAGAGAACTCATATTGAATTATAATTGTCCGTCTTTGCTTAGTAAACACTTCTGCCAGATAATTATCATGATTTAGTATAACTATTAAAATATAAAATCAGTTAGTCAAAACAGTGAAACAGTGTATAAATGCAAACTAGAACTTTGAGACTATCAGCCTCAGCATCCAGCTTGTCATTTTCTGTCTGCAATATTTGTGTATAAGTTGTGAAAGCACTTCTGATGAACACTTCATTAGGCTCCTGTGAAACACAGTTTGAAAGACACATTGTTAAGATCCTTAACTTTTATCTGATGCCTACATTTACATTTTTATTTTTTCTGAGGTAGCACATGCTGTAGGATCCTGGTATTCAAAGTCCTTTTGTGTGTGTATATAATACATTCTTCCATGGGGCATTTTTATCATTTACCTTATCAGAGAAAACATACCTGCCCTAGAACCTAGGTTCCTTTATAAAATTACAGAATTATTACCCAGATTTATTATTATCTATTTAATTTTAAATTTAACACTCATTACAGTAAACATCATCCTCACTTTTCTTGTCCCATTCACCTGATGTATTTTGCTTTGAAAAATTCACTTAACTGCCTAGAATCAACCTAGCTAAAATAATACGCATCTAAAAAATTGCAGCCATGTTTATAGATGCTACAAATGATGTCTTCCCCAAAGAGTCATTAACTTTTTCTTAGGTAGACAGGCTGATCACTTTAATCTTCGTGGCTGATCTGGGTTGAGGCTTGGTTGCCATTTTAATTTGTTTTAGTCTGCACTGGCACATACCTTTTATTTATTTATTTCCGTCATTAGCATTGTGGGAGATTCATATCAACTCTTCTTCCATAATTTGAGTTTGGTGCTTGATCCTCCTGATGGTTGCATTTTTAAAATTAGGCAGACATCTTTGAGGGAGGAGAATCTTGTGATTGTCACAGGTTTGGCCGTGTTCATTTTCTTCATTAGAGTTTCTTTTCCCAGACTGAACCTGGTGCTCAGCTCGTACCTGGAATGTACAAGTGACTCCAGGGAAGGAAATGGCGCAGACAGTTTTCTGTTCACCAGAAAGTGTTTTCTCTTCTCTCAGTCTTTGTTCGTTTGGATCTCATTGCTTTAATTGCTCGCTGTGCTCACTGTTGTCTTTGAATAAATTTTTTTTTGTTAACCTTTTTCCCTCTAGTTTTTGCAACAGGGAACATTAGCTTGCTATGTATGACCTGCTTATATCTTACCTGGAAGTAAAATTGTAACAGCTAATTAAAGTGAGACTTCTTATGATATGTATTCAGAGACCCCCCCCAAATGTGAGAACTGGTTACAAGTAACCTACAATCAGAATTGAGGTGCTATACCATTTATGCAGGAATTGCAGGAAAGATTAGCTGAGACAAGTATTGTTAAGTTTAACCTATCACTGACCTGCTTCCCACGATAATGAGTTCGTGAGGGAGATCCCATATGAAAACTTGGAGAGAGTAGGTTTTTGCTCTGGCATTTCCCTTCTCCTTTTATCCAGATTGAGGGGCGTCAGGGAACTCCTCAGTTTGAATTGAGGTGTGGGAAATAGACTGGTACTTGACTGTCACCTGAAAAAGCCTAAAAAAAAAGTAAGAGAACGGTTGAGCTGCTTCTGTATCCGTAGAAGTTTCCCATGGGCCAGGTGGACTTTTCTAAGGTAGTTGAAGTTGACTTATCTTGAAAAGATCAAGAGGCTCAACTTGGAGAGTCAAAGTGACCCAAACCGGACAGCCAGAAAAACTCTTCCAGTAGAAACTAACTGCAGGAAAAAGGTAGCATTTGGGCTTCTGACCTTATAGGGCTCTTCCCTCCTCCTCTAAAATCCCCTCTTGCTATTCCAGAACCCACAGGGCCCTTAAAAGTAACAGCTGGAGAGTTCTGGAAGAGTTGAAGTTAGCAAAATTCAATGAGAGAATAAAAGTTTCGATTTAGATGAGAGTAGTAAAATATAAATTTTTTCAAAGAAGTTTTTAATTATATGTATTATATACTATATGTGTGTGTATATATATATATATATATATATACTTTATATATATTGTGTACTAGAACAGCCATGTGACCTTTTTGAGATTTTATGCAGAAATGAGGAAAACAGTTTGAAAAGGAGCTTGCTTGAGGGTAATGATATGGGAATACTGAACAGGTTTTCTAAAAACTGTCTATGTTCTCCTTTTGAAAACTAGGGAATCCACATTTAGTGACACTGGGGACAAGCAAACTGAGTGGGGAGAATGGAGGAATGTTACGTATGTCTACATGAAGTGCACAGCCTTTTAACACTTTTTTTTTTTTTTTTTTTTTACAAAAATCTGACTGTATACCTGTTAAATTATCCAATGATGCTTTTTCCCCAGGAACGATTTTATTACAACTAGAGTTTTCTTTTATTACCATCACATTTTTTTTCCCCCTTGAACTGTTCAATCTCTGTTCTCAAAATCCAGTATTATTTTAGCTTTGCTTTTGGGTTGTTATAAACAATGTGAATTGGTTGTCTTGAGACTCGTATGAAACTTATCATGAATAATGCTTAAATTAGAACTAAAACATGTAAAATTCTTGATTATCTCCCTCATCCCAGACTTTTTTCTTTTATGAACCTTGCTTGTGTTTACGGCTTTTTATGTATTAAGAGGATATAATTTTTCCGTAACTTGGTTTACCCTAAGTTTGCTAGGCCAGTGGGGGAGAGGAAGTTAAGGGAGGCTGTATTTTTATTAAGGATGATGTAAAAGTTCAGAGTTAGATAGTGAACAGAAATTTATAATGAAAAGTAATTAACTTACAGTAATTTTTCCCATAAGTTTTATGTGATTGCTTATATAATTTACATTAACCATGTAAAACATTTTAACCTCTACATGTAAAATCCCACTGTCAACTTCAAAGTGGTATACGAATGTGAGTTAATTTTTATCTTCTAGGATGCTAATATTAAAATTGTCAAATTAGAAAGTCATTTCTTTACAGCCAAATACAGCATCACAATAATGTGTGATTAATAAGTTGAGTTTTTTACAGAACTCTATTCTGTAGTGCAATTCTTGTTTTAAGTTTTATGCATTTAATAGATTGAAATGACCACAAAGTTATATTTTGTTAGGATTTCTTGTCTTTTAGGATACTATTTTTTTAATTGTTAAAAACAGAATATGTATTAAAATAAATTTAAAAAATCCATCAGCTGTATTATTAAAATAAATGTCCTTGAGCCTACTTTGGTGCTGGCTTTTTTTTTTAAGTAATAGTTTCTGTTTTTTGGAAGAACTTGAAATATTTTGAGCAACTATTTTTAGAATTGATATTTAAATCTTTCCAATTATAGGGACTATTTTATTTGTGTGGGGGATATTTTGCTATTTTTCAAAGGCAGTAGAAGCACCTAGCAAGATTTCAAAGAGTATTTTCAACATAACATTTAAAGAGAAAGGTCAGTAACTTTTTCAGTCATTTCTTGGTCCTTTCTTCTGTTTCTAAGAAGAGCTGTTCCAAACCAAGAAGAATAAAAGTATCCCTTTTATCTTATTAGACTCTATGGAAATTGTGTTGTCTCCTCCTGTTTTGATTTGGGAGTGACTCTACTAATTTCATTGTCCAAAGAATGTTTTTTTCCTGAGAAATTAACTCTTACAGTGACCGCTCTAGTTTTTATAGTTAAGCACATTCTATAATGCTTTATTTATCTAAATGCTGTTCCAAAGTTATTGGTTTAATTATCTGCCATGTTTTTATTTTTGTTGAACTGTGTAAGAGGCAGAGTAGAGTTGGGAGTTAAGAATGCAGCCTCTGGCCCCACCACTTGCTAGCTGTGCAGCCTTAGACGTGTCACTTTATCTCTGTGCTCTGATGATCTCATTTGTCAAGTGGGTGAACTGCCTTACTTGTGAGCTGTTGGGAGGTTAAGTGATCTAGTGTATGTAACAGATTAGTGCTGTGCCCAATACATAGTAAGTGCTTGATCTGTGTGAGCTGTACATGGGATGGATCCCTCCCCAGATTTGATTTTGATGTGAGACTGATGAAGCCAAACGTATATTAAAAGGGAATGAAAAAGATTATTGCTCATATGATAAAGCTTTCGGGAAAAGCAGGACAGGCTTCCAGACTGGTCCAAAAATTACTTGAGAAAGAAGTAATGGGAGTCGTGGGGCTGGGTTGATAATTCCCGCATTCCTGTGTGTACCCAAACTTTTCTTGGTTTAAAATTCCGACCAGCCACAAGGATTTCCTTACCAGTTTGCTCACATTTGAGGCAGAGGGTTGAAGACATGGTGGAACTTGAAACTCTCCACAGTTGAACATCAAAATATAGTCAGATTCCTCATTAAACTCATTAGGGGTAAATGACGGTAAGCTACACCAAGTGCAGCATAGTCAAACCCATGCAAGAGAAAGTCTTGAAAGCAGCCAGTGAACAGTGTGACATGTTACATACCAGGAAATAATGATGTGAAGGACATGTGACCTTTTGTAGAAGCAGTGGGGCCAGAAGATGATAAAATGACATCTCTGAGAAGCCATAACCATAAACATGTATCTAGTTAATAAAAGTTTCGAAATATATGAGTAAAACTTGATAGAATTAATGTATCAGAATCACAAATTTGTAGTTATAGAGAGTTAAATAAGACCAAACAAGTGAGTAAAGACATGGAAGATCTAAATTACAGTACTATTTTGGTATTTATAGAAAAGTAGATCTAAATCAGTGTAGTAAGTCTTTTCAAGTACTCATGGTACCCTCACCAGGAAAGACTATTTGCAGGGTTCAGTAAATTTTAAAAGATTAAAAGTCAACAGAGTATGTTCTCTGCCAAGAACAGAACAAAATTAGAAATCAATACCAATAAGACATGTATTAAAAAATGGAAATTATCATAATTCTTTGACCCATGGGTTATTTAGAAGAAAACTGTGAGCAAAATTAGAATATATATCAAAACTAAAGGATAATCAGATTACACCATGTAAAATAAGTGGGATGTAGATAAAACAATGCTTACAGGGAAGTTTATAGCTTTAAGATAATTATATTAGAAAAATTATCTAAGATGTCACCTAGGAAATGAGAAAAGGTCAAAGAAAATAGTAGAAGGAAGATAAAATAAAAAATAGCAGAAAATCAGTGATTAGAAAAGAGACAATAGAGATAATAAATCCAAAAGCTGATTCTTTAGAAAGGTCAGTAGAACTGATAAACTCTCCTGTAACACTGATGGATGTAAGAATGAAAGAGCCCATAACCACGAATCAGCTGTGTGTGAAATGATAGAGATGATACTGTGCTAGATCCTAGACATTAAAAGCATACTATGAATATATTTTCAACAACTTTATGCCAGTAATTTGTAATGGTCAAATTTAAGAACATGTTACTATGGCTGGTGCAGGAAGAAGTGGAAAATTTGGATAGCCCTATATCAGTGAAAAAGAAATTGAACTCATAATCAAAATCTCTCTCACAAAGAAAACTCCAGGTCCAGATGGTTTTACTGGTAAATTCAAAACATTTGTGCAAGAAATAACATCAGTCTCACAGAAACTCAGAAAAACAGTTATTTTATGAGGTCATTGTAACCCCAATACCAAAACCTGACAAAGATGGCACAAAAAGGAGAAAATTTACAGATTAGTATTAGTCATGAGCAAAGGTATAAAAAATTAACAAAACACATATTCTCCAGCAATATACAAAGAGCACATCATGACTGAGTGAGATTTAGCTCAACAGTGAGAGGGTAGTTTATAATATTCAAAAATTAATCAGTGTAATTCAGAGCAATAACAAAGGGGGAAAGCAATGTGATCACTGTACTTGGTTAGAAGCATTTGATAAAAATTCATCATCCATTCATGACAAACATTCCCAGCTAATGAGAAATGTAAAGACATTTCCTCAGTCTGATAAAGCACATTTAAGAAAAACTGACAGCTTAAGATTATACTTACAAAATAACATGTTTTCCCTAAGAGCACAAGGATATCCATTCTTATATCTTCTTCAGTTCATCATTTTATCAATAGTTGAAGACCTAGGCAGTGCAGTGGGGCAGGGAAATGAAATGTAAGAGGCATAAAGAGCTCAAAGAATGGGTCAGAGCGCTTACATTTTGTAGATGACGTGATTATGTAAGAAACAAGGGATCTACAAAAACAGTCACTAAAGCAAATGAGTAAATTTAACAAGGCTGCATTTTACAGGATGAGTTGTATTTTCATTAAATACTCAATACATTAACAGCAAACAAGTGGAATTAATATTAAAACAATTCTATAAATAGCATCAATACAATTAAAATATCTAAGAATACATTTTTTTAAAGACAAGATCTGTATATTAAAATTTCAAAATCTTAAAAATTAAGGACTAAATAAGTAAGAGAATTCTTCTCACATAGTCAGATAATTCTTTTTATCAGACTCACACTCCCTCAGATAAACCTTATCAACTCTGCACAGAATACAAAGAAAAATAAGGCACTACAGAGTAAACAAAATCGACATTTTGAAGGAGATTTGACCCTTGGGTGGAAGTGACAGGCAAATTTTCTGTTTTTATTGCTTTTATCCATGCAGAATGGATAGAGTAGCTAAAATTTCAATATGAACTTCACGTTTTCTGGCCTGACAAAGCAGAGATCAGGGTTGAGGACAACCAGAGTTGCTGATGAGTGACCGGAGAATTCTAGCATGGAGAGAGCCACTGAAGGGGAGTCTCAGGTTTTCCTGTAAAACTGCCGAAATCACTAGGCTGACCCCTAAACCCACATGTGTGTGGGGTTGAGTTAGTGCAGTCTGGCTGAAGGTAAAAACTGATGGAAATTGCTTGAAGACTTAAGAGTTCGCAGTTTGAGTACAAACAAGTTAATTACCTGCCAAAACAAACCCAGTTAACACTTGGAGGAATCTAGCATCCCCATCATGTGATGTTCAGCGTCCAACATACAGTCTTTTAAGTTACTCAACCTCTGAGGAACAAAGAAAATGGGACCTTTTCTCAGGAGGAAACCGATGGAGACACCTCTGAGACAACCTTCCTGTTAAACTATCATGCCGTAAACTGACATATATTTGTGTATTGATGCACTCAGTAGTATTAAGTTCTCTTCCAGTTTAATCTGAATCAAATCAATCTCCATCAGACCCTAAAAATATATGTATTTGTTTTTCATAGAATATACACACTTAGCCTAAAATTTACATGGAAATACATAGGACCTAGAATGTCCAAAGCAGTTTTGAAAATGATCAACAGTGTTCGAGGACTTAAATTATCTGACTGTGTGTGAAGCTCCAATAATAATATATTGTGATTCTGTCATGAAAACAGATAAATAAGATAAAATAGAGAACCTTAAAATAGATGGTTCTATAAAACAGTAAGAGATGTGGGTTCTTGGTTATTGGGGCCACCCTGATGCTCGGGAAGATTGAAGGCAAAAGGAGAAGGGGGCAGCAGAGAACGAGATGATTAGAGAGCATCACTGACTCAATGGACATGAATTTGAGCAAACTCCAGGAGATAGTGGGGGACAGAGGGGCCTGGCGTGTTGCAGTCGGTGGGGTCACAAGGAGTCAGTCAGAACTTAGCAACTGAACAACCAACAAATGGTTATTGATTTTTGACAGGTTTGCCAAAGCAATCCAATAGAGACAGGAAAGTCTTTTTCAGCAAATAATATTGGGGGAATTGGACTGTCCATGTGGATGAAGGAACCTTGGTCCCATCTTATACCATTCAACAAAAGTAATTCTAAATGAATCAGAGTTCTTATCTAAAAGCTAAAACTGTCAAGCTTGTATAGGAAAATAATTTGTGACCTTGTTTTGACTAATTTGTTGTGAACAAATTGAATTACGTTTGTTCAGTTAAGTCATGTCTGACTCTCTGCGAGCTCATGGAATGCAGCACACCAGCCTTCCCTGTCCTTCACTATCGCCTGGAGCTTGCTCAAACTCATGTCCATTGTGTCAATGATACCATCCAACCATCTCGTCTTCTGTCATCCCCTTCTCCTGCCTTCCATCTTTCCCAGCATCAGGGTCTTTTCTAGAGAGTCAGCTCTTCCCATCAAGTGGCCAAGTCAGCCTCAGTAACAGTCCTTATAATGAATATTCAGGGTTGAGTTCCTTTAGGATTGACTGGCTTATCTCCTTGCTGTCAAATGAACTCTGAAGAGTCTTCTCCAGCACCACAGTTCAAAAGCATCAATTTTTCAGCTGTCAGCCTTCTTTATGATCCAACTCTCACATCTGTACATGACTACTGGAAAAACCATAGCTTTGACTGTCTGGACCTTTGTCGGCAAAGCGATGTCTCTGCTTCTTAATACACTGTCTGGATTTGTCTAGGGCTTCTCAGAACCTTTCTGGTGGTAAAGAACCTGCCTGCCAGTGCAAGAGACATAAGAAAGGTGGGTTTAGTTCCTGGGTCAGGATGATCCCCTGGAGGAGGAAATGGCAGCCCACTCCAGTATTCTTGCCTGGAGAATCCCATGGACTGAGGAGCTTGGTGGGCTGCAGTCTATAGGGTCGCAAAGAGTCAGACATGACTGAAGCGACTAAACACACAAGGGTTTGTTACAGCTTTCCTTCCAAGGAGCAAGCATCTTTTAAATTTTATTGCTGCAGGCAGTCAGCATCAGCAGTGATTTTGGAGCCCAAGAAAATAAAATGCCACTGTTTCCACTTTCTTCCCATCTATTTGCCATGAAGGGATGGGACTGGATGCCATGATCTTAGTATTTTGAATGTTGAGTTTTAAGCCCACCTTTTCACTCTGTTCTTACACCTTCATCAAGAGGCTCTTTAGTTCCTCTTCACTTTCTGCCAATAGAATGGTTATCATCTGCATATCTGAGGTTGTTGATGTTTCTCTCCCCACAATCCTGATTCCAGCTTGTGATTCATCAGCCCAGCATTTTGCATGGTGTACTCTGCATAAGTTAAATAAGCAGAGTGACAATATACAGCACTGACAAACTCCTTTCTCAGTTTTGAACCAGTCGTTCCATGTCCAGTTCTAGCTGTTGCTTCTTGACTTGGATATAGGTTTCTCAGGAGACAGGTAAGGTGGTCTGGTATTCCCATCTCTAAGAATTTTCCACAGTTTGTTGTGATCCACACAAAGGTTTTAGCTTAGTCAGTGAAGCAGAAGTAGATACTTTTGTGGAATTCCCTTGCTTTTTCTGTGATCCAGTGGATATTGGCAGTTTAATCTCTAGTTCCTCTGTGTTTTCTAAGCTTGTGCATCTTGGAAGTTCTCGGTTAATGTACTGTTGAAGCCTAGCTTGCAGAATTTTGAGCATTACTGTGCTAGCTCATGAAATGAGCACAATCGTATGGTAGTTTGAACATTGTTTGGCATTGCCCTTCTTTGGGATTGGAATGAAAGCTGACCTTTTCCAGTCCTGTAGCCACTTCTGAGTTTTCCAAATTTGCTTACATACCGAATGCAGCTTTTTAACAGCATCATCTTTTAGGATTTGAAATAGCTTAGCTGGAATTCTCTCACCGCCACTAGCTTTGTTTCTAGTAATGCTTCCTAAAACCCAGTGACTTCACACTCCAGGATGTCTGGCTCTAGTGAGTGACCACACCATTGTGGTTATCGAGGTCCTTAAGACGTTTTTTGTATAGTTCTGTGTATTCTTGCCACCTCTTTTTAATATCTTCTGCTTTTGTTATGTGCTTACCATTTCTGTCCTTTCTTTACCATATCTGTCCTCGCATGAAGTGTTTCCTTGATACCTCCAATTGTCTTGAAGAGATCCCTATAGTCTTTCCCATTCTGTTGTTTTCCTCTCTTTCTTTGCATTGTTCACATAAGAAGGCTATCTAATCTCTCCTGTTCTCTGGAGCTCTGATTCAGTTGGTGTATCTTTCCCTTTCTCCTTTGCCTTTGCCTTTCTCTTCTCTTCTTTTCTCAGCTGTTTGTGACCTGGACGTAGGCAAAGTGTTGTTTTTTTTTTTTTTTTTTCTTAAAGGATATGGAAAGCAATAAGAGGACATTCAGTTAGACTTCCATCAATATTAAAAAGCATTTCATCAAAAACTATTAAATGAATAAACAAGTTGCAGAGTGGAAGAAAATATTTGCAGAACGTATTTCTAACTAAAAAGAGGATTGTATCCGCACTTTATAAAGTATTTCTTAACTCTGCAGTGAGAAGGAAATTGCCTACTTTAGAAATGGACAAAGGATTTGGATGCATCGCAAAAGAAGATATGGAAAGGACCGCTGAGCAAATAGAAAGTGTGTGGTATTGTTAGTCATTGGGAAAACGCACATTGTGAAACCACAGTGAAATACCACTGCACAGCCGCCATCGCAGTGGAAAAAAGATTGCCTTTGGGGGTGGGGAGGGGATGGCAGGGATTGACTGAGAAAGGGGTAGGAGGGGACTTCTTGTCAGGATACAGTTACCCATTTATGTATTTGATAAAATGTAAACTTAACAAAATGGTACCATTAAGATCTGTTTGACTCTGTGTAAATGTTACCTCTAAGAAAGAGTGAACAGTGCGATATATGTATGCTTTCAGTGTCTAGATTTAAAGTATCTACAACTTAATTTTGAATACATCAAAAATAAGATGGACTGATAAATAGATACTGGGGCAAGGACAGCGTGGCTCCGCGCTTTCATTGCAGTTTTCCAGGGAAGGAGTGACAGTGCTGGATGGACATGCTGAGTTAGTTTAGGATTAGGAAGTTTTAGTCATTTTGGTCAGTCTCTGGGCTACAGAGTGATTCCTAGATGTCTAGGAACATACCCCTAGGTTGATGTAGGGCAGGAAGAATATTAGCTTGGTGTGTCAGAGTTTGATTAATAGTAGAGGTGTGAGCTCTGTTGATTTGTGTTTGAAAGGTGAGCTCTCAACGGAGTCCCTTGCTGTCTCTAGACCTGGGAGGCGGGTAGTCTCTCTGAAATCAAAGCTCCAGATGCCAGCATGTCAAGGATACAGAAAATGAGAAAATATGGTTAATACATGTTCATATAAAAGCTTAAAACTACAGATTTTAAACCATCATTCTGCAAAGGTATACCTTGAAAAATTTAGGCTCTTAAGCCAGCCAGAAGTAGATACAAATCCTGGCTGTTACCTCAGTAGCTTTGTGACCTTTTGAATTATTTAACTGCTCACATTCATTTTTTTTATATGAAAACAATGTTCATGTTAATTCACTTTATAGGGTTGGTACGAGTATAAATTATGTAATACATATGAAGAATAGTGCCAGGTACATAGCAAATGCTTAAAATAAATGTTGGCAGTTTTTCCTTAAGTTTTCTGTAGCCAATGAAAATTTCTTAATTGTTCCTTTATATCCTTTGCTAATTTGTTAAGAACAAGGTTGTTCCTAAAGCTCCTTTCTTGGTAATGGAGGGAAGGTTAAACACTATCTGGAGGTAGGCGTTTTCCTGTTTTCTGATCCCACACTTCAGCTGTATAATGGTGATAAAGTGGAGTATACAGATACATACAGTATACAGAATTATAGAGACAAGAATTTATTTTTTTATTACAGTTATCAGCTCTTGGTTCCTGAGCTGATATAAACTTTTAGCCTTTTTTAGTCACATACAAAATGGAAGGACCTCCTCTATTGTAAGTAGAAATAGTTTTAGATGGGTCAATGCAAATTATTTCATATGTGTTCATATATCCTGCATGCATGCTGAGAGTTGCGTCAGACCCTTTGCGACCCTATGGACTAGCCCACTAGTTCCTCTGTCCATGGAATTTTCCAAGCAAGAACACTGGAGTGGGTTGCGATTTCCTACTCTGGGGGAATCTTCCCAAGCCAGGGATTGAACCAGTGTCTCCTGTGTCTCCTGCATTGTAAGGTGGATTCTTTACCACTGTGCCACCTGGGAAACCCCTCGTTATCTCATGAGTACATCAGTAATCGAACTGGAGCCTCCAGAAAAGTTCTTTTGTTGATGCCATTCTGTTAATTTTACTCAGTGTTCAGCGTTGTATATATGGATTTCCCCATGACGGTCTAGATCCTTACTCCTTTTGATTTGTAGAAGAAATAAACTCTTTAGGCAATAAAGTCATGAAAAATAATGAATTAGTAAAACATAATGAGGTTTATTGTGGAGAAATCTCTGGTACAAGGTCTGCAGGACTTTGCATGAGATTCTGCTATGGACATGCTTGCTCATCTGACTGAATCTATGCAAGGACAGCTTTGTAAATGACTTACGCTTGGTCTCTTGTGTCTTAGTTCAGCATATTATTGTATGTTAATTGCATTGGTGAACTATATCTATATCAAATTTTGACCAGGCTGAATTTATCTGAGACCAGTTTTTGTTTTTAACCAATTAGCATACAAATTTTTTTAAACTTTTGAGTATTTAGACTGTCCTAAAGTCAGATAGTCAAATTTAGGAGATGTTGAGCTAATGTGTATGGGACAGTGCTATTACTACAGTTTATTTTGTAATTAATAAAGTGTAATACTTTCTTTGGAACATATGAATTTCTCCTATCAAGTATTTTTATCCGTTTAATGTTTTCAGACCCATCTCTCTTCCTTATAACAGTGAAGCGTTGATATGTTTCACTTTCAAGTGATATGTAGACATTTCTTGTTGTTTAAATGTGTAGAAACATAATTTAGTGAAGGTTTATGATTATCAAAAGGCCAGTTTATACTGAGTTCTGTAACAGAAAATTCTAGCATTAAGTCAATGATTTGTTAATATTGATTGTTTGTTTCCATTGTGATTGTGGTGCTGAATGACTAAGGTTCTTTTAAGGTCAGCATATTATCATCTGCCCTGTATCGCTAAATTCTGCACCTCTTTTCTCTAAGAGTACTAGGAAGCATAGTTTATGTAGCACATCCTAATACCATTTGGCCTTTTTGGTGTGGTCTCATCACTCACACGTTAAGTCAGTCTCTCTGCTTACCTTTGGTGCTGAGGTGATTGTCAAACCCTGATCCAAACTGAGGCACTGAGATGATGCAGCAGAGCGAGATTGGTGTTTACCAGGTTATCCAGAACACGTGGCTAGAAGGTTTATGTTACTGTTTACTCGGGATGAAAATACAACTTAAAAAAATTATTGGAGACTCCTGACCGTACTGTATTTGAGGTGCCCAGGGATCCCCAGGTTTTAGTCACAGAAATGCTGACAGAAGTGCTGTGAAAACAAAAACTCAGAAAGCTCCTGGTGAAGTGGAAAGTGTTGGACAAGAGTGGGCTGGAATCTTGGCCCTGCCACTTGTTAGGAGATTGTTTTACTGTCCCTCTGAGGCTCAGTTACCTTAAACTTAAAGTGAGATAGCAAGTAGCTTGCAGGTTCTTATGAGGTCCATAATACATTTAAAGTCTTAATTATGCCTGGCATATGGCCTGGCTAACTTACAAAGGTAATTGTTATTACTTATTTCACTGGTTTTCAGATGTACATTTCTTCACTTTGGGACACATCATATAAATAAAATTGGAAGTTTTTCCTTATTTAGTATAAGATAATGTTGCATTTTGGACTTATTGAAATAGAGAATGTACAACAGTTTTATAAAGTAGTTGTAATCAGTGCTGTTTTTCTGACATTTTTCCTGCATTTTTTTCTTTTAATACCTTTTAGAAACTGTCCATATTTGCAGTTATAACTTGCCACTCCTTGTTAACAAACTGAAAACCTGAGAGAGCCATTTTTCCTCACTGTTATTTAAAGTATTATGATTTAGTGTGCCCAGGAACATTCTGATTCAGTTTTATGCTATAAAAATACTAATTTAGTCACCAGCTACCTTGCTTGCTATGTGGTAGGGATACAGAGACCTTTGGAAGCTCAAGGTCTTATGGGGTTTATTTTGTTCATAAATTAAAACTTTGGGTAGAAAGACTCTTTAAAGAAGAGGGAGTAATTAAAACTGCCTGATTTAAATCCCCTAGACTACTAGGTCTTAAAAATTAACCTGTTTTGCTAGGCATACCTAAAGAATTAGTAGTCAGGTTAAAAGGGGGCTAGGTGCAGGCCATTGACATAAATGCATGTGGAAGAAAATGGGTACCAAAGGCTCATGTTAGATAAAGAGGACATTTGGCTAGAATAAACAGGCCTCAGACTGGCATTTGTTATCTCCTATATAATGCCCTAAGTGAGCTGAAATGGCGCAGAATAGAAAATAACAATCTGTACTTCTTATTCTTAGTTATCTAAGGTTAGAAGCATATCTTTTAATAGAAATGTCAAGACAACTTGACTTACGTTAATTCTGTGGCAGTGTTCTTTTGTTTGATTTGTTTAATTTTGGTAAAAGGCAATACGTTGGCATAGTTTTAAAATCTGTATATATTTTATGTGTAAACATATATATGCATGCATATGTAAAAACAGAATGAACAAACATTGAAAATTTTTCTCTTCCCTCCCTCTCCCCACCTCAAGTAACTCCGGTTCACTCTGTGTGTGTGTGTGTGTGTGTGTGTGTGTGTGTGTGTGTGTGTGTCTTTCCTGTACGCTTGTACAGACATTGGAAGATATTTTTACTGTCTTTCTTTTTTAAAACAGAGTAGCTTAAAAATACTGTACATTTTTTCAACTTAATATTTTATTTGAGAGATCATTCCTTGTCAATTCATAGGGACCTTTATTATATACTAAATTAATATATAATTTTTTGTTGCTACTTTCCATTTTTATTATTTCAGTGTCTGAATTTTGCCCCCCCTTGCTTGTATTTTTCAGTAAAATTTTCAGATCATAAAGTGCACAAATCATGGTGCTCAGTAGGTTTTGATTTGACAGATGCACATAGTTCAGTTGCTCAGTCGTGTCCGACTCTGCCACCCCGTGGACTGCAGCACGTCCGGCCTCCCTGTCCATCGCTACAGTATATCAAGATAAAGAAGGTTTCGTTCAGTCACTCGGGAAGTTCTTCCTTCTCTTTCTTTCCAGAGGCAACTACTGTTGGGATTTTTTGCACTTTCAGTTGGTTTTGTCCCTTCTCGAACTTTATGTAAATGGAATCGTTCAGAATCTAGTCTTTCATGTTCAGCTTCTCTGAATCAAATATTTCTGAGATTCATCCATGTTGTATCAATAATTCTTCTTTTTCCAGATGTTTTGCTTTTGAAGATCTTTTGCTTCCCATGTGGCTCCAATGGTAAAGAACCCGCTTGCCAATGCAGGAGACTTAAGAGACGAGAGTTCCCCTGGGTTGGGAAGATTTCCTGGAGGAGGGCATGGCAATCCATTCCAGTATTTTTGCCTGGAAAATCCCACGGACAGAGGAGCCTGGCAGGCTGCAGTCCATGGGGTCACAAAAGAGTC
Source organism: Bos taurus (assembly GCF_002263795.3). Lineage (NCBI taxonomy): Eukaryota > Metazoa > Chordata > Mammalia > Artiodactyla > Bovidae > Bos > Bos taurus. The sequence goes on along the minus strand of NC_037351.1, from coordinate 47,531,344 downwards.
GGACACAACTTAGTGACTAAACAACAACATACCGTAGATCTGTGGATAACTTCTCATTACATGCCATTCTTGTTAAAATACATGATGATGAAAACTGACAGAGTCCTCTTGGGAGGTCTTGAACTACATGTCCCCGAACATAAAGACTAGAAGGAAAGAGAAAATTGTCCTAAGTTTGGTCTGGTTTTTTTTTTAGTGATGTAAATTGAAAGCCATTTCTGGGAAGAAATTAGCATTTCTAGAAAAATTTAGGCAATTTTCTAACCTCTTCTAAACAACCAGGCACTTACCCACCCACCCGCTGATTGTCAGGCACTGTTTTGCTCTCTTTGTTAAATATGCTGTGTGTACTTGAAGCAGATTCTATAAATGTCAGTTAGATGGTCGTTGATAGTATTGTACAGCTCTTATTATGATATATAGATTTTTTTTTGATAGTCTGACTGTCCTAAGAGTTAGTGAGATAACTCTGATGACTGATTTGTTCATTTCTGTCTTTAGATATGTCGGTTTTTACTTCATGTATTTTGAACTTTTAAATGCATACAGGTCTACTGATGAATTGGCCCTCTCAATGAAATATGTCTGTTTATCTCTGGTAATATTTTTAGACATGAGTCTTACTATTTCTGGTACTATGCTTTATTAAACTCACTGCTTATATGAACTATATTTCCACTCTTGTGTTTTCAGCCCATCTGTATGTGTAAAGTACACCCTTTTGGTAGGCATTTTGCATCCTGTATTCACTCTGACACGTCTCTCTTCATTGGAGTATATGGTGTGTTTATGTGATGTTAACGCTGATGGGCTTGGAGCTATTCTTTGTTTCACTCTTTACACTTTGTTTTCAGTTATCATCTCTTATTTATTCTTTCTTTCCGTTGGACTTATTTTTTAGTATTTTGTTTTATTAATAGTTTTCTCTATGCTCTTTAGTTATAAATTCTTTTGGCAGTCTTGAGCATTTCCAGACAGGAACTCCAAAGGGTCTGTGTCACACGACAAGGCCTTAGGTTTCTAGAAGCCATGTTAGAGTTTGGTCAAGTCTTCTACTGGCTGTTTAAGTAGGGGGTTGCTTTCCCAGTGATAGTATGTATTTTTAGCTTCGCAATAGTGTAGTAATTCTAAAAAGCCTCCTGTTTCTTCTGCTGCCCTTGTCATTTAAATTATACCCGCATGCCTTTAGTTATAGGTTTTTTTCTGTTGTTCGTCATCATCTTTCTGTAGAAATGAAGAGCTGAAATGAATACTATCTTTTATATTTGCTTACATACCTCTACTTTCTAGTTTTTTAAAAATTTCCCCTGTGGTTTAACTTACATCTGTTGTCATTTCTCTTTATCCTGAATTTTGTTGATTATGGATTTTAGGTTGAGGGTTTTTTCCCTTGGTGCTCTTTAAAGCTGCTATTCCATTACCTGCAGGCTTCCATTGTTTCTAATGAGAAATTGTTATTATGCCTCTCCATGTATGAATTGTGGTTAGGCCGCTGTCAAAGTTAAAGCTGCGTGTCGTTGGTTAAAGGTGATAAAAAGCAAATTTTATTCAGTAACTATTGCCATCGGGGTGGTAAGATGGGAGCCCAATTCCAATTTGCCCAGAGGTGACTGGAATAGTGAGTAGCACGGGGGTCAAGGGTGGGGTCTGCAACATAGTCAGGGAAGTGAAAAATCATATACACAAGTAGGCTAGAGGTTTGGTCAGTGTCACTGATGTAGGCCATCTGTGTTTGCCGAAAGGCGTTTATCAGAAGTTAGGCTTCTGCCTTTCCTTAGAGGGCAGACTGGGAGGCAGACAGAGGCCCTTTTTTCCTGATGATCAGTTACATTTCAAAGGAATGGTTTTCAGGTCTTCCCCTCCTGAGTTGTAGGAGTCATATATACATTTCAAAGAGACAGGAAGGATTTACAATTGTAAGCTTTTTTAAATAGATGCTCCGCAGGAAAAGGAGGTCAGAAGCCTGTGTATCAGTATTGGCTGGGATAAATGGTAAATTCTTTTGGCAGTCTTGAGCATTTCCAGACAGGAACTCCAAAGGGTCTGTGTCACACGACAAGGCCTTAGGTTTCTAGAAGCCATGTTAGAGTTTGGTCAAGTCTTCTACTGCAGAGGTTTGGATGGAGTCCTTTGTGTTTCGAAAGAGTTTTCATACTTCTCACCAGCTTAAAGATTTTCTTTTCAGCGTTTGTTTTTAGCAGTTGGACAGTGATATGCCCTAGTGTGTTTTTGGTTGTTTCATGGGTGTTATTTTTAAACTGCTTATTATTCACTGAGTTTCTGGGAAGTATAAGTTTAGTTTTTCACTGAAGTTGAAGAGTTTCAGCTATTATTATTGCAAATATTTTTGTCTGTTCTTAATTGTCCTCTTTTGGGGACTGCACATGCTACTGAGACTTTTGTTATTCAGTTTATTCAATTTTAATTAGATAACGTCTATGGATCCATCTTTAAATTCACTGACTCTTCTGTCTTCTCCCTCCATCAGGTTAATTTTTAATTTCTGACTTTGTAGTTTTCAGTTCTAGAGTTTTCATTTGTTTTAATAGTTTCCCTGAAATTCCTATTGGTTCATTAAGTCCATGAGCATGCTCATAATAGTTACTTCAAGATTCTTGTCTGTTGATCCATCTTAGTGGGTCTGTTTCTAATGGCTGTTTTTTCTTTTAACCAGAGGGTAACAGTTTCTTATTTCTTCACATGTTTAGTATTTTGTGATTTTTTTTTTGTATTGGATATTTGGGACAAAATATCATAGAGACTAAATTCTCTTTATCTTTCTCTAAAGAGTGTTGATTTTTGTTCTTACAAATAGTTTTGGGTGACCTTAAAGTGCAAACTGCTTCTGAGGAAAGGAGTAGCTGAAATCTGAGCTTAGTTCTTTTAGACTTTGAAGTGCTGGTTTTGAACAGGCCTCCAGAGCCTCTCCCACAGGGACAGTTTAGGGTCTGGCCAGAATTCACACTCCTGTTTTGATGTCCCCCCCCCCTCCCTTTGTGGCTTCTTTCCTTCATTATGGGATTTCCCTCTTCTTTTTCCAGCCTTTCCGGTAGCCCCAAATCCACCCTCTGATTCTGCAGCTCGTTAAAAGCGCTGTTTTCTGCTTCAGGTCTGGTTCCCCTGGGTAGCGTCCACTGTGGGGCGCCTTTAGATACGGAGCCACGCAAATGCATCTCACCTGGTGCAGGACCCCCGTAGAGAGGTTGACTTTCCTTCAGTTTGTGTCTGTTTTTTTTGTCTCTCCACTGTTATCAAATAGTTGATTTTATTTTGTTTTCAAATAGTTAATTTTATTATATTTTGTTTAAAGGCTGTCATTTTTATCCACAGGAAGGTTTGCCTGATTGAGGCTGTTCTACTGCAGAACCTCCATTCTGTTTTGTTTGTGTATTCCTTTATTAATTTCATACAGTTCCCACTATTGAAGATTATAATGTGTTTCAGGAACTAGTAGAGCCAGTTGCTTCTTCGTGGATATTTTCTTGGTCATTCTTGTAATTTTTTTTGATATGTTATATGTTGGGCAATTTTGTTTGAGTCTTAAATTTTTTTTTAAATTCTTGTTTAGAGTCCATCAAATATAGAAATTAGGCAGAACTGATATTGCTATGTTAGCTTCTTATATAGGAAGATGTATGTTTTTCTCTTTGGTTGATTTTTATGTTCTTTAGTAATAAAGCATTTATTTTAGTAGTTTTGACACATTTATAATTACATTTATCCTAGGTATTTTGTATATTTTGATATAAATTGATTCTTTAAGAAAATTTTCATATATAAATGAGGAAAAATTTTACTTGATAGAAGCAAATTTATTATTTTTAAATAAACCTTCCACTTTGCATGAGAGAGATTGATTGCAATGGTCAGTAAAACTGAGGCTTAAATGCCCCATGATGGCAGTGGAAAAGTAGCCGAGTTAAGAGTTGGGACGTAGTTCTGTCTGCCTCTAGATTGATTGCACGCTTTTAACAGCTACTGTTTATTGTTCTCTGATAAATTTCAGGGCTTGAATAAAGCACAGCTTAAGCTCTTCATGCCCTGTTATATTTCTGCTTCTCATGACAGTTCCAGAGTTTCTTGAGTGAAATATTTATTTTAGCCTCAAGAGCAGAATAGCCACATTATGTACTCTTCTCAGGCATTTTCCTTCGGCTGTTTTTAAAGAGAGGAAGGTGTATACTGTTCCTTCGGAGGTTTGAATTCAGATTCATGAAACACCAGAGTTGGGTTGGTTTCATTGTGTTGTAAACCACTTGGTGCTATATGTTTCCAGTAGATATTTGATAAGTATCTTAAATAAAAGAACCATTTATGTCATGGTTTTGTAGTCAGTGCACCTTTGGGAGAAAAAAAAAGGTCTGAATTAGCCTCCAGTTTGGCCTTTTCTGACTTTTGTAGTCTGAGAAGTGGAAGTTAAACTTGTGAAGCCTAAAAAATCCAAGAGAATCTGTAAAAATGTCTCAACAAGCTGCTCCAAAGTGTCTGAAAATGCATTTTGCAAAGCCACCGCGAGTGCAGCTCAGTAACCCTACAGGAGGCCCTGAGCAGCCCCACCGGCCTGGACGAGTTGCCCAGCCTCAGGAAGGCAGCGCTTTTCACCAGTGCCCTTTGAAATGCTGAGTGAGTGAGCTCGTTAGCAAAGGATGCTCAAAAGTGGTTTTGAGATGTTTCTTTCTCTTCCTTTAAGTTTTGATGATTTTGTAACAGGTAAGAAGTTGGAATGGAGTTTCAGAAATTGTCTTTTGACTCTCATTTTTTAAAAAGTACGACTTGCTATCTGAGACCCCTTTGGCAGTCAGTACTTCGATTCCAGACTGTTTATTAAGCTCTTCTTTTCTCCTCGTCTCACACAGATGAAGTGGTGGCAGGGAAAATAGGCAGACTGATATCTGGACTGTCCTTGTTCTGGAAAGAAATGTGGAAGAAAAATTTTGATTTTGAAATTTCAAATAAGATTTTTCAAAAAATCTTTCTGGTGTATGTCTTTCAGGTGAATTGATGAAAAAAACTAGATACAGCAACTTAGTCATAGTGTCTTTTACAAATTTTGTGCTTTCACATATCTTTAATCCTTGTAGCAATTTCTTAAAAATTTTCAGGTAGTGTGCTACGCTAGGATGATGTCAAAATCCATTTCCTTGTCCTTTGTAGTTTTAAGAGCAATAATAATTTTCAGTAAAACTGAATATGTATGTATCTTAAATAAGCTTGAAATTTTAACTGGATATATGTCTGTTTTAATTGAAATTTTATCTTTGTTAAAAATACCATTTGACATCCATTTTTAGATTTTTTTTTTAAAACTGCATTATAAAATGAAGCACTGTTAGTAAGACTTAATGGCATAGGATCCTCTGTTGTGAGTAGAGGAAATTGGAAAAGGCACAGGTATGATTTCATTAAGCTAGAGAGCATTGGTGTTCACATTTTAAAAACATAATCATAATTTATCTGGAGTCACATGTTCCATTTATTGGCTTCCTTCATATAGAAAATATAGAAATCAGCACTAAATGCCCGTGAAAAAGTGAAGCAGTGTATATTTTCTGGGTGAAGGAAGTATTCTGTACATTTTCCATGTTTTACATCATGGTAATTTGAATAACCATGCTTCCATGTTCACATCAATTTTTTGTTTTTCAATTTATGCACAGCACTTGCTCTGAAATTTGGGGACTGAGTACACCAAATACGATAGATCAGTGGGATACAACAGGCCTTTACAGCTTCTCTGAACAAACCAGGTGAATATTCTGCCCTCTATGGAATCCTAGAGATCTTGTGGGAGGGAGGGTGTTTTGGAAGACCTAACGTGGGTTGCTTAGTATGATTTTGCCTAGGATGTTTCCTTAATGTAAAATAAGGCATGGCATTTAAAATAACTGCTTGCCAGTATTAAAAATATATTAAATGTTTCCGCTGATGTGTTGATCAATGAAATTCTAGTTTTGAATCTTCTTTAAATTACTGCATCCCCTAAAGAATAGGAGCTTCGATAACTATATTCTCATTTTAGTGTGAGGGTAGATTATAATCTGTTGTTGGCCTAATTTTCCAGTAGATACATAACCAGTTTTTGCTAAATTTCTTGCTGTCATCTAAATCTCATCTTTATACTAATAAGTACATGGTTATTTACTGAACCCCTTATGTCACAATTAATGCTAGGCTGACTCGTTTTGGTTCTTTATTTTTTTTTAATCACCTTATTCTCTTTTTGAGCATATTGGTATTTGTCCATTTCATCTCATCATTTTCATCACCATCTGCATTTATGTGTGAGCTATAGAAAATACACCTCAGTACTCAAAACGGTCACAACTGGGTAATGAACTACGTTAGTTTTAGTAAGTTACTTTACATTGTTGTTGGTATTTATCATTCTTCACACTAGTTCCTTTTTTTGATAATTCAGTCACCTACAGAAGTAATGTCCTTAAGCCTCCCTAAGTAAGAGTTTGAGTCACTAGAGATAGAAGTTGATAACATTTTTCAAATGTAGCTGTTTGAGACTTTTTTTAAAAAAACATTTTTTCCCCAAGCGGCTCCCTGTTCATTGATTGACATTTGAGTCATTTATGTAGCATGTTTATAAGAAAAATACCCTAGTGCTGCTGCTTACCTTTATGTCAGATCCATAAGATAGTACGTTTTTCTTCCTTGTACTCACTAAAACTAACTAAATGTCTGTCATTCCTTTCTTTATGCTCTTAATGTACTAGTTTAGCCCAATTGAGTATGTTTATTTTTTTTAAAAGTTCCCATCTTTCTTTTCCCCTTGCTTCCCAACAGGTCTCTAGATGGTCGTCTTCAGGTGTCCCATCGAAAAGGACTGCCTCATGTAATATATTGCCGATTATGGCGCTGGCCTGATCTTCACAGTCATCATGAACTCAAAGCAATTGAAAACTGCGAATATGCTTTTAATCTTAAAAAGGATGAAGTATGTGTAAACCCTTACCACTACCAGAGAGTTGAGACACCAGGTAGGAAAATTAGTTTTTTTCCCTCGTTTTAGTTAAATGCTTGAATTTAAGTATATTAGGTACTCTTACACCTAATTGACCCAGGAAAACTTTGGTATAAAACTCTAATAGTGAAAAGTGAAAGTGTTAGTTGCTCAGTTGTGTCTGACTCTTTACTTCCCCATGGACTCACCAAGCTTCTCTGTCGGTGGCATTCTCCAGGCAAGAATACTGGAGTGGGTTGTCATTCCCTTTTATTCCTGACCCAGGGATCAAACCCAGGTCCCCCGCATTGCAGGCGGGGATTCTTTACCGTCTGACCCCCCAGGGGAGCATAAAACTCTAATTAAAGTTACCTTGAATTCAGTATATTTTTTGGCAGTAATTAAAAATACTAAAAAAATGTTGATTATATGTTATGGAAAATATATCTTAGAGGAAAAGATATGTTAGTTTCTTGAAATAACATTTCACATCAACGTACATATCTAGGAAATTCTAATCCTATAGATAGCAGTCTGCTTAGAACTGAGTAAGTTTCATTACCTATCTGCTGCATTAACTGTTTTAATTCATTTTGCTCTTTGGTTTTTTGATGTACTTTAATGATACCATTTGTAACTAAGCAGTTTAGTAAAACTCAGCAGGACTTACAGTTTACTTACTCAGTTTACTTAGTACTTGAAACTTACTAGAATGCTGCTATATTTAGGGGGAAAAAAACTTGATTTTACAAATCTTTCTGCAACCTTTCCAGTGAGGATTTATGAACTTCTGTGGTCGTATAATATGATCAGGATCACTCTTTCTCCAGAAGTACGAGGTAGATCAGAACTTGGAGATTTAGATTGTGGACTTCGTGGTAAATTAAAATCATAATCAGGTTTGTCAGTTTCTCAGCAGCCGAATAATACCAAATAAGTCGATCCTAAACTTCAGAAAGTAATCGGGCTAATTCTTCCTTGTTGTGGAAGCTTCTGGTAGCAGGGCCCGCTCTCACCTGCTTGCCGTTGACTTGGACTTCTTGGCTCTTTCAGTTCTGCCCCCGGTGCTGGTGCCCCGGCATACCGAGATCCTAACGGAACTGCCCCCTCTGGATGACTACACCCACTCCATTCCAGAAAACACTAACTTCCCAGCAGGAATCGAGCCACAGAGTAATTATATCCCAGGTATTTTTGCCTTCTGAGTCTCCTAAACTGTGAGATAGATACAAATTTTGTTCATAAACATTCATCTATTAATAATAAGTTATGGTTTGGCTTTTAAAAAATTTTAGTTCTGCAGACATAGCAACATGTATGTTGTAGAGGAAACTTATATTTTAGTTCTTTTTCATCTGAGACTCAGTAATGCTGAAAAATAAATGAACTACATGATTCTCAAATTCCGCTCTATTACATTACATGTCCAGTATAAACTAAAGGTATAAGCATGAGCATTTAGCTGTATATGGGATTTTTTGGTGTTTGAATTTTTTTCTCCGTGTGTAGTATTTATCTATTCCACTTTTATGTTTTATTTATACCACTGAAGATGTGTAAGGAGCTTCAAGTTTCAGCTATAGTGAGAAATTGTCTTAATGTGTCTCATCATGGAAATAATGCTTGTTCATTGGAGGTAATTTTGAAAACATAAAGTAAATAAAGACTTTTTAAAAACAGCTAATTTTAAGGTTAAAAAGTGTTTTCTGACTATCTTAATGCTTTTTTCTTTTATTACTATTTATTCCAAAAGAAGATTTAAAGCTGCTTTTATTGGGAAACATAAACATTTTGAGGAGTTAGTACGGGGCAAAGAGTTTGTTGTGGAAAATGGGGGCTAGGACAAGTGGAAGCAAGGTGAACACAAGGCATTTTGTAGGGAGAGGAATTTGGCTGTAAGTAGTTACATGTGAGTAGTGTGTTGGATTGAGGGAGTCCTTAAATCTGATGTGGAAATTAGTATAATTCAGCAATCCTTAGGAAACTGAGGTGTAAGCATTCGCTCTTGTAAGACACCTACCCAGTGATTATGTAGAAGGATGTTAATCAAAATGTTTGACTTTTACCTGTGGAGATATTTGGGCTGATTTTCCATCATCTTTGTTTAAATATGGGTCTTTTACAAAGTGGAAAATCACATGTGGATTATACTTAACCTGCTTTTCTGGACAGTGGATCTTTACCCAGCTCCAACTGAGAGCAAAACCTTGGTGTTCACTTTTTATTCCACTGCGAAAGAAATTGTAACATTTCCTCCAAGACACTAGTATTATACCTTTGTTGTTTACTATTTTGTATATAAATAATAATGGAGAAAAATGAAAAAAGAATAGCATATTTATCAGTTCAGTATTTTTCCCTATTTACACCTTTGAGACATTGTGGTTAAACTGGCAAAGCTTAGCTGTTTTTAATTTTATTTGATTTAACTTTTAAAATAGCACATAACTCCCCGGCGCCGCTTGTGGGGGGCCCAAGTCCTTCTGATCGAGGCCCAAAAAAAAAAAAAAATAAAAAAATAAAAAATAAAATAAATAAAATAGCACATAACTGTATATATTCTTATTTTTATATTCTTTGTTGTTCGAGTATTACTATGAAGGAATTTATTTTATTCTCATATTAAAAATTGGGGGGCACTGACATTTAAAATGAAAAGTTTGATACTTAAGTTAAAACTTAAAATTAACTTATTGAAGAGAGATTGTTAAGAGCTCATGAAGGAGACCTTTAACCTGTATCACCTAAACTTTTTTTTCCTGCTTGGAATTATGATTGGTAAAATTGTATAAATTTTGTATTTTACATGAAGCTTATTCAGATATTCAAGTACTTTCTGAATATAAACATTTTGCTCATATATTTCTGAATATAAACATTTTGTCATTTTGGAAATGACACATTAGAATCTTAGGTATTTTCAGAAAGTAATTGACCTCAGTTTTGTGTAGCAGCAGTCTTACTTGAATTTTATTTTCTGCCTCAAGCATTCAGGACTTACTGTCTGGAAATTACTCAAGCAATCCACTTTTTAGATAGAATTCAGGCTAGACCATTCCTGAACTATATTACCGTATTTTGCCCTATAGAACCTAGTATAGTATGTCAGCCTGTATTACTTTGTAATCCTGAAACCTGTGTGCCTATGTTGTGTGTCTAAGTACCCATTTACGACAGCCATTAGTTAAAAAATTCTCTTTGGTTACTAATTTCTTTTAAACATTCTGATTAAGAACAGGCATCTTTGAAGTTATATTTTTGGCTCTTGCCCCAGAAAATATACAAATGAGAATGAGCCAGATATGTAAATAATGCTAAGAAAATATGCACAGAGAGCTCAATTGTGTTACAAGTGGGTTTTAAGGATTCACCTATAAGGTTTGGGTCAGAACCTGAATCATAAGCCCTCAGTATCCAGTACTGCTTTTTATAGTGATGTTATATAACGTTCATATGTTATTTGGAGTGATTTGTTGGTATCTTTGGTAGCTGGGAGAAAAGGCATTGAGATTAAATTGAAGCTGTGCTTGATTTGTTCTAAACTTTTGTAGAAACGCCACCTCCTGGATATATCAGTGAAGATGGAGAAACAAGTGATCAACAGTTGAACCAAAGTATGGATACAGGTAAAAAATATTTTCAAAATTACTCAGTAATTAAATACACAATTTTGTCGTGTTTGAAATTCACTAAAATTATTACTAACCCTTATATTTAGAAAAGTTGGGACGCCTATCCAAAAAAATGGAATCTTTTATTTTGATTTAATCATATTTGAGCAATCAGAGAGAGGACCCTCTTTGTCAGTGAAAGATTAACATGTACTACTCTGCAGAATAATTGTTAAGATTTTCTCTTATTAGAGTTAAATAAAAATCAGGGAACACTCAGATATTTTTCAAGTGTTTTCAAGTGTGCTTCTGTTTAAAGTTTTAGGGACTTTATGAATAAATGTCTTTGTGATGAAAGACTCTAATTAATTAACCCAATAACAGGTTTTCAGAGGAACTTGGAAGTAAGATAGGGGGATCAGCTTTTTAGTGCTCTTTTAACTTAATAGTTCTGACTTATAGTAGATTGTTTACATAAAGTACCTTGTATATTGTACTTGACCTACTTCAATTTCTAATACTTAGCTGTCAACTTTAAACACAATGAAGAAAAAATTTGGACATGTAATAAATGTTACACACATAGAAAAGTTGTTATATAATAGAATGTGTATAACCCATCATAACTAGTAGGTTACCAGTGAAGTAGCTGTGATGTACCTGTAATTGTATATCTTGATCTATTCCATCTTGGTTGCATCTTAAGGATTGGACACCTTAATATCACAACCTGCTAAGTTATAGCATAGCTTTTCTACGCAGTTTATACTAAGGCATTCTATATTTATGATAATCTAAGTGATTTTCTAAATGGCAAGGGCTTGGGTGGTTGGCTTTACAATAATTCTGTTGCTTAAATTCTTTCATTATTTCGATTTCCAAGTTAAGAAATTCTGCTATAGCTAATCATACTTTATAGCTTTTCAGAATAGTAAATAACGAAGAAAAGTAGATGATGATCATTTGATACAGCATGTTGTGAATCTTTTTCTTTCTTTTTTAATTGTGGCTGAATGACTTATGGGGTTCTTCATTCCCTACCCTCAGCACAGAACCCTAACCACTGGACCTCACAGAACTGTATTCCTAAATCAGCCATGTTCCTTTTTGCCCTGTGATAGACAGTTGCTTCTGTGACACTTAGACATGAATACCATAAAAATATACTCTGATGACATCATTAGTCATCAGGGAAAATGCAAATAAAATCATGACATATCACTTCACACCCTCTAGAATGGCTGTAATCAAAAAGTCCACCTCTTTGTGAAACCATGGACTGTAGCTGCCAGGCTTCTGTGTCCATGGGATTTCCCAGGCAAGAATCCTGGAGTGGGTTGCCATTTCCTTCTCCAGGGAATCTTCTGACCCAGGGATTGAACCCAGGTCTCCTGCATTGCAGGCAGATTCTTTACCACTGAGCCACCAAGGAAGCGCCGTAATCAGAAAAGAATAAGAAGAAGTCTTGATGAAGATCGGAGAAGTTAAAAGTCTTCATACGTTGCTAGTGGGAAAATGGTTCAGTTGCCTTGGAAAGATTTGCTGTTCTTCAAAGTTTAATATAGAATAACAATAAGACCCAGCAGTTTCACCCGAAAAAATTGAAAGCATTTCCAAACTAAACTTGCACATAAATGTAAGCATTATTCATAGTAGTCTGAAAGTAGAAATGACCCAGATTGTCTATCAGATGATTAATGGATAAATTAAGTGAGTTATATCCATACTTGGGAATATTATCCAACCACATAAAGGAATGAAATGCTGGTGCATGCTACAACATGGATGAACTTTGAAAGCATTATATTAGGTAAAAGAAGCCAGGCACAAAAGGGCATAAGGATTCCAATTAGTGCCCATTGGATAATATAGGTGAAACATCCAAAGAGCAGTAAGATGAATATAATCACTGGTTAGGCACTTCCATGGTGGCTGAGTTGGTAATGAATCCACCTGCAGTGTGGGAGACCTGGGTTCCATCCCTGGATCTAGAAGATCCCTTAGAGAAGGAAATGGCACCCCATACTAGTTTTCTTGTCTGAAAAATCCCATTGACAGAGGAGCCTGGTGGGCCACAGTCCAGGGACCTCTCTGGAATGGTGGAAGGTTCTAGGTGTGTGCTGTCCACGTGGCCACATGCTTCTAGGAGTACTTGACATAATTGGTGCAGCCAAGAACCTGAATTTTTATCTTTATTTGATTTAAACAGTGACACGTGGCTAGAGGCTGTTGGTAACCCAGCTGATGGCTGTCGTACAGGTGGTGTTTGGGGTCAGAGATCAGCTGTCTGCAGGGCTGTGTCTCCCGGAGCCAACCCAGTCCTGAGCAAGTGTTCAGGCTTAGAGGACCATGGCCATGCCCATGGGTGACCCCACGTGAGAGCACCTCTGGGTATGCACACCTCATCTTGGGACTGTGGGGCAATGGTGCAGCGGGAACAGCCCTCACTCACTGCCTGGCTCTCTGGACCTGTCTCCCCAGCTGCATGGAAATCCATGGTCACCGTGTAGGCCAGAGCTGGGAGGATGGGGAGGCCACAGGCCAGCTCCTCTCCCCATGTCCCAAGGGCTGCTGATGCCTGGCTGACCATGCGCCCACCTGCCCGCAGCTTTCCCTGTGCTTCTGAATGAATGCGATCAAAAACACACTTTGTGTTTGACCAAGACCAGGTTCACGGATAGCCATTGTGATGGTGGTAGCCACTGCCTGTTGGTGGTGGCCCAGACCTTCATGAACTTTTGCTCCACATCCAAGCACAAGTTGGGCAAAGACTTGCCCTCCAACAAGCTGATCTATGCCAAGGACATCCCTAACTACAAGACTGTAAGAAAACCTTGGACTGTGTGGATCACAACTAACTGTGATCTCTTAAAGAGATTGGAATACTCGACCACCTTACCTGTCTCCTGAGAAACCTGTATGCAGGTCAAGAAACAACAGTTAGAAACGGACCAGTTCAAAATTGGGAAAGGACTGTGTCAGGCTGTATATTGTCACTGTTTGTTTAACTCACATACATCATGTGAAAAGCCGGGCTGGATGAATCATAGGCTGGAATCAAGATTGCCAGGAGAAATATCACCAGCCTCAGATATGCAGGTGAAACCACTCTAATGGCAGAAAGTGAGGAAGAACTAAAGAGCCTCTTGATAAAGGTGAAAAAAGGAGAGTGAAAAAGCTCAGTTAAAACTCAGCTTTCAGAAAACTCAGATCATGGCATGTGGTCCCATCACTTCATGGCATATAGATGGGGAAATAATGGAAACAGTGACAAACTATTTTCTTGGGCTCCAAAATCACTGTGGACGGTGACTGCAGCCATGCGATTAAAAGATGATTGCCTTGGAAGGAAAGCTGTGACAAACATAGACAGCGTATACAGAGATAGCAGAGACGTCTGTAGTCGTGTCATATAGACATGACTATACGACCAAGGTCTGTATAGCCAAAGCTATGGTTTTTCTAATAGTCATGTACAGATGTGAGAGTTGGACTGTAAAGAAGGTTGAGCCAAAGAACTGATACTTTCAAACTGTGGTGCTGGAGAAGACGCTTGAGAGTCTCTTGAACAGCAAGGAGATCAAGCCAGTCTTTCCTAAAGGCTATCAACCTTGACTCTTCATTGGAAGGACTGCTGCTGAAGCTCCAGTACTTTGGCCACCTGATGGGAAGAGCCAGCTCATTGGAAAAGATCCTAATGCTGAGAAAAATTGACGGCAAAGGGAGAAGGGGGTGGCAGAGGGGATGGGATGGTTAGATGTCACCACCGACTCAATGGACGTGCCTTTGAGCAAACTCTGGGTGATAGTGAAGGACGGGGAAGCCTGGCATGCTGCAGTCCATGGGAGCCCAAAGAGTCAGACATGACTTAGTTATGGTAATGGGTCAAAATCCAGTGTGGGGGAATAAGCTGAATCAAAATGAATTCATTGTTTTGGGGCTAGCTTTGAACATAACCTAATATTTCTAATTCTGTTTCAATGGAGGAAATGTTACTATCTTTTTCAAAATGACACATTTAAAAGTATTTACTCTAATGACAGTGACAGTGTGAATATTTGATTCATGAGATGCTAAAAAGTTGCTTCAATACTAGTCCTCCACCTGCTATCTATTATTCTCTTAGTGCAATGACAAGAATTTTCTGACTGCTGCAGGATCCCAATTTAGAACAAAATTGACCTCTCTTTAAACTCTGGTCCATGCTTTTCCTGAGGGAAGACATGATTAAATTAATCTTTGAAACCCTTCTGGAATAGGAGGAGTTAATAGTTGGGGGCATTCCCTGGTGGTCCAGTGGTTAGGACTCTGTGCTTGCACTTCAGAGGGCACGGGTTTAATCTCTGTTGGGAGAACTAAGATCCTGCAAGCCTCGGGGCCAAAATAAATAAATAAAATTAAAAAAAAATAATAATAAAGCCAGAGGACAAATAAAGTAAAATACAGAACTGTATGAGCAGGTACATGTTATTTTTTGCTTTGCTTTGTGTTTTAATTTCTCTGGTCAAGCCTTCATTCTTTAAAGCTTGTGGACTTTAGGGATCAGGCTGAATGAACATCATAAGAAATACAGGTTTGGTTTAGTTCTAACCTTTTTTTCTTGCAACCTGGTCATTTTGTGTACCCCTAGATAAGGTTCACATGCTATACTCAGAAGACAGCATCTCTAACCAGATGCATGGCTGCTGGATAGCATGACTGGCCTCTGAACTAGACTGCCTGGACTTGAATTGTCCCTCTGCTCTCTGCTTGATGATGTAGGCACCAGTTTCCTTATCTGTAAACTAGGGATAATTATAGAACCTAACTCATAGTAAATACTGTATGAGTGTATTTAGAGAAAATATTAAAAAGGTGAATTAACCATTAAAGTTGACTGCATGGAGATTAGAAATAAATTGAGGGAATTGAGATCTCAGAGCAGGAGCAGTTGATTGTCATGATTAGGATCTTCTCAAACTAGGAAAGTAATTTGCCAGGAAAAAAGGGTCAGGTTTGTGAACTTGAGAGTAATGGTCTTACTGGGTGTGCCATCTCTGCAGTGTTTTATAGTTTTTAGCATAGATGTATAGCTGTTATGAGATGCATACTTCACTGTTTGAACCTTTTGCTGTTATTATAAATTTATTTTTCAATTTTATTTTTTAATTGTTTATCCCTAGAATATAGAGTAA
Organism: Bos taurus; assembly: GCF_002263795.3. Lineage (NCBI taxonomy): Eukaryota > Metazoa > Chordata > Mammalia > Artiodactyla > Bovidae > Bos > Bos taurus. The sequence goes on along the minus strand of NC_037351.1, from coordinate 47,515,607 downwards.
AATTTGATTATTGTCTGTTGGTTTTTTTTCCTGAACTTTGCTAAAGTCACTTTTCATATCTAGTATTCTGTAGATTCCTAAGATTTTCTGAAAACAGTTTTACTTCTTGCTTTCTCATTTTTATGCTTTCTTCTTTTTCTGTCCTGGCTAAGACCTACAGTAAACTGTTGAATAAAAATACTAAGAATGGATATTTTTACATTGTTCTTGATCATAGGGTGAATACATTTAATAATTCCTGAATAAGTGAGATGTTAATTATGGATTTTTAATAGATTATCAGACTGAAGATATTTCTTTCTGTTCCTGGTGCTTTGAATGTTTGTAATGATGGCCGTGGAATTTTGTCCATACTTTTTCTGCGTCTCCTGAGAGGATCATACAGTTTTATTCCTTTTTGAAGTGAATTTCACAAAGTGATTTTTCTGATAACAAACCAATTTTGACCTTATTTGGTTATGATAAATTGCACTTTAATAAAAATCTTTGTGGGTTTGATTTGATAATTTTTAAAAGGATTTTCAAATCTGTGTTTATAAGAGATTTTGGTCTTTAGTTTTCATGTAATGTTTTTGTGTAGCTTCAATATCAGTAATGGACTCTAAATTGGATGAGATTTTCTCCTATTTTCTGAAAAATTTTGCATAGGATTGTTATTTCTTCCTTAACTACTTGATAGCTCCTACTAGAGAAACCATCTGTTAAAGGGAAGGGTTTTTAAAATTGGGAGTTGTTTAGATTCTCTATTTTCTATTTTTCATGTAGGTTTGGTAGCTTGTGTCTTAAAAGATATTTGTTCATTTCATCTGAGAGGTAAATTTTATTGCTATAAAGTCATTTCTAATGTTTTGTTATCCCCTTGATGTCTGCAAGATCATGCAAATCTTGATTATTTACTTAAAATACTGATAATTTATTTTTTTTCTTCTTGATAAATCTTGTAGGGGCTGTATCAGTTAATATTTTTAAATACCCAGTTTGGGGCTTGTTAAATTTTTCTATTGTGTTTCTCTTTTTACTACTTGATTTGTTTCTATTCTTCATTATTTTCTTCTACTTAACTTTGCATTAAATTTGGTCTTTTTAGAGCATTGTAGTTTAAATTTAGATAGTTGATTCTTTTCTATTTTTTTCCCATTGATTCTTTTCTAATATAAGCTTTTAAAACTGAAAATTGCCTTCCAACCCTTATTTTAGCTTCATACCACAAATTTTAATGTTATTTTTCATTATTATTTGTTATCATTTAAGTATTTTCTAATTCCTCTTTGATTTCTTTGATCCATGATTTTTTAGAAGTGTAGGGGCTTTCTAGATAGCTTGTTGATTTCTAGCTTAATTCCATTATGTTTCATGATTTCAGGCCTCTGGAATTTACTAAGAATTATTTTATGCTGTGGTGTGGTATACTTACTTTGATTTACAGTTCCACTTACAGTTGAAAAGAATTTTGTGCAGTTGTAGTGTTCCTCTAGGTGTCATTGTTGGTTGAGGTCATTGCTGATACTGTTTAAATCTTCTTAACTCTGACTTGGTTCTAAATGTGACTTTGGGTTTCTCTCTTTCTCCTTTTAGTCCTGTCAGTTTTTGCTTCATGTATTTTGAGTCTTTTATTAAATGGTGCACATTTCGAATTACATCCTTCTGATGAAGTGACTCTTGTTATAAAATGTGTCTCATATAAACATAAACATCCATCAACGTTGTGTATAAATGATGAACCCAAGCTTTCATTGGTTCAGAGATCTTGCTTGTTTTCGTATCTCTATTGCGTGTATCAGGGACCCAGATGGGACGTCCGCATTCCAACCTCATAGACTGTGAACGCCTTCCCTCATTTCTAGTCTGATAGAGGGTGCGGTTTACTCGGAATTTTCACCTGCCTTCAACAAGTCAGATATGGGAGTTAGAATTGGCTAGTGAAGAGGACTGTATCTGTGCTTGAGCTTCTCATATTCCAGTTGCCTGTGTGTGGCCATTAAATTTTTAGCTGGTTTGTCCTTTGGCAAGAATAGTCCTGTGTGTGCTAACTTGGCAGATACTCCCAGCAATGAAAATGGTTACCACTCCCTACTTAATGTAGGACGAGCTCATCCCTTTCGGTAAATGACTTACAATTTAAATGAGTCTGTAGTTTTGGGGTCACTTTTGGTAAAAATACAATTTTTTAGTGTTTCTGTTACTTTCTTATTGTAGCAGTAAGGGTTTTTCCAACAGTCTTCTATATTCTAACCATAAGGGGAACCCTCTACAAATTACTAATAAAAACAAAAGGAGAGCAACTGTATTCTCATTTTGAACACAAGTCATGCTTATAGAAAACTTGGAAACACATAGAACATAATAAAGAAACACGAAGGAAGTATGTAGTTTTTAAACTGGATTTACGTAGTTTCTATGTCTTATTTTTGCTTAATCTCAAATTTTTACCATTCTGTGTCAAAAGTTCGACAGTGTTTTACAGATTAAACTTCTGATGCAGCATTTTGAATTACTCAACAAGTGGATATTCATTATGAAAAATTAAAAGCAGGTATTTAATTCATAAAAAGCAGTACCACAATTAATGTCATAGAAGGATAGATAGAAAGAGAGGAATTTGCACCTAGGATCTCAGATTCTAGAAATTCTGTTCCTGACTATTGCAATAGGCTTCCTCTGGCGTGTTTCTCAAGAGATGGAGAAAAATGCCTGCTTTTGCAGTATTTGCTGAGGTAGGATTTGGTTGGTGATCAGGTAGGGATATGGTGGAAGGAGTAAGCCAGCATGACGATCAGTTTTTTGAAAGGTTTGTGAATGTGATTGGTCTCTGTATTCAGTAAATGAGTTTTTAAAAAATCATATGTTTAAGCCTTTTTTGGTATAAAAACAAAATCATAGATAATTTTAGTTCTTTGGGACTGTTTTTTTGTAATTTTAATTTAAAGATGATAAAATGAAATTATTTTAAGGCCTTTAACTAACTTTTCTGGCCTCCCATGTATTCCTTTTGGAAGAATAAGTCTATTTTTTTATTTGAATGATAATTATGGTTAGTTTATATACTGAAACTTAAAAAAAGTAAAATATACATTTTTTTGCCATTAATTTTGCTCAAGAAATTCAAACTAATTTTAATATTTCTCAAAAAGTTATAAAATAGATACTAAATATGTAAGTCATATCAACATGAATCCCATTTGGAGAGAACTTGAAGTTTTAAAATAATCTGAGCAAGAATTATGCAAGATATAAAACCACAGAAGAAAGGGTTGATAAACTTAAGTAAATGACTTTTAGAACATTACCGCTCCATACCTTTAGAATGACCAGAATCTGAAATCTGGCAAGGAAGTGGAACATCAGGAACTCTGATTCATTGCTAATGGGAATGCAAAATGAATGGTATGGCCACTTTGGAAGACAGATTGGCAGCTGCTTACAAAGCAGCACATACTTAGCATGCAATCAGCAGTCATGCCCCTCAGTAGTCACCTAAAGTTGAAAGTTGATGTTAGGTACACACAGAAACTAGCACTTGGATGTTTATAGTGGCTTTATTCATTAATTGCCAAAATTTGGAAGCAACTAAGGTGTCCTTCAGTAAGTGAATGAGTAAATGAACGATGGCACATCCAGACAATGGGATGTTATTCAGCTAAAAAGAAATCTGCCAGATAAAGGCATGAAAATACATGGAACCTTAAATGCATATTACAAATGAACTCTATCTGAAAAGGGGACATACCTCTATGATTCCAACTATATGACGTTGTGGAAAAGACACAGACAGCTATAGAAACAGTAAAAAGATCAGTGATTGCTAGGGATTCAAGGGGAGGGAGGGATTAATACACAAAGATTTTTAGGACAGTATAAGTATTCAGATTGCTGCTACTATAATGGTGAATACAAGTCATCATACGTTTGTCAAAATTTATAGAATGTACAGCAACCAAAGATGAACCCTAATATAAATTGTGGGCTTTGAGTAATAATGTCTGTGTAGGTTCCTCAGTTGTCGTAAATGTACATTGTGATCTGAGACACTGATGGCAGGGGAGGTTGTACATTTGTGGGTAAATGGGAACTCTTGTACATTATTAATGCTCGATTTTACTGTAAAGCTAAAACTGCTCTAAAAAATAATGTTATTAAAAATTTTTTTATTTTGAAAGATAAAACCAAAAAACTTGGGGGAAATATGTATAAGAAGTCTCATAATTGATTTCTAGATTTAAAACCTACAAATCAAGAGGTTAAAGACAGTGCTTAATAGATAAATGGACATCAAGGACATGAGTGCACTATTTATAACAAAATAAAAATAAATAAAAATTTTAAATGTAGGAGTTGCCCCATTTAAATCTTTCAAATTGTTGTATGTCAAAAGGTAGTGACATGGCGTGAAGAAATGCTCATAAATTGTTGGTGGGACTGAACGTCCTGGGAGGGTCCTTATAAAAATTTAACCTCACATTCCTTTTGCTCAGCATGTGCTTGTTGAAAAATGTATCCTACAAATATATGCAAACTTGTGTGCACAAGGATTTCTCTAGATGTTTTAGCTGCAAGTAATAGAAACTAGCTTTAAATAGTGAGATTATTGCTTCTCATAACTGCGAGTCCCAGACTTCAGTAGAAGCATGTATATATGAATAACTAACAGAGTAATCATGATTTAACCTGGCTCTTTTTTTTTTTTTTAAGTTTCTAAAAACTTCTGCCACCTAATACATTTTTATCTTAATTCTAAAAATTTTGTATGTGATTATAACCAACTTTTCATAATCTTCAGTTCTAACTTTCATCACATACGACTGGACTCAGTCAAAATTAATAAACCATGACTCTACTGGTCATTTCTAATAAGTATTTAATAGAGAGAGTAAGCAGTTAAAAGATATGAAAAATTGGGCCGTTTCCTCCATTTCTAATAGTGGCTCTGTTTATTTTATCTTAGCTTCAGGAAACAGCAGTGGGTTTTAGTTCATTGTTCTAAATATGTTTTGACCTTTCATAGCTGTACCTGTTATGACTTGCCAACAGATTTTTCAAACTGAGGAACAAAAAAGAACACAAGAACGTTGTTACAGAAGGCTATTCTGGCTTCTCAGAAGTCATCACCTGTTCTGTATTTGTTGGTTCGTTTGTTCGCGTGGGGGCCGCCGTTTCACCTGTGTGCCTGGTGTTCTGGTTCACGGTGGTGTGGAGAGGGAGGGGCACATCAGGGGGCTTCTGGCCTTACTCTACATCGGCGCCATTGCTATAATTTTAAAACTGGGGAGCTGTAGGTCTTGCTTTTTTGGGTAACGTTCTCAAAATATGTAGAGGATAATGAGAAAACAAAGGGTATCCTACAGTTATGATTATTTAACGACAGTTTACGGCAAACATGTTTCAAAATTTGCCTGAAATTGAGTGAAGTAATGTCTCACTCTTCTGTCTGTGGTGTTCCTTCTTCTTCTTAACTTTTTGTGTTTGTGCCCCTTCCTTCCTTATTTTCTTGATTAGATTTAACCAGTTTACCTCAAACTGGAAGAAACAAATACTTTTTTCTAAGAAAATATAGTTTGCTGAAACTGACTCCAGAGAGTAGAGCTGTCTTAACAGTCATCTTTCGTAGAGGAAATAGAGTGATGTCTTAGAATAAACCCTAGAAAATGATTAACTGTAAATGATTTCACACAGGAGTTCTACCAAACTATTAAAGCATATGTTATTCCAATACTATTTAAACTGTTACAGAACATAGAAAAGACATAAAGCTTCTAGCTTGACTTTATGAAGCAGCATAACATTTGTGCTTATAACATAAATCTACAGATCTTTACTGCTTATGATTATTTATGTAAAATTTCTAAATAAAGAATTTTATCTCTTATCCTCAAAACCAGCATCATACTTAACGGGCAAATACTAGAAGTATTTCTTTAAAGTTAAGAGTAAGAAAAGAATTTCCCCATCACCACTTTTATCAAAATGTCACATACCCCCCAATGATTGATTAATTATGTCACATAGAAGTTTTTTAATACTGTTTAATCAAAATCGGGCTGAAAAATAAGACAGATGAATAAGTATTTGCATCCCGTACAATGAAAGGACTAATATTGCTAAAACATAAAGAGCCTTCTGTAAATCAGTGAGAAAAGTGATCAACACCACAATAGAAAATTGAGCAAAAGAAAAGAACAGACTATTTACAGGAAGGAAATAAAATATAGACAAATATCAAGCTGCTGAGTGTCATTTATAAGGGAAATGCAAATTAAAACTATACTTGTTGAGACCTTGTTCTCATTTATCAGCAATAACACATGAGCCTCCCCTCACTATTTTGTGACTGGGAGTGTAAACTGATACAACCTTTGTAGATGACAATTTCGGCAAAACTTATCCAAGTTACAGATGGAAAGTCGTTTGATTTGGCAATTTCCCTTTTAGAGTCTATTCTTCAGATACAATTCAGAGTATGCAAAATGTGCAAGATTAGTTGCTCATTGGAATCTTGGTTCTTGAACACCTGTCAACATGGGATCATAATATACCATAATGTAATGTTATGGATAGATGTGTAAGTAAATAGTAAGGAAATGTACCAGCATCTCTAGATGTTGATACAGAAGAATATGTAATAAAAAAGCAAAGTTCAGAATTGTGTTTACCATTTGTACATAAAAAGCAGGAGGCACAGAAATTTGCTTGTATGGTTTGTAGAATATTTCTGGAAAGGTACACCAAGAACTGGCAACATTAGATGCCTTTGCAAGAGGGTCACTTGAAACCAGGACTTTTTTCTATCTTTTATATATTGAAGCTCCCAAAATTAAACGTCCCTTTAAGCATTTGAATTCTTGGCAAATTATCTGTGTTATTATTTATGATTATTAATACAGCTAGATACAATAAATTTTATTATTTGGTCAAAGGTTTTGAAAATACTTTCTTTCATAAGCTGTTTTAAAATTGAATCCTTTTGTTTCAGGATCTCCAGCAGAATTATCTCCTACTACTCTTTCCCCTGTTAATCATAGTTTGGGTAAGTTGCAAATGCTTAGAAGTACTCTTCCACCTTTTTATTTAAATGTCCTTTCTGGTAATTATTTTCCATATATAGGAGAAAGAGAGCTCAATGAATAACAGATGCTTGTTCAAATTAGTGCTTTTTTAAAAATGATACTGATAATGTGCCTCAATATTACTAAAACACCTTTCTCCTGGCACATAATGAATATAAGAAGTTAATTTTTATTCATGGAAATCATATGCATTGTTCATGAGGAATTTTATGTCCTATATGGCTAGACTTTATGGGTATATTTAGTCTCTATTATATTTTATAATAGCAGTTGTTAATATGAGACTGTGATAAATATAGAGACATATTGCTCGCATATACATGTGATATGGGAGATACATATGTGTGATTGCTAATGTGTATGTATTTGTATTGATACATGTGCATATGTATGTTTGTGGGTGTATATGCACCTTGGTCTTCATTTTATACAGTTTCACAATTTCTCTTTAGTTTCTACACATTGGAATTTATTCTGCAAAATTGTCATTTTTTTCCTGTGGTATTCCTTACGCAATTTAATCAAAATTACAGCACTTAAATATATATGGTCTTTGTATTCCCATGAAATACGTAGATTCTTTCGATTTACATTGTGTTTCCACTTGCATACTTTGTGTTGTATTTTTATTTCTTGTGTATATGCAGGCTTTCTCTTTTTGTAATTAGGGTAACTCAGTGAGAAACTCATGTTAAAATCGACAAATGTCAAAAATATGTCATGTTTTGTATCCTGTCATGACAGGTTTTTTTTTTTTTTTTTTTTTAATCTTGGGCTGTTGATGTATTAATCCTTGCTTTAGCTTTGTTCTACTCGATCCTACCCAAAATTAATTGTATAATGCAAATTGACTTATTTTACATATGGTACAATTGGGGTAGAATTACTAGTGGAACAAGTTATGCACCATAAAGCCTAAAAAAGATGTTTGAAGATTTGGATGACTTAAGGAGATAGGGGAAATTTGAGAAACTGAAAATCTGCTGTGATCTTTGGAATCTGGGGTTCGTGATGTAGATGTTAAGTCTGTTTCCTGGGCTATTGCCAGTATAGGCTGGCATAGAACATGTAAAGATAATGATATTCAGTCTATTCTTGGCTTGACATGGCTTGAATTGTTCACACAACATTTCTTTTATGGGTTTGTTTTTCCCCTCTGCCAGACTTGCAGCCAGTTACTTACTCAGAGCCAGCGTTTTGGTGTTCAATAGCATATTATGAATTAAACCAGAGGGTTGGAGAGACCTTCCATGCCTCACAGCCCTCGCTCACCGTAGACGGCTTCACAGATCCATCAAATTCTGAGAGGTTCTGCCTAGGTTTACTCTCCAACGTAAACAGAAATGCTACGGTAGAAATGACAAGAAGACACATAGGTATGTTTGTTTTCCTTGTGAGAAACCAGTGCCGTTTACTCATAACGTGAGCACTGCGTGGTTTACCACATCAAGAGATTGTGTGCAGGAAAGCCTGCCTTCTCTCTGTCAGCTTAAGTGCAGTCAGGTTGCACAGCTTCACCGCCTTCAATAGTGATTCTGGTGATCCTTCCTCTCTCTGCGAACTTTTATCTTGAGTTTCTCTTTATTTGGCACCCTCGACACTGGGAAGTCCGTCAGTAAATATGTGTTAAAATTCCTTTGCTGAGCCTCTACCAGTCATAAAGTTGTCATGTTCAGATTTTAGGGTTGTAATTTTAGCAAATCATGAATTTTTTTCAGTTTGTGTACATCTCCTAGTTTTTTCTCCGCTTCAGTGAATTCATAGATCTGTACACTATTAATCTAAAGCAAGATATCTAAAACAAAAACCACCATTAACTTGTTCAGAAATAATTCAGAGGATCTTAGAATGTGGTTGTCCCAGGTACCCTCTCAGGGAGTTTATGAGGTGAAAACTGTTTTCGTAATGGTACTAAGGTGCCATTTGCCATTTTCACTCTCATTCTCTTGTTACATCGACAAGTGAAGTGTTCCAGAGCTTACAAGGCTTGCGATTTTGCAAGAAGTTAAACATAGACTCTGATGAGAATTCTTCTGCCTTAAGCCAGACATTAAGAGGTTTGCAAAGATATAAAACTCTTCTCACTAATTTTTTCCTTACTTTGGGAAATAGTTAGTTTTCATAAACTTGTTTATGTTAATATGTAGTAAGTTTACTATTTTGATTTTCAAATGAATTAATTTTTTTTGAATCTTTAGTTTTAACACATAGTGTGGTAAGTTTGCATGTATTTAAGACATATGAATAGCAACATTTTGGCACACTGGGGTTTTTTGTTTGTTTTTGTTTTTTGACAATGAGGGAAATAGTTTGAGTGCTACTAAAATAACTGAACATAATTCTCATCACCTTAAAGAAACTTCTTTTAATAATAGTGTGCTTCTGTTTTCATTTAATTAACCATTACCTCCTATGAGAAGTAATGCTGATCACTGAAGAGTCTGTGATACTGCAAAGTGCTAGTGACTTCAGAGATGTTTGTTGGCTCCGTGTGAAATTTCTCAGATCTTGCTTGATGTATAAACTTTACATAATCTCACTGAGGTACTCAGATGTCTTGTAAGTGACGAAGGCCTCTGAATATCCACCCTTCTTTAACTAGTTTAAACCCTTCTTTAAAATAGTTCTGATTTTTCTATGTTCTCATTAGGGCTCTGCATAGAAATGTAACAGGAGGTTAACTTTACCGTATTTACTTCTAAATAAGTAGGGTTACCCTGCTTTTTCACCCTACCTCATCTGAAGCTTGAGGTCCCCTTCCAAGCTCACAGGTGATTACTACAGAGTTCACTTCCTTGAAGTTGTAGCAGTGAGATCCTCATTTCCTACAGACTGTCCACTAGAGGCTACTCTCAGCAACTAGAGGCCAGCTGCATGCTCTGCTGCATCTTTACAGTCAGCAGTGAAGACTGTTAAGTTCTTCCCCTCCCACTTTGAGTCTCTCTTGCCAGGACCAGCCCAGTCCCTCTAAGGTTTGTCACCTGATTAAGTCAGGCCCACCGAAGATACTGTTCGTTTCTTGGGGTCAGTTGATTTAAGAACTATACATCTGAAAAATTCATTTAAGCACTACTTAGTGTTTGACTGAATAATTGAGAAGATAAACACACCAGGGATGAGAATGTTAAGTGCCGTCTTAAAATTCTGCTTTGCACAGTTTTTTTTTTTTAATCCTTGTCTTTCTTATATTTTATGTATATTTGATTTGTCAAATTCTGAAAGAGGTATATTAAAATCTCCCAATATAATTTTTTCTTACCTCATTCTGCTTTTGTAAATAGAGATCTGGTTACCACAATAATATATAGTTTTAAAAGGGGCAGATGATAATTTTTATTATTTCTTTTCTTAAGCATAGTGGGTTCTTTAAAAAGAAAAACTGTGTATCTTAATGAAGGCATATTAATCTAGACATTAGTTAATTCCTTCAAATAAATTAAATTGCTTTATTCAAAAATATGATTTGTTTGAAATTCTTTATTTTGCTTATCCACTTTTCTACATTAAGCACTTGGAATGAGCACATACTATCTTTATGAATCAATAAAATCATTGTTGAAAAATACTTGGAAAAATAATAGTATGTTTCAAAGTTAGATTTCAGAAAAGCGTAGCTGTGGGAGAGATCATCACGATACTTTATACCATTTTACTTTTCCTCTAAGAATCCTTCAGAAGTGATGTTGAAGTAGTAAATGTTGTAAAACTAATTCCATATATATTTCGTTGTAGGAAGAGGAGTGCGCTTATATTACATAGGTGGGGAAGTTTTTGCCGAGTGCCTAAGTGACAGTGCAATCTTTGTGCAGAGCCCCAACTGTAATCAGAGATATGGCTGGCACCCTGCAACCGTGTGTAAAATTCCACCAGGTATGGATCCAGCAATATAAATGGGCCTATCATGTCAACTTGCTGAATTTTTCTTTGCTATTAATTTTTGAAATCAGATGATTTGCATGCTCATATTTAAATGTCTGTTGGAGAAGGAAATGGCAACCCACTCCAGTATTCTTGCCTGCAAAATCCCATGGACAGAAGAGCCTGGTTGGCTAGGGTCCAAGGGGTTTCGCGACTTAGCAACTGCACCACCACCACCATTCTAATATCTATAGCTCTTTTAAAATGATTCTCTTATACTATCTTCTTCATACATAATGTTTTTATATATTTTTTCAATTGTAGGCTGTAATCTGAAGATCTTCAACAACCAGGAATTTGCTGCTCTGCTGGCTCAGTCCGTTAATCAGGGTTTTGAAGCCGTGTATCAGCTAACTAGAATGTGCACCATAAGAATGAGTTTTGTGAAAGGGTGGGGAGCAGAATACCGGTATGAAATACATATTCAATTCTTAAGTTTCTAGAGTGTAATTCTTTTTCTTCCACTCCTTGAATCTTCTGAAGTTTATCTGTATTTTCATTGAAGTTTATAGAGAGCAAATCTTTATGTAAAATAACAAAAGAAAGTTGGAGGCCTCTAGATTCAAAACTATTGCAAATTCCTGTGCTGGCACCATAGAACATAGAATTAAAACGTGTATGGACAGGCACTGTCACAGAATACAGAGTGTTAAACACCGTAAATGGCATATTGGAAGGGTTACCAGTTCATGGAAGGAGAGCTGTTTTGCTGGGGCCAGGAGAGGTAGAGATGGCCCAGAGTCTGGGTTCTAAAAGGTGTCTAGGATATCAGTAGTCATAGGTGTACAGGGGTGGAAAGTGATGATCCTGGCAGTAGAATACAGTTCAGTTTGACTGGAGTATAGAAAGTAAAGAATAATAGGACTGGACAAAGAAGTTGAGATGACTTTAATATAAGGTTAAAAGATTGAACATTATTCAGTAATAGAAGGGGGTATTTGGGTACCAGACACTGTGCTGTGTTTTAAATGCAGTATCTCACGCCTCTCGGCATGGCTAAGAATTACTGTCGCTGTTTTTATTCTTTCTTTATAAGGTTGCAGTCTTTGTAAAGTTTAAAAAAAAAAGAAGGTCCAAACTCAATATTTATTTGGAAATAGGCTTAGGTGAGATTTAATAGTTTGCCCAAGGACACATTCTCAGTGGTAGAGATGGGACCTGAGGAAAGCTCTCCTTGACTCTTCTCTAAGGATAGTAGTAGCAGTTACATAATTGAGTTTTACCAGAACCAATCTGTCATCAGGGAGTAAGATCAATTAGGCTGTTGCTAGATTAAACAGTTGATTGGATTCCACATCAAATAAAGGGAATAGTTCATCAGCATAATAAAATGAATAAAACTATAAATAAAATACTTAGCTTTTCTCCAGTTCACATTACTTACAGTCTGAATGTCTGCTTAAGAAGATACTCATATGGTATAGTAATAATACTCCTGTTTCATTCAGCAGTTTGCACCCTTCTTAGAATTTATTTCATTTGAACTTGATTCCCTGTCTTAAATTTTGAGGTGTATGACTTTTGTGATGATGAGATTTGAGATCTACTGGTTTGACTACTTCTATAAAAATATACAATGTGTTATATATTTGTATCTAAAGTGAGACTTGTCACTGTTTTGTCCAAGTTATGTTAGTGCAAGAATTCATTTTTTGACTTTGCTGTAGCTCTCTTTTGTTTTAATCATTTCCCCTTTGAGATGGGATAACTTTAAACAATGCTAAGTTTCTTTTTTCCTTTGAACTTGGATTGAGTTGATATTAAAATTAGATTCGGATAGTACTGTCTGATACCAGTTTATTAGGTCAGACATTCTTTTTCTCCTTCAAAAGATTATAATGTTGTGAAACATGGTAGAAATGGAGTGGCATTAAACATGAGTTACATAGGTCAGGGAGAATGCCATGTGTATCTATGGGTCTCCTGCTAAGACCAACGTTGATTGGTGGAAAGAGATACTGTCTTTCATTCACTGTGGTCTCTGCTGTTCTTTAACCCAGAGATAATATAAAATCTATACAAGAAGCAGTAATATACAGTATGTATTCATGGATAGTGGAGTTTCAGGTACATCTACTTTGGATAATAAAGTTTCCTTTAACATTTACAGATCAAAATAACTTAGATACCCATATATCTGTGAACTGTGGAACCTTTTACCCTTAATGACACAGGTGCTGAGGAGATAGATTTGATGTTTGGATTTCTAAACTATTTTTCAGTTTCTTTAAGTGCCAGCTTGATTCCCAGCATAAAAATCAGGAGACACAGTAAGGGGAAATACAGATGTGTAAAGAATTCATGTCTCAGTTAAGTGAGTGAGTACTGAAGTGAATAATCAGGCAGGGGCACAGATAATGTGAGGCTCAGACCCTGAGACAAGGGTTTGCCTGCTAGACGTTTACTCAGGAAATGGAGGGAACACTGCCAAGGAAGGAGGAAGTAAAGAAGAGAGGCAAGGGAGGGAATATGACACATACCACTAGAGCTGTTCCCTTAGGAAAACTTTGGGAAGAGTAAAGGACACTCAGAATTACGCCACTTGGAGGGAAAGGAAACTGGGCATTTAAATGCCAATTCCTGTGTCATTGGTTGAGGTCTGTTCCTGGAGATGTTAATTCACTGGCACTTGTGGTCTGTTCATATATGGACAGAGCAGAGGTTCGCAGGCACAGAAATGCAGATACCTACAGTTAGAAGTGGGCTGGAGAACACTGAGAATCTGAAGGGAGTCGCAGAGCACCAACACCAGCTGCTACAGAAAACCACATCCTCTGAAATACAATGGTAGTTCTAGGTTATACTGAGCATGTGTCACTTGGAGGTGAAGAGTTGATCATGGCCTTTCCTCATGTTTGCAGCGTTGTCACGTTGAAGCAAATAGACTTACTGACTTACTGTATATAATAAATAAGAACTAAAATCTGTATGTGAAAGTGACAGGATGTCCTTGAACAGTTTGCGATTTTTAGAGGATAGCTTGTTTAGTTGAAGTACTTGCGGTGTTTCTTATTAAAAACCTGCATGATTTTGCTAAAAAGGGATGTTGGTTGTTGGTTTTGTCAGGGGACATTGGACCCCAGCTTTGAACATTCTGTGGTAAGCTTGGGTCAGAATTTTTGTTTTGATGTACTTTAAGTCTGAACTCTGTTCCATTTGGACTTCATTTTCTGTTTGAGTATTTTCTATTCTTCGGATGATTAATAAGTAAAGTGATTGTGTATATTCTGATTTGCTTGGGACAGTGCTGGTTTATATCTCTTGCCCTGCCAGTGATTATTTATAGTGTTATAAGTACTTTGTTAGACTTTAAGGATTAAACAGTTTTCAAAATAATAGATGTCCAAACTTAATACTCGTTCAAAAAAGAATCTAGGTTTTCGTATATACAGCCTATTGATTTATCTTAGTTCTTCCATATCCCTGTTATTCTTTTGATTTCGTAATTATTTTCTTTCATTTTTTTAAACAGAAGGCAGACGGTAACAAGCACTCCTTGCTGGATTGAACTTCATCTGAATGGACCTCTACAGTGGTTGGACAAAGTATTAACTCAGATGGGATCCCCTTCAGTGCGTTGCTCAAGCATGTCATAAAGCTTCATCACCAATCAAGTCCCATCAAAAGACTTAATGTACCAACTCTTCTGTCATAGTATTTGTGTGTGGTCCCCGTGGACTGTTTACTATCCAAAAATTCAAGAGAAAACAGCACTTGAGGTCTCATCAATTAAAGCACCTTGTGGAAGTGGTTTCCTATGTTCGAATATTAGATGGGAAAATTAATGTCTAGAAATACTCTCCCGTAAAGGAGGAAGAGAAGATTTTAAAGACTTACTGATGTCTTGTTGGGCATAAACCTGAGTGTCCCAAAGGTTTATTAATAACAGTAGTAGTTATGTGTACAGGTAATGTATCATGATCCAGTATCACAGTATTGTGCTGTTTATATACATCTTTAGTTTGCATAAATTAGGTGTGTGTGTGCTGCTTCTTGATTTAGGCAAGCCTTTATAAAGTTACAGTACCTAATCTGTTATTCCCACTTTTTTGTTATTTTTGTGTGTCTTTTTTAATATATAATATATATCAAGATTTTCAAATTATCATTTAGAAGCAGATTTCCCTTGTAGAAAAACTAATTTTTCTGCCTTTTACCAAAAATAAACTCTTGGGGGAAGAAAAGTGGATTAACTTTTGAAATCCTTGACCTTAATGTGTTCAGTGGGTCTTAAATATTCATTCTTTCTGTGTTTGTTTACTTACTGCTAAATCTCATTATAAGGAAACTTTATGGAAATCTTTCTAAACCTCTCCTCCATTTCTACTTTTCCACCAAAACAGTGTAGCATGACATCCATCACCATCAATGGTTGAACTGATACTGCCAGCACCAGTTAATTCTGAGTACAGTGATAATTCATATGGAGTAAGTCCCTTTGTCTTACACCAAATTTCAGTTTCAACAGGTAATAAGAGACTTGTGTAACCTGGCAGTCTTTTGATTTATCTTTACACCTCATAAAAAATGCACAGGTGGCAGTATAATTATTTTCAGGGATATACTGCAATTACTTCAATATATTTATCCTTTCTGAAAATTCAGTCTAAGAATATAAACCCCCTTTTTAAAAGATACTTTCAAATATTTCAGTAGCAAACCTCTTTTGAGTTGAATTTCATTGGATTTAATCACCAGACTGTATTACGAAATGGACTTTTGTAAATGTAATTGCTTCGGCAGAATACCTAGAAAAGTGGTGCTGAGGTCTGATCAGCAGATAGGGGCCATCTGTTTTTAAGGTATGTTGTATTAAATTTATAAAATCTATGTTATTTTACATAATTATGAATTCTGAATTGTAAAATTTGGGGGAGAAGCCGTTTAGCAAGTTTTTTATCTTATGAATACCTGTGGTCTGAGCTGTTCTTAACTAATCCTGAATATGTGGTGACTGTTAGAAGCCACCATACTTCATGCTCTGCAGGGACAGGCACGACCAGAGGTGTCAAAAGCTCTGTTGGAAGTCATTCTACAGCAGATAATCCTTATTTTATTTAGTTTATTGTTAACTCATTCCAGTTTAAACTTTTCTTGTTTGCATCTCAATAGAAACAGCCAGTAACCACTCCTGGTCCCTTTCTAGTAAGTTTTCATATTTTTAAAGACAGATTTTCTTTGGTTGGTACTTGTGTTTTATAACCACATTCACCTGTATGTACAGGTGTTATTTTCAGTACTTTCCGCATTTGATTGTTTTCTGTCAGATACTCCGCGTTTTCCTATGTTTGTATATGCATGTATATGTTCGTGTAAACTTGGTAGAGTGGTTTTTCGTTCTACAGATATTTATTGTTCACCTGTTACGTGTGCCAGGAACTTTCTTAGCCTTTGGATAAAGGTGAACAAGACAGCTGTGGCCCTTACCTTTGCTGAGATAGCAGTTACTCTAACAATTAGCGTATTTGTCTATGAAGGAGATAAACAGGGGGCTGTGATCGAGCAAAGCAGAGGGAAAGCTTCTGTAATGTGATGATTGAGCTAACACGTGAGAAAGGAGCAAGCCATGCGGAGAGCCAGGGGAAAATAGGCATTCTTGGCAAAGAAAATGGCATCAAATGCAAAGGCATATTTTAAAGGAAACTCATCACTTATTAGGTGTTTATGCTTTATACAAAAACCTCTTCACAGATCCAAACTTGAGGATCAGATTGGTCTACAATTTATAATGGTGGCCTTATTTTGTAATGGACTGCTTCATGTGTCATTCTTGTTAGTGTTTCCTCTTCTTCAAGTCCTTACTATAAAAAGCTTGCACCAGGTCACTACCATTTAATGGAATAACCCTTTCTTTAATTCTGCCTTGGGCAAATTTTCACCGTTGTCGCAACTGCCTGCTTGCTTCCAGACGTCCTGCTGCCCACTGATCACTACTTGTACAGCCCGTCTTGTGGATGGTATAAATGTCCCAGGTATCGCCACCCTCAGACCTGTTGAAAGTGTGGAGGCTCTGCCCTTTGTAGTTGGGAAGTGATGTTAGGGAATACTGTTCCTTGTCTGGGGTCAAAGAACAACTCAAAATGGTGGAAAGTCCTGGCTGTTACTCTTGCATTGGTATGTTCAGCAAAGCAGTACCGTCTGTAGCATTTCAGTAATGGATCACGTCTCTACAGTCGTGGTGGGATTCTTCTACATAGTATGAAGCTGGGACTCAGCTCTTTGGAAGCCCCTATTGTATTCAGTAGTTAGCAGTTGACTTGATGGTGGGGGTGGTTACATTTGTATGAATATGTTCAGTGGTCTTAATCTGCTTTTTAATGAGATGCTGGTTTTGCATTTTGTTTTGTCCACTGTGGCCTAATTTTTGCTGATTGTTTTTTTCCTTTACAGGGTTTGTTTTCGTTCTTCTAAGTGATACGATCTCCTCTTTGTAGAATTTTGTCTTTATTTAAATTAGCAACATCATTTAGAATTTCTTCTACACAGTGCTGGTAATGTCCTCAGTTTAACAACGTGAGAACTGAAGGATCATGCTCTCTATCACATTTCCAAAATAAATGGTGGTTTTCACACTGGATTACATACATCTTAGGGCTGGTTTAGGGAATTGGAGGCTAGTTTATTCCCACTGACTTTGGCCTGGCTGGCCAGTGGCAGCTTCATTTTTATTCTGTATTGGAGTTCTACATAGATTTCTTTTTTTTAAAGTTTCACTGCTTAATAAAAGGTTGACTTTCCTGACTGGGTTTGAACTACACCATACTAACTAGTTGTAATTGTGCGTTATGATATACCTTCATTCAGTGAACACTTACTGATGCCTTTTCTTTACCCAGCCAGTGTGACGTTGAGTGGTAAGATGACTGGGATTTGGTACTGACTCTTAGTCTTGTGGGGGTTACTTTCTCCCTCAGGACCTGTCACTTTGTCAGAAGAAGACCTGCCTAATTTTTCTTGAAACCTAAATATTCTTGTTCTGTATTCTTATTCTGTATTCTGAGTGTGTACTTGCAAGTTGTTAATATCTAAGGTTTTTTTTTTTAAACCTTAAATCATATTTAACGTTTTTGCTTACTTCATCTGTTCTTTAGACATTGCCAGATTTTCTTCTTTGTTAAAATTATTTTAATTTCACTTTATTTGTGCCTTTATTGTCAGTTTCATCAAGACTAAGATTTTGAAGGTGAAAAACAATCAGTCTAGTCTCTTGCTAGTTCAAATCAAATAAAAGAGTATATGTACCCAGTTCGTTTCTCTACCTCTTCCAAAAACTGTCCAAATATATCTTTCACATCTTTAAAAAAAAAAAAAAATTAAATACTTTGAGCATTTATTCAATAATCAGCGCCTTCCTGGTCTGGTTGATGGTGGGATGTAATATAACGCAAGACAATCCTCACTGTTCTTAACATCTGTCTTTATGTACAGTCTTGACTTTCATAGCTGAGTGGTTCTGATTCACAGATTGCTGCCCCTCCACCATTCCCCCAGTATCTCTTTAGATAATTAAGTAGTCTGTGGACATAAGCAACCCATGATCTTGTCTCTCACTCTGGTGCAACACGTTGAGGTTTAGACATAACAAATAACTGCCTATTTTCTTTCCTTCATGAACTTTGTTTTACTGAGCCCTTTATATTCCTCAGCTGAATTTCTTTCTTGCTTGCTTCTCTTGACAGCATGTATCCCTAGTGGTTTTGCTGATTGCCCCCTTCCTTTCCAACCATGTTTTATCTGCATACATCAGAGTGTTTCTATCCTTTGAACTTTACTAAAGACCAAAAAGGATGGTGCTGTTCACACCCAGGGTCCTAACTTTTTTCACCACGAAGGTTGATGTTCAGATTAGTTAAGTCACTTATAAGTGGTTCAGAAATTCTGTCCAGTTAAATATGTGTGGTGTATGTGTGTGACGATCAAATAGCATGAATCATCACATTTTGTTTAAATTGTGTTTAGGATTATGAACTTTTCTAGCAGTTGCAGCCAATAATTTCCCCATAATACCAGCCCACTTTCCACCTTGGAGCATATTGAGTTGTTGTGTTTAGTACAATCAAGAGTAATAACAGTAGAGTGTGGTGTCCAGAGGTTGTCAGAATTCTGTTGAGTTCTTTTTAATATCTTCCATTTCAAAGTTTTTATAAATATTTTGTCTGTTCAGACTACCTTTTGTGTGTGGGGATCGAGGGGCAAATTTTATCTTGGGAGTGGAATTCCTGTGTTGGGAGCCTCAACCAGGAAATGTGAGCTATACTGGATACAGATAGCCTCATGATCGCTTTTATGATAAGTTGTCTGATGTGTTCACATAATTTTTGGGGTAGGAACTGTTTTCTCTTGGATATTATAGCTAACTTTATATATAGCATAACTGCCTTAAGTCTTTTTAGTAGGAAATAAATTACATAATGTGTATGTATGGATTTATATATACATATACACTCGTATAAAAATCTTAACAGTAGGGGTTGTCTGCACACATTTTAACAGTATTCAATGATTTTATTTGTTAGATCTCAGTAAAAAATTCCTAAGTTGGCTTGCAGACATCTTCCTTTCATGGACAGACCATCAGGGTAAATTTTTTATTCTGCCAGGGTCCTAATTTGGTGGTTCTGTTAGTATGCCATTTTTAGGCAGCTTGACAATTAAGAATCAGAACTGAAACTGACATAAAAAAAAAAAAGCTCTTGAGTGGTCTCTGTGAAAGGTACTGACTTCAGATTACATAAAAGATTTTTTTAAATAATAATGTTAGGTTGTGTGCCCCGGGCCCCTACTCTTTTTCCCCCTGGCATAAGACTGCTGCTTTAGATAACCTGGGAAGTACCACTACCAAGTCAAGTTTTCTGTAATTAAGGATAGCCTAAAGATGACTTTCTTAGCTGTGCTCAGCAGAAATGAATTTTCCAAGACTCTCTGGGTCATTTCTGATTTACAGAGGATCTGACCAGAGTGTATTATTAGCCTGAGTTAACTTCAGTGTCTGTTGGTTCACTGCCATGAAATCCTCAATAGACCCAGATTTTCACCGTTGGTTGAGATGTAAGGGCCCTTTGAAAGAATAATGCCACTGATGAAGGAAATGAGTATTCATTAACTCCACACAAAGGACTTCTAGATTTTTCTCCCCCCACCCCTGATTATATTCTTCTACCCTCTTTAAAAAGAAAAAAAAAAAAAACCTCTTACTCTCTCCAGAATTTCCAGTCTGCTCTTTTGCAGGGTTGGGGTGGGGGGTGGGCGGGGAGGTGCGGGTGGTGCTGGGAAGGGTTTTACTTCCTTTTCTGATTAAAGATGCTTATTTATTGAACCGTGAAATTCATAATATATTGATTTAAGGACAGAAGTGAAGTTTTAGAATTGTAAAAATACTTAACTATTATATATTTTTCATTTCACACTTGACAGTTTTTTTTCTCCCTGTGGCTTTAAAGCTTTTGGCTGTTTTTCAGTGTTAGTCTCTAGGTAACTTGCTGTATTTCTGGTTCTGTATTAAGTCCTGCCGTTTACAGTGCTGTGGCATAAAGTTGGTTCTCAGCATAGAAGTCTTCCTAAAGTCTTTTTCTTCCAAAGAGATTTTCCTTTCTCAGTAATTCCTAAGATGATACTTGTTTGTCACTTTCTTTATTCACATTCTTGGATTGTTCAAACAAAAAAAATTGTTGGTGAAAAAGATTAGGGTCCTTTTCTGATGAATGTATATGTACCTGCATTAAGAATGTAGTCATTTGTTGGTTTTATGTAACTAGTATATACACAGATTAAATCAGGAGAAAGAATTATCTCATACATAGCATGTAGGTAACATGCATGGATTTTACATTTTTTAAAAATACCCTATTTTTTTGGCAAAATGTAGAACCGAAAATGGTCATTTCTTAGACCAGCTTTACCTCAGGCTTCATTTTTGCTGTTTTGACCCTGGGCCTTTAAGGCATAAATATTTATATCTTTTTATTACTGATAGTGAAACTGTGACACTAACCATTTCTGTAATACAAGACGGCAAAACAAGAAAAACTATAAAGATTAAGATGAAAGCAGTTGTGCAGTTGATGAACTAGATCATAGCGTTGTAGGCAAAATAAAAATGTGCATATCTGAGAATATTTTTTTTGCCGTCTCTCCCCAAGGCCAGACCTTCTGGTAGAGCACAGTTAAAAGTAACATAATTCTGGGCCTTTATAATCTGAGGGAAATGGCTCCAGTTGGCAGTCTTCTTGTTAACATATGAAGCCCAAACGTGGGAAATGGTTGGCAAAGAATATTTTCACATAAAAAAAAGAATATGAAAAGATATAAAACTGGATTATTCATTTAGCTCTGAAAAATCTCAAAAAGATATAGTAAAATACTATATAACTGGACAAAACCTGAAGAACCTATAGAGGATTTATGTGAAAACAGGCTTCAAGGATGAACTGTTACATGCTCACCAGTTTGCTTAAGTTCGATCAACCTTTTCTTAAAGTAAGATATTTGTGGACTTCTAGGAACTAGCGATTAGCAGGTGTCCTAAAAAGATTTTTGAGCTGATTCCCTCATAAGTAGCCCTATATGCTCTTGAAGATTCTTACCCTTCCTCTAGTGATCCTAAGGGAGGAATGAGGAGTGCTCTTTAGGGTGGCAACCTGCCCTGGCATGTCTGGGACTGAGGTGGTCCCCTTGGATGCAAAACTTTGTGAGTGCTAAACCCAGGAAAGCCCAGGCCCACACAGCAAGGAGGAGCTGATAGCCCTGGCTATTCTTGTGACTTAACCTCACCTTAAACATTGTACTAGTTTCAATTAAGTTCAATTGCCTTACGGCACGTGTCCTCCGGTCACTTATTACTGTGGATGGAATGTGAGATTTAAGACAAATAATAGCTAATGGCACCAACGTGCTCTTGGTAGTGAGACTAACAGTAATCCAGGAAAGATACCCGGTGGTTGAATGAAACAGAAGAGGCAACTAGACAGTGAAGTTCTTCAGAACCTGTGTGTATATGTAAGTACAGATCATGTCTTTATGGGGTTAAATTATTATATCTGAAATTTAAATTCTCATGGTAAAAGAAAACTGAGGAGCGTGGATTTTTTCTCTCGAGGAAAGATACGGCCTTTGATGCTCTATCTTCTGCATTCCCCAGACTGTCCTGCTCAAGAAGCCAAAATGTGGCATTTTTATGTTTATTCTCAGTGAATGTCGTATTGTGATTACTAAATGCATCAGCCAGGGGCAGATCAAGGAACTGGTGTTCTGATCCACTCTGAGCAGCACCCTCAGTTCTGATAGCCTCCTAGCCCTCAGGTGCTTGCCAGCTATGACACCGACACGGGAGGCAAGATTCCTCTAAGACGGCATTGATTTTGTAATGCAATATGAAGGGTGCAGAGTCTGTTCTTGTTCCCCTGTGGTAGTCTGCAGACTGCATCCTCTCTGTGCACTGTGATGTAGACGGTAGATGTGTTCTTTGTAAGCTTTAATCCTATGATTGTCAGAAGTATGATGTGGTTCCATTTTTAAAAAATTAAACAATGAGCTGAGGCTTTATTTCAGCTGGTTTTCAAGTTAAAGTTGTGAAATATTGATTTCCTTCCCTCCACCCACACCAAATACTTTAGTCTATTTAAAGTACAAAAAAAAAAAAAAAAAATAGTTCTACTTAAGAAAACATTGCTTAAATGTCCTGTGATTTCTGGTCAAATTTTATATATTTGTGTGTGTCTGTATGTGCTTTCACTTTTTACCTTGTTGACTCTCTACCTGTGTTAACAGTACTGTCACCATTGAAAGGTGAACATTTTTCCTAGCATTAAAAAAAAAGCCATTTGAGTTGTTAACCATGTTATTATGGGACTAATTTTTTTATTGTTTTTATTGATCTTAATTTAAACTTATTTTTTAAAGAGGGGATTATATTTTGCTGACCACACTCTAAATTATATGGAAACAAAAAGTTTTGTTGTGTGTATTTCACATAATGGAATTATGCTATTGAGTGACTCTTTTTATTTTTTAAGTTTGGTGTTATATGAAAAGTTTATCCCACTCCCTTGGCAGACAGATACACACTGCTTGGAATAGACGCACACAGCACATACCTCACAGAGCTAGCTGATTAAGCATTTTAGTTTATTTCAGAGCTTTCCTGTGCCAAACTAATGATCTGATACTCATGATTGTTCAGTGAACAACAGAATAGAAGGTGAAATTCACATTAACTCTCAAAATGTACTCTTAGCAAAAAAAGCAATTGGTATTTTTAAAAGACTTCATTGAAAAATAATACATACTCATAATTGTATCATTGTTATGAAATAATTGAGAAACAAACTTTTTACATCAACCAGACTTTCTTTGTGCCTTGCAAGAGCTCAGTTCCTAGGATGAATCAATACTTCTGAATCGTTAGCAGACTGTTTATTTCAGACCATTTAAGACGCTTACTTTAGGATGTATCAAAAAGGACTTCAAAAGCTAAAATGCACTATGCTACTTGGTACCGAAGAGCCCAGAGACTAGCTTGATTTTGTTAACAATTTTGTATTGGTAGGAAACCTACTTAAATCCTGCCTAAATTGCTACACCATACAGCTCTATTAATTTAAAAGGAGCCATTGATTTTCAGCATGACTTCAGTTGACAGATGACTAAAACAGATCCTTTTCCTGTCGTCACTTCACCCTGGGAACATCCCTGCGTGTTAAAACCTACTGATAGCGATGCTGGTTATCTGCACCATGAGATTTTTAGGACAAACCCCCGTGTCCCTAATTGCACATATTCAGTGGGCCGAAGAGTAGGAGAGAAGTATTGTTTGCATGTTTGGGCTTTCTCCACATTTGGCAAATGCTTTTATCCCACTTGCTTCAAAACAGATCGAAAGTCCTAGTGTGGGAAGCATGCCTATTAATATCAAACAAATGTATTTCGGTGCACTCCTTCTCGGCACCAGGTGTGCCCAAGAACTAGAGTGAAGACCACATTCGTCTGCTGCTCAAGAATATATGTGTACCATGCAGTTGTCCAGCTTCTTTTTAACACACTCTCATCCTTTTCATCAAAGTAATACAAGATAAGCCCAACCTAAAAATTAGAAGTTTGCCAATGTAGGAGTCCAAAAGAAAACAGCATATATAAAAGCTGTTTGCTGCTGCAGTGAATAGATACTGAGATGCTAGTTTGCATTCTTAAAGTCAACCACATTGACTGAGGGCAAGAACATTGAATCAGACTTACAGGTAGCAAGTTTGTGATAAGACCACATGATCTTTGGGAAGGTGCAAGAGAATACAGAGTACTGTGTCCGAGTCCAAGCTACGTGACCTTATTGGTTGTTACAGAATAAATGGAGTTTGGGATACGTATCTGCCGTAGATTTTACAATCTTCCATTTGTTGTTGGCTGCCTTTGCACCTATTAATACCTAATAAGATTGCTTAAAAAGTAGTTTAGGAAAGAAATAATATCACAAAGAGATGGAGAGGACTTTTGGGGCCAGTCAAAATGAGATCTTGGAACAGAACTTGTGAATCTGAATGTGCATGAAAGCTGGGCAACTACTGAACCTCTATGTGTGGTGAGCAGGAAGCTGACAGCCACGAGCTGGGAAGGTGCTACTGCGAAGCCCGCACCTAATAATAAAACCTAGATAGCCAGGAGGTAAAAGCCATAGCTAGCTCTACACCTTGGGTCTCCATCTGTATAGAGACTGTGCTGCTGAGCTGGCTGGCTGGAGGACATGAGAACACCAGCCATAGCCCCAGCCCAGGATGGAGTGCTTGTTTAGGGCAGGGGGAACTTAAACATGTACATATACATGTGTGTGTTAAGTGGAATTTAACATTTTGCTCACAGCTGGAGAGGATTATAGAGAGCCCTCTGAGATTTTATGCAGAATTTTGTGTATGTATTTTATGCAGATTCATGGTGAGAAGTGGTACTCATCAGAGAGGCCTTACCTACTGCCCAGCAGTGATTCCATTGAGACCACCCATCTTGAGCTTAGAATTAACTCTAATTTTAAATCTTGTTTAAGGGTTTTCTTTTCATGAGAGATCTTGACTCTGAGTGATATTAATTTCTTCTTGGCAGTATTTGATCACAGTATTTTAAATATAAATGCTACGTAAATAAGAATATAATCGATGACTCACTTTGAAACAGTTTTCATTTTTGAAGTATGTTTGGGCTGCAGTGGAAAAAAATAATTTTCACAGGCCCAGCTTAACATCTGGAATCAAAAGTATTCTAGGTTGCCTTTTTATTGGGTTGGCCCAAAAGTTCGTTCAGGTTTTTCTATAAGATGTATTGAAAATATTTTTACATTGAAAAAAACAGAGTCTTTGTTTCACGCAAGAACCACAAGCTACTTCATTCCAACTTTTAAATCAAGATCTTGAATAATAGCGTGTGGTATTAACACATTTTAAAAATGTACTTAGTCAATCACAAACACATTTTCTAAGGAATTGAATTTTATAGAGATAATTGAATGCTTTCATCTGTAACAGAATTAGTGGCCTGCAAACCACTGTGGTTTCTTGCTTTGTTCTGAAGTTGTTAAAGGAGGAATTTTCTGCTCCAAGTTATATGTATAAAGGAAGTACGATGCAAAGTGAAATGCAATTTTTAAATTCTAAAGCAACAGCCACTGACAAGATGTCCTCTAAAAGTTTAACTACTTTTTAAACTAAACAGATATCATCCCAATATCTAGGTGCTTAAATTTAACCTAAGTATAAAATATATTAGTAAAATCAAGCTAAACTAAATTTGAAGTAAAATTTCTAGTAATATGTATATAATAAAGGGTGTGACTTTCATTCACCAAAATGTTACTTAATTCTCTGTTCTGCTTCCCCCTATTTCCAGCCCACCCTTATAAACTGCAGTTAAAGTAACCCTAGAAAACGGCCTTATCTTAGAATATTTCATTGATTTGTTTCTAACTTTTTTTAAGAGCCAAAATCACAAAAGAGAGCGATGTCTGAGAGTCTGGTTTGTTATTACATCTTTCAGAAGATCACCTTTAAAATGGGTACATATTTCATATATTCTCTTTTAATTTATATTTTCACTGGTATTTCACTCTGTTGCCACCAAGGAACAACTAATCTTCACATTTACAATTTACATAATTAGTGATTGGCCGAAGAGGAGTATTGAAGATAAAATCTAAGATATAACTGAGAAATGGTGGGAGATTTATATAATTTAGTCTCTTTGGTTGTCTGGCTGTTTCTCAACTGTGAATAGCAATGTTTTAAAAGACATTTAAGCAACAAGGTGCTAAGGGTGGAATGCTTGAAGAAAACAGCCCTGTAATGGTCAACTACTTCAGTTATCTTGAATAATGAAATAAAACTCAGTTGCCTTTTTAAACAAACTTTTTCTGTCTTGAATGACTTTGGACAGAATAACATTCTGCTCGTTGTAAGCCTTGGTTATCATTTCTGATGTAATGGAAAATACAACTGAACTCAGAATCAGAGGTCTTGGGTTTGGGCCTTGATTCTGCCAATTTGTGGTAACTTTAGATAATTTCACCAGTTTGCTTCAAGTTCCTCCTTTCCTTCAATCCTCCAAAATGAGGAAGTTGCTGTTCAGGGTGGTTAGGAGGATCACCCAGAAGAGGAGCTCAGTGCTGGAGGACTGAATCCACAGTCGATGGAGCCTCAGGAGGTGGTAGCAGGGAAGAAGGTCTTTGCCACCAACCTGTCTCAGAAAAGCTGCGAGAGATCCCATACCAAGAGATGTCGAGTCACGGGGGCAATTCTCGGTTGCCACAGAAGTAATTCACGACAGCCGTAAAAGCCCAGTGGCATGCAGTTATAAACATGCAGTATACAAATTAGGTCAGCGATTTAGACGGGGCGTCTCTGCGTAGTTGCAGGTTTGCCTGGCTCACTAGGGAGGGGGACTTGACTCAGCCCCTCTCTGCGTGCCATCCTCCTGCAGCTGCCCCAGGCATGTTTTCATGAGGGTGCAGGGGGGAACGGCTGGGAGGCTCAGCCCCACAAGGCACTTTCCGGTCTCCTGCCTCCCTGCTGACTTCCCCAGAAGGGAGCCCCCGGCTCAGCTCAGCATGGAAAGGCGCCACGGTGAAGTAGTGGAGGAGGAAGGTGCCAGGAGGTGCGAATCGGGGCCGGAGGCTCTCCATGCAGCATGCCCAGGCTTTGTACTTACTTGCCAGTGAGGAGTAGGAGATGAAGGTCCCACGCTGGGATCTGTTTAGCTCAAGTGTATTCAATCCATGGAGCATTCAGTAGAAACCTCTTCCAATACACACCGTGAAGGTGAGTTAAAACCAAAGCCATGTATTTTCTGTCTACTCTAGGTTCTTAATTCCGGTTGTCCCTGGCCATCATCACATGACAGAATGTTACATGATTCACACCACTTTCAAAACCTTTCTGGGACTTCTTACGTGCAAAGGAGCTGTTTGCCTCTTGTACCTCACGCTGACCCTTTCTGGAGACCTGGCATGCTTTAGGGAAGCTTCACCAGTAAGAACAACGGATCACGGTATGTCGTAACTCTGACACATTTTAAAAAGAAACACCGCAATTATCTGTGTCCTCTTGATTACAGATATTGCAGTTGTGTGGAGAGTCTGAGTCTCTGCTGTTGAGGAGGTTGGCAGGTGAGCGCGTCTCGTGATACGGCCTAGCTTGGTAGCCCCTGAAAGTGGAATTGACTTTTCAGCCTTCAGCTTTGTGTGCCCAGTGTTTCCTTACCATATATCTCAGAAGTCTGGGTATTTCTCTTCAAGCATAAGTTTGAACGAGCTCCCCACACTCCCCTTTAATGGTCACTACTACTATTGATGATCACATTCATGTAAATACACGAAAATATTTTGTGGACTTTTATTGGAAGCATAGAGATGGAACTACTTTTATTTAACATTATAAAATACCCATTATTTTTGTAAAATACAAAAACACCAGCAGAAAAAAAAAAATCACCCACCCAGATAAAAACCAGAGAAAAAACCACTGCACGGTGTCATGTTTTTCCTCTCCTCCTTACTTTGGATATATGTATTTTTAATGGGAAATGTTTCAAGCATTTCCAGCAACACATTTAGTTAGAGGAAGCTATTACAAATCATAAGGAAAATCTCTAAAATGCATTAAGCAAGCCATAATTGACATGTATTTTTTTAACTTGCTTTGAGCAACACAAAAATTTGCTGTTGGACAGATTTTAGACATTTCATGCATGATATTTTTATGTGCCTCACCTTGACTAGTTACTTTGGTTATTGTATTTGGAACCAAACGTTTCTTTGTCATGTCTGTTGCAAGCGTCCTAAAATAAAAGTGTGCAGTGGAACCAAGGAATTTTGTTGATCAACTAGCATTGTGTTCAGATATAATGAACATAGAAAATGTGTTGGACTTACATATTAAACATGCCACACTACCATTTGTGGTTACTTTCTTGTTCATGTTTTGGTAAATCACTTAGGCAGTTATTAGGTGAAGTTCTGTCTTATTTTCCAACTTAAAAATGTATTATCCAAAAGTATATATTTTACATACAATCTAAAACTGTCACAATATGCTTTGGTATTTTTTTTTAAAAAGCTACACACTTATATAAGGATATTTTTTTTCATAAAAAAATCAAAACTTCTGAACAATACATAGATATGGTTAAAAAAAAAAGAGAGAATTTCCTTCCATTCCAATCCACTTTCACAGCCCACCCTGAAAAAAGCCTTTGGTATTTTTGTCTTTGCTAAACATGGACTAGGAGCTAAAATTTGCAAGGAAAGTTGATCTTATCTCCAGGTTCTGAGAGGCCCCGTGCTGAGAGGTGTCTTTACTGTCCCTTGGATGTCCCCCCTGCTAGTACCACGTGAGGCTCCAGAATTTTCCTTCTCCTCACCACCAGTTCCTTCCCCTCCCCTCCTCAGTCCAATGGCAGAGGAATACTTGTCTTGTGTCAAGACTAAGCCATGGGCTCCAAGCCCAGGTGGTTCTGTGTGGCTTCTCTAAAGGGCTTCCAATCAGTCATTCCTTCTCAGATTTTCAATTCTCAGTCACCATTTGCCCCTTCCTACAGCCTGTACATATCCAGTAACTCCCACTCTAAAAGACAACAGGAAATGCAGACAGACGTCCTTGCAACCCTGTCAGGACTGTCCCGCTGTTCCCACCACGTGTGTTGAGATTCGTTTGTACCAGCCACCCTTGACCGTCTTACTGAAGTCACCTTTCTGTTCCACTTGCCTCTGGATGCTGCACTGCTCTTTTCCCTTTGACTGGAAGGAAGCCATGTCCTGTCCAAGGCTAATTCTTGAATTAATACCAGGGTTTCGATGACCAGTTTCCCAAATGGAGTCACAAGGAGAGCTTTGAAAATGTAGCTTCCCTGGCCTCCCCTGAGGAATCTTGACTGAGCAGGTCTGGAAAGGAGCGTGGGAGCTGCATTTTAGAAAGCCCGAAGTGATGGTCAGTGAGCAAACCCCGGCTTTAGAGCGCATCCCCTGTGGGCTTTCAGACTTGCCCTGTCCATGCTGTTCTCTTTTGCCACCTCCCACACACTGTGTCTCAGTCCGTGCAAAAGAAAGTCGCACTTTCTTCATTTCATATCATTAATTTAAAATTCCTCATGAGCCCCATCTAGCTTTATTTAGGAGGGTGTGGGAAGTGGGAAATGACCTTACACTTGCCAATCAAAGATAACTCATTCTCTTATTCTCGAGCATCTAATTGCCCCTTTGGAATAAATGCTCCATTTTTCAAGGCATCTTCCAGTTTTCCTCCTTGAGGTGACTTTAGCAGGTGGGTGACAGGGAAGCAGCTCTCCAGTGCGTGTGCTCAGTTCCTTGGGCAGGCTTGCTGCCAGCAATCCATCCTGCTGTCTGTTCAGTGGCTATTGCCCTTACTGAATCTGCTGGTGCATGTGAGTGACTCCGTGGCTTTTGTTCACATGTTGGTATAACCTGTTGATGACCCCAGTCTGCCATTGCCTTTGGTTTCAAGGTCTCCATTGTTCAGCAGCCTTCATTTTCCAGCTTTAGGACAACTCATCTGGTTGACTCTTGGGAAAGGAGGAGATTGGAACTTTGGGATGTCCTGAGCATCTTGCTCAAGTTTGGGGAGTCAACAGGCGATTATCAGACTATCTGGTCAGTTCCCTCTGCCAGTCCCGAGCTCGTGCCTCCAAGCTGTGCTGTGTTGCACATATGCCTCTGAGTCGTAAGAAGGACTTCTCTGAGTGGCTCACCAGGTTATGCCTAGGAAAGCGGTCCTCTTACCCATCATGCTGTTTCTGTCTCACTCTCCATCCTCACCCTGCGTCCTCCACACACACACGAGTTTTGACTCTGAGAGGAAGGAAGATGAAGTTCTGGGCGTTCTAATTTCTTTACACCCTACTCTTCCTTTCTGACTCCTCCTCTGTCCCTGCCCTAGGAGTCATTCCACTTTCTCCCTTATGAAATGACTCTCCTTACTTCACATCCCAAGTTCCCCCATCTCTGTTCTAGAGAAAACTCCGCATTCAGTTGTCCAACCTTTGCTTTTGATATGTGAATGGAACTCTTGGAATTATGATCTCCTTTTTCATTCTCAATAAAACCTGACATTCAAAACTCCTTATCTTCATCCTAGAGATGCCGGAGAATAGTAAAATAATAAAAAAGACTCTAAATGTCACAGTTATGCTACTACTAATGTAGTATATATCCTTTTCTGTCCTGCCATTATTAAGCCTCAGGGCCTAGCTTTAGTGGAAGACCACAGGAGGAAGACTGTAGGAGGAAGATGGATTCTTTAATATCAGCAAAGTGTTGGCTCTACATAGACATTCTCACCTCAGACTTGCTCTTCCTGGCTTCCGTGTTTGCCTGTTCTGGTCCTGGTACCTTGAATGTCCTTCCCTTTTCAATCTGATATAACACTAGTCATCCCTCCAAAGTCTGGTTCACATCTCACCCCCACCATGGACCTCTCTATTTGCTCCAAACTTCCTTGTCCTAAGCATTCCCTTTGTCATGTGTCTGTACTGGTAGGAGAGCATTTATCATGTTATAATTAGGCCTAGGTACACTCAACTTCCTTGCTAAATCGTGA
Organism: Bos taurus; assembly: GCF_002263795.3. Classification (NCBI taxonomy): domain Eukaryota; kingdom Metazoa; phylum Chordata; class Mammalia; order Artiodactyla; family Bovidae; genus Bos; species Bos taurus. The sequence continues at coordinate 47,484,547 of NC_037351.1, read as the reverse complement.
GCTCCTTTCTGCCTTGGAAAGCTCTCCAGCCTTCGCTCGGCACTTCCAAATTTATCCACTCTTCTTGACCCAGTTTAAATGTGCTCTCCTGTGTGAAGTCTTCCCCAACCACCGAGACTGAAAATTCCCTCCCACCATGGCAACAACTGGCAGCAGCGCTTGGAACCTCGTGAGAATTAGATACACGAGAACTCACATGGGAGCACGTGGGGTGACACGGGCACACGTGAGAGGAACCTCGACAGTTTAACAGGACCAGGGCCTTTGGGAAGAATGGTTTAGATTCGATCAGCACCACTTAGGTTATAAGCTCCTTGGGGTCAGAGGCTAAAATCAGTTTTTCCCAAACATTTAAAAAAAAAATCTATCCTACATCACTGTGTCCACTTCAACATTTCCAGCAGTGGGCATGCAATAAATGTTTCTTGACCAACTGACAGGGGCTCAGAAAAAAATCTCCTGATTGATCCTCTTATGATGCCTTTCTTTCTTGAGAGCCCATTAATTTTTAAGTTGTTTTCCTCAAGATGCTTAGTATGCTTCTTTCTTTCCTGCAGCACTTTTTTTATTTTTTGGTTTTATTGCCTTCCACGGGGTTCCCTCTTGATCAGCTGTTCTCATTTTTCCCTTGGTGACTCCAGGTTCTGGCAAGCCCTGAAATGAGACTGAGTTTGGGGTAGGAGCAGGGCGAGAGGTTGGGATTGAGGGTCAGTCCAACCCAGTTCATGGAAGTGAATTGTACCTGCAGGTGCTAAGGCACGTCTCTGGGTTCCAGGGCAGCCTTTTACAAAGCAACAGGGGCCATGAGCCTTGTGGTTCTCGTCCTTCCCCTGGAAACCAAGTGAACTTGGCTTAGTCCTTACCTTCTATTCAGGGCTGGGGAATAGGAGTTAGATTGGTCTCAGTGGAAGCTGCAGATACTGCAGTGTGGTCCTAAGGAACACCCTAGGGCACTCCAAACCTTAAGGAGACAGTGGTACTCACTTCCACAGAAAAGCCTCCAGGTCGATAATTATGTCTTTGGAGAACATAGAAGTTGTTTTGACATGAGAAAACCAGGAGCGGCACCCCTCAAATCAAGGGAAGGAGGAGGATGCAGACTCTAGAAGATGGTGCCAGAGGGAGGGTCCAGGCACAGTTAGCTGCGCCTGAGGATGCCTGGGGCTATTTTTATTTACATTTCTACATCAAATATGGTGCTTGATCAACTAGTCTTTTGAAACACTGGTTACTGTGGATACTGGAGAACAACTCTACCTGTTTGAGAGACCTTTGAGATGCTGTCATGGATGTAGCCAGTTCCGATCATAAAGCAGTGTGGAATCAGATCAAAAGCACAGTCTGAGGGCACAAAATGCCTCAGGATCCTAGAAGGAGCACTCAGGGTGGACCAAGGCGGGGAGGGGAGGGTGGGCAGCACTGCCTTTGAGAACAAAGCCTGAGCAGAGGTGCAGTGGGGATGGCGAGCGTGGAGGAAGGAGGTGCAGGGGGCGAGTGCTAGAGAGCAGGAGTGGGCAAAGAGAAAACCCAGGAGGTCCTAGACCTGGGAAATGACTTGAATGGTGGCCGTTTAGTTTCTTTTCATATGTGTACAATTTGAAATTTGCTGGGTTCCTCGAATTCTGGCATCAGGTTACTTCTTCCTAGGATGAGAAGCCATTCCAAGGCCCTGCAATATCTGGCTGTGGTGTTTGGCAGTGGCTCCTCACTGACTGTGCTCTGATGAACTGGTCTAGGCAGCCAGGATGGTAGGAGCCCTCTGACTTCATGTCTGCAAGGGTACGTGTTTCCACTATATAATTACCAGCATTTAGCAGACTTTTATCAGCCCTCTTTAGGATGGCTTTTGGCAAATGGGGTGGAAATCTATCATACATTTAAATCATTAGACTCAGACATAGAGAGCAGACTTGTGGTTGCCAAGGGGAAGAGTAGGGAGAGAGTGGACTGAGAGTTTGGGGTTAGTAGATGCAAACGATTACATATAGAATGGATAAGCAACAAGGTCCTACTGTATAGCACGGAGAATTATATTCAGTATCCTCGGATAAATGATAATGGAAAAGAATGACAAAGAATGTATGTATGTGTATAACTGGGTCACTCTGCTGTACCGCGGAAATTAACACAACACTGTAAATCAACTATCCTTCGATAAAAAGAGAATTGATTAAAAACATTATACCTAAAAAAAACAAACAAAAAAAACATTGTACCTAGTCTCCTCTTAGAATGTTTTCTGTAGCAAGTCCACAGCACTCCATATCCAAGTACATCTCAGACCAGAAAGCGAAAGGAAGTAGGTAGCTTGTTCTTCGGGGTTGAGAATTAAGAAGAACTCTCCACCCAAGTAACAGGTACGTGGTAGGAACACATGACATCTCCCTCACTACTTAGTCATCAGGTGAGGAGGGGGCGGGGGAGTGCTCTGTGTGGGGAAGCCTCAGAAGATTTAAGAGAGTTGCAGACAGACAAGGCTGAACCTTGGATGTCATCCAGCAAAGCTCTTAAAAGACTGCAGTCACGGCCCTGTTTTTGAGCTCTGACCTGGACCTGGAGGTCTGGGAGACCTGGCACACAGACAAAAGAGTGCTTAATTGTCTTTCTGGTTCTGGCTGCTCTTTAGCCCCAGAGAAGGGGGGCGAGGGGTGGGCTGTTCTTCATGACAGCACATATCTAGACTGACTCGCCTACTTTAACCCCCTCCTGTGGGTTTCTTGAACCTCCTCCCTGGTTCAGTTTCCAGATGGAAGGGTGTCGTCCCCCTACCCCTGTCCCCTGACCCTGCCTGCTTCTAGCCAGGATAACTGACTTCCCTTTACCACCCACTGACATCCACCACTGCTTTAGGGAACTGAATAAAAGGAAGGGGGTGGGGGTGACCAGAGGATCTGCAGGCCTGACCTGCAGTGTAGAGACTGCCTGTTCCCATGGCAACACAGAGCTTCTCCCTCCCCGCTGGCCACCACCAAGGACAAAGACGCAGAGGACAGACTGACTCCTGTGATGCTGTTGTTGAAGGCTTGCCTGAGAATCCTCCTTTGAGCTCTGCCTGTGACACCTTCAGCAGTTCTTGACTAGGAGAGGGCTCATCGTTGGAAACAGCCCAAAGGACCCAGTTGATGACCACGTAAGGGGCTGTTCGTCATGAGCAATAAAGGCAGAAGTAGAACTAAAGCCATAGGACTTCCTTTCTCTGTCTTTGTAAATTACCCCAATATCAATTATTTTTTTAAATTTCTTTATTTACATTTATTTATTTATTTATTTTTGTCTGAGCTTTATTTGTTTTCTTTATTTATTCTCGTCGCCGAGCAGGCTTTCCTCTAGTTGCAGTGAGTGGAGGTTACTCTCCAGTTGTGGCGGGCAGGATTCTCCTCGCAGTGGCTTCTCTTGTTCTGGAACGTGGGCCCTAGAGCACAGGCTCAGTAGTTACGGTCCACGGGCTTTGTTCCTCCTCAGCATGTGGGATCCTCCTGGACCAGAGATCAAGGCCAAATCTCCTGCATTAGCAGGTGGATTCTTCACCACTGAGCCATCAGGGAAGCCCTGATATAAATTCTTAGAGTCCAGAAATATTTCCAGCAAAGCAAGGCTCACAGAGGCATATTGTCTTAGGTGTGCAGCTGGTGTGTCAGGAACTGCGCTAAAGGCTCTATGTACATTATCTCCCTGAATCCTTGCGACACTCCTGGTAACATCCTCACTTCACAGCTGGGGAAACTGAAAACCATACAGGTTGGGATCTTGCCCAGGCCCCTTGACCGATGAGTGGTGGGGTGGGATTTGAGTCCAGGGCTCGAGGAGCAGAGCTTGAGCTCTAAGCCCTGACAATGCCTTGCCCCTCTTGACTTTGAAGGGCATCTCTCACCAGAACATAACAGATCCACTGATTTAAGAATACTTGTGGTACAGTCATCCTCCCTTTTCTGCAGTTTCGCTTACTATGATTTCAGCTAACCATATCAACCGTGGTCCAAAAATATTAAATGGAAAATCTGGAAATAAGCAATTCAGAAGTTTTAAATTGCACATGTTTTGAGTAGCTTGATGAAATCTCACTCCATTCTACTCCATCCTACCTGAGATATTAAACCATTCCTTTGTCTAATGTTCAGTTCAGTCGCTCAGCCGTGTCTGACTCTTTGTGACCCCATGGACTGCAGCACGCCAGGCTTCCCTGTCCATCACCAACTCCTGGAGCTTGCTCAAACTTATGTCCATCTAGTCGGTGATGCCATCCAACCATCTCATCCTTTGTCGTCCCCTTCTCCTCCCGCCTTCAATCTTTCTCAACATCAGGGTCTTTTCCAATGAGTCAGTTCTTCGCATCAGGTGACCAAAGTATTGGAGCTTCAGCTTCAGCATCAGTCCTGCCAATGAATATTCAGGACTGATTTCCTTTAGGATTGACTGGTTTGCTGCTCTCCTTGCAGTCCAAAGGACTCTCAAGAGTCTTCTCCAACACCACAGTTCAAAAGCATCAGTTCTTCAGTGCTCAGCTTTCGTTATGGTCCAACTCTCACATACATACATGACTACTGGAAAAACCATAGCTTTGTCTATACAGACCTTTGTTGGTAAAATAATGTCTCTGCTTTTTAATATGCGGTCTAGGTTTGTCATGGCTTTTTTCTCAAGGATCAAGCATCTTTTAATTTCATGGCAGCAGTCACCATCTGCAGTGATTTTGGAGCCCCAAAAAATAAAGTCTGACACTGTTTCCACTGTTTCCCCATCTATTTCCCATGAAGTGATGGGACCAGATGCCATGATATGATTTTTTTTGAATGTTGAATTTTAAGCTAGCTTTTTCACTCTGTTCTTTCACTTTCATCAAGAGGCTCTTATAAAAACCCCATTGTTTATTGACTTAGTGGCCAGTTAGGTTATCAGGTGAACTGTTTCAAGATAGCAGGGCTATATAGCAGTTCAAGTAACACTTATTTTAGCTATTGGCCCCAAGGTACAAGAGTAGTGGTTTCTCTTACTGTACCTAATTCATACATCAAGCTTCATCATGGGTATGTTTGTATGTAGGATTTGGCACTCTTCATTGTTCCAGGCATCCAGGAGGATTCTTGGAAAGAATCCCCCATGGATAAGGGCAGAGTACTGTACTTTATAGTCACATTCCCAGTGCTCCCTGAGGGCAGGGGCTCTGTCTTCTAATTTGTGTCTCTATAGAGCTGTGCCCTCAAATGTAAAAGGGGAGTGCAGCACATACCCTCATGGTTTCTAGTCTTTTCGGACAGAAGAGCCCTTTGGGGGACTTCTCTGATGATCCAGGGGCTAAGACCCTGCATTCCCATTGCAGGGGGCTTGGGTTCAATCCCTGGTCAGGGAACTAGATCCCTCATGCCACAACTGGGACCTAGTGCAGCCAAATAAACAAAAAAGAGGAGCCCTTGGGGATCCCTGATGCTCTTCGATGTCTTCAGGGCCCTGTCTGTGTGAATCTTAGGTCCTCTTTCCGGGCTGTAACTGACAGGAGAGGATCGCCAGGGGTAACAAACTGCAAAAGTGCTTGGCAAACTAAGGAGGGGCTGTAAAGTTTTAAAATGTAGATAAATTCATTCATTCATTTATTTACTTATCCTGATTGAGCTCTCTTGAGATGACCTCTTCTGCACATGCTGTAGTCACATACTGACTCAGTGAAAACCAGCGAGACAAACTATGTGAGCCCACTTACCCCAGCTGCATGGTGACAGCTGGATGGAAATGTCATGTTAGTGCCCTGAGCTGGTTGTGATTTTGCACAGCACCCTGAAACACACCTTGCTAATGAAGGACAGCACATTAAACAGATCAGGGAATGGCACAGTGTGTGTTGAATAGTCAATAAAGCATTTGTTACGTCACTCTGTGGCCGTGCCGCATAAACCCACTGGACAAGGGAGGATGGCATTAGCGCCCAGGGCAGGGTCCCTCTGAGCCCATGGGAAACTTATTTCCACTTTGAGGTTTGTGGCTTTTACTTGCTTTTTACTTGCCTATGCCGAAGCCTGTCTGCTCTATTTTCTTCATGGGTGCATGTGGTGTCATGGGGCCAAAGTGTCGCCATGCATGAGCAAGACAGGGTCTGTACAGGAAGGCTTCCAGAGTACAAAACTGTATCCAAGCCATAGACCCCTCAAGCCCAACCACATTCCAGGAAAAGAATGGAGAGACCTTGTGTTTAATATCTTTGGAATTAGGTGAAAGCCTATTCCGGAAAAACACCCCAGTCTGCTGCCAAGTCACTGTCATTCCCTAACAGAAGAATTAGTTATTCTCTTCAGTGGCTCCCAGAGTCTCTAGTTCACATGCAGATGTTTATAAACCAGGGTAGGATTAATCCATTGACTTCTGACTTTAAATATTAGACTAAATGAGTAGAATGAGGAATATAAAGCTGGCACAGGGTTTAGGGGCCTGGGTCCCATTCTGACATGTGGGGAGGGGGGGTGTGATAGGGAGTGCCCTACCTCTGTGGTTGATGGATCTGAATGCAAGCCGCCTGAAATATCTGCCCCTTATGCCTCTGACTCAGGGCACTGGTAGGAGAAACGCTCTATGAGAGTGGAAGGTAGGATTGAAATTAATTACACTGATTAGCCAAAAGGACTCAAAGAGGTGGGAATATAGGATGGGCAAGTTTGGAGCCTGATGGGAGGAAGAGGATGCTGGTGGGTGCATGGGAGAGAAGCCAGGGGTCTGATGGCTCATCCTGGGAGGTCGCTTGGGTGCAGAAACTTTGGTGGTGGTCTTTGAAAGAGTTCAGCCCTGTGTGCAGGCGCGCGCGTGTGTGTGTGTGTGTGTGTGTGTGTGTAGTGGAGGGCCTTCCGGAGAGGAGGAGGGGAGGATAACTGAGGTCCAAGGCAGGGGTGGGCAGCAGGCCAGAAGGAAGGCTAGAGAGAGAAAAGACTGCAGAAGCCACAGGACCTGTGATGCCTCTGGGTCACAGGGAGGGTGTGGAAAAGGTGGAGGCTTGGAAAGTGGGACAGGAGGCAAGTGGGCTTTGGTTTCAAGACTCTAGTAATTAGAATGAGTCAGCACTGGGTTGGGATTCAAAAGGCCTACAATCTCCTATCGACTCATCACCAGCTAGCTCTGTGGTCTGGGCGAGGCCCTTCTCTTCTCTGGGCCCAACAAGGAGATTCTATTGGGATTATTCCTTTTTTTCAGAAACAGTCTCTGAGAGACAGTAACACCCGGAATTTCTAGAGAAAAAGGGGCTCTACTGGCTGTGAAAGATACACCAGTTCACCCACGACAGCTGGGCTCAGGCACCATCAGTTCTCTGCGAAGGACCACACAGCCCCCAGCCCCAGCTGGTCTATCAGTTTCTGCTCTTTTCCACATAGAAGCCAGAGTGGTCTTCTTAGTTTTATCTTCTTTTTGAACAGGAAACAGAACTGATAAAGTATAAAATTGAAAAAGCCTAACAGGGTAGACATCAAAGTTACTTTCTTCTTCCTAAGAGGTAATCAATGTTATCAGCTTCTTTTATATCCTTCCAAGATATAGTTCATGACCATCTAGAGTCTACATTTTAAATGTTTTGTAACTTAATCTTGTCAGTTATAATTTCTTGGGAATATTCCATGTTAGTCAGCAAAGTCCACTCTCATTTCTGTTTTTGCATCCACTGTTATGGATACTCTACCATATTTAATGGCCGCTGGTGATTCTTAGGTTGTTGCCAGTGTTTTACTATTATATACTATATTACAAAGAGTAACATTGGACCTATGTCATTTTATACACCCACAAGTATATCTGTAGGACACATTCTCAGTGGTAGACTTGCTGAATCAAATTCCATTTATAATTTTGAGTTATTGCACTTACCTTCCATGAAATTTTTATCAGTGTGTACTACCACAGGTTATGAATGTGAATATTTCTTTTGCCACATGCCCTTATCAACCCAGTGTATTAATCAAACTTGTTCAAGCTTTTCCATCTGAAAGGTGAAAACAATGGTAAGAGGACTTGATCTTCTAAAAAGGTCAATCAGATTATGGCCCTCCTATGCTCAAGATCATCACTGTTTTTTCTGTGTTCTTAGAATCCCAGCTCCTGGAGCATGGCCCAGTAGGTGCTCAAGATTTGGCCCTGCTACTGCTCTGGCTTTATCGCCACCTCGCTCCTCCCATCCACTCTGCTCTAGTCTTGTAGACCCTCTCACTCTTTCTCGGGTGCATGAGGCATGCGCACCTCCAGGGGTTTACTTTTGTCTATTCCTTTGCTGACCATGTTCTTATCCTTGGAGTTGCTGGTTCACTTTTCTTACATTGATTCAGTCTCTGACTGAAACTTACCACCTCAGACTTCATCGAAGCCAGCACTAACCGCAGCAGCTAGAAAAGTACCCACCCTGAGAGGGGAGAGCACTTCTTACAGAGAATACCAGCCAGTAAATGCAGAAAATCACCATTATGTAACCAACAGAGTAATGACTAAATCATAAGGACCGTCATTGGGCACTAAAACCATTGAGTGAAAGTTAATCAGGGGTTGGCATATTTTCACAGATTATCAATTACAAGAAGGAAAATGGTATCTTTACAGTGGAGAGTCTTGGTGGAACCCTTCTTTAAAAAGTGGTCATTGGGGACTTCCCTCATGGTCTAGCAGTTAAGAATTCACCTTCCAGTGGAGGGGACGCAGGTTCGATCCCTGGATGGGGAACTAAGATCCCACATGCTGCAGGGCAACTAGCTTGAATACTATAACAACAGAAGCCTGCTAGCCATAATGAAAAAAACCCAGCACAGCCAGAAACATTAAAAATTTAAAAAAAAATTTTTTTAAGTGATCATTGGTTTGAGTGGGTTTTCTACCAAATATATAACCTGAATCAAATCATGATGAAGCTTCAGAAAAAGCAAAATTGAGGACGTTCTACAAAATAATTATGATCAAATGGTAGAGAATTGAGTAAGATGAAGACGGATAACAATGAGCCTTGTTGACTATCCTGAGATCTTAGGGTTTTAAGCTGGTCTTCGGTGAATATACTGGAAAGCAATTAATGGGTTAATAGATTTTGAGGTGAGAGTACTATCCCTATACAGAGGTAAGGAATAGAAACCACATGCAATAATCCAGGTAGTGGTGATGACTTGAAATAGGATGGTCATAATGGAAGTGGTGAGAAGTGGTTTGATTTTGTGTCTGTGTGTATTCTTTTCAAATATTTATAAAAACAGAGAGGACAGGATAACAAATAATCATTACCTGTCACCCAGCTGCTACAATTATCACCTTATGGCTGATCTTGTTTCATTACACTCCTATCATTTTATTTTTATGTAAACATCAGAGGTATTACTTCATTCTGGATATGCATAAGACTTTGCTAATGGATTAGCTGTGAGATGTAAGGGAAAAGGAGAGCCAAGGATGTGTTCAAAGTTTGTGTGAAGGACAGAGGTACCATTTACTGAGATGGGGGTGACTGCAGGGGGCGAAATCTTGCAGGGGAAATGATCAAAGGATTACTTCTGCTTCTGTATAGTTTGAAATGCCTACTTGACAATTCAGAAGATATTGGATATACAAGTCTGGATACCAGGGAGAGACTGAGCCTATAGACATACATTCAGGAGTTGTATGATGATAGAGTGTCTGAAACCAAAAGAATACAGCTTCAGCCTCTGGTAACCACAGAGTAGCTTGCATCAGACTAACTCTTTTGCTGACAATAGTTATAAACTCTGGGGGCATGGGAGAGTGACCTACAACAGACAGATACTAGAGGAGATTCAGCCCTTGAGAGAAGGGAAGCATGGTGCGTGAGAACCACATTTATACAGGTTATTTTCCTGAGGGTACTCCCTGGCCCATACACCGTATAGTGAATAGAACTAAAGCAGAAATTAGTGGTCATACTAGGCTGAAGTTTCTAGAGAAGCTGGCAATTGAGGTGGAAAGAAGTCACAGAGCAGGGAGTCCCATAATCTGTGTACGAGCTCTTCTCAAACCCCTGCCTGACTCCTTAGGTAAGCATGAGGCGGTCAAAACTCCAAGCTGCCCAGAGGAAGACGATGACTGGAAAACTGATAGAACTCAGCAGAGGCTGCAGCTTCCCACTGAATGTACAGGGGCTTGATCTCAGGGTTCCCTTTGAAATTCCAGAAAGCCCAGACTCCGGTAGTTAAGATATACCCCAAGACTAAGGGACTCACTCTACGATTAAGGGCAAAACTGAAAGAGATTCACCATAACAGATCGTAAAATTCAGCCATCTCAGGATAAAGATGATCTAAGAGTTATTTAACAGTTAGAACCAGCACACAATACTCTTCAGAGGAAGATAACAGAATCTGGGGTCTCTACAATCACCTATGATAGCCTATATATAGTCTGAAATTACAAAAAATTCAAATAAACAAGAAGATGTAGCCCATAGTCAAAGAGAAATCAGTCAACAGAAGCAGACACAGATAACAGATATGTTGCCATCAGCAGACAGGAACTCTAAATAAACTTGATAAGTCTTTTGAAGAGTCAATAGGAATAATGAATTAACTGGTAAAGAGATAAGAAATTTCGGGAGAAGTATGGAAACGCAAAAGAATTACATTGTAACCAGAGAACTGGATTGTACGATATAAGCAATAAAAAATTCAGAGGATTGGTTACAACAAATGACTTGAAGACAAGTCATCATCTAAATAAAAACACCGAGAAGAAAAGATATTGGCGGAAAAAAAGGACGGAGCCTCAGTGACTTGTATAAAAAAGTGTGGGCTGTATGTAATTGGAATTCTAGAAGGAAAAGAGAAAGAAAGGAACAGAAAAAATATTTATTTGAAGAAATATTAGCCAAAACGTTCCAAGGTTCTTCAATAACAGCAACTGACAGATCTAGGAATATCAGTGAATCCTAAGCCAGATGGATACAAAGAAAACCAATACTAATTACACATCGTTTAACAGTTAAAACAACATATTAAAGATAAAGAGAAAAGCATTAAAAACAGCAAGAGGATAAAGACATGTCATATAGGGGTAAAACGGTGAGAATGATGGCTGACTCATCAGAAAAATAAAAGTTAAAAGACAATGAATACACCTTTGAAGTGTTGAAAGATAAAAGATGTGTCAACATGGAATTCTATATCCTACAAAAATATATCTCAAAAACAAATGCAAGTAAAATAAAGACATTTTCAGAAAAACAAAAGCCTAGAGAATTTGTTTCTGCAGACCCATACCAGAAAAGATGTTCAAGGAAGCTCTTCAGGCTGAAGGGAAATGATAGCAGTAGACAAGGATGAAGAATATTGGAAGTGGTAAATATAAGAGTGTCTTAGTCAGCTTGAGCTGCAATAACAAAATGCCATAGTGGGGGTGGTTTAAACAACAAAAATTTGTTTTGCACAGTTCCAGAGGCTGGAAACTCCAAGGTCAAGGTGCCAGCAGGGTTAGGATCTAGTTAGGGCTCTCTTCCTGGCTTGCAGATGGCCACCTTCTTGACCTGTCCTCAACAGGCAGAGTGAAAGAGGGCTCTGGTCTCTTCATCATCTTATAAGGCACGAATCCCATCATGACGGCTCCACCTCTATGACCTAATCACCTTCCAAAGGTGATACCATCTTTGGATACCATCACACTGGGGGTTTCAACATATGAATTTGGGGAGAACACATACATTCAATCCATAGCAGTGAGTTAATACGAAGTCATGGGACGAGAGCTTCAAGGAAGTGGTTATGAAGAGACAGCAGTACTTCTAAGTACTCCTATATCAACAGATTAGAAAAGTGAGGAGGAGCCAACAGCCAGATGGAGGGCGAACAGCCAGAGGAAGAAAGAAAATCAAGTGAGAGCGGTTCTTTGAGGAAGGGTCAGACCATCGCGCACTGCTGATGCTGAGAGATCAAGTTGAACAAGGACCAAGAAGTCATCCCCAGGTTTGCATCCTGGAGGTCACTGGTGACGGTGACAGGAGCTAATGGATGAAGTTAAGGGGGTGAAAGCCTAATCAGGGTGAGTTGAAGAGAAGTTTAACAACAGAAAAAAAAAGAGGGGTAGGTGTTAAGATACAGCCAGCACACTATGGCAGACTCCTTTCTAGGTAAAACGCACTAGCATGCTTGGCTCATAGCAGCGGCCTGCACTGCCTGGTGCTTCCATCTTTCTCCAGGGAAGACTGGCACTGACCCGGTCCCTGTAATAGCATGGGCAAGGGCTGAGGAGGCTGTTCATAGGTGTGCAAGGAAAAGTACCAGAGTTCTATTATAACCTTTCCCCATCTGCAAGCTTCTTACCCCGGGACCTGGAGTGCTGGGTGGCCATAGGTTTTGTGGTGCACAGCCAGCTTGGTGGCGTGTTCTGAGGTACTGTCCCACCACATCAGATGAGAAGCTAGGGGAGGGGCCCAGGAAGCGTACTGGAAGGGGCAGCTCCCTGACCCCATGCTGCCGCAGAAGGACGGCTGGCAGCAGTCTCCTGCTGGGACCCGTGCACTCTTGCTCCCTGCCAGTTGGCCTGAATGGCAGTGATTCATCTAGGATATCCTTGGCTGAAAAGAACAGAAACTCAATTGAAACTAGACTAAATAGTGAAGAAGCTCAATGTCTCACAAAATAGACGCCAAAAATAGCCCTGTGTTGCAAGGGCATAAGTGACTTCCTGCCACTGTACTCTGCTCTCTCCCCCATTAATTCATTCACACATTCATTCATTTGACAAATAACAATATTTATTGGGTGCCTGCTTCATGCCAGGCACTGCTCTAGGGGCTGGAGCTATAGGGGCTGGAGCTACACCAATGAACAAAACAAATAAAATCACTTCTCTTTGGTATTCTGGGGAGACAGAAAAGGGCCATGATGACAACTAATATGAAAATCAATCAAGCTGGACAGGGGAATATAAAGTGTCTGAAATTGTGAGGATCCTATTTTGTATAGAAGGTAAGGGAAGACCTCCCTAATAAAGTCACATTTAAGCAGAGACCCCTGGAAGCAAGCCATGTGAGTCTCTGGGAGAAGTACATTCGAGGAGGAGGGAAGGGCCAGTACAAAGTGATGTGGAAGCTGCTTGGTGAGTCTGGGGACACAGGCATGGTGTGAGGTGACGCCACGGAGGTAGCTGCAATGGGCCGGGTCACGTAGGTCTTCGTAGGCTGTGGTGAGCACACCGGATTTTACTCTGCAATGGACGCCCTTGAGGATTTTGAGGAGAGGAGTGCCTTGATTTAACTTAAAGAATCACTCTATCCTGAAGAAGGGCAAGGCCAGGGGCAGAGAACTGTTAAAGGGCTCTTGCAGTAATAGCCCAGGAGAGAGAGGTTGGTTGTTTTGAATCAGGGTGGTAGCAGAAGTGATGAGAAAATTTCAGATTCTGTGTGTATTTTGAAGACAGGGCAAACAGTTTGCTGATGAGTTGGATGTGGAGTCAAGACATCCTGGAGGTTTCTGACTTGAATGACTTGAATAATGGAGTTGCCAATACCTAGGATGGGAGACCAGGGGTCAGGAGTAGTAGGTTCGGGGGTTAAAATCAGGAGTTTAGTTTTGAACACCTTTCACCTGTCCAAGTGGAGCTGTTGATTTGGCAGCTGGATGTACAAATCTGAAATTTAGTGGTGATGACTGGGCAAAGATATAAGTGGAGGAGATATTGACAAAGGTGATGCTCAATGCTTGTGCCTGATGAGCCCACTGAGGAAGTGGGTGTGGGCAGTAAGGGAGTATGAGGATTAATCCTTGGATTCTCCAAGGTTTAAGGGTCGGAAAGATGAGTTAAAGACACCCACAGCAAACCTCCTAGTAAGGAGATTCAACTCATCTTAAACTTCTGGTTAGGGGTAAAGACGCACCTGCCAATGCAGGAGACGTAAGAGACGTGGGTTTGATCCCTGGGTCGGGAAGATCCCCTGGAGGAGGGCATGACAACCCACTCCAGTATTCTTGCCTGGAGAATCCCAGGGGCAGAGGAGTCTGGTGGAGTACAGTCCATAAGGTTGCAAACAGTCGGACACGACTGAAGCAACTTAGCACAGCACAGCACAGCACAAGATTAACAGGAAATGACCAGTGAAGTAGGAGGAGAACAAAGGAAAAGTGTTGTCCGTGAGACAATTTCAGGGAGCATGGAATGAAAATGATGGTGTCACCTGCTGCTGGCGATCAGAGCCACATCAACTTGCAGTGAAGCTGCTCTCTGTCGGCCCTGAGACCTGGGGTTGTTGTTGTTGCTGCATAACTTATGCTGAGGGCAAGAGGAAAAGGGGGTGACAGAGGATGAGATGGTTGGATGGCATTACTGACTCAGTGGACATGAATTTGAGCAAGCTCTGGGAGAAGGACAGGGAAGCTGGGAGTGCTGCAGTTCGTGGGATCACCAAGAGTCAGACATGACTTAGCAACCGATCAACAAACGACCTTTGCTGACTGATACAGCTTGCTTTTCTCCAACTGTATTATCTCACCCAGTGCAGGTCCAGGGAGGACAGACTCTTGGGGTTTTGCTAGGGAGGCCTGAGAGAGGGAAGGCAGGACGTTGAGGGTGTGCTTAATGAAGCCTGAGCTGGATGACGAGGGAGATAAGGGAGATGCTAGATTCACCCCAAGGCTCCTCCCTGGTATTTGTGAGAGTGGCCAGAGCCAGTCGGGACGAAGCGCTCCTCCTGGCATCCCCGAGGAGGGGGTGCCCCGTGTCCAGGTGCAGCTCTGGCAGCAGTGGGGGCCCTGAGCTTCCTCTCTGCGAGGGCTCATTTTCATTTTTCATTCCAGCAGAGCCTCTGCCACAGCTATTCTAGGTACCGACTTTTGTTTTGTCCTTTTCAGATTGAAGCTGACAGGAGGGAGAGAGCGAGCGAATGAGACACAGGTTCCTTTCCCATTTTGCCCTTTGGGAAGGGAGGACTTCTGCTTCCCGTGGATTCTCCACGTGCGTGGGTGAGGATGGTCCTGTGTGGTCTGACCACAGCCTCCAGGTCCTGACAATCACCGCCTGTCCATTCCAAACAGGAGTTGGGCAGGCTGGAGCCTGGTCCTTCGACTCTAAGCCCACCTCTCCCCGTAGTTTACCTCGAGGGACTAGAAGGGTCCCCATTCCCACAACTTCCTTCCCCTTCTCAGAGAAGCCAGATAGGCCCCAGCCCTCGCCCTGCTCAGAGGGGCAGCAGCAGTTACATCTCCCAGCTTACCCATCCCGCCTCCAGCCCAAGACACTGGACAAGAGCCCACAAGCTCTTTGCTCCTCGGCCTCTGCTCAGGCTTGGGCACTTGAAGGGAGCTCCAGGATGAAGGGCAGGAGTGTCCAGCAGGCCTTGTTTCCCAAGCCTGCAGGCTGCACACTGTGACTGGTTCAAGCCGCTCCCCTCGCCAGATACTTCATCTATGGGACTCTGGCCTCTCTCCAGCCCACAGGGGCGCTATGGGCCTAACTGGCACCCCCACGCCCTCAACAAAGAGCCCACTGAAGGCAGGACTGTGGAGATGCCCCCACAGCCAGAGGTTGTCAAGGGGAGGGCGAGACAGATGTGACTGTGTTTCACAGAGGGAGTTCACATTCAGAGTCACATGGCTCACAACACAAAGTCCATGGTCCTGTCTTAGATATCCCTCACTTCCAGGGGGAGGATTACTATGCATTCAGTGTGGTATCAACTAAGCTTTCTGGCTTCCCTGGGACACCTGCTTGGCCAACTGGTAAACCTCACTGAAGGCTCCAGAGTGGGCTCGCTCAGGGGGTGCTGAGGCTGGGGGAAGCAGGGCTCTGAACACAGGCCGCTGAGGACAGAAGACCAGGAGACTCGGGGGGCGGGGTTGGGGGAGTGGCTATGGCCAGGTTTCTGTAGGATTTCCCAAACTTTCTTATTTTATAGGAGGCAAGCGTGTTATTTGCTCAAGGACCAAAATTTGATCTCAGGGCCCTTTGAACAAGCCTTAGGCTCTTGGGGGAATCACTCGTCCCTGCCTCAGTTTCCCCACAGAGCACAGTGACTCTGAGAGCCCAGGGCTCTGGCCTGCTCACAGGGGCCCTGTTCTGTCACAGGGGAGGAGCCGGCATGGGCTATCTGTCTGAAAGGGGAGGGTCAGTGGTGGGAGCTGGTAACAGAGCCAGACCACAGAGGCCCTGACTCACCGCCCTGGGGCTCTGGGATAGTAGGACAAGCCAGTCTCAGTTTTCCCAGCTGTAAAATGGGTATTAGGCTATTTGCTTCTAAGGGGAGGGCCTGAAGGGCTGTAATTATGCAGGGGTATAAAACCCTGGGAGCCTGAGGATGGGGCAGCCTGAGGAAGCTAGCAGGATAGCCAAGGGTTTTAACTGGCTGGGGAATTAGGAATTCCTTTTTAGAAGAAAAAACTGTGGGGGAGGGTGAAATGGTGACCCAGGGAGAAAGTGGCGCCCTTGGGAAGGCATCTCAGCGCACAGCAAAGCCCTCTCTCACAAGGCAATCAAGTTGTTGCTTCTGTTCATACCAAAAGGGCCTTTTTAAAATACAATTAGGCTCTGTTTTATTATGTGTGACAGACGAGGCCATTAACCATTCCGACTATTAAATCAGACTTCATTAAAAAAAATGGAAGTAACTGTAAATTGCCTTGGGTCACGATCGTTTAGAGCCGAGATACTGCAAAGAAAAACATTAGGGAGCTCACTACCATGATGAAGTTAATCAATTTGACATCCCTGGTGGGGCCACACACCCGGGAAGAGCTAGCTGCACGCTTCCCTCTCCCAGGGGTGGGCTCCCGGGTTGGCAGGGGTGGTGGTGGTGTCTCCAGCTCCTCCCCTCCCCAGAGCAGAGCCAGGAAGGCACAAAAATACCCTGAAAGTTTGGTGGTGGTGGTGGGGGGGGAGGGCGGGGAATGGGAATTTCTTTTCCCAGAGAGGTTTTGCTAGTTTTCATTTCTGAAAAATTATCTAAATATATCAAATGTGATACCAAGTCATACATAATACATTTTTCATGCTTTTGCACCAAAAAGTGACTTTGGAGCTATAAGGAGCAGTGCTGTGTAAGTATGATGTGTCTCCCCCAGCCCCGAGCGAGGTGGGTGGCATCTCTGGACGTGCTAATTTTCGGACTTCATCTCCCTCCTCAAGGCCTGGCGTGGGCTTGTTGGTGGGTCACCAGGGGGCCCTGTGTGGGTGTACCTTGCCCTCCTTCCCTGAGTGCAGGTGGAAGGAAGGGCAGAGAGGGAGATGGAGCCAAGCGGGGCCTTTGAAGGGCAGAAGCAGGAGGAGCCCAGCCCTGCATCCCTTCTCGCTCAGGCCCTGCTGGTCCCAGAGAGACTGAAACCCCAAGCCTCCTCTGAGGGTGGGGAGGGTCAGTCATGGGGAGGGGGCCAGGGTTGTGGAGGGTCAGGGTGGAGCTAAGAAGGTCCGGAGCAGGGTGAGGGCCGAGTTGTGTCTAGGGTGAGTCCCCGGCCTTGGGCTGGCACCAGACGAGGAGAGCAGGCAGGGAACGCTCAAGGCCGCCCGGGCGGGGCTGGGGCTGTCAGGAGACGTGGCCTTGTCCACGCAGGCATTTCCTGGCTGGATAATTAGCCTCAGTCCATGCTGACTGTTTGGAGTGAACGTGCTGGTGATCACGGGGAGGCAGAGGTGGGAGGAGTGGGCATGTCAGCCATGGGGAGCTGGCCTGGCGTCCTGCCCTGCTCTCTTCCCCTTTCCGGCCATCCTACTATCTGGTGTGGGCTCCAGAGCCTTGTACCGGGCTTACCTTCTCCATGAAACCCTCCAGGCCCCAACTGGGCTGCACTTGGGGACCCCTTGCCCCCTCCCCAGAACTTGCCTCCCTGCTGGCGCCACCTGAAAACTGCGAAATCAAGTGCTTCCTGGCCAACAGGCCTCCTTCCATCTCTCCCCAGCCCAGCACACCCGTCCCTTTCTTGTCCTCTGCTTAATCACTCTGGATCATTCCCAACAGCTCAGGGACGAGGCCGTGACCCCTTTTTGGCCTCAAGGGCCTTCAGCCGTATTCCCACCTGCCCCCAGCCTCGCCTCCTTCCAACCTCCTTAGTCCTGTAGGTACCACTTCCTTTGCTTGGCTGTCTGGTCCTCTCTTTTCCACCCCAGGCAAATCCTCCTGTAAGTCCCGGCCCTAGGACACCTCCAGCTGGAAGCCCTCTCACATGTGCCACGGTTGGTGAGTCACAGCAGTGTCCGTCCCTCCCGCTCTTTCTCCTCGCAACATTTACTTTTCAGTGTCAGTGAGAAGCCCTGTATAGGGGCTGAGAACTCGAAAGAGAGCAGGACAAGGTCTCTGCCTCGATGAAGCCGACACTCTGGGCAAGACCATCAATACATGCGAGATCAGGAAGAGTAAGTGCCATGATAAGGCCGGGTCAGGGGACAGGGAGTGATGGCGTGTGATGGGGGAAGCCCTCCGGGACAGAGGAATGTGAGCAGAGACCCGAAGGAAGTGAGGGAGCAGGTGTCCCGGCAGAGGGGCTGGAGGCCAGGAACCCGAGGTGTGCGTGTGTCCCCACAGCACAGCTCTGTGGCCTGTTTTGCATCACGTTGCAGTTACTCAAGGCGGAGACCATCTCTTTGCTCTTGAATCCACCCAGGAGCCCAACTCTGTATCAGGCACAAGAGGGCCATTGGCACATGCCTGTAGGATGGCAGGTGAATGAATGCATGGACCAAGGGAGTGAAGAGTGAATTTTTGGACCTGTGCTGGACACTGTAGAGAGTCAGTCCCTGGGTGCCCCAGTAAAAGCAGAGCCTTTAGTTTCAGCCAAGTGCCCTGCATCCCAGGAACTCCAACCCTGGACACCCTTCTCTCCAGCCAGAAGCTGACCACCTGGGAGCTTCGAGGGAGCCTGGTCTGCCAGCACGGTCATTCTCCTTTCCTAACTGTGCCAACACTGAGAAGCAAAAACGTGTGTTTAGGTAACATTCTGAGCATCAGGGGTTGAAGCTCTGTGGCTCTAGCAATAAGAGAGCATGGGTTTGAATATCTTCATTGTTTCTTTGTTTGATTCATTATCTTTTGTTGTTGTTGTTATTTGCTGCAAAGATGGCATTTCATACAGAGGAGAATCAGGCCTCAGACTCTTCTTTTGGTGAGAAGTTCAAAATGATGGTCCTTAAAACCGTTAGCCTGGCGCAGGCAAAATCTAAACGATTCTCTCCATAGCATCTTAATCATGCCTGGCCCTGTGGTGGCTGACGGTCCACGATCCCAGGCTTGTCGCAGCAGACACTTTGTCCAGCCGTGGCCGGGGAGCTGGCTCCTGGGTGTGGCTGAGCCTGTGCCCCCTTCTCTCACTGTCCTTCCTGCGAGCCATTCACCATACACCCTGGGACCCTGGAGAGCAGCACCGTTGCCAACCGTGGTGATTTCAGTGGTGTTTTTCCTTCCTGGAGACCAGGACCTGTTTGACGTCCGTCCATAGAGTTTCTCCCATGCGCTCCTGGACTGTTTCCTCCCAGGCCGCTCCCTGCGGAGGAGTGAGTCACTAGAGCTGTCTGCAGAGGGGCTGGGGGCAGGGGGCTGGCTTCTAGGGGCTGTGGGTCCCCTCATTGTTTTCTTTGGCTCTTTGCTCATGGCTCAGTGAAAGCCAAGTTCTGTTCTGGCCTGGTGCCGTCTAAGCAGAGGCCGAGCTTGGCAGGCCTCTGGTTTTCTCTGGCATCAGAGGTGCTTTCCACAGTTTTCTGCCCTGAGAGGGCCGCCCTCTTTGGAGAAGATATCCTGCTCGAACACCGACCACCAGGAGAGGGCGCCCAAGGAGTCACCGGGTATCCTGTCTGCCAGCGCTGGAACTCCCAGTCCCTCATCAGTCGGATCCCAGCCCTGCGAGCCAGAGATGATAGCCTGTAGCTGAAACCCTGCCCTTCACAAGCTGGGTAGTCTTTGCAAATCACATCTCCTGCAGGGCCCCAGCTTCTTTGTCTGTTAAATGGGGATGAAAAAGAAAAAAATTTTAAACCGCTGCTCCGTCTCTCCTGACAGTTAGCGAGGGGATGAGAAAACTTTAAACAGAGAGGCAGTGAAAAATATTTAAGTCAACATTAATTTTTTAAGCAATAAAGAGAAATCAGGAGAGAAGTGTTAGTAATTAACCAAAAAATATCAGCCACTTTTTTTTCTTCTGCCATACTATATACTCAGTTGATGGAAAAAGAGAACACATTAAAAATGTTTACTTGTGGAATCAAGAGAAAGCAAACCACTGAATTATTGAATCAAGCCTGTCATCATTGGTCCTTGATCCTTCCATGTCTTCCCTATGGCATGAAGGCATCTTCACGCAGAAACACTGGCCACTCCTGGGTCCTTGCTTCAAGTCCTGACCTTGCCTCTTATTCAGAGGTGGCCTGCAGCTCTGAGGGAGATAGTTCTCCTCTCTCTTCAGTGTCTCAGGGACTTCCAAGTTGAGCGCAGGGTTGCCTTACTTCGTGGCTTCCTCATCTGTTGCCCTCCTGAGCATCCAAGCACAGTCAGGACAGCAGAATTAGAACAGGCGTTCGCAAGGTGGCGACAGGGAGGTGGCAGACTTTAACAAGCTCACCCTCCTGTTCTCCAGGACTGTTTCAAGCTGGCTTCAGTCTCAACTTTCCTATGTGACCCCCTACCTGAGCATCTGATGACCAAGCATCCTGCCCCAAGAAGAGGGCAGAACAGCCATCAGATGGGCACTGGCCTCCAAGCCTTCCAGCCTCATCTACACGACCTCCCCCACCTCCTGTGACGGTGGATGGTGGCTCACCCGAAGCCTCACTCCAGTAGTTCACAGCTCCATCCTTGCATCTCTTTCTCTCGGATCTAAATGCTTTGTCTCTTTGTGAAAGAAAACCTTTCCTCAACTCCTTGCCCTTCTGCTCTCATTCGCAGTTGAGCTTGTCAAGAGACGCATCTGCACACCCTTCGGGTCCCTCAGCTCACTCCGGGTGGGTCTCTGACCCTGACCCTGACCCTGAACATGCTCTCTCGGCACTGCCTTGTGGAGCTCTCCCAGGACCTGTGTGTTGCCAAATCTATGGGACAAAATTAAACATCCATCAGCCCTGGGATCAGCTACCCACTCCAGCATTCTGGCCTGGAGAATTCCATGGACCAAGGAGCCTGGCGGGCTACAGTCCATGGGGTCGCAAAGGGTCAGACATGACTGAGTGACTTTCATTCATTTCAGTCTCGCCCTCTGAGTCCCTTTTTCATGTTCGTTTCCATTATGGTTGTCACAGAACGATCAGGGCAGTTCCCGGGCTGTACAATATGACCTTGTGGTTTATGAGGGCAGTTGTCTCTTGATCTTACCTTTTCTCTTGCTCACATCCTCCCCGGAAGGCTTCTGTAGAGAAGAGGGCACCTGCCGTCCTGGACTGGCCCTGTGGCAGTCATACAGTAAGTCACCAACCGGGGTGCTGTGCCGGACTCCAGTTGTTTAGTAGACGGATAGGTGTGATCACTGACCTAGAGCCAGACATCCTGGAATGTGAAGTCAAATGGTCCTTAGAAAGCATCACTACGAACAAAGCTAGTGGAGGTGATGGAATTCCAGTTGAGCTATTCCAAATCCTGAAAGATGATGCTGTGAAAGTGCTGCACCCAATATACCAGCAAATTTGGAAAACTCAGCAGTGGCCACAGAACTGGAAAAGGTCAGTTTTCATTCCAATCCCAAAGAAAGGCAATGCCAAAGAATGCTCAAACTACTGCACAATTGCACTCATCTCACATGCTAGTAAAGTAATGCGCAAAATTCTCCAAGCCAGGCTTCGGCAATATGTGAACCGTGAACTTCCTGATGTTCAAGCTGGTTTTAGAAAAGGCAGAGGAACCAGAGATCAAATTGCCAACATCTGCTGCATCATAGAAAAAGCAAGAGAGTTCCAGAAAAACATCTATTTCTGCTTTATTGACTATGCCAAAGCCTTTGACTGTGTGGATCACAATAAACTGTGGAAAATTCTTCAAGAATGGGAATACCAGACCACCTGACCTGCCTCTTGAGAAACTTGTATGCAGGTCAGGAAGCAACAGTTAGAACTGGACATGGAACAACAGACTGGTTCCAAATAGAAAAAGGAGTTCGTCAAGGCTGTATATCGTCACCCTGCTTATTTAACTTATAAGCAGAGTACATCCTGAGAAACACTGGACTGGAAGAAACACAAACTGGAATCAAGATTGCTGGGAGAAATATCAGTAACCTCAGATCTGCAGATGACACCACCCTTATGGCAGAAAGTGAAGAGGAACTCAAGAGCCTCTTGATGAAAGTAAAAGTGGAGAGTGAAAAAGTTGGCTTAAAACTCAACATTCAGAAAACGAAGATCATGGCATCCGGTCCCATCGCTTCATGGGAAATAGATGGGGAAACAGTGGAAACAGTGTCAGACTTTATTTTTCTGGGCTCCAAAATCACTACAGATGGTGACTGCAGCCATGAAATTAAAAGACGCTTACTCCTTGGAAGGAAAGTTACGACCAACCTAGATAGCATATTGAAAAGCAGAGACATTACTTTGCCAACAAAGGTCCGTCTAGTCAAGGCTATGGTTTTTCCTGTGGTCATGTATGGATGTGAGAGTTGGACTGTGAAGAAGGCTGAGTGCCAAAGAATTGATGCTTTTGAACTGTGGTGTTGGAGAAGACTCTTGAGAGTCCCTTGGACTGCAAGGAGATCCAACCAGTCCATTCTGAAGGAGATCAGCCCTGGGATTTCCTTGGAAGGAATGATGCTGAAGCTGAAACTCCAGTACTTTGGCCACCTCATGTGACGAGTTGACTCATTGGAAAAGACTCTGATGCTGGGAGGGATTGGGGGCAGGAGGAGAAGGGGACGACAGAGGATGAGATGGCTGGATGGCATCACTGACTCGATGGACGTGAGTCTCAGTGAATTCCGGGAGTTGGTGATAGACAGGGAGACCTGGCGTGCTGCGATTCATGGGGTCGCAAAGAGTCGGACACGACTGAGCGACTGATCTGATTTGATCTGATCTAGGGTAAAACAGGCCACTTCTTCCGTTACTCTCTCCCTTCACCCTTCACAAGGCACTCCAGGCTATTCAGGCAACAGTGAATTTCTTACCCAGGAGTCAGGAGAGCTTCTAGAGTTAACAAGCACCAGGCCCGAGATCTAAGCTCTGGCTACTCTGCACTTCCCCTTGAAGCTCACTAGGGGAGACACCCAAAGACTCATGCCCATAAAATAAAGCCATGAAAAGATGCTGCATCTCACTGCTAGTAAAAGAAAATGCAAATTAAAATCTCAGGGAGATACCATTTCATTTTGCTTGGCAAAAAATTTAAAGGTTGATGATACCAAGTGTAGGCAACTATGTGGAGAGTTCAAAGTTCTACAGATGGGAGGACACATCGGTAGAACCACTTTGGAGGGAAGTCTAGTGACTGTCTGAAGACTTGAAGATGCTCCTCCCCCATGACTCAGGCATTCTACTTCTAAGATTATGCTTCAGAAGAGCGTGAGAGCCTCATTGGTACAAGAATCTTCTTACAAGGTCATTCCTAACATTAAAAAAAATGCAAAGCAACCAGAAAATTAATTTTTAAAATTGTGGCATATTTTTATAGAAGTTAAAATGAATGAACTGCAGCCACAGGGATCAACACGATATAAGCAAAGGCAAATGGTGGAGTGGAAAGAAGTGAGTAAGGAATGTCCAGTATGATTTCACTGGGAAAAAGTTTTAGGACCTGAAAATCAGTACTGTAAGATATGTATGGATGCACACGTGGGTATTAAGAGTATAAAATACTCATGGGAATGATAACACAACCTTATGATGGTGGTTTCTTCTGAAGAAAGGGGAACAATGTGCAGGAAACTTCAACTCATCTCCTGTTTTATTTCTTAAAAGTAAAACATCTGAAGCAAAAATGGCTTAGTGTTAAATTTGATAAAGCCAAATAGTATGTACATTTTAATACTCTACCCTTGTCTGTATGCTTGATATGTTTTCCAATAGGTTCAATCAATTAATGAAAAAAACTACTTAGGCCTCCCCAAGGGAAGGGGACATGAAGGCTCCCTCTCACTCCAGATGGTCCAGACTTTGCATCCACCACTGGCCTCCCTTCTTCAAGACACTTAGGTGAAAAACTCTAAAGCACAATGTGGAAAATTCTACTCGCCCCCCGGGCCAAGCTTGTCTCCAGAGTCAATACCACATCGTGCATCTGAGCCTTTGGTCTGGGTAGTGGTCCAGCTTCAGTCTGACATGAGGAATTATGGTGTTTCGGAGCCAGACCGACTGGGTCTGAATGCTGTTTCTGCTACTTACCTGAGGGGCCTTGGATGAATTACTCCAATTCTTTGTGCCATAGGATGGAGGGAGCATGGGTGGAGGAGAGGGTGGCCCAGGCAGCTGGCAAGGTGAACAGGGGCAGCTCCGCGGGGCTGGTGATTCTCGTCTTGTGTGGAAATCTGCTGCTTCCTACAGAGTGATCAGTGCTTATTTACACACGGCAATAGGAAATGGCAACATTCTGTCCACTCACCCCAAACCATGTAGGGCATTGAGTTTTAGCCTCAGTTCTTTCTGTTTCAGTTCTAACATGAGTGGGATGGAGGAAAGGCAGTCCCACTTAGAGCAAATTTGCTGTGGATGGCAGCAGACCCTTGGATGGAGCAGAAAAGAAACCAAAGTTTCCTCAGTCACAGACCAGCCGAGAGGCCCTGCCTCTGTGAAAATGCTTGCCTGGGTTTGCCTTTTTATACCAAGCCTTTATGGAAACACGGCCACCACCTGTCTGCCGAGTTGTCCAGAGTAGCCAGGAAACCCTTGGACTTCCAGGTTTCTGCTTCTCAGAGTTACAGCCACATCTCAGTGGCCCCCACAGCCCGAAGGGACCACACAGACTTCTCCATCCTGTTGGCCTTATCTGCCTCTAGGTGCTTTCACATGCGAGGCCTTCTGTGACCCTTACAGTTGGTACTGAGATGGGGGGCTGTGGACGGTTCTGGGTTGGGTTGGGTCCTCCCCTAATTCATATGTTGAAGTCCTACTTCCCGGCACCACAGAACATGACCTCCTTTGGAAATGGAGTCATTACAGATGTAATGAATTAGGTTGAGGTCACTAGGGTGGACTCCTTATACAAATGACTGATGCTCTTACCAAAAAAGGAAACTGGAGACAGATTCACATACACACACACACAACACGAAGAATGCTATGTGAAGATGAAGGCAGAGGTCAGAGTGATGCATTTACAAGGGGAGAAACATCAAAATTTGCCAGCAAACCGCCAGAAGCTAGGGGAGAGGCAAGGAACAGAAATTGTCTCACAGCCGTTAAAATGAACCGACTCAGTTGATACCTTGACCTTGGACGTTCAGCCTTGAGAACAAACAGAGAATACATTTCTGTTGTTTAAATCCCCATCTGTGGTTACTTTGTCTTGGCAGTCCTAGCAAACCACTACAGGGACAAACCTTCCCACTTACGATTGAGGCACTGAGGACCCCCGCGAGCCAGCTCAAGGCTGCACGGCTACTCAGAAAACTGGGCTAACATTTGGTTTCTCGGCTGGTGTCGCAGGCTGGTTTGACACTTTATCTGAGAGACTCAGTGACTTCATCAGGCCCTGGGAATACAAACATATCGCAATTTATTCTCCTATTAGGCATGACAGGTTTCAACTACTTTCTGGGTGGTCTGTTCCTGAGTTAGATCTGGATAGTGTTTGGGGAAAACAATGCTTTCTCTTATCACTGGCACAAGATCATCTAAGAAGCCATCTAAGAAGCCAGGTGAGTGTCCTGGGACCCGTCACAGACTGCAGCCTTCAGATACACCGTCAGCCTGCTGGGTAATCACAACGAGTCTGGCACGTTTGGCTGCTTTGTTTATGGCATCCGTGGCATTCTGGCACAGGCTTGGCTTTCTGATCCAGGCGTCCCTGCTACTTTGTACACTTGGGTGTGGATGATTCACCTTTCTTTGGGAGCAACCCCTCTCTTCCCTGTGACTCTGCTAAGCTGGTTCCCACACTGTGCTCTGAGACTCTTGGCTGGAGTTTGGGGATTGAGCAATTGGGAGGGTATAGAAGTGGGCAGGACAGTGGTCATGAGTCAGGAGGTGTGCGACATGGCTCACCATCCGTAACTGGGTGACTTTGGCTGAGCTATTTCCCCTCCTGGGCTCAGTTTTCCCACCAGTAAGTTGAAGAGATTGACTGTGAGGTTTAGCTCTTTTCAACCTGGTAGGAGCCTGGAGACCAGCAAAGATGCCAAGAGTGGGGTTGGCTTACCAGTTCTTTCCTGGTGTTTTTCAACCTCCCACCTAAAGCGATGGGTTTTTCTGCAGCTTGAGCCTGTGTGGGAGGCAAATGTCAAGCATCTGGAAGCTCAGCTTGGTCTTATCATTTTTCCCATGCTCACCAGGCCCTCTGACCAGCAGATATGGGTCTTAGGTACAAAATACAAGAAACGTGATTTAATTATTAATTTGTACAACTTAATTGTCACAGAACTATTAAAACAAAAGTCTGTTGGGTTGATGCTTTTTAAAAAATGTCTTTGATTTTGGAAATGTGGAGACTTATAGGGCCAGGGAGTCTTCAGATGGCCTTCTGCTCTAAAACCCTATGATCTCAACCCTGCCTGGAGTGGTGGTCCTGGTCTCAGTGGTCCAGGTGGATGGTAACCCCAGCATCTGTGACTCATCTCTGAGGCTGTCAATGGCAGTGCCCGTAACTTCCCTCCTTTCCCTGGTCAGGTCACATCTTTCCTCTTCAGACTATAATTGAAGGTCATTTGATATAAGAGGATTTCCATCTCCAACTTGCTAGTGGTTGCCAACACCATCCTTGGCAAGTTTTGTCTCTGTCTTCGTGTTGAGAAGGCCTTTTGTGTATGTCTTTGTGTTGGAGGTGGTGTAACTTTCCTATAATGTGTGAAACTTCTCAAGTTTCAGGGCAGAGTTATCAGAGCCCACAGCTCAGTCTGGGGCCATGGATTCTTCCAGCCCACGGCCAGGAACTCTGCCTCTGGCTCTGCAGTGTCACTTTCAGTGATGAAACGTTTCTGAGCGTGAATCAGGGATGGCAGCACAGCCAGAGAGGGGCAGCCAGAAAGCACCCCAGGTCTGGTGACGCCCTGAGCAGTGCTCCTCTCACAGCCCACTTAGCACGGGAGCCCTGTAAGAGATGGGCTCAGAGGCAGGGCAGCTTTAAGGTGCCTAATAACAAAATGTGACCTTAGTAGGGGGAGAGAAGTACTTTCCTTAGCTCAGAAGATGGGCAAAGGAGCAGCAGGGTCAAGGTCAACCTCAGAAGCAAGTGGAGAGGTCAGCTGAAGGCCTGGGCTGGAATCACTTAGGTGATTCTCCTAAGACGAGTCCTGGAAGAAAATAGGTGGGGCATGGAGACTCATAAAATCACAGACATTGCTACTCTCTATCCATTTCCCCCTTTTCCTCTAATAATAGAATTCCCATTCCTTTTTTTGAAGTTAGATACTTGGCTGCCCCAAAATAAAAACTACATTTCCCTGTCTCCCAGTCTATGTAAATAAGTTCTAGCCAATGAGATGCAAGCGAAAGTGGAGACGTATTCTCAAAGAGGTATTCCCTTTTCCTTCTTGTTCCCTGGAGAGCAGAAGTGATGGCTGGTATTGCAACAGCAATCTTGGTCCTTGAAGTGGTTGTGTAGGCTGCCCTGATGGGACCACAAGCTGGCGCATGCTTCTTCTCAGCGCTGTTGGGTGCCATACTGGCCAGTCCTCCTGCCTGTGGGCTTTTGTGTGAGACACCAATAGTTTCTACTTTGTTTAAGTTTCTGTGGGGTCTCTGTCACTGAATTCCAAAATGACAAAGAAGACTTCAGTTTTTTTGGTAATTCTGCTTACCTTTAGGTGCTGGTCTGCCATGGACAGGTCTCCAACATTCGTTAAATCTTCCTTGTTTTAGCAAAGAGAGAGCACAACTCATTCAGGCTCAGGCCCTTGGCAAGCGCCAGTATCTAACTGTAATCTATGGAGATTGTTTTGTTTCTATGGTATTTATTTTTAGGTTACCATTTACTTAAGGTAAATGATACTGCTTTTCCATTTACAATAGTGGCATGAGGTCACTTTCCTTTTTGAATAATTTACTTAAGCGAAAACAATTGAGTCAATTTAAAAGATATTAAGTGACTAAGAGCACAGGTTATGTCAGCCATGGCAGAAATCGGGGAGCTGGCTGGAGGAAGACTAAAGCTTGGAAAACAAGGGTATAGATTTTGCTGCTTCAGAAAGAATTATATAAACACTTCTTCCTCCAATATTTTATGGTTCTTATTTGGATGATTCACAGTATCCCTGTAATGGAGTTTCCTAATTCCTCAAGGCAATAATTTAGTAAACACTCCCACAGACCAAGCATAGTAGTTAAAGCGTCTGAGGGCTGAAGCCAAACTCCTTGAGTTCACATCTTGGTTCCTGCAATTACTAGCTGTGTGACCTTGGGCAAATTACTATCCTGCTTTGTGCTCAACATCTCACCTGTAAAATGGAGTTGATGATGTTGATGATGCTGTTTGGAGGATTAAATGGCACACTGTATGTAAAATCCTGAGCTGAGTATCTGGCCTCCATTAAGAGGCAATAAATGGCACTGTTATTATTATCGGTATGTCTGACTTGAACACATCAAAAGTCAGTGTTGAAAGCTTTACGTTAAGGCCTGGGAGTTGAATAACTCTGTCCTGATGCTCAAGAAGTTATACATTTTAAAGGGAAGGTTTATCTCAATTTTCTACTAACGTTCCTTTTCTGTTCTAGGATCCAATTCAAGACACCACATTGCATTAATCTTCACATTTACCTTAGTTACCTCCAATCTGTGGTAGACTCCTACTCTCTCCTTGTCTTTCATGACCTTGACACTGTGTAGGAGTGCTGGTCTGATATTTTGCAGAATTTCCTGCAATTTGGATTAGTCTAAAGCTTTCTCAGGATTAGATCCTAGGGAGGCCTGGGGCTTCCCTGGTGGCTCAGTGGTAAAAAATCTGCCTGCCAATGTAGGCGATACAAGTTTGATCCCTGGGTTGGGGAGATTCCTTGGAGAAGGAAATGGCATCCCACTCCAGTATTCTTAACTGGGAAATCCCATGGACAGAGGAGCCTGCTGGGCTACAGTCAATGGGGTTGCAAAAGAGTCAGACATGACAGCGACTAAATAACAACTTGGGAAGGACTACCGCCGAGGTGACATGTCCTCACTGTATCATTTCAGAGGGTACGTGGTGCCAATGTGTCTTATTACTGGTGATGTTGACTTTGAGCAATTTGTTCTAGGGCTGCCTGAAGGTTTCTCCGCTATACTGTTAATCTTTTTCTCATTTTAAACTGTTTGTTAACCGAGAGTCTACATCCAGCCCATACTCAGAGAGAGAAAAATTAAAGTCCCCTTCCTGGCGGGAGAAGTGTTTAAGAATTTGTGAACATATTCCACTACAGGAATTAATAAATATTTGAAGAAGATATTTTGAAGGCACACCCTGTGTTTTCTTAAGCCTTCACCCATTTTTTTCAGCGTTCGTTGCTGAATCTTGCCTGCAACCGTTGTTACTGAAATGTCTCACGGTGGTTTTCCGTTTTCTTCTTTTGTTCTACACTGATTAGTTGGAATTCTTAGGAGGGAGAAATTGTCTCATCCTCCACCCGTTTATTTAGTCAGCAACTGATTTATATTACTATGGGACAAAGCATATTTATTTTGTTAGTTGGGATATAATTCAAAACTAATGTATTAGGAGCCCTTCCAGGGTCTTGTGTCTTTTGGGAAGCCCCCATAATTTTTTTTTTTTTTTTTGAGCACTTCCTTATTTCACAAGATGCTCAGAACTTCATCTTTTATTTCTTCTGCCTTAGGCCTGGAATGAACCATTTCTCCAAGGGGTCCTGTTCCTTTCAAACTAAGATCTGGACACGAGGTGCACTCATTGCTATGAGGATGTCATTGTTTCTAAGTCAGTGAATAGATTTGGGAATGTATGTATGTACACTAACTTTTGTGAACACATCTATTTCTCTCTGTTTCCCATCATCCTAATAAATGAGTTTCTACTGATGTCCAACACTAATTCAGTGTGACAGGAATCAACCTGTTCATTTTAGCCTTCCTCTCTTGCTTATTTGTATGTTCATTTTCCAATAATGAGAAATCTAACTCTCAGGACTAATATAAATAGAGATGACAGAAAAAAGTCAGTGAATGTAAAGGTATACCAATAGAAATGATCTAATCTGAAGAAGAAAGAGAGGGGAAAAAAAAAAGATTTTAAAACATGATCAAAGTCTCCAGGATCTCTAGGGCAATATCAAAAATTCTTGTATAAATGTCTCAGAGGAAGAAGAAAGAAAGAATATTTCAAAAAATACTTGAAGAAATAATGACTGAAAATTTTCTATATTTAGTAAAAGACATAAATTTGGAGATTTACCCTAGAGTAGCCCACGTAGGACAAAGGCAAAGAATATCACATCTAGGTTCGTTAGAGTTAAAACTGGACATAAAGAGAAATTCAAAAGAGAATTTCACGTGCCAGAGAACAACACATGGCATACTGGACAGCAATAATTTTAACATCCACCAAGTTTTTAAGAGAAAACATGGAGGCTAGAAAATAGTGGAAAAACATCTTTAAAGTGTCAAGAGAAAGAACTGTCAGCTCAAAATTCTATATCCAGTAAATATATCCTGTAAAGTAGAAGGCAAAGTAGATGTTCTTTTACATTGCCTACAGAGCTTCACTGGAAGAAAGACAAAGCAATTTCTTCAGGCTGAACGGAAGCTATACCAGAGGGAAACTTGAACTGCCTGGAAGGATTAAAGAACATTAGCAGTGGTAAATATCTGGGTAATATATAAAACTGTTTTTTCTCTCCATTTCTTTGAAATATTTATGACTCTTTAAAAAGAAATTATAATATTGCTGACAGATTACAGTTATGTAGTTGTAATGCACACGGCAGCAACAGTGAAAAGTGCTGTGCGTGGAGTAGTATGAGGGATAAATGGAACAATACAGCTGCAAATTTTCTGCATTTTTATATGAAATGGTACAATAATAACAGTGTGAAAAATCAAGGATGTAGAGTGTAATCCCTAGTGTAACCTTTAAAAATGATGTAAATAGTTCTAGTTAAAAGGCCAAGATGTACATAAAATAATTCTAAAATATATTTTAAATAGTCTAAACTAGGAGGGAGAGGGGAAGAGAGGAACAGAAAACCAAGAAACAGATAACAAATAATAAAATGGTAGATCTAATTCCAATCTTATCATTAATTTAATTAAATGTTAATGGACTAAGCACTCACAATAGTAATTCTCATTATCATTAATGTCATTATGACTTAGACTGTAAAAGAATGGGACCATCCTTTGATTTGACTCCTCTTTCAGATTATCATTCAACCCCTGAGCATCTAGGGTATGGCTGTGAATTATCTGCTCCTCTTAGGAGAAACATACTGACTGAAGCCACCCACCCAGGCCAGGCACCATAGTAACCATTTGCGTGCGTTATTTTATGACAGGAGGTCTTAGTAAAGAACATGGACCTAACAAGCCATCATCAGCTGAAAGAACTTGGGAAAGGTCAAAAGGAGACACCACATGTCCTACCACCTCCCAGAATCCTTCTCCCTGGCATCCATCTTGGCTGAGCAGTGTGTGAGCCCCCAGGAAGAACCCTGAGTCAGAATAACTGGCCAAAGACAACCCGGAAAGTAATCCTATCACCATAAAACCCAAGACTTCGAGCCACGTGGCAGAGCAGCTCTCCTGGGTTCCCTTACCCTCTAGCTCTCTGCCCAGGTGTCCCTTCCCAATAAAGTCTTGTGTTTTATTAACTCGAGTGTCTCCTCGGATAATTCATTTCCGAGTGTTAGACAAGAGTCCACTCTTGGGCCCTGGGAGAGGTCTCCCTTAATGCAACACTGCTTTTGGAAAAACCTTCCTTGTCTCCTCAACAGGCAGGAGACTCTGATGAGAACATTTCTACGCTCTTTCCATCTCTGCTGTGTTCCCAGGCCTGAGCTCACTTTGGAAGCTTTCAGTATGGTCTTAATCACACATGTGGTGGCCCAGAAGCAGGCCCTGGGAGAGGGTACTGCTGCTGCTGCTAAGTCATTTCAGTCGTGTCTGACTCTGTGCGACCCCATAGACGGCAGCCCACCAGGCTCCCCCGTCCCTGGGATTCTCCAGGCAAGAACACTGGAGTGGGTTGCCATTTCCTTCTCCAATGCATGAAAGTGAAAAGTGAAAGTGAAGTCACTCAGTTGTGTCCGACCCTCATCGACCCCATGGACTGCAGCCTTCCAGGCTCCTCCATCCATGGGATTTTCCAGGCAAGAGTACTGGAGTGGGGTGCCATTGCCTTCTCCGGGGAGAGGGTACAGTGATCACTGAATCCATCCTGATAAATACCCCCATTTCTCTTAACAAAAATCTCTCATCTGAGATTAATTTTTAAGCAGTTTTTTTTTTAAGGTAATTTATATGCACACTATGTGTGCAGATACCATGCAAAAAGGTTTGCAATGAAAAGTTTACCTCCCTCCGATCCTGGGTCCCTGATCAGTGAGCACACAGTTTTTATGCGTTCAGCCTGAAGCCCCTCTTGCGGGACTGGAGGGGGTTGTGGGTGCTGACAGAGACACCAGCAGTGGGAGCAGTTGGATTTTACATTCTTCTCTGTTCAAGCAGATGTCTGCCTCATGTTCTTTTTTTAGCATTAAAAGCAACTTCCTGGAATCTATGTCCTCACCACGGGCAAGCAATAGTATTCCAGAAAGCTTGTTTTTATGGAGGAAAATCTAGCTAAGGTTGGAGGGCTGGTCCTGCCAGCTTTATAAAATACAGAATTTGAGGAAAATACAGATTAACAGGAAAAGTTCTTCATAATTGAGAATTGAAGGGGTGGGAGAGGGGAAGTATACCTAGAAATAGTCTCTGCTGGTTAAATTTAGGAATTTGGAAAACACAAAAGCCATCAGTAAAACACTATTTGATATTCAAATGGTTTGAGATAGTTTCTCTTCAAAGGACAAGAAGTGGAGTGGAAAAGTGAAAAGGTTGTGGAATCTAAAAGAATTGGTTTCATCTTCCTTATGCCATTAATAGCTTTGGCAACTCCCTGAACCTGTCTAAGCCTCAGTCTTGCCAAGTGATCCTGATACATGGCAAATATTCAATAAATACAGTTTTCCTACTCAGTTCTCCCCTCTCCCTGTGTTTTGGTGTTTTCTAATTACCTAACACTGTGTAACAAACCATCCCAAGGCTCAGTGGATTAAAATAACAAGACATTAATTTTGCTTAGTGTGAAAGCCTTTTCTGCTATGACTTGCATCTAACGAACAGAATACGGCAAGCATGATGGGAGGCTACTTGTGATGTTGCTTGCTCCATTTTCACTCTGTTGCCTTCTTGGCTTGCACGAAGTAAGCCACCACGTGACGTGAAGCCCGCCTGTCCAGGAACTGAAGGCAATAATTCCATAGGCTTCAAGGAACCAAGTCTTGCTAGCAACCCCCTGAACGAGCTTGGAGGTGTAGCCTCCCCAGTGGCACCTCACGATGCCAGCCAATGTCTTGATCACAGCCCTTGAAAGACTCTGACACAGAGAACTCAGCCAAGCCATGCCCAAACCCCTGATCTACAGATGCTGTGGAAAAATAGGTGTTTCAAGCCACAAAGTTATGGGGTAATTTGTTGTGCACTAATAGATCACTAATATCTCAAGAATCTGCAGTATGGGGAGGACTTGGAGATAGCTCATCCCTCTTCGACTTGTCAGCTGGTTGGGTGTGGACTCTGGGAACGGAAAGCATGTGAAGGCTCCTTCCTCCCTCCCTCCCACCCTCCCTGATGCTGGCTCTGGGTTGAGACTCTGGGTTGTTGACTGAAACACATGCGTGGCCTTTCTAGGAGGCCCAGGCTTCCAAGAGAGTGAGAGAGAGAGAGAGAGAGAGAGGGAGAGGTGGAAGACGTCACATTTTCTAACCCAGCCTCAGAAATCAAACAGCATCACTTCCTCTGGATTCCATTCATTAGAAGAAAGATTCTAAAGTGAAGAAAAGGAGGGGAATTAGACCCTATCTTCTGTAAGAAGATTGACCAAGAATTTGGACAAGCCGGCAGGATCAGAACTATTGCCGTAGCCGTTTTCTGAAAATGCGATCTTCATGCTTGGGGCACTCAGTCTTCCTGGTTTTTTCAGGTGTCCCCTCTGTCATGCTTTGCCTTATTCTCATTGGTCCCCTTTAGAGGTAACTGGCTAAGAGATTTCAGAAAAGCCTGTTTCCTGAACTGTTCCACTTCCCAGGGATTCAACGTGGCCAGAGGCTCTATCTGACATAGGAAGCTCCCCGGACTTGGTCCCCCGCTTTGCTTTTCCTTTGAAGACACAACCAGGTGATGTGCAAAGCATACCGGGGTCACTCATAACTGTGACAAGGGGACAACTGTGAAGCTGGTCGGCTCACTGGAAAGCCACCAGCTTGGTGACTCTCTGCATGAGCAAACCTGCAAAAGCAGCACTTCTGAGAATTTTCTGGAATTCTTGGGGAGTGAGAAATGAAGCAGGGGAGGGATAAGAGAGGGAGGAGAGACAGAAAATCAGAGAGAGAGCAGGCATAAATCCAGACAGACGAGTGGGATAAGAATACAGAAAGAGTAAAGGGATGGAAAACACGAGATGTAAGAAAGCAGTGGCCCAGGCCTACCCGGAATAAGGAAGTGAGGACTAATGCTGTTTTTTTTAAAAAGATTTATTTTTATTGAGATATACTTTACATACCACACAATCCACTTGCTTAAATTGTGCAACTCAATGTTTTTTAGTATATTCACAGAGTTGTGCAACTATGACCATAGTCAATTTTAGGGCATTTTCATTACCTTCGAAAGAAAGCTTGTATCCATCGGCTGTTACTCTCCATCTCCCTCCAACCTCTCAGCCACAGGTTGCCACCCATATACTGTCTATCTCAGACAGATTTGCCTGTTCTAGACATTCCACATAAATGAAATCATACAATATGTGGCTTTTGTAATTGGCTTTTTTCACTGAGCATAATGATTGCATGATTCATTCATGTCTGGAGCATGTATCAGTTCTTCATTCCTTTTAATGGCTGGATAATGTTTCATTGCCTTGATATACCTCATTTTACTTAACCATTCATCAGGTGATGCTCTTTTAGGCTGTTGTATTTTTTGGCTATTACAAATATGCTGATATAAACTTTCACATACGGGTTTTTATGTGGTCATATGCGTTCATTTCTCTTGGATCTATATGAGTGGAATGGCTGGGTCATATGGTAAGTAACTCTGTGTTTAGCATTTTGAGAAGCTGATAAATTGTTTCCCAGAGCAGCTGCACCATTTTACATTCCAACTAGCAATGTATGAAGGCTCCAATTTCTTCACATCTTTGCCACATCCTCTGTCGTTACGATTCTAGCCATACTTGTGGGTGTGAAGTGGTATTTCATTTTGGCTTTTATTTGCATCTTCCTGATGGTTGGTGATGCTGAGCATCTTTTCATGTTCTTATTGGCTATTATAAATCTTTGAAGAAATGTCTAGTCACATCCCTTGCTCACTTTTTATTTGGGTTATTTATCTTTTAATTGTTGAGTTGTAAGAGTTCTCTATATATTCTGGACACAACTGCCTTATCATATATGCAATTTACAAATATTCTTTCCTATTCTGTGAGTGCTTTTTCCATTTTTTCAATGATATTGTTTGCATCACAAAGTTAGTAATTTTGATGAAGTCTATTTAATCAATATTTTCTTTTGTTACTGGTGCTTTTGGTGTCATAGCTAAGAAAGTTTTGTTCAGCCCAAGACCCCAAGACCATGAAGATTTACTCCTGTGTTTTTTGTCTTTAAGCATTTTATTGTTTTTGCTCTTACATTTAAGTCTTTGATCCATTTTGAGTGAATTTTTGTGTTTGTGTAAAGAAGGGATTTAACTTCATTCTTTTGCTTGTGGTAATCCATAGCACTATTTTCTTTTAAATGATAAACCTTATAGATCAACTTTTAATATACTGTTTTCCTGGACTAAGAAAGAGACAGTAGGACCCACTTTCCCTGAAGTTCAACCCTATTTTAAACATGAGATTTCTATGACCACTGCCACGTCTTCACTCTCTACACGTGTGTAATGTGAATTTAGAAATGTGGGTACATTTTCTAAAATAAATATGTAGAAGGGTCTTAGTTATTTCATTTGTTTTTTAAAAAAGGACTGCGCTAGGATAGTGATTCTCAACCCTGGCTGCTCATTAGAAATAAAAATCTTTTACGAGCTTTTCAAGGGCTTCCCACGTGGTGCGGTGGTAAAGAATCTGCCTGCCAATGCAGGAGATGCAAGAAATGCAAATTTGATCGCTGGGTCGGGAAGATTCCATAGAGAAGGAAATAGCAACCCATTCCAGTATTCTTGCCTGGGAAATTCCATGGCCAGAGGAGCCTGGAGGGCTATAGTCTGTGGGGTCGCAAGGTGTCGGACATGACTGAGCACGCACACATGCAGGAACTTTCAAAGTCCCCATGACCAAGTCCTGTGCTCAGCTACCGTGATTTGCTTGGTCTGGAAAAACAAGTGTTTTTCCGAGTGTCTCAGGTGATTCACTTGTACAGCCAGGACCACAACTCCTGCCCTAGAACTGCTCTTCAGAACTATTGTTCTGTGGGTTTGGCAGTTCTGAATAGCATAAGCCTGACAGAATATCGTTCTCTTAACCCATGCGAGTTCTGTCACCTGCTACCCACACTGGGGAACACTCCACGAATAGTGGATGTCTCTCTGGGGTTTGGCAGGGCAGGTATCTGCCCACCTTTTCCAAGGTGGTAGTGTTTCTGCCTGGTCCCTAAATGTCTTCAGTAGCCTGGAGAGCACTTCTGAAATGGTGCAGACTGATGACC
This sequence comes from Bos taurus, assembly GCF_002263795.3. Taxonomy (NCBI): domain Eukaryota; kingdom Metazoa; phylum Chordata; class Mammalia; order Artiodactyla; family Bovidae; genus Bos; species Bos taurus. Next base: position 47,447,672 of record NC_037351.1, on the reverse strand, counting down.
ACTGTTTATGGGGCCAGCCTCACCCTTGCTGCTCCCTCTCCCCAAATGCTCTGTCCTTCCCCTTTTCTCCACCTGCTTCCTCCTACTCTCCCCCTCTGATTGCAGCTTAAACATCACTTCCTCAAAGAAGCCTTTCTTCCTCCCCTTTCTTTTCGACCCCCCTTATATGTCCCCAGAGCGTCACATTTCTTGGCCTGTGTCCCAACTGGGATTAATTATGGGTGCAGTTATTTCACTGAAACATGGAAGGTTAGACTAGCTCCCCGAGGGCCCACATTGGACACTGGTCAGACTGCCGTCTGCTCTGAACGACTTCTCCTCAACTCCATCCATGAAGTCGTGTTAGGACTCGTGGTCTCATCCTGATCTCAGCTACTGTCAGGCCCAGGGGTGAGCACTTTGACTCAGGCTGGACCCAGCGATTCCTTCCTTCATCTGATAACAGACCGCGGAAGGTGGGAACCCGAGGGGGAGCTGGGAACAAAGATTCAGCTCTAAGAAGCTTTCTGCCAGGAACAGAAGAGGCACAGCGCTGTTTCCCTTTGCCCTGCGGTGTGTCTTGTGCTGGAACAGCGCCCCCAGTGGTGCCGGGCACGTGGTGAACGCATGTGAGAAGCGTAAAGAGTGAACGTGAAGTGGGCGGGCTTCCGTCCTCCAGTGAGTTCCAAACACACGCTTTGTGAGGGGTACTGGTGGCTGGGGGATGGGGAGAGTGAAAGATGTGGACCAGAGTACAGTCAAGATTCTATGGCAGAAAGATGCCAAAGGTGGCTGGTAACGTGGAAAGCGTTCTGGGTCCTGTCTTTTGCTTCCTGGCGCCCTCAGCACTCGCTCGCACCTCCTGTCTTCCAGCTTCTGCGCCGCCATTCCCTAGTCTCACCCACCACCCTCTCTGGACCTTCTTTCTTCAAGTCACATCCCACTGGAGGGCTCACTGACACCCCAGGTGGAAGGCTTCCTTCCTCTGGCATGACTCACACGGCCACTGCCACGCCACACTCTTTCTTTGTTAGTGTCTGACTTCCCCACTCTGCTGGGAGCTCTGGAAGGACAGGGACCAGTCCCTGACACCCCGCAGCCCCGAGGGCCTGCTTGCTCAGGAGCTGACTCCTGGACCGGGTTACCTGCTGTGGAAGGTGCCAAGGAGAAGGAGGGGAGGTGACTGGGAACTGTTTCTACTGGCCTTCACTTCTGTCATCCACCTTCTTCCCAGTGTTTAAGTTTTTGTTGTGCTTTTTTCCTTCTCCTAGACTCTTAGTCAGTTTACAGTTTTATTAGGGATAAACCAGCCAACCTGGGATGGTGGTGTATCTGCGTGGACCTGACACAGTTAGGGCCTGTTCTCCAAAGTGCACTCGTTCCCTGGGACCCCAGGGTCTCAGGAAGGGGGAGTCTCCCCCATGTCCTTCTCCTCCTCCCTCTCCATTCAACCCCCATCTCTGTGCTCTCATATGCAGGTGGCAGTGAAACCATGGTTTCTCTTGGGAAAAGGAGTGTCAGTTACTGATTAAAAAACTTTTCATGCCTGGGGCTCCTGGACAGTCAATTAGTCCATAATTCCCCAAACCACCAAAATCCCTCCTCATTTTTCTAAACTCCTCCTTTCAAATGGGCTAAGCATTGGTGACTTTCTTTTCAGTTTCCATAGTGGAGCAGTTTACCCAGGTTTCACTGATGCACGTGGGCATGGGGTTTGATCTTGGGGAGAGGAGGCAGTGGGACTCTCTTATCATCCAGATAATGAGGGAGGTGGCTGCGATCCGGGCAGGGCCTCCTAGGCTGAGTTGTGAGAAATTCTACTGGCCCCATGGTGGTGTTTGGTGGGAGGGGCGGGGGAAGGGGTGTCCAAGGTTGTTTTGAAGTTGTACGACAGTACTGAGTGTACATGCTGGGGCATTTTCCTGGGGACTGGTCAGTGGTTTTCATCAGTTTCTTTAAGAAGTTGAGAAGCCTGGCCTGAATTCTCTCTTGAGGTCTCTTCTGCTTGCTGCTGCTGTTGCTGCTAAGTCGCTTCAGTCGTGTCCGACTCCGTGCGACCCCATAGACGGCAGCCCACCAGGCTCCCCCGTCCCTGGGATTCTCCAGGCAAGAACACCAGAGTGGGTTGCCATTTCCTTCTCCAATGCATGGAAGTGAAAAGTCAAAGCGAAGTCACTCAGTCGTGTCCAACTCCCAGGCTTCTGCAATTTTGAAACAGTAGTCTCAAGAGACCCAGGAGTGGAGATACAGGCAGGGCCTGATTCCCTGAGGCCACCTGGTGGTGCTGGGGTGCATAGCATCCTCTGGGCAATGGGAAAATCCCTGGGCTGACGTCCAGCTCGACAAGTCCTAAGAGAGGGTCGGGAAAGGAGGTTTTGGAATCTCAGTGCATCTGCCTTCCCCTTCAGAGGGCTGAGAACAGCGCTGGTCCAAAGCTGGAAGGAAAGGCCTGGGCCATCGGATCACCTCCTCCCCACCCACCTGCTCTGCACTCAGCTTCCTCTGCGGCCCCTTGGAAGGGATCTTGGGAGTCCAGACTCAGGAACCAAGTGAGCCTGGGTCTAGTCGGGTGAGAGGGTGTGCCAAGAGAGGCCTTGGGTGGGAGGGCAGTAGTTCCAGGCTTAAGTGGGGATGGAAGGGCTGAGCAACCCTGACCCTGACTTTAGAATAAAGGCTGAGCTCTGCATCTTTCAGGGGACTGCCCTTGAACTAATTATTTCACTCCACTTCTATCCTGAGAGGCAGGCACTGTTTACAACCAGTTCAAAGATGCAGAAACTGAGGCCCCAAGAGGTGACATGATTTGCTAGAGACCACACAAAGACCACACAGACAGTTGTGGAGCCAGTCTCCCCGGTGGAGATCAACACTCTGTCTTCTCAGTATCCCTGACTCCTCTCTTGGTACCCACAGCTTGGGTTGACTGAGGCCAGGAGCCTGGACTGGCTTTGCATGTTTCTGATGAAGGATGTTCAGGTCGGAAAGGCCAAGAGTTCTACTTTCTTCAGTTCTTTTTGCCAGGCAGCCAGTCAGTAGGATCCACTGCTAGGGGCCTTGGCCAGGGCAGAGCAGGAAACTGTGGTCCTTTCTGAAGCTGGAAGGTAGTTGCTTTAGGACAATCCAAAGCAAGGAATAATCCTACCTGTTGTAGGAAAATCCTACAGCAACAGGGTTTATCACCCCAGCTTGAATATATTATAAGAATACAATAGGAGCCAGGAAAGGCTGAATCCTGTGCTGCTGCTGCTAAGTCACTTCGGTCGTGTCCAACTCTGTGTGACCCCATAGACGGCAGCCCACCCGGCTCCCCCATCCCTGGGATTCTCCAGGCAAGAATACTGGAGTGGGTTGCCATTTCCTTCTCCAATGCAAGAAAGTGAAAAGTGAAAGTGAAGTCTCTCAGTCGTGTCCGACTCTTAGCGACCTCATGGACTGCAGCCTACCAGGCTCCTCCGCCCATGAGATTTTCCAGGCAAGAGTACTGGAGTGGGTTGCCATTGCCTTCTCCGCTGAATCCTGTGACATGTTACTGAAGCTAAGTCAAGCTGGAGTTGGGAGGAAGGCATCACAGAGTCCTCTGCCTTCTCAGCTCAGAGGCCATTTCCTTTGCCCACTGGAAACCTTCCATCTTCTCTTCTCATGCACAGAATTCACTTCCTCTTTGCACTTGACGTTCTCTATTGTGTGTGCCCATTTGCTTGTCTGCAGCCCTCTTAGGCTCTGAGTGTCTGAGGGTGGGACCGTGTTGGTTCCGTGATACTGTGATAGTCTGTTTGTATCCCTAGCAGTTAGTTCATAGTGTGGCACATAGGAGGTGTTATAAAAAATATATTAAGTGAGTAGTAGTGTTATTTGTTCAGTCGTGTCTGACTGTTTGTGACCCCATAGACTGTAGCCCGCCAGGCTCCTCTGTTCATGGAATTCTCCAGATAAGAATACTGGAGTGGGTAACCATTACCTCTTCCAGGGGATCTTCCTGACCCAGAGACTGAACCTGGGTCTCCTGTATTGCAGGTGGATTCTTTACCATCTGAGCCACCTGGGAAGCCCATTATATGAGAAAGTGACTCAATCATACAGTATTATATAGGATTATGGGGAAGTTTCCTACCTGGACAAGAATTCTGAGGTGACCAGAGTGGAGCTGATATCTGTCAGGGTCACTGAAATGACAAAAAGCAGCAAGGATCCCTTGGTCTTGCCTTAAGTCCCCAGCAAGAGTAGGGCTCCTGGCTGCAATATAGGTTGCTGGGGTGTGTCAGTGGAGACATGACCTTGTTGGATGCTACAAGTTAATGCTCATTAAGTTCACGGCAATTCCAAGGGAAATCCTCTCTTCTCATGGTGCCATTGCTGGACCTTTTCTTTAGGTCAAGAAAACAGTTAGCTATTAGGTTTTCAGTAAACTTTAAATAGCTGCTGCTGCTGCTGCTGCTGCTGCTAAGTTGCTTCAGTCGTGTCCGACTTTGTGCGACCCCAGAGACAGCAGCCCACCAGGCTCCCCCGTCCCTGGGATACTCCAGGCAAGAACACTGGAGTGGGTTGCCATTTCCTTCTCCAATGCATGAAAGTGAAAAGTGAAAGTGAAGTCGCTCAGTCGTGTCCGACTCTTTGCGACCTCAAGGACTGCAGCCTACCAGGCTCCTCCGTCCTTGGATTTTAAATTCATTTCAAGGAATATACATATGAACATATAAAAGATGTACAAAATAAAAGTAAAATGAATCTATATCTACTGTGCAGCTAGGTTAAGAAATTGTTTTTACATATTGCACTTATTATTTTATTCAAAATACCACCAATTTTCCATTGTAATATCTTTGAAACTTCCTGTGTATGCCTTCCAAATTCCTTTCTCATCTCCAGGGAAAATTTAGGTTTGTAGTTTCCTTTTATAATTTATCATATATGTATATATCAGAAATAATATACAATTTAGTTTTGAATATTTAAAAAAATGTATATAAGTGGAATCCTATTGCACACATTTTTTTATGACTTGACTTTTGTTTTTTTACTTAACATTTTTGGAGCCTTTGTCCATGTTGGTAAATGCAGCTGTGGTTTACTCATTTGCAATGTTGGATGGTATTCCACTTTATGACCAAATCACAATGTATTTATACATTCTTTTTTCTTCTTAATAATAGTTTGATGGTATATAAATTCATATATTTCTCATCCTTTTAGTTTCAGTTTTGTTGTTTATTCGCTAAGTATGTCTGACATTTTTGTGACCCCACGGCCTGTAGCCCGCTAGGCTCCTCCATCCATAGGATTTCCCAGGAAAGAATACTGGAGTGGGTTGCCACTTCCTTCTCCAGGGGATATCCCTGACCCAGGGATTGAACTCCGGTCTCCTGCATCAGTAGCAGATTCTCTACCACTGGGCCACATGGGAAGCCCATAGATAGCTTATAGCTAGATTATTTAAAAATTCAGTTTTATGAATGTTTTTAATGGGTAAGTTAATTAATTAACATTTATTATAATTACTGATAAATGTGGATTTATTTATGTTACCTTATTTTGCATTTGTTACTTCCCCAATTTTCATTTCTTTTTTCCTCTTTCTTTTTTCTTGTGTACTGAGGGCTACCATCCCTCATGCCCCACTAGTTTGGAAATATATATCTTAGTCCTACCCTTCTAGTGGTTACCCTAGAAACCTTGATAAGCATCCTTAATCTAAAAAAAATAAAAGCTGATCAGTATATTTACTCTCCTGTTCAAGGTCCATAGACTTAATCCCAATCACTTCCTGTCTGACTTACTGTGGCAGATACATCCCAGTGACCCATATTCCTGTATAATCCTCTCAGAGTATGAGTGGGACTTGTGATTTGTTTCTAATCCAAAAAATACGGCAAAGATGATGTCATGTCACTCCCATGAGTATGTTTCGTAACGTAGGACTCTGTCCTAGCAGACTGAAGAGAAAGAGCTTCCTGCCAGTCTTGAAGAGGCAAAGAAACATATGTGTTCACATCTACAGATAGGGCAGTGTGGCAGGGCGTGGTGGGAAACCTCTAAATGCTGAAAGACAGCAGAACAATGGGATCTCAGTTCTACAGCTTTGAGGAGGTAAATTCTGTTGACAACCCGAAGGAGCCCAGAAGCTCATTATCCCCAGTCAAGCATCTGATGGGGCCGCATTTCCTGATTCCTAGACTGCAGTCTTGTGAGACCTTGATCTAGAACCCAGTTATTATGTGCTGGGATGCCTGACCCATGGAAACGGTGAGATCATGAATGGGTGTTAAGATGATATGTTTGTGGTAATTTGTTATTCAGTAATAAAAAATTAGTACATATATATACATATGTATAATTTTTCTAATGTCTTATCTACATTTGCTGGTAAAGCTACTTGAACCTGGTATTTTCTATGTGTGACAGTTTTAAATTACAGATTTAGTTATTATAAAAGTGATAGGAATCAGGTCTAATGAGATGGATGAAACTGGAATCTATTATACAGAGTGAAGTAAGTCAGAAAGAGAAACACTAATACAGTATATTAATGCATATATATGGAATTTAGAAAGACAGTAATGATGACCCTACGTGCAAGACAGCAAAAGAGACACAGATGTAAAGAACAGACTTTTGGACTCTGTGGGAGAAGGTGAGGGTGGAATGATTTGAGAGAATAGCATAGAAACATGTACATTACCGTATGTAAAATAAATGATTAGTACAAGTTCAATGCATGAAGCAGGGCACTCAAAGCCGGTGCTCTAGGACAACCCAGAGGGATTGGATGGGGAGGGAGGTGGGAGGGGGGTCAGGAAGGGGGGACACAGGTACGCCCGTGGCTGCTTCATGTCGATGTATGGCAAAAACCATCACAATATTATAAAGTAATTAGCTTCCAATTAAATAAATCAATTTTTTAAAGAGTGATAGGACTACTCAGATTTCCTATTTCTTCCTGAGTCAGTTTTAGTAGTTGTATGGAAATTTAGTAGGAGTTACGGGAAATTTATTTCCTGTAAACTTTAAAATATATTGGCACAAAGTTTTTCAGTATACTCTTTTTATCTTTTTATATGGGTAGGATGTGTAGACAACTGTTTCTTGGCAGGAAAGCTATGACAAACCTAGACAGTGTGTTGAAAAGCAGAGATATCACTCTGACGAGAAGAGTGATAGAGTCAAGAGTCAAGGCTGTGGTTTTGCCAATGGCCATGTACATTTGTGAGAGCTGGACCGTCTCACTAGCGTTACCTCACACGCCAGTAAAGTAATGCGCAAAATTCTCCAAGCCAGGCTTCAGCAGTACGTGAACCGTGAACTTCCAGATGTTCAAGCTGGTTTTAGAGAAGGCAGAGGAACCAGAGATCAAATTGCCAACATCCGCTGCATCATGGAAAAAGCAAGAGAGTTCCAGAAAAACATCTATTTCTGCTTTATTGACTATGCCAAAGCCTTTGACTGTGTGGATCACAATAAACTGTGGACAATTCTTCAAGAATGGGAATACCAGACCACCTGACCTGCCTCTTGAGAAACCTATATGCAGGTCAGGAAGCAATAGTTAGAAGTGGACATGGAACAACAGACTGGTTCCAAATAGGAAAAGGAGTACATCAAGGCTGTATATTGTCACCCTACTTAATTAACTTCTGTGCAGAGTACATCATGAGAAACACTGGGCTGGAAGAAGCACAAGCTGGAATCAAGATTGCCGGGAGAAATACCAATAACCTCAGATATGCAGATGACACCACCCTTATGGCAGAAAGTGAAGAGGAACTAAAAAGCCTCTTGATGAAAGTGAAAGAGGAGAGTGAAAAAGTTGGCTTAAAGCTCAACATTCAGAAAACGAAGATCATGGCATCTGGTTCCATCACTTCATGGCAAATAGATGGGGAAACAGTGGAAACGGTGTCAAACTTTATTTTGAGGGGCTCCAAAATCACTGCAGATGGTGATTGCAGCCATGAAATTAAAAGACTCTTGCTCCTTGGAAGGAAAGTTATGACCAACCTAGATAGCATATTCAAAACAAGAGACATTACTTTGCCAACAAAGGTCCATCTAGTCAAGGCTATGGTTTTTCCTGTGGTCATGTATGGATGTGAGAGTTAGACTGTGAAGAAAGCTGAGCGCCGAAAATTGATGCTTTTGAACTGTGGTGTTGGAGAAGACTCTTGAGAGTCCCTTGGCCTGCAAGGAGATCCAACCAGTCCATTCTGAAGGTGATCAGTCCTGGGTGTTCTTTGGAAGGAATGATGCTAAAGCTGAAACTCCAATACTTTGGCCACCTCATGCGAAGAGTTGACTCATTGGAAAAGACTCTGATGCTGGGAGGGATTGGGGGCAGGAGGAGAAGGGGACGACAGAGGATGAGATGGCTGGATGGCATCACCAACTCGATGGACATGAGTTTGAGTGAACTCTGGGAGTTGGTGATGGACAGGGAGGCCTGGCGTGCTGCAGTTCATGGGGTCACAGAGTCAGACACGACAGAGTGACTGAACTGAACTGATGTATGGATGTGAGAGCTGGACTGTGAAGAAAGCCGAGTGCCAAAGAATTGAGGCTTTTGAACTGTGGTGTTGGAGAAGACTCTTGAGAGTCCCTTGGACTGCAAGGAGATCCAACCAGTCCATTCTGAAGGTGATCAGTCCTGGGTGTTCATTGGAAGGAATGATGCTAAAGCTGAAACTCCAATACTTTGGCCACCTGATGTGAAGAGTTGACTCACTGGAAAAGACCCTGATGCTGGGAGGGATTGGGGGCAGGAGGAGAAGGGGACGATAGAGGATGAGATGACTGGATGGCATCACCAACTTGATGGACATGAGTCTGAGTGAATTCCAGGAGTTGGTGATGGACAGGGAGGCCTGGCATCAGTGATTCATGGGGTCGCAAAGAGTTGGACACGACTGAGCGACTTAACTGAACTGGACCGTAAAGAAGGCAGGATGCCAAAGAATTGATGTCTTTGAAATGTGGTGCTGGGAAGACTTATGAAAGTCCCTTGGACGGTAAGGGGATCAAACCAGTCAATCTTAAAAGAAATCAACCCTGAATACTCATTGGAAGGACTGATGCTGAAGCTGAGGTATAGTATTTTGGTCACCTGATGTGAACAGCTGACTCATTGGAAAAGACCCTGATGCTGGGAAAGATTGAGGGCAGAAGGGGGCGTCAGAGGATGAGCTGGCTGTGTGGCATCACTGATGCAATGGACATGAACTTAGACAAACTCTGGGAGATGGTGAGGGACAGGCAGGCCTGCCATGCTGCGGTCCATGGGGTCGCAAAAAACCAGACACGACTGGGTGACTGAACAGCAACAACAACATGTAGTAATGTATTCATTCTTTATATTGGTTATTTGGTCCTTGTCTCTTTTTTCTTAATTAGTCTCACCGGAGGATTATCAATTTAATTTTTCTTTCTAAAGAACCAGTTTTTAGTTGTATCATCTATACTGAATATGATTTTTATTAAATTGATTTCTGCTCTTTTATTATTAAACTCTAATTCTTGTTTTTGGATTTTCTTTGTTATTGCTTTTCTAAATTTTTGAGATAGATTTTCCTTTGAAAGTGAAAGAAAGTGAAAGTGAACTCACTCAGTTGTGTCTGACTCTTTGCAACCCTATGGACTGTACCAGGCTCCTTTGTCCATGGAATTTCCCAGGCAAGAATACTGGACTGGGTTGCCATTTCCTTCTCCAGGGGATCTTCCTCACCCAGGGATTGAACCTGGGTCTCCTGCATTGCAGGCAGACACTTTACCATCTGAGCTACCTGGGAAGCTCAGATTTTCCTTGAGCTTTTTTCTCTTTTTGGTGCATATAAACCTATTAAATCTCCCTCTGGCGTTTTAGCAGTACCCAACAAGTTCTGGTGTTAAGCATTTTATTATCATGCAGTTCAAAATATTATCACGTTTCCATTGTAATTATTTTCTTTAACTCACGGGTGTTTTAGAAATGTATTTCTTTAATTTCCATTCATATGGGGACTTTTCAGTTATATTTTTTATTATTAATTCCTAGCTTAATTTAATTGTGGTTAGAAACATACTCAGCATAATTTGGTTTTCTTTTTAAAATTGAGTTATAATTTACATACAATAAATTGTACAGACTTTCAGTGTAGTTTGATCAGTCTGGGCAAAAGTATACCCCCGTAAGACTAGGAATGCAATTAAGATACAGAACATTTCCACCATCTCAATTTAATCTTCATATTCCTTTCCAGTCAATCCACCTCCATCCCTCTCCCTCTCTGCTCAAGGCAACTGCTGTTTCAGTATCTATCACCAACACCTAATTTTGTCTGTTCTACAAATTTATATAAACAATGTCACCTATTGCACGTTCTTCTGCATCTGTTTTTTTCACACAGCATGTCTGTTTTGAGATTCATCCAGGCTATTATGTCTTTCTTCCTTTTGTTTTGCCGAATAATATTTCATTGTATGAATATGCCACAGTTTTTCTATCCATTTTCCACTGATGAAAATTTAGGTTATTTCCAGTCTTTAGCACAGAAAATGAATAGAAAAATGAAAATTCTTTTGCACGTGTTTTCGTAAATCTACTACGTGTTTCTACTTTTGAGTATCTAACCGTGAATGGAGTTCCTGGAACCAGGAAATGACCACTCAAATGAGTCCAGTCAGTTTTTCTCTTGTGATGAGAAATTTTAAGATCTACTCTCTTAGCAACTTTCCAATATGCAATACAATAACTACAGGCACCATGCTGTATATTACATCCTTATGACTTATTTATTTTATAACTAGAAGTTTGGGCCCCTTGATTCCTTCACTCATTTTGCCCATCCTAATGTTGAATTTTGAGAGTTTTTGCACAACTTTTGTCAGATATGTGGTTTGCAAATATTTTCTCCCAGCTTGACACATCTTTCAGCCTCTTAATGAGTCTTTCACATAGCAAAAGTTTTAATTTTGATGAAGTCCAGTTTGTCAACTTTTTTTTATTCTGAAGCCTGCTTTGATGTCATGTCTGAGAACTCTTCTCCTAATCCAAGGTCCTGAAGATCTTCTCCTATGTTTTCCCATAAGAGTTTTATATCTTACATCTAAGTCCACAGTGCATTTAAAATTGATTTGTATATGAAGTATGAGGTTTAGTTTGAGGTTCTCTTTTGTTTGTATGTGTGTGGCCTATGGATGTCCAATTAAGCACCATGTGTTAAAAAGATCATCCTTTCTTCGTTTGACATATTTGTTAAAAGTCAGTTGGGCATACATGCATGGGTCAATTTCTGGGTTCCCTATTGTGTTCCATTGATCTGTGCATCTATCCCTCCACTGATACCACCCTTTCTTGATTACTGTAGAAATATAGTAAACCTTACATTGGCTAAAGTAATTACTTCCATTTTATTCTTTTTAAAAAAATTGATTTAGCAATTCTAGGTCATTTGCCTTTCATTTTAAATTTAAGAATATATGAAATAAAAAATAATATTTCACTTTAATCCCTGAAGGATATTTTTCTGGGTACAGATTCTAGACTTGCAGCGCTTTCTTTCAGCACTTAGTAGATATCTTCCTATTGTCTTCTGGCTGCCATCTTTCTATCAAGAGATCCTTCAAAGATAATCTTCCTCTTCTTTCTGGCTCCTTTTAAAGATTTTATCCTTGGTTTTTCTTTTCTTTTTAAATCAGTTTTACTATGTGGCTTTAAATCTTTCACTGGTTTTTGAAAAATCTCAGTCATCTGAGATTTCAAATATTGCTTCTCCTCTGTTCTCTTTTCTCAGGGATTCTACTTGCGTGTGTGGTTGACTTTCTCATTGTATTCCTTATTTCTCTTACACTCCTATGTGTATCTCACACTTTTTGTCTCTTTATGATTTCTTCTGATTAATTTTTTTGACCTTTGTTTCTTTTAGCTAATTCTTCTTTTACCTTTATCAGTCAGTTGTAAAACTCATACATTAAATTCTTAATTTGGGTTATTTTACTTTTCATTTCTACAATTTTTATTTTAAAATTAAAAATTTTTTTTTGTTCTTTTTTTTGAAGTCCTAAATCTTATCTTTACCTTATTGAACAATAAAAGCATTCTTGCCTTTCCCTTGACTTACTGGAAACTGTGTTCTCTACCACATTGTACTTATACTGTTAATATTCTGAATATAAAGCACATCAAACATATATTTAGTATCTTATTTATTTAGTTTTTGCTCATCATTCTAAAATGTTCAGGTCTTTTGCAATCATCACTTGACCTGTCATTGTAAAAGGAGGTCAGGAGGTCTGGAGAAAGAACCCCGACTCAACAAACCGCCAACTTTATTCTCTTCTGACACAAACTCTGAAAAATAAATTTAGCGTGGAATCCAGGAATGGTGCAGCCATGGTGGAAAATCCGTGAACTGTAAATTCAGCATATAAGAAAAAGCTCCTCCCTATCAAGGAAAACTTATCTAACTTGGGGGACCCAAGGGAAAGTGATTAACAGAGCATAGTAAAAGTATGCAGTTGGGGGCTAGTGATGAAACACAGGTTCTGAGTGGACCCGGATTTCTAGATGAAGACTCTAAGGGCTGGAAAAGCTGTGGAAGACGGGGTCGTGCAATGAGTTATTTTCTTAAAGCATTCATTCATTCATTCATCCACATGACAAATGTTTTTGAACACCAAGTATCCCAGGCGCTGAATGCTGTGCCTGGCCATTGGTGAACAAGTTGGAACTTTACATTTCAGGCATAGTTTCTGGACTAGAGTGGGGAGGAGGAGGGTGCCAGGCTGGGGAGGCCCTGCAGGGGAGCAGCCTGCGAGGGAGGAGCTGGGTCTGCAACCTGGTGATGAGCTGCCATCTGATTTCCGCCACCACCTGGCCCCCTCTGGGGGCTGGGACCCTGGAGGTGTTGCCTGCTGGGCAGAGCACTGACAAAGGGCCCTCACCCTGGCCTTCAGAGTTTGGTGTAGGTCTTGGGTTGGGGTAAGAGGGTGGCGCAAGGAAGCTCACCACTTCTCTCTGTGACACGAACCAGACTGTGACTGTGAAGCCAACGACTGTCTTTTCATTCCTGAACTCCCAAAGCCTGGCGCACACTAGCGGTGCCATATGTGTTAATGGCTGAGGGATGTTACCCCGTGTCTGCGTTCTCTACCTCCAGGTACTTGCCTTATTCCCACTTAAAGATGAGGCCAAAAGAAGTTAACCAACTTGCCCATGGCCCCAGGCCTTGCATTTCCTGCAGGCAATTCAATGCTCTATCTTGTCCATTAATTTTCTGTCATAATTCCAGTTCTTAATTGGGTTGACCTTTCCCTGAATTCTTACAACACTTAGCCTGAATTAATCATTTTATCATCGCAATAATAATAGCATCCACTTAAAAACCCGTGTACTGTCTGCCAAGCACTGTGTTAAGTGCTTTCATCCTTCCACTCGGTTCATCTTTACAGTGTCCCTTTGCGAGAGAGATTTTTATTATTCTCGTGCTACAGAAGAGGAAATCGGGCGCAGGAGCTAAGCAGTGAGTGCTGGAGCCACACTCTGAGCCCCAGATGCCCGGTTCAGAAGCTGGCCCTCAGAACCACCACATTGTACTGCTTCTACTGCCCCTTTATTAGGCTCAGTTCCTCACTGCGAGGCAGGCCCCATCAGGTACAGGGAGCACAGCTTAGATGTGTGTTTGTTTGTGTGTCTTTGATTTTCTTTTCGATCCTTTGCCCGCCCCTGATGGCCTGGCATAACGCCTCTGTATGGTTGACGTTCCACGAAGACTTGTTGACTTGGAATTTTCGCCGTAGCATTGTCAGGCCACAGGCTGCCACTAGGTGGTGCTACATTCCAGAGAGTGGACGGCAGGGCGGCAGAGGCCAGTTCAGCTTACAAGAGGCAAGCTTCCTGGAACTCATGGCAGTGGGAAAGTTCAGAAGTGGAAAGGCTGGGGCAGGTGAGGAGGGCGACTCCAAACCTTTGGAGAAGAGACGGGAGGAGAGAAAATTCATCACCCTATCTTGTGTTTGATGCTACCCACCAGAAAGGAGGTAGTCAGAAGAAGGGGATGACCAGAGAGTGGGGGAAACAAGTCAGGACCACATGTTATCAGAAAAGCGATGTATAGCACTCTTAATAGAGTGGGCCTGCCACCTCCCACCCCCTCTGCCTCCCCACCCACCCTCCACCCACAGGACCACGGAATGCAAAAGGCCCAATCAACCTGTGAATTCCAGCACCATCCCAGGTGGCGCTAGTGGTAAAGAACCCGCCTGCCAATGCAGGAGACATAAAAAATGCAGGTTCGATCCCTGGGTTGGGAAGATCTCCTGGAGGAGGGCATGGCAACCCATTCCAGTATTCCTGCCAGGAGAATCCCATGGACAGAGGAGCTTGGCAGACTAGAGCCCATGGGGTTGCACAGAGTCGGACACAACTGAAGCGACAGCATTGCACCCACAGATGTGTGAATCCTTGTCTTTTCAGCTGGGCTTTCAGGATACTGTTGAGTGTCAGGTCCCAGGAGAGAAATGTGCAGTGGTTGATCCTAGATCCTGGCTGTCTGGCCCCTGCTGCCCTTCTCAGCTCCTCTCCTGCACCCCTCCAGAGCAAACTCTCCACTCTGTCCCAGTCATGTTTTGGTGGAGAAACAGTCAGTGCCCAGGGTTGGGATGGCAAAGCTCAGATGTGGGCAGATCCCTGAGGGCTGCCCTGGCAGGGAGGGCTTCCTGGAGGAGGAATGTCCTAGAGGGCAGGTGAGTTCTGATTCTGTGATGCTGAGTGCCAGGCCCTGATGCTTGGATGGTTCAGTTTAGCGGGAAGAACCAAGGACTTCCAGAGACCTGAGCATGACCACGGATGAGCTGTGGGTGATGACTGCATCTCTCCTGCCTCCTCTTCTGTTGGTGACCATGCAGTGTACTGTCCACACCAGGACAGTCTTCCGAGTAAAAGGGAGTATTATTGACAATTTCCCTGGGACAACAGGGGAAACTGGGGCAGCTCCCTGGGTGGAGCAGGACCTGTGATCATCCAGCTATCTGAAGATGAGTTTCCCTCTGAGGGAAGCACGAGGCTGGAACAGAAACGAGGCCAGATGCTCTGGTTCTCTCACTGTGAGATGCATAGAAGCTTTGGGTGGAGCTCACTCACTGATCCCTGGATCCAGTCAATCAATCCATCTAATCATCAATCCCTAGATTATACAGATCCGATAACTCTATGTGGGCCCCAGTCCTTGGAGAGTAACACATGGACTCCTGCCCTCAGAGGAGAGGTAAGGCTCCCTCTGCCTGGCCGGGGCGCTCTGATGCATGGAGCCTTGCCCCCCACTCTCTGATCCTGTGCTAGCTCTGCCCTTTCCACACGCTCTCCCTCGGGCTCTTGGCACATGGAATGGACTCCCCTCAGAGGATTTCTAGAGGGGACTTGGGAAAGTCTCCTGTTCTGCCTGGCCCTACCTTGCTCCACCTTCCTCTCCCCACCCCAGCTTCGCCATCCTAACAACCTCATGACAAATTATCCCACGGCTAAGTTAAATTGGCTGCAGCATCAAATGCTGTGGGTTGGAGGGTAAGGAAAGTACATAGCTCATTAATTCAAATCCAGCCCCGCCCCCAGGCCTCATCCTTCCTCCCGTCACTTATTTCTGGAGAAGGGACGTGGCCAGAGAACCACTGCCTCTTTCCTTCAAGGATCTTCTTAGGTGAGGGAGAAACCTGAGGTCAGAAGACAGTGTGGGTTGGACACTCAAGAATCAGGACAGGGCGTGAAACCTGCAGTCCTCGCACGGCCTGGGATCCACCAGCAGAGGGCGCCAAGTCAGAGTGCTGCCCGTTCAGTTCAGGCCCAGTCCTGCAGGACTCCTGGGGGCTGTCTCCTCCCTAGGACTCTCTGTGGAAGGAGAGGCAGATCTCTTTCTAGAGACCCTTTTTGGATCCAGGGAGGGAACAGCCCTACCAAGAACCAGGGTCTCACCCTGTGAACCCCAGAAGCTTCAGTCACCCTCTGGTGCGCTGGTGTGGAAGGAAGGGGAGTTCCATTGGAAGCTGATGTGACCTTGCCTTGACCTGATGGTGGGGACTCTGGTTTCAGTCAAACTGCAGGGTTGGCATCACCAAGGAGAGGAGATTCAGGGAGCCCTGCTCACACTCAAGAAAGAAAACTGGTTGGTTCAGGAGATAATGTCTTCCATTCAGGGGCTCACCTGTGGCCAGTGACAGGAGGGGCCTGGGGGAACCGCCCTTTCAGAGGGTCATGAAGAATTCATCAGGCTTTTGTGTCTGCCTGCCCATGAACCCCGAGCGCAGACAATGGCGGGGCTGGGGGCTTTTGTCTCCCTCCCTGCAGAGGCAGTGTCAAATGTTGGCCACATGTGGGTGGGGAGCCTGCCTTTCTTGGGAGTGGGGCAGTCCCATAACTTGAGGAGGGTCACCAAATTCAGGGTTAATTAGCTGGAAATTAAATTTTGCATTAGACTGGTCCAGGAACAATTGGGGTGGGCCCCTAAAGTCAGGAGAGACCGCTGCGAAGAGGGATGGTGCAACTGTGGGTGCTTCCTGGAACCTCGCATGGGAGAGAAAACAGAGAAGAGCCCATAGGAACTACTGTCAGGATCAGACAGACAACCAAATGAATCATCTAATAACAAAAAACGGTAATTGTACAATACGTTGAATTTCCCAGTGACGAGGGGGTAAGCCAACCACTTGCTTTAAGATGGACACAAAGGGCACATACAGGAACATCAAGAAGGCCCATCATTCTGCAAATTGTTTCTAGTACCTCCTGTATGCCCCTTACTGTGTTGTGTCTAATAGCAATTCATGTACCGTTTGAAATTCCACCAGTAGAAATTCATTTCATTGTGATTTTATGACTGTTCAATTTACTGAGCATTTATTAAGCACTAACCAAACTCACCTTTTATGACTGGGACTATTTCAGAAGTGAGGATACATAAGTGAACAAAAGGCAAAACGCCTGCTTTTATGGTTCCTGCAGTCCAGTGAGGGAGACAAAAGTAAATAGATGTGTATTGGTGGCTCAGATGGTGAAGAATCTGCCTGCAACGCAGGAGACCTGGGTTTGATCCCTGGGTCGGGAAGATGCCCTGGAGAAGGGAATGGCTACCCACTCCAGTGTTCTTGCCTAGAGAATTCCATGGACAGAGGAACCTGGCTGGCTACAGTTCATGGGGTTGCAAAGAGTCTGACAGCTGAGCGACTTTCATTTTCCCTTTTTTTTCATGTCAAATGACAAAGTCCTATGAAGGAAACCAAGATGGGTAAGTGGATAAGGCATGATGAGGATGTTCTTTTAGACACAGTGGTCAGGACAGGCCCCTCTAAGGAGGGGCAGATGCCATCGAAAAGCTGGGATGGAGTCAGCCACGTGGCTATCAGGGGAAAGGGCACTGGGGGCAGAGGGGAGGGCCCAGGTAGGACTGTGCTTGGTGTCTGTGAATATCAAGCAGGCCAACTTCCTGCACTCTTTGCAGGAACAAAGCCGCAAGGAAGAGGTTGAGGTCTGAGCATGCAGTGCCTTTGGGGTCATTGGAAGGAAGGACTTGGCTTTAACTCTGAATGAGAAGGGCCATCGGGATTTTGAGTGAGGAAGGACATGATGTGACTCCCGCTTTACCAGGACACTGGCTGCTCTGTGGAGGGTGTGCTAGGAGAAGGGGCACAGATGGGGGTGGGCCGGCCAATTGGAAGCTTCTGCAATGGTCCAGAGGTGAGCTGTGCCCACAGACCTCCTTGGAAATGTCACTGCCTGTGTGTGCCTGTGTGTGTGTCTCTGTGTGTATGTATATCTGTGTCTATGTGTGTCTCTGTGTGTGTGTCTGTGTTTCTGTGTGTATGTATATCTGTGTGTATGTGTGTCTCTCTGTGTGTGTCTATGTCTCTGTGTGTGTGTGTATCTGTGTATGTGTGCCTGTGAGTGTGTGTCTATCTCAGTGTCTGTGTATGTGTGTCAGTGTATCTGTGTGTGTGTTTCTGTGTACCTCTGTATGTGAGTGTGTGCACGTGTATCCAGGGGTTCCTCATCAGGGACCCTTCTCAGCGATCTTCTGTGGAGATGCGGCCACCTGGCTGCCCCTCAACCTGCCCTGGACTGGAGGCGGTGACGCCCGTTGAGAGAGGAAGCCACAGAGCCAGCCGGGGAGTCCAGGTTTCTCCTCTGGCTCTGACTCACTGGCTGTTTCTAGCCGTTGGCTCGGAGCCTCAGTTTGCTCATCTGTAAAATCAGCACGTGGACAGAATGAGGCCACGTGCGGGGGAGGTGAAAGAGAGCCCCGTGCTCTCCTGGTGCCCGTGGCTCCTGCAGGAGGGACAAGGAGACAGATGACCACGGGAGGAGAATGTTATGTGAAGTCAGCTGGGAGCTGTGGGGAGGGCGTCAGACAGCCTCTGCCTGCAGCAGGGAGAGGAGGCTTCCTGGGGTGGGAACTGTCCCAGTGAGACAAGGACAGGGAGGAGTTCGCTGGACAGAGGAGCGGAGAACGGTGGGTGCGAGGCCTGGAGGTGAGAGTGAGTGGAGGTCGGCAGGCGGGCCCCTCTCTCCTTGGTCTTCAGGTTTCCTTTGAGACCAAACTCCTGAGGGTGCCAAGCTGGAAGGGAGGAGGCAGGAGGAGCAAGAGCCTCAGGGACTAGAGGTCGAGCGGAGACAGCTGTGGGGGCAACCGTGAGGCGGGAGGGACGGCCCCCTTCACCCTGCCTCACCCTTCAGTTCAGTGCAGTCGCTCAGTCGTGGCCAACTCTGAGACCCCATGGACCTCAGCACGCCAGGCCTCCCTGTCCATCACCAACTCCCGGAGTCCACACAAACACATGTCCATTGCGTCGGTGATGCCATCCAGCCATCTCATCCTCTGTCGTCCCCTTCTCCTCCCGCCTTCAATCTTTCCCCCTTCAGTTCAGTTCAGTTCAGTCGCTCAGTCGTGTCCGACTCTTTGCAACCCCATGAATCGCAGCATGCCAGGCCTCCCTGTCCATCACCAACTCCCAGAGTTCACTCAGATTCACGTCCATCGAGTCAGTGATGCCATCCAGCCATCTCATCCTCTATCATCCCCTTCTCCTCCTGCCCCCAATCCCTCCCAGCATCAGAGTCTTTTCCAATGAGTCAACTCTTCACATGAGGTGGCCAAAGTACTGGAGTTTCAGCTTTAGCATCATTCCTTCCAAAGAAATCCCAGGGCTGATCTCCTTCAGAATGGACTGGTTGGATCTCCTTGCAGTCCACGGGACTCTCAAGAGTCTTCTCCAACACCACAGTTCAAAAGCATCAATTCCTCGGCGCTCAGCTTTCTTCACAGCCCAACTCTCACATCCATACACCCTTGGCTCGCTTTAAGAACAGAAGACAATGGGATGGGCTCTGGTGATGAGTGAGGGCTGGGGGCCAGGGGAGCAGTGTTTCGGGGTTCTTTGGCGCATACCCCTGCTGTCCCCGTGCTGAGGAGAAGCCGGTACCAGAATCCATCCAAACAACCGGGGCCTCCTCCCGAGGTCTTCCCTGACCCCTAGCCAGCAGCGTGCTTGTCCCCTAAGCCCTGGAGGCCCTGCTTCTTGCGGGCACCTTCGGTTACAGGTTTATACCCAGAGGATGCTCTGTTCCCCTCCATGCTAGCTTCCGGCGTGTTCATGGAGCATCACTGACGTAAGCCCACCGTCCGGCAGCCCCCAGTGTGTGGGGAGTGGGGAGAAGAGGGGACTGAGCAGAGAGCCTGACCACAGGACAGGGCACGGGCTTTGGTCTGAGGAGGGCTGGGAGAGACACACAGGCCGAGGCCCCACCTCACTCCGGAAAACTATGGCTGACCCCGGGAGCGCTTGACTCAGGGAGTGGCATGATTTCTGAGGCAAACCTGTCAGGGCTCCATAAACCCAGCAGAAGGACCCCTCCGCACCCTTATTCATTTCAGGCCAGATCAAAAAGCCGGCCTGCTCATTCAGAGTTCGCCCATGGCTCCAGGGAGGCTGGGCTCTCAGGCTGTCCTGCCCTCTCCCCTGGAATCCTACGCTCCCACTTTGAGGAAGGTCCCCATTCTTAGAACTTGTCTGTTCCAACCCCACTCCCCCAATTCCATACCATCCTGAGGTCTCTTCAGAGGCCTCCTCATTCCAATATCATTTTGACCTCATTCTCTTCTTCCTAGAACGAGGCCCGTGTGACGCTGGTTCCCTAATGCAAGAGCGGAGAGCGGAGAAAGTTGAAGGAGAAGCGCTCTTCCGGTTCCCGGGCCCCCTGCCCCGTGCACGCAGGGCCGCGCGGCGACGCGGACACCAGGGGGCGCCCGAGCGCCGGGGTTGGCGGGGGCGGCGCCTCCAGGCCCGGCTGGCGCGGTGCGCGGCGGCCACCAGGGGGCAGCACGGCGCGGGGCCGCGGGTGCCGTCGCCGGGCGCGGGGCCGGGCTGGGCGGCGGCAGCTGCGTTCCCGGCTCCGAGCGCAGTTTCTCTGTTAGGAGGGTAATTTAGAGCAATTACACCGATTATTATTGCTTTTCTAATTAGTGCTTTTCCTACAGAATTAGCCGAGTGTTTATTAGGAGCTGCTTGTTGCCAGCAGCTTAACTGCTTCGCTGCCGGCGCGGGGCGCCGCGAGCCGGGAGGGGCCGCGCCGCCCTCGCCGCCGCGTGGGGCCGGTTGGTTATGTGGTTTCGCATAAAAGCAGGGATTAAATATTCATTCTGCTTTGTTACATATAGCATTAAATTTTTATCAGCTGTATGTTTTCCTTGAAGTTTTCCCTGCGTGTTAACGTTCAGGCGGGCTGCGGGAAAACTCCTGGGCTTTGGCGGGTGGGGTGGACAGATGGGGACCCCCGTGGCCGAGGGAAGGACAGTCACCTCTCTGACATCTGTAACTCCTCTAGACTCCTCCCAAACCTTGTGTTCCAGGGTGCCCAGAACACACCTAGGAGGTAAGCAGGGAAGGAATGATTCACCACATCTGATGGGTGAGAAATCTGAGACCCCCCCTCCCCAGGCGAGTGGTCTTGAGTGACATCCTCAGGGTGCCCCGAGGCCAGATTGTGGAGTCAGGCTTGTCTTCCCCAGCCCACTGTCATCTTTGGGGACCTCCAAAACCTCTGGTACCTGGGACACCCCCGAGATGCCCCGCCCAGGCCTCCCTAACCCTGGGAAAGAGCAGGTCGGAACTTTCTGGGCTCAGTCAGTTCAGTTTAGTTCCGTTGCACAGTTGCGCCTGACTCTTTGTGACCCCATGGACTGTAGCACACCAGGCTTCCCTGTCCGTCGCCAACTCGCGGAGCTTGCTCAAACTCATGTCCATCCAGTCGGTGATGCCATCCAATCATCTCATCTTCTGTCGTGCCCTCCTCCTCCTTTTGGGCTCAATCCCAGCTATCCCTGGGTGCCAGGAGGCAAGCTTGCCTACCCTGTACTCCTGGATTCGGCCACTTCCTGTGTATTCGCTTCCTCTGGATAGCCCCTAAGCGGGAGAAGCAGCTATGGGAAGGTGAGAGCCCTAGGAGAGAGATTTTGGCTTGTTCAATGCACTACTTTCAACTTGGGTGGTTGCCACTTAACTCCCTCCCCAGGAAGGGGAAGGACTGTCCTCACTTCATTAGTCTTGGGGACCCCCGGTGAGAAAAACTGAACACGTGCACCCACCTACAGCAGAACCAGAGGGTGCCGCTTGCGTGTTTGAGTGGCCAAGGTTGAGCCACTATTCAAAAGACTTCTTGGAAAACCACCGCCTCCCATATCCAAGTGTTTGTTTACAGCTCATTAACCACTTGATGGAAAGGCTGGGGTGGGGGGAGGCAGGGAAATATTGACAGAAAATCAATCAGAAATGAAGATTAACGGTCTCCAAGATGTTCCTGTGGGTCAATAGGGAAATGGGACTTGAGTTTGAAAAACAGGGTCTGATAAGCTGAGATTTCACGCCCCCATTTGTCTCTGCACAGAGCGATACTCACTACAGCGAAGGCGCCCTCCTAGGGATTTGATTCAGGGGTGGAGCCCGAAGGGGACCTGGTGAGCCTTGGTGTCCCTCCTTCTGGCCTTGGCTCCTCACTAGTAAGGGGGAGTGGGGGAGATATTCGGACTGGCTCACCTCCCCACTGCTGTCTGGTCGAACAGGGCTGTGGATGTGCTCTAAAGGGACTTCCCTTCTTCCCACCCTCTGCCAATGTTTCATTCATTTGAATAAGATCAAGATTCTCTGGTGGGGCTGGAAGAGGGGGCAGGCCAGTAATTTTAAACAAGTCTCCAGATGCCAGAAGGTGAAGAACAGGCCTACCCCCGGGGCTCCAGCTCTGGGGTTGCTCAGTGGGCTACCACCCCCTCCCCGTTCTGCTCTCAGTCTTCCTGCTCTGCTGTTTAGTGCTTTCCCTGACGAGTGGTTCAGACAGGATAGGGGGGTACTCCAGCTTCTGCCTCTGACCCTGCGCATGTTGGGTACCCCCACCCGCCTCTTCACCCCGCCCCAAGTCCCAGGGACCCAGGACCATGCCTCCAGTGTGTCCCTCTCCAGGCTTCTGTGGGCACCTGCGAGAAGCCCAGTTGGAACTACTGCTCTACACTAATCTCCTTTAACAAATGCCAAACTGATATCTAGAAATGGGATGTGACATCTGAAACACACTTTAAGAGGGCTTGGATTCTGGAGTCAGCCATACCTAGATTCAAATTCCATCTGACTGCTGGCTAGCTCTGTTAAGATCAGAGGCAAGTAACTCTTACCTGCCTTAGCTTGCACATCTGTTAAATGGGGTTATTAATATTTACATCCTACGGGTTGCTGTGGATATTCAATAAGATAATTAAGTGTTCAGCAAATTCCCTGGATCCTTGCAAGGGTACAATTAACAGCAGCAAATATCAGAATCAGAAGATAAGTTCTGGACTAAGGTCTAAAGAAGGTACTGGGCTTCCCAGGTGGTGCTAGTGATAAGGAACTCACCCACCAATCCGAGAGTTGTAAGAGATGTGGGTTCAGTCCCTGGATTGGGAAGATCCCCTGGAGGAGGGCATGGCAATCCACTTCAGTATTCTTGCCTGGAGAATCCCATGGACAGAGGAGCCTGGCAGTCTACAGAGTCTGACACGGCTGAAGCAACTTAGCATGCCAAGAAGGTACCAGGTGAAGGCATTTTGAGGACACATGTAACTTTCTTCCCAGCAAAAATATTATCTAAAACATGTAGGGCTTCTGGATTTATATAATCAGAAAACTAGAGATCATGGACATTAAAATTTTGTTAGTTGAAATTTTAAAAATCTCAAAATTGTTAGACAGAATTGCAAAATGAGCACAAATTAAGGAAGAAAAACTGCTGCAACATCAAGGCAAGTGTTTCTCCAGGGATGAGGTACAAAAGGTAAGGAGATAGAAAGTATGAAAGAAAAGCTCATCAACACAGACAACACGTAAGTGAGGAGTACCAAAAGGAAAAAGTAGACGTAATGAGGGAGAGGCAACTCTATAGAAGGATTATTTTCTAGAACCAAAGAAAGACACAAGCCCTAAGATTTAAAGGGCTGTTGCATGGCCAGCACAGTTTTAAATGCCACAAACATAGCCATGTTACAGTGAGATTTTAGAACACTGAAGATGCAGGGGAAGTCCTAAAAACCTACAGAGAGGAAAAGAATGACATGATGTGTATGAGTTTCTAAGGGCTGCTATAACAAAGCGTGACACCCTGGATGGCTTAGAACACCAGAAGTGTAATGGTTACAGTTCTGGAGTTCAGAAGTCGGGAAGCAAGGTGTTGGCAGCCTTGCTTCCTTTAGGGGTTTCTGTGGGAGAATCCCGTCCATGCCTGTCTCCTGGCTTTCATAGCTCCTGGAGACCCTTGGCATTCTCGGCTTGCGGCTGCCTCCCTCCAGCCTCGGCTCCCATCTTCACATGGCTTTCTTCTCCGTGTTCTCTCTTCTTCTTGTAAGGATGCTAGTCTCCGGGTAGGTCTGTCGGGAAAGATCTCAAGATTCTTAATTGTATCTGCACACATTCTTTTTCCAAAGAAGGTCACGTTCACAGGTGCTGGGGGTTATGACATTGACATTTTTTTTTTGTGGAGTGGGGGGGACACTATTCAACTCACTACACGTAGGAATAAGAACTGGATTGATACCATACTCCTCATCAGCAAACTTGGATACAAGAAAATAATGAAGCAATATTTTCCAAGCTCTGAGGGGAAATGGCTTTGAACATAAATTATCATTCAAGTGTGAGGTAAAATGAAGCCATATCAGACAAGTACGGACTCAGAACATTTACCAGCCTTCCAATTCTTCTTTGGAAGAATTATTGTGTTTGGCTGGTGTGTAAGATGCCTTCCTTTCCCCATTGCCTCCCTTGCCAACAAAGGAAAAGTAATCCCAAATTGCCTGGTGTTAATATATTTATCTAAATATATTTGATTTATATTGTTATATTTATATAGACAAAAAGTATTACTAGGAATAAAAGGCCAGTTCGCTGCTCTGTCTCTCTCCATTCTAAATTCTTACTCTCCAAAACAATGAAACTCTCAATGGTTCTGGCTATTTCTTCTGCTCTTTATGTCTATATTTCTCAGTTTCTTGTATATGCAGCTATTTCTTGATTTCTCAGTTTTAGGAATTATCTATTGATTTTCGACTATGGAAAATTAGCTTTTAGGTCTCTCTGCATATTTCCTCCCTCACAAACACATACACTTATCCTTCCCCCATCCTCCAATATAGTTCTATCACAAGTTCTGGTGAAAATCACTATTGGGTACTTATGTTAATATGACTATAATATTATTCACAGCTAAGACATGTAGTGTATTGTGATTATAATTCTTTTTTTCTTCCCTCTGGATTCATGCTGGTTTTCATTTCTATTTCCTTAGTTTTATATACCTGTTAGCACAAAATTGTTAACCCATATTTAAATTCTCCTACAAGCATGAAAATCTCTTCTCAGTAATGTTCAAATGTACTATTGTATCAGCTATTACCCTGAAAGTTTTTTTCACTTCTTTACTTGGTCGGGTTCATGTTTCCTGGATCCCATGTCTTTCTTTTCCTTGGTTTACTTCTTCATTTTGGTGAACTCCATCATTCAGTAGCCTCCTATGAAAGATGGAAAACAAAAAACAAAAACCACAAACAGCAAAACCTCTCACTGGAGGGTATGATAGGATAAAGAATTTTCAGTTGAAGAGCTTTCTCTCACAGATTTTTTTCTAAATTGTAATTGATATACAATGTTCTGTTAGTTTCAGCAAAGAGATGCAGATATATATTCACAGGGCATGGCAACCCACTCCAGCATTCTTGCCTGGCGTATCCCATGGATAGAGGAGACTGGTGGGCTACAGTCCATAGGGTCGCAAAGAGTTGTACACGATTTAAATGACTTAGCACGCACATGATATGTGTATATATTCTCAGAGTCTTTTCCATTATAGGTTCTTAAAAGACACTGAATATAGTTCTCAGTGTTATATGATAGGTGCTCATCCCCACAGGCTTTTAAAGGTATTACTTCTGTTTCTTTTAACTTCCAGTATTGTTGTAGATATTTAATTCCAAGTCACTTGAATGTGACCCTTTATTTTTAATGTGATCTTATTCTATTCTCTACAACATTTTAGGACCTTCTATTAATTCCTACTATTCTAAAATTTCACTTGATATGCCCTAATGTAGGCACATAGTCATCCTCATTTCTTAACCTCCTTGGCAGCTAGGCATAACTTAGAGACATAAATAGAGTTATTATATTCTGGGAAGTCTCCTTGAAAGGATGGGGTACCCTTCATTATCTGCCTTCTTTCCTGCTGCCTTGATGGAGAGGTAATGGTTGGAGTCCTGGTAGCCATATTGAACCAGAAAGTAGTTTTGGGAACAGAGGCCATGTTCTGTGAAGCAACAAGATAGAAAAAGGCTAAGTTCCTGACGCCGTGCAGTAGCCACGCTAGACCTGGACTGGTTCCCTTTGGGCTTTTTTTCACCTGAGAGAAAAATACATTTTAATGGTTTTGTGAACTTTTTGTGAAACAACGCCGAACTTTCCTAGATGATAAAGTGGACAAAATCGTATATTTTCCTTCACAGAATCACTTTCTAAACCCTTTCAAATGACTCTCAATGTGTGTAGGATGAGAGCATGTCATTGTTTTTCCTCAAAATGTATCTGAATAAAATTGAGATGGGTCCCCATTACTGAATATCACACATGCAACCAAATACCAAATAACGAGTCTATAGGGAAGACACAAAAAAGTGAAAAGAAATTAGTAAAACTTGTGGCTTTTTCTAAAAAATGCTTAAAAAGTAAAAACCAGAACAAAAATTTCGCATACTATCAAACATGGAATATAAGGTGATGAGGGAAGAACAGAGGGGGAGGCAGTTAATTTGTTCGTAGTTTGAGTTAGGGGTGAATATAGATACTGAACATTTGTAAGGATTATGTAAATGCAAGGTATTGCTGACAGAATGTTAAGGATAAGCACTAGAAAATTAGAAACAGTGTAACTTTAAACATATTAGAAAAAATAGAATCAAATGAAGATTGCTCAAATTACCAAAGGCAGAAAAATAGGTACAGACCAAATGAGAAACATGATAAATAGAATATGCATGGAGGCATTATACAGTAGCTCTAAATATATCAGCAATCATAACACTTGTGAATGAGTTAAACTCTCAAATTGATTGTTTAAAAATCCAGTTTCATGAATTTTTCCAGAAAGATACACATATAAAGCTAATGGAAACATTAAAAACAAAAGGAAAGATGTGAAGATGTGTATCAAGGAAGTCTCATAGAATGGAAACAGGAAAAGCAATATTAACAGCAAACAAAATAAAGAAATATGTTTCATATTGTTGAAAGGAACTCCCTATTAAGATGATATCAAACAATCATGAACCATCATGCACTTAACAAAAAAGATTGAAAATAAATAAAGCAAAAATTGATACTACTACCAGGAGAAATGGGCTTCCCTCATGGCTCAGTTGGTAAATCATCTGCCTGCAATGCAGGAGACCCAGGTTTGATCCCTGGGTTGGGAAGATCCCCTGGAGGAGGGCATGGCAACCCACTCCAGTATTCTTGCCTGGAGAATCCCATGGACAGAGGAGCCTGGCGGGTTACAGTCCATGGGATTGCAAGAGTTGGACATGACTTAGCGACTGCACCACCACCACCGCTAGGAGAAATAGATGAATACAGGGTCACAGAGACTAACTTGCTTCTTGACAGGTCAATAAGCTAGAGCAATAAGACAACCAAGTAAAGCTGTAGAGGATACAAATAACATGATTAACAAGGCTGATGAAATATAAAATGTGTGCTGTGAGCTGAACAAGTAGAGGATGCAAGCCCCTTCCAAACGTATATGAAACAGTCACATAATTGGCCGTGTGTTAGGTCACAAGTAAAATATCAATACATTTTAAAATAGGACTATGATACCTAAAGGTCATATTCACTAATCATAATGCAATAAAATGAGAAATCATCAGCAAAGTGATAGCAAAAATAAAATCTGTGCATCTGACATTTAAATAATGGAGTCCTCTAAATAACTGTCATGTTAAAGAGTTGATCACAAGGAGACTCACACATTATTAGAATAAATACAAGAACATAATATATCAAAACACACAGAGTGTGGGCATTCAGAAGATAATTTAAAGCTTTAGATCCATTAATTAGAAAACACCAAGTCTGAAAATAAATAACTTGAGATTTCAACTCAAGAAATTCAATACAGAGTAACAATAGAAAACCAAAGACAATAAACAGAAGGAATTAATAAACATGAAAGCTCAAATGAATTGAATAGAAAACAAAAAACAGTTAATTCATAAAACCAAAAGCTTATTTTCTTTCTTAAAGGCCATTATAATAGACAATCCTTTTTCAAGATTGATGAGAAGCAAAGACTGATACAAATAAGTAAGAGTAAGAACTAAAAATGGATCTAATTACAACAAAAGATAGAAAAATAAATTAAGATTTGGGAAAAGTATTCACATTAATAGTCCCACTGCCACCCTCAGCTTTTTCATGTCTACAGTAGGTTATAAATACATAAATAAAGTAGTTACTTTGTTAATAACATTTAATGGTCCACTTTAATATTCCTTACTTATGTATCTTTAGATTTATAAAGGGTGCCATTGTATTTTGCATGTATGTCAAAGTTTTCATTTTTCCTCTTTTAAAGGTCACCCTCCCTCCGTGGTTTCATCTATTCTGGAAAAATCATATGTCAACTGGCACTTTTTATGCTGCTCGGTGCCACTCCCAACTGATTCACACCCTGGAGGTGTGGTGGGTGTTTCCACGCTAGATTCTTTCGGTTGTAAGAGGCAGAGCCTGACCCAGGAGCAAAAGGTCTTTGTCGAGTCACGTTTGAATTGGATTGGGACCTGAAATCTGTCACAGCCCAGGCAGGGGTGGTCTTCGGTCTCTCTCTCTGCATCTCGGAACCCTCTCCAGTCGTCTCCCTCCACCAACAGCCTTCCTTGTCATGGCGCTCACTCATCCTGCCAGCTTAATGCGAGTCTGCCTCGCTCCACCTCCCTCTCGAGCCATTTCTCACGAGTCTTTGGTTCAAAACCCTAAGAGAGGGTCCCTTCATCTCACACCAGGTCTTCACAGGTCACTGTCCCCACAAAGACAGGTCTGCCCTCGGGAAGGGTGCCCCCCACTGGTCCCGTCAGGCAGGAGCAGAGGTCCCACGGCACAGAGCGGGCAGCGTGGGCAGCGGGGGCTCAGCGCTGGCCAGTTCTCCTTGGAAGGGGGCACGGAGGTGTCTGGTGTGACCGATACACTTGCCTGGGAGGAGCACAACTGTGGTCTCCTGGCAGGTCAAGCAGAGGGTCTGTGTCTCTGCCTCCCTGCTGGACTCCAGCCTTGGCTGTCCCCTCCCAACCCCCGGGAGAGGAACCTGAGCGCTGAGCCTCTCAGAATGTGAGTGCCGTGTGACAAAGGCCTGCCGTCCTCTGAGACTGGGCACCCTTGGCCTGGAATGAATCCAGTGACTCCCCAGCATCTGACTGGGCCCAGAAGATGCTGCTTCTTCCATCCTTGGAAGCATGGAACTTGCATAGGTCTCCACACGGCCTCTTGGGGACACCTCCTTGTGGTCAGGACCCAGCACAGGTAGTTTTCACCCAAGGACACTCTTCTGGGCTCTTATACTCCACTTAGCTGAAGTGCCGTGCCCCTGACGGATCGCTAAGGCCTCCAGTGTCTTGCTGTCACAGTGTCTAAGGTGGTTCATACTGTGGTTGGATGTTTGCTCTCTCCCTCCCAGGCCATCCTAGGGAGAAGGACATTCCTGGTTGTCTGGTTCCTGGTTGTCTGGTGGCAGGCTGGGTCAGACCTGGGACAATGAAATGTGGGTAGGAGTGACATGGGTCACTTCAGAGCAGAGGCTTCCCAAACCCTCGTGTTGCTCTGCTATTTCTCTTCCCCATGACATGGGGCCTCCTTGTCTGGGATGGCAGCTGCTCCTTCCTCCACTGATGTGAAGGTCACAGCCAACCGGCAATGCTCATGACTGTGGGTAAGGGGTAAATCTTTGCTGCTGGAAGCACCTGAGGTTTGGGGTCACGTATCCCTGCGGCTTCTTTAGCCTGAGCTCCTGCTCTGTGATCTCCCATTAGTTTCTGCATCCTGCACGAGACTTGAGAGCAGGTGCTGGGCCTTCCGTCTGCTCAACTACTATTTGACAAGCACTGTGCTAGACCTTGGGGGTGCAGAGACAAAAAGATAAGTCCTTAACTTTGAATTGTTATGGCCTGAATGCCTGGGTCCCCAAAATTCGTTGTGATAGCATTAGCATTAAGGGGTGGACCTTTTGGAGATGATAAGTTCATGAGGGGGCTTCCCTGGTGGCTCAGCGGTAAAGCATTCTGCCTGCAATGCAGGAGACCGTCTACCATGCAGAAGACACAGGTTCGATCCCTGGGTCAGGAAGATCCACTAGAGGGGGAAATGGCAACTCACTCCAGTGTTCTTGCCTGGGAAATCCCATGGACAGAGGACCCTGGTGAGCTATAGTCCATGGGGTCCCAGGAGTCAGACACGACTTAGCGACTAAACCACCACCAAGGTCATGAGGATGCAGTCCTTGTGGATGGGATAAGTGCCCTCATAAGGAGAGACACGAGCACTTGCTCTCCATCTCTCTGCTCTTGCCCTGTGAGGATGTGATGAGAGGATATACCCTTGAGCCAGGAAGCAGGCTCTCACCAGACACTGGATCTGCCGGCACCTTGGTCTTGGACTTCCCAGACTCCAGAACCATTTTTTGTCTAATCTTTTATAGCCACCTAAAGCAGGACACCCACTAAAGGGAATGTGCCCAAGGAGCAACAGCAGCCAGGGGAAAGGGATCCATGGGGGTGGGGAGGGCCGGACAGGTGATGTATACACGGTGTCTACAAAGTTAAATAGGTCTGCCTACATTTGTCAATTAATTGATTGATTTGTTCCCCATCTCATTCCAGAAAGGCCTGGAAGGTGAAGCATCTTTTGGGTTTGTGCCTGTGGCTCCGCTGGTAAGCAGAGTGCCTAGCACTGACCTCCCCCAGTAAATGCTGCTGAGTGTCCAGTGTCCAGGAGCCTCTCTCCTGCCCTTCCATCTGCTGTTCCAGACCAGGCTCCTGCTCTCTCCCTTCTTGCATCCCAAGGGTTTAGGCTTCCTCCCCACCAGGGGAGAAGCTTTCCTGACCCACATTAACATCTGCAAATGGAGTCACTGGTCTCGCATAGCAAGAAGGTGGGTGTTTGGTGTGAATGTTATTCCAGAACACATATTTGGGATCTTCAGAAATCCTCGTACACCCTCCAGCTTCCATGACTCAGATTGAAGATATGAGGGAGACAATGTGTGAATGGCATTTAGAGTAAATTATTAACGTTAAGAACCTCTTTATTAGACAGTCGTACACAAAGGAATTTTATTTCAGATCCTCTGACACATGACAAATGGCTGTTTCAGATGAGAAGTAAACTGCGTCCTCTGGCAAGCAGAACCGAGGGCTGTATCAGCTGGGGGAAGAAAATCCAATTTGCTTTTAAATGCCATTTACAGACTGTTTCTTTCATACTAACAACCCGAGTTGAGAACATAAACTTTAGACATTAAGAAACTTCACACAGACGCTGCCTAGGCAAGGCGGCTTCCTCAGCCGAGTTTAGGACAGTGAGCAGAGAACAGCCTTGTTTTTCTTGCATCTTCTTTTTCTCTGATCTGCCAGGGGTTTGTGGAATAAACTACTTTACCAGACAGTGAGCAGAACATAAAATCCTCCGAATTACATCCTACTTAGGAGTTTCCAAAAGGCGGCTTTGAAACAAATTCCCGAGGATAAGTAGGCTAGGCGACAGTGTGGTAATACGTGTACACACACATAGGCAACAAATCCTGTCTCCTAGCTTTTAAATAGCCAGAGCTGGGAGGAGGAATGCAATTTGTAGTCAGTAGCCCGTTGCTCTGCTGGCTCTTTTTCTCTCACCCCCAACCCCTCCTGCCGGAGCAAGTGGAGGTTGGTGGGCTAGCTTCTGGTTCCCAGGCTGGGTGAGGAGTAGGTTGGAGAGCGGTGCCATATTGGATGGTGGGCTGTGGGCAACTGGCTGGGGAATCAGAGCTGGTGGAGTTGAGACAAGGCTGGGAGCAAGGCTGGAGGGACAAGGACCTGAAAGCCAGTAGCCAAGTCACGGGCAGATAGATTCTCTGAAGCCAAGGAGGGCTGACGGGACCAGTGGGCACACAGCAGTGAGATCACAGGATTGCTTGGGAGTGGTGTGCTGGTGCTGGGTATTCAGTGGTGTGATGGTGCTGGGCATTCAGTGGTGTGATGGTAGTGGGTGCTGGTGCAGGTGGTTGTAAGGAAGAGATGGATGGACATGTGCGACAAGGCCCATGGTAAACAGCAGAGAGCACACAGACTCCTGAATTCAGGACAGGCAGTCCTCACTACTGCCCTAAAAGATCAGGGCTGTGGAGACTAGACAGTGAGCTCATGTCTATCTCAACCTCAAAGGCTCTGATGGAATTCTGTCACTGACAAGACTCACGTCAATGACATGTCTAGCTTGGGGTCTGCAAGCAGGAACAGGTTTAAAGTAATAAAGACTTAACGGCTTGTGAATGGTGATGGAACTGGGGCAGGAGCGGCAGCCATCAGAGATCCCTTCCGCCAGTGGTCCAACATGTGGGTGCTGTGAAGGTGTGCTCCCAGCGCAAGGGAGGCCGAGGGCTTGCACTGTGGTTGCCGTGAATGTCTCCACTCTTCACTTGAATCACGTGCAAACCCAAGGATCCGATTTCCTCCAGGCTGTCTAGAGGATATTGCGGGATTGCTGGATTGAAATAGAGGTTAGTGAACTGGAGAGCTGGCACCAAAACCTGCTTCGAGTC
Source organism: Bos taurus (assembly GCF_002263795.3). Lineage (NCBI taxonomy): Eukaryota > Metazoa > Chordata > Mammalia > Artiodactyla > Bovidae > Bos > Bos taurus. Next base: position 47,415,337 of record NC_037351.1, on the reverse strand, counting down.
TCTCTGCAGGTCTCTCCCAGTATGGCTGGAAACCTGTGACAACTTTTGGATCACAGGCTCAGGGGAGGGCCCTCAGTTCCACTTCCTGAGTCTTCCTTCTGCTCTCTGGGCTACTGCGGTGAAAGATCCAACTTGGATCAGGGTCTGTCTCTCCACCTGTGGTTAACCAACTGCTCTTCATGTCCCAAAGCTGCTCTTGTAGAGGACTCGGACTTCAGTTCTCTGCCCTCCAGCCCCGAGGCAAGAGACTGGCTCCTTCTTCCTTGCACCCCAACCGGTGCCAGAGACCCTGTCCTTCCTTGCCTGGGGTAGAGATTGGCTGGCTGGAGACAGAAGTGATATATCCCCCAGGTGGGAGGATGGGAGAGAGGACGTCTGGGCTTCTTTGTTGCCTGTACCACTATGTGGGGGTCAGGACTCCAGAATTCGAATTCCAGCTTTACTAACTCTATTCCATTCCGTTCCCTCCAGTCCATCCATTTCACCTCTTGTTTTCCATTCCGTTCCACCCACTGGATTCTGTTCCTTTAGAGGAGCATCTGCTACGTGCCAGGCAGTGTTCTAGGTGCTGGGAGACAAACTGACACAATGCCTGCTCTTACGGGGCTCATGTTCCTGTGGAGGAGACGGATGGCAAACAGCAGCATGCCTTGGACCTGGGACCACACCAGGGGCAGCAAGGGCCATGGGCAGACGCCGTCTGGGGATTCATGGACCTTGGTTTTGAATCCTGGATCCATTATGACGCTTAGGAAATCCTGCAGCTTCATGAATCTCTATCTGTGGACTCAAGCCTTAACTGGAATCACACAATATTCCTTCCAAGCTCTAACATTTCTGTCTTCTAAAATTTGTCTTGTATTTTGCCTGTTCATTACTTATTTCTACTCTTTCTAATTCCCAGAACACTTTGAGGCAGTTACCCGTCTCCAGCACTTTTCCTCCATGGCACACAGTGTCTCCCAGGATCACAGGGGGACTGGCATTGGCCAGAAGTGGTAATGACAGCCATGGGCCTCAGCTGTCCTCTCATCCAGGCCTGCTCACGTCCCTGCAATGTCCTCCTGCCCAGAGTCCCTGGACTTGTCAAGCCACACTGCTGATTCTTGCCCATGGCTCACAGCTTCACAGTTCTCACTCAACCCTGACCTTCCCTGACCTCTGACCTGTCCATCCGAATGCACTCGTCCCCTCAAGCATGGACTTGTCCTTGGATGACCTTTGCAGCCCATGTACACCCAGAAATCTTTTATTAAGGCCACTACCCCACTCATCGTAGATAATAATAATAATATTGGAGAGAATTGTAATATTGAAGATGATAATAATATTGGAGATAATAAAAATAATGATAGAGAGCATTGTGATATTGAAGAGGAGAATACTGTTAGAAATAATAAGAATGTTAGCAACAGTAATGCTAATAGAGATAATATTGGTGCTAATAATAGTATAGTGGAATATAATATTATTGGAGACTATAACATAATGTAGGATAAAATACTCTGCCCAGATGCAACGTGGAGGGTCTCCTCCCGGGAAGCCCCAGTGTGTGCTAATGCCTACTAATCCCGGGGCAGGAAGTGGTGGGCTTTGGGGAAGGGAGCTGGGCAGAGAAGTGGTGTTGACTCGGGTCATGTAAGTTGGGCTGGAGGCTTAGGAGAAACCAGAGGAGACCTCAGGGCTTAGAGCTGTGGGGCTGGCCTGACCCCACATCTGTGCTCGATTGTTGAGCCACAATGCTCTGCAGACCCCAGGGCCATGTCCTTGTGGCCTTGCTCCCTCCCAGTTCCAGTTGGTAACCCTCCCTGTGGCATCACAGAGGCATGAGAACAGGGATGAGACGACCCTGGAGCTTCCTGCCACTTCTCCCCGATCCTGGGTTCACTGGAAACCTCGCTGCGTGGTGACAAGGTGTGGGTGTGTTTTGAAAAAATGTGCCGAGAGGACAGAGCTCAGCAGAGCTCAGCAGAGAGCATTTTGAACCTTATTCCCTTCTCTCAAGGTTCCCAGAACCACTTGGGAGGCCCCTGGTTGCAGTTGGTTGGTCCTCCAGCAGGGTCCTGCCTGGGGTGCTTTGGGTTCAGTGATGCAAGTTCTGGTTCTTTAATGATGGGGTTGGGGGTGGTCTTCCACGAAGGAAGAAAAGACAGTAGGGACAATCCCATCATCCCTGGAGATCTGGCCTGGGCAAAAGGTGAGTTGCAGGAGGATCCGTGTGTCTGTGTCTATCTTAGCACTTCCTCTGTCTGGCAGCTGCCTCAGGTTCCAGAAAAGTCCTGAATTTCAAGCTAACCCATCATCCTCTTCATCCTCCAGTGAAGAGGTATTTTGGTGGGATTCAAGCTGTATCTTAACTGAACCATTAGTACTCAGAGGGCGATAACACATGCTTTTATCGTTCCTGATTCTTACCAGTTACCCCCAAAGTATAGTTACACTGAAATATTAGTTATCCAAACACTATTATTATAACTGGTTTACTTTCAAAAGGAAAAATCAAACAGTCCCATCCACTACACAGTTATTACTAAGGGCTTTCATTTTTCTAGGTTATCATTTAATTTTTGCCCTTAGTTATAATTATAAAACAAGTTTTATGTTCTTCTCTTTGAACATTGTATTGGGAACATTTTTGACATCATGTGGCACTAGTGGTAAAGAAGCCATCTCCCAGTGCAGCAGAATTAAGAGGTGCAGATTCCATCCCTGGGTAGGGAAGATCCCCTGCAGGAGGAAATGGCCATCCACTCCAGGATTCTTGCCTGGAGAATCCCATGGGCAGAGAAACCTGGCGGGTTATGGTCCATAGAGTCACAAAGAGTCAGACACGACGGAAGTGGTTTAGCACACAAGCACAGGATAGTTACCTCTGGACTTCCTTTGATACCAGCTGTCCCCAACATTTTTGGTACCACGGACTGGTTTCATGGAAAACAGTTTTCCATGGACCACTGGTAGGGGATGATTTCGGGATGGTTCAAGAGCAATATGTTTATTGTGCATTTTATTTCAATTATTATTATATCAGCTCCACTTCAGATCGATCATCCGACATTAGATCTTGGAGACTGAGGACTCCCACTCCACACTTTCTACCCTCACAGTGCCTGGTTTCCCTGGACATGGTAAATAAAGTTGATGGGGGTGTGTGGACAGAGATCATTCAGCAAATTCTTGGAAGCAGCAGGCATGGGAGCTGCTCTGGGTCTCCCTACTCTGTGTCTCCCTCTGTCCCTCCCCTCCTCCCCATCCCGTGCCTTTCCCTCACTCCCCCTCCATAGGCTGCTGCTGGGTTAAACATGTTTCTTCTTTGGCTCTTTCTTCCCGCTTTCTAAAGTCTGGGGAATAACTACATCAAACTATCCAGCAGATGCTGAAATCCATGCATTACATTCTACTTAGGAGTTTCCAAAGTCAGCTTTGAGATAGATTCCCAGGGATAAGTAAGTAAGTAAGATAAAAAAAAATACAGCAGGTAATATTTGTACACACACAGAGTGAACAAAGCCTTATAGACTTGTTAACGGGGAGGGTGGGGGAGTGCATTTTCTCAACTGGAGTTGGATCAGCTAGTCTCCAGTGAAGTGAAAGTCGCTCAGTTATGTCCTACTCTTTGCAACCCCATGGACTATACAGTCTATGGACTTCTCCAGGCCGGAATGCTGGAGTGGGTAGTCTTTCCCTTCTCCAGGGGATCTTCCCAATGTAGGGATTGAACCCAGGTCTTCCATATTTCAGGCAGATTCTTTACCAGCTGAGCCACAAGGGAAGCCCAGCCAGCCTCTACCCCAGCCCAGAATGGGGGAAGCTGCTCTGACGGGCAGGGGGTGGGGGTGGTAGTTGCAGGCCCTGGGGCTTCCTTCAGGACAGGGCCCTTGCTGACCTGGTTTGGTTGTTGGCTGGCATTGTTTCTTAGGAGCCTGTGGCTGTGTTACTGGAAATGGGCTCACTGAGGAAGCTGGGCCTCATCAGCAAGGGGACCTCTGCGGTGTAAGGCCTGAGGTTAGGGTCTGATTCTATGTGCTCCCCGGACAGCTGTGACCTTGGAGTCCCCCAAATGCTTTGATGTATGTTCCCTTCCCCCACTCTGCTCCCACGGATAGGGCTCCCCACCCAGACGACCCTCATTGCAGTGGGGGGGGGGGGGGGGGGGCGGGGCGGTGTCCCGCACAGTTTCTGCTTTTCCTGTGAGTGGATTTCATTTCCCCTATCAGCCTCAGAATTATTCAACCAAGCCAGTCACACCTTCCAGTGGGAACCAGAGGCCACCTGACTCTCTTGTTCCTGCAGCCTGGCGCCCACCAGCCCTGGTCTTTCAAGGCTCTGTGGGGTGCACCCTGGGTTCCTCCCCTGGGCTTTGAGCATCTGAGACTAAGAAACTGCTGCCCGTCTTGCCTGTCCAGTGTTGGGTGTTGGGTGCCAGGCCATCCCCACAACCCTAGCGCAGGAATCCCTCCCTCATCACCAGTGGGGCATGCGGGCATAAAGTAGTCTTAAAAACATCAAAGGTGGGGAGAGGTTTGGAGTCATGTACAAGCTAGGGATCTCAGACAGGCACTGGGACCTTCTGGGGCTCATTTTCTTCACCTGCCCTTCCTTACGGGGTTGCTCCTGTATCAGATGATAGCAGCACCTAGGCTGTCCTGACCAGGGCTTGGGGATGGGGGTGGGGACGGGGGCGGGAGGGGTGGAGAGCGTGGGAGATGATGGGTGCTTATGTGTGTGAAGTACGATCCCCTTGTTATCCTCACACAATTGGATTCCCTTCTCTCCAAACAACATTCCCTTTATTTTCATTGTTTATCTTTTTCCACTGAAAGCAGCTAGAGACATTTTGTAAGTTTTCTCTGTCAAGCCTCCCAGCTTCTCCATCGAGGAGTCGATGATCTGTAAACAAACGCTTCCATGCACAGAGGAGCGCCCCCATTTAAAGGCACCTTAGGGGGAACCCTTTTTACAATGAGAATTATTGCCCTGTAATGTCTCTATTCAGGAATTTGGAAGTTTTGCTCAGCAAATTACTTTAAAACGGAGCCAGTGTGTCCTGGAAAGCTGACCAGGAGCTGGGTGGATGAGATTTTTCCAAATGCAGTGAGAAGGTCCCAGCACGGATGCAGCCAGGCAGGCTTGCTTCTGTTAGGAAACTTGTTTTCAAGGACTCAGGGGCTAATGCAAGGTAATGCTGGGGAGATAGGGTGATGTGTCTGAAAGAGTTCAACCTGTCTCTATGGGATCTTGAACAGGTTTCCTCAGTCTTCCCACCTGTAAAATGGGTACAACAATTCCTGTCTTATCTGTTGCTCTGAAGAAGAACTGAGATATTGTGTCAGGCATGAGATCTGCAAACACAAGACACTGTTGGGACTCTGAGGTCACTGTCTCATTGTCTCTTCCCTTCCCTGACAGCGGCCAGGGAATTGGTTTTGCCGAGTGATTGGTTTTGCCAATGTCTTGCTTTTCCGGACTCATCTGGGGACTCCTGTGTGAACCTGTTAGCATCCTTGAAGCTGGGGCTACAGTGGGAGCACATTATTCTCATAAAAGTCCTTTCCGGGCTGAGTGCAAAGCAGCCGCAAAGGACTCCACTTCCAAGAAGTCCTCTCTGACTCGTCTCTCCTTTGCCCTGAGGGTGCCATGGCCTTTTCTTTTTAATCCCCACACTCCTCCTCCTGATCTCTTTCCTCTGCTTGCTGGTTGAATTCCTTCTTTCTGTCCTCTATTTGCTTCTTCCTTCCATGCCAGTACCTTCTCTTGGGTTTCCCTCCCTTCTCTCCTCCTCCTTCCTTCCTGTTCTTCCCCCACTCCTGCTTTTTCATTCCCCCAATTCCACCATGAACCCCTTAATCTGTGTCACAGTGTTGAGAAGGCAGCTCGGTGTCTTTCCTGCCGGCGGCCTTCCCCCAGCGCCACTGCGCAGAATTGCCTGCGGTCCTGTCCCATTTGCCCTTCTGGGGTCAGGATTTGCACAACTGAACCCCTGGCCCCAGCCTAGGGGTCTGGGGTACTGAGATCTGGAGTGTCATCTTCCAGCCCAGCCCACAGCCCCCTGGAAATAAGCTGCTGTCTTGCCCAAATGACAAAAAGAAATCACGGGGAAAGGGTCTGTGCCAGCAGGCCCGGCGTACGGAGCGAGCCTCTGCCCCCGCCCGCTCACCAGCTACGCGAGCTGGGCTAATTAGAGGGGCCTGTGGTCCCCGTGGTAATTTGCTTAAATGGAAGAAGTTGATTTTCTCTCCTTTTTCTGTTCTTAGGAATTCCAGTTTTAGGCTCTGGCAGTCTCTAACCACCACTCCCTTCCGCCCTCTGGGGAAGTGTTTGCTATGGAAATATGCAATTAATATTGCAGCGATCATAATTGCTAATTATTAAAACAATGCTACCCCCTTTTCCTGGCCTAGTTTCATGTTTAAAACCATTTAAATAACAGGGAGCAAGAAAAAAAAAGGAAAAAAGTTAAACACCAGTGCTGAACTTGTGCAAAAGCCAAATGAGAGGGCTCCTGGGCTGCCCAGGGTTTGTCTTGGTGCCTGGAAGGACAGTGCACCGTGTTCTCTCAAGTCCATCATTTCAGCTCCTCTGGAGCCACGTGCTAGGTACAAGCGAGGTACACATTGCATTTTGGTCGCTGGAATCCCATTTTTGCAGTGACACAGCACTCTTTTCTCCTGGTTTTGACTGATCTCCAACAGGGCCCCAGACCCCAGGGATTCTCAGAGTCCTGCTTCCCGCCCAGCCTGTCCCCAGCTAAGAGTCAGGGTGAGAACTGTCTGGAAAGGAGCAGTTCAGTGGACTGTGTGCCCTGTTACTCCAATGGTAGAATGGAGGCACGTGGCTCTAATGCATAACTACAGCCATTTCTATTGGTTTCTTCAACAAGGCTTTAAAACATCCGTAACGGCCGCTGCTGGGTCAGCATCCTAAAACACAGTTGCATGATGTCATCCCACCAGGAAACCTTTCATCATCCTTCTCCCTCTCAGCCTACAGGGGCCAGCCCTGACCCTTAGCCCCGTGATCCAGGCTTAGTCCATCTGTCCATCCTTCTCTGACACTACTCACCACCCCAGCCAGTCTGGCTATTCCCCAAATATTCCCCATATGTAATGCTTCTGCAGTTGTAGAATGTCCTTCTCAGCTTTACTCAGCAAAATCAATTCTATCCTTAAAGATCTCCCTTCAATCTCCCTTTGTCTGAGGATGTTACCCTCTTCTTAGATGGACTCTCCTATCCTCTGAACTCTCCTAGCAAATATTTTGTCCCTTGGAGGGCCTTATTACACACTGCTTTCTACTTGGGCCATTTTCCTGTGGACCTTCTAGTTAGGCTGAATCCTAAACCTGTTGACGGTGTTGATTTGTACTTACTGACCTTGGTCGTCTTTTCCTCCCTAGGGCCTGGCTCTGTGTTTTGCATATAGTAGGAGTTCAATCGGAGAAGGCAATGGCAAGCCACTCCAGTACTCTTGCCTGGAAAATCCCATGGACAGAGGAGCCTGGTAGGCTGCAGTCCATGGGGTCGCTACGAGTCGGACGCGACTGAGCGACTTCACTTTCACTTTTCACTTTCACGAAATGGAGAAGGAAATGGCAACCCACTCCAGTGTTGTTGCCTGGAGAATCCCAGGGACGGGGGAGCCTGGTGGGCTGCCGTTTATGGGGTCGCACAGAGTCGGACACGACTGAAGCGACTTAGCAGCAGCAGCAGCAGCAGCAGCAGGAGTTCAATAAAGATTATGAAAAAATGGGATAAAACAAAGAAAAAAAATGCACATGGTCACTGTATGAATTTCCCAGGGCTATGGTAACAAAGTACCTTAAAACAATAGGAATTTATCCTTTCACAATTCTGAGGCTGGAAGTCCAAAATCAAGAGGTGGGAGGGCTGTGCCCCTCTGAAGGCTCTGGCAGGGTCTTCCTTGCTGCTTTCGGTGTCTGGTGGTTCCTGGCAATTCTTGGCAGTCCTCCAATCTCTGTCTCCATCTCATGTGTTCAAATTCTCGTTCTTCTTGTAAGGACACAAGTCACTGGTTTAGGGCTTGCCACTGTTCTACCCAATATGATCACTAACAGGATAATGGAGAGATGGATAAAAGGGCTTTGCATTTTTTAAGGTGGAGAATCTTGGAAAGTGGTGGAGCTGTAAACCAAGAAAGGCCATTACAGGAACCTCTGCTTTTTGTCATGTTTCAGGTGGAATTATTCATCCAGAAGCTGGAGTTATGATGGGACAGAACTGACGGTGACAATAGCTGACAGTTACCAACTAGTTATCAATTAGAGTGGAAGCTCTTAGAACCCACATTTTGGGCTTTACTCAATAAATATTTTTTCTAATAAATCACACTTATCTTTTCTACCTTAAAATATTCACTAAATGTTAGTAGAGAAATACAGAAAGGTGTGTTAAGTCACACAATTACACACAAAACGGGAGACGGGATGACAGTGTGCAGAGGGTTTTAATGATATGTAGGGGGTTGGGAAGCAGACTAAGGCACCCGCCTTAGATGTAGGAGTAGATGATGTTACAGCCTAGATGTCTGCAGAGAAGAAGGTCTAGGAGAAGTGAGTGTGTCCCGAAGGACCTCAGAGGGGCTCATGCAGAGACCCAGGATACCCCAAAAGGTGAGAATGAGGAATGAGGCTGCAGATGGGGGATTGGTGGAAAGTTTGTTTAAAAACAATGGGAATCTCTAGGATGCCTCCCTTCCCTGTGCAAGCAGACCTCTGCCTCTGTCTTCTTCACCTCCTTTTAGTTTTATTTTCTGGACAAAAGAGGCTCTATACTTGACACCAGGCCATTTGAGGGTATGTGAACCACTTAGCTGAATGCAGGAGGATTCTGTGAAAGACCTGGTCCCAAGCTCCAGCTTCCCACCTCTCACCTACACTTATCTGAATCATATCCATGTTGGGTGCTCATGGAAACAGCCCAGACAGATGGGGAAAAGCCCTTGGCCTGCATCTGATCTTGCCACTTTTTTCTGTTTGTTTTTGACTTTGCAGCATTTAGGATCTTCCCCTACCAGGGATCAAACTTGTGCCCCCTGTATTGGGAGTCTTAGCCACTGGACCTCCAGGGAGGTCCTGACTTAGCCGCTTAACTCCATGTTCACTGTGTTAGTCAGTCTCTCCAATCCTGCATTTTCTAATCTGAAAAATGAGACTATTTGATGAGCTCTGCCTCCGTGGGACTGGGGTGTTGTACATGAGGGTGCTTTGTCAGATATGAGGGCTGTAAACTACAGACGTGTGCAGAGGTAGGGCAGGGCCGGAATAGGTCAGAGATTCTGAGTGGCGGGGGATTGGGGGGGGGGCGGGCACTCCAAAGCCGTGTTCTCTCCACCCCTCCAGTTTGCCAGGCAGGTCTCTCCCACTCCATCTTTCACCAGTTCCAGAACCTTCCTTTTTAAATGAGGCTCCTCAGATTCATTCATTCAGACAGCAAACAGAGTTTGAGCATCCATCATGTGTCAGACACTACACTAGATGCAGAAGGTAACATGAGGAGGGAAGTATACAGCCCTTGCCCTCGTGGGGTTTACAGTCCATAGGAGGGTGGACTGAGCCAATAACCAAAAAAAACCAAAGCCAGAGTAGAGTGGTTGTGATGGTTACAGGGGAGAAGCAGGAGGTCACAAGAGACCGACGATGCAGAAGGAATGGCCAGGTCTATTCTGGGGCTCAGAGAAGGCTTCCCCCAGGGATGCAGACCAGAGCTGCGACGAGGAGTGTGAAAGCTAAGGAGGTGCCCAGGAGCAGAGAGTGGGGCATCTGGGGACTGGTCAGAGCTGGGGTGGGAGGAGCTGGGCTGCACTGAGTCAGATTTCAGGTGCTGAGGAGGCTGGAGGGGCAGAGCCAGGCCACCCAGGGTTTAGGTCTTTATTGTAAGAGCTCTGGGACCCCTGGAAGGGTTTTGAGCAGGCAGACCGTGGGACCCACTTTGCTTCCTGCAAGCTCGTGCAGGCTGGAGTGAGAGGCCAGAGCTCATGGCTTCTCTGGCTTCTCCCTAGAATCCGTGGTGCTGCTGCCCTTGATCTGGGTCCGGTCCTACACTCATTCTTGTCCTCTGTCTCTAAAACGCTTTAGCTGCAGTTGCTATTTTTGCAGGCTCTCTCAGACAAGTCCTGGTCTTCATTTACCCTTGATGGGAACACGACCCTATTGGATGGGGAAGGTCACTGCTTTGTCCACTCTCAGAGCTTCTGGAGGCACCAACATGGAGCAGTGAGGTCTGGGGGGCCCACAGGGAGGTCAGCGGGGCTGATCACAGAGTCCTGTGACGTCCCCCTCCTCGTATTCGTGGCAAGGTGATAAGAGGCCAGACTTTGACACTGGGGTCAAAACTCACCTTGGCCATGTGGTGACTGTGTGATCTCCATACAGGAGAGTCAAGGGTGAATTTCAGAGGCTCTTGAAACTGATCATAGGTGATACCAGCCATGTGGAACTGCTTGCTGGTGTCCCTCGGCTTATGGAAGCTGGGGTGTGGGAGAAGGTTCTTACTGGAGGCAATTCTTAAGCCAGGTTTTGGGGAGTGAGCTATTAGTGGCAGGACCTGGATGGTGGTTGTGACTAGGATTGTGGTTTGGGGAGGCAGGAGAGGAGTTGGGCCTGGGGTACCCCGCCGGGTTCTGGTCCCACAGGGATGGGGGACATGGCTGGGAGTTGGGGACACAAGCCCCTCGTGCTGCTCTACCTGGAGGAGGACAGGTGAATGTTGGGGTCCTGCCACCCCCAGGCCCCTCGAGAGCTGAGGCCCCTTCACAGCAAATGCACTGGCTTTAGCCGGATGATGGTTCCAGGCCTCTGCAGGCTGGAGGGTCCCAGGGCTGGTGTTTTGCTGTTGTAGCTATGCGTGGGTTCAATGTCCAGGCTGGGAGGGATTGGGGGAGGCAGGGGCCCCCCGGAGAGCTGGTGTGTGACTTATTTGCTGATTTCCCCACCCTGCTGAGAGGTTGGAGTGTGTTGGTGTGCTCTTGGGGAGCAGGGGTCCACAGGGTCTGACCCTGTGCCATTGTGACTGGGCTGGATGATACTGGGGGACAAAGAGTGACCACTGTCTTGGCTACTTTCGCTGAACCTGGATTCACAAATCTGAGGCTCAGGGTTTGTTTTCTACAAAGCTGCCCTTCGACAAGTAAAAGACGCCTGTGAACGTCCCCTCCTAGAACCAAGGGTCCATTTTCTTCCCCACATAAAAGGAAATGAAATGTGTAGAGCTCTAATAAAACATGAAAGGCTTAGGTGTAAGCCAGAAAGCAGGGTTTTGAATGGGATCTGGCGGTCTCAGCTGGTTGGAGGCATATCTATTATATGGCAGCAATTAGAAGTTAGTTTCTATTAACTGGCTGACTTTGTTCGCAGCTACTAGTGAAATGGACCACTTTCTCAGTGGCATCTGCCAACCCCTGCACACCCCACAGTCAGTGCCCGGTGTTAAAGGGTTGTAGGTCTTACATCTGTATGTTGACCCTGCGCATGGCTTTTGCAAGGGTATTGGGCCTTAGTTATAATGCTGGTAGCAGGTGGTTTCATTCATTCACTCATTCATTCAACTATGTGTTGAGTGCTAAGTTGCTGCAGTCATGTCTGGCTCTCTGCGACCCCATGGACTGTAGCCCACCAGGCTCCTCTGTCCATGAGATTCTCCTGAAAAGAATGCTGGAGTGGGTTGCCATGCCCTCCTTCAGGGGATCTTCCTGATACAGCGATCAAACATGCATCTCTATGTCTCCTGCATTGGCAGGTGGGTTCTTTACCATACTGCATGAGCTTGTGTGTGAGCAGATGAAAACAGGCAATTCATTAATATAAGGAAGTAGATAACGTGGTCACTCCTGTTTCACTGACAAATGTCATAGGAGTCTGAAATAGGAGGATTGTTTCTGGGGCCTCCTTGGGAGAGGAGGCCCGTGAGCTGCACATTGGAAGATGGGCAGAGATGGAGTGAGTGAGGCAGGGTGAGGGGGGTCCAGCCTAGGGGGCAGTAAGCAGATAGTGACCTGGGTGAAGGGACACTTGGAGGAGAGAGAGGAAGACAGGTTTGGTGAGGAAGCTGGGGAGGCGGAGCCAGTCCAAAGCTCCAAATACCTGCTCTCTTCTGCTTATTCCTCTGCTCCACCCTACCTGAGCACAGCTGAGTGATGGATTCTCTGCCATCACCCTGGGGACCACCCACATCCATGAGCTGAGCCTCTGAAGCAGGATCCAGGGTTCTCCACACTTTGGAATCCTGTTTGGAAGGCAGCCCGGTCTGCAGGTGGCCGGGAGCTCCGGGGTGTGCCCCCTCTCCCAAACCCCCTCACTCCCTCTTCCCTGCCTCATCTGGTGGAAAACGGTCTCAGAAGTTTATCCCAGGTCAAAGCTAGGGGATCTTCTCCCAGGAAAACCTGGAGACAGGCAGGCCCCCAGATTCCAAATGCCAACAAGAGGAACCTGAGCAAGGAGAGCGGGCATGTCTGGGCAGATGGTGAGGCTGCTCCTTGGAGCTGTATGCCCTCAGAAAGGCCTTTCCTCCGGGACTACCCGAGCCCTCCTCTTCCAGGCCAACAAGGTCTGCCCCAGGCTGTGCCAGGATGCTGGTTGCCCCCACCCCCACTGCCCGGCAGGTCTGTTCTACATGTAAGCCCTCCCTCCAGTTGGGCAGTGGACACCCATGCGGCTGTCGGAGGCCACCCCTCTCTCGTCCCTGAGAACCTGCCCTCCCTTTTCTGTTCATTCTCCTATAGGACAAAGGCGGGTGAGCCAAGGAAAACCAGGGTTTTCTTCTGTCCCAGGGTCAAGCCAACGTGACAAGGGCCTCTACCCAGGGGAGGCTCTCCCAGCTCCTGCCTCCATACACCCACTCTGCCCTGGAGATGTTCTCAGGCCCTGAGCTGACATGGGCTCCTGCAGCCTGCCTGTATCCAGGATTTTCTGGGAGAAGATCCATGGCTTTGACCTGGGATGACCTTCTGGGACCCTCTTCCACCAGGTGAGGCAGCTGGTCCAGGCAGGGAAGAGGCGGTGAGGGGGTTTGGGGAGAACAGCAGATGGCCCAACAAACTAGACAGTTAATCCAACCAAATTACGGCAACAGATGTTTGAAGATGTTTGCATTCAAATTCAAACTGTTAGGTCTCTTGGAAGAGCCAACCAGAATGGGGAAGTTCGCTCTCCCTCTTAATTAAAACCAAACAAGACTAAACAATCATTTTTAAAAATCAGGCCCTGGTGCCAAGATGTCAGGGGTCATCCACCGGCGACAGTAGAGACTGTGACCGCCTGTTGGGGTGTCGGGGCCCAGCCCTCCAAAGAAGGCTTCCCCTACCCCGCAAGAGGGGAGTGGGGCACTGGGGAGGTGGTCAGCTGCCTGGCGGGTGGGGGAAGGATGGGAGGGTGGTAATGATGTGCTGCCCGGGAATGCCCACCAGCAATGGCCCGGCCCGCGAGCCGCTTGCGGGAGGCACAGCATCCCGAAGAGGGAGCATTATTGATGCTCTTGCCTCGGGGAGGGAGAGCCGATAATGGATGGTGGATGGGGGATGAGCTTTGTCATCAAACAAGGGGGCTGAAGGATGGTCCGCTGAAACGTTATCAGTCATGCCTTGATCAAGATGTAAGACTCTCCAGGTCTTCCGTCCTCGCTCTCCTTCTCCCCTCCCCGCCGCTGCCCACACCCTCCTGGGCTCTCCTTCCTCCCTCTGCCTTCATCCCGCGCTTTCCTCCTTCTCCCCCTTTGTACGCCTGCTGCCTCTTTTCTTCGCTAGTCTCTCCTTTACTCGCTTGTTCAGTAGCTTCCTCTGTCTTTCTCTTCTTTCCTCTCTTCCCACCCTTCCTTCCTCCTTCCTCCCCCACCCCTGCTTCCGTCCAGTGTTTTCTGTAATTCAGGGCCCCTTCTACTCATCACTCCCCCACTCACATGTTATGTGGGTAAGATTCTTTATTTCAAACCAAACTACTTCAGCGATACTTTTATTCTCAGCTTTCACTTCCTCCTCTCTTACCTCTCCTCAGCCCCACAGAAGGCACTGAAAAGATCTTGGAAGTGATGGAATGGGTTGAAGAAATTCAAGATAACCTTGTTTTTTCTTAGCAAACGCTCAGCCTCTCTGCACCTCGGGGATCACACGAAACCTGCATGCCCACACAGCCCCTGTGGGCCTTGGCCTGGCTCCTAGCTGTGTGGGTCTCCCCGTCTTCAGATCCCCTGCCCTCTACTACCCTGGACTGAGTATCTCCCCCAAATTAGCAGAGATGCCGGGAGCTGCTGCATCCCTTTGGACTGGTCTTTTCTGAGCAAAAGAGGGGCACTGTCACATGGGCCTAGAGGCCCCCCGCCCTGGCCTCACTTTTTTGTGCACACAGTCCCCTGCACCCGCTGTTCCCCTCTGGCCCACACATCTTAGATGACCCAGGGTCTCTGATCGAATGCTTTCATCCTGACGCTCACCTACCCCGAGGAAATTTAGCTGTACAAGAACAGATCAGCATTAGAATGAAGCTGCCATGGTGGAATGTTCAGTGTCGTTGGGCCAGTGTAAAAGTTATTATTTGGGACAGGAGATCTTGGTGCCCTTGAAATCACAAAGAATAGGAGACAATCTTTATGGGGGAGCTGATATTTCACATTTACAGATTAGACTCTAGACATCTAGCAGTAGACATCCAGCAGCAATATCTTTCTGATGGTAAAACAGAAACCACCCTGGTATAATCTCAAGAGGTATATGGTCAGGGACAGCCCACCAGGGTCTATGCCAGGCACTGCCCTTGCTGGTCAAATCCTCAAACAACCGCCTGCTCATGATTCTCACTGCCTCAATACTGGCTACATTTATTGAGTGCTTACTATGCAGGCACTGTGTACTCATGTAACCTCCACATGTGTCTGATATGAATGATTTTTAACCGTATTTTACTGAGAAGGCAACTGAGGCCTGACAAGGTTGAGAAACTTGGCCAAATTCATCCACCTTATTAAATAGTTGAGTTTGGGGGGATAACCTGAGATCAGGTGGACTCAAAGGCCATACCCTAACCCCCTCACCTGAGCTTGGGAGAGGGCCCCCCTTCATGGACAGAAGTGACCCCGATGGACAGAACCATGCAAGGCTGTAGGGGCAGCTGGGTCACTTTGAGGCTGTGTAGTCAGGGCTGTGCTGGAGCTGGTTCACATGACATCTCCTCCCAACTCTGCATTTAGTCAGCTGGTAACTTGCACTCAGCCAAGGCACAGCGGGGATTTATACCATGGAAACTGGCAAACACTATAAACCAGAGCTTTCACTCCCAGCTCACCACTGATTCTAATTCACCCATGGGAAAGGCTGCGGCGGCTGAATGGACATGTGTCCTGGCCTTTGCAAGGTGGGGAGCAGGAGAGACAGACAGGTCTATCACTACAGGTAACTCATTCAGCATCAGGGGCCCAGTGTGGGGGTAGAGTCAGGGAGGTGGTCGAGAAGGGCCAGGGGAACTGGCCTCAGAAAGAACAGGTGCATTAGCGTTCCCCATAGAGCCACCAGGCAGCTAATGCCCGTACCTAATGCCTGATGCAGCAGCCGCCAAGGCCTCCTGGCCCCAGCTCACATAGGTAGAATGAGAAGAAGCCAGGGACAACGGTGATTACAAAATCGATGAGGATGGGACAGGGCAGGGCGGGGAGTCAAATTTAGCCAGGGGAGGAAGCTGACTGGCTCCTTGCCCACCCCCTCTGCCTCTTTATATCTGACTTTCCAGATCTTTCTGGCTCTGAGCAGACAGGTACTGAGGTTGGGCAGACACCTGCTCTGCACGTGCCCTGTGCAGTAGAAGTGATGTCAGGACCCCTCCTTCAAAGGGCCCACGTGGGTGGTCAGCAGGGAGGGTCACTCCGGGCTGGAGTCATCTTCATCCCAGCTGCCCCCTTGCCCTGAAATGCCCCCAGTCCCTGGTCCAGCTGTGTGAACTTCCTGTGAACTCCCATAGCCACCCCCTCATCCTTTCCTGAAAAATTGCCTGACACCCTCCTCCCACTGCAGGAGGAGGTCCTCCTCTATGAGCCCCGGTCCCTGCATCCTGCTGCTGAACATCCTTTGTGGATTAAATAAGCAAATGGTGAGGAAGGGCGCCCGGAGGTGAGACCTGGCTAAGGAGTGGAGGGTGACGTGGCTCAGTTGGGCTCTGAGCAGAGCTGTATTTGGTGCAGGGCTGTGAGAGGCCTGCCCCTGAGCCACAGCCAGACGTGTTCCCTGGGGAGTTGGGGGAATCTCCTATAGGCTTGTGCTAGACAATATTGGGGTCAGACAGCCTGCAGGGGTCTCCTTCTGTTGTGAGGTAGGAGGGGCCTTGAAGGAGGAGACTGCTGGGCCTGTGAAGGTGGATGGTGTGGAGGTTGGGGAGATGGCAGGTCCAAGCCTGAGAATTCTTTGCTCCACAGCTGAGCAGGGGACTTCAGTCAAGGTGGGAACAACACCCCCAGTAAATAAGGGTGACCTGACTTGGAGTATTAGCCGTCTAATTTTCCCCAGAGAGCCCAGGAACCAGCAGGCCCTTGTCAGCCCCTGCTGGCCACCTCAGTAGAAAAATAGTGGCTTCCAAGATGTCCATGTCTTCATTTCTAGAACCTGTGACTATGGCACCTTACATGGCAGAAGGGGCTTTGCAACAGGATGAAGTTAAGGCTTTTTAGATGGGATATTATTCTGGATTGGGTGGGCCCAGGGCCATCACAAGGGCCCCAGTCAGAGGCAGGCAGAGGGCCAAAATCAGAGCAGAATGTCATGGCAGAAACACAGATTGGAGGGATGTGACCAGGAGCCAAGGAATGCTAGCAGCCTCTAGAAGCTCGAAGAAGGTCTCCCCTGGCATTTCCAGAAGGAACCAGCCATGCCAATACTTTGATTTTAACCTTCTAAGACTCATTTTGGGCTTTGGACCTCCAGAACTATAAGAGAATAAATTGGTGATGTTTTAAACCACTGAGTTCATGGTATTCATTGCAGCCGCAGCAGGAAACTGACGCACCACAAAGCTCAGGTGGAATCAGAGTGCTGTTTGGGCACAAACAGTCATTCTCACAGACAGGCTCCCTCCCACAGCTGCACAGTTCTCTCAGGCCATTCCTCATCCTCTCCAGACATCCGGGACCCTCCTCAGTGCCTCTGACCCATGAGCTCTCCCGCTGCAGGGACTGCTGCTGCCTGGGGCAACTGTCCCTTGACTGTGTATCTGGCTCATTCTTAAACTCTGGTATTCTCCCCCTAAATGTCACTGCCCTCTAAGCATCATTCCCATTCTATTTTCTGTCAAGACACCCTATTTACATCCCCCAACACACACATTTGATCTTCTCATAGTTCATTATCTATTTCTTGTCATTAGCATGCAAGTCCCTTGAAGGCAGGATGTCCTCATCATGCTGTACTGACCCTGCTCTGTCTTTTTTCACAGCACTTGTCCTCTTTCAGCTCCATCAGGCAAGAGCCCAGCTCTGTGCTCCTGCACAGTGCCTGGCACAGAGGGGGCCACGATGTATATTGGTGAATGGGTGAATGGATGGATGGGTGGGCGGATGGGTGGATGGGTGGGTGGATGGGGGGATGGGTGGGCCGATGGGTGGGCGGATGGATGGATGGGTGGGTGGATGGATGGGTGGATGGGTGGATAGGTGGGTGGGTGAGTGGATCGGTGGGTGGATGGTTCAGAAAATGTCCCGAGGGCTGTTGGCACCATGGGTATGGATGTGAGGGCTTGAATTCTCTCTTTTAGAAGTTGTTTCTCTTTCCTAACAGATTTTCAGTCTTGAGCACTTTCTCAGTGCTAGCCCCTCTAAACAAGCCAGTCATCTAGACATCATTATCCCTGCATTAAAAAGGAGAAAACCAAGATCCAACAAGATGAAGGGTTTGTCAAAGGTCACAGGGGCAGTGGGTGGTGGGAACATTTTTGATCTAAAAGCAGCTACTGCCGTAGGACACAGGCCTCAATGTGGTTGGAGCTGGGCCCATGGGAAAGAGATTTTAAATATCCCCAGGATAGGATGAAGGGTGCTTTGGGGACAAGGGTATGTGGGGAAAAGTTCCCAAGGGCTCTGATAATGGTATCTAGAGTGTTCTGTCTGTTGGGAGGCCCCTCAAAGCTTGGGCCCAGCAGCCAGCATGCTCAGGGGGCCTCCTTCACAGAGCTCCCCACCTCTTGCAATTGATCAATTGCTGTTTTAATTTGGAAGCCCTGCTACACAGAGGGCTGATGAATCCACGCCATGGCCCCTTTCTGGCTCTGTGGTCACATGGCCCCAAGGTTTTACCGTTTGATGAACCATAAAACACCCTTGTGCAGCACACCTTTTATTGACTTCAAATTGCCTCTTGTCATCGGAGGTCGGGGAATCATAAAGGGTTGGCCTTATTAGTTTTCCTTGGTGATGGACAGGGAAGCCTGTAGTGCTGCAGTCCATGGGGTCGCAAAGAGTCGGACACGATTGAATGACTGAACTGAACTGAACTGCAGTGTGAGCTGCTCAGAGAGAGGTGCAGTGTCAGTCGGAACAAGGAGGTGGCAATCCTTTCCCCCTTCCCCAAAGCAAGGAGCACCTTCTGCTTGGAGAGGGCTGGCTGTGTCCCCATCTCACCAGTATGGTGAGGACAGCAGGCTGAACCCCAGACTGCTGCACTGAAAATGCTCGTCTATAAGACTCCTGCACTGATGACTCTCACATGTGCTGCCCCTGACATGTGTATTTATTTGTGTGTGTGTGTGTTTTAATGGACTTCCCCCATCCACCAGCATGAAGGTTCCAGGAGAGCAGGCACTATCTGTTTTGGGTACTGCTGCTTACTTGGCACCCAGAACAATTCCTGGCTCAGTATATATCTGTAGATTAACTGACAAACTGAGTGGAGAAAAGACCTGACCCTGCTTTCTACCTTCATCTCAGCTGTCATCAGTCTCTGCCTAGAAGGCCCCAGCCAGTGGACCCCAAGAGCCCAGGGTGTTTCCCTCTTCCTGCCTTTGCTCCTGTACTGCTTCTGCTGCCTGGAAATACTCTGCCCCTTCTCCCATGCCCAGCCCTTATGCCTGGGGAATCACAATCCATCCTTGAAGACTCAGCTCAGGTGTCCCCTCCTCCAGAGAGCCTCCCTGAGAGCCCCCGTCTCAGTAGCCACCCTCCCCCATCCCCAAAGTCCCCTCCTAGATAACTCCATGTCTCCATTACCCCATCAGACTCTGTGTTCCTTATGGGAGGACCTTGTGGTTTCTTTATTTTTGTAACATAGCAGGTGTTCAAAGTTAATCAACTGAAATTTAGATGCAGTTAGGGCTTCCTTCATGGCTCAATTGGTAAAGAATCTGCCTGCAGTACAGGAGACCCAGGTTTGGTCTCTGAATTGGGAAGATCCCCTGGAGGAGGGCATGGCAACCCACTCCAGTATTCTTGCCTGGAGAATCCCATGGACAGAGGAGCATGGCAGGCTACAGTCCATGGGGTTGCAAAGAGTCAGACACGACTTATTGTTCAAGCCAGTGCGTGAAGCTGGGATTGCCTCCCCAGGAAGTTTACAATCTAAGAGGGGCTGGGCACCCCAGAAACCTGGGGACCAGAACTCAGATGGGCAGAAAAGCAGTAGTACTCACGGGTGCACAGTGCAGACAGGGGCTGAAAAGGATGCAGAAGGCACCCAAGAAGGATTGAGTGAGCAGGCGAATGGATGGAGCAATGAGGGCCAGGTAAAACCACCAGGGACGGTTTTCTTGGAGGACGTTTTGGTCAGGTTTTAAGGGAGAAATGGGGCAAGGCTTACAGGAGGGGAAATCAAGCCATCCAGCTAGTGCACCGTTTCCCCCAGAGCAATACTGGGGCTGCAGGTTTGCCTCCCGACTGCTCTCTGTCCTCAGCCAGTGCCTCAGCTTCCTAACCCATGGAAGGTGAGCTCTCGGACAGGCAAGCCAGTGGGGTTGCCGTGGCGCTGGAGTAGGCAGCAGGGCGAGCTGTCTGAATGGGCGATGTGATGCAGGGGCGGGTCTCGGAGGTCATCCTCCCAGAACAGTGATGACCCAGCTGGCACCATGGTGGGGGCCAAACGGACAAGGCTCCTTCCTAGTGCTCTGAGGCTTCTGAAAGCATCTGCTCAGCAGGGCCACTGGGCCAGGGACTCTGTCCAGAGTACTTTCCTGCTCCCTCCCAACCTCCCTCCTCTCCTCCATGGCCCACCCAGGTCCTCTGAGGGCTTCAACCCCAGCCCTGCTGCCACTCCTGGTGGCAGTGAGCAGGATGTCAAGGGGAAGAAATGGGTCCCCTCTGGCCACAGCTAGACCTTGCTGGTTCCTACCCCTAGTGCTCCGTGGAGAGAGGGCCTTCCTCCAAAGGGAATTTGAGAGCATCTTTGACCATTGGATATTCTCTTTGCAAGGCTATTCAAAGCTCCTTCCTTCTGAAGTCTATTCTGTGGCCCCTAAAATGCAAAATCAGAAACTGACTACATGCTCTGCTCCCCGGGGTGTAACTCATTGGCTCCAGGAACTCGCTAGCTCCGGTTCAAATGGCAGAGCTTCACGACTTACCCTGCAGGCTGCAAAGCCTTCCTCCTCCCTCCAGAAATTGACCCCTGGGGCTCTGGGAAGGGACCGTGGATGAGTCTACCACCCGAATCCCTGTGCTGCTTTGTCTCTCTGTGAGCTTCTCTGCACATGTGTGGTGGTCTGGAGCTGTGCCCAGCACTCAAAGGGCTTCAGCGGCCAAAGCATCAACAGAGATTGAGAACCGTCATCTCAAGCATAACAGAGTATCTACCACGTGGCAGTTACCTCTCCTCTGCAGGAGCTCATGGTTCAGTAGGTAAGACATGGACTGTGGCTCAGGGAGCAGGGGAAAGCTTGGGCAGAGATGGGGCTTGAAGAATGGATAGGAAGTCAGCTGCTGGGAGGCCATGATTTCACCAGGCAAGGTCCAAGCCAAGGCGAAGAGGAGAGAACGTATAAGCCATGAGGTTGTGGAGAATAGGTTGTCTGGACTGAGGTTTAGGCAGAATCTGATTCAACTACAGTCTTTCAGGGGCTTCAGGAGACTTTGTTTAAGCTTTTCCAGAAACCTCCCTTCGCTCTTCAGTTACAATGAGGCTCCGATGGATGCACTGTTTAAACCAGGCTGTGGCAGGTAGCAGAGAACACGCCCCAGGTCATTCATCGTCTTTACTTCTTTACCTGGCCCCCAAGTTCCCCCCTGATCTTCTTCCCCTACCTCAGCCCTGCTCCTTGTTGTCCCAGAGCATTAAAAGGATTTTAGAATGCCGAATGATTATTGATATACTAATGAGTCTGTCCAGTGGCCATTAGGCTGCAGACTACTTGGATATTTTTAAACTACTAAAATCAAATCTTGCAACATCCATTATGCCCTGAATGGTACATTGCTGCTGAAGTCCAACACGCATAAACACAACTGAGCCTGCATTATCAAACATTTAAGCCCTTAAAAATTGCCCAACCTCTAAAATCTCCTTTTAGGACCCCACTCCGGTATGGCCCAGGCAGACACTAATCTCCCCATTAAGACCTCTCCACCTATTCCCGGCTTGAGGCTGGGGGTCTGCTTTACACCAGGGCAGCAGCTTTCAAGCGCATTAAAGGATCAGGCCAAGCAAAGATGATCTTCTTCTCTCCTCCCGGGGAGGCGGGCTGAGCAGGCAAGCCGACCAATCACTTTCGAGGACAGAGCAGTGTTGCCCATGATTCTGTGTGTTGCTGTTGTCTAGGGTAGTGTGGGGGTGGGGAATAGTACAGAGCCAGCATGCCAACACCCAGGTAGCTGCTCTGTGGCCTCTGAAGAGCCCTGGGGGCTCTGCATGGACAGCAGACTGGGCTGGGTCCAGGCAGGAGGTAGGGTCTGACCTTAGTGTCACCATCGCCCTCCTCCCTTTTGTCAGCGTGCTGCGCACCGAGTTGTTGTCATTGTTCAATAGCTCATTTGTGTCCAACTCTTTGTGACCCCATGAGTGGCAGCACACCAGGCTTCCCTGTCCTTCACTATCTCCCAGAGTTTGCTCAGACTCGTGTCCATTGAGTGCACGATGCCATTCAACTATCTCATCCTGTCACCCTCTTCTGTTCCTGCCAGATTCAATCTTTCCCAGCATTGGAGTCTTTTCTAATGAGTCGGCTCTTCATATCAGGTGGCCAAAGCATTGGAGCTTCAGCATCAGTCCTTCCAATGAACACCCAGGACTAATCTCCTTTAGGATGGACTGGTTGGATCTCCTTGCAGTCCAAGGGACTCTCAAGAGGATTCCCCAGCACCACAGGTCAAAAGCATCAATTCTTCGGTGCTCAGCCTTCTTTATGGTCCAACTCTCACATTTGTACATGACTATTGGAAAAATCATAGCTTTGACTAGATGGACCTTTGTCAGCAAGGTGATGTAAGGGAGCCATTCTGGGGTTCCCACCTGGGCCCAGAGAACAGGCGCCCCCAGCGTTTGGAATGTTGGAGAGAGCGGCCTCCAGGGGAGGAGGCCGGCTCAGTTCTCTTCCCAGCTCTTCCACGCCCTGATGTGTGTGGTTTCACCCTTTGCCCCGCATGGTCAGTTTTCAGAGGCAGGTCCAGCCTGGGGTGGGGAAAGTCCCATCGATTTCCCTAGGATGAGAGGATACTTGTCTAATTCAAGAATCAAGAATCAGGGAGCTGGTGGTTCAGATCATATTTCCAAATCCACTTCACCAAAGACGCTGTGGTTTTGGATTTCCTCTGCCTGACTTCTCTCTCAGTTGACACAGAAACAGCAAGAGGAAGGGGTTTCTATTTAACCGCTTGATCTCGCCATACCTTCCTAGGGTCTAACACTCCAGCTCCCACTGAATGTCCTTTTGCATCTTTCCGCTTAGAGCCTTGAGTCTTCTGACACACTCAAAACCCCCAGTGCTTTCTCGCCCCTTCACCTGGACCCCAAACTCAGAGCTAAGCTGATGCAGTATCTCCAGGTTCAGTCCTGTGTTTGTCTTTCCATTGTCCCCACATTTACAAACCAGCATACTGACCGCCTTCACGACTCAGTTCACATAGCTGAGTGCTGGGGAGACAGGTGCTGGGACCCGAGCTGGTACTCTTATTCTCAAAGGAGGGACCACATGGCTCTACCTCCAACCAGTTTTGTTCAGTTAAGTTCAGTTCAGTCACTCAGCCATGTCTGACTCTTTGCAACCTCATGGACTGCAGCACGCCAGGCCTCCCTGTCTATTGCCAACTCCCGGAGTTTACTCAAACTCAAGTCCATTGAGTCAGTGATGCCATCCAACCATCTTGTCCTCTGTCATCCCCTTCTCCTCCTGCCTTCACTCTTTCCCAGTTATGTGGTTGTAAGCAAAGGATAGAGAGGCCTGGTGTGCTGCAGTCCATAGGGTCACAAAGAGTGGGTCACGAAGAGTCGGACACAACTGGGCTACTGAACAACAACAAGCAAAAGATTTACTACATAATTTATCTGAGCCTCATTCTTTGGTCACTTTCTGATTCTAGGATTCACTAGAATTCTAGTGAAGATAATCCACAGAGAACACCTGGCATATCATAGGTAAGCAAGAGTTAGTTGCTCAGTTGTGCCCGACTCTTTGCGACCTCATGGACTATAGCCCGCCAGGCTCCTCTGTCCATGGGAGTCTCCAGGCAAGAATACTGAAGTGGGTTGTCTTTCCCTTCTTCAGGGGATCTTCCTGACCCGGGGATCAGACCGGGTCTCCTGCAGGTAGATTTGTTACTGTCTGAGCCACAAGGGAAGCCCTGGCATAAATGTTAATTTCCTTCCCTGCCCTTTTCTTTGCTGAGTGACCTTGAAAAGTCTCACGGCCACTCTAAGCCTCAGTTTCTGTCTTTCTTTCCTTTCTTCTCCCTGCCCGGTATTGATATTCTTAAAGTCCAGACCTAAAACTCTTTGGGCATCTTTCTGCATCCATAGACTTTCCTGTTCCTTCTAAGCACTGTACGGAAAGGATTGCAACTCCTTTGGTGGCTGAACTGCAATCTTCTCAGGGCCCGAAATGTGGCCTTTGCTGTCCTTTCTTTTCTGATATTTCCTGCTATGACACTGGGCTGCCAGAGCCTTGGCCTCTTGTACAGAAAAGCCTGCCTTTGGATCATCTGAAATGTGGACAGTTTGCAAGGGCAATAATCTGCCTGATGGATGCAGGAAGTTGGCAGGCTGAGTCCCCTCTTCCTGTGACTCTGTCATCCCATGGTTATTATGCTCCTTGCTACTGTGGACAGAAGGAGGCCTGGGTGCTGTGGTGTAGTTTCAGTCTGCCTGTGTTTGGTGCCTGCCAAGCCCCTTGCTCTGCTCCAGCTTAGGCTTGGGGTTTCTGGAGCAGAAAGGGACAGGGGCCTGAGAAGGCAAAACTCTATGCTTGGTGGTCAACAGCCCCCATGTGACCTTGGGGGTGGAGCTCGCGGGGGTAGGGACATGCTTCCTTCTCCCAGTTTCCTGCCAAGTGCTCCACCATTTTTCACGGCTCAGGCCTCATGCTGGAGTGAAGCCGGGGCTTATATTTCCCACCACCTAGCAGTGTGACATCTGTGAATGGATTTCTAATTACACATATAAATCAGCATGATTGGAAATTCTTGAAATTTTATTGGGAAGGAAATTTATAGTGATTAAAACCAATTAATTTGGGCCTCCTATTAATCCAGGCAACAGGGTTGGGGCTGCGATGCTGCTGTGCCTTCTAAAAGCCATTGGGTGGGGATGGGCTCGATCTGGGGGCCACTGGGGGCGCGTGCTCATTTTTCAGGTTACAAATGCTCATCCCATGTTTTAAATTACACCCCTGCCCCCGGCCACGTAGCTTGTTTTGTGTCTAAAAATAGAGTTCTGGGCTTTCACTAAAGATTCAGAAACACTAAAAGGAATCTTTTTAATCAAAATAAAGAACCCTTTTTAATTACTCAGCCTCTCTCACAGTTGGAGGTAATAATTGTCGTGTGCTCTTAAGTAGGGCTGTTATTAGATTTCCCTGGGGCTCCTCTATTTTATAGAAGTTAGCAATTCTGGCTGTTGAATGCCAGAGAAGAAAGAGTCAACTTTCATCTTTTTAAGTCTTTAATGTCAAGACCCCCTTTAAGGTCATGATCAGGAAGGGGAACTCCCCAGGTCATACAGAAATAGGAAGGAGAGGTGTGGGCTGTGGTAGATACTAGGTCTGCCTTGGGAAGAGCCTCCTGGTGATTCTACACTCTGGGCAAGATCAAGTTCAAATCTCTCCTTGGTTAGCTCTCTATTCCCCATTAAAAGTCTTCTGAAAACTCCAACCAAGACCCTATTCTGTTCCACCCGGCCCAGGAGCTTTCCTGGACTCCATTCCTGCCAACTCACCTCAGCTCTGGGCAGGTGAGAATGGGCCTGGAGTAGTGCCCTGAGGCTGCCTTGAGAAAGTTGCACAAACTGGGGAGCTTAACACAACAGAAACATTCTCCCAGTTCTGTAGGCCAGCAGTTTGAAATTAAGGTGTCAGTTCAGTTCAGTTCAGTCACTCAGTCATGTCCAACTCTTTGCCACCCTATGGACTGCAGCACACCAGGCCTCCCTGTCCATCACCAACTCCTGGAGTTTACCCAAACTCATGTCCATTGAGTCAGTGATGCCATCCAACCATCTCATCCTCTCCCATCCCCTTCTCTTCCTGTCTTCAATCTTTCCCAGCATCAGGGTCTTTTCATATGAGTCAACTCTTTGCATCAGGTGGCCTAAATATTGGAGTTTCAACTTCAACCTCAGTCCTTCCAATGAACACTCAGGACTGATCTCATTTAGGATGGACTGGTTGGATCTCCTTGCAGTCCAAGGGATTCTCAAGAGTCTTCTCCAATACCACAGTTCAAAAGCATCAACGTGTCAGCAGGGCCATTCTCCCTCTGAAATCTGTAGGGGAGAATCTTTTCTTTGGTGTGGGATGGCAATCCCTGACATCCTCTGGCTTTTAGACCCAGAACACCAATCTCTGCCTACATTGTCACATGGCCATCGCTTTCCCATATGTCTCTGTCTTCTCTTATAAGTGCACACCAGTCATGTTGAACTGGGTCCTACTCTATATCTCATATTAACCTTATATGTGCAAAAATCCTACTTCCAAACAAGGTCATATTCACAGATACCAGGGGTTAAGATATTGACATATCTGGAGGGTTCACTGTAATCCAGAAGAAGACCCATTGTTGACAGATATCTGAAGTCACAGGACTATTCTTGGTTCTAGTAGTAGCACTCATCATCACTTTAAATAATATAGTTAAACACCTGTTTCTTGTTTCTCTGGTGTTCGTCAGAGTCTTGACTATTCACTTTGTAACATCAGGAATTAGACCTCTACTCTTCCCTCCAATTTTCTTCCCCTGGCATTTGTACTTTTTGCATCACATGGCAAAGTGAGACCAGACCCCACTTCTTTTTCCTCGTGGATACATACTACATTGCATTTTTCAGCCTCCCTGCAGTTTGCTGAAGCCAAGTGGCAAAGTCTAACCAATGGCCTGTGTATGCCACTTCTGAGTCTGACCTCTGAAAATTCATGTGCGGGCCTCCACACATTCTCCTTTCTAGTCTGCAGGATGGTGTGGACCATTTGGTGGAGGACTTGGAGACCTTAAAATGAAAGTATCATTATTAGATGGAAGGACCCTGGATCCTTGGGTCACTTCATAGAGCAGAAAGCCACCTCTAATTCTTCATTACCATTCACCTCAATCACTGTGACATAAGCAAGAAATCAACATTTATGGTGGTAAGTCACTGAGATTTATTGGTTGTTTAATGAAATGATTAGACTGTCCTGAATAACACAGAATCAAGGGTGTTTACATTTCCATCCTGCCCTGCAGATCCAACTGAGTCTTTCACGTAACTGAAAGCTGGTGCTGGAGTGAGAAACAGCTTTTACAACTTTATGACCGTGTACTCTGCTGGGCCAAACAAGGACCGGGATTACATCTCTCTTGGTTGGCACTGAACTCACGTGGATTCTTCAACAATGCATGAAAACTGTGCTACAGGTTAGCTTACTTTTCACCTGGAGCATCACTCTTGTGTACAGCTCCCCTTTGATCCCTTGAAGTTTCTAATTGCTATCTTTGATTTTTCTTGTAAAATATAACTTAATCATAGTCTCAGCTTTTCAAAAATATTCTTAGTTCCATAATCTATTGCAATCTAGTCCTCAACTCCACTTCCCAGTGTTCCCCTCCCAGGACCATCCCCTGCTCTGAGACTTGTCCTCTTGGCTGATATTTAGCCATCGTCTAAGGAGTCAGAATCAGTCTTTCCTGGACCCTACCTTTTTCTCTTTCTGGTTTTGTTTCACTCTTCTGTTGGATATGTCTTCAAGTTACAGCTTTTCTTTTCTGCATAAGCTCTTTAGAAAGAATATTTGGGAGGTAGGCTTTCTCAGTCCTTACTTGGCTGAAAATGTCTTTATTCTATTGCTTACTATGGATTGATAGCTGTTTGTGTACAGAGCTTAGGTTCTGACTGATTTTCTTTCAGACTTTGCAGCATTGCTCTATTGTCTCTCAGTGCACAGAGGTGCTTGAGCTTTCATTCTTCATTTGTCCTTTTTTGTCAGCTTTCAGGATCTTCTCTTGTCTTTGGTGTTCTGGAATTCCAGGAAGGGGTATCTAGGTGGGATTCTTTTCATTCATTGTGTGGAGCCTGTGGTCTGAAAACCAGTCTCCTGCTTCAGCTCTGGAAGTTGTCTTGTATTACGTCTCTGATAATTTCTTCTCCTCCATAGTCTCTGTTCTGTCTTTCTGGGAACCTACTAATCAAATATTGTCTCTCCTGTCTCTCCTTATGCAAAAAAGAAACGCTGTAACTTGAAGACATATCCAACAGAAGAGTGAAACAAAACTGGAAAGATAAAGGTAGGGTCCTGGAAAGACTGATTCTGACTCCTTAGATGATGGCTAAATATCAGCCAAGAGGACAAGTCTCAGAGCAGGGGATGGTCCTGGGAGGGGAACACTGGGAAGTGGAGTTGAGGACTAGATTGCAATAGATTATGGAACTAAGAATATTTTTGAAAAGTGCGCTAAGATTCTTACCATTTCACTCGTATTTCCTCTTTCTCTAGTTTGGTTGGGGTGGTCTATATTCTGAGAAATTTCCTTAACTTTATTTTTGTGTGTCTTTCTATTTTTAAAAAAATGTTACAATTTACATTTCTAAGAGCTTGTTTCTTTATGATTAAAAAATCCCTCCTTTTTCATAGCACTCTCTTCTTTTTAAATTGATAAAATGTGCTCTGAAATCTCCGTCATGACTGCTTAACTTGAAAAGGTTAAGAATTTTCTGAATCTTTGCAGTTTTCCTGGGGAGTCACTGTTTCTGCTTGTCTCTTCCTCTGCACTGGTGATTGTTCCTATGGGCTGGGTGACTGTGGACAGTTCACCATATGGAAGGAAGACTGGTCTGAGTATCTTTTCCTGGGAGCAAGCCTTTTCCTCTTGTCCTCAAAACATTTCCCTTGAAAGAAACATGTGACTTGAAGCTTGTCAGTGTGGCTGCTTGGCTAACACATTTTAATTTAAAAGGCATGAGCTGGAGCACATCAGTCAGGGCACCCAATCCTCGATACCACACAGACACATACACAGTGACAGAATGATCTTACTCTATGGTCCCCACAGGTCTGCCTGGAACCTTGGTTGCTTCCTACCAGTTCATTCAATTCCCATAGAAAAGAACTGCTACATTAAAAAAAAAAAATTGAAGTACAGTTGATTTACAACACTGAGTTATTTTCAGGTGTACAGCAAAGTGATTCAGTTATATATATATATACAGATTATTTTATATGTTATTAAAGAAATTTAATATCATTCCCTGTGCTATACAGTAAACCCTTGTTGTTATATCTCTTGTATGTGTAGTAGTTTGTACCTGCTAATTTGTTAAATAAATCTAATTATATCCCACCCCTTTCTCCTTTGGCAACCATAAGTTTGCTTTCTCTGTCTGGGTGACTGTTTCTGTTTTGTAAATACGTTCATTTATATCTTTTTAAAAAAGATTCTAGATATAAATGATACTTTTATGTATTTTTATTTTTAGTTGCTTCAGTTGTGTCTGACTCTTTGGGACTCTATGGACCATAGCCTGCCAGGCTTCTCTGTCCATGGGATTCTCCAGGCAAGATTATTGGAGTGCATAGCCATTCCTTTCTCCAGGGGAACTTCCTGACCCAGGGTTCAAACTCAGATCTCCCTCATTGCAGGTATTTTTTACCATCTGAGCCACCAGAGAAATTCTCTAAATGGACATACAAATGACAAAATTTCATTTTTTAAATTTATGGTTGAATAATATTCCTCTCTCTCTCTCTCCATATATATATATATACACACACACACACACACACACACACACACAACATCCTCTTAAACCAACTGTCTGTGGATGAGCACTTAGGTTATTTCCGTGTCTTTGTTTTTATAAATAGTGCTGTTACTAACATTGGAATCCGTGTACCTTTTCAAAATAGAGTTTTCATCTGTTTTGGATATATGCCTAGGAATGAGATTGCAGGATCATATGGTAGCTATATTTTTAGTTTTTTAAGGAAACTATATACTGTTTTCCATAGTAGCTATACCAATTTGCGTTCCTATTAACAACATAGGAAGGTTCCCCTTTTCTTTACACTTTCTCTATAATTTATTATTTGTAGGCTTTTTGATGATAGCCATTCTGACTCTTGTGAGATGATACCTCATTGTGGTTTTGATTTGCATTTCTTTATCAACTGAGCCCGTACATTTTTTAGCATAGAGATACTTGCTGGGTATCCACACTCGGGAGATAAATGGATGTGGATGTGGAGTATGTAGAGGTGGGGTGCCAGCAACAAGCTTCCATCTACCTTTTGTCTTCTAGAAATCTATCTCATTCATTTGTTATTCTGTCTATAACTCTACCAGTTTCTTCACTGTTATGGTTTGCTTCTTTTTATTGTTCTGTACTTTAATTTAAGCGAAATTCTAAAAGGGCAGAAAAATGAATATATTTGCTCAGGCTGCCATCTTCAATCAGAAGTAAAACATTTTCTTATGTGAGGTAACTGAGGGGGTCTTTTCTTGTAACCAAAAGAGCCTCAGTAATGCACCAAAACTCTTGCTGTAAAGGAGAGAAAATGGAGGCCAAGGGACTGAATTGTTGGGGTCACAATCTCTGCTTTCTACCTGGAATTCTCATCCCTTGGGGCTAGGGTTTGTGGCAAGAGGAGAAAATGGTCTGGACAAGGGAAAATTTAAATTAGAAAGCAAGTTGGAGGGAAATACAGTAAGATTATTTTCAAGTACACATTAGTTCAAATAATTAAGTGTCCAGATTCTTTGGGGGTTTTCCATAAAACAAACTTCTAAAATCCAGAATAATTTGGAATGAGCACCTATGCATATTTTTGCAGGTAAATGAAGGCTTTTAATGTTCCTCAGAGTACTTCAATTTCTTGGGTCAGGTAAGCCTACCCCATGCAATCTTACTCATTCCATTTCCTGAGCATGGCTGAGCACAAGTTATTGGTCACAGACTTCCAAGGGATGAGTGTGGACATGTGTTATTTTTGCCTGTTTGTTAAGCCCCAATGTTAGCAAGGCAAGAAGAGGGTGGGTTTGCTGTGGTCTATAGGACAGAGACTTCCCACTCCAGGCCAGGAAGGAAGAGAAGGAAAAGTAGGGCCAGCCAACATAGAGAGATGGTCTTTCTTCCCTTCACCTCCTTTCTTTAATGCCGTCTAAAGCTGATGCTGGGAGGGATTGGGGGCAGGAGGAGAAGGGGATGGCAGAGGATGAGATGGCTGGATGGCATCACAGACTTGATGGATGTGAGTCTGAGTGAACTCTGGGAGTTGGTGATGGACAGGGAGGCCTGGTGTGCTGCGATTCATGGGGTCACAAAGAGTCGGACACGACTGAGTGACTGATCTGATCTGATCTGAAAGCTTCCTTTCATGAATCTCAGCCCCCTTTATCTTTTGCCCTATAACCAGAAAGCATTGATGTATCTTGAAGTGTTGGGGTCTTACTGTCTCACCCCCTGGGAGGTATGCAAAGAGAGTGTACTGTCTCACAGAAATGAGTGTATAAAGGGAAGATTTTCAGGCACCAGTGAGGGAGGGTCTGAGGGAGGGTTTTCAGGCCTCCTCAGGTCATGCCATGCCTTCTGTCCATGTGCAATGCTAGGCCCCCTGGGAGACTGGAACCCACCCTTGATTTTCCCCTAAGTAATGATATCCTCTACCAATCAGTAGAGACTCTTTCATCAAGCTCTCTTTGGATTCAGTCCTAAAGGCACTGGACTTGGACAGATCCAGGGGGCGGCGGGGGTGGGCGTGGGGGGTGGGGTGGGCTGTGTGTTTATCATCCTCGTGTCTTCCATGGTGTGTGTTGTGAGAAGAGAGAAAGATCTAATATTTGTTAAAGGTCTGACATACGTTAGACTTTGTGTTAGATGCTTTATGTATGATATTCAATCCTTCCTAACAACTTTAGGAGGTAAATATCACCCCTTTCTCCAGGTGAGCAAACTGAGGTGCAGAGAAGTTGAATAACTTACCCAAAGTCACGAAGTGCTAGTATTTAAGCTCACTCTCTAGCTTCAAAGTTGGTGCTCTTTCTAAAAGACCTTATGCATAGTAGGTTCTCAGCATACTTTCATTAAATGATGTCTAACCAAACACTTTACAAGTCCTCATGAATGAAGTGTTGAAGCTAGATAAGGCTTCAGATAACTGGCAGAGATCCCTCTCTCAATCCTGGCTCCCTGGCATCCAAGTCCCTTTAAATCAGGCTGGTGATTGTTCTGGGCTTGTTGCTAGGCAGTGCACTTAACAAAACAAACACAGGTTCCATTTCACATGCAAGTAAATATTTTCCCCAAGCGATTAGCACCCAAATAATAATTATCCCATATGACACTTTTAAAAGCTGACTATGCATATTTATGGAAAATGATTATTCACATATTAGGAGCTCATTAATCTATAAGAGCTCGTGTGAGAACATTCCTAAGTCAATGTAGCATTTGCGCGCAGTAAATACCCATCTGCTTTGAAACCTGTGTGGCAAGCGCTTGAGCATGCCACGGGTAGGGAAGCTCTCTTAGTGACAAAAATATACACTCTTGTTTGGGGTGTGGCTTTGAACACTCTTGTTTTTTTCAAACACAGTACATAATGCTTGTGTGTGCACATGTACACAGACACAGACACAGACACAGACACAGACACACTCTCTTCCCAGCAGGATTAAGAAGGACTAAAATGCCTTACTTTCCCCTAAATGTCTGTTTCACCCAACACTTAGACACTGCCAACAGGTTAATGGCGAAATCATGGAAGTTGCAGTTCAATGCAGCAGACCCTGGGAACCACTGACACAAAATTCATGAATTTTGTAGTGAGTAGGACCTTGAGGGGTCAGGATGCAGAATAAGCATCTGGAAGAATTCAGCTAGAAAATAGCCACACAAGTCAAAGGCTCAGCTGGACAGGCTGGGGCGGGTCTTGTGGAGTCCTGTGCAAGGGGGTCTCGGACACACAGGGAGAAGAAGAGAGAATGTCTGACCCGGAAGTCAGAAGTCCTGGGTTCTACAGCTAATTTGCTACAAAACCTTGAACAAGTTGTTTAATCACTCTGGACCCAGTTTTCTCATCTGTAGAAACAAAGCATTGATAAGAATGACTTCTAAACATTATTTTCTGCTTTAGTTTTTTTCCCCATAAGAATAAAGGGAGATGAAGGAGATGCTTCTGAAGATAAGTTAGAGGTGGGGTGTCCAACCTCTAGCACTTCCCAGCTGTACAAGAGAGAACCCGTGTCCTCGGATCTGCCCAGCCTCCTGTCCTGAACACGATGCCCCCAACTTCTCTCACCAGTCTTTGCTGTGTTTCTCTTCTCTTCAGAATTCAACTTCTGAGAAAAGAAACCTCATTTTCCACTCACTCTTCAGTTCGCCTTTCACCTCGTTGGAACTGCTTTTCCCAAGAGTAAGGTGACCTTGTGAATACATCCAGTGGCCCCATTTGCAGTACGTCTTGCTTGACCTCTTGGCAGCATCTGGTCCTGCTGACCCTGACCCCTTCTGCAGCCCTCTCTTCCCTGGCTTCCATGACTTCCTTTCTCTTGATTTCCTGTCACCCCAGCCCCTCCTCTACTCTGACTCCTCTTCCTCTGCTCAGGTGTCGGTCCTCATCATGAGTCGGCCCTTTCCTCTGTTCTCCATACTCTCTGCCTGGGAGAGCCTACGTACATCTTTAACTTTGTGTCCTCATGACCCAAATCTGTATCTCCAGCTCCTGTTACTCTCCTGAGCCCCAGACCCAGTTTATGCAGCCAGTTCTGGATCTTCCCACAGGCAGTTTCCTTGAGCCTCTCAAACTCCATATTACCTAAACAGAACTCATCTCACCTCCCCCAACTGACCCTCCTCCTTTAAGCCTCCACCAGTAGGTGTCTGTGTTCTCTTAGCTCTACCTCTAAGTGTCACTTGTCTCCATTCTACTTACCCTGCCTTCTCATTTGTCACTTCAGTGGCCTCTTACTGTGCTTCCTGTTTGCAGTATGTCCCCGCCCCCACTCTGCCCATCGCCACAACAGTGTGGGCTTGTCTTTAATTACAAAGGATGGTTTGTCTTTAATTACAAATCTAACAACAAAGTCAAACTCTCTGCCAAAAACCTTTCTGTAGTGTATTTCTGCTTTTGTTCTTGCCACCCAATATCTACTCATCTATAATTCTACTGGTAACTTAAAGCTCAACATTCAGAAAACGAAGATCATGGCATCTGGCCCCATCACTTCATGGGAAATAGATGGGGAAACAGGGGAAACAGTGTCAGACTTTATTTTTTTGGGCTCCAAAATCACTGCAGATGGTGACTGTAGCTATGAAATTAAAAGACACTTACTCCTTGGAAGGAAGGTTATGACCAACCTAGATAGCATATTCAAAAGCAGAGACATTACTTTGCCAACAAAGGTCCGTGTAGTCAAGGCTATGGTTTTTCCTGTGGTCATGTATGGATGTGAGAGTTAGACTGTGAAGAAAGCTGAGTGCCGAAAATTGATGCTTTTGAACTGTGGTGTTGGAGAAGACTCTTGAGAGTCCCTTGGCCTGCAAGGAGATCCAACCAGTCCATCCTAAAGGAGATCAGTCCTGGGTGTTCATTGGAAGGACTGATGCTAAAGCTGAAACTCCAATACTTTGGCCACCTGATGCGAAGAACTGACTCATTGGAAAAGACCCTGATGCTGGGAGGGATTGGGGGCAGGAGGAGAAGGGGACGACAGAAGACGAGATGGCTGGATGGCATCACTGACTCGATGGACATGAGTTTGAGTGAACTTCGGGAGTTGGTGATGGACAGGGAGGCCTGGAGTGCTGCGATTCATGGGTTTGCAAAGAGTTGGACACGACTGAGCAACTGAACTGAACTGGACTGAACACATCTCTGTATGCTGGAATGACTGCTCTATTGGCAGTGTGGGTGGTTAATTAGGAGATAAAAATGAGCACTAATCCAGTGCATGATGATAAGTGTGTAGACCTAGGCAGTGAAGTGAGGATGGGAAAAGGGGGTCAGACTGAGAGGTGTTGAGAAAGCAAGGTGGATGAGAGTTGGGGACCCACCAAATGTAAGGGCTGAGGGAGAAGGAGAAATTGAGAACAATTCCCATGTGTTTGTCTTGGATGACAGGTAATGCTACCATTATAAGAAAAGATCCTAAAAGAAAAGCAGGATTTGTGGGGAGGCTGATAGCTTTAACCTTGGGCGTTATAAATTTAGGTGCCCGTGGGGTGACTGGGAGACACTGTCCAGTAAACTGTAGGGTATGCACATCTAGAGACTAAGAGAGGAATTAGGGCTGGTGCATGTAGAGACAAGATTTTCTTTGCAGCATTATTTATAATAGACAAGATAAGGATGAAAACAACAGATAAAGAAGTTTATATATATGTGCTAAGTGAAATAAGTCAGAGAAAACCAAATACCATATGATTTCAATATATGTGAAATCTAAAAATCAAAACTAATAAACATAACAAAACAGAAATGGACTCATAGGTACAGAGAACAAACTGGTCACTGCCAGAGGGGACAGGACTGAGGAGATCGATAAGATAGGTGAAAGGGATTGAAAGGTACAAAATTTCAGCTATAAAATAAACAAGTCATAGGGATGTAATATACACATAGGGAATATAGCCAATAATATTGTAACAAGTTTTTATGGTGATGGATGGTAATTGGACTTGATGTTAATTATTGCTTAATGTATGAAAATATCAAATCACTGTTACACCTCTGAAACTAGTATGGTATAGTATGTCTGTTATAACTCAAGTTTTAAGATAAATAAAAGATATTTGACAGAAATAAATAAATCGCAATAAAAAAAAAGAAAAAAAAAAGATTTTCTTGATTCCCTAAAGGCCAAAGGATGAACCTGAGGGAGTTGATGAATCCTTCAGAATTTATGCAAACATTTGCTTAAATTTATTTTCTTGGGCTCCAAAATCACTGCAGATGGTGACTGCAGCCATGATATTAAAAGATGCTTGCTCCTTGGAAGAAAAGCTATGACTAACTTAGACAGCATATTAAATAGCAGGGATATTACTTTGCCAACAAAGGTCCATCTAGTCAAGGTTATGGTTTTTCCAGTAGTCATGTACAGGTGTGAGAGTTGGACTATAAAGAAAGCTGAGTGCCGAAGAATTGATGCTTTTGAACTGTGGTGTTGGAGAAGACTCTTGAGAGTCCCTTGGACAGCAAGGAGATCCAACCAGTCCATCCTAAAGGAAATCTATATGAATATCCATTGGAAGGACTGATGCTGAAGCTGAAACTCCAGTACTTTGGCCACCTGATACGAAGAACTGACTCAATGGGAAAGACCCTGATGTTGGGAAAGATTGAGGGCAGGAGGAGAAGGGGATGACAGAGGATGAGATGGTTGGATGGCATCACTGACTCGATGGACATGAGTCTGAGTAAACTTCGGGAGTTGGTGATGGACAGGGAGTCCTGGTGTGCTGCAGTCCATGGGGTTGCAAAGAGTCAGACACAACTGAGAGACTGAACTGAAATTGTTTGAATGTGTTTAGTGTATTTTTCTGGGAATAGGGTTCTCAGCTCTCCTTGGGTTTTCCAAATGGTCTATGGGCATTCGAGAGGAGAGAGGGCTGAACAAAGAGTCCTGGGAGCAGCGATGTTTCTAAGGAGGAGGAGGAAGAGGAGGAGGAGGAGGAGGTGGAGGCCCCGCAAATGGCTATGGGGAGTGAGGAGGAGGGAACGGGTGAGAGAGTGGGGTTGGAGGACCCTGAGATGGATGATAACCAGCGCGGCAGGCTGGTCTAGCAAGAGGAAACCTGCCCCTGTGGTTTAGTCATGAAGGATTGGTGACTTTTGCCAGATTGGTTCCAGAAGGGCGGTGATTGGAGGGGCTGGGAGACTGAATGGAGGGAGAAAGAACACACACAGACCTGTGAGAAACTTGATTGGAAAGCAGTGGAGGAGAGAGGAGGCGTTTTCACATCCTGAACGTGCAGGAGTAACTTGAGCATGTTTGATTACTGAGGAGAAAGAACCAATGGATGAAGAGTGGATGGTACACACTGAGAGAAGATGCTTCATGGATGAAGATGTCTGGTAGATGAGTAGAGATGGCCTTGTTTTAAAATATTCATGTAGTGCATTCTTAGGAATTTGAGGTACTGTAAGTCCAACAGATCAGGAGACAATTGTCATTGAAAATATAATTTTTTATATTCAAGAGTTTAGCTAATACTGCTGCCTTGACATCTAACTTGGCCAAATTGCCTGCAGGGACCCTAACCTGGAAGCAACCCCCTCACATAAGCACAGCCTGAGGTAGCAGCCCCAGAGTCACAAGTACACGTGAGCTGCTGGTATGACTTTCCCAATACTCTCCCCTGCCTCTGGTGCCTGTATGCCTCATGCACCCCTTAGATAAGACACTGTGAGGCTCACCAAACCCCACTCTTCTGATTTGAAATGACTAAGCTGGACCTTGCCCAGGAACTCCCAAGGCACTCCATCCACAGGCCCTAATAAAGATACGAACTCCAGGGTCTGCCTTTCTCTCTGCCTGCACCCTGCCTTGACTTCCCCATGTGGTTCCTTGAAAGGTGTGAAGTGTGCCATGTTACTTCCTCCAGGACCTGTGAATAATAAGCTTCTTATTTTCATTTATCTTGTGGTCTATTGTGGAACTGAGGGACTCATCATCCTGTTCCACTTAACAAATGTGGATGTAACCAAGTTATATGGTTTTGCACAGTTCCTGAGAGGAGGGTCACACAGGGCCTTGGCCACGTGGGGGGAACACAGGGAAGCACCAGCTTCAATCAGGAGGCAGGGGTGAGGCCAAGACGTGGGCCTTTATGGTAGTTTTTGTGGAAAGGAATCAGTGAGGCCAATAACAAGCTCTGGATTGACTAGTCTGAATAATTCCAGCTGATTCTGGGTAGAGGACTGTCCCTCTTTGTCTGGAACATGGCCCTAGGTGGTTAGGACAAGGAGGCTGGTGGCCTGGTTGTGGGTGTAGACTCTGGACTGACTTGTTTGTATTTGAAAAGGGGCTCATTGATTGTTTATTATCTCCAGGAATTAGCTCACCCTAGCTGGGAAGGAGAAGGGCAGTCAGCAAAGCCCCAAATAAGATATAAAGGCCAGCATAGTATGGAAAATATAAGACATGGTTCTTACAGATGTCCAGAACTCAAATGGATGGATGGATCTTGGGAGAAAAATGGGTTCTTCTTTCTAAGAGGTGAGTCTTAGGTAATTCTATAGACAGAGGAGCCCAGTGGGCTAGAGTCCATGGGGTCACAAAAAGACAGGCTGACTGACTAACACTTTTCTTTCTTTTTTAGGTAAAGCTGAGTGTGTGTGTGTGTGTTAGAGAGAAAAAAAAATTTCAGACTGTCTTTGCCCAGAACCATGTGACCATTAGTTCCAAGTAAGACATTGGGCCATGTGGTCTGATGGTACAAGCGTACTAACAAGGTTTTCTGGAGAACACAGTCTTCTCAGGAGGTCTTCATATAGGTGTCTAAGGGGACCAAGCTCCAGAAGTGCCTAGACTTCTATTCTTGTTCTGATTTTGAAATTCTTCAGGTGACCTTGGCTGAGTCACATCCCCTTTCTGGGTCTCCAGATCTAAGAGGGAGGTGATCCTGAGCAAAGTGGGGCTGGGTGCTGAATGAGGACTCAAATATGGCTGAAGTTCTCATTTTAGAGCCTCATCATCAAGGGTCGTTGTCTTAAGGAGTTTGTGCCTTTAGAGACTCCAAGTAGGAAAAAACCTCTTTAATTCAAATGACAGGTTGGAAGGGAACTGTTCATTGTACAGAAGAACCTTTCAGATGAGTGTTTTTATAGATAAGCAGCAATTGACTAAGGTCTTGGAGACAGAAAATCTAAAACGGAAGGATTAGGAGCCACTGACCCTGTAAATCAATGAAAACAAAAACAAAGCATCTCTGCTATAATGATGTCAGTCAAGGGGCAAAGTGGGCTCCATTTACCAGCTCTGGTTGCACAACCCACTGCAAAAGCACATACTCAGTAATAGCCTTTTCAAAATTTAACAAGCAGATATCTCTTGAATACCTAGTTGTACAAAGATTTATTTTGGAATTATATGTAACCTCAGAGCTCAAGAACAGAGATTTTTCAAACTTAAATGGATTTAAGATCCACCATGTGACTCAGATGGTAAAGAATCTGCCTACAAGGTGAGAGATCTGGGTTCAGTCCCTGGGTCAGCAAGATCCCCTGGAGAACAGAATGGCTACCCACCCCAGTATTCTTGCCTGGAGAATCCCATGGACAGAGGAACCTGGTAGGCTACAGTCCAAGGGGTTGCAAGGAGTCGGACACAACTGAGCGACTAGTACTTTGGGGGAATATTATTATTGTTTTCATTGTAACAGAGTTTTCTGGACCCCACTTTGGGGGTTTAGATTCTGAAAGTCTGGGACAGGACTGGGAATCAGCACATACAACAAGCATCCCAGGTGATTCTGGTGAAGGGAGTTCAAGAGAGCATATTAGGAAAGGCAGCTTAGAGGTCACAGTTCATCAATCCTATAAGTCTAACTTGAGATCAACTGTCTAGACAAGAAACGGGGTGGACTGTGGAGGGGCAGATCAAACTGTCCTTGTCAACATACATCAATCATCTCTTTACACAGAAGTTAAGAAGCGTTTCTCAGCAACCACTTCTATACCAGAAGACATAGAAAGGGGCCTTCCACAAGGAGTGTGATGCTGTAGCTGAGAAGGAGGGTCTAGAGCCAGGGTTGGCAAGTTTTGCCCATAAAGGGCCAGAGACTGAACATTTTAGGCTTTGCAGGCCATACAGTCTGTGAAGTGACTATTCAGTTCTGCCCTCCTGGCATGAAAGCAGCCATAGCCAACTGGATGTGAATGTTCCAGTGAAACTTTATCTACAGAAGGGGGTGGCTGGAAGGATTTGCCCCCTGGGCCATAATTCGCCACCTGGTCTAGAATCTGAGACCCCAATTTCTAGCTGTGGGTTCTTTGAACGTGTCACAATTTGTACGTCTCTGGAAGAAGGACCTGCTCTTCTCTGTGAGCAGGAATTTGAGGGAGGTAGGGATGCCAACAACCTAAGAGGGTGCAGGTGAGACCCGAAG
This sequence comes from Bos taurus, assembly GCF_002263795.3. Taxonomy (NCBI): domain Eukaryota; kingdom Metazoa; phylum Chordata; class Mammalia; order Artiodactyla; family Bovidae; genus Bos; species Bos taurus. Next base: position 47,375,645 of record NC_037351.1, on the reverse strand, counting down.
TGTACAGACTTCATTTACTATTCCTGACTAATGGTTTGTACATATAAGGCATGAATGAAACATCAGGGATTAAAGGATTACTATGACTGGGTCAGATACCTCTAGTAACAATACTGATGTCTGTTTATTGAATACTTTCTGTGCCCCAGACACTGCTAATAACTTCCTGCTCTCAGATCATCCTCTCAGCAACCTCATCAGGTAGGAAGTGTTATTATCACCACTTTACAGATGAGAAAATTTGGGCTCACAGCGAATGAATAACTTGTCCAAGATGACTCAACGATAGGTTGGTGCAAAAGTAATTGTGGTTTAGCATTGTTAAACTTTGCCGTTTGATATTGGAAAACATTCTTAAATAAATGTGGTTCTGTTATACATCATTTTAATGGACATTTCTTGGTTTATGTTTTTCTGCGAGTGACTTATTACTTGCTGTTTATTTTATATTTATTTTAGACTATAGAAATGATGTTAGACAAAACCCAAATTCCCAACAATTCTTTTGTTTGAGTACAAAATGGGTCATAAAATAGCAGAGACAACTTGAAACATCAACAATGCATTTGGCTCAGAAACTACTAATGAACATACAGTTCAGTGGTGGTTCAAGAAGTTTTGCAAAGGGGACGAGCACCTTGAAGTTGAGGAGCATAGTGGCTAGCCATTAGAAGTTGACAACGATCAATGGAGAGCAGTCATCAAAGCTGATCCTCTTACAACTACACAAGAAGTTGCTTAAGAACTCAATGTTGACCATTCTGTGGTCATTTGGCATTTGAAGCAAATTGAAAAAGTGAAAAAACTCAATATGTGGGTGCTTTATGAACTGACAGCAAATCAAAAAAATTGCCATTGTTTTAAAGTGCTTTCTTTTATTCTACACGAAAACAATGAACCATTTCTTGATCAGATTATGACATGCAATGAAAAGTGTATTTTATATGACAACCGACCAGCCCAGTGGTTGGACTGAGATGACCAGCTCGATGGTTGGACTGAGAAGAAGCTCCAAAGCACTTCCCAAAGCCAAACTTGCATCAGAAAAAGATTATGGTCACTGTTTGGTGGTTGGCTGCCCATCTAACCTGTGACAGTTTTTGAATCGCAGTGAAATTATTACATCTGAGAAGTATGCTCAGCAAATCGATGAGATGCACAGAAAACTGAAATGCCAGCCCAATTCTTCTCCATGACAACACCTAGCCCCAGGTCACACCACCAACACTTCAAAAGTTGAACGAATTGGGCTACAAAGTTTTGCCTCATTCGCCATATTCACCTGATCTCTTGCCAACTGGCTGCCACTTCTTCAAGCATCTCAACAACTTTTTGCAGGCCAAACGCTTCCACAGGAAGCAGAAAATACTTTCCAAGAGTTCGTCAAATCCCCAAGCGTGGATTTTTTACACTGCAGGAATAAACAAACTTATTTCTCATTGGCAAAAATGTGTTGCTTGTAATGGTTCCTATTTTGATACTAAAAATGTTTGAACCTAGTTATAATGATTTAAAATTCATGATCCAAACCTACAATTACTTTTGTAACAACCTAAATAGTAAGTAGGGGAACGAAGACTCAGATGCAGAATGACTGATAGCAGAATCCCACCCCTAACAACATAGTGTAACCCATGGAGGAGGGTAGCCGATATTATCAGAAACCATCCACAGGATGTGGACCACAGGAGGGCTAAGTGTGTTCACCTTCCATTTGCTTTGGAAACTCAGGATGAGGGAGGTGACAGAGGAGTGGTGTCTGTAGGTTTCATAAGTGCTTATCCACGGAAAGCCTTGGCAGGTTGGAGTTAGCAAAGCAAGATTAGAAAGTGCTTGTTAAAGTCCTCAGCCTTAGAGAGGTAGGGGCAGAAATGAGAATCTGAAATTGCCTCTGGATCATTTAGTGAGGATTTGACTTGTCATTTTCCAAAACTTTCTGGAGCTTTTGACTTTATGTTTCTGCATTCAACCTAGAGAAGCTGCCGTTTTCATCTGAGTGAAAAAATGAATTCAGCCTCTAAGTTTTATTCTGCTGGCCAAGTTAACCTCAGATTTGCATTTCTGTCACTGATTTGCTAAGCTGAAGACCTCCTCCACTGGTTTTCAAAACTATCTTTAGCTTCCTAAAGTTTCTAATCAAACTTTGTTTTGAAAACAGCCATTGTTTCTCTGGGAACCTCTGAAAAGCTTTCTATTTTCTTTCTGTATAAAGTTTTTGGGGAATATCCTGTTTTTTGTTTTTTTTTTTCTAGATTTATTCTGTTCAGCTGAAGACATCAGAGACCTGGCAGGAGTCTCTGTGCTTATCAGCTCCTTTCCAAAGTGCACTGTTTGTTTGGATGCTGTTGGATGAGGTACTGCCCAGCTGGTTTAAAAGAAGGCTGATAAAAGGAGGAATCAGAAACAAGCTTCTTGAAAGTGGGACTTGAGCTCTGTGGAGGTCAAGATTGTGAGTCTCATGAGTGTGTCTTCTCTCCCACTTGCCAATGATCTGTGACTAGTTCTCCTGACTTACCCTTCGGATGATGGGACAGGACAAGGCTGCCCATTTCAGGTCCAAGGTCTCCTTGAAGTCTTATTTTCAACTTATAAAAAGATGGATCTTGTTTGCTCCTCGAGATGTAACCATCTTCTTTTCTAGGAAAATGATTTCTCCTTCTACTCTTGCTCCTCACCATTCTGTGCTAATCTTTGAGTGGATTTCACGTTCCAGGAAGACGTACCTGAATTTCTAAGGTGGCTCCATGTTTGCTTTGGCCCATCTTCCCTGTTTGAAATTGCAGAGGTAGACTTAGGGGACATGGTCCCTGGAGTGAGAAATGATGAAATAATTATGTCCTAGGCCATTTGGAGATCTTTGGAATGGAGATGCTCTTCTTTCTGAGGATTTATAGCCATACGCTTGGGTACTAGCCCAGGAATGGTTAAGAACGCAGGCACTGAGACCAGATCCACCTGAGTTCAGGTTCTTCCCCCACCACTTACTGGCAGTGTGACCTGGGGCAAGTCCCTTAAGCCTGTAATAAATCCACGTGGGGTCATCAGGCAGGCAGCTGGAAGCGTGAGACTGGACTGAGCTCAGGAGGGAAGTTAGAATGGGAGAAATAGATGAGGGCATCTATAAATGGATGGTATGGAAACCACGGGACTATGTAGTTTTACCTGGGGAGGATATATAGATGGAGAAAATAATGAAACCCAAGTCTGAACCTTGGGTTATAGCAACACTTAGCAGTGAGATCAAAGGGAAAGGGAGTGGGTGAGCTTGTGAGCAGGAGCAGCCAGCAAGGATGGGGGAGATCCTGGACCGGTGTCACCGTGGAAGCCAAAGCCAAATCTCCCTCCTGCAATACGTCCAGGAGGGAGGTTAAGCACAGGAGATAGAACAATTGACCCTTGTATATTGCAACATGGAAGCTTTTGGTGACACTGAGAAGTATTGGTTTTGGTGATGCGCTGCCGGCTCTCTAGCAAAGTGGATTGCAGACGTAGCCTGAGGTAAGCATGTGGTAACAGTGATGACAAGTTAGCTTGCCCACAAGTTTGCTGGAAAAGGGAACTGGCAAACTGGGGCTATAGCTGGAGGGGCTGGATTATAGGAGACAGCACTTAGCAATTTACCTATACCCAGTGCTAAAATATGGAGAAGCAATGGCACCCCCCTCCAGTACTCTTGCCTGGCAAATCCCATGGATGGAGGAGCCTGGTGGTCTGCAGTCCATGGGGTCGCTAAGAGTTGCACACAACTGATCGACTTCACTTTCACTTTTCACTTTCATGCATTGGAGAAGGAAATGGCAACCCACTCCAGTGTTCTTGCCTGGAGAATCTCAGGGACGGGGGAGCCTGGTGGGCTGCCGTCTGTGGGGTCGTACAGAGTCGGACACGACTGAAGCAACTTAGCAGTGCTAAAATATGGTAACTAGTACCACCACCTGAGGTGGTCCTCAGAAATACCCTCTGCATGGGGGTTTGCCTTTTAGGTAGCGCTGAAGGACCCAGCCATGAAATTAAAAGACACTTGCTCCTTGGAAGAAAAGCTGTGACCAACCTGCTGCTGCTGCTACTGTTAAGTCGCTTTAGTTGTGTCCGACTCTGTGCGACCCCATAGACAGCAGCCCACCAGGCTCCCCCATCCCTGGGATTCTCCAGGCAAGAACATTGGAGTGGGTTGCCATTTCCTTCTCCAATCCATGACAGTGAAAATTGAAAGTGAAGTCGCTCAGTCGTGTCTGACTCTTTTCGACCCCATGGACTGCAGCCTACCAGGCGCCTCCGACCGAGAGCATATTAAAAAGCAGAGACATTACTTTGCCAACAAAGGGCTGTCTAGTCAAAGCCATGGTTTTTTCAGTAGTCATGTATGGATGTGAGAGCTGCACCATAAAGACAACTGAGCACCAAAGAATTGATGCTTTTGAACTGTGGTGTTGAAGAAGACTCTTGAGAGTCCCTTGGACTGCAAGAAGATCCAACCAGTCCATCCTAAAGGAAATCAGTCCTGAATATTCACTGGAAGGACTGATGCTGAAGCTGAAGCTCCAATACTTTTGCCACCTAATGTGAAGAACTGACTCATTGGGAAAGCCCCTGAGGCTGAGAAAGATTAAAGGCTGGAGGAGAAGGGGATGACAGAAGACGAGATAGTTGGATGGCATCATCAACTCAATGGGCATGAGTTCGAGAAAGCTCTGGGAATTGGTAATAGACAGGGTAATCTGGTGTGCTGCAGTCCATGGGGTTGCAAAGAGTCGGACTCGACTGAGCGACTGAACTGAACTGACCTGAAGGATCCAAAGGTCCCAGACACAAATGAATGAAACGTCACTTAAGAGTAAAATTTTAGGCAAACTGGAAAGTTTCTCTTTGGAGACACAGAGCTGTTTGACTTTCTGTGAGCAAGGCTGCCCCTGAGAGGTCCAGAAGACCCCTGGAAGCTTCTTCTCCGACCATCCAGTTCATCTGCCCGAGTGTGAGATCTCCAGCTCTCCTGCTCACAGTTCGCATTTGAAAGTAGAATTTGCTAATGTAATCTATGTGTTGCAGTTGTAGAACAGCAGTGTACATGCGTATGTGCGTGAGTATAATCTTTATTAAAGAGCAGAGTAAATCTTATACAAATCTGATAATCATCTCACAAAACTCTGGGCCTTTCCATTTACATTCCGCAACTTAGTCTCCCTTCTACATCAAGGACAAAAATAATGGCTTGTGAGGACTTAACAGCTTAAGGATGGAAAACTTAAAACTGGTAGGATTCTGCCCAAATCCTATCAGATTTTCTTGCTTCTCATAAACCTTTAATCAGCATCAACTGTGTGTGTGTGTGTGTGTGTATGTGTGTGTGTGTGTGTGTGCTCCTGTCTGCTGTGTCCTCTCAACTTTGACAACACAACAATAGTGTAAAAGACACACACATCAACTGGAATTGTGTCAGAAATGGGTTCCAGTACTGGCCACCTCTAATATATCTGACGGTAGACTTACTGCCTGGCTCTGGGCTGGGGATAGAGTAGAGGGTTGCCAGGTTCCCCTGCTCTCATGAGCTGAAGCCCCAAGCTCTCTGCTCACTGCCCTTCAAGGCTGCACAAGGCCATGGACAGATGGAAGTCTATTTAGTCTCAAATATCCATAACTAAAAAACTTCCTCCTTCCTCCAGCCCCACTCTACACTTCAAGTGAGGAAATTCTGAGTACTTTCAGTAGAGGAACTCCTTAATTATCTAAGTACAAAAATCTCTTTATTCCATGAAATACCTGTAACCAATCAAAGTATCTAACAAATGTCTGCAATATTGAATATTATTTTACCAATAAAACTTCATTAAACAGAGCCTTCAAGTAACCAGATTGCAGTTAGTCCTTATCTCTAATAGCATATCATTTTGGGGAGGGATGGACAAATCAAACCACAAACTAGAAAATAATGAAACTTTCCCTGGTAGCTCAGATGGTAAAGAATCTGCCTGCAATGCAGGAGACCGGGGTTCAATCCCTGGGTCAGGAAGATCCCCTGGAGGAGGAAATGGCAACCCACTCCAGTGGAGAACTGGAAACACAAATTTGGTGTTTGGACATGAGTTTGAGCAAACTCAGGAAGATGATGAAGGACAGGGAAGCCTGGATGCTGCTGTCCATGGTGATCTCAAAGAGTCTGACATGACTGAGTGACTGAACAACAATTTGGACCAGGCGTTACTGGATGGAACTGGCTCTGTTGTTGGCTGATCCAACTTCCACTTCCCTTTCTCTAGACTCCTGCTAGCCAAGGGTGGCCAGGGGCATGGGACATAATCACGCTAAAGAGATTTTGTTTGTTCTCTTGAGTTTCTAGAAAAGGAACATCTTGCATCTCCTTTCCAAAGAAGCAGATTGGGCACTTCTGGATCCAACTAAGATGGGGTAAGCATACTCTGCTCTCTCACATAATACAATAAAAAAAAACTCTGGACAGAATACACAAAACTATCTGAGGACTCTGAAAAGTAAATAATATAATAAGAGTAGGTGAACTGAAGAGGGAAATAAAAACTCAAAGAATGATTCACATCATGTTGAATCCCCCCACCCTTTATCCCTCATAGGATCTTGGAGTATATTCTGGCACAACCCTAATCCCAAAGTGGCACAGACACAAAAAGTTTCGAGGAAAACTCTTTCTTTCTAGATGATGGACCAGGAAGGATGATCCTGCAAGATAGAAAGTAGGGTGGTAGTGGTTGCTTCCATTTATTTTCCTTTCTCTCATTAATCTTCTGGTCCTGCCCTAAGGCAAACCTGTCACAAAATGCACTCCTGCCATAGTGGCATCAGAAATGATGACAGGACTAACCTCACACGCATCTAAAACTCTGAGAGAAAATCTCTCTCTGACCAGAGAAACTGGAAAAAGGACTCCCAAAGTCTGAAGAATGTACATGAGAAGCAATGCCCATTTTTTTCCCCCTCTCTTTCCTTTTGCTGCTTCATCCCAAGATGGATTTAGTCATGGTAAGCATGTGATAGCTAAATCTCAGTCTTTCTAGCCAAAATGCTGGGGAAAAGGGGCCTTTAGAGCCTGAAAGTAGAGGGAAATCATAAAGAGGAGAAACTTTAAAAAGGGATCTTTTAAATATGTGTCTGAAACCTTGGAATCATCCTTGAGTTGTTCAGGTATGAAACTGACCCAAAGCACCAGAACAAAGGTTCTGATAAGTGATTACAGTAGATGGGCCAGTTAAGCACTACAAAGGCTTAGCAAAGAAGACTGACACTGGATCCGCACACCAAAGAAGGAAGGTCAGGACTTTCATTCTGAACCTAGCTGGGTTAATTTTCTGTTAAATTACCACCAACATTCTTCAAAGCATATTAATGGGACCAAAAGTCTCATGATATTCTAGATATCTAGGACACAATTACTTGATATACAAAAAACAAGGAAAATCTGAACAGTTCTCAAGGAAAGCATAATAAAGAAACACTAAACTTGAGATGATACAGATGCAGAATTATCAAAGGCTTAAAGCAACTATTATAACCATGCTCCATGAAGTTAGATCAAAAACTGATCAAACACTAGTGAAAAGAATGAGAAGAAGAAAATTTGTCAGCAAAGACGTAGAGCATGTAAAAAAGAGACAAATAGAAATTTTAGAAATGACAGTTTTAATATTTGAAAATTCATTGGAGAGGCTTAATAGGAGAATGGATATGACAGAGAAAAGAATTAGTAAACATAAGCTAGATAAACTCAGAATAGTATAAGAAAACTAGAAACAAATGTTCCTATGAACAAAAACATAAAAATCAAAATATCAGCTAACTGAATCCGATAATATAGTAAAAGAATGTTACATCATAAACAGGTGGGGTTTATTCAGGGAATGCACGGCTGGTTTAACATTAGAAAATCACTCAAAATAACCCATGATACGAACAGACTAAGTATGAAAAACTGTATTATTGTATCAACAGATGAAAAAAAAAAATATTTGACCAACTTCAACATTTCTTCATGATAAAGACTTTCAGCAAACTAGTGATAGAAGAGGACCTCTTTCATCCAAGCAAAACTAAAGCTAACATTACACTTAATGATGGAAGATGAATGGTTTCCCACTAGGCTCAAGAACAGGGCAGTGATATTCACTCTTACCAGTGCTCCTTCTGCAATATTATACCGGAATTTTTATCCTGTGTAATAAGGCAAGAAATAAAATGCATATAGACTGGCAAAGAAGAAAGAGGATTGGCACTATTTTCAGATGAAGTGATTGTCTATACAGAAAATCTCAAGGAATGTACAAAAAGTTTCTAGAATTGGTGATTTTAGCAAGGTGACAGAATACAAAGTCAACATTCAAAAAAAATCCAAGCATGTTTTTATATAATAGTAATGAACACTTGGAAACCATGCCCCCCTGCTCCCCAATTTTAGAGCACAATTTACAATAACTTAGAAAATAGATGAGAATCCAACAAAACATGTGCAAGATATTCTAAAAAAAAATGTGCTCAAAAAGAGAAAACTCTGATAAAAGAAATTAAAGGCCCAAATATTTGGAGAGATATCCAAGTTCTTGGGTTAGAAGACTCAATATTGTTTGTAATATCAATTCTCCACAAATTCAGTAAGTAGTTATAACACAATGCCAATAAAAATACTAGCAGAATGTTTTGTGGCCATTCCCCAGCTGATTGTGAAATTTTTGTGGAAATTCAAAGGAACTACAGTAGTCCAAACAATTTTTGAAAAAAAAGAAAGCTGGAGGACTCACAGTGTCTCAGTGTAAGACACGCTGCAGACGTACCGTAACCACAGCAATGTAGTGTTGGCGTCAAGGTAAACACGTAGATAAAGGGAACAGAGAAGAAAGCAGAGGAATAAATCCACACAAATAGGAACAATTGATTTCTGACACAGATCCACAAGTAACTCAACTGAAAATAGTCTTTTCAATGAATGATGGTGGAACATTGGGCATCCATATGCAAAAAAAATTGAACTGTGACCAATCTCTCAGCTCTTACACAAAAGTTAACTCAAAACAGATCATAGATCTAAAAGTAAAGTGTAAAACTATAAAACTTTTAGAGGAAAACTTAGGAGAAAATCTTTGTGACTTTGGGTTAGGCAGCTAAACACCAAAAGTATAATCCATAAAAGAGGAGGTGGTAAATTGGATTTACAATAATGAAAAGTTTTGCTCTGTAAAAGAGAATGAAAATTTAAGTTACAGACTGAGAGAAGATATTTGCAAATCACTTATCTGAGAGAATATATGAAGTACCTCAAAATTCAATAATAAGACAAAAAACCTAATTAAAAATAAGAAAAGTTTTTTTTTTTTTTAATTTTATTTTATTTTTAGACTCCACATAATCGTATCAGTTCTGCCAAACATCAAAACGAATCCACCACAGGTATACATGCGTTCCCCATCCTGAACCCTCCTCCCTCCTCCCTCCCCATACCATCCCTCTGGGTCGTCCCAGTGCATTAGCCCCAAGCATCCAGTATCGTGCATCGAACCTGGACTGGCAACTCGTTTCTTACATGATATTTTACATGTTACAATGTCATTCTCCCAAATCTTCCCACCCTCTCCCTCTCCCACAGAGTCCATAAGACTGTTCTATACATCAGTGTCTCTTTTGCTGTCTCGTACACAGGGTTATTGTTACCATCTTTCTAAATTCCATATATATGCGTTAGAATACTGTATTTATGTTTTTCCTTCTGGCTTACTTCACTCTGTATAATAGGCTCCAGTTTCATCCACCTCATTAGAACTGATTCAAATGTATTCTTTTTAATGGCTGAGTAATACTCCATTGTGTATATGTACCACAGCTTTCTTATCCATTCATCTGCTGATGGACATCTAGGTTGCTTCCATGTCTTGGCTATTATAAACAGTGCTGCGATGAACATTGGGGTACACGTGTCTCTTTCCCTTCTGGTTTCCTCAGTGTGTATGCCCAGCAGTGGGGTTGCTGGATCATAAGGCAGTTCTATTTCCAGTTTTTTAAGGAATCTCCACACTGTTCTCCATAGTGGCTGTATTAGTTTGCATTCCCACCAACAGTGTAAGAGGGTTCCCTTTTCTCCACACCCTCTCCAGCATTTATTATTTGTAGACTTTTGGATCGCAGCCATTCTGACTGGTGTGAAATGGTACCTCATAGTGGTTTTGATTTGCATTTCTCTGATAATGAGTGATGTTGAGCATCTTTTCATGTGTTTGTTAGCCATCTGTATGTCTTTTTTGGAGAAATGTCTATTTAGTTCTTTGGCCCATTTTTTGATTGGGTCGTTTATTTTTCTGGAGTTGAGCTGTAGGAGTTGCTTGTATATTTTTGAGATTAGTTGTTTGTCGGTTTCTTCATTTGCTATTATTTTCTCCCATTCTGAAGGCTGTCTTTTCACCTTGCTAATAGTTTCCTTTGATGTGCAGAAGCTTTTAAGGTTAATTAGGTCCCATTTGTTTATTTTTGTTTTTATTTCCAATATTCTGGGAGGTGGGTCATAGAGGATCCTGCTGTGATGTATGTCAGAGAGTGTTTTGCCTATGTTCTCCTCTAGGAGTTTTATAGTTTCTGGTCTTACGTTTAGATCTTTAATCCATTTTGAGTTTATTTTTGTGTATGGTGTTAGAAAGTGGTCCAGTTTCATTCTTTTACAAGTGGTTGACCAGATTTCCCAGCACCACTTGTTAAAGAGATTGTCTTTAATCCATTGTATATTCTTGCCTCCTTTGTCGAAGATAAGGTGTCCATATGTGCGTGGATTTATCTCTGGGCTTTCTATTTTATTCCATTGATCAATATTTCTGTCGTTGTGCCAGTACCATACTGTCTTGATAACTGTGGCTTTGTAGTAGAGCCTGAAGTCAGGTAGGTTGATTCCTCCAGTTCCATTCTTCTTTCTCAAGATCGCTTTGGCTATTCGAGGTTTTTTGTATTTCCATACAAATTGTGAAATTATTTGTTCTAGCTCTGTGAAGAATACTGTTGGTAGCTTGATAGGGATTGCGTTGAATCTATAAATTGCTTTGGGTAGTATACTCATTTTCACTATATTGATTCTTCCAATCCATGCACATGGTATATTTCTCCATCTATTAGTGTCCTCTTTGATTTCTTTCACCAGTGTTTTATAGTTTTCTATATATAGGTCTTTAGTTTCTTTAGGTAGATATATTCCTAAGTATTTTATTCTTTCTGTTGCAATGGTGAATGGAATTGTTTCCTTAATTTCTCTTTCTGTTTTCTCATTATTAGTGTATAGGAATGCAAGGGATTTCTGTGTGTTGATTTTATATCCTGCAACTTTACTGTAGTCATTGATTATTTCTAGTAATTTTCTGGTGGACTCTTTAGGGTTTTCTATGTAGAGGATCATGTCATCTGCAAATAGTGAGAGTTTTACTTCTTCTTTTCCAATTTGGATTCCTTTTATTTCTTTTTCTGCTCTGATTGCTGTGGCCAAAACTTCCAAAACTATGTTGAATAGTAATGGTGAAAGTGGGCACCCTTGTCTTGTTCCTGACTTTAGAGGAAATGCTTTCAATTTTTCACCATTGAGGATAATGTTTGCAGTGGGTTTGTCATATATAGCTTTTATTATGTTGAGGTATGTTCCTTCTATTCCTGCTTTCTGGAGAGTTTTTATCATAAATGGATGTTGAATTTTGTCAAAGGCTTTCTCTGCATCTATTGAGATAATCATATGGTTTTTATTTTTCAATTTGTTAATGTGGTGTATTACATTGATTGATTTGCGGATATTGAAGAATCCTTGCATCCCTGGGATAAAGCCCACTTGATCATGGTGTATGATCTTTTTAATGTGTTGTTGGATTCTGATTGCTAGAATTTTGTTAAGGATTTTTGCATCTATGTTCATCAGTGATATTGGCCTGTAGTTTTCTTTTTTTGTGGGATCTTTGTCAGGTTTTGGTATTAGGGTGATGGTGGCCTCATAGAATGAGTTTGGAAGTTTACCTTCCTCTGCAATTTTCTGGAAGAGTTTGAGCAGGATAGGTGTTAGCTCTTCTCTAAATTTTTGGTAGAATTCAGCTGTGAAGCCGTCTGGACCTGGGCTTTTGTTTGCTGGAAGATTTTTGATTACAGTTTCAATTTCCATGCTTGTGATGGGTCTGTTAAGATTTTCTATTTCTTCCTGGTCCAGTTTTGGAAAGTTGTACTTTTCTAAGAATTTGTCCATTTCTTCCACATTGTCCATTTTATTGGCATATAATTGTTGATAGTACTCTCTTATGGTCCTTTGTATTTCTGTGTTGTCTGTTGTGATCTCTCCATTTTCGTTTCTAATTTTGTTGATTTGATTTTTCTCCCTTTGTTTCTTGATGAGTCTGGCTAATGGTTTGTCAATTTTATTTATCCTTTCAAAGAACCAGCTTTTGGTTTTGTTGATTTTTGCTATGGTCTCTTTTGTTTCTTTTGCATTTATTTCTGCTCTAATTTTTAAGATTTCTTTCCTTCTACTAACCCTGGGGTTCTTCATTTCTTCCTTTTCTAGTTGCTTTAGGTGTAGAGTTAGGTTATTTATTTGACTTTTTTCTTGTTTCTTGAGGTGTGCCTGTATTGCTATGAACTTTCCCCTTAGGACTGCTTTTACTGTGTCCCACAGGTTTTGGGTTGTTGTGTTTTCATTTTCATTCGTTTCTATGCAAATTTTGATTTCTTTTTTGATTTCTTCTGTGATTTGTTGGTTATTCAGCAGCGTGTTGTTCAGCCTCCATATGTTGGAATTTTTAATAGTTTTTCTCCTGTAATTGAGATCTAATCTTACTGCATTGTGGTCAGAAAAAATGCTTGGAATGATTTCTATTTTTTTGAATTTACCAAGGCTAGCTTTATGGCCCAGGATGTGATCTATCCTGGAGAAGGTTCCATGTGCGCTTGAGAAAAAGGTGAAATTCATTGTTTTGGGATGAAATGACCTATAGATATCAATTAGGTCTAACTGGTCTATTGTATCATTTAAAGTTTGTGTTTCCTTGTTAATTTTCTGTTTAGTTGATCTATCCATAGGTGTAAGTGGGGTATTAAAGTCTCCCACTATTATTGTGTTATTGTTAATTTCTCCTTTCATACTTGTTAGCATTTGTCTTACGTACTGTGGTGCTCCCGTGTTGGGTGCATATATATTTATAATTGTTATATCTTCTTCTTGGATTGATCCTTTGATCATTATGTAGTGACCTTCTTTGTCTCTTTTCACAGCCTTTGTTTTAAAGTCTATTTTATCTGATATGAGTATTGCTACTCCTGCTTTCTTTTGGTCCCTATTTGCATGGAAAATCTTTTTCCAGCCCTTCACTTTCAGTCTGTATGTGTCCCCTGTTTTGAGGTGGGTCTCTTGTAGACAACATATGTAGGGGTCTTGTTTTTGTATCCATTCAGCCAGTCTTTGTCTTTTGGTTGGGGCATTCAACCCATTTACGTTTAAGGTAATTACTGATAAGTATGTTCCCGTTGCCATTTACTTTATTGTTTTGGGTTCGAGTTTATACACCGTTTTTGTGTTTCCTGTCTAGAGAATATCCTTTAGTATTTGTTGGAGAGCTGGTTTGGTGGTGCAGAATTCTCTCAGCTTTTGCTTGTCTGAAAAGCTTTTGATTTCTCCTTCATACTTGAATGAGATCCTTGCTGGGTACAATAATCTGGGCTGTAGGTTATTTTCTTTCATCATTTTAAGTATGTCTTGCCATTCCCTCCTGGCTTGAAGAGTTTCTATTGAAAGATCAGCTGTTATCCTTATGGGAATTCCCTTGTGTGTTATTTGTTGTTTTTCCCTTGCTGCTTTTAATATTTGTTCTTTGTGTTTGATCTTTGTTAATTTGATTAATATGTGTCTTGGGGTGTTTCTCCTTGGGTTTATCCTGTTTGGTACTCTCTGGGTTTCTTGGACTTGGGTGATTATTTCCTTCCCCATTTTAGGGAAGTTTTCCACTATTATCTCCTCAAGTATTTTCTCATGGTCTTTCTTTTTGTCTTCTTCTTCTGGAACCCCTATGATTCGAATGTTGTAGCGTTTAATATTGTCCTGGAGGTCTCTGAGATTGTCCTCATTTCTTTTAATTCGTTTTTCTTTTATCCTCTCTGATTCATTTATTTCTACCATTCTATCTTCTAATTCACTAATCCTGTCTTCTGCCTCTGTTATTCTACTATTTGTTGCCTCCAGAGTGTTTTTAATTTCACTTATTGCATTATTCATTATATATTGACTCTTTTTTATTTCTTCTAGGTCCTTGTTAAACCTTTCTTGCATCTTCTCAATCCTTGTCTCCAGGCTATTTATCTGTGATTCCATTTTAGTTTCAAGATTTTGGATCAATTTCACTATCATTATTCGGAATTCTTTATCGGGTAGATTCCCTATCTCTTCCTCTTTTGTTTGGTTTGGTGGGCATTTATCCTGTTCCTTTATCTGCTGAGTATTCTTCTGTCTCTTCATCTTGTTTAAATTGCTGAGTTTGGGGTGTCCTTTCTGTATTCTGGCAGTTTGTGGAGTTCTCTTTATTGTGGTGTTTCCTCGCTGTGTGTGGGTTTGTACAGGTGGCTTGTCAAGGTTTCCTGGTTAGGGAAGCTTGTGTCGGTGTTCTGGTGGGTGGAGCTGTATTTCTTCTCTCTGGAGTGCAATGAAATGTCCAGTAATGAGTTATGAGATGTCTATAGTTTTGGGGTGACTTTGGGCAGCCTGTATCTTGAAGCTCAGGGCTGTGTTCCTTTGTTGCTGGAGAATTTGCTTGGTATGTCTTGCCCTGGAACTTATTGGCCCTTGTGTGGTGCTTGGTTTCAGTGTCGGTATGGAGGCATTTGATGAGCTCCTGTGAATGAATGTTCCTTGGAGTCAGGAGTTCCCTGGAGTCAGGGTTTGGACTTAAGTCTCCTGCTTCCGATTATCGGTCTTATTTTTACAGTAGTTTCAAAACTTCTCCTTCTATACAGCACCATTGATAAAACATCTACATTAAAGATGATAAGTTTCTCTACAGTGGGGGTCACTCAGAGAGGTTCACAGGGTTACATGGAGAAGAGAAGAGGGAGGAGGGAGTTAGAGGTGACCCAAATGAGATGAGGTGAATCAATAGTGGAGAGAGTGGGCTAGCCAGTAGTCACTTCCTTATGTGCACTCCACAACTGGACCACTCAGAGATGTTCACGGGGTTATACAGAGAAGAGAAGAAGGAGGAAAGTAACAGAGGTGGCCAGAAGGATAAAAGGGGGGAATGAAAAGGAGGGAGACAGATCCAGCCAGTAATCAGTTCCCTAAGTGTTCTCCACCGTCTGGAACACACAGAAATTCACAGAGTTGGGTAGAGTAGAGAGGGGTTAGGGAGGAGACACAGGCGACCTGGTGGAGAAAAAGGAGGGTCCAAAGGGATAGAGAGCAGTCAAGCCAGTAATCTCACTCCCTAGTGAAAAATGGGTCCTGAAGATTGGGTCCTTAAAGGTACAAAATTGGTAACAAATACATAAAAGCAAAAATTAAAAATCTAGAGTAGAGTTTGGAATTTCAAAAATACGATGTTAAAGAAAAGAAGAAGGAAAAGAAAGAGAAAGAACGAACAAACGAAAACAAACAAGGTCGCGAAAATTATAAAGTACAGGTACAAAATTGATAACTAATACCAGAAAGCGAAAATTAAAAATCTAGAGTAGAGTTTGGAATTTCAAAAATACGATGTTAAAGAAAAGAAGAAGGAAAAAGAGAAAAAACGAACAAACAAAAACAAACAAGGTCGCGAAAATTGTAAAGAAAGTACAGGTACAAAATTGATAACTAATACCAGAAAGCAAAAATTAAAAATCTAGAGAAGAGTTTGGAATTTCAAAAATATAATGTTAAAAAAAAAAAAAAAGAAGAAAAATAAAGAGAGAAAACAAACAAACAAATATGAACAATGTCACAAAAATTATAAAGAAAATACAGGTACAAAATTGATATCAAATACCAAAAAGCATAAATTAAAAATCTAGAGTAAAGTTTGGAATTTCAGATATACAATGTTATATAAAAGAAGAAGAGAAAGAAACAGAGAAGAAGAAAAAAAAAAAAGTCACAGAAATTATATATAAAAAAAAAAACTATAGGTACAAAATTGATAACATATACCAAAAAGCGAAAATTAAAAATCTAGAGTAGAGTTTGGAATTTCAAAAATACAATGTTAAAGAAAAGAAGAAAAAAACAAAAACAAACAAACAAAAAAAACAAGGTCAAAAAATTATAAAATATATATATATGAAGTTTGCTGAAGAAGAAAAAAAATAGGGTCTTTTTTTTTTTTTTTTTGCAAAGTAATAGGTTATAAAAGTGAAAATTAAAGGAACAATAGAGGACTTAAAATTTTTTTTTTTTAATTAAAAAAAAAAAGAAAGAATGATCGTAAAAATAATAAAAATATATCTAGGACTTTTTTTTTTTTTTTTTTTTTTGGGTGTTGTGGGTTCAGTTCATTTTTGGCTAGTTCCTTGGTCAGATTTATATTTCTCAAGATCTATAGGCCCCTTCCTATGTAGTCCGTAGTAACCACAGGGTTTTGATCTATTGCCTGTAGCTTCCAAGGCGTTTCCCTCTGTTATATCTTCTTCTGTTTGCTAGTCTCTTCAGTATCTGGTTTCCGCCCTGACTCAAAGGGCACGGTGGAGGACGCTTTTTTTTTTTTTTTTTTAGGCTTACTTGTTCAGTTGCGCTGTGGGGAGGGAGGGAGGGATGCTGCAAACAAATAACACTGGCGTGGGCTCGCAATGCCTCAGCCACCCTGGGTCTGCCCCTGCTCACGGCGCGTGTAGCCTCCCTGTCCACACTGCTCGGACTCTAGGTTGTTCCGCCGGGAACAATCCGAGGCTGGCCCTGGGCTGCATGCACCTCCCAGGTCCAAGCCGCTCAGGTTCAGGCACTCGGGTAGTCCTCAGAGGCGCAGACTCAGTTGGGCCTGCGTTTTGTGCTCTTCCCAGGTCCGAGCGCCAATTTGCTCTTCCCAGGCGAGCGCCAATGCTGCGACTTATCGCCTCCCCGCCACTCGGTTATCTGGATGTAAAACCAGCGCACCTTCTCAGGCAGATGTTGACCGTCCAGACCCCCAAGAAGTTTTAGTTAGCAAAGAAGCCTGCTTACAATTTTATAGATAATGTCTCTCTGGGGCTGCGATTGCCCCCTTCCGGCTCTGGCTGCCTGTCACCGGAGGGGGAAGGTCTGCAGCCGGCTATCTCTGTTCAGTCCTTTGTTCCGTGCGCGGGCCTGGCGGTCTTAGGTTAGGGCTGGCTTTTCGCGTGGTAGGTATCCCACAGTCTGGTTTGCTAGCCCAAATTATTTCGCTCAGATAGCGCTCAGGGTATTCAGGCCAGATTCTTACTCTCAGTGATGCAGCCCACGCCGCGCCTCCCTGCCCAGCCCCGGTTTGCTAATGGCGGATGCAGGCGTCTGCGCTGCTTCTCTGCTGGGGGAGTTACCGTAGGGCTCGCAATCTGCGAGTTTTAAATTGTTTATTTATTTTTTCTCCCTGTTATGTTGCCCTCTGTGCTTCCAAAGCTCGGCACAGATTCGGCAGTGAGAAGGTTTCCTGATGTTTGGAAACTTCTCTCTTTTTAAGATTCCCTTCCCGGGACGGAACTCCGTCCCTCCCTCTTTTGTCTCTTTTTTTTTGTTTTTAATATTTTTTCCTACCTCCTTTCGAAGAGTTGGGTTGCTTTTCTGGGTGCCTGATGTCCTCTGCCGGCATTCAGAAGTTGTTTTGTGGAATTTACTCGACGTTTAAATGCTCTTTTGATGAATTTGTGGGGGAGAAAGTGTTCTCCCCGTCCTACTCCTCCGCCATCTTGGCTCCTCCCCTCTAAAAATAAGAAAAGTTTTGAATGGATCCTTCACCAAAGAAGATATACAGTGAAAATATGCTTAAACATCATTTGTTATTAACAAAATGCAAATTAAAGCCACAATGAAATAACACTATGAATCTGTTAGAATGACTAAAGTATTATAAAAGTAAAACCAAGATACTGACAATATACTAAATGCTGGTGAGTATACAGAGCATTTGGGATTCACACACATTGTTGGTGGGAATATAAAATGGCACAGTCTTTCTGGAAAATAGTTTGGTAGTTTATCAAATTAAACATACTCTAATCATATGACTCAGCTATCCTACTCATAGGTATTTATCCTAGAGAAATGAAAACGTTTGTTCACACACAAGTCTGCATGTGAGTGTATACAGCAGACTTAATGATTGCCAAAAACTGGAAATGGCCCAAATGTCTTTCAACAGATGCTTGAATAAACAAGCTATGGCTCATCTATACAATGGAATAATATTAAATATAAGTAGGAATGAACTATTATATACAGCAACTTGAATGCATTCTACTGAGAGGAACCAGACTCAAAATGTTTCCCACTGCTTGACTGCATTCATATGACACTCAAGAAATGGCAAAATAACCATGAAGGAGAACAAATCTGTATTTCTCTGGGTTTATGGCTGGGGTCAGGAGAAATATCAACAACCGCAGATACACAGATGATACCACCATAATGGCAGAAAGTGAAGAGGAACTAAAGAGCCTCTTGGTGAAGGTGAAGGAGGAGAGTGAAAAAGCTGGCATTAAAACTCAACATTCAAAAAACTAAGATCATGGCACCCAGACCCATCACTTCATGGCAAATAGATGGGGAAAAAATTGGAAACAGTGGCAGATTTTTTCTTGGGCTCCAAAATCACTGTGGATGGTGACTACAGCCATGAAATTAAAAGATATTTGTTCCTTGGAAGAAAAGCTATGACAAACCTAGGCAGTGTATTAAAAAGCAGAGGCGTCGCTTTACTGACAATGGTCTGTATAGTCAAAGCTATGGTTTTTCCAGTAGTCATGTATGGATGTGAGAGCTGGACCATAAAGAAGGCTGAGCCCCAAAGAATTAATGCTTTTGAATTGTGATGCTGGAGAAGACTCTTAAGGGTCTTTTGGACTCTTTGTAATTAAAAAAAAAATTACCAAAAGGGACCAATTTGGCTGTTACTCTCCTTTACCTCAGCAACCCCCATGGCTTTCTACTTTGTCCTGGCTGGACTGTGGAGTTAACAGTTGGAGGTTCAGCTGCCTTTTGGTGACTGAAGGGAGAAGCTTGAAGATAAATGCCAAAAAGTTAAGGCTGATGGAGAGCTTCAGACAGAATCTTGGTCTTTTAATGCATTGCTGAACCCTGGGCAATATTCCTTCTGACTCGTGATTCACCAAGGGTGGAAGGTACCCACACAGCATGCAGGCAATAAGGGGCTGCCTTGTCTGTAGAAAATTTAAAACAATAATAAAACCAACTGGAAGTCAGTCTGCTTTTCCTGTCAGCAGTTCTAAACAATGCCATGGACAAAATACTCCTCCTCTCCCAAAGAAGTCTTTTATTAATTTAAGTTCTGGGAAATTTCTCCAGTTACTATGGCATTTTAATAACATATATGTAAGTTACAGCCAGTCACCTACAGGACATATATGGACTGAAATAAATACATATGTTCATTTAAACAGTAAACTAGACAGGTTTCCCCTAGATTCAGATTCATTTGGGCTTTTCAATGATCACTCCAGCCACCCTGTTTCATATTTCAGATTTTAAACACAGAATTAGAAATTCTTTTTCCAAAGTAGTCATGTATGAATGTGAGAGTTGGACCATAATGAAAGCTGAGCACTGAAGAATTGATGCTTTTGAACTGTGGTGTTGGAGAAGACTCTTGAGAGTATCTTGAACTGCAAGGAGGTCAAACCAGTCAATCCTAAAGGAAATCAGTCCTGAATATTCATTGGAAGGACTGATGCTGAAGCTGAAGTTCCAGTACTTTGGCCATCTGATGCAAAGAACTGACTCATTGGAGAAGACCTGATGCTGGGAAAGATTGAAGGCAGGAGGAAAAGGGGATGACAGAGGATGAGATGGTTGGATGGCATCACCAACTCCATGGACATGAGTTTGAGCAAGCTCTGGAAGTTGGTGATGGACAAGGAGGCCTGGCATGCTGCAGTGCATGGGGTCACAAAGAGTGGAATACGACTAGGTGACTGAATTGAATAGAATATTGAATGACAGAACTGAAGTAACTCAAGCTCAGATTCTCTACTTTTACAATCATTGTGCTGCCATTTTTTACTTGGAATCTGCTGTTTAAACACAGATAAGTGCAAGGCTAAGAGACACAAAGCACACTCAAAGCAAAACAAGATGATTGTTACCAACGTATTGGGGTTTCCGTGAACTAACTTCTATACTGAATATGATTTCATCAAAAATACATAACAAAATATGCTAATTTGAAGACAATTTTGTTGTAAAGAGGAGACTTAAAAAATGATTCATTGCAGTTGTCACTGGAGAAGGCAATGGCACCCCACTCCAGTACTCTTGCCTGGGAAATCCCATGGACAGAGGAGCCTGGTGGGCTGGGGTCGCACAGAGTCGGACACGACTGAAGCGACTTAGCAGCAGCGGCAGCAGCAGCAGTTGTCACATGTGCTAGGCAGGCAGTTGCGCTTGACTTCTTGTGGGATAAACGTACAGATGTGTAAGCCTCGTTAAACAGCTTTTATGTTACTTGCAGGTTAACTCAAGCCCACGTTTCTTGTTTCATAGAGAGAGGTGCTCTTAGATAAGAGGTGGTGATGTTAGATAGAGGTCTTGGGGAAAAACAGAACAAAAGTAAAACCCATTGAAAGACTCCACACCATCAAATCTTTTTTTTTTTTTTTTTAATTTCATTTGGGTGCCTCCCATAGCAGTTCGTAGCTCAGATGGTAAACAATCTGCCTACAATGCAGGGGACCTGGGTTTGATCCCTGGGTCAGGAAGATCCCCTGGAGAAGGAAATGGCAACCCAGTCCAGTATTCTTGCCTGAAGAATCCCATGGACAGAGGAGCCTGGCAGGCGACATTCCATGGGGTCACAAGAGTCGGACATGACTGAGGGACTAAATCACCACCATAGCAGTTCAGGGCACATGGGCTCTCTTTCCCAAAGTGGCTCTATTTACTGATCATTTGTTTAGCGTGCCTTTGCAAACGTTAATCAGAGGAAGAATTTCCTTGTGGGGAAGTTGACCTTTATGATGATCAAAGCTGAAAACAATTCTAATATAGAAGAATTCAATTTGCTTTTTAAGTACATTGCTTTTCATCTCACAATGCTGAGAATGGAGTGACCCATTGGAGCTGCTTCCAGAGAACAGGCCGTGTGGTTACACTGGGCTACATGGCCGGATCTCATGTTAGCTATATGTATCCTGGCAGGAGATGATTGATCCCGGTCGCACCTGTCCTTCCTCTATCCACTATTGTCTCTGCGAAGCCCACCAACTCTTGTTCATTCGTTCCTTCTTTCTGAAATATTTGTTGGTCTTCTCACTGGCTAGTTTCAAGAACACACTGATGAGCCAAAGCTCATCCGCCCCTGATGTTTGGGAGGCCACATTCTCTTGGGAAGAGAGAAAAGAAGCAAATATTCCCAAGAATCAGTGTATAGTAATTATTAGCTGAGCTAAGGTATGTGTGAAATTTGCTCAGTCATGTCAGACTCTTTGTGACCCCATGGACTATACAGTCCATGGAATTCTCCAGGCCAGAATACTGGAGTGGGTAGCCATTCCCTCCTCCAGGGGATCTTCCCAACCCAGGTCTCCCGCAAGGCAGGAGAATTCTTTACTAGCTGAGCCACAAGGGAAGTCCAAGAATACTGGAGTCGGTAGCATATCCCTTCTCCAGTGGATCTTCCCCATCCAGGAATCAAACTGGGGTCTCCTACATTATAGGTGGATTCTTTACCAATGAAGGTATGTGAGAAGAAGTTAAATAGAGCTGGGAATGAATAAAGGATGCACCAGTTTAGTCTAGGGTTTGGCAAAGCTTAGAGAGGAAGTGGTGGTCTTTATGGTGCCATGCAGCTCTTGGTGTCTGCCTCCTTTAGAAGTTAGCACTCCATCTTCGTTTTACTTAGGGAAATTTGAGAGGATTCTGTCCCTAGCAACCAACGCTAGAGAGATTAAAAAACAAAACCTCTTCTGAACTCAGAGAAATCCACATCAAATGAAGGAATCTCAGGCATCAGGAAAAAGGGTGGTGGGAGATATTTTTGAGGGGAGGGGCCTTCTGAATGCTTTTCAAATAATATTGCCAACTCTAAGGACTTCCTGATTAAGAAGATACTTGTGAAATTTAACCAGGGAGCAGCGGTCCTGTGCTTGGGGGTTGGTGGAAGGGCTGCCCATCGTACTGGGGAGGTTCCTGCAGTCTCCTGGCCCAGGAGGGAACCAAGGCATTAATTCCAGGCCTGCAGAAGAACGGAAAACAGCACTCTCAGGAGTCCAGGCACAGCCCTCTGGCTTTCCTGGGAGTTTCCCTGTGTTAAAATGCATTGGCTGTGAGTCAACATTTCCCTCGCAGTGAGGGGCTCTGCGCCTGAGTTCCTCGGCCTCATTTCCTTTCCAGGACCCGGATGACTGGCAGGCAGCTGTGAATGACAAGCTCTGAAAATAAGAGAAGGGGGTTGGCAGGGTGCAAACAGCCCTGACTTGGCAACAAAGCTCTTAGCTCTGGGGCCATGTGAATAGTATCTAGCTACATCCAGAAAGCACATCTCTGGGCGGGTGCAGGGGATCCACTTGCAGATTTCAGGGAAAGTGGAGCCAGTGGAAGAGGCTGTCAGTGTGGAGAGGGGCTCACACGGGGTACAAGGAAGAACGAGACTGGCCTAGGTGTCCTGATGGCTTCCTGGATGGGCTGTTGGTCCCTGCCTCCCAGGAGACAGATGGGTGGCCAGGACACCACCTTGCAGTCCTTATGACTGGACATGAGCTTTTACTCTGACCCCTGGGCTGGGAATTTGAAAAGCTATATACCTGGTGGCTTAGATGGTAAAGCGTCTGCCTACAATGCGGGAGACCCAGGTTCGATCCCTGGGTCGGGAAGATCCCCTGGAGAAGGAAATGGCAACCCACTCCAGTATTCATGCCTGGAAAATCCCATGGACCGAGGAGCTTGGTGGGCTACAGTCCATAGGGTGGCAAAGAGTCAGACACGCCTGAGCGACTTCTTCTTCTTCTTCATCCTGGTGCCAACTCTGTGCTGACCTGCTGTGGGACACCAGGCATTGCCCGAGCTCTCTAAGCCTCAGTACCCTTATCCAAAACTGGAAATTCAGCTCTATGAGCTCCAGAGTGCCTTCTTGCTGTGTTTCCATATCTTATTAAAGGCTCTTTCTTCATAGTGGGTTTATGACATAACAGATGAGGTGGTGTGGGGAAATTAACAAGATGGCACCAGTCAGGCTCTCTCGCCCCACGCTCTCGTGCCCTCTAGCCCCACGTTCCTGTAAACAATGACGTTGCATGGTTATGTAACAATTGAGATCACTTATAGCTCTGAGCACATGCATCACGAGGTACTCGCTTGGCAACGGGCTACTTTCCTTCCGTAAGTATATTTAAGCTCCACCAGGAAAAGCCCTGAGGGTTGTGTGTGGGTCGTTGTGTTATGTTATGTGTGCTGCTACGGCTCTTGCGCTAGCCAGCAGAGAATAAGCGCGTCTGCAGTTCCTACGGCTCCTCGCACTTTGTTCCAGCCTCTTAGCTCGCACCTCGCCTACCGTGTGTCCATCGAACAGTGCGCGGTGAGATAGTCAGACAGTTGGCGCTGTGAACTGGATCAGCAAGACCGGTGGGGAACAAGATCGTTTGCTGTTTGGTTAACAGGCTTCCATGGAAAGAGAAACCTCCATATTTTGGGGTGGTTGACAATAATAGATCCAGATTCTCACAGTCTCATATACAACCCAAGATGTACTTAGATTTGGCATCACAAGCATCATTGCAGCCCAGAAAGCAGAATTTGCTAAGTCATGGGCAACTGAGGTTGAGAAGAACGATGGGATTCTGTGGCTATTTGCCAAAAACTTGTGAGAATTCTGTGGTTTCAGAATTTTTTGAGAATTTTTGCAAATGTATTTCTAAAACTTTTTATTTTAATAAAGTCTAAATTAAAATGCTGCCAAGAGAGTACATAGAGCTCCTTGATACCCTTCATCCAAGTTTGACCTAATGTTGACATTTTATGTAACTATGGTACACTTATCAAAACTGAGAAATTAATATTTGTATGATATTATAAACTATAGGCTTCACCTGAATCTCTCTAGTTTTTATACAATCTTTTTGGATGTAGGACTCAATCAGGATACTATGGTATATGCAGTCATTCTTCCTCTTGGTGTCTTCTGGTCTATGACAATTTCTGTCTTTTTTTCCTCCATGACCTTGATACTTTTGAATGGTTCTGGTCATATATTTTGAGGAATGTCCCTCAATGTGGATTTTTCTGTTTTCTCATGATCAGCCTGGGGTTTTGGGTTTGGGGAAAAATGCCACAGGGGTGAAGCACCCTTTTCATAGTATGACATCAGGGGTACATAATATCAACATGCATTATCACTGATGATGGTAACCTTCATCACTCAGTTGGGGTGATATCTGCCAGGTTTGTCCACTGGAAAGTTGCTACTTTCCTCTTTCTGTTTGTTAGAGGTAAGTGTGTTTGTTTTTTTATGCTTTAAATTTTGGGGGGTTTATGATTTAAAAATCTAGATTCTAATCAAAAAAATTCTTCCTGTCCTAAGGAATAAGAGTCTCTGAGATTAAACTGTAATCATTGTTCAAAGTGCTTTGGGAAGTTAAGGATAGTAGGTTTAACTGGGACCTGTGCAAATTAAGGGAAGAGAGGATACCATGTGAATGAATGTCCCCTCACTCTCTCCTGCCACCTGGTTCCATGAGACATTCACCCAGGTTGGAGATGTAGTCTGTGGCCTTGAAGGGGAGGCTGGTTGGTTGGCTTATATGACTCTTCAACCCATGACTTTGACCCCGTGGTCGACATCATGGCCCCAGTGGCCAGGCATCCCATTTAGGCAACTGTCAACCTGCAAGGAATCTGTTTTGGGTGATATGCGCATCTGGTCACATTTGCCTGGAGTCTAAGGATTTCAGTGCTTGCCGTCCATCAGAAGGCTATCTCAAATCCACTGCAAGCAAGAGGCCTGGGGAGAGCAGATTGTCCAGATGTCTGCTGGGCATGGGTTCACAGGAGACTTTTCTGGGGGCGCATCCCCTGTATTACCCAACTCTGCTCATCAGAGGCCAGCCGTTGAGCTATTGTTCCAAGAGGAAGCCTCTGGGTCACTTTTGCTGCCTTCCTCCAAGTCACAATGACTTTAAACAGGCAACATCTGACAGTGCGGGAGCCCCTTGCAGCCCTGGGTGAAATTATGATAACAAGAGAAAAAAGCTATTACTGCCACCATGCTTTCATTATGCAAATGATATTAAGATAGGCTGTGTGGATCGCCCCTGGCTATGCTATAATCTCCATGCAGTGATTATAATGTGTCAAACTTAGTCATTTTGATTATGACATGTTAATTACATGCCATCCTCATGTAGACATGAATATTACTCCCTGTCAGACAAAACACAAATTGGGGCCATTGTTAGTTGGTTAGTCGTGTGTGTGTGTTTTAACTTTTTTTATTAAATGGATTAAAAGATTTAAAAGATATGTAATATTGCAAGCTAATTAAATACCGGCCAGCTCCTCCGTGCTCCACTGGGTGGAGACAGGGGGTGCAGCTCACTTGGACTGCTTGGGTTGCATTTTTGAGCTCTGGGTGCCATTGGCAAAATGGGGTTTCCTGGGAAACAAGAAGACTGAGTTGTCTGAGGGGTTGGGAGGGAGTATAAAAAGGTTGAGTTGTTAAGGAACATTTGAAAACCCCGGGCCCAGTGTGGATTAGGAGGAAGAGTGGAGCATCAAGGTCAGACGACGGATGGGACAGCTGATAGGGAACCAGAAGATTCCCTGCAGACCCTCGAGTCCACCTCTCCTTTCACCGGAGAGGAGATTTAGGACTCTGAGATGTGAAGGAACGTGTCCAGGGTCACCCAGTCAGACTGAGAACGAGTTGGGACACAGCATGGCACCACGCCACTGCCACTTAGAGTGCCATTTCCTTGTGGCAACAGAAGGATTGGTCTGGCTTTAATGGGAACCACCATAATTTTTCCAAGTGACCACTGAGAAAGGGTCTTCAATGCATACATTCATAGATCAAGTTCAAGCCTCCCAACTTGGCATCCATGGTTCTCAACAATTGGGCTCCACTGTACCCTATTCTTAGGCTTGTCTGCTAGTCTCATCTTACCATAACTCTTTTACATCTATAAAAATATTTTCCACGGCATTGTTCTCCAAACACATCTTAAATCTTCATTCCTTTGGGCTAATATAAAATCTGAAATAATAATTATAATATTTATTTAATATATATTTAGTATATATTTTAGTATATTTAGTATATATGTATTTAGTGTATATTTAGCATATTTAGTATATTATTTAGTATATATTCATAGACTAGTATATTTTTAATATATATATAAATACATATTTTTTACATATTTAGTATATTATTTATTTAGTATATATTCAGTATATATCTAGTATATATGTACATATTTAGTACATATTTATGTATATATTTAGTCAGGACTCTGGGTCCTTCCCCTCAATTTATTTGCTCAAATTCATTTAGCTTCACAGCAATCCTATCAAGTGTGTCTTAAGGGTATTACTATATCACTGTTGAGGAAATAGAGGCAAAGAGAGCTTAATCCAGGGCAGTCTGCCTCCTGAGCCCACTCTTCTTACTTAGAATATGCTGCCTTTCTGAATTAACGTTTTCTTTTCCTTCTTCTTTAAATTGTATTTGTCTTTCAAGACCCACATCCATTGTTTCTTTGCCAGGAAGTTTTCTCTGCTATAGGAGACCATATTATTATTCATAAATACCTTCTGTTTCCCTAGGCAAGGTTGTATCCCTCTCTCCCATTTGATCGTGGCCGTGACCATGTGGCTTGCTTTGGTCATAATGTGAATGGAATGATGTTCAGTGTAGAACTTTACGAAATGTGAATGGAAATGACAAGTATCACGTCCAAGCGGAATCTTTATCAGCTAGTTCTCTCCTTTCCAGTTGCCATCATGAGCAGAAATGTCCTAGGCAGAGACTGCTGCCCCAGCCTGGGTTTCAGAATGAAGATGCCGTGAAGCAGTGCAGCTGGCCACATGGAGAGAGAAACAAGTCAGGTAGAAACTGCTGCTACTGTGAGACATAAACAGTTCAGGGTCATTTGTGACCTCGGCAGAACTCAGCCTATCCTGACTGATACACCTGCTTCCCCAAGGAATCTCAATCCATCCTGGACCCCTGGCCCAGAGTGTACCCTCTGTACCTCTTGCCATGTCTAGGCCCACTTGGTTAGCTAACTTGTCACACTTCTCTCTTCTCCCAAAGGGAACTGTCATGTTTTAAGGACAAGCCATGTGCCTGCTTCCTTCACCTCCTTACTCACACCTAGAATAGTCTACATACATAGTAGGTTCTCAGTACATGTATATCTCTTGAGTTTTTGATCATTGGGAGGTTTTTCAGTTTGTCTTTATTTTTAATCAATGAGGACATTTTACTGAGATCCCATGTGGCCAGGTCAGGGACTCTAGTAACCCTGCTTCCATCCTTCATCACCCCTCTTAACATTCAGTCTCCTCTCAAAGCCAACCTCTATAGTCTTTCCCTATATCCATTTACTGGGGACCAGGGAGAACAATGAACAGTTTTGCCTCAAGGTGGGTCTTCTAAGGGCTGGAGGAAGGGTTGTAAAGGTCAAAGAGCTCTATCACCAAGCCCAGATTGAATTCCCTCCGTGTTCCTTCATGACACCCCTCCAGACTTAACATCTTGGGCTCTGGCTGCCTTGTCCTCAAACGTCAACAGGCTGAACCAGATGATCACCCCAGTTTCCTCCCAGGTGGAAGATCCATTTCAAGCTCAGTGTTTATAGCAGCAGAATAGTTGGATGAGAGGACAATGGGGCTAATGTCTCTGCCATCCCCCTTGATGCTACTGGACTGAGGAGGGGGATCTTTTGAGGATTGAATGAGCCAGAGTAGCGGTCAGAATAATGCAGGCTGGCGTGAAGGTCAATAGCTGGGGTGAGAAGCTCTTCTAAGACCAGAATGACCAGCATCAGAGGAGATGGTGTCAGGTGTCCATCTTGGATCCACCCATCTGCCTCTTCCTCTCCCTTTCTTATCTATTTCTTTGTTTTTAGGGGGATGGCCCATTAAATATACCAGCCATCAATATCAGAATCTGAAGGGGGTCTTTTGTCAGTGGGTATTGGAGATGAGCTCATGTCCATAAGAGCCCCTTGGAAGTCACTCAGGGTTATACAAATGGAAGGGATCATCATGGAAATATAATTTCAACAAAGGTGGCACAGTGCTCTGTTCTGCTATGATGAAATGTGTCATTAAATATAGAAATAGATCAAACACCTTTCCACTGAGATCCTCTGGTACCAAGTATCTAGGTGAAAAGCTGAATATCTGTGAGAGCTCAAAAATGTGAAGGAGGTAGGAAGAAAAAAAAAAGCCCTCACTAGGGAGATATACTTAACTAGACTTATAAATAGCCTGATCACAGTTTATTTGATTAATTTGGGGAAAAAGTAAAAATGTTTTGCCAATTCATCAGATTTCATGCTTTCAAAGCAGTTGCTAATGTAAATATTAGCATCCAAAACGAACAAATTGTTTTAGGTAATTAAATGCCCTAATTTACAGGTTCCATTAACAGAGAAGAGAAATAATTTTCCCCTTAAATTAACTTTTCTCCCCTTCTCCCTTCTCCTATTTAAACTGATGTTATACACCAGTGGATATCTTTGCAGAGAGGGTTGGAGGGAGTCTGGGGTTTTCTCTTTCATGCTCTGAGTGTGGAGGACTGACTTTGTCCTTGGGGACAGAGCTTAAAAAGAGCCAAGTGAGGACCTGTCCCCAGAGGGCTTCTCCTCCACTGGGAGTGGCCCGGGTGAACTTAACCCTGAAAAGTGTCGGTTGCTGGGCCCACTGGCCTTCCTGCGATGGGGGTCAGGAGTCCTCCCAGTGACTGTATGAGATCTGCCTTCTTCTGCTCTCTCATCCTAGATCAGGACGTATCCACTGGGAAACCCGTACTGACATGGCCCCAACTGTGAAGCGTCATGTTTGGTCTTTGATCCCTTTCAGAATCTCTCGTACCCCGTAGGACTCCCCTGAGGAACCCAAGGCTGCCCCACTGCTCACCCCTCAGATGACTACTCTCCACCACGTGCTGGCTGGTGGCTGCCAGTGTTCACAGGGAGCTGAAGACTCATGAGCTGGCACTAGCCAAACACATCAAGCTCATGGGTGGCCAGCTCCTCTGCCCTAGTGTGGCAGTTGGGAGATGGGAGTAATGTTTGGACAAGAGGGCCTTCACCCTTCAGTTCACACCCCAGTCTCTGTGATCCTATTTGATTTATTCAAAATGGCAGCCTTACGTCTCCAGTTACCCCTTTATCGGCTGGGTCTGGTGTGAAGAGAGTGAGGTACCGGGGGTGCGAAATTGAAGAAAATGCCAGGTCGGCCTTTGCAGGACCCTGAGAGTGAGCTCCACCATCAACTTGTGCCCTAGGCTCCTTACTCAGTCACCCTAGTCCTGGCCGTGGCCATTCAGCAGCAAGGGAGGTGGTAAGAGGCATCGGTGCCAGCCAGCCTTAGCTGGTTATTCCACTGATAAAAGCACAGAGCCTGGGCTCATGGGTAGTAGAGGCGGGAAGAATGGGAGAGCAATCCTGGTCCAGTCCAGGACCTCTGGGGACAGGGCAGCCAGGGCTCAGCCATGTTAAGAAACTCGCTTAACTTCCTACATCAGAATAGGGCTGACGGGTGGAGTTCCAGCTGTCAGGAGCCCCACTGGCATAGAGGAAGGGTCTCTCCAAGATGCATGTGGCCACCCTTGTTCAGCAAGGCTCACTTCCCTTTGAGAAGCTGTCACGATAGTCACTGTTGTGACCATCCTGTTTCTCTTTTTAGGCTTTGCTCCTAGTTCAGCCACACAAATCTTTTCTAAATTCCAGGTGAGTCCAGTTGGAGTATTTAGATGAAACTTTATTAAAGGCACATGGATAACAAAAAGGGAAGAAGAAAACAAAAATAAGGTCTTGTAGATACAAAGGCTCGTCTCATTCATCTTCACTTGGGATCCGCTTGTAATGGGCCAATCTGAATTTCGGAGTCTTGGAAAGCTAAAATCTACACTTAAAAATTGTTTTTATTAAAGTATAGTTGATTCGCAATGTTGTATTTAATTTCTGCTGTACAGCAAAGTGATTCAGTTATACATATATATATTCTTTTTCATATTCTTTTCTATTTTGGTTTATCAGAGGAATCTGAATAGAGCTCCCTGTGCTCTACAGTAGGACCCTGTTGTTCACCCATCCTGTATATGATAGTTTGTGTCTGCTAATCCCAAACTCCCAGCCCTTCCCTCCCTCCTCCCCCTCCCCCTTGGCAACCACAAGTCTGCTCTGTGTCTGTGAGTCTGTCTTTGTTTTGTGCTGCTGCTGCTGCTAAGCCACTTCAGTCGTGTCCGACTCTGTGCGACCCCATAGACGGCTCCTCCATCTCTGGGATTCTCCAGGCAAGAACATATGTTCATTTGTGTTGCAGTTTAGATTCTGCATATAAGTCATATCATATGGTATTTGTCTTTCTCTTTTTGACTTACTGCACTTAGTATGATCGTCTCTAGATCTATGTTGCTGCAAATGGCATTGTTCATCCTTTTTAATGGCTGACTGATATTCCATTGAATAAATACACAACATCTTCTTTGTCCATTCATCTGTTGATGGGCATTTAGTTGTTTCCATGTCTTGGCTATCATGACTAGTGCTGCTATGAATATTGGGGTGCATATATCTTTTTTGAATTATAGTTTTGTCTGCATATGTGCTCAAGAGTGGGATTATTAGATGATATGGCAACTCTCTCTGTTTTTAATAAAACCCATATTTTAAAACTTCCTGGCAGCTAAAGCTCTGGCAGAGAATTAAATTATTTCCACTAGATATACTAGATACTTTGTGTAAGATTTAGATGGGAGAGATGAGGCCAGGGCAGTTTTCCTGAGAATTTGGCTAGTGCTGCAGAGAAGCTTGGTGTAAACACCTTGGGTTTCTGTAGCAGAGTTTTGGGTACAAACATTAGTTCTGAGGGTGCTGAGGGGCAGCTTCGATGAGAGCAGCAATGGCCTCATCGCCTCTGGCTCGCACTGTGGGAGGATGCGCTTCAATTCAGTAGGTCCCTGGGGGGCTCACGATTCGCACCTCCTGTGGTCTGGTCAGTTTGGCTTGGTTGTGGACGCTCAGAGTGTCCTTCCTGGAGGGCTAGGCTGCAGCACACTCCTTCAGCCTTCCCACTGACTTTGTAAGGACCAGTTTCTCGTGTTAAACCATTTTCTGCTTCATATAAATGGAATGACTTTTGTTTCCCACATGAACTTCAGCTGATGCTCCTGTGTCCTTGCCTGAAACCTGCTTCCCTGTCTTGGATCCCTTGTCTCCTGTATCCAGGAAATGTTTGCCATCTTCAGAGCGCTGCGTCCCCCATCTGTGGGGTGTTGCTTCACTCTTTGTGACAGCTCACATGTGTCAGAACCAACATATGATCCCAAAACAGCAGCAGGAGAGGGCAGTGGGATGGGATCCTGGTTACTGTTGCTTTTTTAGTAAACAGTTTCTGTCCCATATTGCCCCAAACAATTATAATTCTTCATACACATGTGCACAAAGTCAAAGGCCCAGCAACCACCATGTGCTAGAAAGTGAGAGGTCCTTTAAGCCCCAAGGCCTCTCCTGTCCAGAGAACTGATCTCCAAAGCTGCCAAATACGCTGGACCCCATAAATAAAGCCACTGAAAAGCAAAGTGCTGTGATAAGCTTTGTGGAAGGCCATGCCCTAAGCAAAATTTTCAGGGAGGGGAAGGAAGTAGAGGCCTTAAGGGTATTATTACTCTAGGCTATGAGAGGGCAGAAACGACCTATATGGACCATTACACTTAATACCATGTCTACGCAATTGTGTTCTGATTCAGAGTTTGACATATATTCATATTTTGAATTACTTACATATTGCTGTGTAAGACAATATCCCAGATGGACTGGCTTAACATAACAGGCATTTATAATAGCACACGGTTTCTGAGGGTCAGGAAATCTAGAAGCAGGTGCCCCGGGTGGTTTTGGATCAGGGAGGTTGCAGTCAGGGCGCTGGTGGAGGTGCCCCCCTCATCTGAAAGCTTGGCACGGATGGAAGATTCATTTTTTGTTTTTTTGGACTATTTTTAAAAATTTGTATTGAACTTGATACAGTATTGCTTCTGTTTTACGTTTTGGTTTTTTGGCCCTGGGGCATGTGGCATCTTAGCTCTCCGACTAGAGTCTGAACCCTCATCCCCTGCATTAGAAGGCGAAGTCTTAATCACTGGGCCACCAGGGAAATCCCCAGAAGACCCACATCTAAGTTCACTCACATGGTTGTTGGCAGGAGGAGACACAGAGAGAAAGAGAGACAGGGAGAGATAGAGATGAAGAGAGAGAGAGAGCACAAGACAGAAGTTACAGAGTTTTTTATAAACGAATCTGGAGGAGCTCCATACCATCACTTCTGCCATATTCTATTGGTAATAAGGACCAACCCCTGGTATAATAAAGGAGGGGACATGAAAGTGTGCGTACAGGAAGCAGGATCACTGGGGACCACCTTTGGTAGCCAGTCTCTATGACATAGTGCTTTCTGTTTTTTGCCGGGGTGGTGCTAACATGCACATTTCCCCCCAAATGTTGGTGGGCAGCACATGTTAGCCACAGCTCAAATTTTCTGACCTCTAAGCTAACAATGTGTTCTGACCAATGGATCCAAATGTAGAATTTGGAGCTTGATGTCTGAAGAGATTAGAGAGAATTCTGTTTCTTAAATGTGGCAGTGAGTATTGTAAATACTTTGGTGATAGGAAGAAAGGATTTTCTCAGTCTACAATAATATTATAAATATCTTCTTGAGCTCAGGGAGTGAATTGCTTCCTTTAGCTTGACCACGGGGATGTTGACAGCGACCCTCCCATGCTGGGTGCGCTTGGATCTGTCTCCACTTGCTCCTCGGATCAGGTCTGCTCTCCACTTTAGCTTCTCCAGGAGACAAAGCACAAGCTACCAGCCCATTAAGGTAACTTTGGATGGGCTATTTCAAAAGGTACCAAATTCCCTGATCTTATAACTGAACCATTTAACTAGATCACCCTGTAAAGAGAAAATGCGTTAAAAATACCAGTTAATTACTTTTTTTTAATTCCCAAGGCACAAATAAGTCCTAGTTAACTGTCATTGCACATGTATATATTTAGACATCAGGGTGTCACAGAGGGCCAGCAGACCCTGAAGCAGAGGACAACTGAGTCTAAGTGATGAGACTGGCTTCCTCAGTAACTTGGGGACACATGCCATCAGAAGCTCAGGTTGAAAGACCTGGGGAAGAAAATCCTCCAACCTAGGCCTTGTTAACAATTGGTGTATGGAGAACACATGCTGTTGGCTTGAGTCCTGTGGTGTGCCTTGATTAGAAGTGTCGATACCAAGAAATGTTAATTAAGCCTCAGTCCTTGCTTGATGCACCAGGTGAGGAAAATCCAAGGGCAGGTTCGATTTACTCCTCAGAAGCTATTAGCATTAAAGAAATTCCAAGGACTAAAAACCTCAATAAATTATAATTTTGAAGCTGAAAACCACAGCAAGGATGTCAGTACTGGTTATTTTAGACTATTACAGCACCTACATCACTTTTAGGGTGACATTTCTTTTGTTTTTTTTTTTTGAAACTTGGCTACCCAGTGGTCCCAAATATGTTTTGAATTAATGAATAAGTAAATGATAAGTCCTAGCCAAAGTAGGCTTCACCTATTGATACACAGACACTCAAGCCTTTTATCAGTGGGAGAGCTTCTGAGGCTCCATCTCAGAGTCCAGGAACTTTTCCTTTACCTGGGTACTGCTGAAGGGAGATCAATTATCTGGTTTTTGGATGATTAATAGATCAGAACTGCTGGAGTGAGATGGGAAGCTGCTGCCAGAGGTAGGCACTGACCATAGTGAAACATGACAGTGAAACCCCTGAAGGCGGGAAGGGACTGGAGACTTTAGAAGGCAGACGTGAACTGAGAGTGAAGGGTGCATGTGTGTGTGCAGAGATGGGCAAGGAGCCCTAAGGACTTGCTTAGCTTTTGAGGGAATTAGTGCATTGCAGCTCAGTACAGAGTCATCTCTTCATTCTTTCATTCAAAGAACATTTAAGTACCAAACATGCCAGCTGTGAGAAAATGGGGCACTAAGTTAGGGACAGTCTATGGTGTTCTGGCTTTACTGTTGCATCAGTATTGACTGAGTATTCACACGGAAAGTCCACCCTGGGCACTCTACATTCTCAAGTCTGTTTGCAGGTGCTGCAGAATTAAAAGCCCAGCTCGTATTCAGTTTACTCTCTAAAGAAGGCAGGGAGGCCTAAACTGTTTGAGGAAGATTCCATTTGATGGATGTAACCAAAGAGATGTTGGTGCCTGCCTGGGATCAGCACCTTCCAGAGAGGCAGGACATGAAGCATGCCTGTATATGTCTATGGGCACATGAAAGAGTAAAGGCTGTGTAAGCTACTTCCTACCTTGGGATTAGAGTACAGGTCATAGTGGGAGCCTCCTGGAAAGATAAGTGATAATATCCCAGGATGACATGGTCACAAAGCAAGCCCTTGTGCAGTTTGGTGGAGTCAAGAAAGTGGCCGTTGTGGGAGTTCCCTGGTGCTCTAATGGTTAAGAATCCACCTTCCAATGCAGGGGACTCAGGCTTGATCCCTGGCTGGGGAACTAAGATCCCACACAGTGGGGCAACTGAGCCCGCACGCCAACTACTGAGCCCTTGTGCTCTGGAGCCCATGTGCCACAACTAGAGCGTTGCACGCACTGCAACCAAAGTCTACATTGTTATGTGTTAATGACTCATCTAAGGACGCACATGATGGCTGTACAACCTCCTGAAGAATAGTTCTTTAGTTTCAAAGGTGGAACCAGGAACTGGTTCTTTCCTTCCAGCTGAGTGGATCCTTACACAGAGAACACCAGCACATCAAATGGGAGTAAAAGCAAGTTTTTTTTGCCTTTTCCTAAAATCCCGAGACTCTTTTAGAAGAGGAGGAAGCAGTGTCAGTGTGGGGTTCAGAGCCACACGGCTCCTCATATGCTCCATAGTCTTACCAATTAACCCAAATCCTAAGTCCTTTAATTTTTCTCATCTGGAAAATGGGGTCAGCAACAGAATACATTTCATAAAGGTGTTGAGAGGGGTTAACTGAGTTGATGCATGGTGCAGGCTTTAGTACAGAGCAGACACCCTGCTATACATTCTTTCTTTTCCCCACCAAATTTTACTCCTCGGGAAATCAAGATGGCTATACTCAAGTCTGTATTTCAATATAGCAAACATTTGCTGATAGGGACGCAGCGAGGCATGAGATACACTTCCTGCCCTCCAGGAGCTCACAGTCTATTGGGGAGGTAGGAGTGTGAACACAAAGAGTGGCAGTGGAGAAACCAGAGAGAATGAGGCCCCTCCACTTCTCCATCTACCGCCCCCTTTCTCTGGCCCGCTGTTCAGCAAGACTCTTAAAAGTCTTCTCTCTACTTGCTGTCTCCAATTCCTCCCCTTCCATTCTCACTTGAACTTGCCCCACTTAGGCTTTTACCTCCTCCTCCTCCCACTGAAACTATTCTTGTCAAGTCATAATATTTCTAGATCTAATAGCCAGTTCTCAGTCCTCATTTATTCAAACTCTCAGCAGTATTGAACACAGTTGGTGACACTTTCTCCAAAAAATACTTTCTACTCTTGGTTGCCAGGGGACCCCATGCTTCTGGTTTTCTCCCTTTGTACCGGCTGCTGCTTCTGCGCCTTCTCATCGCATTGACCACTTGACCTTGGGCCCTCTGGGGCTCAGTTCTTGGAGCTCTCGTTCTCTATCTACACTCCCTCCTTTGGTGGGCTTAACTATATGCTAAAGTCCCTAAAAATTTTAACTCTAGTCTGAATTTCTCAATTCAAGGTTTATATATTCATCTACCTTCTAGATATCTCTACTTGGAAAGTTTCCATTTCAAACTTTCCATGTCTTGTATGAGTTATTGATCTCCTCATCCCCCAACCTGCATAGCAGGATGATATTCTTTTTATTCAGTTAATGGTAACTAACACCATCCTTCCAGTCGCTCAGGTCAAAAAACTTTTGGATTATCTTATCTCTTTTCTTTCTCTCATATCCAATATTCATCAGCAACTATATTTATGTTCACCTGAAAATTACATCTAGAACATCATCTCTTCCTATCACCTCCAATGCCACCACCAGACCATGCCATCTCCTACCCAGAGTATGGCCATGGCCTCCTCTTTATTTGTTTCTCTGCTTTCATCTTGGCTCCTCTTTTATTGCCTCTTAACATAGAAACCTGCTAAAATGTTCTTATCAGGTTACTCCTCAGCTCCTTCCCCTTCCCCCACATGACTCCCATCCTAGAGTCCAAGCCAAGGCCCTTTTGGAGATCTGTTGCATAATATTCCACCATATGGATAGACCACATTTGTTGTAAAATTCATCTATTGATGGGCATTTGGGTTGTTTCCACCAATAAACATTGGCATACAGGTATCTGTTTAAGTTACTGCTCTCAATTCCTTTGGGTATGTCTCTAGGAGTGGAATTGATGGTTCATATGGTAATTTTATGTTTAACTTTTGAGGAACTGCCAAAATGTTTTCCACAGCAACAGTATCATTTTACATTCCCACCAGCTATGAACAAGGATTCCAATTTCTCCATGTCCTTGCCAACACTTGTTAAATATTTATTTTGGACAGTCTCTCCACTTCTTGCTTTTCCTTGGAGGAGTCAGTCATCCTCTGGTCTTGGTGCCTTGCACTTCCTTTCCCTTTAGTTGCAATATTTTCTTACACCTGCAAGGTTCACGTTTCCATCTCCTTCAAATTTTTGCTCCAAAGTCTTCAATAAATATCCTATTAAAATTATTCAACTGTGGTGTTGGAGAAGACTTTTGAGAGTCCCTTGGACTGCCAGGAGATCCAACCAGTCCATCCTAAAGGAAATCAGTCCTGAATATTCATTGGAAGGACTGACGCTGAAGCTGAAACTCCAATACTTTGGCCACCTGATGCGAAGAACTGACTCATTGGAAAAGACCCTGATGTTGGGAAAGATTGAGGGCGGGAGGAGAAGGGGATGACAGAGGATGAGATGGTTGGATGGCATCACTGACTCTATGGACATGA
The DNA here is from genome assembly GCF_002263795.3 of Bos taurus. Classification (NCBI taxonomy): domain Eukaryota; kingdom Metazoa; phylum Chordata; class Mammalia; order Artiodactyla; family Bovidae; genus Bos; species Bos taurus. The sequence continues at coordinate 47,338,277 of NC_037351.1, read as the reverse complement.
GTTTGAGCAAGCTTCAGGAGATGGTGAAGGACAGGGAAGCCTGGTGTGCTGCAGTCTATGGGGCTGCAGAGCTGGACATGACTGAGCGACTGAACAACAATATATATCAGGATGCTCTATTAACTTTTCCCTCCTTTAATGCTTATCCATGGCACTTATAGCTTTCTAACTTATTGGATAATTTGTTATTTCCATATTTTCTGTCCTCCCTACTTCCCTGCCCTGTGAGAGCAAGGATTTTTTAAAAATCTGTTTTATCACTTCTCTACCCCAGTGCCAAGGACAGTGCCTGATCCTTAAGGTAAATGGATTACTGTCAAAAATAACTGTGAAATGAACAAGTGCTATCTGATTTGAGTCTTGACTAAGCCAGACAGAGGAGAGGAAAGGGAAGAACTTTTCTCTGTTGAGGGAACACGTGGATTGCTGTGAATTACATCTGCTTAATGAAATGAATGAGGGTCTCCTGGAGGCAGAGACTCTACAGTTACTGAATACCTCACTAGATGTTCTTTGCTCATTGTCAGTTACCAATTGTTTACCCTGTGGGCACCATGATTTTCTTACATTCTGATGAGTAGCCACTGTATTCTGCTGGGTTAAAACAAAGTGTATGCTGACAGCCAAGCATGGCCCAGAAATCTTGTGAGAGGGGAGAAAAACCTATTATCTGTACCTGGAAATTCATCTGCATGATTGCCTCCTTGATATTATTTGTTGTTACTATTACCTACAGTACTGAATCCTGGAGAAGGAAATGGCAACCCACTCCAGTATTCTTGTCTGGAGAATCCCATGGACAGAGGAACCTGGGGGGCTGCAGTCCATGGGGTCGCACAGAGTCAGACACGATTGAAGTGATGTAACGCGCGCGCACGCGCACACACACACGATACTGAATACAGGAACTTTTAGCTCAAGGCTCTTACACGATGCTGCCCCCTAGACAGGGACGAGTGGACTGGAAATGCCCCATCCTACCCCATCTTCATCAGCACTTGGATCGCCCCCAGACCCCTTCAGGCTCTGCTCTGTGCCATCCCAGTATTCCCAAGGAACTAGGGTCCTCAGAGGAAGATATGAAATCATGATGACTGAAGTCAGGGCCGTGGTAAACGGAGGTTTGTCGATGCCAGGCGCTGAGGAAGGTTCCTCCTCTCTCCTTGCACCCTTTGCTTCCAGCTCCGCAAAGAAGCACCAGTTCAGGGAAGGGCAGGAAGCAAAAAGGGGAAGAGGGGGAGGAGAAATGAATATTCCTGGTCTGCTTTCTAAGCCAAGCCCTACTTGAGGGGCTCTCCGGGATCCAGAGGTGCTGTCTGATTATAGCTTCTGCAGATAAAGAAGGAGCACCTTCTACCACAGCCAACAGCAGGCACCCCCCACCCCATACCTCCACTGACAGGGGGAACATGGACACGAGCATATAAGTGAATCTAAGTGAGTTATTTTTGCAGCAACCAGCAACCACCCCTACTTCTGGCCTGACCCATTTTCTCCAACTAGAGTGTGGCTCTAATAATCCCTGCTCTGCTCTCCATCTTGCCTAGAGGCTGCTAGAGTTCATTAGATTAAAAAAAATCTATAAACTGCTTTGAGCACCTTGGAGGTAAGTGCTCTATAAGTACAATGTAATAATAATAATGCTGCAATAATTACCTTGATTAATTTATGCATAAGACAAAAAAAGATTCTTAATTAAGAGACATTCCATCAGCATGAACCCAGGCCCCATATATTGAAAAGTAATATCACCAGCAGGGATTCTAACTCTGGGCCAGATCAACAAGGATAACGAGATGAGCCACTCACCCTCATTTTGAGTGCCCTCTGAGTGCTCTGTGTTACGGGCGATGACCATGTTACAGTTGGTTCTGGCCAACCAGCTGGAAAAGCAGAAGGCTAAAGAGAGGAGTTTGCTGTTACAATTACATAAAACACACTGAGTTAACCTGAAGGTACTGTTACTGAACTGCAATAATTAAGAACCAATGGTAAGCTAATCAGTGACATCAATAAAATGAATTAACTTTTGTTTTTTTAATGTAGTCAATACCAGATTTATGAAATTACCTGTGGGTGGACATAGATCTAGGGTAGAAACAACATTTTGTGACCCTTCCCTTTCTCTACCATCAGATTCCTTAGTACTTCTAGGGAAGAGATGTGTGTTTTGGAGCTGTGTGTTGAAGGATATCCTGGAATGTGGAATTGCTCCAGATATGTCCTTAGTAGCCATAGTTCTCCCAAGACTCAGCAGCTCTTCTAAGACATAGATGTTGTGCATCATGCTTTACGGAGAAATGAAAAAGGAGTTCAGTACCCCTCAGGAAGGCACACATTCTGCCATCTGTCTTCTCTTTGTTCAGTCAATATTCATTCTTCCCCAAAAGAAGGTTTGGGTGGGCTGATTTGCAGCATTCTACATGTCAGAGTATGTCAGTCTACTCTAGGGTTACCAAATGCCTGGTCTTATGTGGTTGCTCCAGGCTGTGCCCTGGACCAGAATCAGCTTAGCTCTGGTCAGAGTAGTCAGGGTGGTCTGCCCACTGTTGAGCTGTAGGAGTTCTCCTAATGCTTTGCGACAAAGAGACTGGATGGCCACCTTCCTTGAAGGTAACATGTATGTATGAGCTAAAGCCCCTCCTTTAATTTGCCGTTGATAATTTCCAGCCCCATTCCCTGGGGGAAGCTGGATGGTCAATGAGATATACATACGTACCACATTTTCTTTATCCATTCTTCAGTCAGTGGACACTTAGGTTGCTTCCATGTCTTGTTGTTGTGACTGGTGCTGCTGTGAACATAGGGATGCATGTGCTTTTTTGAATTAGAGTGTCCTCCAGATACATGCCCAGGAGTGGCATTGCTGGATCATATGGTAACTCCATTTTTAGTTTTTAAGGAATCTCCAAACTTATCATTACCAAGGGGGAAAGGACGCAGAGGGATAAAGTAGGAGTTTGGAATTCACAGACAGAAGTTACTGGATACAACATAGACAACAAGGTCCTACTGAATAGTGGATGTGCTCACTTGCTCAGTAGTGTCCAACTCTTTGCAACCCCCTGGACGATAGCCCACCAGGGTTCACTGTCCACAGAATTTTCCAGGCAAGAATACTGGAGTGGGTTGCCATTTTCTACTCTAGAGGATTTTCCTGACCCAGGGATCAAACCAGAGCCTCTTGTGTCTCCTGCATCGCCAGGTGGATTCTTTACCACGGCACCACCTGGAAAGCCCACTGTATAGCATAGGGAATTATATTCAATATATTACAATAAACTATAGTGGAAAATGTATGTATATCTGAATCACTTTGCTATATACTTGAAACCAACACAATATTATAAATTAAATTTCAACTTTTTTTTTTTTTAAAGAAGTAGAATTCCTCTCTTAAGGGCTAAGTAGAAATAGGAAAGTCCACCTCAGGAGGTCAGAAATGACTGGAGCAGGGGACCAGAAATGGGGAAGGGTGTGCATGGATGTGGGCACAGCCTGCTAGGTGGAGGGGGTGAGGGTAAACACAGAGCTGCCAAGATAAGAAAATAATGTTCAAGTATATACAAACAGGTTAATTCGATTGCTCCCCTAACATTTTGTGCCTACAGAACCAGCAGACCAGCAGTTCTGTAGTAAAGACACCAGTCGTTTTGGGTCTGACCGAACTAGGTGGGAACCGGCTAGAGCATCATGTGGTTGGGGGGAATGTTCACGGTTTGGGCACAGCAGGAGCACCCTGTAGGAGGAGTCCAGCGGCACCACCAGAAGGCTAGAGGCACACTGAATGAAGGCGCCATAGGAAAGCATAGCACCTTGAAATTTATTTGAGTCAGTTCTGCCCGCCTTGATGAATCATTGCCCGTTATCAGTCAGTTCCCTGGCAGGGCTGAAACACAGGAACTCAGCCTGACTCTGCTTTGCAGTTTAGTGAGGACACACGTCAACCAATTCAGCCACTTCCTCTATACCAGGCACCATGGCAAGGATTAGCTTACAGAGATGAACAGGACACAGCCCTGGGCAGCATGTAATAGCTTTGAGGGAAATAAGCCATGAGTGGTAGGTTGCAGTGACGCTTCCAGTTCTTCCCCTTTTCCTGCAGCCACCTCATTTTCCATATACCCTGTAGTGCACTCCCATCAGGCAAGTGAGTGCCACCACTTGGCACTAGACGCAGTCATGGGCCCTGAGGGCTGGGTCAGATAGATAGGTTTCCCATCTCCTGGCCTAGGGTTTGGACTCCTTCTCCCGTGGGTGGAGTCTGAGTCTTGACCTATGACCCACATAGCCCTTCAGCTCAAAGTGAGGCCCTGTGACTGATGCCACTTTCTGGAGCCACGCTCATGAGCTCGGCATCTTCTCCATTGTTCCCCTGGCTTTTCCTCCTGCCCACCTCTGTCTGACCAATCCTTGATGGCTTTTTTCCACCTGTCCTCTTCTCTCTGAAGACTTTCCCACCTGCCCAAGCAGCCAAGTCTCTCCTGTAATTCCCCACAGTGCTCTGAGTTTCCGTCTGCTTCTAGTTGTGAGCTGGATTCTGTAATGTTTTGTCTCCCCAGCTGGACTACAAGTTTCTTAAGAGCAGGAGCTGTTTCTTCTGTTGCTCAGACGTCAGCACAGCAGCTGGGTATGGTGCCCAGGCAGTCGTGGTACCAGTGCTGCCCGCAGACACTCTGACGTGAACAGCTCACCTTCAGGCTTTCTTTCCACCCCGCCAAGCACCTTCCCCACACTGCCCTGTCTTCCACTGACTCCAGCTGTCATCTAGACTAGCCTTTGCTCTCCTGGGCAGTAGCTGAGATCTGTCCTATGCTTTCCTCTCTTCTGATGTAAATTTCTGCAATCTTCAAAGCCCTGTTAGGTGACAGAATTGATTTCTAGCTAACATGTTAACGGCTAGTAACAGCAATGTCTCCCCCTGGTCTAATTCTGCATTTGAACCGAAGTTTTCAATGTTCTCAAGGACAGAAGTGACTAGGCATGGTGATCCCTGATGCAGGCAGCTGGGTAAGATATTTTCAGAGCATGGACTTCATTGTTGTTCAGTCCCTCAGTCATGTCTGACTCTTTGCGACCCCATGGACTGCAGCATGCCAGGATTCCCTGTCCTTCACTATCTCCCAGAGTTTGCTCAAACTCATGTCCATTGAGTCAATGATGCCGTCTAATCTTTTTCGTCCCCTTCTCCCTCTGCCCTCAATCTTTCCCAGTATTGGGTTTTTTTCCAATCAGTCAGTTCTTTGCATCAGGTGGCCAAAGTGTTGTAGCTTCAGCTTCAGTCCTTCCAATGAATATTCAGGGTTGATTTCTTTTAGGATTGACTGTTTTGATCTCCTTGCTGTCCAAGGGACTCTCAAGAGTCTTCTCCAGCACCACAGTTAAAAAGCATCAATTCTTGAATGCTCAGCTTTCTTTATGGTCCACCTTTCACATTCATACATGACTACTAGAAAAGCCAAAGCTTTAACTATACAGATGGCAGACCTTTGTCAGCAAAGTGATGTCTTTGCTTTTATTAAAAAGATTTGTCATAGCTTGGTATCCCTCAGATCACACTGCCTAGCCATTTGACATACAAGGATGTTCTGCAAGTGGTCTTGGAGAGGCCAAGAGACAGGACAGACACATAGCTTTATACCAGCACAACCACCTTAGGCTGTGTTTCATGGCTGACCCTCAGTTTTCTAAGTCATCTACATTATGCAAGTCTGTGAAGTGGATTTTGACTTCAGAGCTGGTGTGTGTGTGTGTGTGTGTGTGTGTGTACCTCAAGCATTCTTTGTCTTATACTTGCTGGCAGTGTTGTAATGCAATATAATCAAATCCTATAGCTTGAAGAATCCCCCCAAATCATATGGTCCAGGGTCCTGCCTTTGGGCCTGCTAAGTTATTGTTCTCATCATCCCTATCAGAAAGATGCGGCAAGTGATGCTCAGCAGGCATGCAAGACTGCCTCATTCTCACGGCTCTAAGAGAAGAAATTGGGACCAGAATCCAGGAACCTTGCTTCTGTCATAGGACTCTTCTCAGTCACAGAGATGTTGTATTAAAGACTTTCATCTCATTCTCGCTCTCAGATTTAAACCATTAGTACCTGCCCTTGCTTGTGAATTGTCCTGGCCAGTGTAGCTTGTTTCACACAGTTGCTGCTGCTGCTAAGTCGCTTCAGTCGTGTCCGACTCTGTGCGACCCCATAGACAGCAGCCCACCAGGCTCCGCCGTCCCTGGGATTCTCCAGGCAAGAACACTGGAGTGGGTTGCCATTTCCTTCTCCAATGCATGAAAGTGAAAAGTGAAGGTGAAGTCGCTCAGTTGTGTCCAACTCTTAGCGACCCCATGGACTGCAGCCTACCAGGCTCCTCTGACCAGGGATTTTCCAGGCAAGAGTACCGGAGTGGGGTGCCATTGCCCTCTCCATGGGTGCCATGAAAAGATTTATATATGAATTGTATCTTTATAACCTGGCTTTTGCTTATACAACTGAGAAGATGGCTAAAGGAATCCTTTGGTGAGAACTCTACTGTTCTCATGCCATACAGTTTGGACTGGTTATAAGAAACACACTGGATTTAAACCCCTATGCTCAATTTTAGACACATTCACACATGCTGTTTAAATTCTCAGTTATGTGGCAAGGATGAAAAATCACGTGGATTAACGCCAGGATGTAGAAGTCATGGGCACCCAGAGTCTGTCCATGTAGAGCGCACCCCTGCAAAGGGAGCCTGGTGGCTAGAAAATCAGGACACCTGGGCTCTCGTTCCACCTCTGACACTGACCAGGGAGATCTTACTCTCTCTGGGCCACGGTTTTGCTACCTGTTGAATAAAAGGGCACCGTAGATCAATTTCTTGGCCCTGGCTTGTACTCTGACCTCACGGGATGCTATGAATATTCATGCACACGAAATGGCCTTCAGCCGCACGGGAAGTGCAACCCTGGCTGAGGCAATTTGCATGGAACAGAAATCAAAGCCATAAGCCACAGAGATGAAGCTCCAGTAGGGGAATTTCTGGCTTTCTCAATATGGGAAGGATGCAGACAGCGTGCTGTTGGCACAGATGGCCCTGTGCCAACGTCTGCCAGGTGGCCCTGAAAGCATATCTCACGGGTGGCGCTTGGTCGGTGCCAGGCCAAGGTGTTCCCATTGCTCACGTGGACATCTGGACCCCAGGCCCCTGCAGCCCCGCCCCCACCCCCACCTCTGGAGCCCCAGGTATAAACTCAGGCGGTCTGTGGGCTCACTGTTGGCTGGCTATTTACTTTTAATGCCCAAAACCAATTTTAAATAAAATAAAGGAATCCCCCTAAATATTCTATATGGGGCTTTCTCTTTTTTTAGAGGGACATTTCTAGACTAGTTTCAAACAGGTTTAGCCGAAAGGGAAATTAAACTCTACATTTAAATGGAGATTACGCACAAAGGAATCCATTAGTTTCAATATTTCTCAGCAGGAGGGCTCAGAGTTATTTAAATAAGTTTAGATATTAAACCTAAAGTAGCCATTAAAGCAGTGTGGATTTGTTTGTCTGTTTTTTTTTTCCCCCAGAAATCTTCTTTTCCAGCTGACTGAAAAAATCCATTGCTTAACCAATGGAGGATATTTTAATGCATTAAAAAAAAAAAAAAAACCAGGGACTTTTTAATATAGCACTTCCTTTGAATTTTTAAGTACCATATTATGGTGGACTTATTATTGCCACGTGTCATCTTTTGGACAGATTAAACTCCAAGCGCTTTCCCTCCCCGCCCCCACCCTGGGCAGAACAGCACTAATATAAACACCGACATTAAACCATATTGGCTATGGAAGAGTCTTTGATTGTCATTGAGATTATTTTAAAAGTTATTTAGGTCCCCCTGTTACATCTCTGCAAACCACTGAGAAAATGTTGTGCTGGGTTTCTCTTTGAGACATTTCTTTGGGGATTCATAAATATTGATTGTACCGTAAAAAATTGATGGAATCTTGAAACAGACTGCAGTTGAGGCAGCTGGGGAATTTACTCAATTTTTCTCAATCGCTGCAGTCTATAAAAAGAGGAGATTTTGCAAATTGTTTCTCACCTTGTCTTTTTAGTATTTAATAGCTCTCAATTCTATAGCCTTCTGAACCATGCGCTGGGTGTGTTTTCTATCAAAACAGAATCAGGCCTGTTCAATGGGCATTAAAAGGCGGGGGCAGGTTGTGAGTGGGTTAAACTCTACCCCGTTCTCCACCCTGTCTCTTCCTTCTCTCTCTCCCACCTTCTCTCTGTTTTCGTGTCCTGCTGTTTTGGTTGCATTACTCCTACCTCTATGTCACGTTATGCCAGGATCACCCCTTCTCCTCAATTCTCAGGATCATGATGGAAATAAGGTCAAGGAAATAAACGCCAAAACCTCTCTGTGGTCTTACCTCTTACCACATCCCCGTAATAACTAGTAAACCACACTTCCATTAAGATATCCCCTACTCCCTCTTGTTTGTACAGCAAAGCTCTTCACCATCCTGGCATTCAAAGCCTTTCACCCACCATCTAGCTCCAAACTAGCTCTTTAGTCTTATTCTCACAAATCACCTCTGGAACCCTAGTTTCTTTGCCCACGAGTCTCCTCATTGTCCCTCAAACCTACATTACACATTCCTTCTTCCAGACATTGGCTTATACTTTTCCATCCCACCTGGAAGGTTCTTGTCATCTCCTTCTGTTGTAGGCAGAATAATCCCCGCCCCCTGGCCCAAGATGTCTGTGTTCTAATCCCCAGAACCTGTGAAAGTTAGGTAGCAAAGGGGAATTAAGCTTGTTAAGCTGACCTTAAGACAGGGAGAAGATCCTGCTATATCTCTTTGAACCCAGTGTAATCACAAGGATCCTTAAAAGTGAAAGAAAAGGAAAATTAGAGAAATGGCAGCTTGAGAAGGACTCGGGCCAATATTGCTGGTTGAATGCTAGGGCCACCAGCCAAGGAAAGCAGGCGGCCTTTAGAAGCTGGAAAAAGCATGGGAACAGATTCTCTCAGAACCTCCAGACAGAACTTAGCCCTGCAAACGCCTGAATGTTGACTTTCTGACCTACAACACGGCAAAGTAATAATGTATTTGTGTTGTTTGAAGCCCTTAAACTTGTGATAATCATATCTTAAACATCTTTAGGGTAAAGACCGTTAATCACACCTACAAAGTGCATTTTGTCATATAAGGTAACATGAGCAAGTTCTAGAAATTAGGGCCTGGATATCTTTGGGGGGCATTATTTAGCCTAGACACTTAGTAGCAAGAGTGAGGTGGCTCTGCCAGTTCCTAGGCAACAAAGAACCTAAGGCTAGAGAGTAGTTGGGAGCTGTCCATGGAGGGTTTGAATAGCCACCATAGAGGGGGATTGTGGCCAGTGTTAAGTGGTCTGAGGGTGTTGAGGAGGGAGGGCTCTGGGTGGGATGTGGATGGCCTCAGGTTGGAAGTAGGACCCATGGGAGAAATGATGGGTAACTAGAGAAGGGTGGAGCCATTTGGAGGGTACTCCAGGCAGGAAGAAACAGAATGGAAACTCTCATGCCTATGAGGGAAGCCAAGAAAAGTGCAGTCTGGGAATAACAAGTGAGGTTTCAGGTTTCTGGATTTTTCTCTTAATCAAGGCATCCAATACCTGGCCCAGGTGTGGCCCATTTCTGCACTGAACTCTCCTCTTGGCCTCCCAGTCTTGGCTCTGACCCTCACTTTCTCATTCAACAGAATAGCTCTGCTACCTCGAAGGCTTTCCAGGACTAACGCTACCCATCTGAGCTCCATGGAAAGCAGCCAGGACAGAGGACAGAATCCAGCCCCATCCTTACCTGGGCCATGACATCTGGCATCATGATAAGGATAAGGAAGCCAAGTCAGTGCTTGGTTAGAGGAATTTACTTGAAAGAAAACTAAGCCGTGAGATCCAGCATCCTCAAATTTCCACTAGAATCTCTGCTGGTTTCTCTGGTCCCCAACAGCCTTTCATTGGTGAAAAGCCCCATCCTCAGACTCCTTATGGCTGCAGAGGTCAGCTCACCTCTCTGTTTGCTTCCTCGCCAGGGTCTCAGTCCCTCCAGTTAGCATTTCCTCGTGGACCTCCAGTGACTTCAAATGAATGATTTCTCTATTTATCTGGCTCTTCTACTTGTTCTTGGCAGGAATGCTGGTCTGCCTTAAGCTACTGTATCCCACCAGGAAGCAGAAATTCTTTTCATCTTTGCTTTTGAAGGATATATTCATTGTAGGAATTTTATGTGGGCAGTTGTTTTCTTTAGGACTTTGGATATATTCGTCCCTGTCTTCTGGCTTCCGTGATTTCTGTTGAGGGGTTGGCTCTAAGTTGCTATAAGTCTTACTCTTGCTCTTGAAGGTAATATTTCTTTTTCCTCCTGCTGCTTTATGGATTTTCTCAGCTCTGGTACACCAGCTCCAGTGAAGGGAATTTTGTCACCCTGTGCCAAACGGCTCCTGTGCTCGTCCCTGTATTCCTCATCCTTTCACCTTCCCATGCTAGTGTCTAACCTATAACCAGGCCCCCAGGCCCTCATGACCCCTCATGTGCATCCCTGCTAACTAAGCCCTTGTGCTAGTCTTCCTGCTTCAAGGCTTGCTCTTCTCGAATCCATTCCTCCATTCTCTAGCCTTGTGAGCCTTCTAGTGCCAAATCTGACTCTCCCTCTCCTCTGTTTAAAATATTGAGTGATTTCCTGTTTCCTATAGGTAGATATATTCCAGCTTCCTAACATGGGATTTAAGCCTCTACTGATCTGCCTTGTGCTCTAAGAACTTTGATCAGTTTCTAGTTCTCCCATGTCCCTGAGCACACACACACACACACACACACACGCTCCCCAAGTTGATCTTCTACCACACATCTTTGTTTATGCTGCTCTTTCTGTCGGAAAAGCTCTTCTATCCCCTTTGTCTGATGGAGCCACACTTATTCTTTTTTAAAAAAATAATATATTTTCAATGTATTATTTTTTAATCAGTATTTATTTATTTTTGCTGTACCACACAGCATGTGAGATCTCAGTTCCCTGACTAGGGATTGAACCCACACCTCAGGCACTGGAAGTGTGGAGTCTTAACCACTGGACAGCCCAGGAGGTACCCACACTTCTTCTTTTGACTCATCATTGTCACCTCCAGGAAGCCCTCCTGTCTCATCTCTGTTCCCCACTCTCCCACTCGCAACTACTTGCTGGCATGTCTGTTTCACAACACTGAATACAAATGTTTGTTCAAGTAGCTCTCTTCCTCTCTAGATGGTGAATTCTTTGAGCTACTGTGTCTTACTCATCTTATATCCCCAGTCCCCAATACCCTGCCTGAGACCTAGAGGGCATTCAATAAATGTTTAAATGATTGATGAATTGATAAATAAACTTGTATGAAATTCCTTTGGTTTCATATCCTTGTGTGAGTCAATATTGTTAGTCTTATTTTAGGTGTGAGAAAATATAGACTAGGTCTCCTGTCTCTAATTGCACAGCAAGTGAAAGCCCCAAAGATCTCTTAAATGGCCTCTGTCTCATCCAGCCTGCACTGAAGTCTCCCTTCCTTCCTTTAACTCTTTTGCAGTCAGAGGCCTTAACACACCATCTAGCCTTTGGCAATATGTGAGTTTCTATTGCTTTCTGTAACACAGGTAGAAAAAATCAATTGACCAAGTGTTTGCGATGATATTTTCCATTGGTTTAGGTCAATACTAGGGCCTTATTAGTTGATGGGGTAGAAACTTGTTGTTAGAAAAGACTGTTTGACTTTGGTGGCCAGGTTGGTGGTCAAGATTGAATCAAGCCTGTGGACATTGAGGCATACCATGGTACCCCACCCCACCATCCCGGAGAGGGACTCTGAGTCAGGGAATGGCACTAATTGCAGCCAGTGTGAAGAAGCCAGCATCAAAAGTGCATATGGAAGAATCGTAGGCTAGTCTGTGCCAGAGAAGTGCAGGAGTGGATGTGATACTGGAGGGGTCTTACCTGGTTGCTGAGCAACAGAAGATGCAGCTGCAGGAAGCCCTGTTGGGAAATAGTAGGGCCCTGAGTAAGCCTTCAGCTGGATCTAGGCCCCTGAGTGGGGCTGGTAGGACCAAGGCAGGACTAGAAAAACTAAGATTCTGGTCAGTTATTGGGACTGAGTCAGGAGAACAAAAAAGGGCCCAGTTACTCAAACTGGGGCACAAAATGCAACTGAGCCTCAGGAATAAAGTGTGATCCATTACCCCCAAGGTCTTCCAGACACCAACAGCTGGGCTAACCTGGGCCAGGGCATCTGGACTCCTCAGTTAATGCATTTGGACTGAAGACAGCCTGGCTTCAGGTTGAATGTGGCAAGAAAGGAGGTATGTCATCAAATGACCCAGTTAGAGGATGGAGAAAGGTGTGACTGCTCCAGGCAGACGCTGACCACAGCAGGTCCAAGGGGCCATGAGTTGTGAAAACAGAGGAGGAACCAGCAGAGAGGAGATGGGGGAAGGCAAAAGGCCAGAACATGAGCTCAAGATGGGGCAAGGAGAGATTGGAGACTGGGGGCAGAGATGGAGCTGAGGCCTTTGAATTGTGTGGGTGGGCAGTGAGTCAGATTCCATCCAACCAAGCCAGGTGCCAACACCCACGGTAGGCAAAAATGTTAGAGCAGGCATCGAAGGTCAAGGAACCGTAGATGGTGATTGGACATCTGAAGAAGACTGGGTAGGATGGCGCGAAGACCTGGGTTTGTGGTCAGGCTCCCAGAAGTCCTGGAGGCAAGCAAAGGCTCTGTTTATGGTTCAAGTGAGAAAGTGATCAGTAAGCTTAGCAGATGGTCAAACCCAAGGAAGCCTCAAAAACCAAGCAGGCAAGAGAGTGTCAGACAACGGGCCGGGAATAGGCACCAAGGTCTAGTTAGCCCGTGCTAACTGAGATGGCTGTGCTTCTCGTGTCCAGACCTCCTAATTTATCCAATTTCCCTTTCAAGGTGGTAGAAACCAAGCCCAGGGAGGCTTTTTAAGGTCCTTCTTTCAGATAGAAGGAAGCAATCTGAAGCAAATGGCATCTGGATAGGAGTGTATTAGTCAGGCTTCTCCAGAGAAACATAACCAGTAGAAAAAGATTTACTCTAAGAAATTGGCTTACGTGATTTTGGAGACTGAGCTGTCTCATGATCTGCCTTCTGCAAGCTGGAGACCCGGGAAAGCCAGGGATATCGTTTAAAGGCCTGAGAGTGAACAGCCAATGGTACAGATTCCTGTTCAAGTCTGAAGCTCTGAGAACCAGGAGGAACAAGAGCAGGAAGCTGATATCCTAGCTCAGTCAAACAGAGCCAGAGTGAGTCCTTCCTTCTGCCACATTTTTATTCCATTCAGCCCCTCAGCGGATTTGATGGGGACCACCCATATTAGGGAAGGCAATCCACTTCATTCAATCCTCTGATTCAAACACTAATCTCTTCTGGAAACACCCTCACAGATACATCCAGAATAATGTTTAACCAATACCTGGGCACCCCCAGTCCACTCAAATTGACACTTAAAATGGACTGTCTCCCTGGGGAGCAGCACAGATCCCGGGGTTTGGAGATGCTCAGCATAGTCTCCTTGGAGACCTATGGCTGATACCGACTCCACTTGCTCTGGTTAGGCGGTCCCAGGCCATTCTACAGCCGGGGGGGCAGGACTTAGAATGCTTTTGGATAGTATAGCTTGCTGAAGAAACATCAGAAGTGTGGCTTCTTGATTACATCTTCCAGGGAGCCATCCTGCACGTCTGACCAGTTTGCTAATTCCTGGCCTCCACTTGGAAAGCTTCCAGCTCGTTTTCATGCTACGCTGCGCAGTTCTGCCTTCTTAATGTAGTCTTAAAGTTGTATTAAATAAACAATGGGTATAAAATCAAATTAATTATTAGACACTCCATGCTATTTAATTTTAAGGCTCCCATTTTGCCAGTATTTCTTCTGGGGACAACAAGGCGTGGAGTGCCAGGCATCTAGGCTGGTCCTTCTTGAGTATCCCTGAGGGGGAGAAAGACGAAGGAAAGGAGGAGAATTAAAAACTCAAGGAGGAATGTAGGTAGAGAGAACCATGCTCTTTACTATGGGGAAAAGAACTCTGATACAATTTCTTCAGTTTATTCAGATATCCAGTTATCTGGGTAGCAAAGTGGGAACAGGTCAAATTGATGAGGAAAAAAAATCTGATGAATTACAGGTTACTCTGTCTCAAGAGTCCTCAGGTTTTACCTGCTATAATTCTTTTCCTGAACAGGCAAGACCTGGGTTCTTACCATCCTGCACCTTCTCCCAACTCCTCAGCAGGTCTCAGATTCACTGCTTAATTTTTTCATTGATTGAGCTCCTCCTCCGTGCCATCCTGGGGAGTTCTGCTGAATGGTCAGACCTCTCCCTGCTGCTTGGGTTTCCAGGTCATCTCAGCCCTGTCACGACACTCAGAGGACCCTCGGTTCTCATCTTCATTGCACTGATCCTTGTTGCGATTTCCTGTCTATTTAATAAATGTCTGTCTCCTCCGTCTGAACTGTAGTTTCCGTGAGCATAGAGGCCATTTCTCTTTCCACTCACTGCTGTGAAGGTCACCCACCTAGCCTCCAGGACATGGAAGGAATGGAATGCGCACTTAGTATTTCTTGGATGGATGGAAGGAAAGATGAGTGAAGTCAACAGGAAGGAAGGGAAGAAAAGGGCCTTTCTCATTTGCCAAAGTGTTTTTAGCCCTTGAGACCCACCCTCGTCAGAATCCTGGAATGAGCAGAGTTTCCCCCAGGAGGAGTCTGGGAAGGTTAGGACCGCTCCCTTGGTGGCCTGTCATTTCCAGCCTTTCCCTATGAAAGTCTGGCTTCCTGGGGTCCCTGCTGGCTGGTCTGGCTTGACCACTGGCCTTCCTCACAGTGCCTCTACACATGGACATGATTCTGTCTTCCTTCCACAAGCTTCTAAGCTCCAGGGGCAGGAACTGTACTTTCTCTTTCATCTGAAGTCCTTACAGGTACAACTCCCTCCTCCCGAGTACCTTGCTCCTCTGATTATTCCACCTGAAGAGGCGCTATCCCCCATGTCCAAACCTTCCATCCTCTAGAGCTCAACTTCAACTCCACTTCCCCGTCACAGTCTTCCCAAGACATTTCAGCCAAGCAGTGCACAGAGAGCCTTCACACAAGCTTTACTGCGTCTCACCTTTGATTTCACTCTGTCTGATTGCCTGTCTCTGCTGTGCAGTCAGGTGTCTCCCCTTCTAGGGTGGCCAACTCTTCCTGTTTCGCCTGGGATGCTTCTGACTTTGGCACTGAAAATCCCAGATCTCAGGAACTGTCTTGGTCCTGGGCAAGCTGGGTAACCCTAACCCTTCCCCTAGCCTGGCTCACCCATCCCAAGTCTGCCAAGCTGCTGTTAACTTGAAATTCAAGACTTCCTCTAGAGAGACATCCCCTCCCGGGTGCAGGAGAGGTCCCCTCTGCTGGGGTGGACACTACTGTCCTGTGCTCCCCCCAACTGTGGTTCTCTCCAGGCGATGCACTGAACACCCTTAGTGCTCAGCACAGCATCTGACACACAGGGGCACTCCAGAAAGAAGGATTCATCAAACGAGCAAGGATCCTAGGTGTTATGAGTTGGGTTGTGTCCCCCCAAAGATGTAGAAGTCCTAACTTTGAATGTGATCTTATCTGGAGATAAGGTCTCTTCCAATGATCAAGTTAAAATGAGGTCATTAGGGTAGACCCTCATCCAAAACAACTGGTATCCTTATAAAAAAAAAAGGGGGGGGTGAATCTGGATACAGAGATGCACAGAGTGAAGGTGAAGAGACTTGGGGAGAAATGGCCATCTACGAACACCTGAGGCTACTGGAAGCTAGATTCCAGGGATTAGATCTGATAGACAGAGTGCCTGAAGAACTATGGAGGGAGGTTCATAACACTATATGGGAGGGGGTGATCAAAACCATCCCTAAGAAAAAGAAATACAAAAAGGCAAAATGGTTGTCTGAGGAGGCCTTACAAATAACTGAGAAAACAAGAGACGTGAAAGGCAAAGGATAAAAAGAGATACCCATCTGAATTCAGAGTTGCAAAGAATAGCAAGGAGAGAGAAGAAAGCCTTCCTAAGTGAACAATTCAAAGAAAAAAGAAACCAGTAGAAGAATTTATGCTTTTGAACTGAGGATGAGATGGTTGGATGGCATCACCGACGCAATGGACATGAGTTTGAGCAAGCTCCAGGAGCTGGTGAAGGACAGGGGAGCCTGGTGTGCTGCAGTCCATGGGTCTCAAAGAGTTGGACACGACTCAGTGGCTGAATGACAACGGCAACCAGAAGTTAGGAGAGAAGCCTAGAACAGATCTTTGCTGGCACTTTCTCAGAGAACAAAGCCCTGCCAGCACCTCGATTTTGAACTTCCAGCCTCTAGAATTGTGAGAGAATACATGTCTCTTGTTTAAGCCACCCAGTCTGTGGTACTTTACAAAGCAGCCCAAGGAAACTAATTCATTAGGGTTCAATTAGGAAACGATTATATTCTCCATCCCCCCTTCACCCCATCACAGGCCCACCAAACCCACTCCGTGGGTCTTGAGCCTCAGTTGCCCCTGGAGGAAACCCATAGCCTGTCTGTTTGGCCCTCAGATAATGAATGTTCTTCAAGGCCCATCCAGCCAGAAGAATAACCTCACATTAGTAATTAAATGTCTGATAAAATAATGTCTAAATGTAAATTTTTGCCCCTCCCATAGCCCAGGATTCTCTGGCAGCCTGGATCGGCGGGGCTGGTGGCCGAGTGGGTTAGAATCGGCTTTTTCTCCATTTCTCCTCCCTGCCTCTGCCCCTGGCCCCACAGGCATGGACCGATCCCTTGTAAGAATGGAGAGAGAAGGGAGGGCCTTACACAGCCTGACTTTGATTTTTTCCCATCTGGAAACTGGTAACTCATACTGACTTTCTCTGTGTTGGCTGAAGTTCTGAACTGATTATTCTCCTCAGGGACACTTCCCTGAAGGTTTCTATCGGGAACTCTTGACGGCACTTCTGCAAAGGGTAGCGCATTTGCGGAAGTGGTGAGGGTGGTGAGGTGAGCCGTGAATACCTTCCGGGTAGCGCTAGGTCTCCAGGGTCCAGCTCCTCTTTGGCTTGCTTTGCCTCAAGGGGGCGCCAGTGCGGCAAGATGGCCTTCTCACCCCTGTTCCCTCAGGCCAGGAGCCAGAGCCGCTGGCTTTGCGATTCCTCCGGCCCTGTCACACCCAGCCAAGACTGCCTCCAGCTCCTGGACACCCAGCATGCTTTCCGGGCGTCCCTCCCAAGTCCCCTCTCAATGGGCCAGAGGTGAAGGGGAGGCTACCTCCTGTCTTTCCCACAAGATGCAGGACCCGTAACACACCCACAGCCCTCTTTGCCAAAAACCCTTTGTGACTTTGCCTTCAGCCCTTTAATACACTTGAAGTGTATTAGGCTGAATTCCACATAGGTGGTCTGCACCTCACTTTTCAATATGGAAGAATAGCTCCTGTTCAGTTTGTTTTGCTTTTTTTTTCCCACTAAAAGGGGCTTGGGGCTTCCCTGGTGTTTCAGGCGGTAAAGAATCTGCCTACAATGTGGCAGACCTGGATTTGATCCCTGGGTTGGGAGGATCCCCTGGAGGAGGGCATGGCAACCCACTCCAGTATTCTTGCCTGGAGAATCCCTATGGACAGAGGAGCCTGGTGGGCTACAGTCCATGAGGTCGCACGGAGTTGGACATGACTGAGCGACTTCACTTTCACTTTCAGTCAGCAGCTTCCCTGGAGGCTCAAGGGTATGGGAAGGAGAGTACTGTAAGATGAGTCTGGAGCCTCAGGCTGTGCCAGAAGATAGGGAAAGTCTCTAAGAATGAAGGCCACATGTGAGAAGAGACAGGGTGAAGGCTCCTGGGGCCTTCATGTGAGCATGAATGAATAGTGAAAGGGACAGAGTAAAACCCACGGAAGGAAAAAAGAACTGTTGCGTCCATGCTTATGCTAAGAAGACAGGCAGTTGCAGAAATCAGGTAAGTCTGTAATATTTTCAACTTTTCCCTCAACTGCTTTCACGGACAGGATCTCTTACTTGATCCCATTCTGCCCATTTTTCAGATGACGACACCGAGACTAGAAAGATGGAATAACTTTCCTAAGAGGCTGACTGGTCTTGTCTGTGACTCACCCAGGACCAGGCCCTAGGCCAGTGCTCAGGACTCCTTAGGCTGGGTGGAAGACCACGAGGGGCCTCCACCTACCCAGTCCTTGGTATGCCTCTGCCCTGGCAGGGCAGCAGCCCCTTCTTCTCCCCCGAGTCTGGCCAGCTCTTGACTCTCCTGGGTGCAATGCCCTTGGAGCAACCCTCAGAGGTTCCCATCACTCTCCTACCTCCTGCCCCCCTCGCCAAAAACTTATTAAGCAGCCACCTGTCACCTCTACCTTAATAAATAAGAATCTCTTTTCAGCTTCTTTGTCTTCCTCACCTCAGGGCCCACCTCCTGTAACCACACTGTCAATTACACCTCATGTCTAGCAAGGCCAGAGCTAATGAAAAGCAATAGAGAATTCACTGCCTTTTAATGAGGGAAACATGGCTTTTTACAGGGAACAATTTATTGGGCCAATTCCCCCCGTCCATCACCCGGGGGAGTTGCTGCCTTTTAGTACCCTGTGTTTGTTACCGTGTCAAGCACTGTGTAAAATTGCCAGCCAAGCACCGAGGTGAAGGCTCTGACTCAATTTACAGGGTGACATCTCTAATCTCCCTCCTCTGATCAGTAAGTGATCCTGGCAATGATATGCATAGAAATTAATTACTCCGTCCCTCCTGCTCCCTGGCAGTCAGAAGTAGGGCATGGTCCTTGGCCAGAACAGCTGGGCCGACAGGCCACTGACCTTCATCGTTTCTAGCTATTTATCCTGGCAAGAGTATACAGAGGAGACAGGACCACACTGCCAGAAAAGGCGAGGGAACAAATACACAGGAGGAGAGCATCTTGTGCAGCTCAGCCTTGTTTGAGATCAAGAGAACATACCAGGTCTATCACTGTTTCCAAGGGAGAGGGCGAGCCAGGGGATGCAGGAAGAAAACCCCAGGCTGAGATTCAGGGAATGTCTAATCTGCGGCTAATTTTGTCTATGACCCTGGGCATGCCACTTCATCTCTGAAGTAAAGTGTTTTAAACAGTGATTCCTCTGAGGTTCTGCAAAAATAGACCTCCCCTCCCCATCCTTCTCCTTTGTCTTCCCTGGATGATCTGTTGGGCTACTTTCAGTCATTGGGCTTTAGGCTTGGGTGAGCTGTGTGACCTTGGGCAAGTCCCTTCACTTCCTCCACTTTCTAGAGTCTTATGGTTCATGATCTACTTCCAAAGATGGTTTCGGGAGTCAAATGAAAGCAAGTTGCTTTAAAATATAAGATCATATCATTTCAATTCCAGATCTGGGAGAAATTAGGAAAAAATGGCTACTGTGAGGAGCACTAACCAAGAGTTCCTGCCTTAAAGTATCTGCCACACTTCATGTCATATCTGAAATTCCACCATTAGAGATTTATTTCTTTGAGTCTTCAGATATCACTTATTGATAAGTTAGTTCTTATCAAGCATTCAATCACTCCGTCCCAAAGAGTGTACTTAGATTGATTACCATCACACTTACATAATGATAGCAAACTTTTATTTCTTTTTTAAATTTGAAATGTAGTTGATGTATAATATTATGTTAGTTTCAGGTGTACAATATAGTGATTCAACATTTAAACATTACAAAATGATCACCGTGATAAGTCTAGTAAGCCATCTGCCCCCATACAAAGTTATTAGAGCATTATCAATGTATATTACATTCTTGTGACTAATTTATTTTGTAACTAGAAGCTTGTACATCTTAATTCCCTTTACCAATTTTACCCATTCCTCCACCTCTTACACTCTGGCAACCATTCATTTGTTCTCTGTATCTATGAGTCTCTTTACATTTTGCTTTGCTTTTTTTTTTTTTTTTACATTCCACATATAAGTAATCATATGGTATATATCCATCTTTCCCTGTCTGACTTATTTCACTCAACATAATACCCTCTAGATCCATCTGTGTTGTCACAGGTGAAAAGATTTCGTTCTTTTTTTATGTCTGAGTGATATTCTGCTTTTTTAATCCATTTATCTATCCATGGAATGGACCTTTGGGTTGCTTCAGTATCTTGGCTGTTGTAAATAATTCTGCAGTAAATGTAGGGGTGCATATATCTTTTTGAATTAGTGCTTTTTATTTCTTTGGGTAAATACTCAGAAATGAAATTGCTGAATCATATGGTGCTTCTATTTTTAATTTCTAAGGAAACTCTATGTTGTTTTCCATAGGGTTTGTACCAATTTATGATCCCACTAAACAGTCCACAAGAGTTCTCTTTCTCTTCACATCTTTGGCAACACTCGTTACCTGTCTTTTTGATGGTACTCATTCTGACAAGTGAGAGGTGACATCTCATTGTGGTTTTGATTTGCATTTCCTTCATGATTAATGATTTTGAGCACCTTTTCATGTATCTGTTAACCATCTGTGTGCCTTCTTTGGAAAAGATCTAGTTATGTCTTCTGTACATTAAAATTTTTTGATATTGAGTTGTTCTTCTTATATTTTAGATATTAACATCTTTTGGATATGTCATTTGCAAATATCCTCTCCCATTCATTAGGCTGCCTTTTTAAAATTATGTTGATGGTTTCTTTCACCTTGCAAAAGGTTTTTGGTTCAATTTAGTCATATTTTTTATTTTTTGTTTTGTTTCCTTTGCCTGATAGATTCAAAAAATATTGCTTAGATCAATGTCGAAGAATATACTGCCTGAGTTTTATTCTAGAAGTTTTAAAATTTCAGGTCTTACACTTAGGTGCAGAATCCATACTGAGTTTTGTTTTTTTTTTATGTGATGTGAAAAAATGGTCCAGTTTCAATCCTTTGCATATAGCTATCCAATTTTCCCAACATCAGGTATTAAAGAAAGTCTTCTCCCCATTGTATATTCTTGCCTCCTATGTTGTAGATTAATTGATCATTCAAGCACAGATTTATTTCTGATCTCTCCATTTTGTTCCATTAATCTATTTGTCTGTTTCTGTGTCAGTACCATACTGATTTGATTACTGTGGCTCAGTAGCATGGTCTGAAGTCAGGGACCATGATACCTCCAACTTTTTTCTCAAGATTGTTTTAGCTATTGGGTCTTTTGTGGTTTCATACAAATTTTGGGGTTATCCATTCTAGTTTTGTGAAAAATGCTATTAGTATTTTGATAGGGATTGCACTGAGTATGTGTATTGCCTTGGGGAGTATGATCGTTTTAACAATACAATAAATCCCTACATATGAACACGTTTCATTCCTAGCATGTGTTCGTGGTCCAATTTGTTTGCACGTCCAACAAAGTCAGCCTAGGTACCCAACTAACACAATAAGCTATATAGTACTGTACTATAGCAGGTTTGTAATATTTTCACACAAATAATACATAAAAACAAACACACAAAATAAAACATTTTAAATCTAACAGTACAGTGCCTTGAAAAGTGCAGTAGTACCATACCACAGCTGGCATACAAGAACTGGCATCGAGTGAACAGGCGAGAAGAAGTACTGACAGGAGGAGGGAGAGGAGGTGGGAAGTGGTAGAGCTGAAGGATTGCCAGCAATAGGAGATGGAGTGTTAGCTGCAATTTTGCTCATGCCTGATGTTGATGGCACAGGTTCTGGTTCCTGGCTGGATTCGATTCTATCTATCCTCTTGAAAAAGAGATCCTGTGGTGTCTCATCCTAGATGACATGGTAGCACTGAATTGCATTTTGAAAAGCTGTTGTTGCAGCCTTCTCATCCATTCTACATTCAGGTCCTGAGCCTCAAAACACTAACAGCGCCTTTTCAAATAAACAGAATCCCCTTGCCATTTCCTGCATCGTGAATCTTTTCAGTTCTTTAGTTACTTCTTCTTCCTTGTGTCTCTCTTCATCCTTTCTCTGGGCTTCCAATTCCATCAAGTCTTCATTAGTAAGCTCCACGTGTTGCAAAGCAAGGAATTCAATGAAGTTGTTCTCTTGAAGATCTAGCTCCAACTTGTACACAAAAGCACAACCACCTGTAGAGGATATATGCACTTTAAAATGTACATGTGTACAGACACATGAACTTACAAACATATGACCTGCAAGCATATGTTTGCATTTTTGAAAGTTCACAACTTGAGGATTCATATGTAAGGGACTATCTGTATTAGTTCTTCCAGTCCATGAGTATGGTATATCTTTCCATCTTTTTCTGTCATCTTCAATTTCTTTCATCAATGTCTTACAAGAGTATAGGTCTTTCCCCTCCTAGGTTAGATTTATTGCAAAGCATTTTATTATTTTTGATCCAATTGTAAAGGAGTTTGTTTTCCTAATTTCTTTTTATGATAGCTTGTTATTAGTGTATAGAAATGCAACAGATTTCAGCATATAAATTTTATATCCTGAAACTTTAATAAATTCATTTATTACTTTTAATAGAATTTTTTAGAGGAAACTTTAGAATTATTGGATACAGTATCATGTCATCTGTAAGCAGTGACAGTTTTACTTCTTCCTTTGCAGTTTGGATGCCTTTTATTTCTTTTTCTTGTCTGATTCCTGGGATTAAGACTTCCAATACTATGTTGAATAAAAGTAGTGAGACTGAATATTCTTGTCTTGTTCCTAATCTTAGAGGAAATATTTTCAGCTTTTCACCATTGATATGATATTGGCTATGGTTTTGTCATATGTAGCCTTTATTATGTGTTGCCTCTCTCTAACAATTTTGTTGAGAGTTTTTATCATAAATTGAATTTTGTTGAATTTTGTCAGAGGTTTTTTCCTGCATCTACTAAGATGATTGTATGATTTTTATCCTTAATATTTACTCCCTTCCCCAACACATTTATGTTTTGACATTGTATTTTATATCTCTGAGTATTCCATAACTATTTTTATTGTAGATATAGATGGCTTTGCCACTTTTGTCTTTTAATCTTCCCATTCACTTTATAAGTGGTTGATTAACTACCTTTGCTATATATTTGCTTTTACCAGTGAAATTTTTCCTTTCATAACTTCTATATTTCTAGTTATGGCCTTTTCTTTTCTACTTAGAGAAGTTCTTTAACATTTTATGTGAACCAAGAACTTCCAAATGTTCAAGCTGGGTTTAGAAAAAGCAGAGGAGCCAGAGATCAAATTGTCAACATTTGCTGAATCACAGAGAAAGCAAGGGAATTCCAGGAAAACATCTACCTCTGTTTCATTGACTATGCTAAAGCCTTTGACTGTGTGGGTCATAACAAACTGTGGGAAATTCTTAAAAGAGATGGGAATATCACCAGACCATCTTACCTGTCTCCTGAGAAACCTGTACAGGTCTTACTCGGGTGTCTTTTAAACTCCTGCCTCTGCACTGGGATCAGAGCATATGAGATTTTGCCTGCACTCTAAGAATAAAGTCTCTGTTTCCTACATCTCTCTTGAATGTAAGTACCACTGGTTCTCAAATTCCAACTTTCTGGGGACTTGTTTTCCTGGTACAAGACCCCTGGGATGGGGAGCTCAATATGGAGCTTGAACACCTCACTTCTCAGTAAGGACCTCTGCAGTTATGATATCCCTCCTGTTGGTGAGTCTCACTTGGGAATGTGGGTCCTGACTCTATTGCATCTCCTCTCCTTCTACCTGTGGATCTTTCTTTATATCTTTAAGTTGAGAAAATGTTTTCCACTTGCCTTCAGGTCATTTTAATAGACAGTTTTCCTGTGTGTACTTGTAATTTGGTGTGCCTGTTGGAGGAAGTAAGTTCAGGGTCTTCCTACTCTGCTCTCCTGATCCCTCTCCCTTTTATTTCTTTTTCTTGCTTTATTGCATTAGCCAAGACCTCCAATATAGTGTTGAATAGGGATGATGTGAATGGCTGCTTGCAATGTTTACAATATTAGGAAAAAACTATTCAATGTTTTACTGCTAAGTATGATGTTAACTATACATTTTTCATAGATATCCTTTATCAGATTAAGGATCTCCCTTTCATTTCTAGTTTGCTAAGTTTTTTTTTTTTTTTCCAAATCATGCATGGAGGAATTGAATTTTATCGTATGTATTTTCTACATTTTCTACATCTGCTTAGATAAGCATATGGTATTCTGTCTTTATTCTGTTAATATGATGAATTATATTGATTGGTGTTTGGTGTTGAAATAGCTGTACATTTCTGGCAAAAATCCCACTTGGTCTTTAGGTACTATCCTTTTTTAAAAAGGCTTTTTGTGTTATGCTATTGTATGGAATTTACTAATAGTGTGCTAAGGATTTTTATGACTATGTTCATGAGGGATATTGTATTGCCTATTGTATTCTCTTTTTTTGTAGTGTCTTTGGTTTTGGTGTCAGGATAATTCTCTCTTCATAAAATGATTTGAAAAGTATTTTTTCCTCCTTATTTTCTGAAAGAGTTTATGGAGGATTGGTATTATTTCTTCCTGATAATTTCTTTGTGAGAAAGTTATTATTTTTATATTGGTAATTCAATCTCTTTAATAGATATAAGAATTTTTTAGATTTTTTTATTTCTTCTACAGTAAACTTTTTAAAATTTAACTTTTAATTTTTTATTGACATATAGTTGATTTACAGTATTGTGTTAGTTTCAGGTATACACCAAAGTGATTCAGTCATACATACAGATATACATATTTATTTTTCTCAATTTCTTTTCCCTTATAGGTTATTACAAAATGTTGAATACAGTTCCCTGTGCTATACAGTAGGTTATCTATTTTATAAACAGTAGTGTGTGTATGTTAATCTCAAGCTCCTAATTTATCCCTCCCTTCCTTTCCCTTTTGCTGATCATAGTTTGTTTTCTATGTCAGTGGGCCTATTTCTGTTCTGTATGTAAGTTCATTTTATCATTTTTCAGTAAATTTTAATCATTTGTGTCTTTCAAATAATTTGTCTATTCTATCTAAGCTGTTGAATTTATTGGTACCAAGTTACTCTTAACATCTTCCTATTATTCTATTGATGTCTATAATATTGGAGCCAGAATTTTAACACAATTCTGTTTGACTCCAAAGTTTATGCTCTTTCTCCTGTGCAATCCTATCCTCATAATGAAATGCAGTCTTCCTGGGACTTTCATTTATGAAATCCTCAGGAAGAAATACCTTAAAAGCAATTGAAAGCCAGGTGAGAGCCAGGTTTGCTGGAAGAAAGTTCATGTTTGTGTTCAATAACAAACCGGAGATGAAGAGTTCAGGGAATTAAGCTGAGGGGCCTCAGGAAAGATAGGAAAGAGGTAGTAACAATTTATTTTTTTAAAGTATTCAAAGCACAGACTTGGACTGCATACCAGATTTTATATGCTACAAAGGGTAAATGTGTGTGCAGGTGGGGGAACAGAGAAACAAGAGACAATGCTGCTTAATTGAATGTATGCACAGTGTTTTGAATTGATGCTGAAGCTGAAGCTCCAGTACTTTGGCCACTTGATGCAAAGAACTGACTGAGAAAAGACCCTGATGCTGGGAAAGATTGAAGGCAGGAGGAGAAGGGGACGACAGAGGATGAGATAGTTGGATGGCATCACGACTCAATGGACATGAGTTTGAGCAAGCTCCAGGAGTTGGTAATTGACAGGGAAGCCTGGTGTGCTGCAGTCATTGGGATTGCAAAATGTCGAACACGACTGAGCGACTGAACTGTACTGAACTGTCTGTGGCAGCAGTTCCTGAGTGATGACTGAATTCTGTACACAGTTTTCTCTACTTGTTTCACTGCAAAACTTTTTTTCATAGTGTGTGTTGACAGAATGTAGCTTTAACTTGATACAAGTTTACTTACCCAGAGCCATCCTCTTCTCTTTCTATAAGATTGACAGAGGCTGAAATGAAAATAAAAGTTGCTCAGTCATGTCAGACTCTTCGCGACCCCGTGGACTGCAGCCCACCAGGCTCCTCCATCCATGGGATTTTCCAGGCAAGAGTACTGGAGCAGGCTGCCATTGCCTTCTCCTTCTCTTGAGACAATAAGGCAATAAAAGGGGCTTGGAAAGCCCCTATGCGCCAGGCAGCAGAGCAGAAAGAGAGAAAGAACGTGGAACCTTGACAATATCCTCGAATCTCTGAACCATCCCTGAAACCACCTATTTCCAGTTTGACATAAGAGGGTAAATGTCTTTTTAAAGCCATTGTTATGTATCTATCACAGAATCATGTTTTGTGAGTTTTATTATCCTAACTGTAGGTCTACATCTGTTCAGTTGTCTCACATGGCACGAAGATATTTATAAAATCAGAAAGGTAGGCACTCTAATCACACAGCAGTACTAAAAAACTGGCCCAGAAAATTCTTATGTTAATACAATTTTACGATTATGTACAAAATGAAGACATGAATTTACATTTTTCTCCTGGAGAAGTTTAGGACTTTTTATGTTCACATCCACAGTCCTGGTCTAAAGACCTCAGGATGGGAAAGTTTTTCCAGAGGTAAAGATTTTGAAAGTAAGAATTTTGTAAGATTATGGGAAATTCATAATCCCTCTGTTATTTATATCATCTCTTGCCACTTTCTCCAGAGTAATGACATACAAATCTTAAGCTGAAAGAGGATACAACTCTTGCAGTGGGGAGGGGAGAAGGAATAACGGCTTTCTCCTGCAAAGGCAGCCTTCTTAAGAGAAGACAAGCTCAGGAGGCTAGAGGTCCAGTGAGATGAAAAGGGAAAGTTGCTACTACATAGAGGAGGAAACCTATGAAAAGAAAATTGGTCTTTCTAGTAATCAGAGAAATGCTGGGAATTAAAATTAAAACTATTTTGACACTATTTCAGTATATTATTTTTCAGAATATACTTCTTCAGAAAGAGAGAAGTCTCATCACAGTGTTTGATGAGAATATGAAGCAATACTAACTCATTACTATATGGCTAGTGGTATTAATGAGTCCAAGCTTGCTCTTCTCACCCCACGATAGGCCAATGAATCTGAGAGATGAGGTATTGAGGCAAGGAAAACAACTTTATTCAGAAAGCAGCTGACAGAGAAGATGGCACGCTAGTGCCTCAAAATAACCATCTTATAGGGGTCTGGATGCCAGATTCTTTTATAGGTCAGAGGTAGGGGGAGGTGAGGAAGCAAATAAAAAAGCCATCTATCTTGCAAACATCCCCTAGAATGGCAAGCCTCAGGCAGGGGATGTGTTAATTTCTTCCTGCCTGCCATCTACAGGTGGACAGGGTTCTGAACAAAGCACTTCAGTTTAACAGCCTGGCAGAGGGTCAAAGTCCTTTTAAGCAAGCCATTATGAATGATTATAATAACAGAAGCAATTAAAAACAAATCAAAGAAACAGTTTCCAACATGGAGTCAGAATTGGCTCCTTCTCTGCAACAGTGAGGAGAAGGCAATGGCAACCCACTCCAGTACTCTTGCCTGGAGAATCCCAGGGACGATGGAGCCTGGTGAGCTGCTGTCTATGGGGTCGCACAGAGTCGGACACGACTGAAGCGACTTAGCAGCAGCAGCAGCAGCAGCAGCAGCTGCAACAATGAGAGGGTAAATTGCCAGCACCACTCTGGAGAACAATCTGGAAATACCCAGTAAAGCTGAAGATATGCAAACACTTATACCCAGTAACCCCACTCCTACGTCTACTCTCTACAGAACCTATTGCAGATTGTACGTGAGGTCAAATGTACAAGAAGCTTCCTGGGAGCACGGATTATAATAGTGAAAGATCACAAGTGTAATTATTCATCAAGAGGGAATAAACTGCTGTATATCCACTTGTGAAAGTGCATGTCTTGTAGGTGAAATCCTATAAGACACCAAACACAGATGAATCAGTGCTTTACCACTATTGAGTGAGGGAAAAGAGTTCGGAACAGCACATCGCCATTTATACAAGTTCAAACCTGCAAAACTGAACTGTATGCCCTTGTGGGCACATGCATTAATAGTATAAAGATTCACATGGGAATTATAAAGCCTAGTTTAGGATGAGTCCCGCTTCTCTGGAGGACAGAGGCAAATGAGGTTTAAGAGCAATATACAGAGAATTGCAAATCGTTTTGCCATATTTTATTTCCAAGTTGGATGGTGGTGTATGAGCCTTCATGACCTCTATAACTTTTTGAGGCCTGAAAAATTTTATTAATACTTTTTTTAAAAAGAAAGAGAAGCAAAGAAGCAAAAGATATTCATATGGGGAGATGTCTTGAGGGTTTGACAGCAGAAAGATCAATGGTGAGGGCAGATGCCTCGCGATCAGAAACCTGTGTCTGAATCCCAGCTCTCCTGCTTACCAACAGCGATGTGATTTGAGGGGCAAATTAATTAACCTCTCATGAAGCTGATTTTCCCAGATGTGAAATAAGAATAATGACATTTACTCTTATATGGATATGGTCAATTCATTAATTAAATAAAATATTTAAGAATTTTATTCTTAAAATTCTGGCACATTTTTTTAGGGAGATTATACATTGTGGTTTATCTGGGACAATCGGTTTATACCTGCTGCCTTAATTGAAAGGCTTTCTTTTAACCTCAAAAGTGTCCTGTTTTGGAGGATAAATGATACTGTCACCGTTGTTGTTGCTGTTGAAGTTGCTGTTCAGTCGCTAAGTCATGTCTGACTCTTTGCGACCCCATGGGCTGCAGCACACTAGACCTCCCTGTCCTTCACTATCTCCTGGAGTTTCCTTAGGCTCATTTCCATTATGTCAATGATGCCATCTAACCATCTCATCCTCTGTCACCCCCTTCCCCTCCTGCCTTCAATCTTTCCCAGCACCAGGGTCTTTTCAAATGAGCTGGCTCTTCAAAGCAGTTGGCCAAACTATTGGAGCTTCAGCTTTAGCATCAGTCCTTCCAATGAATATTCAGGGTTGATTTCCTTTAGGGTTGACTGGTTTGATCTCCTTGCTGTCCAAGGAACTCTCAAGAGTCTTCTCCAACACCATAGTTTGAAAGCATCAATTCTTTGGCACTCAGCCTTCTTTATGGTCCAACTCTCACATCCATATATGACTACTAGAAAAAACATAGCTTTGACTATACACACCTTTGTTGACACCTCTGCTTTTTAATATATTGTCTAGGTTTGTCATAGCTTTTCTTTCAAGAGCTGCTGCTGCTAAGTCGCTTCAGTCATGTCTGACTCTGTGCAACCCCAGAGACAGCAGCCCACCAGGCTCCCCCGTCCCTGGGATTCTCCAGGCAAGAACACCAGAGTGGGTTGCCATTTCCTTCTCTAATGCATGAAAGTGAAAAGTGAAAGTGAAGTCCCTCAGTCGTGTCCAACTCTTAGCGACCCCATGAACTGCAGCCCACCAGGCTCCTCCATCCATGGGATTTGCCAGGCAAGAGTACTGGAGTGGGTTGCCATTGCCTTCTCCGTCTTTCCAGAGCAAACATGTTTTAATTTTGTGCTGCAGTCACTGTCCGCAGTGATTTTTGAGCCCAAGAAAATAAAACCTGCCACTCTTTCCACTTGTTCCCCATCTATTTGGCATGAAGTGATGGGACCGAATGCCATGATCTTAGTGTTTTGAATGTTGTGCTTTAAGCCAGCTTTTTCACTCTCCTCTTTCAGCCTCATCAAGAGGCTCTTTAGTTTCTCTTCAGTTTCTGCCATTAGAGTGGTATCATCTGCATATCTAAAGTTGTTGATATTTCTCCTGGCTTGGCTGATTCCAGCTTGTGCTTCATCCAGCCTTGCATTTCACACGATGTACTCTGCATAGAAGTTAAGTAAGCAGGGTGACAGCATTCAGCCTTGATGTACTCCTTTACCAATTTTAAACCAGTCCATTGTTCCATGTCCAGTTTTAACTGTTGCTTCTTGTCCTGCATACAGTTTTTTCAGGAGACAGGTAATTTGGTCTGGTATTCCCATCTCATTAAGAATATTCCACAGTTTGTTGCGATGCACACAGTTAAAGGCTTTAGTGTAGTCAATGAAGCAGAAATAGATGTTTTTCTGAAAATCCCTTGCTTTCTCTATGATCCAATGGATGTTGGCAATTTGATCTCTGGGGCTTCTGTCTTGTCTAAACCCAATACTTAATGTATACCAGGCACTTTCTAAGTTTTGACATTTATTAATTCTTTAATTCTTACAGATGTGGAAGCTGAGGTCAAAGTATGGCATGAACTCAGGCCATCTGACCCTAGAGTCTGCTATGAATCACCAAGTTCTACAGCCAGAGATTCTGCTATGAAGTAATTATAACAGAGTCAAAATTTTAAAACAATTAATCCAAAATACTGCAGTTCAAATGGATGTTGCTCTTCACAGTGGCCCATTGGAAGGCTTTAGGTACATTCCCGCTGTGTGGACTTGGCTCTGTGTGACAAGAATCTTCTTTGGGAATTCCTATCAGACTGGGCACAGTCACCAAATAGCTTCAGTTTTCTTGTTTTTTAAGGTGGCTGTGATTTTTCCAAAAGAGTCAGAAGTCACTTAGAAATTCAAATTAAAAGCATAAGATATCACTGTGAACCTATAGATGGCTAAATTAAAAAGACTGACAATATCAAGTGTTTATGAGGATGTACAGCCACTGGCCCTCCATGTCCACTGGAAGGGGAAGGGACCTAAACCGGTGTGGACGTAACTAACTCCCAGGTGCCTTAGGTGGGGCATGAAAGTAGGTGGGCTTGGTCATTTCTGTGCCTGGAAATCATCTCCAAAGAGAGGAAGGGAGGCCTGTGAGCATCTGCAATTTCACTGAGCTTCCACAAGAGTGGAAATAGCAAGTTGAGGGCCTTGGTCAGATCACGTGGAAAGTGTTGCATCTTTGTCCAGGAGAATTTACAGATGTGCACAGGTTCAAAGGAGAATGACCTTGTGAGGCCAGGCTAGGTAGGGTCTGCCTTTCTGGCCACCAATTATCTTTAGATATTCCTTTTCCCATGCATAAGCACCACCCTCTCCTGGTGAGACAACCCCAAATCCTATCCAGTTATTGAATCCAGACTGAAGACTAGCACCTCTGTGTGATGGATAGTCCTTGCCACATGTCTAGATGTGATTGTTCTAGGCTAATGACAAATCATCTCTACTCCCCACTTACAAACTCACAAAATACAATAAAGAGCAGAGTACAATAGAAACTTCCATTCTGAGAGGGGAAAATTGGCAGCATTCTGCTTCTCAGGCAGCCCCTCATCTGTGGCAATGGGGGTGTCCTGCGAGGTGGGCCTGGAGAAGGGCCTTTTCCTGGAAGAATTTCCCTGACTGGGTTGATTTTTCTTCTTTGTCCAGTGTTCTCTGTGGTCCCTAACTGCGCTTTCTAAGATTTTCCTTCTTGTCCATTATGCCCCATGATCACTTATGAAGTGAGCATGGTGTGAATGCATCCCTTGGATGCTACCCAACTTTCGTAGCCCTCTTTCTGATAATGCCAGTTTGGAGACCCTATTATAGGATTCATACAGTCAATGGCTTTGTGACAGTACTGTTTTCTTAAAACTTCTGGTCTGCTTACGTCCATTCAACTTTGCAGACTAGGAATCACAACCAAACTTCTACACTGGACAGAGTTCTTAGACCCGTTTCTGTGCTTCTTTTTCCCAGATTAGTGGGGGCTATATCAAAGACATCTCCACAATAGTCTTCAGTGGAAGGCAGAAGCTTATCTCTTGCAGTTTCCGGTTCAGGAGTAGTTGATTTTTCAAACAATGTGAACTCTCAGATTTCTGAGCTCTTTATATTCCCTTCCATCCCTGATCTTAAATGCCAGAACTCATGCTTTTATTTTATTACTTAGATATACGAAGCCCATCCTTCGAGCTCTTTTTCAAGGTCTTTCCTTCTTGCTGCAGGTCTTATGAGCACTTTATCTGACTTCCAAGTTACTGACTGTGACAGTTCTAGCATACATTTTGCAGCTGCTTAGCACAGATCTGCCTCTTTCCTGCCTCTAGTGTTTGTTTCTCTAGTGTTCATCCCCAGACCCTTAAGGCAATGCCATATTTTTAGGGTTTTAAGATGACAGCACCTACGTCAAGGCATTAACCACAATGGAAGTTTATTCTTGGGGAAGTAACAGTGCAAGTTTGATGTTACCGGCCACTGGGCAGCTCTGCTCCACACGGTGACTCAGGGATTCAGGCATCTTACCTCTTGAGAGCCTGTCAAATCCTAAGAACTTAGGTCATCATCTGGAACAGCTGATAGAAGGCATGGAGGAAAGAAATGATATCTCCTCTCTTAAAAACTTAGAAGTGAAATATATCAACATCCTATCACATTTCATTGGATAAAACTTCCATACGGCCGTACCTACCTGCAGAAAACAGGTTGGGAAACAGAGTCAGCCGTGAACCTAAATAGAAAACAGAGACGCTGGATGTTGGTCAACAGCCAGTGATCTCTGTCAAAGAGACCAGGTTGGCCGTGCAGGAAGTTTGCATCTTGGTCTGGTCCTTTTGAAAAGAATGACAAACGAGCACACCCAGAGAAGACTAACCACTCTGGGACTGAGACACTGTCAGAGTCATCGTGATTGAGCCTCCCGCTTAAAATGGATTTGTTAAGAGACTCCCTTCTCCTCTGCCTTCTCATCCTGCCTTCCTCTCTTCCTGGCAGGAGGAGAAGGGGACGACAGAGGCTGAGAAGGTTGGATGGCATCACCGACTCAATGGACATGAGACTGAGCAAACTCCAGGAGATGGTGATGGACAGGGAAGCCTGACGTGCTGCAGCCCATGGGGTCACAAAGAGTCGGACACGACTGAGCAACTGAACTGAACTGAACTGAAGAGACTCCGAAGTTTACTGGCCAACCTTATTAAAATTTGCTGCACAAAGCTATGCTTCATCCAAGACAGAGTTTCAGAATATTCATTTCATGGATTCCTGTCCCTCCCTGTTTTGAATAATCCTATTCTGATCCAAGTGGTAGAGCTCCAGGGCCTTAACACAATGCTCCTTGTGTCTGCCTGTGGTCTTTATGCTCCGTATCAGCTCAGGCTGGTCTATTTAGCAACTAAACCTTATGCAGAATGTCAGCAGGGACTGAGCTTACTTTATCATATTGGGGCATTTTGGGATCAGGGGTCTTATAACAATGATAATAATGTTTACTTTTTTACTGAGCACTTACTATATGCCAGGCACTTAGTAGGCATCTAATTTAATGTTTAAGATAATCTCACAAGAAAGATATGTCCTTAGATGAACAGTTGAAGGAATTAGACCATTTAACTTAGAGAAGAGAAAATTTGGGTATATCTGGTGACTGTTTTTAAATAAGTAAGGGACTGTTGTAAGGAAGAGAGATGTATTCACTCTGGGTTGTCCTTCAAAGCAGAGATGATACCGCAGACACTGTAAGCTGTTAACAGTGTTGGGCTTCACTAAGAATGAGGTTTCTAACAGTCAGAGTTGACAAGTTGTCCAGGCCAGCTCCAGTTGGTAATCTCATGCCACTGTGAAGAGTAACGAATCACATTTTGGCCCTTGGAGGGTGGGGATTGGGGAACTCAACCATCCATCCATACATATATACATATGTACATACATTCAACTATCTATCCATCTATTTTTGTTTTCACCAGTTATCCATTGAGGCCCAGAAACTCTGCTGGGTGTTAGTTGGATAAGGTGGCCTTTGAGGGGCCTTCCCTGGTGGCTCAGACAGTTAGGAGTCTGCCTACAGTGAGTGAGACCCGAGTTTGATCCCTGGGCCAGGAAGATCTCCTGGAGAAGGAAATGACAACACACTCCAGCCTTTAAGGACCATTCATTGCTGAGATCTCTGACTCTGAGCCTATAATGTAGTCTTCACTTTTAATCTCCTTACCACAGTTTTCTCGGCACACCCTCCAGAAAACTGTCTTCTTGAGAGCAGCCATAATTTAAGCCTCATCTAAATTGTCAGTCTTGTTAACCACTGGACATTATCCATTTAGATGAATTGTGGGAAATGCAGTCTGAACAAAATCTAAAAGAGCAAATTGTTTTATAAGACATTACTGGGGACTAAGGATGCCATTGAGGGGGGGCCCTTAGGGATCTCATTTAATGAATTCATAAAGTTCTCCATAGTATATTCAGTGTTTGTATACAAATAGATGTCCCTGAGGTGACTGAGCTTAAAGCTTATTCACAAGAAGGCTTGAATAATCTAGTCCTGTTTATAGAATTTACCTCATTCGGGAGACCGGGCTTCTATAACAGTTTCTTTTCCTTCATGTCCTTACGCACTCGGGAAAGCCATGCTTCCTCTCTGACCCCAGAGTCCTCATCTGAGGTCTGAGGACAGAGTGAAAGATCTCTAGGGACCTTCCCAGCTCCAAGAGTCCATGATTCTATGATCTAGTTACTTATTCAGCAAATCCTGAAAACCGCAGTTTGTTCTGTGTCTGGATCATAATTTCTAGCCTAAAGGAGGTCTACAAACACATAAATAAATTATCTTAGAGACTATCCTCTGTGCAGTATGATGTTCATTTTTAAAAAGTGCATTGGAAATGGCAAGTTTTTGGTGGAAGGCTTGCTCTGGAAGCTAGGCTACAGGTGGCCCTCTGGGTCAGACTTAATCCCCAGGACGGAGCTGCCTCAAACAACTTCTGTCTTTCTCAGCAAACAACATTACATAGAGAGGAGTAGAAATGGAAGAGGCTTCTGAGAACTTGAAAGTGGCAGGAAAAAGCTGAACAGGAGAGGCACAAGGCTGAGGCAGGAAGACAGGTTCTGTCACTTCTCTACCAGGAGCTTCCACTTTGGCTGCACAGCAATCAGTGTTTTCTCATTTGTTCTTCCAACTGGTCCAGTTACTGGAGGGAATTCTAAAGCCTTCTGTCCACCAGAGCGTCACCCGTACATGATTCAATTAACCTTTAGGGTGGCTTGGGTAGTTTGTGCGATAAGAGAGCCATGCCTTAATTGGCAACCTGACACAGACAATGAAGTTTGATCAGATGAAGAGGGCATCAGGGACATCATTAGCTTCCTCGATTGAAGACTACGTGGTGTGTAAAAGTTGTTTAATTTCTGTTGGAGAAGGAAGGGAAGGGAAAACCTAATTTACATTTCCTGAAGTTTTCGCTTATTAAATATTTCATTTCTTCACTATAAGAGTCAAATGAGCCCGGTATTTTGGTGGCTGTGCAACTTCCCACCTAGATTTTACTGCTCTGTAAGCCACCAAATGATCGTTTTCCTGTTATGAAAACTTTGCATTTCACAAGAGGTATTTTAGAAAAACAGACGTAAATAGAGACAGATGGAGGGATTATTTTTTTCAAGAGTTTAAAATGGGAGAAATGGGAAGGCAGGGGGAGAACAAGCCAGTGTGCTGCAGAAAGTTGGTACAAAGCTGGCCTTGGTGTTGTTTAACTTTCCCAAGAGGAGGAAGTCGGGCAGAGGGGATCTACAAGCCAGGGGACAAGCACCAGGCCAGTGTCTGGGTCTGGTCTCCACACTCAGAAGAGTTTTAAGCCTTGGCTCTTCCAAGAGGCTTTTTCCAGCCAAGAAGAGAGCTGACGTTTACTGAATGGCCTCTGTGTGCTAGGCCAGCCCAGGTTGTGTGCCTAATTTTCACCACCAGGTGGGAAAGTGGAATTATTATGCTACTTTTCTGGATAAGGAATCAGATGGAATTTATGAAGCTTCTTCGGGGAGCCAGCGAGTAGGTGACAGTGCTTAAATTCTATCTCAACTCTTTCTTCCTCTTGTACCCTGTTAGAAGGAGGAGTGACAGGTGACAGTGCTTAAATTCTATCTCAACTCCCTCTCCCTCTTGTACCCTGTTAGAAGGAGGAGTGACAGGCTTCCTGAGATTGAGCCTGATGAAAAGTCCCTCTCCACTAAGTGCACTGTCTTCCCGTTTTCCTATAAGAGACAAAAATGCCTGCCAACGTAATTTATGTGCTAACTAATGTGCATTTAAGAGAGCTTTGAAATGTGTAATGTGGTAAAAATGAACAATTAATTTTCACTCGTGCAAAGGCATTTAAAATTAAATAGTACTAGACCGATTTAGGTATGATTATCACTGCTTTGTTGTAACTTCTTTTGAAATCAACAAATTGTCATCACGTGTAGAGCAAATGATCACTCTAAACAAAATGCCGTACTGAGGACACAGGGAGGGAGATGGGAAGGCTGCTGTGTTTTCCAAGAAAGGAGACAAGGCATGAACACGTGAAAGTTGATGGTACATGCACCACTTTTGCACCCAGTCAGAGACACAAAAGACACACACATATGCACGGAGTCACTCCCTACTTTAGGCACTGGTTTGTCTATTGCTAAACCAATAGACACCATACCTGCCCTTATGGAGCTTACCAACTTTAATGGAAGATAGTCTCTGAATAAGTAACTGCAGGTGTGAAGAAGAAGGAGCAATCAAGTCAGGAGGGGCTTCTTGGAAGAGGAGGGGCTTGGAAACACTTTCAGAGTCCTATCTTATGTGTCCTTGGGCAATTACTCTTTCACCTAACCCTTTAACACCAGGATTGGACGTTATGCTCTCTCAGGTCTCCTCTTGACACATTGTGGCTGTGACTATTATAGGATGTCACTGTCCCAGAGAAAAGGGACAGCAAGATCTTTCCCCCTGAGGGCCACCATCCTACAGCCTTCTTCCCAGGCTTCATCACCTAGCGCACTTTCCCAGCTGAGCCACTGTGTGGTACCTTGGACAGCTCTCCCAGCTGTCATTCAGCCTCATTGCCGTCTCTTCACTCTGGGTCATCCTTTTCCCTCCACATCTTCCTGGAGCAGACTTTTGGTGCCTTTTGACATTTGTGCCAGCAGGGCAGAGGGCATAGGCACTTTCACCTAATTCTTGACCATTTCAGCTGCAGTCTCTGATGATGGTGCTTTGGTGGAAAATTTCATGAATGACTGGAGAATTTAAAGATACAAAAGGAGAAAAGATAGGATCAGTGTAGCTGTTTGAAGATTTGGAGGTGGATTACAAGGAAGGGGATAGATTGCAAGAATTTATCTCAAATTTCACTTTCATATTAGGCCGCTCTCAGTGTCGAATAGACTCTGTGGCAGAAATGTGAAGTTTTAGGGATGATTTGATGGTTAACCAAGAAACCCTCCACACTTAGAGGAGTATCTCCTAATTCCTTAATTTACAGGCTCCATTCAGGCTGATTCTCCCCTGATTAAAAATGTAGGAATAGTTTTATGAAGCAGTGTACTCAGCAGAAATAATGATGATGGTGATGATGATAGCATTGTTAATAACAGAGAAGAGGCTCATTTATAGAGCTTCTCATTTTTCCATTTCTTTGTTTGGTCTCAAATGAGCATCAGCTGATTGATCCTCCTGACATGTTTGTGAGGTACGTAAGAACTAGAATTCCTTTTCAAGAAACACCTAGTTTAGTGATAACCTAGGAGGTAGGTGGTAAACTGTTGGCACTGGTTGATCCTGCCCTAAGGCACTGCCAGTGTATCCCCTCCAATGTTAATAGTGGAGCCTGGTTTCCGTGGTCCTCCGGGCTAAGAGTGGCACGTATTGGGCACTTAATAAGTTTGCTGGTGGATCAACTAAAACACTGGCTGACTGACTAAATCAGTGAGTGAATAAGGGGCCTAAGAGGTTTGTCAGATGCAGCCCACTTGGGGGTCTTCAGAGACTGAATACCTGTGTTCTGGATGTTTCTAATTTGTATGATTTATTTTAGAGATGCTGTATGACATCTCCACTAGTCAATCACAGAGGCTTAAATTCTTGCCATTTCATTAATTCCCATCTTCGCTTGAGTAGGAAGGCAGGGCTCTGGGAAGGAGGGAGTAGAAACAATATCGTGATAGGAGTGAGCTGTGCCTTGTATTCTGTCTAATCCTACACTTCCCACCTCTGCCCGCCCAAGGCTGAATGATTCTCTACAACAACTCAAAGAAAGCCAAGACGGTCTCTGACTCCAAGTTCCTCTCTTACAGTCTATACCCAGCTTCTTGTTGAATTCAGAAGTTCAGTTCTGTTCACACAGCTATCCTGATTAACAGGCAAACTGGAAAGTGAAAAAGCTCTTCTGGACTCTTGGAATGCCTCCTGCCTTGTTCCAGCTGCATGGACTTTGGTGTTAGGGGACTAGGTTCTTAGCAAAGATTAGCCCTTAACGAGGCACTGATTCTTGTCAGTCTTTCTGGCTTTAGTTTTCCTATCTGTGAAATGGTAATAATAATACCGACCATGTGCTGTTGTTTGAATCAACAGCAAATGTGTGGTTGGGGTCCTATTGTTTTTGACAAATGCTTAAAAAGAAAAAAAGGAACCCAGGATCTGGAAGGGAATAGTAGATGAAATGCTAGATCCTCAGGAGCATTGAAAATATCCAGGTCTTTCCTAAATAGAAGTGCTTCTTGTTCCGGACTGCCTCACCTTTACTCTGCCCCACTGAACCTCATCTATACACTGTCCCCATCCCTGAAGGATCTGCTAGTCTTTCTAGTCATATGATTAACTAGTCATGAATTAAGGAATTAATGGTGCTGAAGAAGGTAATATATAGCTCTCCCAAGCAACCATTAATAAACACTGAATTTCTGTGTGGTCAATTTTTTTGTTCGTTCTTGCTTTTTAATTTGGTACATTTCAATAATGTTAGAAGCTAGTTTATTTCCATGTGCTATTAAATTTGTATTTGTTTTTGCTTTGCATAAAGTAAAATTCATTCTGTTGATATACAGCTCTGAGTTTTCACAAATGCCTGGAGTTTGGGTAACCACATCAACATAGAGACCAGGTGCCTCACACCTCCACAATTTCCCTTTGGAGTCAACCCCTCCCCACCTGGCAACCACTGAGCTTCTCTGTCCCTGTATGCTTGTTTTCTCCAACTTCCCAGGTCTCCCATGAGGTTCAGATGGGAAAGTGGGTTCAAAGAGTTTTCAAAACATTGGTCTACAGATGTAAAATTGCTAACTGCTACTTTTGCAATTAATATTGCAAGAAATTGAATATTGCCTTCTAATGGTTTTGGCCATGTTGAACACGGGTATTTAACCATTAGATGTCTCTCCAATCATGTGATCTGTTATTACCGATGGCAATAAGAATCAATTATACCCGTGGTATACCTGAGGATGGATTATACTGTGATGGCACTTGAGGGTGTCTATCAGGCATTGAATAGGCCCTTCCTGTAGAACCAGTTGGGGGAATGAAAGTGCTGCAGACTAAGTAACACCTCTCAGCCAGTGACGGGGTTTTCAATAATTGACATAATGTTTCTGATTATTGTTTTATAATACCTCGCACACTCCCCCCATTACCATTCCATTTTATGATGATGTTAATATACAGATGTTACGTTAATCTGTTTTTTAATTTATCTTAGCTATCCCACAGGTACATTTTCAAGTGATTCGTTTATTTAGTAGCACCTCATTTATTTTAAAAGTTTTATTTTATTTCATTTTATCACTGTGAAAGCACTAATGGCATTGACACAGGGCTTCGTTTTGATGTCTTGCTTCATCCGGAATTGAGAAATTTTCGCTGTTCTTCTCAGGGCCAGGATCACATTCCCTTCTGTTGGTGAACTGCCACCACCCTGCAGTACCTACATGCTGGGACGGGTCTACCCTCCAGCCTCCCCCCTCCAATCCCTCGTTCCTGTGGGAAACATGAACACCGAGCCCAGTTTCTGTTCAGTGTTCAATAAGAGCCACCTCCACGATCACCATCAAACATCTTCATGGTAACACTGATTGTCTTTTGGCACATTTCTACCCCGGAGAATGTTGAACAAGGAAGTTGGATTTACACTGGAGTGCAGGCCAGGGCCTGGAGTCAGAATATTCGGAGTCTGTCTCCTCCTAAGGGGTCTCAGAGATGCCTCCATTTCAGACAGTGTCACTTCTGACCCTGTCCGCAGCTTCACGGTAACATTCCCCGTAGGAGCTGGACACCTCCTCCCATGGCGCTGACCCACTCAAGTCCATCTGTTCAAACACGAAGTCATCTTCTTTTTCCCAAGCTGGCTTCTCCCGAGATGCTCAGTCCTCCTCAAGGCCCCCCAAACTTCCCTTGATGCTACATGCATCGGATCTCGGGTCCTGCAGATCCTTCCTGCTTCACCTCTTGGCTTTCTTGTTTCCAAGCCCATTTCTCCTGCCTCAGCTTTGGAACAGGGCTCATCTTCCCCTGTAGGACCACTCTAGCTTCCCACTATTTTAGCACCTCTTGCCTCCAGCCTTGTTCCTTCTCATCCCCACTCCAGGCCAGGGTGAAGGTTTGATGGCACGTAGGTTTCTCCTTTGCTTTAAAACCTTCAAGACCCATTTTTCTCATAGGAAAATATCAAATTCTTTAATCACCTATTTCAGCCCCCTAAGCACACTGGCCCTGTCCTCTTCTCCCTCTAGAATCGTCTCTAGTCAAGGCTGGCTCACAGGTCTCACAAACACAAAAGTTGATGGCTTAAGATAATAAGTTCATTTGTTCTGGTCAGAGGGTGTCAGCAGGTGGGGGGGATGTTGGGAGGGGACATTTCTTTGCTCTGCAGAATGGTCCTTCAGGAACTCTGATCCCTCCATCTTGTGGATAGGAACCTCCACCAGGTCATCCACCACCTGTCTCCAGGCTACTAAACAGGAAATAGAACAAGAATCTTGGAGCGGGGATGGAGGTGGGGATGAGGGTGTGGGTGGGTGTGTTCTAATGGGCCGATTGTAGAAGTGGCACCTTACATCTCCTGCCACATTCCACTGGTCAGGACCAATCACCTGGCCACCACCCCTAACTGCACTGAAGACTAGAACCTGTGGCCCAGGCAAGGATGACCAGGAGAAGATGGACATTGCTGCATGCCAGGCCTCGCCCACTTCCTGCAGCTTCCTCATGCAGGCTGCACAGCCACTGTCTGCCAATTGCATCTGGAGCTTTTCTGCTGATAAGAAATGTACATGGTTGACATTTACAGATGGAATAGACCCCCTCAAGGCAGCAGAGTGAAACGTGACAGGGAGAGCAGGCCTGGGGCAGACCCCGGCCTTGGCAATACCAGGCAGGTTGCAGGCGCTGGGCCCTTGAGCCTGTTTCCCCCTGTCTCGTCTCGAGCTTGCTCTGACCAATTCCCCAGTGCAGAAGCAACATACCAGAGGAGGGATGCCCTTCTGTGTGAAGCAGAGCAGAGGGCTCAGGAGAGGCAGGGACATCTGTAAGGGCAATGAAGTGCCTAGTGCCTTGAGTGCAGGGCTTGAAAAACACTTACGGACTGTTCGGCATCAGGAACCTTGAGCTTATAATCACCAAGTGTGTGTGTGTGTGCTTAGTCGCTCAGTCATGTCTGACTCTTGCGACCCCATAGACTGTAACCTTCCAGACTCCTGTGTCCATGGGATTTTCCAGGCAAGCATACTGGAGTGGGTTGCCATTTCCTTTTCCAGGGGATCCTCCCAACCCAGGAATTGAACCCAGGTCTTCTGCATTGCAGGCAGATTCTTTACCGACTGAGCTACAAGGGAAGCAATCACTAAGTGGTGAGCCCCAAACCAGAAACTGCTCTATAAGCCTGGACCAGGTTGCAACAATTTCGAATGAAAAAAAAAGCCACTTCAGTGTGCCTCTTCACCCCCATTTTGACTTCAACAGCCTTTATAATGCAGTGCTTTCTCTATCTGAGCACTGACCTCACTTTGTCTCTTCTTATTAATCCAGCTGCTCCCAGACAAGCATCCTCACGCCCTGCACTGCTCTCCTCCAGGGCATCTTGTCCGCCCCAGCCCTCTGGCCTTCATGTCCGTGTAGACCTAACAAAAGAGGGAAGAAAACCACGAAGGCATATGTGCAGTAGCGTTTTCTCAGGAAAATGTTCTTTTGTCAACTAGGGTCCAAGTCACTCCATCCAACTCCTTCCTCTAAACCTTTCTTCCTTGTGATGAAATAAAAGTCATATTTTGTGGCAAGATGAGAAAAATTGAAACCACATTTTTCTTTGCCTCTTTGGGCCTTGATCCTCCTCATTCATGTGAGTTGTGCTTCTGCTTTAACCAGACCTCCTTAAGAGAAAACTTTCTTTCTTACTCTTGTCGGGGACATGATGACCCACCATCTGTGTTGTTCATGTAAACCTGGATCATGTAAACTGTCAATAAAATGTGATTTAATGTACAACCGTCTGTCTCAAAACAATGTACCTGTGCTTTGACTTCTAGCAGGCAGAGTAATCCTTAGAGATTTCTGAAAGGCTGCTCCCCAGGTTATAATCCTCAATTTGGCTCGAATAAAATTTTCCATTTCTTTCTTAGATTTACATCAATTTTTTCCATCAACACTTGTTAAGCAATGTCTAAGCCACCTGGCTGTCCCCTGATACAGACATAGCCTGAAGATGCTTAGGGTCCTTCTTTTTATAACATCGGAGATGAGGGGCAGCAGACCCATATGGAGCCTGTGATGTCACTGATACAAGTGGTATACGTCTTCCTGGAGTTTGTTGGTATTATTATTGGTGGTGTTTTGTCACTAAGTCATGTCTGATTCTTTTGCAATTCCATGGACTGTAGCCCACCAGACTCCTTGTCCATGGGATTACCCACACAAGAATACAGGAGTGGATAGCCACTTCCTTCTCT
Organism: Bos taurus; assembly: GCF_002263795.3. Classification (NCBI taxonomy): domain Eukaryota; kingdom Metazoa; phylum Chordata; class Mammalia; order Artiodactyla; family Bovidae; genus Bos; species Bos taurus. The sequence continues at coordinate 47,295,680 of NC_037351.1, read as the reverse complement.
AAGGGATCTTCCCGACTCAGGGATGGAACTCACGCCCCCTGCATTGGCAGGTGGATTCTTTACTACTGAGCCACAAGGGAAACCCTTTGTCAGTATTAGCTTTTCTCCTTTTGCTACCTTCCCAAACCCAGCTGCCAATGCAGGAGACATAAGGAGACCCTTCAAATGGGGTCTTTGAAGATGAGATTGAAGTGAGGTCATTATGTTGGACCCTAATGCAATACAACTGGTGTCTTTATAAAGAAAATCTGGACCTAGAGGCAGACACGAACAGAGAGAGGAATACGAACAGAGGGAGAAAGTCACGTGAAGACTGGAGTTATGCTGCCACAAGTGAGAGAGCTGACAGAAGCACGAGAGAGGCCAGGGACAGACCCTCCCTGGAGCCTTCAGAGGGGCATGGCCCTCCAAGATGCTGATTTCAGACTATGGACCTTCTAAACCGGGAGACAATACCTTTCTGTTGTTGTAAGTCACCCGGTGTCTGATATTTTGCTTTGGCAGCCCTAGGAAATGAATGAATATACACTCTCATTTATCTGAGTATTTTGACCCCTTCCTCTATCATCTGACATGGGAATTCTGGCAGAGCCAGCTGTGGGCTATCACTTTTTCTAAGCTTCGAGAACCATCCTGGCTGCATGTGAGCACTGTCTCCTGAGTTCTTGCTGGGGTGTTAACTCCTGGATAACAAATGGGAGATTATTCCCCTATTGCTAAACTCTGTGGCCCACTGCCCATCACTCCAGGCCCAGTATTTCCCCTGTTTCCAGTGGCATTTTTTAGCCTGGTTGTCTATCTCCTGCCGTCATAGTATTTACTATGTCCAGTATTTACTCAGTCTGGCGGGGTCAGGATGCGGCCCTTCTGACTGGTCTGATTACAGGAGGGGAGGAGGGTAGACCTAATGAAGGCAATCATTGTCCCAGGGGACACCTGTGTCATTTGAAACTTCAGCCTGAGCAGGTTCAGAAAACCACTATCTCCCAGATTTTGTAAAAGGAGGGAAGTAAGAAACTGCTGCAAGGCCTGCAGTTCAGCGGAGTCTGAGAATTCAAGGTTCTTAGTGGCATCTACCTAGACGTCCCTTTTCCAGTCTCAGGGTCCCACTCCTTATGATTTGGGACCCTGACCAGGATGTAGGCTTGTTGGGCTGAGCGTTCCATCTTCTCTGAAGCTCACCTACTCTTACAATTCAGGGCTGCGCCTGTAACCTCTGCTCTGGCTGCAGGAGTTCGTGGATTCCTTAATGCTGCCAAGGCCCTGTGGTCTTCACACTTCACTTAGGATAGGTGATCAGTCACCCCGAGCCTCATCAATTGGCTAATGGTTCTTAGCAACAGCCACCCTCTTCTGTAGTCCTTGTGGTTACTTTACGCATCCTTCTCCAGCATCAGCTTTTATTCTGGTCCATCTTTCCTCTTACATTGGGATCCTGTACCAGTTCACCACTGTTACATGTCTCAGCAATTGCCCTGCTTCCCTGGTGGCTCAGATGGCAAAGAACCCACCTGCAATGTGGGAGACCTGGGTTCGATCCCTGGATTGGGAAGATTCCCTGGAGTGGGGCATGGAAACCCACTCCAGTATTCTTTCCTGGAGAATCCCCATGGACAAAGGAGCCTGGTGGGCTACAGTCCATGGGGTGGCAAAGAGTCAGACATGACAGAGCGACTAAGCACACAGCATGCCTGGGGATATCTGTACTCCATTGACCAGCAGGGGTGGGGGTTCTCATTGCCAGCCGATCACCTCCAAATCCCTATCTTGGAGTCTGATCTTGAGGATTACAGCTGGTGCCCTTGTCGTAGAATGGGGTCCCTGGAACCAGACTGAGATGGGAAGTGGCATGCTGGTATCTGATTGGGGGATGCTCTCAGGACAAGTAAGGAAGGCAGGGTCACCTAAAGGGAGCAGCTGGTGCTCAAGGTGGTGGCAAGAAGGGAAGTGTCAGCTGATCCTCTAGAAATGGCCTTTCAGAGTTGTCCCAAGTTGAGGCAAGAGGGCTGGGCTTTTGTATTTCTGATCAGCCCATCATTAGCAATGGACCACCCCTTGGGAGGGGGATATCCTTGGGCATGGCAGGTCCCTGAAGCCTAGGTCAGTGCTCAGCAAGCCACACAGCTGTGAACTGTCAACAGCTGATGTTCCTGACAGCTGGACAGTGAGTACATCAGTCTTCACTAGAGCATTTAGGGGAAGCATCAACATGTAGCCTACAGACACCGGTTCATATTCAAAGAAACATGAGTTTATGAAGATGAGTTCAACCTGTGCAGGAAATTTTAAGATAAAACATGAGACTTCACAGACATTTCCCACCTATTGTGTCCTTTCTGCAGAAGCCTGCAGGCAGGCTCTACCTTCCCTGCCACTGACTCGAGGGCCGCTTTGGTGAAATGTGTGAGGAGAGCTGCCACAAGGAAACCTGCTCCCCAAAGCAGCTCAGAGATGCCACTGACACCTCCAAGTGAACCTAAGGTCTTGGGGCTTCTCTCCCTGGGGTGTTTGCAACTTAAGGCTCATTTCCTAGTTTGGGAGATAGTGCGCTCTAACAAAGGGATTCCAAGCATCATTAAGCAGGTGTGTGAGGGTTGTAGGGGCTGGAGGGGGTCGAGGGCCCTCCCAGTGCTTCTGAGATCACTCCATCTGCACCACCCGAGCAGAAACCTGCTCCAGCAGACAGAGAAGGGTTGAAAGAGGCCCAGGTTACGTTCATTTTGAAACTCCGGGTATATTAAAAAAAATGAAGGCATGCTAAAACAAGGTTATAAAAGTGTTTACATGTCACAGATTATCCCCTTGAATACACACTCCTACATACACAAATACCATGACTTTGTATACGTAGGATCACATTTGGAAATATTGTGAAAAGCTTACATTTGGTTTATGTGAAAATACAAGATCTGGGTCAGGCCAAGTCCTATCCACATACAAAGAAGGCAAAGTCCAGGTCCAGACAGCCTTCTAGCTCCAAACGGGACACGTGAAAGTCCCATTGGAACACCCCCAGGTCTAGAATTGCTGTATTATTGCTATAGGTTCGCCCAAGTCTGCCTGTTTCATCACCTCCCCCACCCACCCACCCAACAGACAAAAGCTTCGCCCTATACATTTATATCAGGGCATGCTGAACACGGCCCCATCTCCTCGGAGAAACAAAAGCCGGAGGGCCATTTGGTGCTGCCTTGATCTCACTTGCGCAGATATCTTCCAAATGTATTTGCTATTTGCTCCCGTGTCCCTGCATCCCCCTGCTGTTCCCAATTGTCCATTGCCTATTAGGAACGGTTCCAGCCAAGGTATTTTTTTTCGTATTTATTTGCTCCTTTTTCCCTGGGAACTTCACTATGCATGAGTAACTGGCTTGTGCTGCTGCTTTTGTTTGACATTTTGCATTCGTTAAAAACCAGTCATCTGCATGTTTTATAAACCCGTAGGGGTCTCTCTCCCCTTGATCAATGCTGGAAGTACTCATTAACATCTGGGGAAGTTATGGCCCCAGATAGGGGGGATACGCGACCTACCGAGTGTGGTTTTAGGGAATTTGTCTAAAAAAAAAAGAAACATACCAAAGCACTTTATATTCATCGCCAGGGTTGCTCACTAATAGAAATGAGCCTGCGTGCCTTTGGTGCCTGTGTGTATTCCCTTTCCCCAGCCTGGAATGCATTTTCCCTTCCACTCTGTTGTCTAAGGCAACCTCTCCTCTGAGGAAACCATTTCTGGGCACATCAGCAGACCAAGATTCCTCCTTTCTGAGAACTGTCTGTCAGTCCATGTAACCTATACACATTGGGAACACCCTATGTGCCAAGTACAATGCTAGTCATTTCTAGGATTTAATATAAATAAGAAAAGTCCTCTGTCCTTGGGTGCTAATGAAGAAAGCAGACACACAAACTCATTATCAGAACCAAATGCAGGGAGAACTGGGATGACCAAGGACAGAAGGCAGGAGACAAGAGACAGCCAGCCTCTGCCCTTGCTGATATGGAAAGGTTCAAAGAGGAAGTGATCATGCATGTCATGAAGGACTCATGGTCATTCTGAAGGAGCCGGAATTCTGTCCTGCTGGCCACTGTTTCTCATTTCTCTGATGTGGACCAACCACATCAGAATCACATCACCTGAGAGGGTTGTTTAAATGCAGTTTTCTGAGAGGCGACCCAGAGCCACTGGTTCACAGGATCTGCATTCTCTCCAGGACGATGGGTAATTTCAGCATACCCCGAAGTTTGAGACATGCTGCTGTGGCGGATGGGAGCCACCGAAGGGTTTGATTTGACTTTTCATGGTTATGTGTTTACCTTTAATATGCAATACAAGCATGTGGTAAGTGTCTCTCAATCCCGTTTCCCCTGCCCACCAGTCCGCCATCCTGCCCCACCCCAGAAGCAACCACTGTTACTAGAGTCTTTCCAAGAGGGCATGGTGGCCTGTAGTTTGCCTACTTGGTCTCAGATTCACATCCTGTCTTCCTCTGTTTTTCCCGGGCTGCTCTGGCCACTGCCTTTTGTGAAGTTTGGTCAATAAGAGGCACTGGATTCTCCTCAGTTATCTACTTCATTCATAGTAGTTTAGGTATTGCTGTTCATCACTGTAGAGAAAACTATGTCATCCTTAAAAGTTTCAGTCTGGGTCCTCTCAAAATGAAGGACTGGGTTTAGCTAGAGACTTCTCATGTATTCAGTAAAAGTCAGATAGCTTCTCCACCCTGTAACCCTTGATTTGTTTAGACCTAGTCAGTTCACTTTATCATCCAATTGTCAAACATTCCAGCCCTATGCCTTTCTGCCAAGAAACTTGTTTTCTTTCTGCCAAGCTGTTTGTTTCTAGACGCACGTTGATCTGAAATATCTAGGGGAGTTTATTTGGCACCAACTGTCTTTCAGATTAAATTTTTTTCACATATTTGCACACAAAAAAGAGTCACTGGCAAGCAATTGAAAGGCAGGAGGAGGAGATACTCAGGGTACTGGTTCCTCTCTGCCTCCTCCCCACTGAGCAGGGCCCCTGGCCCCCAGTGCCTCTGTGCTGCCAGCTTCCGTTGGGCAGGCCATTGTCCCAGCTCTGGACAGGCAGTGTGGTTTCTGAGCCTCAGTGATTTCGTGCCCTTCTGTTCCTCCAGCTCTGATGTCCTTCATCTCCAGGTCATCTGTTTGCTCTTTCAGCTCATTCAACTCATTTAAAATGACTTTCCTCTGTTTCTTCCATTGAACTGTCTGGGTTGGGAAGTGTTCCTAACTGAATTCTAATTTGTTCTTTTTATCCTCCACTTAAAAATGTATCTAATTGTTTGACTGCTGAGTTGTTTTCAACCAACCCTTTTTCTGAGAACAACCAGAAAATTCAAAAGAAGTATATATATTTTTTTAAATAACAAAAATCAAGGATTAAAATTAACAAAAAGCGAAAAACCTCTTTGAAGGTACTGGAGTGTTTTCAAGGTTCTGAGGAATTCCAAGGCCAAGAGTTAGGGGAGAAGGGAACAGCAGAGAGATAAGACTATAAGGCTAGTAGATGAAGCCAGTTTTGACCTCAAGGCTAATGAATGTGTCTAAGAAGTGACTCAGAATCCAAGAGGCTGAACAGAGCTTTCAATAGACTTGCAGGACTATGAAAAAAAAAAAAAGTTCAGATCTTCTTAAGAAAGAGGATCCTAATGTATAACCAGGCTTTGAGTTAAGACTCCAAAGGGCTAAACCTTAGGAGTAAGAATGAATCACAAATATACTAGTTCTAACAAAAACTGAGGAACAGCTTGATTTATCTCAGTTTCTGATTGGAATAAAGTTTATTTGAGATTGCTATGCTTCTTGCCTAGCAGCCCTGAAAAAGTAAATCCTCTCTAGAAGAAAACATCATCTAGAGGACCCATGTATCTCCATAATTTTCATATATTTCATGTCTTATGCTTGTCAAACATAAGCATATATGGAAGATGACAGACATAACTGAAAAACCAAGGTGAACAACAGACACTAGAAATAGACCCAGGAAGTACAATGATATCACTTGGACATTAAAATCACTAAGAATAATGGGTTCAAAGAGTTAAAAGAAAAGATCAACAGTTTTAATAGAGAATTAAAGAAATGGAAATTCCAAAACTGGGGAAAAACCCACATTAATTAAGAACTCAATAAATTATATTTACTGACTGAAGAGAAAAATTTAGAAACTGGAAAATATAGTAGATGTAAATATTCACATTAAAACACAAAGAAAAAAAATATATACATATATACATGTCAATATACATATATACATATATATATGTAATGGTGGCTCAGATAGTAAGAAATCTGCCTGCAATGCAGGAGAACTGGGTTTGATTCCTGGGTCAGGAAGATCCCCTGGAGAAGGGAATGGCAACCCACTCCCATATTCTTGCCTTGATATTCCATGGACAGAGGAGCCTGGTGGGCTACAGTCCATGAGCTCACAAAGAGTCAAACATGACAGACAGAGCAACTAATGCTAATGTATATAAACTATGTATCATATATTTTAAATATAATCACACACACACATATATATATATCCTCATAATGGACAAATTATTTAACTCTAATGTGCCCCAGTTTCCTCATCTGTAAAATGATCATAATAATGATAATAGTAATAGTAACTATAAGGTTGTTGTAAGAATTACATTAGTTAAATATATATATAAATATACTATAAATACAAAACTATATATAAGTAGATAAAGCTTCTAGACTAGCCCCTGACATATAGTTGATGCTTTATATTTCTTTTATTGAGATTATTGTAACCTGAAGATGGCTCTGTACTAAGTATGCAACATTGCTTCATTGTTTTTTTCTGCTTCATTCTGTATCATGCACTCACAGTGATTTATTAAAGCAATTCTGTGTTGAAGACATTTAGGATATTCTTAAATGTAGTTTTGTATTTATATGCATGCGTAACTGCTTATTTAACTTATATGCAGAGTACATCATGAGAAACGCTGGACTGGAAGAAACTCAAGCTGGAATCAAGACTGCCGGGAGAAATATCAATCACCTCAGATATGCAGATGACACCACCCTTATGGCAGAAAGTGAAGAGGAACTAAAAAGCCTCTTGATGAAGGTGAAAGAGGAGAGTGAAAAAGTTGGCTTAAAACTCAATATTCAGAAAATGAAGATCATGGCATCTGGTCCCATCACTTCATGGCAAATAGATGTGGAAACAGTTGAAACAGTGTCAGACTTTATTTTTTTGGGCTCCAAAATCACTGCAGATGGTGACTGCAGCCATGAAATTAAAAGACGCTTACTCCTTGGAAGGAAAGTTATGACCAACCTAGACAGCGTATAGAAAAGCAGAGACATTACTTTGCCAACAAAGGTCCGTCTAGTCAAGGCTATGGTTTTTCCTGTGGTCATGTATGGATGTGAGAGTTGGACTGTGAAGAAAGCTGAGCGCCAAAGAATTGATGCTTTTGAAATGTGGTATTGGAGAAGACTCTTGAGAGTCCCTTGGACTGCAAGGAGATCCAACCAGTCCATTCTGAAGGAGATCAGCCCTGGGATTTCTTTGGAAGGAATGATGCTGAAGCTGAAACTCCAGTACTTTGGCCACATCATGCGAAGAGTTGACTCATTGGAAAAGACTCTGATGCTGGGAGGAATTGGGGGCAGGAGGAGACGGGGACAAGAGAGGATGAGATGGCTGGATGGCATCACTGACTCGATGGATGTGAGTCTCAGTGAACTCCGGGAGTTGGTGATGGACAGGGAGGCCTGGCGTGCTGTGATTCATGGGGTCGCAAAGAGTCGGATACGACTGAGCAACTGAACTTAACTGAACTGAACTTTATCAGAATAGGCTTCCCAGGTGGCTCGGTGGTAAAGAATCTCCTGCCAATGCAGGAGACCCAGGTTCAATTTCTGGGTTGGGAAGTTCCCCTGGGGAAGAAATGGCAACCTACTCTAGTGTTCTTCCCTGGAAAATCCCATAGAGAGTTGGACCATAAAGAAGGCTGAGCACTGAAGCATTGATGCTTTTGAATTGTGGTCCTGGAGAAGACTCTTGAGAGTCCCTTTAACTGCAAGGAGCTCAAACCGCTCAATTCTAAAGGAAATCAATCCTGAATATTCATTGGATGGTCTGTTGTTGAAGCTGAAGCTCCAATACGTTGGCCATCTGATATGAAGAGCCAACTCATTGGGAAAAACCCTGATGCTGGGAAAGATTGAGGGCAGGAGGAGAAGGGGGTGACAGAGGATGAGATGGTTGGATGGTATCACTGACTCAGTGAAAGTATGTATTTGAGCAAACTCTGGGAGATAGTGGAGGACAGGAGCCTGACATGTTGCCGTCCACGGGGTTGCAGAGAGTTGGACATGACAGTGACTGAGCAACAACAAAACTTTGTCAGAGCTTATAGAATAATTTTGTAGATGTACTATTTCAAAGAACATATGCATTTGAATAACTGACAGATATTTAAGGTTTCTGAATGGTAGCTGTTTCCCACCAATAGTGTTTGAAGTGGCTCTTTCCTCAAACTCATCAATGCAGTGTATTATTGAACTTTTTAACATGACAAACCACATAGTATCTAATTTTAGGGAAATTGGTGTTTTTCTTATTGTGAATTTCAGCTACTTTGCATATGTTTGAAAGCCATCTATATTTTATTTTTGTTCATATTCTCTTGCCAATTTTTTATTAGATAGTTAAGCTTTTGTTTTCTTGATTTGTAGATGCCATTTATATAGTTAGGCTATCAGTGCCTTGTTATTTATACTGTGAATATTTTTTCCTCAATTTGTTGTTTGTCTTTTAACTTTATGACTTTTTTTCTCAAGCAGAAAATTTAAATTTTGACTATTTAAATTTGTCATTCTTTTCTTTTATGGATTGTCTGTTTTGTGTCTTATTTAGAAAGGTCTAACCTATTTGTCTTTCTTTCTAAATAGGACACAAAATGGACAATCCATAAAAGAAAAGAATGACAAATTTGAATAGTCAAAATATATTTTTTAATTTTTCTCCCTATGTTCGATTACATTATTTCAAGTTGAGTCTTGTTAAGATTGAAGTTAGAAAAATCATTCTCAACTGTTATTTAGAGGACAAATGAGAGGGGAGCAAGGCTAGAGGCAAGGGGTCTACTTTAGAGGATTTTTTTTTTTTTTTTACTAATTCAAATGAGGGATGAAAGAGGCTTGAGCTTAAAGCAGAAGGGAAAGCAGACTCAAGAAGTGTTTAGAAGATAAAAGAGCTTAATGATCCCTGGATGTGAAGGATAAGAGGCAAGGAGGCATCTACGCCATAGCCAGGCTTGGGCCAAACTGACAGCTTCCTGGGTGTTTATGTTATTACATTTCTCTTGACTTACTTACTGCTGTGTCCTGTCTTCCTAGTGATACTCAGTTCCTCTCAAGGGCGGGAACATCTTTGGTTCCACGCAGAACCTAGACTGGTGCACACACACAGAAGAAACCAGTAAAGCGTTGGTTGATGAGCCTCACGATGGTTTCTTCAGAGGAGACCACATATGCCCTTGCCTGTGATGAACTGGTGCCTGATGATAGGTTTACCCATGTTCTTGCGCTGGTGGGAATGCTTTCCCATCAGTCTTTACAATGCTCTTGTGACCTGGATGGGAGGTTCTCTGTTCCCTAAGGTTATGACCTGCCCACGGGATATCTTCACCTGAATGTCCCGTAGAATCCGAAAGTCGACTTTATCACCTGTGCCCAGTGTGTACTTTACAGTCACCGTTTCAGTTCGCTGAGCCACCATCCACCTGGGGCCAGAAGCTAGACACCTTGGCCATCCCTGGCCCCAGCCTCTTTGTCATATTCCACAGCTAGCATTCTTCAGATCCTGGCAGTTATTCCTCACATAGCTTCAAACCCATCCCCTTCTATTCATGCTCTTGCCACTGCCTGAGTTCAGACTTTATCTCCCATGGGAACTGCTCCAGGAGCTTCCTAACCAATCTCCCTGCCTGCTTCTCTCTAGTGTTTTGCCATCCCATTGCTATTCAGAAAATAAGAGACAAGGTCATTTCCTGCTTCAAAATCACAGTGGATAGAATAATAAATAAATACTGTGCTCGGTATATGGGGACCTTTATAATCTGGTTCCTTCCCCATCAACAACTCCAAACTAACTTCTGAACCCTTCTCTGGCCCCAGACAGAACAGGTCCTCACACATCGCTGTACCTTTGCTTCTTCTGTGACAGGTAGAATAATAATCCCCAGTGTTCTTGCCTGGAGAATCCCAGGGACGGGGGAGCCTGGTGGGCTGCCGTCTATGGGGTCGCATAGAGTCGGACACAACTGAAGTGACTTAGCAGCAGCAGCAATGATGTTCATGTTCTAATTCCTGGGATCTGTGAATATGTTACTCTACATGGCCAAATGGAATTAAGGTTGCCAATCAGTTGGCCATGCAATGAGGAAATCAACTGGACTATCTGGGTAGGTCCAATATAATCGCAAGTGTCCCTGTATTTGGAAGAGGGAGGCAGACTAGGAGGTCAGAGTGATGTATTTTGTGAGGAACTCAGCCCATTGCTGCTGTCTTTGAGGATGGAGGAAGGGTCTATGAGTCAAGTAATTCAGACAGCTACTAGATATCCTCCCTTAGAGCCTCCAGAAAAGATCACAGCCCTGAAGACACCTTGACTTCAGTCCAGTGAGACCCACATCAGACTTCTGACCTACAGGACTGTAAAACAATAAGTCTGCTATTGTTTTAAACCACTGAATGTATAGCCATTTATTACAGCAGCAATAGAAAACTAATACAGGTGTATATCTTGTATATTGCACTTTGCAGATATTGTTTTTTACTAACTGAAGGTTTGTGACAATCCAGCATCAACGTAGTCTAAAGTCATCATTTTTCCAACACTATTTGCTCATTTCAAGTCCCTGTGTCACACTTGTTTATTCCCATAGTATTTCAAACTTTTCCTGTATTATATTTGTTGTGGTGATCAGTGATTTCTGATGTCACTACCTGGACTCAGTGAAGGCTCAGATAATGGTTAGCACTTTTAGCAATAAAGCATTTTTTATTTAAAGTATGTACATTTTTTTATACATAATGCTATCACACATTTAACAGACTACAGTATAGTGTAAACATTGCTTTTATATGCACTGAGAAGCCAAAAAAACTCTCTTTATTGCAATATTTGCTTTCTTGCCATCATTCTCCAGTGGCTCAGACAGTAAAGAATCTGCCTGCAATGCAGGAGACCCAGCTTTGATCCCTGGGTTGGGAAGATCCTCTGGAGAAGGGAATGACTACCTACTCCAGTATTTTTGCCTAGAGAATCCCATGGACAGAGGTGCCTGGTGGGCTACAGTCCATGAGGTCACAAAGAGTCAGGTTGGATGGCATCACCAAGTCAAGGACATGAGTTTGAAAAAACTTTGGGAGATAGGGAAGGACAGGGAAGCCTGGTGTGCTGCAGTCCATGGGATTGCAGAGAGTCGGACACAGCTTAGTGACTGAATAACAAAAATGGTCTGGAACTAACCCTGAAACATCTCTCAGGTATGCCCGTATACTTGCCATACTCTCTGCTTGGAAGGCCCTTCCTCAGCTGCCTCAAGTTCCATGCCAACTATTCTGAAACACGTCTTAAATTCCCACCACAGATGGAGGGAGTGACTGTGGTCTCAATGAGTTTCCATATATTGTTTTACACAGCACCATACTGCACTGTAATTTGTCTGATTCAGCATATATCTTTGCCATTAACTAGAAACTTGTTTATTAGGGTTGGGATGGTCTCCAGTTTGTTTTTGTTTTTCCAGGAACTAAGACAGAACCTGTTATTTAATGTGAAAAGGAGGAATGACATAAGAGAAAATAGGCCAAGTGAGGTTATGACTTGCTCAAGGAGCCACAGCTGGTTAGAGATTGCTAGGATCAGAGGCATGGTCAGGTCTTATCCCTATAGATTAACCCCAGAGAAATGGAATCCTCTGTAAACACCTTTGTGGCCTGGTCTTCCTGCATGTCTCCCAATGCCTTCCTGGTCCCATATCTTTTTTTCTTTGGGTAACTGAAGAAATATTTCAGCTCTACAACGTTAGTCTCTATCTACCTGTTGTGAAGACGTTTAGACCAAATCATGAGCTGAGGTGGTCAATTCTTTGACAATAGTGTGTTAAGCACCCATCTGTACTTGGCACAATTCTAGTCTCTAAAAGGGTATTGACTGAAAAAAATATACACCCTAAAATTTGAGAATTATGTTTTATTCAGTGAACATACTGAAGACTTCACCCTGTGAGACAGCCTCTCAGATAGATCTGAGGGACTGTGCCAAGAGCTAAGAGAGGAGCCAGGATATGTAGGAATTTTTGCAACAAAAACCAGGTCGTTGGAACATCAAACTGTTACTGTTAATTAAAGAAAAATCAGATATCCCAAGTTAATGAATTTAGCACCTTTTTGTGTATAGGAAAATGCAAGGGTCTGGACTCATTGAAATCATTCATTTAATAGTCATCTAACTATCTAGGTCAGCAACCTGTTTTTTCCATCCTGAATCCCCTCAGTGGCTGATGGCTTGATGGCTACAACATCCTTTGTTTATTGATACGGCAACCAACATTCTTTGTCCACAAAGGACAGTGAGATAAAATCTCTTAGTGACTTTATTCCCCAGCTAGAAAGACAGATGATAACCTGATGACAAATACATGGCAGAGCAGTAGGTAATTGACCTTGGAGATCAATAAGGTATAGGTAGGGGTCAAATGGGAGCACTAGCCACCTTGATAGGACTCCAGGGAGGGCCTTCTGAGGCCTGGGATCCTTGAGTAGTAGAGCAGACTGGAGCTGGGGCCAGCCAAGTTTTCCTGTGGGCTCAGTGGAGGTTGCCATTGTAGAGATTTTGAGTGCTATGGATTTCAAGGCAGGACCAGGAAAGAAGGTGTCTGATTCTGCAAACAAACAAATTCATTTATTCAGTCAGCGAACATTTAGGGAGCTCCTGCTATGTGCAGGAATGGGGCACGGTAATATAAAATGGGAACACAAAGCTGAAGGCCGTGGATAGCAGTTCTGTGTAGCCCATACTGCCATCCAATCTGGTTAAGATCCAAATCAAATTCTGCATAGGTGTTTGATAAACAAATGTGTTCAAGTGATTGAGAGACTGTTCCCAGTTGGATATGAGGTCTTCCAATTTGGCCTTGAAGGGTAGTCAGGCTAGTGACAGGTGGAGACAGAGAGGACAGCTTGGGTTGAGAACTTGGCTCCTTTAAGGTGCATATATTTTAATGGGGATTTATTTTCTGCATTGTTAAAGCTTAATGGTTCCCTCAAATCATACTGACAGGAAGGCAAGGCAGAGTTCACCAAATAGCAGATTTTGCCCTGAGCAAAAGCACTTCTCCATCATGGAGTAGTCCCCCACAGTTTCCTGGTAAGAGCCTGTGCTGGCTTTGGAAATCAAACAGGATTAAACAAAATACTTAAACAAAATACTCCCCCACCAGCAAAGGAATAGCTATGGGCTGGCTTACCCCAGGACAACACCTGCAAGAATGTTATGCTAATGGCAGGCATAGGAAACCTCATTGGCCCCACTCAAGGTGAACACTCCAGGAGAGGTGGGTCTTAATTACATTTGTATTTGTAGTTTCTTGGCCAGTATTTCCTCACCCATACCCAATAAGTTAAGTGTGTGCTCACTGAATTTCTTACTCCAGGGATGGAATGACTGAGTGGAGGGATGGACAAGAAGGTAGATGAATGCACTTCTGTGTCTTTTGGCACAGAGTGATTGGGTTACAGCTTCTTGGAATGTCCAATTCATCTTCTACTGGTGGAGGTATGACTGAGATGGTCTTCATCATGCGGCATACAGGTGTTTGTGTAGGTCATCTGTTCATGAGTCCCATATGGAATGCTCAGGAGGTGTTCTTCACTCAGGAAGAGTAGAACACTAGCGTGGGGATAATGATGTTCAACTTCCTCAATCGATGTTCAACTTCCTCAATCTGTGAATGGGAACCTCAAGATGAAGGGATGCGTCCAGGGAAGTTTGAGGTTCCTCTCCCAGAGATTTATTTCACTAGTAGTTACTGCTGGCCCTCAAGGACTGGGGTTTGTTGACTCTCTCTTTTGGTCAAAGTCAGTTGTTTAAAACTCTTGCCAGTGAAGGCAGCAGAGAGTCTTCAGTATAATGACAATGTATAAAGCAAAAGAAAACAAACATGTTGAGAGCTCAAATACTGTCACTGTAAAATAACAGAGGCAGGAGTATAAGGACAGAGAAATCTAGCTCCCCTGTCTCTACAGAGATACTCCAGGCTCCTGCTGTCCCAGCCCTGAGGCTATCAGCAGGGGGAGGTGGGGACCAGTCCACAGGGTCTCACTCAGAATGTTCTCATTTCAGAGGCTGCTCTGACCTGTCCCAGGAGGGACTGGGAGTTGGGAGAGAAGAAGGAGGCAGCTTTTATATTCTGAAGAATCCTCCACCACTTCCCCTGTCCAGGCCTTGAGATCCTGGCCCTTTTCCAATTTGGGTAATTACATTTTCCCTATGCAAATTGCTCCCCTGAATTTGCATAGACAAATCAGTGGTGGCCCAGCCACCTTGGCAGCCTCTGCAGGCTCACTCCAAGTCCAAGTCCATTTGCCTTCCTCTTGACTCCTTTGGGGGAGGTCTGGTTTCCAAGTAGCAGCAACAGCTGCCCTGCCCATTGTGGCCACAATATTTCTGGTGGACTTGTACACTTTATTGCTCAGTTGCTAAGTTGTGTCCAACTCTTTGCACCCACATGGACTGCAGCACCCCAGTCTTCACTGTTCTTCATTATCTCCTGGAGTTTGCTCAAACTTATGTTCATTGAGTTGGATATGCCATCCAAACATCTCATCTTCTGTTGCCTCCTTCTCCTCCTGCTCTCAATCTTTCCCAGCATCAGGGTCTTTTACAATGAGTCAGCTCTTCACATCAGGTGGCCAAAGTGTTAGAGCTTCCGCATCAGTCCTTCCAATGAGTATTCAGGGTTGATTTCCTTTAGGATTGACTGGTTTGATCTCCTTGCTGTCTAAGGGACTCTTAAGAGTCTTCTTCAGCACCAGAATTTGAAAGTGTCAATTCTTTGGCACTCAGCCTTCTTTATGGTCCGATTCTCACATCCGTATACAACTACTGCAAAAGCCATAGCTTTGACTATAGGGACCTTTGTTGGCAAAGTGATGTTTCTGCTTTTAAATATGCTGTCTAGGTTTGTAATAGCTTTCCTTCCAAGGAGCAAGTATCTTTTAATTTCATGGCTGCAGTCACTGTCTGCAGTGAATTTGGAGCCCAAGAAAATAAAATCTGTCACTATTTCCATTTCTTCCCCATCTATTTGCCATGAAGTAATGGGGCTGGATGCCATGATCTTAGTTTTCTGAGTGTTGAGTTTTAAGTCAACTTTTTCACTTTCTTCTTTCACTCTTATCAAGAGGCTCTTTAGTTCTTCTTCAGTTTCTGCCATTAGAGTGCTATTATCTGCATATCTGAAATTGTTAATATTTCTCCCAGCAACCTTGATTCCAGTATGTGATTCATCCAGTCCAGTATTTCACATGATGTATTCTGTATACAAGTTAAATAAGCAGGGTGACAACATACAGCCTTGATGTACTCCTTTCCCAATTTTGAACCAGTCTGTTGTTCCATGTCCAGTTTTATATGTTGCTTCTTGACCTGCATACAGGTTTCTCAGGAGGTAGGTAATGTGGTCTGGTATTCTCGACTCTTTAAGAATTTTCCACACTTGTTTGTGATCTACACAGTCAAAGGCTTTATGTAGTTAGTGAAGCAGAAGTTGATGTTTTTTTGGAATTCCCTTGCTTTCTCTATGGTCCAGTGAATGTTGACAATTTGATCTCTGGTTCCTCTGACTTTTACAAATCCAGCTTTATATCTGGAAGTTCTTGTTTTACCTACTGCTGAAGCCTAGCTCAAAGGATTTTGAGCATTACCTGGCTAGCATGTGAAATTAGTGCAATTGTATGGTAGTTTGAACATTCTTTGGCATTGTCTTTCTTTGGGGGATTTTTTGTACACTTGGGGAGATAGTTAACCTGTCTAAGAGCTCTTGAAGCTATTGGGGTGGAGATGGCCCAGAGGAAAGACCAGAAGTGATTGTATGATCATAGTCCTGTACAAAATCTGCCACCTGGTGTGAACCATTTCCCATCACTCAACCTCTATTCATGCCTGAAATGTGAGCTAGACTCAGATCGGTGATTTCCAAATCTTTGTTAGTATCACTTTCATAATTATTTCAATAAATGCTTTTCTTTCTTTCTTTTTTTTTAAAAGCCAATATATGACTAATATTAGATCAGACCTTTTCTTAGATAGTGGTGCCCATGTCCAGAGCCTTTGGTACTTCTATGGATGTCCCCTGCCTACATGAGAACTTAGCAGTGGCCTTTGAAGGCAGACTGCCTGGGTTCAAGTTGTAGTTCCTCCACTTATCAACTGTATAAGCTTGGAAAGGCTGATTAAGCTCTCTGTCCCTTAGTTTCCCCACCTGTGAAATGGGCATATATATACTTCAAAATATTATTGTAAAGATTAAATGAATTCAGACATTGAAAGCACTTAGAACACTAACACTAGCTGTGTGCCAGGCACTGTGCTTTACTTATAATACCTCACATGAACCTCACAACAGCCCTGAGTCAGGTGCAGCTAGCATCCTTATTGAACCAACAGGGAATGGTAGGTCAGCTGCTGCTGCTGCTAAGTCGCTTCAGTCGTGTCCGACTCTGTATGACCCCACAGACAGCAGCCCACCAGGCTCCCCCGTCCTTGGGATTCTCCAGGCAAGAACACTGGAGTGGGTTGCCATTTCCTTCTCCAACGCATGAAAATGAAAAGTGAAAGTGAAGTCGCTCAGTCGTGTCCGACTCCTAGTGACCCCACGGACTGCAGCCCACCAGGCTCCTCCGTCCATGGGATTTTCCAGGCAAGAGTACTGGAGTGGGGTGCCATCGCCTTCTCCGATGGTAGGTCAAAAGTTAAGTCAATTTCCAACGGTCCAATAGCCAACAAGGGACACTTGATCTTAGCCAAAAGGCTGAGAAGTGATGCCAACAAGGAACAGAATGGGACTTGAACCCAGGAATCTGGTGCCAGAGCTCAAGATCTTAATTATGATGCTGCCGGTACTGTATAATCACCCAGGAATACTACTATTACTACTATCAAATCCTTTCAGCACCAACTTCCTAGAATTCTATACCAATGAAATTAGTTTATAAAGTTCTCAGTGTGGTGTCTGCCACAAGGTAGGTAAGTCAAAAGAATTTAAATCTCTGTCTCCCTTTTCTTCTCATCTGTGCTCACTTTAGTCTCAATGTACCTTCACCCTGTCATAGGAAATTATATATATATATATATGTATATAAAACCTAAAAGACATTATCCTCAAGGTATATTAACCTGGGAGATAATTTTTCCCTCCATCTGCCTTGTCTTTTTTTGTTTCTCTCTTAACTCTCCTCCGACCATCTTGAGAATTTAAAGGCTCACGTTATCTCATTAGAGTTGATTCACTTTTTGGCCATCCCATGCGGCATGTGGGATCTTGGTTTCCCCAACCAGGGGCTGAACCTGTGCCCCCTGCAGTGGAAGCCCAGAGTATTCACCACTGGACCACCAGGGAAGTCCCTTTTATGCTCATTTTGAGGACTATTGTGCTTTTTTCACCTATGGATTTCTTCAGATAAACACAGAGCTTGGCATGCAGTGAGAAAGGGAGAGTAGTTGCTCAGTCATGTCTGACTGTTTGCGACCCATGGATGGTAGCCCACCAGGCTCTTCTGTCTGTGGAATCCTCCAGGAAAGAATACTGGAGTGGATAGCCATTCCCTTCTCCAGGGGATCTTCCCAACCCAGGGACAGAACCTGGGTCTCTTGCATTGCAGGCGGATTCTTTACCATTGGAACCACCAGGGGCATCCCCCAATAAATGTTTCCTGAGTGACTAAAGAGAGGAGTTTAATTTTTGGGTAGGCGGTTGGTTTTGGATCTGCTCTGTGTAGATTGTGATGGGGGATTATGAAGACTCTCAAGAAGCAGGCAGAGATGCTGGCTGGGCGTGATAATCCCAGGAAGGTAGGTAGACCCTGGGGAGGGGACTTATGGACAAAGCAGGGTCTCAGTGAGGAAGCTCTGCTGGGGGTAGGCTGCAGGGGGCATCAGAGCCAGGCTGAGTAGAGATGGGTGGTGACAAGGGGCTGGCAGGGGGAGCAGAAGTGAGGATGGGAAGATAAAGTATGAGCCCAGGGACCCTGTGGAAAAAGCATTGGTGATTTTGGCAACTCCGTAGAATGGGGTGCGGGGGCATGGGGGTGGGGTGGGAGAGCAGGAGAAATTGGAAACGTAGTTTGTGGCTTTCTGATTTTGGACCCTGAAAGTATGATGCCTCTTCTGATCCCAGGATAGAGAATAGCAATGGCTTGTGGAAGAGAGTGAAGGTGGGAATGGGTGGGGGGCAGTGGGTGGGGGGGGGGCGCCAAGGGAAGTTCTGCCATCTGCACACAATGCTCTTTAAAGAGGAGAAGATGCCCCCCAGGCTCGAAGCAGACCGAAGAGGCAGGAGGAGGAGCAGAACCTCCCTGAGAGCCACGTGCTCCCAGCAGATGAGAGGAGCGCCACCCGGGTGAGGTCCTAGGCACCAGGTGACCTATCTCAGCTCACGCTGTCTGTTTCCAGAGCTGTCTCGAGTGCCTGGAGTCCCTTATGCCAGATCAGCAGACTGTTTCCACAGTCAGCTTCCTTGGCTGGCTTGACCGTTAGAGAGCCCGGGGCTCACCTGCCATTCTCTCAGTGGACAAGCATCCATCAGACACCAGTACTGGGCCATCTAGACCCAGAGGCCACAGGACTGACCCTGGGCAGGCACTGCCACAGCCTTTCCTGGATCAGGAGCTGCCAGTGGGATGAATTTTTGAACTCACAGATGCCTGAAAACGGGACCCGGACTGAGCAGGCTCCCATTAGAACAGGGAGTGAAGGGTGTCTTCGACTGTGGTCTGTTTTCTTCATTTCTTTCTGCCCTCCTTCCAAGAGCCCCATGGTGTCTGTGAACTTGGGCCTCTACCTTTTGGGCCAGGGCTGTCCTGGCCTGACTTCAATTACTCTTGGCTCCCCTGATCCAGACTCACAGACTCAAATCCCTGAGCCATGGCTCCCCCCCAGTCAAAAAGCTCCCCATGGGCCCCATGGGCCATCATAGGGGCTGGGGTGGCTCGTGAGCAGTGCCCGGCTCACTGGATGTCACCAGGACTTCACCCTTTTGAAGCCCCTCACTGTTCCATCCACCTCTTCACTCAGCTTCACAAAAGGTCCCTCATCCCCCATCAGCAGGAGAAGCAAATAACTGGGGAGATGACGGCCGCTGTCCACACAGAGGCCTTGCTCATGTCAGCAGTGCGGTTTGAACGTGGTCCATGCGTGCTCGTGTGCGTGGCGTGTAATTGTGTGTGCGCTCGCCTGTGCTTTCTGCCTGAGCCAACCATTCCGAATCTGTTTATTTCCTTTTTATGATCACTCTCTCTCCCTCTGTACAGCACTAGGACGGGCCTGGCGTTCCAGGAATTGCTTGCAAGTGGTCCTCCAAGCCTGGAGCCGGCCTCTGCTGTCCCCATGCAGAGCGCATAATGGGTCCTCCCAGGGACAATTTGCATAAAGGATAAATAAGAGAAACACAATGTGAAGTTTATTCATTTTTAAATCCTGCAGCGTTTGTGATTGAAGGCCCAAGCTCAGATGTTTGCCGGATGCGTCCCATTAAGGCTCAGGGCTTTGTCTAATGTCTGCTCTGTTCCTGCAGGGGGGGTGTAATGTGCACCCCTTCCCGCACTGGAGGGTCGTTTCCAGAGCCTCCCGCCCAACAAGGGATGGAGGAGCGGCGGGCTGCGTTCCCTTCTTCCAGGCCCCCTCACTTTAATTTGCTGTAACAGAGCCAGCGCATTAAATACAAAACATATTGATGTTCCTGAGAACCCTGGAGGGTCTTTACCCTTCCTCGTCAGAGGAGCCTGGCATGCCGGGAGGGGGAGGAGAGGGTGTTTGGCACAGATGCGGGGTGGTGCCTCCGGCAGATCACAACAGATCATCTGCCGAGAGCTGTGCCCTCCCAGAGGGCGGGGGTGGGCCGGGGAGCAGAGGTGCCATCATACGTGTGGAGAGGGAGCATGTGGACAGGCCACTGTGGACACAGCAGTGGTCTGTGGACTAATGACAAGGCAGGAAGAAAGAGAGGAGGAAGAGGAGGGAGAAGGGGGTAATAAGGAGAGGGGAGGGTGGGCAGAACGCTACTCAGCAATAGTGTTTGACGGTGCCTCGTCACTCCCAGGTCAGCGCTGTCCAGCAAGTTCCCAAGATGGTACAAGAGTTCGAGGAAGCTGGACGGGACTCTCACTTTTGGCATCTCTCTGTTCAAAATGCCCTGGAGCTCCAGGAATTTGGCAGGGTAGATCTGGCTGTCATCTTGTACATATTCGTTATAACAAGTGATGCAAGAAGAATTGAGGCATCTCCTCCAGCAAATTCACTATTTCCCTAACAGTGTGTCCCCCAGGGCTGGAGGCTCAGAACCAACAGAGGGAGCAATAGAGCCAGCACTCTGGCAGGACGGGGCAGGACCAACAGCCAGACCCCAACGGGCATGTATTCTTTGCTCAAGTTGGCCAAGAGCCTCCAAGCTCGGGGGTGACAACTTCCCTTTTCCTCTGAAATGATTAACCGTTAAACAAGTCTGTCTTCTCTTGGTCCATGCAACCCTCCTAACAGTTACAACCACATCTGTGGTGGCTGCCTATGCTCCTGGGCATGAGTTGCTTCTAATTCTTATGACTCCAGAAGTTACTGTTACCAGGACACCGAGACAGTTTAAATAAATTTCAGAAGGTCCCAAATCTAAGAACTGCCTGGGCTCTGATTCAAACCCAGTCCTGGAGCTTGTGGTGGTAGTGACGATGGTGTCAGTGATTGTGTGATGTGTTGGTGGTGCTGCTGGTGATGAGTGTGGTATTGGTGTTGGTGCTGATGGCTGTGTCGGCCATACTGAGATCGTGGATGATTGTGTTGGCAGTGTGAGTGGTAATTGCATCAGTGTTGACAACTGTGGTGTTGGTGTTGGTTGAGTAGACGGTCATGGTGGTTTTGGTGGTGATGTTCGTGCTGGCAGTGGTTGTAGCCAACATCTGAATCTTCCTGAAGACCCCTGGAAGACACCATCAATAAGGACTTTGACGTAGTTAGTTATAAGGTGCCCAGACTACTAGCGTTGGCCTCTTGCACTGGCTTCTTAGGGTGAGCAGGGAACTCACCACAAACTGGAAGAATCTGAACTTCTTTTGAGATCCAGGTGAGCTAGACAGGCTGGGCATTTGGTATGTGATTCTGTAGGAACTCAGGGCTCCTAGAGCTTTGTGCACAAGGTCTGGCCAGATAAGAGGCCCTTTTCACTGAGGGATTTAAGAACTAATGGGCAAGATCCCTGGCTCTTGAGTCTTGTCCATCCATTGGCCTATATTCTCTATCTGCTGATGCTTCCTGGAAATTTCACTGTTAGCTACTCACTTTGGATGGTTAAGCATTTCACTTTCCCTATTTAAAATATACATTCCCTACTTTTGAACATTCTTTAGGGGAACTGATGGTACTGGGAAACTTCTAGTAAATACTCTGTCCGTGATCAAAATTCATGTCAATTCTGATTAGGAAGGAGGTCTAAACATCTCTAGTTTTAGCAATCCTACTCCAAATCTCCAGGGACTGTAGACGAAATCCCAGCCACCTTGCCCTGGATGGGTTCTTTGCATCCAGTGAAATTGAAAGGATGGGACACGTTGGGGACCTGAAAAGAGGGACCAGTGGTGAGGTGAGATCAGACCTCGTGGAAGGGGAAGAGTTGTTGGGGATACATGTCACCAGCCAAGGTGAGCTGCTTGGGAGAGAGTTGGACCACACAACACACATTACATCCATAATGGAGCCAGCTAGACCTCAATCCCAGCCTAGATCAATGAGGGCTGATACCAGACCAGCCCCCAGAGGAGCAGATCACTCCCCAGAATCCTGTGCTACATAATGCAATCACAGTCTTGTTAGGTATGAGACAGGGGCTCTGTTTAGCACTTTACTGTCCGCATGCTCAGTGCGTGCTCGGTAGCTTCATGCGTGTCCGACTCTTTGTAACCCCATGGACTACAGCCTGCCAGGCTCCTCTGTCCACTGGATTTCCCAGGGAAGAATACTGGAGTGGGGAGCCATTTCCTTCTTCAGGGGATCTTCCCAACACAGGGAAGGAATCTGCATCTCCTGTTTTTCCTGCATTGCAGGCAGATTCTTAACCTGATGAGCCACTGGGGAAGCCAAAGTTACTGTCCACAAACACCTTCATGTCAATGCTTTTATTTAATAAATTTGATCCTTGCAAGAGTCCTGAAAAATAAGATGTAAATATTATTCCCATTTTGCAGACTTGGAAACTCAGTCTCAGGCCCAAAATGATGCAACTAGGAAGCAGTAAAGCCACTTATTAGAAAGTAAGTCACTCATTCATTAGTAAGTCATTCATTCATTACTGATCACCTACTATGTCCCAAGCACTAAAGTAGGCACTAGGTAAACACCCTTTTTGTTTCACTGTATCTCTTCATAACAGTAAAAAGTAACAGGTGAAAGTAAATAAAGTAAAGAAAGAATTACTAAATTCAGATCCCAAAACACCAAAATGTTAACAATCTGGGGCCAGGGCAGGGATAAACAACCTCAGATACCTCAATATCTTTTGTCTTATCCAGCACCTTAATGCATGATCATAATGGTGATAATTGCAGTAAGAAATGGTTAAATTATCCTTGGCAAACAGTATTTGCTGGATGAGAAAACGGGTAATACATTTTGAAAATATATTTAGCCATGATTATTTTAATATATATCAGAGTTGAAATATCAGTCTTGAGCAAACTCATTTGTGGAGCTGCTCCAGCTTTGGAAAGACTGAGTATGTGAGGCATTGCTGCATAAGTAGGACCTGGTCCTCATGTACAGTTTGGGCTCCTTCAGCCTGGAAAATGAAGCTAGCTGGTGTATACAGTCATCCCAGTATTGTCCTTCTGTGATCCAACCCTGCCTATCAGGGGCTCAGGTTGTGCAGGGTCGGGGGCTCAGATACTCCCTTCTGTCTCGAGGCTTCTGCAGCCTAACTCAACCGACAGAGTGCAAAATGGAGGGAGTGAGGAAAGCTGGCTGATGAAGGGGTTGGAGTGAGACTGGTTATCTTCTCTTGATTTAAAAATTTAAAAAAAGTGTCTTTAACTCTCTGTCAATTATGGTAAGTAAATAAGTAAGTAAATAATCCCTTGCCTGGGATGAGAGCTTCTTTAAAAAGGCAGTCCAATTAATTCTGTATATAAGCTTTTTTGAGACAGACCTGGGCTAGTTTGGGCTTCTCATGGGTAACATGGTCTTAGAAATGCCGGACAATTGTACTAACCGCTTCCCTGGCTGAAGACCGGTTTAGAGTCTGTGTGTGTCCCATTGCAAGGATAGGCAGATAGAGATTATAAATTTGACTGGACATTTAAGAAAGTGAGAGTGGTCTTTAGGATGAGTTCCTGTGTCTTCTGGAGTAGATTTGAGTGAGTCCTTCACATCTCGTCATTGATTCTCCAAGCTTCCTGAAACACTATTCCTCATTGAGAGCTTTAGGGATGGGATGTAGGCATTCCTGAGTGGTGCGCAGAGAGCTGCTGGCTTGGAATACATGAGCAGAGAGTCATGGGAAGGTTCCATCTACCCTGACCTCAAGTCTTCCTTCCTCACAGGCTCTTGCTACCCATTTCCTAATTCCAGACATGGAAAAACCTGGGTTCCCTCTCAAAGTGTGGACAGGTATTCAGCTCATGATGACTTAAGATAACACTTTCCAAGGACTCCCCACCCCCGAAGAGCTTCAGGAAGAAGGAAACACATTAAAGCAGAGCTGAAGGATGGGAGTAACTGGCAGAACATCCCCAAAGCTTCACCAGATGACTTGATGCAGCACCTCCCAACCACCGTGTACTTCAGTGAGTCCCCAGCACAGCAGCTAGTCAAGAAGAGGTGGAATGGCCCACCAGGAAGGTACGGGAAGAGTTTCTGAGTGCCCACTGGTTATATGCTCTCTAAGATTCCATGACTCTTGCAGTACAACCCAAGCAGCCGTGTGGACATGTCTCTGGGAGATACAAAGATAGATAGAGATTGAGTCAATACCAAAAGTCCTCTAGGCACTTGGTGGCTATATTTAACAATCAAAATTTGAAGGTAGCAATTTCTAGTCTGTGTTCCACCTCCCTGTAGGTAGTTTCATCCAGAAGTGAGGATTCCTGGCTTCTCTCAGTTCTGTCTCTAAGCAGCCATGCAATCTTAAACACATTTCTTCAACCCCTGGTTCTTGGCTTGCTCACCTCTAACATGGAGATAACACAGTACCTTTAGTAATACCCGGCTATATTGCTGGGTCTGAGGTCTTCTTGGGATCAAGAACAAAGTCCACTTGCTTTTCCTACCTCTCTGGAATTCCACATGGGTTGAGAAATCACACAGATACTAGTGAGCTGAAATATGGTCCTAAATGGGAGTGTACTTAAGAAAGGGAGAAAATGGAAATTTTTCTATATAAAGATGAACTAATTAGAAAGTTTCTTCTAGATTTAAAGGACCATGATGCTGTGATGAAAAGGCAGTGTGGGTTAATGAAAAGTCCTGAGTTTATTTGCCACATCATTGCCACACCCACAACTGTTCCTGAGTAACCTTCATTGAGTCATTGTGCTTCCTGGGACAATATGTTGTGCCCTGCCTACCCAGAAGACTCAAATGAAGTTGGGTACTTGAAAGTGCTTTGAAATGTCCATAACACTATTCAAATGCAAACATTAATATTCCATTAATAGGGGGAATGATAGTGTCTGGAGTAGCTTTTGATTGACTACAAGGATTTGCCATTCCCCCAAATCATTTTTCTTAGCTGTCCTTTGTCTTCTCATCAAGGTACACAGTTTGTGTTCCCTAGATCAGTGGCTCTAAAACTTGAACGTGCATCAGAATCTGGAGAGCTTGTTAAAATAGATCGCCACTGCTGAGCTCAGAGTTTCCAGTTCAGTAGGTTAGGTCGTGGTGGGTCCTGAGAGTTTGCATTTCTAGGTTCCCAGATGGTGCTGCCGGTCCCAGACTACACTTTGAGAACTGTCCAAGTTGTTGTTTTAGTCACTAAATCATGTCTGACTCTTTTGCAACCCCATGGACAGTATACCATTAGGCTCCTCTGTCCGTGGGATTTTCTAGGCAAGAATATTGGTGTGGGTTGCTATTTCCTTCTCCGGGGGTCTTCCAGACCCAGAGATTAAAACTGTGTCACCTGCAATGTAGGTGGATTCTTTACCACTGAGCCACCTGGAAAGCCCACTGGTTCAAGACTCCTGCTCTAATCTTTGATACAGTTCATATTTATGTAGACTTCTCTTAGCTTGATACTTCCTGGATATTTCACAACATTCCTGTGGAGGTAAGATCAGGCAGTATTGGGATTGTTTTATAAATGCACAGAAGAGGGCCCAGAAACTGTAAGTCATGACGAACTGAGGGACTCACAGTGAATCACGGGTCAAATGGAAATAAAATCAAGATTTGGGAGGTGAGGGGGTGGTGTCCATTTCAGTGTTGTTCCCATTGGGCTGGACTGCCCCCTACTGGCCAGTCGCAGCCAGTAGAGCACCACCCCCCACCCCACCCTCACCCCAGCTTGGGCTGGTAACAAGTTGCAAAGCTACCCACATAGCTCAATGTCACAAGCGTCCTTTGGAAGCCACTGCTGCGGAGCATCCGCTGGTTTTGGTGGAAGGTGTGTGGTCAGGGAGCAGGTTCCCACTCCGGCAGCTGCAGCGTTTATCAGATTCTGTTGGTGGGAACTGCCCCACCTGTCCCTCCTAAGTGCTGCGGTAGGTGCTTGGTCTAAGGTGCAGGCACTCGTTGGGAAAAGAGGTCTCAGTCTGTAGCTAACTTGTCACCTGCACAGCTTTCCTGGCCCTGGTCCAGCGACAACCCTTCTCGGCCAAACTTCAGTCAGGCTCCTTTGAGCCCTCTTCTCCTCTAGCTCTTGTCCCTGGTCTGCAGAGCCAAGATTTAGCCAAGAATCCTGCTGAGCCAATCTGTCTGGACCTCCCCTCCACCCTGACCAGGTTACTCTTCGGTCAGGTTCTCTCTCCATTCTCACCCTTCCCCTAGCTGGAAATCTTCACTGGCCCCTGTGCTTTTTGGAGTTGTGGTGGCTAGGATGGTAAAGAGTCTGCCTGCAATAAGGGAGACCGGGGTTCAATCCCTGGGTCGGGAAGATCCTCTGGAAAAGGAAATGGCAACCCTGATCCAGTAATCTTGCCTGGAAAATCCCAAGGACAGAGGAGCCTGGCAGGCCACAGTCCAAAAAAAGTCGGACATGACTGGGCAACTTCACTCTCTTAGTCTCTCTTGCCTATTGCCACAGTCTCGAACAAAAATTTTCTTCCAGTTGGTGACAAGTGATGCTGAGTTATTTTTCTTTAACACCAGAAATGTACCTGATGTTCTACCTTCTGAACTCAATTTAGAGACAAATGGACAGACACACTGTTGTCCTCAGAAGTGGATGACTTGTTGACCCAGCCTGTGAATCACCTCTTAGAGTGAGGAGTCACTGATTCACATCCTTCTAACCCGTGCTTTGCCAACACTACATCTGGAGGCTCCCCAGAGCCCCAGGAAGAGGCCAGCGGTGCTTCAGCCTGCAACCTCTTCCCCACCCCCCCACCCCCCCGACACCCCTCTATGGGAACCCCACTCTTTTCCACCTATTGAAGTCCAGGGTCTTGTGAGTCCCAAGTGAGGCCAGATCTTGTCTCTACAGGGACTGGCAGTGCCCAAGACCCTGAAAGAGCTGAGGTGGAACAGTATCGAGGCTTTCCAAGCTGCTCAACCCCAAAGCCTGGGAGGTATCCGGCGTGAAAACCAACGCATGAGCTATAAACACCAACTGCATGCGCCCAGTCCTGCGAAGCCTGAGAGAAACGCTCGATCTTCTGGATTTATTGTTTTCTTCCCTTCTCCCTTCCCAGATCCAAGGCAGTCTTCTTGGGCTGAGCAGGTCTGTCTGCTGTTATTATGGCTGCCGCTGCTCTTGGATGCCTGTGTGTGTGTGTGCGCGCCCGCGTGTGTATGAGAGCGTGCGCGTGTTTTCTCCAGAGTGACTGGTTTGTGCTGTCATCAGCCGTTGTTTTGGTAAATGGCGAGTTAAACAGATATATCCAAGCGTAAAATCTAAAAAATGTTCCCTCTGGGCGCCCGGGGGGTGTTGTTTGAAATCAACTACATATCAATTGAGCGGCGGCGAGCGGATCCGATGATAAATTCCAGTCCGCAGACGCCTTATAAATTACATTTTTTTGTTCGCGATCTTGCCTCATCTCAGCTCCCCAGAGGCCCTTAGACTGAGAACTATGATTGTGTTGGAGAAACGTTTGCTCAGCTTGAGCGAGGCCATTAGCATTGCATGTGCCAGTCCGTCCCTGCGCTCCCCCCCGCCCCCCACCTCCCCCGGCCCCCCTCCCGCTCCTTTAACAAAATACAATATGTGCCTGGTAATTTTTCTGTTCATTATCTCATTGTTTTCTGTAAGTACAAGGTTAGATTGAATTACTGCGGGCTCCGCCGTCTATTTGTAATTCTCCTTCCATGCCGAGCTGCTAATGAATGGGCAATTTAGTCAATTCTTTGTAACGGCTTCTTCTGTGCGTCAGCCACTTAATTACTCTGAGCCTTTCTCACTGCTGCTTTATTGCACGGAAAGTCGGGGCTGCTTGGAGGGCTTGGCACGGGGATCTCCAGCTTCCAAGAAGAGAAAAAAAAAAAGTCAGAGGCAACCAGGATTCTGAATCCTTGATGCCTTCTGCAGCGGCTGGAGTAACGTTCTCTTGGGTGCCCGCACCGCCCAGCTTTATGGGCACACCGGGTTGCCTCTTCTTCTTTGCTGACAATTTGGCTTCATCCTGGCTCCGCTGGTCATGGGGACGAGCAGGAAGGTGCAGGCTCCAGCTCAGAGAACAGCACCCGAGGAGGCAGTCCTGGTGTTTTAAAACATTATTATCATCCTGATTAGTGGGCTAGTTATCCCAGACTCTAGCCAAGGGTTTCACTCTCAGAGGAGCATTTCACCCCTGCCTTTGTGTGGAGCATCTCTACCTCCCAACACAGGGGAACAGGGCAGGGTGCTAACTACCCCCTTAACAAAGGGAAGCCCCAAGTCTGGACAGAATGACCTGCCTAAGGCCAGTGACCCAGGCACAGCAGAACCATGGCTAAGTTACTCAGATCTCCATGACACCCCCTGTCCTCTCCCTCCTCTACCGTGCTGCCCAAGAGTAGAGTACTGGAGAAGAAGGGTCCTGTAGCTAGGCTGAAGTATACTAAGGTTAAGTAAGTGTGAGTTGCCCTTGAAAGAACTGGAATGACTCTGGAAAGGGAGGGACACTATGGTAGTAACTGAGAGGCTATACACCCCAAGGAACTGAGAACTCTTTAAATGGAGTATCAGATTACACAATGTCATCGTTGGATACATCAGTCATGTTACTGCTATATTTCTATGTGCCCCAGAGTTAAGACACACATAGAACGTGTTGTCCAAACTGGGACACTTTGGGAACGGAACGAAGTCACGCTGAATAATCCCGCTGGTGCCACAGGAGTAACCCGGGACTGTCCAGAGCAAACGAGGTGGGGTGCTCCCCCTCCCTCAGGTAAACGAGAACATTGAATGCTTTGCTGAAGGCCTGCCTTCAGACCCGACTAGCCTGATGACAATACTCAGGCATCTCGCCAGCTGGATCCACCTCTGCGTTTACAAACATTCCCTGTTGCTGTGCTGGGCATCCCACTGATGTGTGTGAGCTACAGGGAATCTCTCCCCATGTCCTGAAAGTGAGGGATTCAACACATACTGCGTGAGCACCGTCTAGGTAATAGAGACATAGGATGGGAAGATGAAACTTTCTGGCATTTTAATTTGGCTGCTGGAGCAGAAGGGAGTAAACACTCCTCCGAACACTGTGAATCTCCTGAAATTGGCTCCTGAAGATGCTGGTCCCTCTGCCTGCCTTTCGAGTCTGGCTCACTCCCACTCATCCTTAGGCAGCTTAAATGCTACTTCCTCTGGAAAGCCTCCTCTGATCTCTGAGGTTACCTTAGGGACCCTTGTTTTTCTGTTTCATAACATCCTGTACATTTCCTCTTCGCTATTTACCACAATTACAATTATTGGTGTCATTGTATGTTCAATGTCCCTCCTTCTCCACCCCCACACCTGCCCTGCCCTGAATAGATCCTTCTTTAGTAACAGTGGCTCACACTTAAACAGCACTGTTCAGCGGCAGGTACCAGTCTAAGTGGTTTACAAATTTTACTCACCAAATCTCGCAAGAACTTTCCGTGGTGGTTCTATTATTATTATTTCACAAATGAGGAAATGGAGGCCCGGGGAGTGAAACAACTCACCAAGATTCAAACCAGGCTGGCTGGATCTCAAGTCTAGAAAGAGTTTAGAACGTGTTGGAGCTGGAAGATGTAACGTCCGGGCCTCGTTCTGCATTCGGTGCTGTTGTGCCCAGTCCCCAGGTCCCCAGGTCACACTGTGCAGTAGATGTAACAACTTCAGACACCTCACCGTTTTGCTGGGAGTGGCAGAGAAATGGTTCTGTTACGTGTCTGCGTCTAAAAGGCCCTGGGTCTGTGTGAACAACAGGTGTGATTGTTAGAAAGCAGCCTTGCCACCCGCCTCCCACACGATGGGCAAACCACTGGCCCCCAGACCCCACAGCACCCCCACCCCCACACTTTGACTCATCCGCCCCAGGCTTGGATGTCCAATTCATGCGCCCCGTCCAGTTGGTCTCCTGGGGCCAAGTACTGAGCCTGGCACATAGCAGATCCATAAAAGTTTGTTAAATGGAACATAATCAGCCACCCTTCCAAGTCAACTCTAGATGAGTCCTCAGCAGGTTGCCTTCCTGGGTTGCCGCAGCCTCTCTAATCTGTGTCCTCTCCACGTAGCTCACACAATCTGCAACGCATCACAGAGCACTCAAGTCTCCCCCAACTGCACCTGTTTTCTCCATCAAGCTGCAGGTTGCGAAAACAATTTAGTGTGCTTCGACCAGGAAGGCAGGGCAGGGGAGGGGGAGAGGAAGAGAAGCAAACAGAGTAGAAAATGCTAAGACACCATGCAAAGCGAAGTGAAGTGTGGTTGTAGGAAATGTGTGTGTGTGGGGTGGGGGGGGGGGCGGGGATCACAATGTGAAACGTGTGACTTAACCCAAGCCTCAGTTTAGAAAGGTTAGAAACACACTGCTTGAGTGTTGCATTGGTACAAACTTGTCTAGGGTAGGAAACACAGTGCTTGCTCATCTCGAGGATGCTTTCCTTGCAGGAAAGTCTGGGTTGGTTGAGGCATTGTCTCTCAGCCTCAACCCCATCCCCACATTCCCAAGGAATCCAGAGCTTTCAGCACCAAAGTTCCCCAAGAGTAGCCTCTTGCCCTAGCACTTGCCCAAGCCTTGGGTGTCTGGGGGATTTGGATCAGCCAATCCTCTTTTGAATGCTTAAGGACCCCAGGTTTTGGCTTCTCTATGGGGTCTCCTCCAGCAGTTTCCCCATCTCTCCCTTGTGTTTTTGAGTGTCCTGTTGTGACATAGCTTCCTGCAGAGCAGGATAAGCCACTTTCTTTTTCCCCTTCTCTCCTATCGGCATAGGGGAGCCCCTTCTGAGCATCCTATAGTTCGCTATCGTGTTGCCATCCTGAGTCTCAGTTTCCTCATCTGTTACTAGCATCCCCAAAGGATCTTGGAGAGAATTCAGGAACAGAAAACATGTTACAGGGTCTGGCAGGAAGGAAACATTCAGTAAACCTTCTCTCTTGCCTTTCTTTGCTCCTTCCTTCCCCCAGTTCCAGCCATAGCTGGGATGGGGGCAGGAGTAGGGATGGAGGATGAATGTGAGTGTGGGGCTTGGGCTGCTGCAATGCTGCCTTCTGCAGTCATGGCCCAGCTGCACGTGTGCTCCGTGTTCTCCTAGAGACACCTCTGCACATGGCGAGGGGAAGTGACTTCACTTCCCATAATATGAGTTCCACTTCTGTTTTATAGAAAGTAGTTCTCCCAGGTCAGGGAGGCAGGTGGGTCCTCTTTTGAGGTGATTATCATCTAAGCAGGTTCCATGGCCGTAGAAGAAGAACTGATGAACGCAAAGCCCTGTCCTCTGCAGGAAGACAGTGGCCAGTCCTGAGAGAGCATTCCTTTGTCCTGAGTTGTGCTCTAGGCTCTTGTAAATCAACTCATCTCACAAATCAACTCACCGTCACCAGAACTCTGAGAAGGTGGGTGCTATTTAGCCCCATTTTATAGATTAGAAAAGAGAGACTCAGAGCTTCTATCACTTCCCCAAGGTCACCCAGATAATAGGCAGGAGAAGCTGGATTCTAGTCCAGGCAGTCTGGCTCTAGCACAGGGGACCTGGTTGTTGGAAGCCTGAAGGCAAGGCTGCAGCCTCCTCTAGTCACCTTTTGAGCAGAACACAACACTTTGGCCCAATCTCTTTGGGAAGATATCCTGGCAAAGAGTATGAATGATGGTTTTTTAAGAGTTCGTTTCCTTTGACATGATTTTGGGACTCTATCTTAAAGAAACTGCTAGGAAAGATTGAAGGCAGGAAGAGAAGGGGGTGACAGAGGACGAGGTGGTTGGATGGCATCACCAACTCAATGGACATGAGTTTGAGCAAGCTCCAAGAGATGATGAAGGACAGGGAAGCTTGGCATGCTGCAGTCTATGGGGTCGCAAAGAGTCGGACATCACTGAGTGACTGAACAACAACTATCTTAAAGAAATAGTGAAAATCAAGACCACATAGTAGAAAGATGCTCTTCACAGCGTCCTTTTAATAGGAGGAGAAAGAAAGCTTACCTGCCAGAAAAAAGGTGTCCAAGCCTCACCGTGAACAATTGTCAGTCTAAGACGGCCCTTCTCCCAGACGTCACCCACCCACGTATTGTTCCATTTTAACAAAGGTGGTCTGTTAACCTCCTCACTAGATACTCCGATTACTGACGGTGGGGACTTTTGTGTTATCCACTCCCTGAATCCCACACTTAACAAGGGACTGCCTTCTGCTGGGCCCTCGATGAACATCCACAGAAAGAACAGCTGGTAATGGCCGAGTCTAGATGATAATGTAGTGTTGCCACTAGAATTTCTCATCTTTGCTGCATGTTTGAAAATGTTCATAGTAAAATGTTGGTGCAAAAAAGAATAGCTGAGGGAAGAGTATAAACAGATTATAATATGGAGAACATTAATGCATGTGGAGGAAGACAGCAAATAACAAACTATGACTATACCTGCAAAAATGGGTATGAAAAAATACTGGTAAGAGATACATGGAATCTCCTCATAGCACGGTTTGGAGACAGTGGCAGTATGAATGATTTTAACATTTCTACTTTCCTATATTTTCTGTATCCTTTGCAATAGATGCATTTTACTTTTAAAGTGAAGAAAATTTCTTTTTCTGCTGTGAGTCCTCATCCCAGATTTCTGTTAAAAAAACAACAAGTGCCTTTTTAGCAGAGTACTAAAAAGTCTAGTACTTAGAAGCACAGACAAACTTTGAGTCCATGAAAGGAGCCTTGGCTTAATAGAAGGTTCCCAGTAGTACTGCCTTCAAAGGCCAGCTGTAATAAAGAGACCCTAAATAAAGAGGCTGGTGTGAGGTGGTGTCAAGACTCCGTTTGTGGCTTAGAAGGAGATGGTTCCTCCTCAAGAGTGAGTTGGTCTTCTCCTCCAGCCTCTCCAGGTTTGGAGCCTGGCAGAAGATGCTGGGGGCCTTGGTTACTTCACCACCTGCAGGAACACCTCCTGACAGTCCAGCTCATTCCATAAGCCTGGCCCTCAGAGCCCCCAGGAGAGGTGAGGGCCAAGAGACCCTGCCAAGCTGACCTGGCATCACCAACTCCACACCTCTCCCGCTCCATAGAAGTGACCCACACCAAGGGCCCTTTTGGGCCACTCTGGTCTTCCCAGCCTGGCTACCTTGACAGAGGCTGCTACTCCCAAAGACCTGCAGAGCAGTGATTTTCTGTGACCATGTCCAAGTGGCCACCCTGTCTCTTCCTCCTGCCTGAATTCCCAGTACCACTTACTGCACACATAGGCCATTGGATGAGGTCTAAGCCATTGCCCTGCAAGGAGGGGCTTTTCCCCTCCTCCAGCATAGGCTGAGTTCCTGGTTCCCACTTGCCTCCCACTGAGCAGTGCTCTTGAGCAGTTCTGAAATCTCCATGGGTGGCAACTTCCTTCTTTCAGAAGGAACTAGCATTTAATTTTAAGTGCCTTTCATCAGTTGGGGGCTTTCCAGGTGGTGCTAGTGGCAAAGAACTCACCTGCCTGTGCAGGAGATGTAAGAGACACAGTTTCAATCCCTGGGTTGGGAAGATCCCCTCGAGGTGGGAATAGCATCCCACTGTAGTATTCTTGCCCGGAGAATCCCATGGACAGAGGAGCCTGGCAGGCTGTGGTCCATGGGATGGCAAAGAGTCAGACACGACTGAAGCAATTTAGTAGCACGCAATCAGTTGAAGACAATGCTGTGAGCCCAGTTAATTCTCACCTGATATTTTGGGGTCTAAATATGATCTTCATTTTCCCAGGAAGGTAAATGAGGCTCAGAGAGGTTAAGCAACTTTCATAAAGTCAAAGCTGTTAAGTGACTAAGCCCAAGTTTGAGTAAAACATTTAAAACTAGAACGATCAAAGAAATGGAAGGTATTATGTGTGTTTTGTACCTCGAGGCATGCTCTTTGACTACAGAAGTAGAACTGGAGAGTGGGTTGTCACTTACTCACATCTTACTGTGAATAAGAAAAATTTCCTCCCTGACAGTTGCTCAGCATCCACGCACCTAGAGAAGGGGATTTTGGTTAATGAGGGTGAGAGACAGGAGACATAATGCTGGACTGGGGGACAACCCTGGGACGAGGACAGGCCATGCTGGGTCCTGGGGCCACGGAGAGGCTGCACCCAGGAGAGGGAGCGGATTACGACCAGGAGCAAAGCACACTTCCGCTAACCTCTCTCTGTGACTGTGAGGGGGCTTCTGCCCATGATCCCAGGTCAGAGACAGAGTAGGGGGCATTGGCTCTCTACTCAGTGGAACTAGGAATGGGGAATTTGTGGACCAAATTCACAGTGTGAATCAGAGGGAAGAGCCACAGCTCATTAGCCAGGAGTTCTGGGCAGTGACTTTGGGGCAGACCTTTCCCCCACGTTGGACCCGTGTCCTCTCAAATGAAGTCTACGGGTTCCTTCAGCAGTAACCCTGTGATTCCATGTATTAGCACAAGTATTGTGCCCATCTCATAGGTAAGGGTCTTTGTAGGGCCTTCAAAAGACTCTCAGAAACAGAATGGCACTGGGGGAGGGAGAGCAGGCCACCTCTTCATCCCACACTAGGGATGACACCGAAGGAGAGATTCAGAAATGCTGTCACTCACTCAGTACTGACCTCAGTTAGAGCCAGTCCCTCTCTGCTCTGAAGTCAGCTCCCTCTCTGTCTGTCTCTTGCAGGAGACAGGAAAGTTTTTGAAAGCAGAGGCTGTGTTTTTGTCACCTCCAAACCCTCAGCTACTTCCATCATGCCCAGCCCTGTCATGCTATAGTTGCTGATTACAGGTTTGTGGAATGAATGAACAAAAATTCCTAAAATTTGCACCTCTCAGGATGAATGCTATAAGGTTCTCTCTTAAGAGCAAGGAAGATGCCATTCTGGGATCTGAAAGACTTGGAGCTGACATCTGATCTGACTCTCATTTCCCACCCCTTCCCGTCAACCATTTACAAGAGACAACTCCCACTTAACAGATGGAAAAACTGAGACCCAGAAAAGAGACGTGACTTAAAATTTTACGTATGCAAAGCAGGAGAAGACCAGCAGTCCCCTGTCATATTTTAGATTCCTTAATGTTATAGAAGAGGAAATTGCTACCCAAGGAGGGTGATGATGACGGCGTAAGGTCCCACAGCTCAGCAGTGGTGGGGCAGAGACAAGAGGGCAGCTCCCAAATCAGATTCCAGAGCTGCATAACAGTCCTGGAGCTCAAGCAGCCCTGCTACCCTGCTCCAGGTTCCCATGGTAACCATGAGGAACAAACCATCCTCTTTGGGTAAGACTGACTCATTCTTTATATAACTTTTTTTTTCTTTAAAGGAAAATACATTTGCATACTTTCACCCTCCCCAAAGGAACCTGTTCATGAAAGGAGACTAAGACACCTTTCAGAAAAATAGGTATCCAGGCAGGAAATGGAGATGCTGCCTGATGAAGGGCTGGGGAGTGTATCTAAAACGGATTAATGACTTGGAGAAAACCATTCTGGAATCTTGGTTTGGAATTCTTTGGCTTATCTTTGCTACCCTTCTCTGTATATCTCTTTGGGTGTAATGGTGGTGGTTTAGTCGCTAAGTTGTGTCCGACTCTGCCACCCCGTGGACTGTAGCCTGCCAGGCTCTTCTGTCCATGGGATTCTCCAGGCAAGAATACTGGAGTGAGTTGCCATTTGCTTCTCCAGGGGATCTTCCCAACCTAGCAATCGAACCCAGGTCTCCCACATTGCAGGCAGATTCTTTACCAACTGAGCTTCGAGGGAAGACCCCAGGAAAAGCCCTTAACCAAACAAAAATATGTTACATATACCTGTCAGCTTGTGCTTTCCAAGAGGTTTCTACTGCATTTATTTCATCTGATCCTGCCCAGTAGATAGGGCAAGGATTGCCATGTACAGCTGGGGAAACTGAGGCCCAGAAGGTGAAGGTCACAGGGCTATGTGGAATTGCTCAGCAGGTGGAATTTGCCTTCTCAGAAGAGAGGTCAAGAAGTAAGCATCTGGCATATGTCAGACATTTGCTGGACACCCTAGAGACAGTGAGGGCTCAGCCACACAGAGCTGGAGGCAGGGCCTGCAAGGAGGTAGATGGCAAACAGTTAACTGAACAAGGCATTGGAAGTCTCACATGGAGTTAGAGCTGCCATAGAGGAATCTCTAAGGAGCTGGTGTTTAAATTGAGAACCAAAGGGTGGGAAAGAGCCAGGCATGGAAAGAGTGATGGGAGGAGGCTCCTGAGGGCAGAGCAAGTGCCCTGAAGAGCCAAGTGGTGGGCATCCTCACGGAAGTGAACGGAGGCCAGTGAGGGGTCTAGTGTGGAAAGAGAAGGGACTAAAAATGAAACAGGAGGGTGGACAGGACCCAGCTTATTCCAGGCCTTCCGGCCGGGGTAAGATGCCTGAATGCAACCAAATGCACTTTTGCTCACATATACCCAAACATATGGCTGTTCACACACACATATAACTGTGCCTTATTCATGCACATACAGGCACACACGTGCTTAACATGTCCACACACCACTTACACGTATACACAGACACATATACCCTTACACATATACACAAACATTCACGGATACCCAAAGCACATCTGCACAACTCCCTGACGACGACATACAGTCACACGTATATACACGCACACACAAATGCAGATGCCCATTCTTAGAGACACACAAAAGCACACACACATACACTCTCTCATGCATGCATGTGCTTTGTCTCATAAAAGCATATATTTACATATGCACTCACACAGGCCCACTCACACACGGATCCTCATACCTGCCCGCGTAGAGCCCACAAACCCCGCTGAGATGAGCTCTCAGCCACAGATAAACTTCTCTGCTGGTTGGTTATAATCTTTCATTGGAACTGACACGTTGATAGCCCCAGTTTTTCTAGGAAGTGACCTTCATGCCGGCTATTGATTTCCAGTGGCTATCAGGCACCCACCACTGGAGTGACAGGCCCGGTCGGAGGTCAGCCCTTAAATAAAGCTCCTAGATTACTAAGCGCCAGGCACTCCAGTGAAAATGGAAATTGGCAGCCCTGGCTCTTTTTATGTGGCCTGCTCCTGTGGATGGGGTTTCAGCCCTGGTGACCTAGTGACCACTTCCTGTTCCTGCACCCTGCCCCACCCCACTCTGGGGTGCTGGGGGCGCCCATAGTTTTTATCTTGCAGGGGAGCTGGGCTGAAGGCTGTGGGTGGTGGCAGTTGCCAGGGCCTGACCCTTTCTGGATTCTGTTTTCCAGCAAAGCCTGGGGCTGTCCTCCTGAGCCCAGCATTCTGATAACAGACAACTATTACAGGACCAGAGACCCACTGGTGACTCTCCTTGCAGTCTCAGGCAGGTGGTGTCACCTCTCTGGACCTCAGCTACCCCCCACTTCCACTTCCTACCCCATCCGTATGCACTCATACATCCTTTGCCATTTCACATCCAAATAAATGGGGCAGTGGAGATAGATGTGTTTTGTATACAACATAGTATACTACAATATCCATGTTTTCAAAGTAGTACAATTTTCTAATCACTGAATTCCACTGAATTACATTGTGTGTTTACTTGCTGACCCAAAAGCCCCTTAGATTGTTGCGGCAACTTGGGGCTTGACGGCAAGCAGAGGCATGGGAGGGGAAGGGACTGAAAGAACTTACTGATTTTCAAAAGTCTACCTTTTGCTTTTCACAGATGAAAGACAGGTGGAATTCACACCACCTCGTCTGGTGGTCAGGGTTCAAGTCTAACAGCCAAATACCATCCCTGAAACCTAGTTGGCCCTTCTATTCCTCATTAGTACCTGTGGGCTCCCTTTCCCACGCCCCCAACCTGTGACTTACCTCATCCTCCCTGCTCTCTCCCTCCAGCTCCCATCCTCCAGCCCACAGGATTCCAGGATTACCTGACTAGTTCTTTCTATTTGGCTTTGGAAGGTGCACTCAGCAGTTTCATTTTTTAATTTATCTATTTACAAAATTTTTAATATTTTAATTTTATTATTCAATTTTCACCTCAAATTTGAAATTAAAAAAAAAAATCTTTTCTTGAATAGTCTGGTGTGGGGAAAGCTGTGAAGGCTGCCAGCTTCCTGCATTTCTTTGCATCCCTCCAAGGAAAAGCCTGTCCGGTCCTGGCTCTCCCATTTTTATGAGGATCATGGCCTGTGTTTCTGCAGCAGAGAGAGGTGGTCATGAAATGAAGTCCATGTGTCCTGAAGGGAGGCTAAGCAGGAATCAGCTATTTGACAAAGGAGGTGATCTCTTCAACAAACATCAGAGAGGCAAGAGTTGCTGGGGTCTCCTGAAACTCAGCCAGCCACAAGGGTTAAAAGGAAGAAGACCAAGGACCTGGATGAGTCCATGGACCGGGCTTTTAGCCACAACCTGCACCCCCAGCCTGTGAGACGGTAAGCAGAACACACAATTGAGGGAAGGGTGGAGAAGAGTTGGGGGTCAGTCTTGCAATTTGTATGGGAGGTGGCAGTGTTTCACTGGCTTGTGTGAACCTATTGCTTACTCGGCAATCCATGACAGACTTCTGGGAACAGACACTCGGGAGACAGGTTGTTTTACACAACAAATGCAAAAGGTGTTCAGAAATTTGCCACTTAGAGAGTTTGAGGTAATTTATAATTAAAAACTTAACATATACCTGTTAAAATAATGATGACAATCACTTGACCATGGTCCTGTTTTTTAATATAAATATTTTACTTTTTGTTGTTGTTCAGTCACTCAGTCGTGTCTGACTCTTTGCAACTTCATGGACTGCAGCACGCCAGGCTTCCCTGTCCTTCACCATCTCCAGGAGCTTGCTCAAACTCATGTCCATAGAGTCGGTGGTGCCATCCAACCATCTCATCCTCTGTAGTCCCCTTCTCCTCCCACCAATCTTTCCTAGCATCAGGATCTTTTCAAATGAGTCAGTTCTGCGCATCAGGTGGCCAAAGTATTGAAGTTTCAGCTACAGCATCAGTCCTTCTAATGAATATTCAGGATTGATTTCCTTTCAGATTGACTGGTTTGATTTTACTTTTTACTGTGACTGAATTCACAAGCGTGTTCACTGTGATTTAAGAGGTTGTAGAATACCCTGTCTAATGGGAATTCCCTGGCGATCCAGTGGTGAGGATTCGGGGCTTTCACTACCGTGAGCCTGGGTTCAATCTCTGGTCGGGGAACTTAAGATCCCGCAAGCTGTGCGGCATGATCGATAAATAAATAAATGTAATGCAGTACCCTGAGAGTTCTGCACCACCTGGTAATGTGACTGAAATGCGTTCGTCTCCTTCTGAGTCTTTGTACAATGTCTCCATCCCTGGGAGGGGTCCTAAGCCCCGCCCACACACACATCCTGGGTCCTGTGTGTCAGTGTGGTGGTCTGGCTATAGGACACCGAATGGGGAACCTGGGCAAGGCGTCTGTGGAGACAAGGCAGCCTGCACAGAGCAGTGGAAACAGTGTCAGGGCGTATTATGAACCTCCTTTGCCCTGGCTGAGGGCATGCGGTCCTAGAGGCATTCAGGGGCCACCACGCTGGATTTTCCAAGCCCTTTCACTGGAAACAGAAAGCCGTGGGCTTAAGATCCCAGATCGGACATCAGACAAACTGATTTCAAACCCAGCTCTGCCACTTCCTAGCTGAGTGGCCTTGAGCAAATCACTCCCCCTCTCTGAGCTGCAGTTTCTTCATCTACAAAGTAGGGTCAGGAATTCCAGCTGCATGGTGGATGGTTTCGAGGATTAAGCAAAATATTGTTCATAAAACACCTGCCATCTGTGTATGCTGTTGAGTAAGTGGTTACTATTTGGGGGACTGGCAGATCTGCCATAGTCATGGCTGAAGTTGCCCACCGCCCAGTTTATCTCGCAGTTATAGCAGCTTTCAGTTGGGGACAGGGGACAGGGGGATTGTCCTTCTCCTCCAGGCGACAATTCAGTAAAGCCTGGAGTCATTTTGGGTTGTCACAGTGGCGGGGCAAGTACCACTGTCACGGAGAGAGTGGAGGTCAGGGATGCTGCTGGACGTGGTAAGACACACAGGATAGTCCCCGCAACAAAGAATTGTTTGGCTCCAAAAGGCAGCAGTACCAAGTCGGGAAAGGCCCCCTCTCTAAGCACTCTCTAAGGTTTTCCAGGGCTCTGTCTCCCCCTCAGTGTCTTCAGCACCAGAGTTCAGAAAGCCTCCATTTCCTGAACACCGCAGAGAGGCAGGGGCTGCAAAGGGAGCGGCCGCCTCCCCCTCGCCCCGAGGCTACTCAGCCAGATGGCAGAAGGGTCAGCAGCAACCAAACATCTAATGACGTGTGACAAGTGCGGCCAGACAGCAGGCCCAGGCTGGGCCCCGTCAAAGCCACTCATTGGGCAAGGGGGACTCATAAATAACAGCGCAGTGACAGCCAGAGTCTTGCTCAGTGGGAGGGACGGAGCTCCGGCCGCCTCCCGGGCCCTGGGGCAAGCCCTTTATGGGCCGGGGCTCCGGCAGGATGGCCTCGGACCCCTGCACAGTGAAGTGCTGCTGAGACGCGCGGGGACCTGTCACTGACACGCCTGTCCAGACGGCTCCACCGCATTCACGCCATCCCTCTTGGTGAACCATTTTCTCATCTCTGATCCAGTGCGATCTGGGGCTTCAAAGCATTCATCCAGCAGAGCTCTGCGGTGGGAAGCAGAGGGGTGGAGCGATGAGGACACGGAATCTGAGTTTGAGCCTCTGTTTCTTCATCCATTGAATGGGGACACTGAACAGCAAATGTGCTCATTCATAGGAAATTGTGTTCAAAGCAATAAATTAATGAAGGAATGATGATGATGGCATAATGATTATGATTATTCAACCATTTGGGAGAGAGCAATTTATATTTGAAGAAAATATACCTTCTGATTTTCTAAAATATTAATCAGTTTTCAGGGTTTTAGGCAGTTCCAAATAGGCTCTTTGCAATAATAATAGTAATAATGATGCGTGTATTAAATAGCACTTTTATTTTCACATTTATTTTTCTCAAGCCTCATGTGGCTCAGAATGGGACCTGTTTCCAATGATGCATATTCTTCTAAAACAGAAGTGAAAAAAATCAAAATAATCAGTTGACACAGACTGACTTTGCTTTTTTTGTTCACTGAGGTCTTGGTTCAGATGACTTACTGGCGTTGGGTAGGGGGTGGGGGGTGGGACATGGAACTGAGCTTGCCCCCTCTAAGCATAGCACTTAGCCTCTGAGGTCTTTGAGGGTCTCAGTTTTGTCATTTACAAAATAGGGGTAATTATGCTTCCTGACTCTCAGAGCTGACAACTCAGTGAGACCATGTATGTGGAAGCTGTGTGAGGAGATTAAAGCATCATCGCGCAAGGGAATATTAGCACCACAATAATTATCTGCTTCATTATTATTAATTATTATTCATAATGGTGTTTGCAGCATGGAATGACTCCAAAGCCCTGTGTCCATGAACAGTTTTCACATCTTTTCACAAAAATCTATATGTGCCTATGATGAAGAAAAAAGCTGACCCTTGGAGCACCTGTTCTGAAATCGAAGCTGATTCTTTAAGATTCCAAACAAGTCCCTTCTCTTTTTCTTGAACTGGAAAGCCAGACTCTGGAGAGGACTCTCCCTCCAGGACGCTGCCTCATAAGGCTTCTAGAGAAATGGCTCTTTTGGCCAAGACCTTGATGCTAGCTTTCAGCCAGGAGCACAATTTTGCAGGGAGGGTTATAAATCAAAGCCTGGGTTCTAATGAAACTGCTGACACCTTTAACTGTAACGGTGTGCACCCAGGCACCACTTGTGAGAAATTAGAGGCACAGAGCCCGCATTCAAAGGACCGGGCACCTGGGGGCGGCCTCTCTGCCTGGCCTCCCCACTCCTCTTCCTCTCTCCACCTCTTTCTCTCTCTCCTCCTCCCTTGCACCCTTGTTCCCCTTTTCTTTTCTAATTTCTACAGAAATCTTTCACTACTGCCCCATTCTGCAGCTTCTTCAGGAATCAGCCTCATGGCTAAGCTGCAGCCCCTGCCACCCAGCCCCCCAGCAAGACCCCCGCCTGGCTCTCTGCAGGCCACCCCTCAGAGCACTGGCGTAGAACTGCACTGCTCCAGGTAGCAGAGGACGGTGAAGGCAAAACCCTGAGTTCTCCCGGGACACTGTTCCAGTCCCCGGTTGGCTGCTTCACGACTACATGACCTGGGTGAGGTATTTAACCTCTCTGAGACTCAGTGCTTGCATCTGTACAATGAGGATAACCACATCTCTCTTGAAAGTGAAAGTGTTAGTTGCTCAGTCGTGCCCGACTTTGCGAACCAATGGACTGTAGCCCGCCAGGTTCCTCTGTCCATGGAATTCTCCAGGCAAGAATACTGGAGTGGGTAGCCATTCCCTTCTCCAGAGGATCTTCCTGACCCAGGGACCAAACCCAAGTCTCCTGCACTGAAGGTAGATTCTTTGCCATCTGTGGTAGTAGGGAAGCCCTCTTTTGAGAGGCTGTTAAGGGGACTGAATGAGATGGATGCCGGGTGAACGGTGCTGCTCCAGGAGTGAAGGAAGCAAAGGACCAGCAGAAGCTCAAGTCGTTCAGGACCTTTCTGGAGACCCCCATGGCCCAGCCCCGCCATCAGCTCTGGTTTTATCCCTGGTGGCTCAGTCAGTAAAGAATCTGCCTGCAAGGCAGAAGACCACCTGCAGCACAAGAGACCCAGGCTCGATCCTTGGGTCAGGAAGATCCCCTGGAGAAGGAAATGGCAACTCAGTCCAGTATTCTTGCCTGGGAAATCCCATGGACAGAGGAGCCTGGCAGGTTACTGTGGGGTCGTAAAAGAGTCAGACACCACTTAGCAACTAAACAGCCGCAGCATGCAAACCTGCATAGATAGTTACTCCCAAGGTTTGATATAAGAGATACTACAAAGGGCATACATAGTCCCAATATCTTTACCTTTGATGCCATTGAGAACTAAACTTTCAGAAACTGAGGCCTGATTGGGGTAAAGAATCATTTATTTTAGGGATTATTAGATCTGCATGTCTGGAGACACAGATATAAGAAACACGTGAACTGTGTTCTTCTGGACCTCAAAATGAGGGAGGCCTATTTAAGGTCCCAAACCACAAGGTTAGACAAGTTGTTTGTCAAGAATAAACACTGGAGCTGGCAAGACATGAGGATACTTATTAAACAAGGATTGGCTGGGACTTGAAATGACTTTGTAGTTGTAAAGGAGGGGAACTTTGAAACTCCAAGGTGGCAGCTAGCAGTGGCTAGCAGATGTTGGTTTGCAAATGGCAAGTAGTATTGTTGTGTTTGATACAGTTCTGAAAGTTCAAGTACTCAGTGATGCGGGAATGTTTCTGAAACCACATCCACAGTGGCTGCCTGACTCCATTTTGGCTGCCTGGACCATAGTTGCTCCATTTTGACTTTTAACTGACTTTGACTAAATCATCACCATTCATTTCCCCATAAGTTACCTGATTAAAAGTCATCTGTGATGCCTAGCAGATGGGGCGTGGTCTCACTTGATCACCCTGAGGAGAGAGACGCCCTGTGTTCCTAATTCCTCCATATGAGATGACAGCAGTCTTGTCCTTCAATAGGCAGATGAAGTTGTG
Source organism: Bos taurus (assembly GCF_002263795.3). Classification (NCBI taxonomy): domain Eukaryota; kingdom Metazoa; phylum Chordata; class Mammalia; order Artiodactyla; family Bovidae; genus Bos; species Bos taurus. Next base: position 47,252,037 of record NC_037351.1, on the reverse strand, counting down.
AAACCTTGTCTAGTGAGTCAATCTCCAAACCATTGACTCAATGGAAATAAAATCCCATCCTTCCCTGAATCCCCCAGTAGATACTCCTTTCTCCCTCCTTAAAGTTCCTGGAGATTTTGCTAATTTTACTGCTTACTGAGCATCAGACAGAGACAGCAATCTCCTGAAACAGACTATCTGCCCCCTATGAGCACAGAACATATGCACAACTTCTTAAAATTTCCTAGAAGATCTTCCTTTATCAGTTTACTCTAATTATGATGATCTGGGTGACTTTCCCATAAAACATTCAATCCCTGGATGGTCAGCTATCATCTGCTGCATACCATTTTTGCTCACCTTTTATTGGCCAGAGCAGGTCACGTGGCCCTCAGGGCAAGATATAGACTCCTCCAAAATTAAGTCAGGGCTCACAGGGAGGGACACCAAATATTTTGAACAATACAATTGATCACAGACCTAGAGTAGTATTTTCTACAAAGCTGTTGCTACTCAGTAAATATTTAATAGGGATGATGAGCCAAATATCATTAGGCAAGTATTTGAACACATCATTTTGGCATGGCTGTTAAATCTAAACCAGCTAACTAAATGTTGGGGTACTGAGTCTTATCGTCAACAAGAAACTTAAACCAACTCAAGTCTCTAGCTTGAATGTGGTGGAACTGGACTAGGTGAGGTCCTATAGTTCAGTTGTGAAAATGCTCCTGTGGAGAAGTTGGATTATACTTGTTCATAGTCAGTCTGGAAGGCACGGCTAGGATCCAAAGAAGGGGTGGGAATTCCAGGATATAGATTTCCCTTCAGAGAAGAAAACACCTCCAGACCAAGAGTCTCCATCACTAGAACGAGGCTGTGGCCCCTGCCGGTGACATGAAAACAGGGGTGGGCTGTCTTTGGCGAGGCTGGAGAGGAGATTTCTTCAATGGATAGAAAGTTGGACTACAGAGACTCAGGGCTGATTCTTCCAGCTTTAAACACCTGTCACAAACCTCAAAGGGATATCCATGTCAGTTACATGCCTCAGATGGTAAAGAATCTGCCTGTGTTGCAGGAGACCCAGGTTCAATCTCTGGGTCAGAAAGATCCCCTGGAGAAGGCAATGGCTACCCACTCCAGTATTCTTCCCTGGAGAATTCCACAGACAGAGAGAAGACTGGCAGACTACAGTCCATGGGACCACAAAGAGTCAAACACGACGGATGACTAACACTGTGGCCCCAACACTCACATTCCAAAATAAGCAGGAGTAAGATAAGACACAATTTGTTAAAGATCCTAAAATATGTGTTGTGAGCTTCAGGAGGACACAGGATGAGTGCTTCCCGAAGGTGCTGAGACTTCAGCTGGATCTCAAAGGATGCAAAAGACCAGGATGATATATGAGTTGGGGGTTAGAGAGGTTGCAGGGCAAAAGGCTGGTTAGGGCAGGGGTGCTGGAGGCCCGGCATCCCCTTCCTTATCTCCCCTTCCCTCCAGCACAAGGGTCCTTTGGTAGTAAAAGAAACACAGCGTGCATAAGACTGAAAGGAGCCGCTGCCGCCTTTCATATCCTTTCCCGTTTCAGGTTTGCATCTTATTTTCCTGCAAATGTTTTTTCCTTCCCTTTGCCCCTCCAGCTTTTGTGGGTGTAACCTCAATTTCTCACTGCCTTTCAAAGCTTTTATTTCCCAAGTGGAAGGAAAGAACTTTTAATGTCATATCTGGTCCTTAGCCAGGCCAGTTGTCTCTCCAAATCAGTCCAGGGCTCAGGGCAGCAGGGGAGAGTGGGAGGCTCGGCCGAGAGCGGGAGAGAGTCAATAGCGAGAAGGAAAACAGCAAGTGCAGCGGATGAAGGTCCCCGAGGTGATTTGCAAATCTGCTGAAATCCTGAACAAGCTTTGATTTAACCCAAGCTTGAAATGGCTTTTATTTACTGTCTATTGTGGAATAAATGACATCTCATAAACAGGCTTTATCCATTACCCGAGAATGGAGAGCATGGAGTTAGGGACATTTTATCCTCTTGATATCAAAGGAGATATGCCGGGGTGTGTTATTACAAATAGAAAAATCAATGCTGAGACACACACATCTGAAATTTCATTTTCGTCGAACCACATTTTCAAAGGGTGAAAAAAAAAAAGGCAATTGCTAATAAAAATGACTACAGGACTGGAGGATTTACCAAGCTTGAGCAAGGGACCGACTGGGACCAAGCCCAGACAGTGAATAAATTGGGCTCTGTCCTGGGGCCAGTTCCTGCTCACCCTCCTGATAGTCCAGCCCCACCCAGAGCAGAGCCATCCTCCCGTCTTCCCCAGACAGCCTCCAGGGTCCAAGCACTGCGCATGGTCCCCAGTCCTCCGACCCCAACCACACACCACACTTGGCCTCTGACCACATGGAAAACACCAGAAATATTGAGACCACTGCTATTTCCTCCAAGCCTTTACCTCCCTCGTGGCAGAGTCTTGGATGCTTCCAGATCTGGTAAGAAAGTGGAAAGGACCACAGGGAGTGATGAAGGAAAGTCTGCTGGATTCTGGGAAAGACTTCTGTTGAGGTCCTAGCCTTTTCCATCAGCCCCTCTTTCAGAGAAAGCTATGCTGTGCTTAGTCACTCAGTTGCATCCGACTCCTTGCAACCCCATGGACTGTAGCCCACCAGGCTCCTCTGTCCAAGGGCTTCTCCAGGCAAGAATACTGGAATGGGTTGCCATGTCCTCCTCCAGGGACTCTTCCCAACTCAGGGATTGAACCCAGGTCTCCCGCATGGCAGGCAGTTTCTTTACCATCTGAGCCACCAGGGAAGTCCTCAGAGAAAGCTGGTGAGTGTAAATACTTGCAACTTTTCATGGGATTTTCATAAAATTGCCTTCCTGGGCTCCCAACTTTGTATCACATTGTGTAACCCCTTTACTGGGATGACTCTCTGGTTTAGAGTCTTATTTCCCCACAAGACGGTAAGCTCAGTGAAGCCCGGGACCTGGCCTGGTGCTCTATTCCCCTTGCTGAGCTCAGCACTGTCACATAATAACTGCTCAATAAATCCAGGATGAGAATGTGCAGGCCTGTGGAGCGGATGCAAACAGCAGCCTGGACACCACGTCTGGGTTAGAACTGGGTTAGAACTGGTCCCAGTTGGCAGCTCCTGCCTGGAGGCAAAAACTGGATGGGGTTTGCCTGTTCCATACAGCCGTACTGACTTGGGAATGCCTAACTTCCATCGGTTGAGGAAAATGAGCCAGCAGACTTGGCTTGGTTTTAGGGTCTCACAGTACTGCCTCCTGAAGAAACAATGCTATTGGTCAGAGAGTGACCCAGAATAAAGAGCCAGACACAGGCCCAGGCCCCCTCCTGGACCAGAGCACACACTCACCCTTCCAGGGCTGCCTGGTGTCAGGGATCACTTCCTCTAATTCCATCTCTTCCTGAGGGATGGGGACATCAAAGCCAGAAAAAGGGAGTTAGTTTTCCCACGTCACATAGGACATTGTGGCCAGGTGGGGGTCAGCCCTTGAAAGCTTCGACTTCTAGCCCCAGGACCTTTGCTCTGCCTGCTAAGAATCGGGGGAGAGAACACGGTGAGGGAAGGCTACACACAGTGGCTTCATTGCAGAGAACATCAGGGTGCTGAGATGGTTTCTTTTTAAAGTAATTCACTGGTGGATGATTGGGAAAGTAGCCACACTGTACAAATGTAAGACATTTTGCTGTTTTGAAGCAGACATGGCTGTTGCTTTCTCTACAGTTTTGCTCGTGTGACGGCCACTAGTCGGGATCGGGAAAGGCTGATTCCTGAAGCCGTTCAGGAAGACAATTCCCCACATGATGGTCTCTGCTTCCACAGGGACACGGGCTGCCTCTCCTTCCCAGCATCTCATAAAGGTTTGAGAGAATAGCCTCCACCAGCCAATACAGCAGCAATCCCACCTGAAACAGACAGACGGATTTAAATAAGGTTTCGATAGGAAGACTGAGTCTCCTCGGACTTGGACTGTGATGTAGTTATCAGGAGGAGAAATTTGAAGAACCCATTACCTGCCGCTCCGTCTCCCAGGAAATCCCTTGTTTGTGTAGCGTGAATCTCTCTGGCTTTGGCTGGCTTTTTCTCTCCAGATTGTCCGGGTAAACATCTGCCTCGCACTGTGTGTTTATAAGAGGAGGCATTTGTGGCTTTGATTGTTTAGAGGTTTCTGCAGAACCCACGTGTTCTATCTCCTTTCCCTCCCCTCTCCTTCTCCATCCAGCCTGTTCTCCTGGGCAAACAACCGCTGATGCCTGCTCTGGTCCCCTTGGCTGTTACAGTGTGTCCTTCTGTCCAAAGCACAGAAGAGACCTGCCACCATCCAACTAGTCCACCGTGCGATAATGAGTTTTCTGCAGCAAGGGCCACATATCTTAATTGCATTGTTATTATTATTTAATTCCATGAACATCTTCAAGCATCTCCTGTGTGCAGAGTATCTAAGTGGATATGGGTAACTGTACCAACAGTCCCAGTCCCTATCTCAAGGCGTTTATGGCCTTGTTGAAGAGACAGAGCTGGCAGGGTGTTGGGGGCCAGAGTGAGGCACTCTGCCCGTGGCAAAGGTCATGAGGAAGGAGGCTTGATATACGCAAAGGCGGGATGGAGCCTCAGGAGTCCCCCTGGAAATCCTCGAGCATCTACCCCCATAACCAGAGCCTGCCTGCTTTACTACTTTGTGCTCCCACCTACACCTCTGACTGTACGGGGGACTGTCCCCCACCACCTCTTTCGGAGAAGGAGTTAACCTAGAGCTCCAGTTAATAAAAACTCCTGGGCATGACAAGAGTGTTTTAACCTACAAACTCCTCTGAAGGTTCTCTAGCCTGCCTGACAGGCTTGTCCGGCCACATATGATTGCTCACAGCCTCCCAACCGTGAGAGGCACGAGATGCTTTAAACCTTCTAAAAACAGGTTCCTTAGAAAAGTTAGAAAACTATTAGTATAAGTATAATGGGCTGATTAGAAATTGTATTGGTGAAGGATTTTTCATTTGTTGAGCCAATGTTTGTTGCTAAGTCTCCACATCCCCTGCCCTTACACACATTAATGAATATATAGAAGAAATAAGTATTAACCTTTGATATTAATCATGTTAGACCTTAGGCTAAGTAAATTCTTTCCTTAACTAAAACCCACTATACTCTCACCCTATAGAAATGTAACTTTATTTGGGTGGCGTCTGTTTTAAGAATAATCACCCCTGGAGAAATAAGTGTCCTGGTTGACTGACCTCTGTCACAAGGAGAGGGTCATAAATTGTCAGCAGGCCCCCTGGCCAGAAGATGATGTAACACCCCTAAGACCTCTGTATACATTTGTATGAAGCATCTGACTTTGATAAAAGTCAGGACTGCTGACCCCGCGTGACTTTTGCATAACATCTCAGTGTATAAAAGTAGACCATGGAAAATAAAGAATTGGGATCAGTTTCTCCAAATACTGGTCTCCCCATGTCACGCTCTCTCTTACACTCTGGCTGAGTCTCCATCTGGAGCGCGGAACCCACCAAGCTTACTAATTTTGCCTGGGCTTCTAAGATCCGACCGGGGAGGCCTCAGTGTCTCCTCTCCTTCGGGAGAACGGAAGGACGCCTGCGGCTTACGTAAGTGGTGCAAGCTTCTTGTCTTGAAGTTTTATTGGTCTCCTGCGTAAACCAAGCTACTCAGCCTCTTTTCTCCACTGAATTTTCCGACTGAGCTATCCTCATTCTATTACTCTTTACATCTTTAATTAATATCTAATTGAAGCTATTGTATCCTGATCCTCACCGATGCTGTCCCCGCTTCGAACTCCCTGGATCAGCTGGGGCTGGACCCTGGCAGCAGGGAGCATGTGTTAGTCTCTCAATGGGGTCTGACTCTTTGCAACCCCATGGACTGCAGCCCACCAGGTTCCTCTGTCCATGGGATTTCCCCAACAAGAATAGTGGAGTGGAGTGGAGAGTGTAGCCATTCCCCTCTCCAGGGGATCTTCCCAACCCAGGGATCAAACTCAGGTCTATTGCATTGCAGGTGGACTCTTCACCACCTGAGCCACCAGGGAACATTCTGAGCCACCTTGTGAACATTCAGAATAAGGTCTTTACCTACAAAAGGACTGCAGAACTTTGGAGGGGCAAGGAAGCCATCACTGGCCTTCTTACTGTCAGCCAAATTGAGCCTCTCATCTTGAGTCCTCAGGTAGTTCAAACCCACCTCTGGACCAGGCCCTTCTGTTGTCTAGTTCTGGGAAAGAATGTGGTAAACAGTTTCTTTTTATTCGCACGTGTCTCCTTGCATGGCTGACTCAGGCCACTGGTGAGTATCAGCATAGTAAAAACTCTACTAACTGGAACCCAACACAATTCCTGGTAGATAGAATTTTTTTTTCATCACTCAGATTTAGGTCCGACACAAATCACAAGAAAATAATGTTATCAAACACCTAGTAAAAAGGAAAGAAAGGCCAAAATGTATTGCTCAGATGCAGTCCAGATTCTCCATCCCCTTCACCTCCAGTGACAGCTTGAGTAATGAGCACTTCTGTCTTCCGAGAAATGACCAGAAGAACCCTTTGTCAGCCAAGAAAAGTGTGTGAAACCAAGAGTGGAGTTTTCCTGCCTGAAGTAGACCCAGATATTTAAGAAATGTTTCTCACATCTGAAAAACCTTTCTGCCTTATCTTCAGCTTCTAAAAGCCCAGTCCCCAGTTACATCTACCCCTGCTGGATATTCTAGTACGAAGAGAGTTATGATTCAGATGATCCAAATGGGTGACAGCTGAGCCTATCTTGAAATCATGGCTTGATGGGAGATCCAAGTGCCTGTCTATTGCCTGATACTTGTTACCTGGTGACCTTGGATCATCCGCTTAGCCCCTCTGGCCTCCACTATAACTGATTTCTAATGATCTGTCCACGAATAAGGGTTGAAGGATCCTTGAAGAAATTAGGTCCTGCTAGATCCTAGCAACTTTAAAAATCTGGTGGTTTCTTCAGCACTATAAAGAAATATCTATACTCCCATGTTCCTTGCAGCATCATTCACAATAACCAAGATATGGAAACAACCCAAGGGTCTGTCTATAGATGAATGAAGAGAGTACACACACACACACACACACACGTGGGAATATTATTCAGCCTTTAAAAGAAGAGATCCTAAAAAAATAAAACAAGAGATCCTACCATTTGTGACAACAATATTCATTGGAAGGACTGATGCTGAAGTTGAAACTTCAATACTTTGGCCACCTGATGTGAAGAACTGACTCATTGGAAAAGACCCTGATGCTGGGAAAGATTGAAGGCGGGAGGAGAAGGGGACGACAGAGGATGAAATGGTTGGATGGCATCATTGACTCGATGGACATGAATTTGAGTGAACTCTGGCAGTTGGTGATGGACAGGGAGGCCTGCTGTGCTGCAGTCCATGGGGTCGCAAAGAGTTGGACATGACTGAGAGACTGAACTGACTGACTGCATGTCATAGAATACATTGTGCTAAGTGAAATAAGCCAGACACAGAAAGAAAATTACTGCATGATGTCACTTATGAGCAGAAGCTGAGAAAGTGGAACACAAAGAAGCAGAGTAGAAGAGTGGTTACCAGGGGCAGAGAGATGGGGGAAATGGGAGATGTTGGTCAAAGGGTAAGAGTCGCAGTTGTGTAGGATGAATATGTCTAGAAGTCTAATGTACAGCAAGGAGACTGTCATTAATACTACTGTACTTAATACTGAGAATTTGCTAGAACAGTAGACATCAGGTGCTCTCACTCCAAAAAAATTTTAAAATGTGAAGAGGTGGTAACTATGCTAATTAGCCTGAGGGTGTTATATGTGCATATCAAAACATCATGTTGCACTCCTTAAGTATATACAATCATTATTTATAAATAAGTAAAATATAAAATCTGCCTATTTCTGACCCGGATGGACATGCCCTCTGGGAATCTGCTCCCACTGCGGGTAGATACCAGCTGAGTGTTGGACCTTGCTGTTGTCATTTGAAGATACACTGATATCCTGTTACAGAGATATTACCATAGCTCCTGGGACTAAAGAGAGGTGGCCTGCAATGAAAAGACAGCTCTGGCTTGACCTGTAATGGCTTTACCATTTTTTTAAGTGAGAAATATATGAACAGTAATCATTGTAGGATATTTTGGGGCCCAGGTGTTTGTTAGATTATTTTGGGGGCTTTCTTAATTCTTAATAATTTCTCAGAATAAAAATCATAACTTAAATGGCAGTGAAAATTTAATAAAAGTCATTGCCTAATTGGTCAACTGACTCGGATCAGGGACAGAGAGAGATGTGGTCAAACAAAGACTTGGGGTATTTCTATTGCTTAAACCGGATGGTGGCCGCACAGGTGTTCATTTCCTGTTGTCTAAATTGCACTATACATTACATATGCCTTGTGTGTATGTGGAGTATTTCATTACAAAAATTATTTTGGCATGATCATATAGAAACATTGATATTTATCCTTGAATGTAGAAATCTGAAGTTTGAAATTATCTCTTCATGAATAATAAAAAGGCCAATATGATACTATGCTCTCAGTAGAAATATAGTGCAAGTCACACATGTGATTATAAATTTTCTATCTACATTTTAAAAAGTAAAACAAAACAAGTGAAATTTATTTTAATACTATATTTTATTTAACTCAAGATATCCAAACTATTTTTATTTCAACATGTAATTAAAAATCTTAATAAGATATTTTATATTCTGTTGTTGTTGTTGGAGGGGGGCACTTAATCTTGGAAATTACTATATATTTTACACTTATTTTTCAGTTGCCACTGGCCAGGGAACCAGGCAGTCAAACCCCTGGACTTCAATCCCCACCCCCGGGGCTTTTTCCCTCTGCACCAGGCATGCCAGATGCCCTCAGAAAATCCTCGCATATCTCCATCTGGCCTCTTCGTTCTGTTCTGGGATGAGGAAGCGACCACCCACCCCACCACCAGGGGGCCCAGGGAAGAGGAAGTGAGGTTGGCATTCCCCCAGGCAGTGGGGGTTTCTGCAGAAGGAGAAGCAGACCTTGCTCACGGCTTCTCTGCACCAAGGAGACCCACAGGTCAGTTTGCTTTCAAGGGGGCGAGGGTGTCAACAGTCAGGGAGAAAATGACAAGCAATAAGAAGCAGTGTTTGCAGCGTGTACTGATTTTTGGTCCCCAGGTGACCTTTGAAACACACAGCATGGGCAGGTGAAGGGGGCCCTGAAGTGTCCCAGACCATGAACACCCATGATGGCCCAGCCATGTGGGACTCAGACCCACACGGAAAGAGCCCTGCTCCTTCGTCAGGTCGAGGAATCCCGCAACCCTGGCTGCATGTGGCTGCAGTAAGCTGGGCCTGAGCAGAAAAATATCCCCAATCGGATTTGAAACATGGCATCATTTTGGGGGGAGGTTTGGGATCTTGAGAGGGCACTTCTCTGGGCTCAGGGGACAGGCAGGACCTGAGCAGCGCTCCTCCCTGCTCCAGAGCCCCGTCCCCACCACAGCTGTTCAGGAGAGCTGATGTTTAAGGAGACTTGTGGCTTAAACTGAGAACAAGATGAAACGGAGTAACAAAGATGCTTCCTGGGGTTTCTGAGGACAGACACCTTTTCTTACATAATATATAGGGAACTTAAGAGATATAGATAGATAGGCAATAGGATGCTGTAGATTTCCTACATGCTCTTTGTCTATGAAGCATAAAGGAAACATACAAGAATAGATGTGCATCTTATTAGGAAGAAGGGCCAGATTGCAACTGTAGCAAGTGAAGTCCCCCAGTCCTTACAAGCATGAAGCTATGCTCTGAGGCTGGTGGAAAAGATGCAATCTACCTCTGGGTAGTGATGCTGGGATTCCCATTTAAAAGTCTAAGCCTGCTGATTATTTATTGATGTCTCTCTCTCCATAGCTGTCTGACTCTTACTGGTTGGAAGAAGCTCCTATGTGCCTAAAGGATTTTTTGAATTAAATTCTTTTGAGACATTTTCCCCTCAGGTGTTAACCAATGAGACTGTACTTTGACAGAAGTCGGCTTCTTCCTTCCCACCCCCTTAAGTCCCCCTTACTTGACGCTGTGAAACAAAATTACGTACCAAGAGAGAAGCGATCAAACAACGGAGCCTGACATGGCTCTCTGGCACTTATTTTTTATTTACAGGAAGAGTGAGAATAATGCGTTGGAATCACTCATATTTCACAGTGAATATGCTTCCAAATCCCATCAGGACCCAAATACAGGCAATTTAATGAATAAACAGGGCTCATTCTGGATGATTCTGTCCAAGGCTCTTGCTTCTAGCCCAGAAGTGGTCCTCGAAGCTATGTGCTTTCCTCGATTCTTTGAAGTCAGAACAGTTTGGCCTCCCTACCTAAGCTGGTTCATCTGTAAAATGGAGGGATGGTCCTTTACTCATGCCAGGGCAGAGGACAGAGAATGTAATCCTCATGATTCCATGAGCTGAAGCCTTCAAAGATTGCCCCACAAGTGACATCAGCAAGAGCAGCCCTTATTTTGTCAAGAGCCAGCCCCCGACCCCGGCGGCCTTCACCCTTGAGTCCACTGCCGAACACTGTCTTCCACTCCATCGCCCCTAGGGAGAAACCACCACCACTTCATTCTGGATGTGAGTGGTGGAGAAATAGAGAGCACTGCGCGAGGCTGGCCAAGCAGAACAGGCAGCCAATGAGGGGCTGCTTGGTCCTTCTGGTGGGTGCTTCTGGATTAACAGGGCACATGTTCTGGCCAGTCTCTCCTGCAGTGAGGAAGGCTGACCCTAAATCACCCCCATCTCTGGCAGGCAAAGACTTGATCCTACATCCCTCCCACACAAGCAAAGACCGGGTGTCCCGGGCAGGATTTCTGTGCGGAAAGGGCCCTCACCTTCCTGGCCCCCTGTGTGTGTGTGCATGATATTGCCCCTGGAATAGCTTAGAAAAACCCAAGCCACTTTGCCTCAGTGACAGTATTAACAGTGACAAGTTCTAGGGCCCACCTTGTGTGCTGGGTATGGCTGTTTGGTTACCAAACTGGAAGGTTAATAGGTAGACAGCTCCCAGTCTGACCTTGTTACTCACACTTTGACACCTTCTGAATCTCATTAAGTCCCATGAGAAGAACACTTCTGCTTGAATGACTGAGAGATATGTGACTACACTTAGAAAAATATAACCGATAATTGAATTTGGTGGCTTCATCAGAATATTAAATGATGATTGTCACAATCAAAGGCAGTCATCTGGACCCTTCCACAAACTAGGAAACATATTTGGTGCTCTTCCAGGGAGCTAGGTAGGCCGAGGAAATCTCCTGTCCACCAATGAGGCTGTAGGACACAGGGCTCTACTGTGCCCTGAGATTCTGGCGAGGGAGAAGTTGTACTGGGAAAAAGCAAGAACTGCTCCGGGCTGATATTCTTTGTGTTCCTGGCCACAGGTGACATCTGAGGACCATTAGGGGCACCAAGTGAAGCCAGGGGCTCATTCCCCGGGAACTCACAAGTTCTGCTTTGTCTATGGTCTAGGATTTATCACTGCTCCACAACCTTGCCCAAATAAATCACACAAACAGAAGTCCTTGATCACAGCGGAGATGGGCTAAGAGTGAGGATGGTTTCATGAAATGACATTCTGAGACTATCCTCCTGCCAGCAAATTACCACTGCCTGCGTGTGAGGAGGGTGGGGTTGTGGGGGTCCAGAACTAGGCACCAGGGAGACGTCCCTGGTGGTCTAGTGGCTGAGACTCCAAGCTCACAGTGCAGGGGCCCCAGCTTTGATCCCTAGTCAGGGAACTAGATTCCATATGCTGCAGCTAAAAGATTGAAGGTACCATGTGCTGCAGTGAAGACCCGGCACAGCCAAATAAAAAAGGAAAAATAAATATTGAAAAAAAAGAAAGAAGTAGGCACTAGTTTCTGATGGCAAGAGGCTCACACTCAAGGGAAATATGACCAAACAGGAGCCATTTTCTCCTGAAGGTGGGTAAGAAACATCAGAACTATACAGGAAAGACAGGACCTGAATCCTCTAGTCATTATCTGAAGGATGAACTCAGCACTGTAGGGCTCGTGGCACCATGGCATTCAGAGAAAAGAGCCTGGGCTCAGCAGTCAGATGCACTTGGTTTCAAATACCAGCCTTACCACTTACTCCTGCATGTCCTTAGTCAGACTGCTTACTCTTTTGAAGTTTCTGTTCACTCCTCTGCTAAATGAGGCTAATGATGCCTTCTTCACTATATTCAAAACAGAAATTGAGTGTCAAATCTCTAGTAAAGTAAGTGAGTTTTAGAAGCTACTCAGTCAGTCTGTGTATCTCCTTCTCCTTCATTTGCTGGACCAGAAGTAGTTACTGAATACAGACTGTAGAGCTGATCAGCTCAACTATAAACAGCGTAAGAAGTCAAGGCTGTTCTACCCACATGTGGGGTTTATAACAGCAAGAGGTAAAGAAGGGAGCTGAAGAATAACCTTGCACCAAAATATCCACCCTTGGCCCCCAGTAGATAGTGGTGAGGACTACTGGAAACTGAGGCAATCTTACTCACCTCTGAGTTCCTAGCCTCTAGAGCTGGTCTTGGCTGGGTTTGTTGGGTGACTGGATGGATAGATGGATGGAAGGATGGGCAGAGAGATGGATGAATGCATTGATGGATGGGAAGATGGGTTAAAAGGATGGACAAACGAACAAATAGGTAGATTTTTCACTATTGGGACACTTGTCTGCATCCCTATTCTACAATTAGAGAAACTGAAATGAGGTAAACGTGCTTACAAAAGGCTGATGTCTTTATTCTCCCAAAAGTCTCTGTTTTCTTGCAGATCAATCTGTTGCCCAGAAGTCCCATGTCTTTTCCTCCAGTCTGTCTTAAATCCTTCCAGATCCAATTCAAGTTTCATTTCCTCTGCAGTCTTCTCTGACCAGATGGGTTCACGCTTCTCTCTCCCTTTACTCAACTTGTCAATATTGACTGTTTCCCACTTCCTTGAACTTTTGATTGTTGCCTTATGTGTGCATCTTATCTCCTCAACCTGATAGCAGAGAATAGGTTCTATGCTTCCCTCACAGGCCCCAGCATGAGATTGGGCACACGTGCCTAGAGTGCGAAGACTGTCAAAAAATGCTTGGTGGCTGCTCAGTCAGCTGATGTTATAACAAGAATAAAAGTTGACCCTTACTGATGGTGTCAGGCACTTCACTATACATAATCTAAGTCTCACTACAGTATTAGAAGATGGGCATTATTATCTATACTTTATGGATAAGGAAACTGAGACTGAGAGAAGTTGTGATGTTTTCATGGACCCAAAATTCCTTGATGCTCTTCTTATTGGCAGATGGGATTCTGCGTCCCCCTCCCCTTGAATCTAGATGGGCATCTGACTTCATCCACCAATAGAGTGTGACAGAAGTGATGCTTATGACTTCTGAATCTGGGTCATAAAAGGCCAGGCAGCTTCGCCTTTTTTTCACTGGAACCAGCAGTTAGAGAACCGAGACTCTGTGTAAAAAGTTCCACTCTTCTGAGACTGCCATACTGTAAGGAAGCCCAAGCTATGTGCAGAGGCCACAGGCATGTGCTCTAGTCACCAATCCTAGTCTCTAAGTCATCCCAGCCTAGGTGTCACACATGTGCATAAAATAGACTTTAGGAGGATCGCATTTCAGCTTTATCCTTGGTGATATCCTTAGCTTTCAAGTCTTCCCAGGGAGTTCCAGACATTGTGAATAGAGACAAGATGTCCCCACTACACGTTGTCGAAATTCCTGACTCACAGAATTCATATGAGTAACACAGTAGTTGTTTCAAGCTGCTCAGTTCTGGGATAATTGGTTGTGCATCAGTAGTAAGTAGGATATAAGATTAAAATCCAAAATGGAAGTGGAGTCACTGTTACCTAATCGCAGGCAACCTTGGGAAGGTGCATAAAGGGACCTCTCCACCATGTCCAGTGCTTGGTTCCTGTAGTTCAGTCACCCAGTCGTGTCTGACTCTTTGCGACCCCGTGGACTGCAGCTTGTCAGGCCTCCCTGTCCCTCACCATGTCCCGAAATTTGCCCAAGTTCATGTCCATTGCATTAGTGATGCCATCCAGTCATCTCATCCTCTGACAACCTCTTCTCTTTCTGCCCTCAATCTTTCCCAGCATCAGGGCTTTATCAATGAGTCAGCTGTTCGAATCAGATGACCAAAATAGTGGAGCTTCAGCATCAGTCCATCCAACGAGTATTGAGGGCTGAATTTCCCTTAAGACTGACTGGTTTGATCTCCTTGCTGTCCAAGGGACTTTCAGGAGTCTTCTCCAACACTGCAGTTCGAAGGCATCAATCCTTTGGTGCTCTGCCTGCTTTACGGTACAGCTCTCACAACTGTATGTGACCACTGGGAAGATCATATCCTTGACTATACAGACCTATATAAAAAAGTAATGTCTCTGCTTTTCAATGCACTAGGTTTGTCATAGCTTTCCTGCCAAGAAGCAATTGTCTTCTTATTTCACTGCCGCAGTCACCATCTGCAGTGATTTCAGAGCCCAAGAAGAAGAAATCTGTCACACTTCCACCTTTCCCCTTCCTATTTGCCCTGAAGTAATGGGGCTGGAGGTCATGATCTTAGTTTTTTTAATATTTAGTTTTAAGCCAGCCCTTTCACTCTCCTCCTTCACCTTCATCAAGAGGCTCTTTAGTTCCTCTTCACTTTCTGCCATTACAGTGCTATCATCTGCATATCTGAGGTTGTTGATGTTTCTCCCACCTGACTTGATTCCAGCTTATAACTCATCCAGTCCGGGATTTCTCATGATGTGCCCAGCGTTTGGTTAAAAAAACAGGGTGACAGCAGACAGCCTATCGTACTCCTTTCTCAATCTTGAACCACTCAGTTGTTCCATACAGGGTTCTAACTTATACTGTATCCACCCAAGATGAAGTGATTCCTCATAACATAATTCCTGAATGGTAATTCAAGATTTCTGCAAAGTTGTCTACAGTAGAAAACTCTAAATACAGGAGCTCTACTCCCTTGGGTAGAGGTGGAGGGTCAGAGAGGGCTATTTGTACAGGCATGAGCACCATGACCCTGGCATCATAATATAGAGTCCTTTTGTTTCCACCATCAACAATAGTACAAACATCTTAATATTTAATACGAATAATAGTACAAAGACTTCACATTTGCATATCATTTTATAATTTTTAAAATTCTTCTATAGGTACTACATCATTAGAACCCCAAGTGCCCCAAATGGAGCAGCTGCTATTCCTGTGTATATAGTGAAACCGTACATGGACAGGTTAGGAGCCTGACACAAAGTCAAAATGCCAGATGTGGCAGAGACGTGACTGGGATCTGGGTTAGGGTAGGAGCCCTGAGCTTCTGCTGCCCGCACAGCCCTCTGAACAGAACCACAGGATATCTCTTCCCTGGATCTCCCAGCTTCGTAATTATGGATCAGCTATCCAGGAAGAGGGTCAGCTGACTGTTCATTCTGTGGGGTTGATCTGATCGAGAGTGTACCTGGTGAAATGTCAAGGGCTGGGCACCAACAGAAGGTGAGGGGGAAACTTCAGGGAATTCTGCTGGGGTTGCCCCGAAAGGGCAATCCTGTGCCTTCGTGTAACCTGAATGTCACAGAAGGTGAACAGGAAGCAGTGTGGAGTGGTGATGAGAAGACGGGCTCTGAGCCAGACTGCTGCCTGTGAGTTCTGCTCCGCCACCTGTTAGTTCGGAGACTTTGGAGAAGTCACCTCATCTGCTGGGGAGGTCATGACAGCACCCACTGCAGGTTGCCTAATAAGGATTAAGTGAATAAGTATTTGCCAGGATGATCCTTAGGGCCGTACCTGATGCCTGATAACGTGGTTTATAAATGTTCGTTAAGTAATGACAGATCCTCTAAGGGCCAGATGATGGTGGCACCTGGTTAAACAGAAGAATAGGACACGCCAGGCCCTCAGGGAGCCCACCACCTCGCTTCCATCTGAGCAGGACGGCCACGTCCTGCACTGCACCATCCCATCACATTTTTACTATTACAATGACTTTATCAACAGGGGGCTTAATGACCGGTGTTGGGAACAACGGCCGCATAACTTGAGTCAAGGGTTAAATGTGGTGGGGCTTCCCTGAGAGCTCAGTTGGTAAAGAATCCACCTGCAATGCAGGAGGCCCAGGTTCGATTCCTGGGTCGGAAAGATCCCCTGGAGAAGGGATAGGCTACCCACTCCAGCATTCTTGGGCTTCCTTGTGGCTCAGCTGATAAAGAATCTGCCTGCAATGCGGGAGACCTGGGTTCGATCCCTGGGTTGGGAAGATCCCCTGGAGAAGGGAAAGTCTACCCACTCCAGTGTTCTGGTCTGGAGAATTCTATGGGCTGTATAGTCCATGGGGTCACAAAGGGTCAGACACAACTGAGCATCTTTCACTTCACTTCACTAGATGTGGTGGAGGATGGCATCGAGGAAGGGCAGGAGAGGGCCCCTGCCTGTAAGTGTTCAGAAAGGGACCCCAGACCCACTGTGTTCATCTCTGCCTTCTCCACTGTGGTCACTGTGGTCCGCTGTGGCTGCCACCAGGCATTGTGGTTACTGAGAGCTTGAGAGGTGGCTTGGTCTGAATGGCCACACTGAAATGTGCTGGAAGACTTAGAACCAGAACAACAGCCTGCAAAATTCACATGGTATTTTTTATACTCATTTTATGTTGAAATGATAATATTTTAAACATACTGAATTAAATATGTCTATTTTTCATTTTTTTAAAAATGTGGCTATTAGAAAATTTTAAATGGCACGCATATTCACAGTATTTGCAGCTCATGTTACTTTTCCCTGGGAGGGTGCTCCTCCGTAGAGTCCCGAGCTAAATGCGTGGCTGCCAGCAGATGAGTGAGCTGCAAAAGGAAGGTGAGACTTCTTCTAGGACAATCTTCATGAGGCAAAGGTTGATCTGGGCCTCAGGGAGATGCTTTTTCCTGTGTACTCAGTACCTGACACGAGTCCCATCCTTAGTGGGTGCTCATTTTAGATGTGTTGAATTACTGGCATACTGTGAACTGACTTTCTGATAAGAGACAGACAGGAAGACCTAGGAGGCTTAGGAACAGAATTGCCAAGTTTCAGACGATGCTCTGACTTTGAAGCATGTTTCTTACATAACTTAAGACAATAAAATCGAATCAAAGCTGGTAAAGCCCATCTCTGTCAGAGTGCAGACAATGATCATCCACTTGGGCTTCCCATTTCTGAATTGGCCTGCTTGCCTCAAGCCCTTTGGAGGCCCTTACTGACATTAGCCTCGCTGCCTCCATTTGGGATGTCAACTGAAAAGTGTAGGCAAACCAGAAAGTAGAGAGTTATTTCATTTGGGGAGAAGTCAGGCTATATACAAGTTTGCAACAAAGGGAGCAGGCAGCCTGAACATCAAAGATCAGGCATCAGGTTAAGGAATTTAGCATTCTGTTGATCGGAAGAGGCAAGCCTCTGGGCTCATTGAATTCATTCCTTTTGTAGGCACCTCGGTTATCTGGGGCCAATCTGTGTTTCCTTGCTCGCCTTGCTTCTTGCATTTCCCCAGCTCCTCAGCTATCACCGTGGGGGAGGCGGGTGGCAGCACCCACTGGATCGCAGTTTGGGGAGCCCTCATTCACATTTGAGGGCCAGAAATCACAGATGGCTGTGACATTTCTAATAAGGCAGGAGATATTTTCATTTCACAGGGAGCCTCAAGGTTTGGTCTTAATTGCCTCCTTGTCTCAGTGGCTAAACTGAGCCAGGACCCAGGTTCCGGGGGACCATATCCCCACGCCATCCTTGGAAGGAAGTTTCAAAAAAGTTGGGTCTCTGAAGGGAGGGGAAGATTCAGGAAGGCCGGGCTGGGGGCCGCCCTCGGAAAGCCAAGACTAATTCCGCAGTCTAGTCACTCCGTCAAACATTTAGTGTATCCGGGTGATTGTTCCCCGGTAGGCCGCGACGGTCTATCTGCTGGGCCTTTTGTCATGTTAACTGCAGCCGATCAATGGATTGAGGTCAGGACTTCTGATGTAGGTGCAAGCTTAGAGGGAAAAAAGTCTCAAAGATTCATTTTTTCTCGTCTGGTAACACTCCGGTCACTTATTTTTTCTCAGTTAGCCTCTGCCGCTCTAAAGTGGATATTGATCAGTGCTTTAATGCAAACCTGTCAAATTAATTTTGCAGACCTGGGATATGACTGGCCTAAAATTGCTTCTGCATCTGTTCTCTGCAGCAAGCCTATGAATTTTAATCACGACCAGAATGGGTTGGTGGCTTTTTTTGTTAGAAACTTGAATAGGAAAGGTTTAAACTGTAAATGCCAGGGAATGATGCTGTTTTGTTCTTTTCAGAAACTCATGTGGTGGAGGTCAAAGAAATTATTATGTCGGGTGTATTCTTGGCAGATGCTGTGGGAAGCTTTGCGGGCCGGCTTTCTGCAGAGCTGTGCCCACGGAGTGCTGGGGCCTCCGTAAACACCCCAGTCCTGGAATCCCAGCTCCAGTGAGAGAGGTGGGCTGCGGGCCTGAGCCACCTCGGCTCCCTTTCTGTTGTCATCCCAGACAGCTTTGCCTTCTGCGGTTGGCGGGGGAGGGCAGGGAGGGTAGGAGCTCAGATTTCACTCTACTTTGAATATTTAGCTTCTAGGCCTGGCTTGCCTCATCCTCCATATTAAGGCAGAGTGTCTTTCTGACTCAGGTGATGATCTAAAAAGTGTATCTAATGTAAGGGACAATCCCGTGGAACTCCCCGCACCGGGACAGGCCCCTCTGGTGGGGACCACACCTCCAGTGGCCTCAGTCCGGGTCTGTCCGGAACTCTGCCACTGTCCTGCCATCCTCTTGCACCAGCCACCACCCTGGGCCCTGATGGAGGCCCCTCCACACCTCCAAACCTGGAAATGGAGCCAGGGCTGGACACCCCCAGCTGCCACGTCCTCTGGCGGCCACTGTCCTTGCATCACTCTGCGACTCGCAGCCCCCTCGGCACTTGGCCCAGATGGACCACTGAGGCAGGTGGGCCGTTTTGCAGAGGGAGGTGCTTACAACGCTTCGACACCCGGGGGCTGCATCTGCTCCCTGCTGTGGGCAACGTCCCTCCCCGCAGACAGTCCTGCTGAGTTCTGGGGCAGAGAATCAGCTGGTTAGACCCCCAAGCATGCCCTTCACTGCTCAGCACTGTATCTTTGTATCCAGTGCTTGCTATGTGGGCTTCCCTTGTGGCTCAGCTGGTAAAGAATCGCCTGCAAGGCGGGAGACCTGGGTTCGATCCCTGGGTTGGGAAGGTCCCCTGGAGAAGGGAAAGGCTGCCCACTCCAGTGTTCTGGCCTGGAGAATCCCATGGACTGTATAGTCCATGGGGTCCCTAAGAGTCGGACACAACTGGGTGACTTTCGCTTCACTTTACTACATGCCAGGCTTCTTTCTGACTATTTCATAGTACCTAATTTAATCCTCACAAAAACCACACGAGGGCGATGCTGTCACCCTCCTGGTGTTATTGGGGAGGAGGCTGAGGCCCAAAGAGGAGAAATAAGCCTGTCCAAGTGGCAAAGCTCACCAGTGACGAGCAGAGATTTGAACCTGAGCTGTCTGGCTCGAGAGCCCATCTTTCAATCTGCTTTGAGCGCTGTATGTCTGTCTGTCTGCCTCTCTCTGCCCATGTGCAACAAAGCCCTCCATGTGGAGTTATCTTCTGGGCCCCTGATTGTTGCATCTGTGTTATTCTTACCTCCGCAGTGAAACTCCAGGCTCCTTAAGGGTAGAGGCCCCTTTGCTTCTTGAATTGTTGTTCAGTGGCCCAGTCGTGTCCGACTCTTTGTGACCTCATGGACCACAGCACACCTGGCCTCTCTTTCCCTCACCATCTCCCGAAGTTTGCCCAAGTTCATGTCCAATGCGTCGGTGATGCCATCCAGCCATCTCCTCCTCTGACACCCTCTTCTCCTTCTGCCCTCAATCTTTCCCAGCATCAGAGACTTTTCCAATGAGTCAGCTGTTTGCATCAGATGACCAAAATACCGGAATTTCAACTTCAGCACCAGTCCTTCCAACGAGTATTCCCTTAAAATCGACTGGTCTGATCTCCTTGCTGTCCAAGGGACAGGCATCTTCTCCAGCAACATAGTTCAAAGCCATCAATTCCTCGGTGTTCTGCCTTCTTTACAGTCCAGCTCTCACAACGCTGTGTGACCACTAGAAAGACCATAGCCTTGACGATGTGGACTTTTGTCGGCAGAGCAATGTCTCTGCTTTTCAGCACTCTGTCTAGGTTTGTCATAGCTTTCCTGCCAAGAAGCAAATGTCTTCTGATTTCATGGCTGCAGTCACCATCCACAGTGATTTCAGAGCCCAAGAAGAGGAAATCTGTCACTACTTCCACTTTTTTCCCCTCCATTTGTGGTGAAGTAATGGGGCTGGATGCCATGATCCTAGCTTTTTTAATATTTAGTTTTAAGCTGGCTCTGTCACTCTCCTTGAATACTTGAATAGAAAAATGAAAGTGAAGGACCACATGGTCATAGAGAATAGACCAGGAAAGTATCTGGGAACCACTTTGGTGGGAACTCTTGACCAACTCAAGGAGAGAGGAGAGAGTCAGGGGTCCCTCCCAAACTGCCCTGAGGAGAAGCAAAGACATGTGACCCAACCTGAACTGGAAGTTATTACTTTAAACTAGACAGAATTGTAATAACTGAAAGCGATCAGAAGGTTATGGAATCTCATTACATACTGATGTCTGAGTTGAAAGTCCCACATAACCTGGCTGGTGTAATACAAGGAACAGGGGGTGCATATAGATACCGGTACAAGCTTACACCCCTGCTGAGAGCCTTGCTTTGGGTGAAGCAGAACTGGGAAGACAACTTCTTCCAAAATGGCCCCCAGTTTGGGGCTGGTGGGTTCCACCCTCCCTCTGTCCCACACACACCTTCCTGCAGAAGGAGAAGCCTTCTCTGACTGATGACCTACAAGACGGCCAAATTGAGCTGTTGGTTGTCACTGACCACTCAGTAGAGTTCCGCAGAGCAGGAACTAAGGACGGTGGGGTTGGTACTGACAGAAACCCTCAGAGACACCTAACAGGGGACCTGGTCACCATCCATGTCTTGGCTCTGTGTGTTCACTTCATTCCCTCAGCTGCACGCAGGGGCAGGGACACAGGTGTGGGTTCTGCCTCCCCACATGCAGCAGAGAGCTTCTCTGTCTCACATCTAGATTTAAACCCTGAGGAAGGGCCCGGACAGTCCAGGTTCGGGTCACCAGCCCTCCCCTTGGACTAGTCCTTATGGGGGAAGGGAGGCTCGTGATTGGCTCAGCCTGGATCATATGCCCTTCCCGGAAGGCACAGGACTCTCTTACCAGAGAAGCCAGGAGCAGATCACACTTGGGTAATTGTTATATAAAGTGAAAAGTGAAGTCGCTCAGTCGTGTCTGACTCTTTGCGACCCCATGGACTATATCCCACCAAGCTCGTCTGTCCACAGATCCAGGCAAGGATACTAGAGTGGGTTGCCATTTCCTTTTCCAGGGGATCTTCCTGACCCAGGGATCGAACCCAGGTCTCCCGCACTGCAGGCAGACTCTTTGTCATCTGAGCCACCAGGGAAGCTCCAATTGTTATATGGAGGGAGTCGATTCCAATTTGAGTGTTTTGCAAGGATTCATTGGTCATTTGTGCTGAGTTAACATAAAGGGGGGCTTCCCTCATAGCTCAGCTGGTAAAGAATCCGCCTGCAATGCAGGAGACCCCAGTTCAATTCCTGGGTCAGGAAGATCCGCTGGAGAAGGGATAGGCTACCCACTCCAGTATTCCCTGGGCTTCCCTTGTGGCTCAGATGGTAAAGAAATCTGCCTGCAATGTAGGAGACCTGGGTTCGATCCCTGGGTTGGGAAGATCCCCTGGAGGAGGGAAAGGCTACCCACTCCAGTATTCTGGCCTGGAGAATTCCATGGACTGTATGATCCATGGGGTTGCAAAGAGTCAGACACAACCGAGTGACTAAGCACAGAACATCAAGAGAGTCGATGCCTTATCTGCCAGGATGCTGTCTCCAATCCAAGCCCCCCAACCCACGGACAGATGGACGGAAGGTAGTGGAGGGTCTTGCCTGTGACAGGCCCTACCTCCTCCTCCAGGGCCCTCCTGTGAGCCCTGCAGGAAGCCAGAACACTCAATGGCTGTGCCTGAATGAAATGCCTGAGTGAATGAACGACTGTATGAATGGAAGGAAAGGAAATGAAAAGCTATTAGACCCACACACACTCAGAGCTCACCGAACCACACTGCTTCCTGCCCATCTCTCCTCTGCTAAAAGCTTTGTGCTCAGAATATCAGGTTTGGGCTCCTTGGTCCCCAAGGGGAGGGGAGACGGCCAGCTGCTCTTTGGTCTGCAGAAAAGGCACAGGGCTTGAGTTCTGTCCTGCCATGTATTACCTGTGCGACATTGGCCATGCAACGTAGCCTGCCTTTGCTTCAGTTTCAGCACCCATCAAAGGGGACTGATGCTCTCTGCCTGGAGAAGGCAATGGCACCCCACTCTAGTACTCTTGCCTGGAAAATCCCATGGACAGAGGAGCCTGGTGGGCTGCAGTCCATGCGGTCGCTAAGAGTAGGACACGACTGAGCGACTTCACTTTCACTTTTCACTTTCATGCATTGGGGAAGGAAATGGCAACCCACTCCAGTGTTCTTGCCTGGAGAATCCCAGGGATTGGGGAGCCTGGTGGGCTGCCGTCTATGGGGTCGCACAGAGTTGGACACGACTGAAGTGACTTAGCAGCAGCAGCAGCTCTCTGCCCTGTTTATCATCCCACAAGAGGGGCTCAGGGAATAGACAATGTTAGAAAGTTCACAGCACATAGAAAAACTTAGAAGGAAAGCACATTGTGGGAGGAAGAGGATATGTGACCCTGGGCCTCCATCAGGGGCACCAGTTTGACTGCAGAGCTCAGTGCCAGGCGTCATGCAATGAGCGGCAAGGCATACAGGCCCTCCACACGGAGGCGCTCCCACCCGCAAGGAAAATTCTGCACGATCCCGAGGTCCTGCCACATGCCCAGGCTTGAGAGGCAAAGATTTAAAAGTGGAAGAAACAGTATTCTTGCCCTGGAGTAAAGACACACAGCTCTACAGCAGTCAGCTACTTAGAAAGGGCTCAGGGGTGTTGCAGAAAGTCAGCCAGTTAATAACATTTGTTGAACACCTACTGTGTGCTGGGTACTGTTCTAGAATTTGAGAATGAGAGGTAGAGTCTTTCCTAAAGAGATACACACAAGTGAAAAATGAATAAACAAGCACGGAATGAGGAACTAGGGTGGTTTCAGACCTCGATGCATGCTGTAAAGAAAACAGAACATGATGGAGAGTAGCTATTTGGGGCAGAAGGTACTTTAAAAGAAAGATCTGGGAGGTGATGATGCTGAAAGCAAGACCCAAGTGAGAGGAGGAGAAAGAATGTACTACAAAGGCGAAACAGCCAACAGAGAGCCTGGGAGGGGAAGGGTAACGTGAGAGTCGAGAAAGGGACAAGCAGAAGCAGAGGATACCGGAGAGGTGACTGGGGCCTGACAAGGTCTGGACGTCGTCAGGAGAAGGAGAGGGTGGACTTCACCCCACCTTCACTGGGAATCCACTGGAGGTTAGAAGCAGGGACATGTTGTGATCTGAGAGAGAGAGAGAGAGCTTTCAGGCAAACATGGCCAATCGTTAACCATGGGTGAGTATGAGTATTGAGGGCATAAGAGTTCTTTGTTTTCTTCTTGCAACTTTTCTAGTTGCTTGAAATTGTTTCAGAATAAAAAGCAAGGAAATGCAAAGAGAACTCTGGCCCCCGGTGGATAATCAACTGCAGGGGGTGGAAGAGGGGTTGAGGAAGGCTGGTAGCACAAGAGCAGGAGGGGACCAGCGAGGGGGTCCCAGGGGGTCTGGGTGACTTGGACCAGGGCAGAAGGGGAAGGGAGGCCGTGTTCAGGAGGTCTTCATGGAGGACTGTGTCCGTTTTGTGTCCCTGCCATAACAAATCACCACAAACTCAGTGGTTCTAAACAACATAAAATCACCAGGTGACAGTTCTGTAGGTTAAAAATTCAACTCCGGTCTCATGAGGCTAAAGTCGAGATGCTGGCAGGGCTCATTCCTTTCCAGAGGCTCTACAAGGAGAATCCCATCCCTTGCCTTTTCCAGCTTCCAGAGGCCACTCCCCAAGCCTGGCATGTAGCCCCTACGTTAGGGAGCCGGCCATGAGCGGTCAAATCCATCTCTTGATGTCTTCTCTTGTTCTGACCACAGGCAGAAAGGTCCTTGATTTAAGGACTCCCGTGGTGACACTGGGTCCATCAGGATAACCCAGGATAACCTCTTCATCTCAAGATCCTTAACCTTCATCACTCCTGTAAAGAACCTTGGGCCATGCATGGTAACATATTCAGGTTCCTGGGGATTAGAGTGTGGACACCTTTGGGCACCATTATCCTGTCTGCCATGGGGTAGAACCACTAGGCTTCTATTGATGGACTGGAGGTGGGTATGAGGGAAAGGAATGAACCAGGGATGGCTGCTGGATTTCTCACGGGAGGCACTGAGTATATGGTGAGGTCATTTCTAAAGACAGCAAGGGCTGAGCCTGGAGAGGGAATCAACAGTTCTATTTGAGATGTGCCAAGTGTGGAGTCCAACGGGAAGTAACTGGAGTCGGTGCGGGCCAGAGGGACTGAGGGCATGCTCGTACCCAGAGGAAGAGGGCAACATGAGCAGAGAGAGGGTGAGGGTGGCCCTGTGTGAGTCACAGCACTTGCTTCCTCAGGACAAGTCCTGAGCCCCTAGCAGTCAGCAGGCCCTGGAGATACAAATACATCCACAAATAAAAGATGCTCCAGAAGGGAGTGGAAGGCTAGTTAGAGAAATGGCTGGATAGACAGATTGGGGTCGGATTTACAAGGCCTTGTGTGTTAGGCCATGGATGGTGGGTGTGTGGCAGGGACAACGGGCAGCCCCTGCAGTGCCTCAAGTAGGTGAATGACACAGAAAAAGGTTATGAGAAAATGACATAAACAGGTATCAAACTGGCCGGGTGTGTGTGCAGGCAGAGAAGGGGTGAGTGAGGGCACGTATGCTGGCTCCAGACCAGCGAGGGAAACCCTGGCCAGGGCCCACCCCTTCCCTGCTGTTTCCACTGCCCCTGCTTGGGGGCTGGCATTTGCAGCTGAAGGGAGGCAGGCGGGCAGACCAGGGTGGGGAGGTGTTGAATGAAGGGAGAGGCGTTTCTTCCTCTTTCTGAACTGCCGCTCTTAAATCAAACAATTCAATCCAGGTGGAAGAGGCTTGGCAGCTGGGAGGGAAGAAGAAGGAAAAGCAGACGATAAAAAAAAAATCAATAACTCTTCCCCATAAAATAAATTGAGATTTGTGGAATTCACTTCCACTTGACATCAAAGATGCCGATTTGGTGAATTCGTTTAAGGCCAAATTGAAAACGTATCATTTTAATCCAGGTCCCCAAGCTGCCCCAGGCTCCATGGCAAGGGCCCTGGGGACCAGGTTTACAGCAGCTTCGGATGCTTGTTTGGGGTCAATTGATCTCCATTGCCCTAGAGAAGCTGCGTTCAGGACAGCCAGTGAGGCCTGATGATGTCCTCTGCACCACCCCCAACCAGGTGCCAAGGCCCCACTGGCTAGGACACCTCCAGAACCACTGGCGTGATCCTATTTCAATTCAGTTCAGTTCCGTTGCTCATTCATGTCCAACTCTTTGTGACCCCATGGACTGCAGCATGCCAGGCTTCCCTGTCCATCACCAACTCCCAGAGCCTGCTCAAGCTCATATCCATCGAGTCGGTGATGCCACCCAACCATCTCATCCTCTGTCGTCCCCTTCTCCTCCCGCCTTCAATCTTTCTCAGCATCAGGGTCTTTTCCAAGGAGTCAGTTCTTCCCATCAGGTGGCCAAAGTATTGGAGTTTCAGCTTCAGCATCAGTCCTTACAATGAATATTCAGGACTGATTTCCTTTAGGATGGACGGGTAGGATCTCCTATCTAGTTTCTATTTAGGTCCTATTTAATTCCTGAGAAGTGACTATAAGAGGCTGATGCAAGGCTGGTGGGAACCTTGGACATCTCATCTCATGCAGCTCTTTGGACCTCGCGGGGCTTTAGTGCTTTCTCATATAGATACATATGGGATAAAATAGAAGACAGAGTCCATAGACTCTGGCTCTGAGTCCCCAGCCTTCTCTCCGTGCTGGGTGTGAGAGTCGGTGCGGACTCAATATTGAGAACTGAGGCACACTCAGGACACACGTGTGGTTGAATTTCCTCCTCCTCGCCTCCAGGAGACGGGGTCAGAAATATGTGGGGTGAGGGACCAGAACACACCTTATCCACAGCTAAGATTCAGGGCTCCCCCTACTAGAGTGCTGCTCCGGGGGCTTCCCTTTGCCCAGGGAGTGGATGCAAGGGCAGGGAGGTCTGAAGGCTGGCGGGTTAGGGCAGAGCCGTCTCTGACAGGAGAGGAAAGACAAGGCGAGGTGAGTGTGGTGAGGACCACTCAGAGCAGGACTCCAGGAAGAGTAAGCCAACGGCGCTGGTTTCTAATGAAGAATCATGAAGAGCAGGTCCAGGCACAAATTCAGCTGCCCAACCTCAGGTAACTTAACCTCTCTGGGCTTTAGCTTCCTTACTTAGATAAATGAGCAATTGGTTAAAAAAAAAAGTCTAATCACAGAGGATGACTAGAAGCCTTACACGAGAAAATGTAAACCACTCAGCAAGATGCTTAGCAAACTGTTGACAATCAATGTTACTGTTTCAATGATGGCAGGGACAAGTCGGGAGATGCTGGACAGCCACTGAACCCTCCCCCCGGTCTTGGCATCCTGCCCTGTAAAGTGAAGGCACAGAAGCAAGTGCTCCGTCGCCCCTGTCCATACCAGCCTAGACTTTGCTTCTGCGAGTCCTTCTCACCTAAGTGATTGCACAGCAGAACAAGGGCTGTTCGTCAGAGGGCCTCAAGTCTCAGCATCTCCTGGGCCCTAAATTTCCCAAACCTTGGGCAGAGGCACGTGGCAGCTGGAAGGGCCCTAAAGGACTCAGCCAATTAGAGGCTGAGGTGGGGGTGTGGCACCAGCTAAAGCAAGGTCAAACCCATGGTCACGTCCATCCAGAGCCAACTTGGGCTGCTGGACCAAGCTTGGGTTTTGGGGCCCAAGCTCAATTTGACCTCCTCAAATTGAATGTTCGCTTTAGCTTAGATTTGCAAAGCAATTTGTTAATGCTTCCGTGCAGAGGCTGTTTTCTCTAGGGTTTTAAAGAAAAAACTCATTTCAATGTAAAATTCACAGTACCAAATTGAAATGTATTCTGAGCAGAGTGAGCAGTTCAGAATTTCCAGGCCCCAGCGATCAGCACACCTCACATGGTAATTACACCTTTCTTTGTGCGTCAGCTGCAGGCCTGGCAAGGAAAATAGAAGCTAATGCTGACCCTTTTGAGGAGAGAAAGGACTTTTGTGCCTGTTCCTTTTCAGAGAGAGCCCTTCCAAGATGATACGCAAGAGGAACACCTGAATCAATCTGTCAAGGGGAACAAAACCATCAGTATTCTCAGCCTCCTTAGCCAAGATCAGCTCCACTCAACAGTGTCTGGAGCTTAACTCTTACTTCTTCAAATGCATTGGAGGAAAAAAAATGGAAGCATATTCTTTCTAGCACATCTTGGTTGATTTTGCTCAAAGATGATCCCAATATCCCCTTCTTTAATACACACACACACACACACACACACCCACAAACATGAATATACAACATGCATGCTCACACATGCATGTATACTCACATATACTCATCCATTCATGTTCCTGTATACAACTCCCCCCACACACACACAATACTTCATAAGCTCAATCACACACAAATATGCTTCCATGTGTTTGAAAAACAATACTAGCAGAACTTGGGTGGGATTATAGTTCCAAAAATAGAGCTTAGATATTCTAGGGAATTTTTGTTAATTTTCTTCAGCATAACGATGGTATCATGATTTAGTAGAATAATGTCCTCATTCTTAAGAGATACAGGCTGAAATATATTTAGAGATAAAGTGTCAACATGTCTGCGACTTGCTTGCCAGTGATTTTGAGCAGGGTGGTGAGAGGGAGGGAAGGAGAGACAGAAAAGGTAGTAACTTGTTAACAGTCATTCAGTCTGGGTACAGTGCAGAGAGGTATTCATTGTGCTGTGTGTGTGTGTGTTTTTTTTTTTAATAGTTTGTAGATTTGAAATTTTTTCCAATTAAAAAGTAAGGTAATAAAAATTAGTGAGAAAGTTTCCATATTGTACCCAGTTGTCAGCTTCTTTAAAATCTGCTCTTAGTATCCCATCTTGTTATCTGCATACACTGGTTGCATAAGGACCTCATATTTTGATAATCCTCACATACATCCAACTTGCAAGCAAGCATTAGGGGTTCTTGTGGTGTCTGGAAAAGGCAGAGAATCTGAAAGTGGGGGAAAGAAGGCGAATGGAAGACTTTCCTGGGTGGGGTGAAAATTTGAAACTCTCTTACCTTAATCTCGGTTAATCCCTCAGTCATGTCTGACTCTTTGTGTCCCATGGACTGTAGCCTACCAGTGTCCTCTGTCCATGGAATTTCCCAGGCAAGAATTTCCCAACCTGCAACTGGAGCAGGTTGCCATTTCCTAATCCAGGTTAACCTTGGTTAATAGGTCTTTGTTGTCACAGTAAGTACTGATACTTAACGTAGATGTCATAGCTTCAATCACTCAAACTGAATGAGTATCACTGATTAATATCAGTAGATTAGATCTGTAGAGTGTGAACTCAACTGTATAGGTAAGAAAGAAGGTATGTGACTTTCATTTGGCGATCAAACCAAAGATGACACTCAGGCTAATTTTCAGATCATTGGAGGCTGTGGACACCCTGCCTCAACTCCCTGCCTTCTATTAGAGGTAACTGTCATTTGTGGGGGAAAAAAACACACACAGTGAAACCTGCCACTTGCTCCCTTATTGGAACTGTCATGATAAAGCAGCCCTTCACCCTCCTCAGCCTTTAACAATGACAGCAGCTAACAACTGTGGAAGGTTAACCATATAATGGGCATCTTCTGAGCCCTTTATATGAACAGCTCACTTAACTCTATGGAATATGCAATAAGGAACATTATTGTCCCCATTTCATAGATGAGGGGGCTGAGGCAAGGTTGCTCAGAGCTGATGAGTGGCAGAAAGCAAAATTAGTCCTGTGTGTCCAAGCAGTCTGACCCCAGAGTCTGAGCTCTTAACTATTTTGATATCCACCAGTTTCAATACCCTGCCAAAGATATGATGGCCTCTGAGGCTGGCTGCCACCCTCCATCAGGCCCCGAAGATGGATTCTTAGCCACGGCATTCTGAAACATTTTCTGGATCTGATCTTTGTACCATAAGGGCTCCATTAACAGTGAGAAGCCATTCCAACAGCACCTCGCTTAGTCAGAACCCCAGGATTAGAATAGAGGCTGCTCGCTGCCTGTTGTCCAGCCCCTTCACCAATGACCTGATCCATGTTCTTGCTTCCTCACACTATCCACACACCAGTGTTCCCAGCCATGGGACCTGTGAAGAGCAGCCCTGAAGGGGCTTATTTCTGCTATTCCCTCCACTTACAACATCCTTACTCTTCTCCATCTTAAAAAAGAACTCAGAACAGGCCGTCAGGTTGAGAGAGTCATTTCCTAGGCAGGTTGATAGGGAGTCTAGGGGTCTCCAAGGAGAGAGGGGTCTGGAATTCTCAAGGAGGAAAAAAGAACAAACTTTTTTTCTTTCTCCACATTCCTTAGGATTATATACCAATAATGTATCCTGCCTAAGGACAGTCTTTGGATTAAACCTTCTGTTATCTTAAAATGTTAATTATGGGAGTATACCTGGTCTTTACAAGGATGTATCTTGCCTGAGGACAGTGTTATCTTAAAATGTAAATTATGGGAGTAGGTCGGAGGAGGTCTTTACAACCTCCAGACATTCTTTGGATTATATAACCTCATTATTAACACTAGCAAGCGGGTACTCTTTCTACCCCCTTCTGATGCCTATGTCAGAAGCTTTCTCTATCTCCTTTATACTTTAATAAAACTTTACTACACAAAAGCTCTGAGCGATCAAGCCTCGTCTCTGGCCCCGGATTGAATTCTTCTCCTCCGGGGGCCAAGAATCCCGGTGTATTCGCGTGATTCAACAACAACCTTTCAAGGTCATGGTCAGATAAAGTAACCTCCCTCTACTATGCCTTCCAGGAAGAATTCTGTGCTCCTGCCCTATGAGTTTATGGGGAAATAGATGCTGGTTACCTTCCAGCATTTCTTTCCCACCCACTGCCTTTTCGGGGCAGGTGGCCACTCCTCCGCCGTGTAACTAGGAGCAAGCCTTGATTGGTTGAAGGCTTGGCTGTAGGACCCTACATCCCCTGACTGGGCCACGACCTATGCTTAGGGACTTTGAGGAAGCTTCCCTCTCTGATGAACAGAGGTACCTGTGAGCAGAGGTGTCCTGTGTCTTCCCAGGACACGGTTACAAAGTGATGTCCCCAACTGCTCGAGCCAGGCTGCTGCCCGCCTGAGGACAGACCCCTGCAGATGGGAGGGGGGAGAGGAGCGCACAGCAGCAGGTCCTCACTGTGTTGGGATTTCCTGTTATAGGAGATACGAATCCCCATTTTGAGCTGAATCTTCTGTTACTTGCAGCCAAAAGTATCCTGACTGATGAGATCCATGTGACTTAGTACACACTACGTCACAGTCAATTGTATGGGAGCTCTCTTTCTGTTTCTGTCCTGTCTGGGTTAATTTTCTTCCCTTTTGTTCTATTCATCCTATACTTCTAGAAGCCAGTTCACTGGCTGGCACACAATAAAAGGGAACTTGGGTGTCAATGTATCCTAGTATCTCTAGAAATTAACTAAAGAGATTTATTCATCTCACTTTTTTTTTAAACAAAGAGAGGGTATAAATGTGTAATTTAGTGTGTTTGCCGCTCCGTCGTGTCTGACTCTTTGTGATCAAGACCATATAAGATATATCTATTAAAATATTGCCTCTTTCATAAAGAGTTTCCAAGGCGACTTTCATGGGCAAGACTCCATCTCCAAGGACAGTGTGAGATGAAGATAGGGGTATAGCAATGGTTTTCAGCTTTTTCTGAATCCATACCCTTCTTTGATAGTTTAACATGCTCTCATTTTTTCCAGAGATTATTTTAAGGACACCTGGGGGAAAAGCATGTCTTCTCTAACTAGAGAATCTTTATCTTCAACAATTTTCCACCAACCAGAAAGATTGTTCTCAAGCCTTAATTTCTATAGTCTACATTTTTAAGAAAATTAGGTTTTAAAAATGTCCTCCAAATAAAATCATAATATCAAGTCTTCACTTACAAAACGCACATCCTCTAGACCTTCTAAGGCAGGTGCAGTCACCTCCAGAGACCAGACAAGAACAGCAAAGCCCAGCACTGGGTGAGTAGCTACTGCAGCGTTTGCCCTAATTGCCTGCTTTGTTAACTGGTGATTAGAAACAGTGAAATAGCATATTGTGCCTGCTTTCTTTTTATTGTTGGGACCAAATTAATTGTGTTTGTGAGTTGTTTCAAATGCCCTTTGATAGTTGAGAGGTCTTCTCAATGTCTGCAGCCCTTAATTAAATGGACCTAATGTTAGGACTGAGGACAAGATGTTCTTAGCAATCTCACAGTCTACAGAGAGCCAAACATCTCTGGCCAGGCCTTAGAAGGCCTCTTTCAGGCAGGAAACGTGATTGTGCAAAGCTAGGAAACAGGAGAGCACAGGAAAACTCGGGACTAAGATCTCAAAGAGAGGAGCAGCCTGAGAGGTAGCAGAGAGCCCAGATGGCCCCAGGTTCTCTGAATAGACCCCTGGCCTGGCCACAGGGCATAGATCAAAACCACGTGGGACCCTGATTCCAATCTCTCCTCGTTTAGTCCATCCCCCCAGTGAGCAGACCCTCTGAAATGCTGTTCACTGCATCAGCCTCTGTTTAAAAATCTTTAGTTCATCCATTCCACAAAAATTGACTGGACTTCTATTATACACACCAAGGTGCTTTGGGGATGCAAAGATGAAGAGGCAGTGTTTGCCCTTCTAGAACTCTAGCTGAAGAGGGGAGATGAGACATGAACAGAAATAGCGTATCTGTGTTCTGAACTGTTAGCATCCAAGCATATACTCTACCATACCATAATGTCTGCACACATAAAAAGGTAGCGAAGTTCTATAACAGAGGTCACCTAGTCGCCAGGGAGGATCAGAAGACAGCCTCACCATGCCTCAGTTTCTATATCTGCACAACGGAGATACTAATAGAACCTTCCTCAAAGGGTGATGCTAATGCTAAGTCATTTCAGTCGTGTCCGACTCTGTGCGACCCCATAGACGGCAGCCCACCAGGCTCCCCCATCCCTGGGATTCTCCAGGCAAGAACACTGGAGTGGGTTGCTATTTCCTTCTCCAACACATGAAAGAGAAAAGTGAAAGTGAAGTCACTCAGTTGTGTCTGACTCCCAGCGACCCCATGGACTGCAGCCTACCAGGCTCCTCTGTCCATGGATTTTCCAGGCAAGAGTACTGGAGTGGGGTGCCACTGCCTTCTCCTCAAAGGGTGATAGTGAAGAATTAAATGCATTAATTGTGTGTAAAATGCTCAGAATAGTTCCTGGCACATAGAAAGCACTGTAGAAATGCTTTCTTCCATTACTATTACTTCCAGCTAAGTCAAAGGGTCCTGTGATTAAATGGGGAGTAAGAAACAGGTGGCCTAAAAAACTGTTTCGACTCCCCATCCCAGCCTTCAGGGTCTGGAGCTCACATTCGCTCTTTTCTTTCCCCACTTCCAGGCACAGGACCTGGTTACAGTCAGGCAGGTCCGCCCCCACACTGTCCCTGCAATTCACCAGGTGCACCCTCAACCCTGCTCACGTTCTCTCCCCTCTTAACCGCTGCACCACCAGGGAAACCCTGCAGACTCTCCTGTATCTCAACTTGAGTCAGGCTCCTCTGAGTACAGTTTCTGACTAGTCCCCGACCTTGAGCTCTGTCCTTGGCCTGCTTGGTAAAAAGAATCCCCTCCCCTTGGTGGTGGCTGATCACCCTTGTGATTGAACCTAGAGGATAAGACGCTGCACTTCGTGCCGACGTGCTCTCGACTGCAGCATGTTAGACGTGAGCCAGTCTTGGGACGGGGTAATGGCAGTCAAATATATTTCCTTGTCTTCATCAAAGATGGATATGTCTGTCACCTGCACAGGATCGAGCACCAGTTTTGTCATCTTAATCTGGATGGTGCCCAGGCCTCAGCAGAGGTGATGCAACCAGGCAGGCTTGCTTAGATCCCTGGCAGCCCACCCCTTCTTCCTTGAATTTGGAGCCTCAAATGAGAGGGACCTGAAATCCTGCAGAACAAGAGAGCATGCTTCTTTCTCTTTCTCCACATCTAGAAAGTTGAAGGGAAAATAACTAACTTTCAATGCCTTAAATCAGGGTCAGCAAAACCACAACAAGTGCACAAAACTTGTCTTCGCTTCTGTCCCACTTCCTTTCTCAGAGCCACCGTTCTCCCGTTCCCCTTCCCCGCCCCCATTCTGTGTCCCAGTGCCGCCTCTGAGACCTTGTTGTTGGCTGGCTAGTAAGATGCGTAGGGACTTGCCCCCTACATGCTGAGGGTGCCCATCAGGCTGCAAAAGATTCCCCCCATGAAGAGCAGACTCATGACTTTGGATGCTCAGGCTCTCCTGACACCCCTCAAGTCACCTGGCTAGGTGGCACAGACAGTTTTCTGAGATGCCCAGCCCTGGCCCTGTCTGCTACTGAGTGGTTGGTTTTTTTTCTTTTTCTGACGGTGCAATATTGCATATAATAACAATTACCAGTGACCTCCACTGGGTTGTCCAATCTCATTATTGCTGATACATTTGGTACCTGCCACTGCCAATTTTCCTCAGCTGAGGTTTTATTCAGTGGGATATGATAGAGCTGTACAGCAATCTTTTTCCATTTAAATAGTTTAATTGAGGAAAGCTATCAGATGTTTCCAAATTTAATGTATACAACAATTTGCTTTCTCCTATCTCTTTTCAGAGTTGAGTTGGAAGAAAATGACATCTGATTCTTATAGAAGGAAAGCAATTACATTTTGGCGTCTGCCTTCCCCGGCTTGCATATGTTTTTAAACATAAAAAGAAATTCTTAATATGTAATTGTCAGGTAATAAAAAGGGGAAAATATTTTACTTTGCGTTTATGAAGTAATTTTTCAAAAGCATAAGGGAATTACATGTTAATGTTTTATGTTTATGACTGCACTCTAATACTGCACTATTTCTTCAAGTTTGGGGTCTTTTTTTTTCCCTCTCTGAAGATGAAAGCTGAGATGATTGGGCCTAGCTCCAACCCTGTCTCCCTGCCAGAGATGTTTTCATGCACCCAGAGTTGCTTTCTCTGAGCTCCCTCCTCAGGGTGCCCACCCTCTGCACCATGACAAGGGTTGACTTGTTTTCTACATTGAATTCTCACTGTGGGGGACTGAATGGTCTCCCTGTCTAGATCATAAGCTGTATGAGAGTGGAGAGAATTCCTTTTTCCACTCCTATGTTCTCCACAATGCTCAGCAAAAGGCTCAGCTCAAAATAGTTGGTGCTCCACAAACACTTGAACAAATTTACTCACTGAATTGCCAAATAACTGATCACCAAACGATGACAATGATGTTATTCTAGCACCCAATGCATGATACATGGCTTTCCTGGTGGCTCAGATGGTAAAGAACCTGCCAGCAATGCAGGATATCTGGGTTCGATCCCTGGGTCAGGAAGATCCCCTGGAGGAGGGCATGGCTACTCACTCCAGTATTCTTACCTGGAGAATCCCATGGACAAAGGAGCCTGGTGGGCGATAGTCTGTGGGGTGGCAAAGAGTTAGACACGACCGAGTGACTAACACTTTGCACTTTCACTTTCAATGCATGACACAAGGAAGAGGCCCACTAAACAGAACGGATGGATGGATGAACAGATAGATGAGTGGATCATAGACTTCACACAACTCATCTGAGGTTTCTCTGACATTTTGCCCAATTCAATTAGACCTGACAGTCCCTCAAATGCTTTCTTAGCTATAAGGCCTATTTGCACCAGATAGACTAAATCCGGTCTCAAAATATTTTCCAGAAAGGACCCCTGGGCTACCCAGAGAGTCGTTGGAGTAGTGGGAGGTCCTGGGTGTTACTATCTCCATTTGTTAGAGGAGAAATAGGTGGCCTCTGAGTCTATTGGAGCATTTCCTGAGATTTTATGATTACAAGCTTCAGCTCAACATTCCCTATGGATTCTATTTCTCTTTAAATACACTGACCCACTCTCCTCAAATATCCTTTGTCACTTCTCAGTAGATGAGCTCACTTACTTAGTCATGTGGGTTCGTAAGTCCTAAATCTTGATGTTTGATAGTGTAAGATACCTCCATCTCTCCTCTCGCCTACATCTTGGTTTTTTTTTTTACTCTTTTAATTTTTTGCCAAGAATATCTTGGCTGTTCTTTGCCCTTTGCATTTTTATATAAATTTGAGAATTAGCTTGTGAATTTACATACAACACATATATGCATACATGGACACACACAGACACACACAACCTGCTGAGTTTTTACTGGGATTGGATTGAATCTGTATATTAATTTGGGGATACTTGTCATCTCTAATACATACAATCCATGAATACATCATTAATATTTACTGAATATTCTTTCCTACTTCCCTCTCCATGTACAGTTTTATACATACATATACACACAATTTTACACAAATTGGGTCATATCATTCATGTGGATTTTATTAAGGTCAACATTCTTTTATATTTTATCTTTTTCAAACCTCTCTGATTCCCTGCCACACACACATCACATTCCCCCCACCCCTATAACTCTCTTATGTTTGCTGGTATCAAACTGTTTTGAATCTTCCCACAATATTCTTCACGTTCATATAGTCATTTATATACATAAATATATGTGTGTGCTTTATAGGTGTCATAATTACAAAAATGGGTCATATTATATACCCTTACCTACATTTGCTTTCCTCACTAAAAACATATCCTGATAATCCCTCCAACTCAGCAAGAAATGATATCCAATGCAATCTTTTTTAAGAGCCACACAATATTCTATCCTGCCTGCAATGCAGGAGACCCAGGTTCAATCCCTGGGCCGGGAAGATACCCTGGAGAAGAGAATGGCAACCCACTACAGAATTCTTGCCTGGAGAATTCCATGGAAACTGGAGCCTGTGGGGGTACAGTCCCTATGGTCACAAAGAGTCACACATGACTGAGTGACTAACACACAACATTCTATGGAATAAATGCCCCACACTTTAGTCAGCTATTCTTCTATCGATGGACATTATTCTTGTTTCTGAATCAGTGTAGCTGCAAAGAATGTTGACATGAAAATCTTTGACCTTGGACAAGTGTCTTTTCTTACTATAACTTTGTTTTTAAAAGACTGATTCGAAGGAGTGGGTTAGTAGGGTGAAGGTTATGCCTATCTTATGTTAAGAAATTATTGCTCAATTTCTTTCTAAAAACACATTCCAGGGTTTCTCTAATTATACGTATATAAAGATTGCTGCTGCTGCTAAGTCGCTTCAGTCGTGTCTGACTCTGTGTGACCCCGTAGACGGAAGCCCACCAGGCTCCCCCATCCCTGGGTTGCCATTTCCTTCTCCAATGCATGAAAGTGAAAAGTGAAAGTGAAGTCGCTCAGTCGTGTCCGACTCTTAGCGACCCCATGGACTGCAGCCTACCAGGCTCCTCCGTCCATGGGATTTTCCAGGCAAGAGTACTGGAGTGGGGTGCCATTGCCTTCTCATTTCTACCTGTGGTGGGAGTTATCACTCTTCTAAATTTTTACTAGTTTTGTAATAGAAATGATTTCTCATTGCTACTTTCATTTGCATTTATCTGACTACTAGAGAAGTTAAATATCTCTTCACATGTATTGGTATTTGAATTTGATCTCCTCTAAATGGTCTCTTCATATCCTTTATTTATTGGATGTCTTAGTCATCTCTTAGAAAATTTTGGTATCGTTCAGACAGTAACTTTTAGATACACACTTGTGGATTTTATTTGATTTTTTCAGTCGTGCCATGGGGTTTGTGGGATCCCAGTTCCTCAATGGGGATTGAATCCAGGCCCTTGACAGTGAAAGCCCTGCTTCGTAACCACTGACCACCAGGGAAGTCCCTGGGCTGTAACATTTTAGCAATCATCTGCCTTAGAAATACGTTTCCCAATCTATTATTTGCCTTTGCTTTCACTATACTATTGTAATGGTTTTTATATAGTTACACATGCCTATCTTTTTCTTTATAGCGTCTAAATGTTCTGCCTTGGTTAACAAATTTTTTCCTGTTCCATACTACCCTCTCCCTCAGCCATGATCCTTGGGAGAGATAAATCCATATCTATACTCTTGAATGTTCTTGTAAAAATTTTGCAGTTTTATTATCATTTTTATGCCCTTACTTTAGGTGGAATTTTTAAAATCTGATATGAGGCAGAGGATACAACACTGTTTTTTTACCTCCTAAGTAGATTATCAGCACCACTGAAAAAACAGACTGCTCTTTTTCTTTTTTTAAGTTTTTAAAAACTTTCTTGAAATAAAGTTGATTTACCACGCTGTATTAATTTCTGCTGTACAGCAAAATGAGTCCATTATACACACACACGTGTACACACACACACACACACACACACACACACATATTCTTTTTCATATTCTTTCCCATTATGGTTAGTTATAAGATATTGAACATAGTTCCCTGTGCTATACAGTGGATCTTGTTTTTTTATCCATCTCCCCTTTCTGGGATCTTTTTCTGGGTTTTCCACTCTATTTCTATGTCAATCCATTCTTTATATGTTTTCATATATGATAAGAAATAAGTCATCCTCCAACTATTTGTGAGAGTTTTTCTTGGTCTTTTTCAGGCATTTACATTTTGTATCCACTTTTAGACAATTTAAAACAGTTTAAAAAAATCTACTTGGAATCCAATTGGAATTTCATTACATTTATACAGTAATTTGGGGGAGAATTGAAATTTTTATATTGTCTTCCCATTCAAGAAGGTGGCATGTTTTCCATTTGTATAAAGATCATTTTACCTCTTTCAAAAATACGTAAATATCTTCATATCAGTTCTAGTCTATGCTTGAATTTTATATTTGTGTTGCCTTTAACACTGAAGAGTCAGGCTCAGCCAAGTATCATAGATTGAACTTGCTGACTAAGACAGAAGACCTTAATTAAACCACAGTCTGTAAAAATAAAAACAAGCCCACTGGCAAGTTTATAGGGACAGTATGTCATACTGAGCTGAAGTCAAGTAGACTTGGTTCAAATCTTGCTTACTAAGTGAGCCTTGGTTTCTCCGCCTGTGAAGTAGGTGTAATAATACCTACCTCACTGGGTTGAGGTAAGTATTAAAGATCTTATGACAGAGATGGCACATGGTAAATGAATTAGTAAGTGCTTAGGGAAAGTCTTTTCTTTTTCTTAACTGATGATTTTAAAGAGAAAATAACCTCTCTATGCACTGCATATAACCCACTTGTAAAATTACAGTGACCTTTGGCCTTCCAGGGCCTCCCTGATAGCTCAGTTGGTAAAGAATCTGCCTGCAATGTGGGAGACCCTGGTTTGATTCCTGGGTTGGGAAGATCCCTTGAAGAAGGGATAGGCTATCCAGTCCAGTATCCTTGGGCTTCCCTTGTGGCTCAGCTGGTAAAGAATCTGCTTGCAATGCAGGAGACCTGGATTCAATCCCTGGGTTGGGAAGATCCTCTGAAGAAGGGAAAAGCTACCCACTCTAGATATTCTGGCTTAGAGAATTCCATGGACTACAGTCCATGGTGTCCCAAAGAGTCGGACTTGACTGAGTGACTTTTACATCACTTGGTCTTCCAACCTGCCCCCTGCAACAATTGTGCTCCCCTTCCCCGCTTCCCCCACCTCCCCCCAGGCTCTCTCCCTCTACATTTGGAATCTGGGCCTCTGAGGGATCTTAACCAATAACATTTCTCTCAACAGCAGTATCCTGGGCTCAGTGCTCTATGCATATTACTTTGTGTGACATATTTGCTGTTTTTGACATCTTATTTTGGTCCCCTCTTCTTTTTTTTTTTTTAATGGTCAAGTTTTATCTTTATTCTGATATACCCAACAAATTAATTTCATCATTATTAATCCCCATTTCTTTTCTTTTGTGGGTGAAACTGCTACTGCTGCTGCTAAGTCACTTCAGTCGTGTCCGACTCTGTGTGACCCCATAGACGGCAGCCCACCAGGCTCCCCCATCCCTGGGATTCTCCAGGCAAGAACACTGGAGTGGGTTGCCATTTCTTTCTCCAGTGCATGAAAGTGAAAAGTGAAAGTGAACTCGCTCAGTCCTGTCCAACTCTTAGCGACCCCATGGACTGCAGCCTACCAGGCTCTTCCATCCATGGGATTTTCCAGGCAAGAGTACTGGAGTGGGGTGCCATTGCCTTCTCCGGGGTGAAACTAAAACCCTAGTAAAATATAGTGGTTCTCAACTCTAAAAGACACTCAATCCCCCTCAAAAAGTCAAGTTTTTAATACAATTATAAAGAAAAATAAAATCAAAGTAGAAGACAGAGAGTCTTGCACCTACTCATAGTAAATAAATTTGCACTTAAGACTAGATGATATTCGAATGAACATGACTGGAATTTCTTTATATTTTACCTTTTGAGAAGAACTGAAAAATATTTTGGGTGTGTGTATGTGCATATATTCATATATGTCTGTGTATATATATATAGATTTTCACACACAGATAATTTTGTCACAGATATGTTATACTGCTGCTGCTAAGTCGCTTCAGTCGTGTCCGACTCTGTGCCACCCCATAGATGGCAGCCCACCAGGCTCCCCCATCCCTGGGATTCTCCAGGCAAGAACACTGGAGTGGGTTGCCATTTCCTTCTCCAATGCATGAAAGTGAAAAGTGAAAGTGAAGTCGCTCAGTCGTGTCCGACTCCTAGCGACCCCATGGACTGCAGCCCTATCATTCAAATATTATCATATGTCTAAATGGTAAAAAAAAAAAAACAAAAAAAAAAACACACAACTCTTGAACTGGAAAAGACTCCCATTTCCCTTATTTATGTGGGAACACTTTCTTGGGAACACCAGCATATATTTTAATCAA
Source organism: Bos taurus (assembly GCF_002263795.3). Classification (NCBI taxonomy): domain Eukaryota; kingdom Metazoa; phylum Chordata; class Mammalia; order Artiodactyla; family Bovidae; genus Bos; species Bos taurus. The sequence continues at coordinate 47,211,718 of NC_037351.1, read as the reverse complement.
AAATACTTTGATTTGTGTAATGAAGAGTCTAGGCTCCAACCCTTATAAGCAGGCTGTTCATCTCTACAGACTGGCAGGTCTCACCAGGCAAGTGTGGGTTCCCCTTTCCTGTGGCAGGATGTCCAGCATCCTAGACTTACGCTCTCAGGCAGAGTGTGTGTGTGTGTGTGTGTGAGCATGTGTTAGCTGCTAAGTCATGTCCAACTCTTTGCCACCCCCTTGTCTGTAGCCCGCCAGGCTCCTCTGTCCGTGCAATTTTCCAGGCAAGTATTTGGGAGAAGCGATCCATTCTCTTCTCCAGGGGAATCTTCCCCGATCCAGGGATGGAACCCGGGTCTCCCACATTGCAGATTCTTTACCATGTGAACCACCAGGGAAACGCCAAAAAAGGCAGGGGCACCCCCAATTTTGGCACCAAACAGACCTTCACCGTATACTCAAAATGCCCTCTAGGGGCAGTCCCAGCCTCAGTGCCAGCTCCCCACGCCCCCACCATCTCTGGACCCTTGGGGACCGGGCCCCATACTCGCTCCGACCCAGGCATCTCCCCGGCGAAGACCTGGCCGCGCCCCTGGCTGCCCAGCCAGGATTTCCTCCGGCCTTCGCGGCCCCTTTGTTGGCGTAGAGAGGAACAAGCTCCAGGCTTACGGAGGAGGTCAGGGGAAAGTGATTTCAATTAGAGAGGGATCACCAAGGTCTCAAGCCAACACAGACAAGTTGTGTAACACCGGCAGCAGGGCGACCGGAGTCATTTATCCTTCTCGGAGCCGGTCAGCCCAGGCTTTGCAGGACGCCGCTCTGCTGCCCCCGCCCCCTCCCTCCCGCATTTCCCATCTCTTCCTGGCTTTTGAAAAGAAAAGGGAAACAGCAAGAGTGGCCTGCTGTAAAATATCTCATCAGCAGGGTGAGGAGGAGACAACTAATCTAAAGGATGCCTGCACCAGGGCCTGCAGAGAACGCCCTCCCTGGTAATGCGACTGGTGGTTTGAGAGTTTCAAGCTTGGGAGCAAACAGGGAAAACCAGGAAAGACCAGCTACATGCCTGGTGGCCTCCCCACCTCTGGCTTCCTTCTACCGGAATCCTCCCAACCTCAGTTCCCTTCCCTCTTGAAGTTGTCTTGATTTGTTTCTGGTCATTCAGAGCCCGTGTGGTTCAGTCCAGGACATTGGGCACTGTTTCCAAGAGTTCTTGAGGTTAGTATGTTTCTCTAGCCATTTATGTTAGACCCTGGTTCATTTTAGCTGACTGTATTCTGTCTTGTTGCTTTCGAAGTTCACGTTCATTTCCAGGGACCAAAACTGGACACTGGCAAACCAGGTCTGTGCATCAGAAGTGGAGAGGGCAGGAGGGCCAAGGAAGCAGGCTGGCGTGAGGACCTGGTGCTGCAGAAAGGAAGAGGGAGACAGCCAGGAGAGCAACCTGCAAATTCTGGAAGCCTGTTCTTGGCTCTCAGATAGCAACACTTCCATGAGGGACTGTCATCCAGGTGGAAGGCCTTCGAGGGCAGCTCACCCAGCAGAATGACTGGCACGGGATAGGTGTCTGAAAATGGCAGCTGTGGCATCCGTATTTGTGTGGGCACACAGCGTTCAGACTGGTTCCCGAGGTCTGAAGTGGGCCAATAGGTGGCAATTAGGAGCTTTGCATCTAACATTCTGTGACTCTAAAATGCCTTTCACCTAGAAAAGAAGAGATTCGGGACACTGGCCATCCTGGAAGAGAAGAAAGGGGCTCAGCTTGGAAACTAAAATCTGTTTTTCAAGGAGGATTCACAGAGGTATAAAACACAATCCTTGCCCTCTTGTGAAAAAAAAAAAAAAATGCTACAAAAGTTGAAATTGTGTGTATGTGTGGGTGGTCCAGAGGCCCAGGCTCTAGGCTGGCCCTGCTGTTAAAACATATGACCTCAACAGAGGCACCTGACCTCTGCCAAATGGGGCCTCAGAGTTTTCCCAACTCACCTCACCCAGGCATCTTTGAGGAGCAACCGAGATAATGGAGGTAGAGATACTTTGAAAGAAAAGAATGTGTTACAGACGTCAGTAAGTATGAGTTCGGGCAGAACTTCCCTCTGTCAGGCTCACAAGTAACAGGCTCATCACTTGTATGACCATGATGGCTATTCAGGTTTCCACCACTTGCTTTAATTGTTTTAAAAGTATACATGCACCACAGAGAACTGTGCCTGGTGGAGAAGGCGATGGCACCCCACTCCAGTACTCTTGCCTGGAAAATCCCATGGACGGAGGAGCCTGGTGGGCTGCAGTCCATGGGGTCGCAAAGAGTCGGACACGACTGAAGTGACTTAGCAGCAGCAGCAAACTACGCCTGGATGTTGTTTTCTTTTACTTAGGATAAACAGTAGACCATGGGGCAGTGGTCTACACTTGAGCCTCTATGGAGATGCCCTTGAGGTATGGAATCAAGTCTGTGTGTGTGTGTGAGATGGCAGTGGGGTTCAGCGTCTCCTTTGCCTCTGAGTACTGACACACCTATATGTGCCACTCCGCTATATGCCCTTCTGCTCCAAGCCACTAACTGCTACCCCATCCTCAACCACGGCTTCCTCACTTCTGCTGCTGCTGCTGCTGCTAAGTCACTTCAGTCGTGTCCGACTCTGTGTGACCCCATAGATCCAGGCTCCTCTGTCCCTGGAAATACTGGAGTGGATTGCCGTTTCCTTCTCCAATGCATACATGCATGCCAAGTCGCTTCAGTCATGTCCGACTTTGTGCGACCCCATAGACGCTGGCCCACCAGGCTCCTCTGTCCCTGGGATTCTCCAGGCAAGAATACTGGAGTGGGTTGCCATTTCCTTCACCTCACCTCTGCATCCCCTGGAATATCCATGCCTGTCCAACTTGCAGCCGCCCTCCCAGCTCTGGATCTACTTCCTGCCTTCCCTCCTCTTCCCATTGTCCCTGCTCAAAAAATTACTCATGTCCAGTTTTATGGAAACTGTCTTCTTTATAGGGAAATGGCAATAATTTTACTTGGATAGAAAGAAAGTGACAGTTTAATATCTTACTCCTTCTATGGTTATGAAAGTTCTACTGCAGAAAGAAGGTATTGCAATAGTGGAATTCTGATATGATGAGAGGTAAACCAGAGACTAGTACCCACAAATCACCAAACTCAAGAAAGCATAAACTGGTCTCGTAAATATTACCTACATGTGCCCATACGAACTGAGCTATGGCTGGTTCTACTGAGCTCCTCCAGCCGCATGGCTAACTTCACATGCAACAGTCAGGTCAGTTCAGTTCAGTTCAGTTCAATTCAATCACTCAGTCGTGTCCGACTCTTTGTGATCCCATGAATCGCAGCACGCCAGGCCTCCCTGTCCATCACCAACTCCCGGAGTTCACTCAGACTCACGTCCGTCGAGTCAGTGATGCCATCCAGCCATCTCATCCTCTGTCATCCCCTTCTCCTCCTGCCCCCAATCCTTCCCAGCATCAGGGTCTTTTCAAATGAGTCAGCTTGTATATTTTGTGTGTGTGTGCAAGTGTGTGTGTACTGGATACTGCATACATGACTATACAATAGAGATGGCACTGACAATCCTTTATGTGTATATACACATATATAATACATGTACAATATCTATAGCTACATAGGCCAAGACCCAGAGACACAGAGCAAGCTAGTCTACAGTATGTAAATGTTTATAATAACCAGAGTCCAACTGACAGTTTCTGACCATAGCTCAGAAGGACAAGTTTCCTACTCAAGAATCATCCTTTCATTTATCCTCTTCCTCCAAAGTCAATAATTAAAAATTCTTCTTATAAACATTAGAAAATTAAACTGTGCTTGTATTTCTGATACTAATGTCAGCTCAGCAAAACCACAATATGGTTGCACCTGTGATGTGTTAATGTAATATGGTTTGAAAACAGAGGAATATATAGAAGCACAAATATAATCCATTTCATACTCATCAGCTTTTAAAAAATTAACTCTGATTTAAAGCCAATGTGATGAGTAGTATAAATTAGTATTCCCTGCATGCATGCTAAGTTTCTTCAGTCATGTCTGGCTTTTTGTGACCCTGTGGACTAGCAAGCTCCTCTGTCCATGGGATTCTCCAGGTAAGAATACTGGAGTGGGTTGCCATTTCCTTCTCCAGGGGATCTTCCTGACCCAGGGATCAGATCCATGTCTCTTACGTCTCCTGCATTGGCGGGCAGGTTCTTTACCACTAGCACCACCTGGGAAGCCCTTCAATATACCACGTATATTCATTTAAAAATCTACACAAACACTGCTGTTATTCTTTCACAGATACACTGATATTTGTAAAGGTATTTAAAATAGACTGGAAAGACACATACCAGATTCGTGATGGTAGTGGCTTGGTTGAACCCCCCATGAAGGAGGTTTTGGCAGGAGAAGAATGAAGAAAGAATAAGAGACTGTCCATTCTACTCCATACTACTGTACATCTTTTTCTTTAAAAAAAAAATGAAGCAAAGCTTGCATAATATTAATAACTATCAATTCTGATGGGGGAAAACCAGTCTCTGTTACATTCTTCTCTATACTTTCCTATAATTTTTTTAAATTTCTGAAAATAAAACATAAGCAGATGAACACAGATAAATAATTAACTAGAAGCACATATGCTGTTCACTCATCTACCTATCCAATTACCACACGTCCTTTAAGGATTAATCAAATCCTATATTGCCCATAAACCCCATCCTGCTAACCGACCCACAGAGATTTCTCCTCCCAATTTCCCTAGCACTGTACGCAGCATGTATATGGTCCCCAGATTATACTGGGTTTGGCACCTGGTCGTATTTGTCTCATGACATTTCCCATTGTTAGAATCTGTGAGTCTTATCTCCTGGAGGTATAAATATCCCTTTTCAGGCCTCCTCTGAGCACAGGCAGGGCTCAGAGGCCCCTCTCAAGACCTAACGTAGAAGGACACCTTTCCATGTAAAAACATTTCAAGGACTCCACTTGAGAATAGCATCCTTCAACAGAAAATTCAGAATGATTAAATCGCCTAAGAATGTGATAACACATTTAAATGCATTGCTTTATTTATCAATCACAAAATTCCATAAGCTTGTGAAAAATGCTTTCTTGGGGTACAGTTTTCCTTTCCAGCTCCTGACAACCCTGCGTAACCCAGTGGATCCTCACCTCTCTTGCAGCCAATCCTCGTAGTCCTTTCCTAGACATCCATGGCCTTCCGCTGAGCACCACAGCTCCAGTTGCTGCTCCACCCTGCCCAGGCCACCCATCCCCATCCCCTTGGCACCTGCTGTGGCTCAGTGTCACAGACTTTCCCCAATAACACAGCAGATACTTGACTTAGCTCCTGTTTTGACTTGCTGCTCTGCAAATGTGTATCACCGCTCTCCCATCCCCATGGCCATGTCTCCTCCCCCTAAACCCTGCTCAGAGGCTGCCTTCTGCCCAAAACCTTCCCCATTGCCACCAGCTGGAAGTAGTCTCTCCCTCTCCCATGGCATACTAACTTTACTGCTATTATGGTCCCCCAAACTCCAAACTTCATCCTATAGTTATACTTTGAGGAATGAACTCCGTGAAGACAAAATTTCAGGGAAGTAGTGGCTGGATAAGCAGACATCCTCAGGTTTGTGGCTGTCAGTCAGTTCAGTTCAGTCCCTCAGTCGTGTCCGACTCTTTGTGATCCTGTGGACTGCAGCACGCCAGGCTTCCCTGTCCATCACCAACTCCTGTCCAAACTCATATCAAACTCATGTCCATCAAGGCGATGATGCCATCCAACCATCTCATCCTCTGTCGTCCCCTTCTCCTCCTGCCTTCAATCTTTCCCAGCATCAGGGTCTTTTCTAATGAGTCAGTTCTTCCCATCAGGTGGCCAAAGTATTGGAGCTTCAGCTTCAACATCTGTCCTTCCAATGAATATTCAGGACTGATTGCCTTTAGGATTGACTGGTCGGAGCTCCTTGCAGTCCAAGGGATTCTCAAGAGTCTTCTCCAACACCACAGCTCAAAAGCATGAACTTTCTTTATAGTCCAACTCTCACATCCATACATGACTACTGGTAAAACCATAGCTTTGACTAGACAGACCTTTGTTGGCAAAGTAATGTCTCTGTTTTTTAATATGCTGTCTATGTTGGTCATAGCCCATGCCAACTATGGCCCATATAAAACACCAGGCAAGAGGCAGAGCCACATTCTCAAGACCCCTGCAATGTAGAAATGAGTCCTGCCCACAATGCCAGGCTGTGCGGCCCTGTACCACACCAAGAGAATCTTAATCTGGGCCCTCCCACCTCTAATTGGCCTGACTCTCAGCAAAGGGCTCCAGACTAAATTTCACTGCTGGCTCTGGCTTGACACCTGAGCCCCACCCCCATACCCTCACTCTCCTCCCAGGAGGCTAGGAGCTATTTCTCTCCTATGGCCCTGGTACCTGATCCTCCAAACTTTCACAGATGACCAGGGTCCTTAAACAGTAGTTGGTTGATCCTCTCCTTCTCCCATAACCTTAACCTCAGCTGCAATGGCCAGCACTGAGCCAGAGGTCCAGAGGCCTGGGCTCTTGCCTCTTTGGTCACGCCATCTGTAAAAGGGGCTGGTGGCACTTCTTCAAGTTCTTTCAGCTCTGAAGTTCCAGAGATCCGTCTTCACCCTGGATGACAATCTACAAAACAACCAACCAACCACCTCCTTACTAAGCGTGACCGCACATTCCAAAATGGTTTTAGTGCTGCGGGATTACAGGCACATTTTAAAACTGGGGGCTACAGTGTTATCTTTTCTATTTAAAGGGGAATGAAGTGCCTTGCTGTGATGCCATCTCCAGATCTATAGTTCCCACTCACTCAGAAGCCCCCGGGGTCCCCATGTAACCTCCCTGGCCTCTTCCCACCCGCTTCTCCCTCCTCCGACCACCCCCCACGCCGGATCCGCGTCACTCCCTCCCCATTAAAGAGGCACCTGATCCTTGAAGGTGAATTTTAATCCGACCCAGGAAGGGCGGTGATCCCAGGCCTGTGACATCGCAAACTGGCCGCTTGCCGCCCGGCTCTCAGCCCGCCGCCCCTCTGCCCACCCGAGAGGACCGGCCAGACTGGGCTCTGCGCTGCGGGGAGCCTGCCGCGCAGAGGGAGCTCACCGCCAGGATCGCCAGGCCGGGGCTGCAGCGGGGGTGGGGGGCCTGGAGGGGTCGCGCCTCCGTAAAGCCAAGGAGAACATTAAGCTTTTGCACTGCCCGCCTCCTCCTCCCCCCACTCCCCAACCCCACCCCCACCTCCTAGATTGCTGATCAAAAAAGAGAGGCAAACAAAGGCGGGTGAATGGGAATCAAATTGAGTTGGGGCAGCAGACAGATGGGGCCTGCTAGGCGCCCACAACCCGTCCTATTCATTAAAAAAAAAAAAAAAAAGATAATCCGCCTCCTCCCCGCGGCTTTGCCAGAGGTGGGAAGTATGGGGTGGGGGTGGGGCGCTGGGCCAGGGGGCCCAGATGTTTTCCAAACCACAGGATCCCAATCGGCCAGTTTGGTAACCCTGGCTCCCCAGGTTAATTGTCTCTCTCCTGCTTGGGACCTCTGTTTTGTAGATCAGGTTTTCTTAAAGCGGGGCATTTCTGTACAGACAGGCTGAGCATGGGGAAGTGGGGGTGGGTTGCAGTGCAGGAAGACTGCCCAGCTGCTAGGATGTGCCGCGGGGTTACCAGGTTGCCTGGAGCTGAGGGCAAGGCCTGGGGAGTTGGGTCTGTCCCCTGCATGCCTGAAATTATTTTCTAAGGAAGCCCCTTTCCTTGGGTTTATGTGTGGATGCTCAGTCACTCAGTCCTGTCCCACTCTTTGCAACCCCATGGACTGAAGCCAGCCAGGCTCCTCTACGGAATTCTTCAGGCAAGAGTACTGGAGTAGGTAGCTAGCTATTCTCTTCTCCAGAGGATTGTCCTGACCCAGGGATCCAGCTTGGGTCTCTTGCATTGCAGGCAGCTTCTTTACCATCTGAGCCACCAGGGAAGCCCAGGAGGGTGCATGCTGCTGCTGCTGCTAAGTCACTTCAGTTGTGTCCGACTCTGTGCGACCCCAAAGATGGCAGCCCACCAGGCTCCCCCATCCCTGGGATTCTCCAGGCAAGAACACTGAAGTGGGTTGCCATTTCCTTCTCCAATGCATGAAAGTGAAAAGTGAAAGTGAAGTTGCTCAGTCGTGTCTGACTCTTAGCGACCCCATGGACTGTAGCCCACCAGGCTCCTCCATCCATGGGATTTTCCAGGCACTAGTACTGGAGCATGGTCAGTATTAAATCAAAAAAGTAGGAGTCCTGATAGTAACTCTCCCATATTCTCCACCTGCCCCTGCCTGTGGGCAAGAGCCCACTTGCATGGTAAGTAAGACATCCAGAGCTTTCCAATTACACAGAGTGTCCCCTCCATGTTCTCATTTAATTTCAACAGCAAACATGTAAGTTGCATAGGGCTTGGCTAAGCAGTCCCAGTTTGCAAGTGAGATTTAAGTGACTTCTCTGAGTCACATGTTACTAGATTACAGACTTCTGGTAAAGAACTGTCTAGAACACAAGAAAATACACTCATATGTTCATATGTGTATGCCATACTTGTGCCAACATTTATCTGTGCCTCCGCATGTGTACCACTAAGGTTGTCTACACAGCCATGTGTGAGCAAGCGGGTCGAGAGAACCCTTCCCATCTGTGAACACCTTACTGCTCTCACATACCTCTACCCACATCCCTCTTCTTTTAACTGTGCTCACACGTGCACACACAGATGCCCATCCTGGGCAGACACTGACCTTTGCATTGGGCCTACGTTCCATCCTTCAAGGAGTCAAACCAAACAAACCTGGAGATACCATCTTTATCCCCGTAATATTTCTCAGAATCGGATTACAAATTTGTTCCTTGAAAGTTGTCTGCCAGGCGGGAGCAGGCTGCGCCATTAATGGGGAGGAGGGATCAAGAGAGCAGCCTGAGAAATCAGGTGTCAAGCTGACCTTTTGGAGAGAGCCAAGTACTCATTCTTACTATTGATTCCTTTCAAGGAAGACAGAAGGCACTTTATCTCCCGGCTGTTGAGCTAAGGGCCAGTCAGCAACATGGAGAAGCAAAGACAACCTCTTCTTTGCTACTAAATACAAGCACAGAGAGCCCCACTGACTTTGTCTTTTAAATATGTCACAGGTCTGACTTTTGACTTTTAAATATGTCACAGGTCTTACCATTCCAGCATCAGAGATTTATTAGTGGGTAAGCATTGCCCTTCACAATCCTTAGAAATGAAAGTTCTTGCTTTAATCTACCTAGGAAATATGTTAGGCCTCCTGTAGCATAGTTCTCAATCCTAGTTACTGAATGTTTTTTAAGTAGAGATTTCCAAACTCTACCTCCAGACATCACCATTCATTCATTTACTCAACAAGCACCCACTTTCCATGTGGCAATGAATTCAATAAAGTCCCTGACTCCTAGAATTTATATTCTAGTAATGGGGATCCAGACAATAAGTCGACAGATAAATGAGCACAAAAATGTCAAAGAGTGATAAGTAATATGCAGATTCTTAGGATGATGCAAAAGATAATTTCACTTTGATGGCCAGGCAAAGCATCTCACAGAATGTAACACTAAAAAAAGCCCACCATGTGAAAGTCTAGAAGAATGTTACAAGCAGGGGAATGGCCAGTACAAAGGCTTAAGGGTCAGAAATGGCTCAGCCCAAGGGAAAGGCAAGGTCAAAGACGGAAGGAGCCGGATCAGGTGACCCACTGAGACCCTGGCTAAGGAGTGTGAATTTTATCCCAAGAGTTAAGGGATACCATGTTGGAGTTTTTTTTTAGCAGAGAAGTTACTTGATCCGATTTGCCCTGTGGAGAGAATGGGTTGGAGGGAGCACAGGAGGAAGCAGGAAGCCCAGTGAGAAGAGTATTGCAGGCTCTAGAGGAGAGGTGGTAGTGGAATGGTCTGGGGCGGCAGAGGCCGAGGGAAGCAGACTGATACCAGATGCGCTCTGAATCATCTCAAAGCCGAGACCCTTTGCTGAAAGTTTGGATGTACAGTGAAGGACAGAGAGGAATCAAAGACAACTTTTAGATCTTTGGCATGAACCGCAGAGTGGCCAGTAATGCTGTTTATTGAAATGAGAGAACCGGTGGAGCAGGTCAAGGCTCTCTTTTGGCTGTGTGACATTCACAATGACTATCACGTGTCTGGAGGGAAGGACTGAACACCCAGGTGCAAGACCCTGGAGTGGTTTCTCCAGCTGGAGGTATGGCTTCAGCAGCCTTTAACATGGAGTAAACATGGGAAGCCATGGGGCGGGATGAGACACTGAGAAAGATGTAGATGAAAAGAGGGCCAAGGACTGGGTCCTGAAGCACCTCCACATGTAGAGTCGGTGCAAACGAGGAAGAGGAATCAGCACACACAGACTGTCGAGTGAAGAGCAGGAAGAGTGTGATATTTGAGAAGCCAAAGCGAGGACATGTTTCCAGAAGGTAGACGTGATCCACTATATCACACACCCTGAGAAGTCAGGGACAGTGGGAAGAGAGGCATTTAGCAGCTGGAAAGCAACTGGTGCCTCTGGCAGGAACAGTCTTAGTGATGTGGTGGGGATGGGAGCCCAACTGGGGTTGAGGAGGAAATACCAAGTTTTCCAATGAAGTAGAGGAAGGTAGGGTAGGAGCGATAAAGAAATGGGGTCAAGAGACAGTTGTGGTGGTGGTGGGGGGGTGTCTTTCACTTTAAGATATGAAGCAAAGATAAGCCCTTGAGTTGGAGACCCCTTTTACCATACAGCTGTGAGATACTGTTTGATCTGCTTATTTCAAGAGTGGGAAGCTGAGGTCCAGAGATGCAGAGTCACTGCTCAAGGGCACAGCCTGGTCTGCAGCCAGGACTAAACTGTAGGACCTCTGCTCCTGGAGTGGACCCTGGAGGGGATGGGACAGGCTCATGGGCATCTCAGATGAGCCACCAGGGTAGCCTGCTCCCTCTTCTGAATTGGTGCCCCAGTCCCTCCTTCCCATCCTGGTACCCCTGTCCCTTTCTCAAGGGCCTTTGGTGGCTTCCCCAGCAGGGCCTGACAGGGTAGGCTCCTGGTGTTCACACAGGGTAGGCTCCTGGTGTTCACATTTTGGAACACGTTCTAGTTCACAGGCTTGGGCCTCCCTTTCTGGGGGCCCTCCAAGGGGTCTGCAATCAATAAATGACAATCTAGGACCAGACAGAATGACTCCAGGTGAGACAAGATGACCAGCTCACACTCACCTCCAGCTTACCTGGGTTGTGTCTGCGGACACGGTGTGTGGAGTCCATTAGCCCTGCAGTATGAATGACCTCGTGGCTGGAGCCCTGGACAGGGCTGAAGAGATCTGAGTTCTATTTCTGATATTGTTGCTGTTTCACCTCATGGCCTAAGGTCAGTCACTCCCCTCCACTCACACCCTGAGCCTCAGTTTCCCTTTTGTATAAATAGAGGAGATCAGACCAGTTGTTTCTCCTGGTTCCTTCTGCAGGGGTGGTTTTAGAATGGATCTGCATCCCCCTACAAGTTCCTAAGGGAGGAATGCCTGCATCACAGCCTCCAAACCCAGTGGACATGAGCCTGGGTCTCAGATGGAGCAGCTCCTCCAACATGGACCTACCTGCCCACAGGAAATCCTCCCACTGCACTCCTGGCAGCTTTCCCCAGGCTATTTATCAGATCCAGAGTTCTCAAGCCATGAGATGTCCTGGGAAGAGCAGGAAGGTCTTGGGTTGGGTGTCATCCAGGCTGCAGGTATTTATCTTACCCCCTGGAAGTGTGTTTATCTTTTTCCAGGCTTCCCTCTCTTTCTAATCAAAGTCACTGCCTTGCCAGGGATTCACTTCCTAGAACTTGTGTTCCCAGGGTACCAGCAAGACCCTTGCCTTCTCTCCAGGCCTCTTGACATCCTGTTCAATGGTTTGGAGACTGAGACTCAGGTTGATAGAGTCATTTAATTTCAGACATATTCTATGAACCCAGCAGGCAGGCTCTTCTACTCTGTCAGAACTTGCAGTGGTTGTTCTTTTACTTGTTTTTGCTTCAGCTTTCTTCAGAGGGGAGGGCAGAAGTCTTTTACATTTCTTCTCCTAAAGTAAACTAAATAATATAATCATTTTGGCTGGTGCCAGGTTGATCCAGAGTGTTCAAGCAGGTATTTGTGGTTAATATGATGGGGGAATAAAGTGCTTATGAAAACCAACTGATTAGTCCAGGGGTCAAGAATGAATCCATGTCCATGTTCATTGATTTATCCTAACCTTTGTAAATGCCTGTGTGCCCCACCCCAACTTCTACACCCCTGCTGGGCAGCATGGGGCCCTGGGAATGGCAGCAAATGGGCACTGGGGGTCTCTGAGGTTCTGAGAGAGGCCCAGTGAAACCACGGGTACAATAAGCAAACCACCTTCAGTTCAATTCAGTTGCTCAGTCGTGTCCAAGTCTGCGAGCCCGTGGACTGCAGCATGCCAGGCCTCCCTGTTCATCACCAACTCCTGGAGTTTAACTCATGTCCATTGAGTTGGTGATGCCATCCAACCATCTCATCCTCTGTAGAGGAGAAATTGTAGGAGTTAGGAGGGGGATTCCTGCTCTCCCAAATGCCTCCCCACCTGATCCCTGGTAAATTCCACAAAGCAGGGCCTCTCATTCAATATGTTGCCTTGGGTGACACAATGCTTTGGACCTGAGTGCTTTGCAAGAGTTTGTAGAATTATTTTTGAAACCTGGGGAGGGGGCTGGGGAAGGCTCTAAAATTGGAAAAAAAAAAAAAAAAAAAACACTGGAAAATAAAAATTAATTAAACTTTAAATAAATGTTTGCAAAGTGTATCATTTTATCAAGCATGCAACCACAATTCAGCTCAGATAGTTAAAAATAAATGAGATTTCTTGTATTCATGTATAAACGAGTTCATTTTTGATGCCGGCTATGGAATCATCTCAAGCAAGAAGGCACCAAGAATGGCCCTGTGCCACGGAGGAGAGCACAGGGGCTTCAATTGAGCCCCCTTACCCAGCAGTGGCAGCTCATATCCAGGACCTCCAATCACTGGAGCATGCCCAAGAGACATGCCCAGGGAACCTCATGAGGCCCCTTAGGATTGGTTAGGGAAGAAAGATGCACCAGAGATAAATTGACCTACTTTATGATTTTTATCATTTAACAGACATACCCACCAAGTCTATGTCATTGTATTGACACTTTGGGGAATAGTCTTTTCACTTGAAAACTTTATAATCAAGGAAAGAAAATCTGTATCCAAATATTTGTAATAGAGGCACAGTCAGCAAAGTATGTCTGTGAAGGGCATGGAAAGAAGGGGAGGTTTCCTTTGGGATGGAGATTACGGGGTAAGCCAAAGCTAGTCTAAACCCCCAAATCTAGGTTAGGTGACGAGTGGCAGCCTGGATGACACCCAACCCAAGACCTCCCTGCTCGTCCCAGGACATCTCGTGGCTGGAAAACTCTGGATCTGATGCTGGTTTTTCAGTGCTACAGATTGTCTGGTATTTATATACACTTTGCCCCCAGGCTCCTTTAGTTCCTTCCCCAAGTCTTATTTTTTTCTTTTTGCTTTTATTGAGATAATAATTCACATATCAGAAAATTTACTCCTTTAAAGGGTAGAATTTGTTGGGTTTTAGCATATTCACAAAGTTGTACAGCTATCACCACTGTCTGCCACCAGAACATTTTCATCACTTATTTGTTGTTCTCATACTTTCTGGGTAGATTCTTTAGGCTAGTCTATCTAAAGCCTTTGACTGTGTGGATCACAATAAACTGTGGAAAATTCTGAAAGAGATGGGAATACCAGACCACCTAATCTGCCTCTTGAGAAATTTGTATGCAGGTCAGGAAGCAACAGTTAGTACTGGACATGGAACAACAGACTGGTTCCAAATAGGAAAAGGAGTACGTCAAGGCTATATATTGTCACCCTGCTTATTTAACTTCTATGCAGAGTACATCATGAGAAACGCTGGACTGGAAGAAACACAAGCTGGAATCAAGATTGCCGGAAGAAATATCAATAACCTCAGATATGCAGATGACACCACCCTTATGGCAGAAAGTGAAGAGGAACTCAAAAGCCTCTTGATGAAAGTGAAAGTGGAGAGGGAAAAAGTTGGCTTAAAGCTCAACATTCAGAAAACGAAGATCATGGCATCTGGTCCCACCACTTCATGGGAAATAGATGGGGAAACAGTGGAAACAGTGTCAGACTTTATTTTTCTGAGCTCCAAAATCACTACAGATGGTGACTGCAGCCACGAAATTAAAAGACGCTTACTCCTTGGAAGGAAGGTTATGACCAACCTAGATAGCATATTCAAAAGCAGAGACATTACTTTGCCAACAAAGGTCCGTCTAGTCAAGGCTATGGTTTTTCCTGTGGTCATGTATGGATGTGAGAGTTGGACTGTGAAGAAGGCTGAGTGCTGAAGAATTGATGCTTTTGAACTGTGGTGTTGGAGAAGACTCTTGAGAGTCCCTTGGACTGTAAGGAGATCCAACCAGTCCATTCTGAAGGAGACCAGCCCTGGGATTTCTTTGGAAGGAATGATGCTAAAGCTGAAACTCCAGTACTTTGGCCACCTCATGCGAAGAGTTGACTCATTGGAAAAGACTCTGATGCTGGGAGGGATTGGGGGCAGGAGGAGAAGGGGAAGACAGAGGATGAGATGGCTGGATGGCATCACTGACTCGACGGACGTGAGTCTGAGTGAACTCCGGGAGTTGGTGATGGACAGGGAGGCCTGGCGTGCTGCGATTCATGGGGTTGCAAAGAGTCGGACACGACTGAGCAACTGATCCTATCTGATCTGATATACAAGATTACATCACCTGCAAATGACACAGCTTTCATTCTTCCTTTCCAATCTGATGGCTTGCATTTGTTTTTCTTGCCTAGCTGAGCTTGCTAGACCCTCCAGTACAGTGTTGAATAGAAATGGCAAGAACAAACATTTTCATCTTCATTTTTATCTTAGAGGGAAAGCCTTCATTCTCTCACCATTAAGTGTGATATTAGCTGTGGGGTTTTTGTAGATCCCCTTTATCAGGTTGAGGAAGTTCCCTTCTAGTCCTAGTTTGTTGAGTTTCTTTTTTTTAAATCATGAAAGGGTGTTGGATTTGTCAAATGTATTTTCCAAATATCTCTATTGAGATAATCATGTGTTTTTGTTTTTATCCCACCAATATGGTTTATTACACTGATTGATTTCTGTACAATGAACCAACCTTGCATTCCTGGGATAAATTCCACTTCTAAGTCTTCTTATCTTCTAAGTTAGACACATACAGCTCCTTTACCATTTGTCACAATTGGTTGCTGGAATCAGACCAGGTGAAAAGCAGAGATACACTAAAAATCCTAAAAGAGATAAAGCCAGTGGGAGAGCAGCCTTCTGAGTTGGAGAATTACAAAATTGCAAAGAATTTTCATACTGTTTGCTTCTTGTCAATGGTTATTTGTAATTGATGTATTATACTTATTTAGACAAATGCACCCTTGCTCATGGACTTTTCTCTCCCTGGTGACAACAATAATGAATATAGGTATATATTTTCTTTTTTAAAGTTATATCAGAAAATTTTGAGAAATGGAGAAAAGACTCAACCATGGTGGTGGTGGTTTAGTCCCTAAGTCGTGTCTGACTCTTGCGAACCAATGGACTATAGGCTGCTAGGCTCCTTTGTCCATGGGATTCTCCAGGTAACAATACTGGAGTGGGTTGCCGTTTCCTTCTCCAGGGGATCTTCCCAACCCAGGAATCAAACCCAGGTCTCCCGCATTGCAGGCAGTTTCCTTACCAACTGAGCTATGAGGAAAGTTCATAGTTTTATCAGAACTATGAATAGTTTTTTCGAGATAGAGGCCAGGTTAGTTGAGGTATAATATACTTACTTGGGCTTCCTAGGTGGTTCAGTGGTAAATAATCTGCCCACCAATGCAAGAGATGCAAGATATGCAGGTCTGATCCTTGGGTCAGGAAGATCCCCTGGAGTAGGAAATGGAAACCCACTCCAGTATTCTTGCCTGGAAAATTCCATGGACAGAGGAGCCTGGTGGGCTACAGTCCATGGGGTAACAAAACATCAGACACAACTGAGAGACAAAGCACATGCACACATACTTAGAGGGAAAAAAAAACGACACTTTTGGGGGGTTAGTTCCACAACTTAGGACAAATGCACACAGTCACACAACTAACACTACACTTAATTTCCTCCCTCTACATGAAGCCTTTGGCAAGCACTGATACTTGTTTTCTGTCCCTATAATTCTGCATTTTCCAGAATATCATTGAAATAGAATCATATGATACGTAGTTTTTTATGTCTGTTTTTATTTTCATTTAGTATAACAGTGTTGTTATATGTTGATTCAGCTATATTGGGTCTATCAGTATTTTGTTCCTTTTTATTGCTGAGTAATAGACTGGTGTATGCTGAGTAATAGACTGGTGTATGGATGTACCATTTCTTTTTTTATCCATGTACCAGTTGATTAACCTTTGAGTTAACTTTTTGGCAGTCATGAATAAAGCTGCTACTTGCATTCACGTGCAGACTTTCAGTAGGTATATGTTTTCATTTGTCTTGGGTAAATACTAAGGAGTGAGACTTCTATGTCATATGGTTAAGGACATGTTTAACTTGATAAGAAATTGCCCAACTGTTTTCTAAAGAGTCTGTACCATCTCAGCATCCCACTCTCCTACCAACAATGTATGAGTTCTAGCTGCTTCACAGACTTGCTATTATTTGGTATAGTTAGTTGTATCTGTTTGCTTGTTTGTTTTGTTTTGTTTAATCTTCTCCATTCTAGTAGATATAGAGTGATTTTTTAATGCACTTCTGTCCTTTTTTATATATGCATGCTTTCTGCGTACTGGAAATCATAGTTACATTCAATTTTGTGTACCACTTTTTAAACTAATACTGAAATCCTTGTCCACATGGCCATCATTTTAAAACTGACTGATATTCCACTGAATGCACCTCTTATTGATGTTGGGTTGTTTTAAATTTTTGTTGTTGTAAGTCACACTGTGATAGACTTTTACACATTAGCTTTTTCATCTTTTTGATTAGCCCTTCAGGTTAGAATCCCAGTAGAGGAGAAACGCTGTTGTCAATATTAGATTATTGACAAATTCATTTAATACACAAAAATAATTTTTTTAAAAATACATGTATTTGGCTACTAGTGAAGCTGAACATTTTTCTGTATTCTTGTTTACTAGTTGTATTTTCTATTATATGAATTATGCCTGTGTTTTTAGCATATTACTGGGACTGATGTTTTCTTATCAATTATTATGATTATTTTAAATAATAAAGATATTAACCCATTATCATAGTAGCCATAAATATTTCCAATCTCTTGTTTGCCTCTTTTATTCAACATACAGAAATGTTTTGTTCCTCTGTGTAGTCAAATCTGTCACTCTTTTCCTCTGAGGGTTTTTATATTGCTTCTAAGCTTAGAAAAATCATTTTCATCTCTCTCTCCTGAGGCTTGATAAATGGTCAATTTAATTTTCTTCTAAATTTTCTCGAGGTTTAAAAATAATTATCTCTGTAGCATATAGAATTTTTATTGACATATAATAGGATATAAAATCCTAAAAAAGGTATTTTTCAACATGATATCTTAATTTAAGTAAAATATTCTATGAAGTCACTAAAGGATTGAACCTAAATTCATCTTAATGTGATGACATGTCAGTTTTGTGCTGTGTTATCCCCATCCTAGGTATCAGGCATGTGCAACAGCAAAACTCATCAGCAAACAATGGCTGAACCCCAAGTGTTGACACAGTGGAGCCCGGTGTAGGCCCCTTGGCAGGCTGATGGGGTGGTGATACACTAGGGGGGCATAAACAGGTCCGCATTCAGAATCAGGGGTGGGTCACATGCTGTGTCCCCCTTCCCTGGGTCTCTGCTCCATTTGCCTACATTACCACAACCCCCCTCCTACCACAATCCCCCTCCTAATCTGGACAATTGAAGGCCTGCATCAGCTTCTGGGGGAGCAGGGAGTTGCCCCCTCCGCACCCAGCTGGAGCTCACTTTGGGAACCCTGGTGCCCCAAATTCCCAGTCTGTTGGAGCAATCCACGCAGCCGGCATGGGCAGCCTCCCCGGGCTGTCGGATGCGGTGGTGCCCCTTTGTCCAATCCATCTTCCTGCAGATGTCAGAAAGAGATCACTACACTCCCTCTTTCATCCAGCAGAGGTAACCCGCTCGTCCCGGAGCAATTTCATAATCGACTGTGTCCTTCCTCCACTCTTTGTTGAGATATTGGTAAATGGAACAAATTCCCTAAAATGGGAGAAGCCCATTCCGCAGGCAGAGGTCTCCTGAATGAGGAGGGGCCTGGCTGTTGCCTCATTTTGAACAGACAGAAGAAATCGCTTCGTTTTTCACTGTTACGCTGGGGCTGAGCCATTCAGCAGAAAATCCACTCGGAAGCCCCGGAGAGCGTGGGAGCCGCGCGAAGGCAGCTCACTGAGCCGAAGCCCCTCTCGCTCAGACAGCGATCGTTACCACCAGGCGCAGGGTAGCCGGTCCACGGCTCATGCCCACGCTCCTCCGGGAAAGGTGGGGGGAGCGGGCCACGGTGGCAAGGACTGGGAAGGGGGCCAGGTCCCTCCCTCTAAATGAGGCGGGCTCTCCTCGGGGTCTGTCAGAACACTGGGCGTTTAGTTAAAAACTCTCTCCAAAAGAAAGAGCATTAAGGCGGAGAGCTTGAAGTGGATCCCGAGTAATTAAGTGTATAAATTAATTCTTCCCCTAAGAAATGTTCCTCTCCTATTATTAGATTTGGCTCTCAGAGGAGCTACATCCAAGTAGTGGGTTTCCAGTTGTGTGTGTGTGTGTGTGTGTGTGTGTGCGCGCGCGTCTATGTGCGAACACACATTCTGGGCTTTGCTGCCTAGGGCCTACAATTAAAACAAGTGACATGAATGTGTCTTTAAAAGAGAGATCTGTGGAAAACTAACGGATTGTCTGTCAGGGGAAGAAAAAAAAATGAAATATGGCTGCTTCAGTCCACTGAATGGATGAATAGGAAAGTACTTGTCCATCCAAGCACCCAAAGGGATAAAACCCAATGATAGCCTTCTCAACTGCTTAGCACATAATGCATGGGCTGTTTTGATGCTAGTAATGTGTTTTTTACTTCTTCTATCTAGAAGGAATGAATCAAATATGAGGAGAGCTGGAACATGATTTTCAACCCATTGCTTTTGATTAAGTGCCCGAACAGACAGGTCCTGGGACTTGCAGTAATACTAATGGGGCATAAAGTGCTATAAAAAAGGACGGGGCCCTACTTTTGTCCAAATGCCATTATCCTGGAATCAGAGACCCTGGTGTAATATGTCCACAGTTAACCTTTTTTTTCTGACAGGAAATTTTCTCCATCCACTCACACCATCAATTATGCTGCATTTGGCCAGAGTGGTGAGTGATTACTTGATTTCAAGTGAAAGAGGTACACATGCCAGGCTCCCAGATACCAAATGCTGATGAAGAGGGAGAGAGCCGGGGGAGTGATGACCAAGAGGATTTGGACAAAACGGTTCTTTTGTTTTAGCCAGGTTTTCTGCTTTGCTTGCTCATTTGCTTGTTTTGGGAAAAGAAGAGATCCAGTGACTGAAAACAGGATTATTATTATTATATTGATTCAAAAAGCAGTAAATTGATGGAGACCAGCTACCCAAGAGGATCTGGCAGGTAAAAATAAGCTGGTGGATATAACTAACAGACAGAACCAGGATTGTTGGGACCTGGTACAGCAGGAGAAGAGTGAAGAGATTCCCTTTCAGCTGACCCTCCCAGCAGAAGGAGAATTCGGTCCCCAGGGATCAGGCTCCCGGCTCTTGTTCCAGTCTGCCCCGGGCACATCGCTCCCCTAGAGCTCCTCTGGCTGCCTCCAAACTTTGCCAGACAGTTTTTTCTTGCAATCAGCAAGTTGCAGATTGTCCAACTGTTCTGTCATTTATTGTCAACGGCTGCAAAGAGGGGGGAAAAAAAAGAAAAAGAAAAGGAAAAGAAAAAAATCCACAATGCTATAACCTAGTCCTGAGTGTAAATCAAACATTCCCTGTCATGTTGATAGCTTGTGTTAGTCTAATGTATTTTATATTACTCAAAAGCTTTGAAACCCTGCAGCTTTCTTCATACAGGCCATTATGCGGTTATCATTAAATTGTCTTGCAAAGAACATTATCGGTAATTATAGCAGACACTAAAATCAAATGATCAGAGTGGGACCTTTAACACCAAGAGGAACCATTAGAAGTTAATCAAATAAAAGGATGAGAATAATTATGTTAGGATTAAGCAGTAATATGCCAGAAGTTATATACTTTGCTGACTATATATCTTTACTCCCAGCTTCCTGAATTTCCTTTTCGTTGATGTGTTTTTATATAATACTTTGGCACAGAATGTAAACGACAATATTTTTGTCATGGCACAATCGGGCTTGAAGGTTCATGGGCGGTTCATATCTAAATGCCATCAGAGGCGCGGAGGTAATGATGAAGATAAAAATAATAGTAATAAAAAAAGTGCAAAGCTGGAAAAAAAATCCATTGGTCAATGAAGCGTGGCAAAATGATAAAAATGGTTGCAACAGGCACAGGTGCAAGGAAAAGTCATTATTGGCGGGTTGCTCTGTCTTGGAGCTGAGGATTTCTGCTGCAGGCCTCACTGCAAACCAGCATACTCGGAAGCCTCCACCGGCTTGCTTGTGCCTGAGAGAAGAGGAAGTCAGCATCTTGCTCTCTAGTTGCCCCTGCTGGAGCTGATATTCAGGGCTCATGGGTGGGAGTCGGGGTAGGGATGCTCACGGTGCAGGCAGGAGGGGGGCCCAGTTCCCTAAGGCAGAGTGCTGCCAGAGGAGGTATCAGGCTCACAGGGTCACTCCTGGTCCCCTCCCCTTACACACACACACACACACACCTCTGGTGCCTCACAGATACCTATCTCTCCAGTGTGATGAGCTGACAGTAACACATGACCCAGAGGGCTGAGAGCTGTGACTCCAGCTGGGAAGAGGGTGAGTTTCCCAAGGCATGGCCCATCATAGCTTCCAGATTAAACCTGAGCCACAAGACAAACAAGGCCACTGTCAACAGCTAGGAGGACTGAGACCTTCTCCATAACATGACCTTTTAAAAAATTATAATCGCTCACCCACTTTTCCCCACTTCTCTGATAAACAAAGATCAATTCATAATAACAGTTTTGTACTGTGTCTGGCTTTGTGCTGGGCACCAGGATATAGTGATGAATAAGATAACATGATTTTCTGCTAAACTGTTGCTATGATGACATGTAAGTACAAACAGCAAAGTACGACTAACCCTTGAACAACACAGGTTTGAAATATGTCTGTTTGTACATGGACTTTTTTCAACAAGTGTACACAGTGGAACACCATCCATGGTTGGCTGAATCTGTGGATGCAGAACTGTGGATATGGATGCCCGACATCAGGACTTGAGCATCCTCGGATTTTGGCGTCCACAGTGGGTCCTGGAACCAATCCCCTGTGGCTGCTGAGGGAAGATTGTAGTTTAGAAGGTAAAGCCCAGTCTGAACTTTTCGTATTTTTCATGGTTTTACATTTTTGGAGGCTTTGTGATGTTTTAAATGAGGACATCACTCTGTTTCATGGAGGTCAAAACTGAGGCACGTTGGAGATGATGATGGAGTTGGAGGTGGAGATCAGAGCAAGACTCCTCTGAGTACCCAGATGGGCCCTGGGACTCTCACAGTGGCCTCCCTGGGGGACATCAGCTCCCATTGCCCTTTGTTGCCTGGACTAACATTGTATATCACACAAACCTCATGGGGCCACTGTAAGGAGAGAATGAGGTCAAGGGTGTGGAAGGGCTTCTAAAGTTGAAAGTGAGCTTAGAGAGTACCATCGGGACTGCTTTTTCCCTGGCTGAGTGTGTCCTCAAGTTGTAAAGTCTTGAGCCCATTGGGGCAGGGGGTTAAGAAGAGTCCTTTGGGGAAAGAAGGCAGGTCACATGCCTAAGTGATAAAGCAGAGAGGTGAGCCTTGGGAGATGAATGGCTGGTGTACCTCAAACAGAAAATGTTTAGTCTCGTGTCTGTCAAGTACCTGCTTAGCCAATGAACTCTTAACAAGAGACCTCTCAGACCAGAAACAGGAATTGGCAGAGATTTCAAAACAGAAAGAGACAGCGATCATTAGAGGTGGTGAAGAGCCCCAGTCATATAGAGGAAGAGGTGTCTCCTTCAGGGCTCATAGTTCTGGGTGCAGCAGAAGAGTCTTGGAGGGCTAGATAGATATCCTTCCTTGTTAGGCTGTGGGCCTGGGAACTAAGTCCAAAATGGTCCAGGAAGCACAGAGAATCCTCTGGCCCCAGCAGCTATTCCAGACCAATTCCATTCCTAACCTCAGTCTGAGTGTCCCACTCACTTAGAACTGGAAGGCCCAAACTACAAGGCAAAACCAGAGACTTCACTGGCCCAGGGAAAGAACAAAACAAAAGGCCATGGAAACTGCTAGCCTGCACCCACTGAGCAGCACAAGACAGGTGAGGGTCACCTTCAGCTAGGACGTGTTGTCTGAATTTTGTTACTTTCTGTTTATATTTTATTTTCATTTTAAAATTTGTTTTGTTGTCTAGTTTCACAAGAAATTACATTCCTATTTCCATGCTTTTTAAGGAAGCTACAAGTACAATGACTCGGAAAGAAAAGGAATCACAGAGAGAATGTTAGGGAAGCCCACAGTGGACTAGAGTTTGCGGACAAATAAGCCAGATTCCTGGAACCACAAGACAAAAGATATTCCTGCCTAAGGAATTGGTTTTACATTAGAGTTGTTTTGTCACTTCACTGGGAAAAGCCAATATTTTCCCTTGCCTTGTTGTTACTGAATTCCTGTAAGTGAGATCAGAAGAGGGGAGTAAAGATCATCCATAATATCTTACAAAGTTCAATAAATGTTTGTGGGTTGATTGATCGGGGCATGCCAGGGGAGATGTCAGGGGAGAGAAGCTCAGCTTACAAGTAGCCATTTGGAAGCTCCCTTCCACCTGGGAAACTGGATGAGCACAGCTGGTGTCTTTTCTAGAAACTGCGTTTTATAGTATTTGACAAAAGATGTTTTGTTCCATCTGAGATTCATAATAGCCACGTTGGGTAGAAGCAGTGACATTTTTTCATCCCATTTTACAGATGAAGACACTGCACTCAGTGAGGTCGGGGTCTAAATTATAACAAAACATGGACTGAACTCAGCCCTCAGGCCTGCCTCTGACCACCACAGCCCTGTTTTGATATACTTGCTCCTGTGTGTAGCAGGGCCATGCCACTGGGGGCAGTTCAAATGGAGACTAACTTTGGGACGTGTCATGAATTTTTGGAGTCTTCTCGTACATAAAGGACTTATGTAAAGGACTGATGCTGAAGCTGAAGCTCCAATACTTTGACTACCTGATGCCAAGAGCCAACTCATTGGAAAAGATCCTGATGCTGGAAAAGATTGAAGGCAAAAGGAGAAGGGGGCAGCAGAGGACAAGATGGTGAGATAGCATTACTGACTCAATGAACATGAATTTGAGCAAACTTCAGGAGACAGTGGAGAACAGGGGAGCCTGGTGAGCTGCAGTCCCTGGGGTTACTATGAGTCGGACATGACAGTGACTGAACATAAAGCAGCTTCAAGCCACCACTTGTTCATGAATTCATAGGTCTAGATAATGCATGTTGATCACTGAAGACAGAGGAAATAGTGGACATTTGACATTCCACATGCCTCTGGTGTATGCCAAGGCTAACAGGGAGGCCCCTTGTAATTCCGGTTGCGCAGTGAACATCACCTCCCCTTGTGCTCTTTTCAAGGCCACAGCCCAGAATGAGGCTCAGAATAACTGCCCTGTTATTCAGCAGACTTTGAGGCAGGCAAGGTCTCTGCAGTGTGGTCAAGCAATGTTATCCATGATGATGGGGAAAGAGCCAGAAGGCACCCTTTTGCACACACCCCCTCATTCTATTGCACTCTTAAATTAGCCCTGCAAAGCCAGGTGTCAGCCTTCCCTCTGGAACAACTCAGACGAACCATTAAAATCGCCAAGAAGAAATGAATGCCTAAATCACCCTGTCTCTCCGAAGGTAGAGTCTTACCTAATCACATGTCAGATCATATTTTTTCTTCCCCAGATAGATGTCTTCTTTCAAAGTCTGATGGTCACAGAGACAAAGGTAACGCTTCAGCCTTAAGTAACTATTGAAGTTTTACCCCGATAGATTATTCGCGAGGAGTAACTAACGTAAAAAATGCCCTGTCAGACAACAGCTTGGCTTTCTCTCATTTTTTTAAAGGGTAATATTTGGTTTCATCTGGCAACTCCTTGGGAAAATTTAGCACTGAGTCAGAAAGGTTGGCCAACAAGTAGCACTTCATAAATTGCTGGAGCCCTAATCAATACATATTGTCATCCACTGCAGTCCTTCGGGCAGATTTCTCTCTGCCCTGAGTCGTTGGTGTATTTTATGAGGTTGTTACAGGCTGGGCTTGCATGGCCTGGGCCTAATGAACCTGTCACCGCGCTATTGATTGACACGGCGGTGTAAGTGAGACAGGCGATTCCGATTGACTTCCTAATTACTGCTGCTGGGCTGCCTCGCCAACTGCTCGGGCCAGAGGTTAATAGTTTTGATGTTCAGCCGCTCCTAGATGTGGAGGCCGGAGTGAAACTGGCTCCTTAGAAGTCAATACCTGAATCAAGTTCTCAAGGCTACGGCCCTGCTGATCAATTAAGGCCTTGTGTTCCTCCTGGTGGTGGCTGACAGGGGGCTGAGGAGTGAGGGATTCACAAGCAAATGGTCTTAGGGCGTCTACAAGGCTCTGAGAGCACCACCCCATGGCCCAGGATTAGCAACTAGGTGGTGGGGAGGGCGGTTGTAGTGTTGGGGGAGGGACGTGGAAGTGGGAACCACTAAAGAACCCTGCACCCTAAACCCTGCTATTTTGGTTTTTCTTTTTTTTCTTCCAGTTTTCCTTCCCAAGGATTGAAAATTAAGTGTTTTATTCAGTGTGCCGATTCCTGCCAGGTGCCATGGCCTCTTGGAGATGAAAGAATGAGATAATTTGTCTTCACTTATCTATTTGGCAGAAACTCACTGACTGTCTACCTTATCCAAGATATAGTGGGAGTGCATAGATTTACAGTAATTTTTCAGTGATATTATGTCTTAAGGGTTGGGAATGTTTTCACACCCAATATCTTACTTGGAACTCATAACATACCATGAGGAAGGGAATTACTGTCTTCATTTCTGATGAGAAAACAGGCTCCACAGAGGTAACTGATTTCCTCAAAGCCATGCAGCTGGATGGAGAGAAGCAAAACTTCACAAGCGGATGTTCTGGGTCTTAATGTGATGCTCCTGCCAGGAATCAGGGATGCACAATCCCTGAATCCTAGGAGCTCACGAACCAATTGAGCTGAGCAAGGCCGGGATTCCAGACATGTCAGGTGTCCCCGGGCTGCAGCCAGTTTCACCGGTGAGCCTGGGAGGGCTCACAGGATTCAGGCTATAGTCATGCTCATGGCTTATTACAGCAAAAGGATCCAAAGCAAAATTGCCAAAGGGAAAAGGTGCATGGGGTGAAGCGTGAGGGAAACCAGACACAAGCTTCCAAGATCCTCTCCCAGAAGATCCACACAGGACATGCTTAGTCCCCTCCACGGTGACTTGTGACAACAAGGCTGAAGGGTTGTCCAGCAGGCAGGGAAGCACCTGAGAGATGCAGTGCCCAGGGTTTTTACTGGGAGCTGGTGGCGCCAACACCCTCACCTGGCAGGTACCAAAATTCCAGACTCCCAGAAGAACATCGGGGCTCAGGACAGACCTCATTAGACAGAGTAACCCATCCTTTTCAGCATGGGAATCCAAGTTCCTCCTGAAATCTGAGTTCCCAGACACCAGCTGAGGGCCAACCTTGCAAGCAGACCTTTCAAAAGGCAGCCATCTCTGGCCCATTATGGTAGCTCTTTTCTGCATAACCAAGAATTTGAGCATAAAACAGAAGATGGAGCTTACATGGAGTGCATACAAACAGACACAGATTCAGCCATTCAGAAGAGGACTATGCTTCAGTGAGGGCTTCATAGAGGATCCTGCCATTAACTACATCCCAACTGTATTAATCACACCTTTTTATTTTTCTGTGCTCCTGGTGCTCTGACATTTGGGGCCTTGCTGACTGGAGAGGGAGGGCCCCCACCCCCACGCCCACCCCCACGCCCACCCCCACACCCACTCCCACCTCCACCCGAGAAAAGCGAAAAAAGGAAAAGTCGCTCAATCGTGTCCGACTCTTTGCAACCCCATGGACTATACAGTCCATGGAATTCTCCAGGCCAGAGTACTGGAGTGGGTAGCCTTTCCCTTCCCAGGGGATCTTCTCAACCCAGGGATTGAACCCAGGTCTCCCGCATTGCGGATTCTTCATTAGCTGAGCCACAAGGGAACCCCCACCCAAGGCTTAGCTAATTCCTAGAGATAGCAATGGAGCATGGTTAGTGTGTGCAAACTTTCCAGCGAAGAGCTTGCTCCCCCAACCACCTCCTTTTCTGGCTCTCATACTTGGGGCCATGTTTCTCCCATCTCAGTCACCCCAAGGCCAGGTGTCAGACACTTAGGGGGAACCCCTCTACCTCGGAGCCCACTGAACTGATTCAAACCAGCCAATCCTGAGCCTGCTGGCCTGGCCTTGCTTCTCGGCAGAAACCGTGAGAAGAGTCCTCACTCACGGTTCACTTCTCTCTCTCAGTCTCCTGACTGACCTCAGGGCTTGAAGTGGCCCCTCCTCTTGGGAACTCCAACGAACAGTGTTTCCAATGCCTGTTGTCTCCTGATTTGTTGGCTGCATCATACCTGAAAGATAACAAAACCTGCATTTTAAAACACCGACCCCCTACCATGCCACCTTCCTGGTGATGCTGAAAGGACTCAGGAACAGACAGCAGTTTCTAAGGAGGAGATGGGCTAGCCTGGAAGAGAGAGAAGGAAAATCATGAGCCAATGGAGTGTAGAAGGCATTCTGCCTCTAGGCAACAATGGAACAGCCACAGCGTGCCTCGTGCGGTGGCTGGGGACATGTCCTGCTCAGGAAGGGACAACCCAGGTTACAGGGGTTGGTTTCTCCCCATCATTCCTAGCACCCACCCCGTTCAGGGCTGTTTTCCCTCATGAAGTGCCCTTAACCCTTCAGTGTGCAATGCCCTCCTTCCTCTTCTCCATTTAGCCAAGTCACCTTCCTCCCAGGTATCACCTGAATGAAGAATTCCCAACCCATGTTAACCTCCGTCTTCTCTGAACTTCTACCTCAGCACCACACTGTTGCAGATAAAATGACCCTCTGTTCCATTTTGTTTATATTTAGTTTTCTTTTTTCCTTCCACATGCTCAGGGTGTCATCTTAACCAGATCATAAATGCTTTAAGGCAGTGTGGTGTCCCCCAGAGCATGGCCTGGTGCCTTTCTCATCGTGGTTTCCCCTAATAACTATTAATTGATTCAGAAAAGAGAAATCACAGTCTGTTTTTCTGTGCAGTCAAGATAATCTCCTGAAATGTAAGCCAGAGTTTGATGTAACTGAAGAAAAGCTGAAGAACCTAGAATATGTGAATAGAAAAGAATAAAAGAATAGAAAAGAAAACTGAGGTGTATCAAAGCTCCAATCTCCCTTAATCCTCTGGTTGGAGACACATTATGTTGCTCCTAGGACTTGTCTTGTTTATTTCTTGTTTATTCCCTCTCTACCTGGAGGTCCTCAGCCTTCAAATCAAATGTCATTCTTGATTTACAACTGAAAAAAAAATAATTCAGAACCCAAGGAGGAAATTAGCCTTCATACAGGTCTAAGTGCTTCTGAATGGTGACTAATGTGGCCTGGTGTACCCATGATTGTCCCAGTTTTTAATATGAAGCCTTAGGAGTCCCCTCTATCCTGGCCACACCCGGACAGTTGGTCACCCTGGACAAGTCTGTGGCAGAGCAAGCCTGGAACTTATTTGGCAGCAACTGTGAGGAAATGAGATGAATTTGCCTTTTGCTCCCAAAAAGGAAAAGACTACAAAGCTGGAACCAAGGGGGAGAAATGGAAAGGGTGGTGGAAGGTGCCCGGAGGCTGACTTGGTCAAGACCTCACAGGAGGAGGATGTCTTTTCTTCTGTCTCAAGCAGTCATTTGTGGACTGCAGTGTCCATCCTTCCACCTCCCTTAACCCTCAGTCAACTACAAAGACTCAGACAAAGGCTTCGTGCAAGTTTCTTGTTTGTTCCCTGTTCTTTTAGACTTTGCACACTCCACAGAGTGACAGTCTGGGTTTTAAGAAGCTTCTGACATCTGGGCTCCCCCGTTCACTTTTACTGGGGATCAGCCACTTTGGGTGCCGCTGGGTACCAGTGGTGTGGTTGGAGCTAGCTTCCCTCATCCCATTACAGGGACCTGGAAAGGAGGGCTTTGGCCATCGTGGTATCATAGAAATCCATCATCTGTAACCCTGCTCTCCTTCTGACCCCCACACCACCCCCAGCCCTGTCTCCCTACTAGCCTCTAAGATTCCACTGTC
Source organism: Bos taurus (assembly GCF_002263795.3). NCBI lineage: Eukaryota > Metazoa > Chordata > Mammalia > Artiodactyla > Bovidae > Bos > Bos taurus. Next base: position 47,183,046 of record NC_037351.1, on the reverse strand, counting down.
CACTCAGCCCAGTTAACTCAGTGTTTATAAACACACGGAGTTCAGAATGAGTGAGGGCCCAACTGCCCCGAGTAACAGCTGTTACTTTTGACTAAGAGACCTGTACATAGTAGGTCTCAATAAGGACTTCTTGAGGAAATTGCTTGCAGGGTTCCCCACGCTCCCTTTTCTTCCTTATTCCCTTCACCTGTGCTTGCCTCAATCAAGATGTTCAAGATAATTGTTTCTGAGTAAGGGATGATGAGACTCTTGCCTTTTGGGTGCCTCTCAACTTTAGCTGCACATTGGAAACACCTGGTTTTAAAAATAATGTCCAGGTTCTACCCCCAGAGATTCAGATATAATTGGTCTGGGGTTGATCCTGGAGCAAAGGAAGGGTGCAAAGATCCTCAGCTAATCCTCACGTGCAGAACCACGTAGAGAATTTGCGGGCGCGGCATCAGCAAGTCTCCCAGCCATTGTCAAGGGTCCTTACATTCCTGAAAGAGGAAAGTAGGCAGCACAGTAGCAAAATCTCCTCTCAAAGGACCCGCAAGTCTAGGAGAAATCCCCCCTCACCATCAAAGCTGCTAAGAACCCTCTCTTCATTAGGTTTCTCCCAAGAACCCTCTCCCATCATGTGCTGTGAACTCCACTGGGTCACTGCCAGTTCACAGATGCCACCAAGCAGCCATCAGCTGGTAATGATTTCTGGTCAGATGCAAACAATTAAGTTAGGGAGAAAAGAATCCACATTCCATTATCAATCCCCTAAATGGCTCACTCCCTGGTCTAATTGCCTTCTGAGTTCCCCAGACAGCTGTGGCTAATAAGGCGAACACCCCAAAGGGCCAAAACTCGGACCCAGAAGGAAAAGAACCCGGAGTAGCTTGGGATGCTCAGCTGTCTCTGGGTCAGCCTGGAGAACGACTGACCCACCAGTGAGGAAGCCACCACCTCCACCCCCGCAGCACCTTCCCTCCCCATCCCTCCTCCTCCCCGCCTCCAGTCTCTCTCCAAAAAACTCAAGGCAACTGCCGCCTGATTTTTGATGGATTGGCCACTGTGTTTTATTCGACAATGTATATCACTCTGCCAATATGAATTTGCAAGATGGTAAAAATACAACCCCCCGAAAAAGATTACATGATAGGGAAAAAAATCATTAGGCAATTAAGAATGGCAATAATTCACCCATATCTATGCTTTGGGAAGAAATATTGCCCCAGGGAATTAGTTCTGCATATCACTTTGTCATCTGTCTGGGGTGTGAGTGAGAGGAGGTTTCGTGCGCGATGTTGATGATTTCCTGCAGTATTTCTGAGCGTGATCAAAACGAATGCCAGGCTTTGAATAGAACCCTCTCTCTCTGGAGGTAGCCGTAATTTGTACACAGGAAGCTAAACTACTAAATTAACTAAACATATGCATTCCTTAAGCACCTCCATATAAATCCCTTTCAGAAGAAACTTCTGACAATCAGAGAGGTTTTGAGCTGGAAGAGAGGTCATGGGCCACTCTCATTGCATGGATGAGGACGTTTAAAGCCTACAGAAAGACATTTTGCTAAGGTCACATGGCTAATAGAGACAAAAGTATAACCGAAGCCCTGGACCTCCCAATTCCTGATCTAGCAGGAGTCTTTCTACTGTCATCTTCCTGCCTACTCCTCTGCCAACTTCTTATCCATGAATGGCCTAGTCCCTCAGACACTAACTTAGAAACCCCCCTTTGGGGGACACCTTCCTTGGCTCCCCCACCACACTGCAGGCTACAGTGACTGCTGGTTTTACCTTCTTCCATCTCCACCTTGTACCTGCCTCATCATTATATGTCTCCCACTATTACATCACGCTAGGAGCCCATTTTTTGTTGTATACCCCCAGCAGACTGGAAGCAAATTAAGAGCAGGGGTGTTTTACACTCATTACAATGTCCTTAGGGCTTGGAACGTACTAGAGGTACTATAAATGTGACTTGACTGAATCAGCGAGGCACGGTTGCTCTTGTCACAAGGAAGAGAGGAACTCTTCCTTCTCACTCCTTGTGCTTTGAGATAACAAGCTACCCTGCCTCATCCCATTAGAGGGACCTGGAGAGGCAGGCTTTGGCCAGCATGATGCCCCAGAAATCTACCATCTGTAACCCTGCTCTCCTTCTCTCCCCCACACCACCCCCAGCCCTGTCTCCCTACTCGCCTCTAAGATTCCATTGTCCAATCAGCCCAGTTGCCTCCAGATTTATAAACACACCAAGTTCATTCCCGTTTCTGTAAGGGCTTCTTGTTGAGCCTCTTACGTGAAAAGCCTTCTACTCCTTTCCCCATCCCACGCCTTCTGCGGAGCCAACCCTGATCAGCCTCAGGCCACACTGAGGTTGCATTGCTTCATCATCTATGGCACTTGGTCTGCATCTCTCCTTCTAGAGTCATATTACTGACCCTTGCATATTGATTACTCTTTGGGTCATGTTTATAAATATTAATACTCTAATAAGACTGAAGATATTTTGAGTCATACTTCTTTTACATCTGTCACAAAATATTTTCTATAGGTGATCAAGGAGTATGTTAAGATGCCCATTGGCTGAATGGGATTTGGGAAGCTTCCTGCCCCTCAAGATCAGCAACCCACTAGTAGTGGTCTGACCATCTCAGCATTATGAGACCTCATGAGACAGCCCAGAGGCAGGTGGGGAAGGAGGAAATGATCACGAGGAACACGTGGCAGGGATCCTCCTCCATCAGCTGGAGTGCCAACTGGCTGCGTGTAACAGAAAACTGATAAGAATGCTGCAGCAGAGTATATTTTACAAGAATGGCCACAGCCACATTTCCAGTCCCACGTATTTCTGTCTCATAAAGAGGTGGAGTCTGTTTCCCCTCTCCTTGCAATTGGACTGGCCTCTGTGGCTACCTCAGTGAGTAGAGCGCAGTGGAATCAGTACTGCCTAATACCCTAGGCTAGGTGATCGAAGATCGCCTGGCCTCTGCCTGGCTCTCCTTCTCTTGGGTTGCCTGACATTAGTGCCCAGGTGCCATGTTGCAAGGAAACTCAGGCACAAGGGAGCCACATTCAAGTATTGCGGCTGAAGCCCTGGTCCAGGTCACCATCAACCACCAGACCTGTGAGTAAGCAAAACTTCAGATAAGTACAAACCTGTATCCTTCCAGTTGTCTAAACTGACTCCAGGTAGAGCACAAGTAGACCATCTTCACCTGCCCAGATCACAGCAGGTGATTGTCTGCCCAGCAAAGTGACTGCTGTTGTTTTAAACCACAGAGTTACGGAGTGGTTTATTATAAATTGTCATTGCTCTTTAGTAGCTAAGTCATGTCCAACTCTTCTGTGACACTACGGACTGTAGCCCACCAGGCTCCTCTGTCCTTGGGATTTCCCAGGCAAGAATACTGGAGTGGGTTGCCATTTCCTGCTCCAGGGGATCTACCCGACCCAGGAATTGAACCTGTGCCTCCTGCATTGGCAGGTGGATTTTTTTTTTCAACAATGAGCCACCAGAGAAGTCCCTTATTAAAGATTCAGTTCAGCTCAGTTCAGTCGCTCAGTCGTGTCTGACTCTTCACAACCCCATGAATCACAGCATGCCAGGCCTCCCTGTCCATCACCAACTCCCAGAATTCACTCAAACTCATGTCCATTGAGTCGGTGATGCCATCCAGCCATCTCATCCTCTGTTGTCCCCTTCTCCTCCTGCCCCCAATCCCTCCCAGCATCAGGGTCTTTTCCAATGAATCAACTCTTCGCATGAGGTGGCCAAAGTACCGGAGTTTCAGCTTTAGCATCATTTCTTCCAAAGAACACCCAGGGCTGATCTCCTTTAGAATGGACTGGTTGGATCTCCTTGCAGTCCAGGGGACTCTCAAGAGTCTTCTCCAACACTACAATTCAAAAGCATCAATTCTTCGGCTCTCAGCTTTCTTCACAGTCCAACTCTCACATCCATACATGACCACTGGAAAAACCATAGCCTTGACTAGACAGACCTTTGTTGGCAAAGTAGTGTCTCTGCTTTTCAATATGATATCTAGGTTTGTCATAAATTTTCTTCCAAGGAGTAAGCGTCTTTTAATTTCATGGCTGCAGTCAGCATCTGCAGTGATTTTGGAGCCCCCCAAAAATAAAGTCTGACACTGTTTCCCCATCTATTTCCCATGAAGTGATGGGACCAGATGCCATGATCTTCATTTTCTAAATGTTGAGCTTTAAGCCAACCTTTTCACTTTCCTCTTTGACTTTCATCAAGAGGCTTTTTAGTTCCTCTTCACTTTCTGCCATAAGGGTGGTGTCATCTGCATATCTGAGGTTATTGCTATTTCTCCCGGCAATCTTGATTCCAGCTTGTGCTTCCTCCAGCCCAGTGTTTCTCATGCTGCACTCTGCATATAAGTTAAATAAGCAGAGTGACAGTATAGAAAACCTGAATAAGTAGTTAACCAAATAAGAGGTTCTTTTTCTCATATGGCAGAGTCCAGGGGTGGGCAACACAGGCGCAGTGCTCAAGGAAAAGGCTTCTTCTTCCTTCCGGGTTGACCGTCCTTGGCATGTGACTTTGGTTCTTTAGATGGCAGCTTGGTTACCGGACCTATGGGCATTGCATCCATGTTCCAGGCCAGAAGAAGGGGAGAGAGAACAGGGCAAAATTAATGAATGGGCCTATGCCAGCTGAGTCTGCCCTGTTTTCCCGAAAACCCCACCAGAAACTTCTTGTTTCATCTCAGATCTCATCAGTTCAAACTTTGTCACATGGCTACCCTTCTCTGCAAGAGAGCCTGTGAAGTTGAGTGTGTGGAGGAGTGTGTGCAGGTGTGTGTGTATGTGTGTGTGTGTGTGTGTGCATGTGTTTATGGGGATAGCAGCTACCTTGCAGGAAGGATTCTATTAAAATTATACGCGATATGGACAGTGTTACAGCCCCCCGAGACCTGGCCTTCTTAGGGTCAATTCATGTTCCACACTGAAGTGAGAGAGCGCTGCTGTCCCCACCTCTGTGACTCAGTTTGTCACTTGGGACACAGCAGCACCCCAAGGGCCCTGAGCCTTCTCAGGAGCCCTGTGCTCATAGCTCTTTTGTTTTCTTCCCTTTGCAAACCTCAGACATGAACCCGTGGGGAGCGGCTGTTCTTGCGGCCCCAGTCCAGCCTTTCCCACAGCTCTTCCCACTCAGTTCCAGTCCTCCCGGCCCTATCCCAGTCCATCCCATAGGCTCAGCCCCTGTGACTCTTTGGAGGCTCAAGCTGGATCCCTGCTGCAAACACATCTCCAGTGAAATGTGAGTGAGCCTCCCATATGCATTATGATAGTTAATCTTATGGGTCAAGTTGGCTGGACCACAGTGCCCAGATATTTGGTCAAATATTATTCTGAATGTTTCTGTGAGACATTTTTGGATGCAGTTTAACACTTAAAATGATGGACTTCGAGTAAAACAGATTACCCTCTATAATGTGGGTTTGCCTTCCAGTCAGTTGAAGGTCTTACTAGGACAAAGACTGACCTCCCCCAGGTAGGAAGGAATTCTGCCAGCAAACTGCCTTTAGACCTGGACTGCCACTCTTCTCTGGGTCTCCAGCCTCCTGGCCTGCCTTGTGGATTGGGGGCTTACTAAGTCTCCACAGTAGCATGAGCCAACTCCTTAAAATAAATCAATATCTATCTATCTATCCATTTATCCATCTATCCATCTATCTCTATCTAAACACACACACACACCAACACTGCTGGTCTGTTTCTCTGGAAACCTTGACTAATACATGTATCAAGACTCTATAAAATAACCTCTAACTTGAGATGCCCAAGGAAAATAAAAGCAATTTTCTTCCTACTTTAATTTTCAATTGGTATTTTATCAAACCTCCATTATTGCAGGGAATTGCATTAGGTGTCAAAGGGGAACAAATATGAACATGACCAGACCCTGCTTTTGAGGAACTCACATGCAGGTTGGATCACACAGCAGCAGCATTTCCCAAAGTGTGATCCACAGAATACTGACCCAAGGTATGCTCCTTAACCAAAGGATTCCTCGGTCTAAGAAGGTTTGGAAACAATACTTGGAGAGATTTTAATTAGGTTTTACTATATGTCCTAATTATTCATTCACCTGAAAAAATACTCTGCTGAGTGCCTGTCAGATGTAAGGCTAAAATGGTGGGTGACAGGTTAGAAACATTTATGCCCTGATCCCTTCCCTTGAGGAATTTCTAAATGAGCTAGGGCAAAGCCAAAGATGGAGTCTGCATTTGGGGAGCTCCCCTCCTCCAGCCTGCTGTCTCTACCTGTTAATTAGGTTTTAACTGTATGTCCTGGTTTGCTGGGGACAGTTCCAGTTTGCACCAATTGTCTTCGCATCATTAATAATGGCACCCCTCTCACTTCCTAAGTGTTCTCTGTTGGATCATAAATTGTATGGTCACCCTGGTTACAATTACATGAGCATATTAAAGGGTCTGAGTCATTCTGTTTGAAAGAAACCCATTTAACTATGTTAAGCCTGGTGTTTCCCAAACGTATCTGAGAATGGAATGATTTTTTTACATTAACATCTGTTAGCATCTCCCAGGATCAATGCTGATATCACTGAAGTAACAGTTGACTAAGCTACACACACAGCAAATAATAAGGGCCAGAGGGTCAAGGAAGGCTTCCTGAGGGAGGGGGCATGCATTAGGACTTGAGGAATGAGCAAGATTGTAATAGGAAGAAAGAAGGGTAGGAAGACTCTCCGTGTGGTAAAGCAGCACTGGTCAAAGTCAGCTGTTATAAACGGAAGAGAGACTCGAAACCACAGCTCTGCTGGAAGAGGTTTCTCTCCACTTCATTATTTCCATTCTGATGCCCTGTTTAACTCATAGCTTTTAACACAGTCTCACCTCCTCTTCAGGGCAGACAACAGAGTGTCCAGCTTGTGGTGGAGGAACCCAACAAATAGTTGCTGATTGATAGGTTGACTAAAGAAGGAAACTGTTGTTGAGGAATTAACAGATTTTCACGGCAGTTATCAGCATTCCAGAAGTCAGTCCCCATCAGTCTCAACTTCTCAAATATCTTCATCTACATCCTGCCTGATGGATCACATTAAGCCAACAGTTAGCCGCGTCAACAAGTCATTGAACCCAGTGCAGTGATGAAAGCCCACCAGCTTCACTCGTGCAGTGTGGCAGAGGACCTCCCCCTGCCCTTGGGATGTGATGCCTGATTCTTGGACAGCACAAGGGCAGGTGGAGACAGCAGGCTGGAGGAGGGGAGCTCCCCAAATGCAGAGTCCATCTTTGGCTTTGCCCTAGCTCATTTAGAAATTCCTCAAGGGAAGGGATCAGGGCATAAATGTTTCTAACCTGTCACCCACCATTTTAGCCTTACATCCGACAGGCACTCAACAGAGTATTTTTTCAGGTGAATGAATAAGTGTTTTTAATTGAATGAATGTGTTGAATTCATGCAACTGCACTGAGCCTCATTTCTCTCCATCAAAATTAATGATTAATTAATTAATGGTTAATGATTTCTGTCCTCATGTGTTCAGTAACTGAGAAATCAGTTGGGGTCCTCATACCCCTTAGCCTTTAGCTAAGATAGACTGAAGCTTTCTTTCCACAGTTTTGAGAATCTCTTTTCCAAGATTTCTGCACACCCCATCTCTGAGCCCCAGGCCCCTGAGTTAGTTGCATTTGGAGAATATCTTACTTCCCTGAACTCACTCTCTCCATTGCACACAGCATTTACCCTGCTCAGAACTTGAACTAAAATTTCCATTAATTTCCGGACATAGCATATGCACAAGGCACTTGGGTATGTGGTGGACATTACTGAGTGCTTGAAGAGGTGGAGAGATTTCTATCAGAACAAAGATATTCAGTGATTAATATCATTAAGGAAATATTCTTCACTAAGAATATAATAATGAATATGAAAGGACGTAAGCCATTCTACAGCTTGGGTTCCAAACTAGTCTGTGCTCTCTGCCTTCTCACCTTGTCAGAAGTCTCTTGCCTTTCCTCTATGGGACAAAAAAATCCATTTCTCCAGTTTTGTCATGCAGAACAGTTCTGTTCTCTTTTGTTGCCTATACTCTGTCCCAGGCTTTCTTTGCATCTTTGAAGCCTGGAAAGGATCATCTATAAGAGCTAAGACAGCTAAGTGCCTAGACTAACACCTTCCTCTTTCATAGTCTTCAGGGGATGGGAAAGGATGGGTTGACCCCAAACTTTTCTTATAACATTGAGGTGAATCAGGAAGTTGGTTTCAGCAACCTCCCAAATAACTGCTTGTATATAACTGTGAATTTTCCCTGGCAAGTTTAATCTAATCAGACAATCCCCACTTCCCTTTTACCATCTCTTTCTTGATCCCAGCATTGGAGAATGCAAACTTATTTTAATACAGACCTGAGCCTGGTAGGCTGCAGTCCATGGGGTTGTGAAGAGTCAGACATGACTGAGTGACTTTACTTTCACTTTTCACTTTCATGCATTGGAGAAGGAAATGGCAACCCACTCCAGTGTTCTTGCCTGGAGAATCCCAGGGACGGGGGAGCCTGGTGGGCTGCCGTCTATGGGGTCGCACAGAGTCGGACACGACTGAAGTGACTTAGCAGCAGTAGCAGCAAGCTGATTTTGCTGTTGTTTTCTGCCTTCCTACAATAGTCCTTTATCTTCCCAAGTTTTTGAGCAGATGTGTATACATATATAATGCTCTCCTCTCTGAAGAATTGGGTCGGTGTCCTAGGAGATATCCTCCCAGTAGTAGATTTTGAGATGAGGACATGGTTGCATGTCATTCATTTGGGAAGTAATCCCAGGAAGGGGTGAAGGATCAGGAAGAATGGGAGAGGGAAGGAGAAAAAAGCCAATTTAAAGACATTGTCATTGTTGCTATGACAGGTACTGCTCTAGTCCACAGGACTTCTGAGAATTAGAAGGAATGTCCTGTGAAGTTGTCCATCTAAAGGATGAGAGGTTGGAATATTTGTCCACTGGTTCTATCCCCCATTGGAAGAGGATCACCCTGAGGGGTGACAATGCCCATGCATTTCTGGGATGCATTGACTCAGAGCGTGAGAAAGTTCCTCCTGGAGAAGGTCGCGGGGTAGAAATCAGTGTGCCGTTGGACTGAAACTAGGTCAGCATGTGCGTAAGCTCCTCTGGAACTACCCTTCATAGTTGTAGCCAGGGTTGGTGAGTGAACAGGACCTGACTGTGCTGTCGCTCAGTCGTGCCCAACCCTTTGCGACCCCATGGACTGTAGCCCGCCAGGCTCCTCTGTCCATGGGGATTCTCCAGGCAAGAATACTAGAGTGGGTCACCATGCCCTCCTCTGGGGGATCTTCCCAACCCAGGGTTCGAACCCAGGTCTCCTGCACTGCAGGTGGATTTACCATCTGAGCTACGGGGAGATCTGAACAGGACCTGACAAATACTACCAAAATCATCTGCTGCTTATAATAAGAGCTCCATTTGTTTAAAGTCAAAAGGAAGATGTTTAATCACAGTTCACACTTCTTCGGAGGCTCCCACCAAGACTTCAGAAACTCTACAAGATTGAAATATGCTGTAAAGTATAACCATTAAATAATTTCTGTTCCTGTCTTTATCGTTTGGTCTTTTATCAGATGTTTGTAACTTTTGTCTTCGGTACACAGTAGGATAGCACTTCTTTGCCAGCTGAACTTGAGCATGATCATACGCATTGACCAATGAAATGTAAGAGCAAGTAATATGTGTCACCTCTGGACAGTAGACTTAAATCCCAGTATGTGATTCACTGCATTTCCCAGGTGGTGCTAGTGGTAAAGAACTGCCTGCCAATGCAGGAGATGTAAGAGACTGGGATTTGATCCCTGGGTAAAGAAATCCCTTGGAGAAGGATTCTAGCCTGGAGAGTCCCATGGACAGAGGAGCCTGGTAGGCTTTAGTCCATAGGGTTGCAAAGAGCTGGACATGACTGAAGCAACTTAGCCTAGCACATGTGATTCACTAGCTCTCTTTCCCCTGATTCTGCAATCCCACATATGCTGAAATGATGACTTCATAAATCCTGCATGACCAGTAGGCATAGAACCCTCTTATTGATGCCTGATGGACATATAGCCAAGCAGGAAATAAACTATGTATTTGAAGGGCTGTTTCTTACTGTAGTATCACCAAGCTTATCCTAATATAGTCCCTGCCTAGAAACAACATGTACAGAGCTCACCTCATGTATAATTTAGGACTAAGATGCTTATAGATAGAGTGGGAATTATTCAGGATAAAAGTACATTTAGAAAAGTCAACCAATTTCAGTAAAATGAAAATCACATTATGCTATGAAAGCTAACTAAGTAATTTGATCTGCTATATGGATCATTTGAGCCACTATTTTCTTCTATTACCTTAAGTGTATCTACCTTCATCCTTACCCCTAGGGAAGAAATGCCCCGGGAAAGGACATGGCACATTTAAAAAGTTACATGCCAATCTTGCCCCTGAGAAGAAGAGAAGAAAGCTTTGTTACCATTATATTGCATTTTGTTGATATATTTCTCCTTTAGTCCACCTAAGCACCCCGAAGGCCCTTTGTGCAGATGAGGAAATGCAGGCTTAGAGGTGACAGAGCTTGCCCACAACAACACAGCCAGTCGTCTGCTGTATGACGATGCCTGCATCGCCATATCACCAGGCCCCAGAGTTCTATTTTATTAGAGATCAATGACTTTATTTATTAATTTTTTGCTGTGCCACATGGCATGTGGGATCTTAGCTCCTTGACCAGGGATCGAACCCATGCACCCAGAAGTAGAAGCATGGAGTCTTAAGCACTGGGCCATCAGGGAACTTCCAGAGCCCACATTTTTAATAGTTTTCTAGTTGTTTTTCTTCCTATTTTATTGATGTACAATTTGCAATATCACATTGTCTAAGTTTGAGGTGTACAGCATGATTTAATACATATATACATCGTGAAATGATTGATAAGTTTAGTTAACACCCATCACCTCACATAGTTACAAATATTTGTTTTATCCTTATGATGAGGACTTTTAAGGTCTACTCTCTTAGCAACTTTCAAGTGTATAATACCACATTGTTCACTATAACCTGGCTTAGTTTTTCCTCCTTAAAACAAGATGAATATGATACAGACTTGTCTCCTACCACATTAAGTCTGAGCTCCTCAAATCACATGCCCAGCCCTCAGGGCATAGCTCCTCCAGCCAGGACCCCCAAGAAGAGGCCTTGACTTGTTTCCACCTCTGTTAACTCTCTCACTGTGCACTCTTCCTTCTCCGTCACCTCCCTCTGTTCAATACTAACTCACCAATGAAAGCTGCCACGAGCTCAGAGAGCAACAAGCCAGAAATGAAATAGCTAAGACTTTAACCAATTACTGGGATAATATAAGCAAGAAGCTAAAGTTAGAAAAATATCAACTCCCCTGTTCCATTTTCTCCTGTGGAACAGCGGAATGGTCCAGAATCAGGCGGATTAGCACAGACATATCTCTGTTGAGGGGGGCCCAGATAGAGGCTCTGGCCATCTCACGGACCCTGGGGCTCAGGAAGAGGGAGGGAGGAGAGCCTATGCTCAGGCCTGAAAAATCACTCATAGATTTTCCATAACGATCTGGACTCCTACAAAGCTTCTTGAAATGCTTTGCCTGAAGGTCAAACTTCTTGCCTTAGCCAGTGAGTCAAAGCTGGAAAACCATCTGAAACAAGAACTCGAAGCAGAGGTCAAGACTCTTGCTTACCTAGAACCATAGGTAAGACACAAGCTGGTCAATGGAAGGAAACAATGCCAGACAAAGATTCCAAGACCAGGGAGTCACGTGGGCAGCGTCTCACATCTGTGATGACACGGAAAGCCTGATCTTGAGGCTAATCCCAAGATGCAAATTATCTGGATGAGGGGTGGGTGTGCTGCATGGATGTAATGGCGGCTTTAGAGGCTAGAGCTGACTGACTAAGAAGAGGACGGTGTGCAGACAAGCTCTCACAGGGCCTCGGGAGCCGTAGCAGGACAGAGGGTTGGCGGACGCAGGAGGGAGCTTCCCTGAGAGCAGTCAAGTCAAGGGAATCTGACCTCCGTGATGAAACCCCTTATACATCCATTAAAGACTAAGAGGCCAATGTGGAGTATGGACCCAACGAGACCAGCCAGTCTGTACCTCCCATTCTTCTTTACCACTCAGCACACCTCCCTTTCTAACAAACCCAGGCCCTTGGACACCATCAGCCTCATCATCTCCTTCTTGCATGCTAGCTTCCAGTTTCTGCACACCAGAATCTTTCCTCCCCAGGTGGCTTTCCCACCAGCTCTGGATGACGGCTTCCCAACCCTGGTCCAGCTGAAGGTAGAGAACCCAACAGCGTGCTGTGTGGTAAGCCCACAGGCTGCTGGCCCTGGGCAGAGCACCACAGCCAAAGGGATCCAAGCCTCCCTCTTCTGCAGTCTCATCTTCCCACCTTCTCCCCATCCCCCCAAAAAGGGGAAAATCAATTTCAATCAACGTGGAATGTAATATTATCAAATGTCAGCTGCTGAGGTCATGCGCTTTGAAAATTATCTTTGACAGCTTCTGGTCGACTTAATTAAGTGCTCCCCAAAAAGGGGGGAGGGAGGCAAAAATCCTCTGATTGCTAGCTGCTAAGTCTTTGTGCTTTAGAGCCTCTATTGACAACTCCAAGCAAGATTGCCTTAGGGGGTTTTATTGATAGATTCTCGCCTGATATTGGAATGATTCTTGCGCAGATAAATCACATTTAGATTTGTTGGTAATTGAGGAGAATTGATTGGCGCAGGAGGGAAGCCCCCAAGGGGTGGTCTCCTTGTCCTCAGTGTAGGAAGCTCAGGGGAAAGTGGGGAGGGTGTCATCAGAGAGCTGAGAGTCTGGGGGGGACCTGAGCCTCATTGTTTACCTGTCACTTCTGCCTCCTCTGAAACTTGCTCCAGCTTGCTCCTTCCCAAAAGGGAGCACCCGACGTGGGGGGAGGCCCAGGTAAGGTTTGTTCGAGTCGCCTCTTGGAGGTGCTATTTCAGGGTGTCCTGGGTCAGGGGACCACTGTCTCAGCCTGGATCTCTCTTCATTCTGAGTGTGACTCGGCCTCTCTGCTTAGAACACTTCAGAGACTTCTGGGCAGGGCGAGAGTTCAACTCCACAGCCTGGCCCAGGCTGGCCCTGCCTGTCTCAACCTTCTTTGCTGCCCCTTCTCTAGCAACCTTCTCACCTCCTGGGGCTAAGTTTCCTTGGGGATCAGATTGTGAGGGTTCCTTAGACAGAACTTTCCCCAAATCCAGAGGGTTAAGCAGATTGGAGCCGAGAGAATCTCCGTTAGGGAGGCGTCCAAACCTGTCTGGATAGTGGAACCCTCCTGCCTAAGTGCCTCTCATGTGGTGCCCGACACACAACAGAGAGACAAGGAGGGCTGTTCTGGGATCAACGGGCCTTTCTCTGCCCATACCTCCCACCTGTAATGGCCCCTGGGGCTGCCAGTGAACGCAGTGTGAAAACTGCTGACCCCGTCCAACTTGATGTTTACATGCAGCTGATTCCCGGATTATCCAAGGCCTCACAGCCAAGAGTAAGATTAGAGTTAGGGCTAGTATCTCAGAAGCCTGACTTCCAGACTGGCTCACACTAACCATCTGCTTTTGCCTGTGCCCTGATGCCATTCTCTTTGCCCATTCTCTATACTGAAGTGGTCAGCCATTCCCTCCTCCAGTGGATCATGTTTTGCCAGAACTCTCCACCATGACCCATCCGTCTTGGGTGGCCCTGCATTGAGTGGCTCATAGATTCATTGAGTTACTCAAGCCCCTTCACCATGACAAGGCTGTGATCCATGAAAGGGCATCATGTACAGATACAAGAACTGGACCATAAAGAAGGCAGCGTGCTGAAGAATTGATGCTTTCAAACTACGGTGCTGGAGAAGACTCTTGAGAGTCCCTTGGACAGCAAGGAGATCAAACCAGTCAGTCTTAAAGGAAATCAACCCTGAATCCTCATTGGAAAGACTAATGCTGAAGCTGAAGCTCCAATATTTTGACCACCTGATGCGAAGAACTGACTCATTGGAAAAGACCCTGATGCTGGGAAAGATTGAAGGCAGGAGGAGAAGAGGACAACAGAGGATGAGATGGCTGGATGGCGTCACCAGGTCAGTGGTCATGAAGATGGGTGAACTCTGGGAGGTGCTGGGGGCCAGGGAAGCCTGGTGTGCTGCAGTCTATGGGGTTGTAAAGACTCGGACACAACTTGGTGGCTGAACCAACAACAAGAACAACCCTTCTCCTTTTGAAATAAAGAAAACTAAGGTTCAAGGGCATCGTGTGATGTGTCCAAAGTCATACAGAAAGATTTGGTATGAAGCAAAAGTCAAACTCTGGTGCTCAAACCCTGGCTGAAGATTCAAAGAAGAGCTAACATTCCAATGAACCCTGTTTCTCTGGTCAGGGGCAGCCCCCACCCTCAGGCTTGTGCCTTCAAAGACAGGAACTTCCTTCTCCCGTAGGCTCTGCGCATCACCCCCCCAGTCAGGACTCGCTGGGGGCTTTGGCTCTTCATGCACCCAGGTCCTCATCTTCCCGCTTCCCGTATCAGATTCCACCTGCTCACAAGTACCTGCCAGGTTTTGACTAGGATTGTAGCAAACAATAAAAGTACTTAAGAAAACTCAGCCCAGAAACAAAAGCATTTGGCCCTGGGAAAATCTCCTAACTCCCAAGGTCCCAGCAGAGGAAACATGGGGAAATGTGAGCCCAGGAGGAGATTGGCACTGCCCCCCAGCAGTGGGCACCTGGAGGTGCAGACAGGGGAGGTTCCAGGTCCACATGGCTCTCAAACACTGAACTGGGGTTGCAGACTCTTTTTAATAAATAAATAAATAAATAACCTGATGGAGCCAGGCAGTGCCTGTCCAAGACTGGACTTGAGGCCCCCAGTTGATTGGCCACCCTCACACCCCTGAGCTCAGAGACAATGGCCCACTGTCAGTCCCGGACACCAGGATGTTTGGATTGGGAAGGGACCGCAATCATCCCTGAAGAAACAGTGACACAGGCCACCTCAGGAGCTGTCCTCAGGACGACCCCAGAGCCACTGCAGTGACCAGGCAGATGTACAGAGATGTTGTCTGCTCGTGCGTTCTGCATGCTAAGTCGGTTCAGTCATGTCCAACTCTGTGCGACCCCATGGACTGTAGCCCCCCAGGCTCCTCTGTCCATGGGGATTCTCCAGGCAAGAATACTGGAGTGGGTTGCCATGCCCTCCTCCAGGGGATCTTCCCAATCCAGGGATCTATCCACATCTTTTATGTCTCCTGCATTTGCAGGTAGGTTCCGGAGAAGGCAATGGCACCCCACTCCAGTACTCTTGCCTGGAAAATCCCATGGATGGAGGAGCCTGGTAGGCTGCAGTCCATGGGGTCGCTAAGAGTCGGACACGACTGAGTGACTTCACCTTCACTTTCACTTTCTTTACCACCAGGGCCACCTGGGAAGCCCATCTTCCTCTTCTTGCTGCTGCTACTGCTGCTGCTAAGTCGCTTCAGTTGTGTCTGACTCTGTGCGACCCCATAGACAGCAGCCCACCAGGCTCCCCCGTCCCCAGGATTCTCCAGGCAAGAACACTGGAGTGGGTTGCCATTTCCTTCTCCAATGCATGAAAGTGAAAAGTGAAAGTGAAGTCGCTCAGTCGTGTCTGACTCTTAGCAACCCCATGGACTGTAGCCCACCAGGCTCCTCCGTCCATGGAATTTTCCAGGCAAGAGTACTGGAGTGGGGTGCCGTTGCCTTCTCTGCTTCCTCTTCTTATGAGAGCGCTAATCCCATCAACAAGGCCCCACTCTCATGACCTCATCTAAAGCCAATTACCTCCCAAAGGCTCCAACTCCAAATACCATCACATCAGAAGTTGGGGCTCTGACAGAGGAATCTGGGAGGAGGATGAAGACATTCATCACATAACCAGTGTCTCAGGGATGTGGCCAAAAGTAGAGGAGAAAACAGCTGGAGTTTGATACCAAAGGACCCAGAGCTCAGAAACATTCACTCAAACCAGAGCTCTTGGGCCTTCCTCAGTCTCATCTCCTTTCCTACCCCACCCATTAATCTCACCCCCCGCCCCATCCCAGGTCCTTTGTTATTTGCAGAGTTTGTTTTCAGAAGAGATAAAGTAAGAGGTGCCAGAGTTGACCCTGCAGGGGGTTTTGTGTTCAGTTTCCCTGCCCTGACTCCAAGCTCTTCCAAGGCAGCTGCTTAGGGCTATGGAGATGATGCCCAGCATCCTACTGGGAGGAGGAAATGCAAATGGGGGCTGAAATCAGCACCAAGCTCCAATCAGCTCCAAGCAAAGGTGCCTTTTCCAGTGGGCAGCTCCAGAGGGTTCTTTTTATCACAAAAGCTCCCCAGGAGTTAACCTTGGTCCTGATTTGCCACAAACCTCCTTCACACCCTCTGAAGAAGGCCCCTCCTCCAGTGGGCAGCCTGGGCCTCCTGGATCGTACCCATCCCCTGTCTGCTGGCCCTCCACCTGGAGCTGTTCCCTGCTCTCCACCACTCTGCTCTTGCATGGCTCCCCGAGCTAGACAGTTGGTAAAAATGCACATGTGAAGATGTCTTAATATTAAATATAATTAGATATTATACCACATGCAGGGCTGTATGATTAGTGAAATATATGATCATTAGTTATTAGATTAATGTGTCTACTTGTGTAACTGAAAGCCATTTGCAAGCCGAAATGAAATAGCTCAATTTGCTGTAATTGACTGATCTCCCAGAGAGAGAGTCGTACATTTGCTTATGTACAAGGCGATTTCTTCAGATGTCGCTGCAGATGCAAGACAAAGAGCGAGCTCTCTCTGAGCCCTAAACTGCAAGGCTAGCTCTGCCGCTGACTGGCGGGGCAGCCGTGGCCAGGTCACCCACAGGTACATCGGAGGTTCCCACTGAATAACAGTGCCGAGCTCGGTTTCAGTTTCTTTCTGCTGAAGGGTTACCTTAGTCTAACTTCTCCAATTGCCCCCAAGGGAATATTGGCATCCTGCTGGTCAAAGACAAATTGAGCTGCCTGGTAGACACTTTACCCAGGCACCCTTCCCGTTTTTCTTCCTCTTTGTGTGTATACTGGTCTCCAGGACAACCAGGCTGCAACCGACTAATAAAAACGATCACAAAGCACTCTGCAAATAGAAGATACAACTGGAATGCTTATTATTGTGGTTATGGTCTAATAATAACCAGATGCTAACGAGGGCGGCACAAGATTAAATTAAAAGTAGACAAGCTGTTAGGCAGACAGAGCTGGTTCAAGGGCACACCCCTGCTCCCCCAGCCTTGCTTCCCCACCCTGACAGGCAGGAACTTCCTGGCTTTGTAGATGAGGCAAGACTTTATCTTCCAACAGGAAAGGAGGCAGCTGAACGTTAGTGAACGTACCATCAGTTGGGGAGTCTGCTGGCAGGAAAGGGAGGAGTAATAAATGGTAAATGAGTGATTATATGAATATTAGTCTTTCAAAACTTCCTCCACATCTCATCTGATCCTCAACTTCTTTCTGAATAAGTGATTTAGGTGGCAGTTCACCCCATTGTACAGATAAGAAAACTAAGTCAGAGGAAAGCCTAACTGCAGGATCTTGGGCAAACTGTTCTCTCTGGATGACAGTTTTCTCAGGGAGAAGGTGATATATTCAGACTTCTGGTTTTTATCATCACAGCCAGAAGAGCTAGTATCCTAATTTCTCGTCTAAAGATGTTTTCCCTTTTGTAAAGTATTTAGTAATCAGTGCCTTGAAAAACTCCTTAGGAGACTTTAACTGGAGGTTTCACTTGCAATTTTATTTATGAATTGTACAATCAATCAAATTTACAAGTATTTATTGAATATCTAATAGAGCTGAGTTCAACGCTGCAGAAGAGCAAGAAACGGGAATTTAGGATGCAGTCCCTGTCTGCAGGGAGCTTCCGCCTCACGAGGGGCTTCATGAAAACTCAAAAGAGAATGTGCCAGTTGCCCAGCAGAGGGTAAGGGCTTTTGATGCCCTGGAGTCTCTTCAAGTGAGAGGAAATCACTACAGGCAAAAGAAGTCAGAAAAAATTCAGAGAAAGCCAGGCAGGTGGGCAGCTTGATAGACTTGAAATATCATGAGCTTAAGACTTGTGCTCTGGGCCACCCCGCTTCCCTCCTGCCTCATTTTCTCCATGGCACTTCACACCATCTGCCATCCTGTCCATTTTATTTATCCATGGTGTTTTTCTCCCAACAAGAAATGTAAGCTCCCCTAGGCTGAGATTCGGGGCTGTTTTGCTCACTGCAGGATCCTCAGAGCCTGCAGTACGTGGTCGATGCTCCATAAATGGTTGTTGAATGACTGACTGAATGGAATCTCCCCAGTGCTGTCTTTGCATTCCCACTATCCAGCCCCTCATCCTATTTCACCCAGACAACTTCAACAGTCTCCTAACAGTTTCTCTTCCCACAAATCCCAGACCATTCACTTGCCCTTGACTTGTATTTTTATTTGGTAATATTTTTTTCATGTTCTGCTCTGCAAGTTCATACCAAGTTCCCTGAGAGTATGGCTTAGTCTTCTTATTCAAGATATATCCCTTATGCACAATTGGTGATGCCACAGAGAAGTGAGGTGTACAGGGTGAGTGCGAATTACGGAAAGAAAGAGCAAGATGATCCAGGCTGAGATATCATCATGGGCAGAGACCATCACAAGCTGAACCCTCAGGGGACTGCAGAGTGACAGTGGAAGGTGGCACGTGGAGGTGAGAGCTGGGCCTGGCCAGGGAGACAGGTGTGCCAGATTATGAAACACTCGCTGGCCTTAGCCAGCCCAAGGCTATGTCTTTGGCTTTTTTCCATCTTTTGCTTTTTCACTGAGAGCAGGGTGCAGTTTGATCAGTTTC
This sequence comes from Bos taurus, assembly GCF_002263795.3. Lineage (NCBI taxonomy): Eukaryota > Metazoa > Chordata > Mammalia > Artiodactyla > Bovidae > Bos > Bos taurus. The sequence continues at coordinate 47,164,149 of NC_037351.1, read as the reverse complement.
ACCCAGCCTTTGGGAGGTGAAGGGGAGGCATGAAGATGATCTGAGTGCACAAGGGAGGAGAACGCTCACTGAAGGGTGGAGGAGGGCCACAGGGCCAAGGAAGGGCTTTTATGGTTTGTTGTTTTGATAGGAAAGGACTGATTCATATTACCCAAGGGGAGGACAGAGCTGACAACCGCTACTTTCCCCCTTCCCCACCCCTCTGCAAAACTTGCCCCTGACCCCTAAGTGAAACGAAATGAATGCATCTTAGTCCCTTACTCACTCGGAAGCTTTGGGCCCGTCTGCCTAGGTAAGGAGAGACCTTTGTTTCCGGTCCTACATTGTTGTTGGATCTAGGGAAGGGCCAAACCTTTGTTTTTCTGGTTCAAATGCACTTTGAGCCTCAGTACTCAAGAATAATCTGAGGGAAGAAAAATCTAGACATGCTCTTCTGAAGGTTATATTTGAAGACTAACTCTATCAATGACGATGTTTGGGATAACAGAGAAGCCAATTACTTGTTTTTCAGAGAGGAAAGTTTTTCCCAGAAGTGCCAGTCAGATACCCTACCTTGGCCAAACTCAAGGGCTTAGTCAGACTGGGGCTTGCAGCCATCCTAGCCATATATGTGTGTGTGTATACATATTATATATATTATAGTGCTATAATATATATATGTTATATGTAAATTATATATGTAGTGGATACATATATGTTTTTTATATATATATTTATTCTAGCCAAACATACACACACACACACATATATATGTTAATCATTCTGTAAAGTATCTTCTAGCTAATTATCAAGATTGTAAGCAGCAGCCATTTGAACCATCTTCCCTCACAGGAATTCAGCACTGGAATAGCCGTAGCAGCAGCCCAGTGCCTTAGGTAACGTGTCAGAGCTGAGCTGCCCGATTTCCCACCCGACTGCCCACTGACATGGGGTGGATCTTGGGCAGGTTAATTAACTTCTCTGCACCTCAATTTCCCCATCTGAGAATGGGGATTAAACTGTGTCTTTTCTGAAGGGTTTCTGTGAGAATCAAATGAGTTAAACTGCATAAAGCATTAGAATACAACATGGGTAGATTTGCTTAATTTTACCTAATATTACCCTTTACTGAATCCCTATAATAAACTAGGAACTTTAGATGATTGTCTCCAATTCTTAAGATAACCCTGCAAAGTAGATATCCTTATGTTCATTTTACAGATGAGAAAGCGGAGGATCAGAGAAATTATGTGATGTATCAAAGACCATGAGGACAGAAAGCAGCAGAGCGGGGGTTTCGGCCTGAGTCCAAAGCTCGCCTCATTCTAAGGAGCTACATTTTCTCTTGTAGCCAAAAATACGGCAAAGTTCAGCCACAGGCTTTACTCTGCAGAACTTCCCTCTGGCTTTCCTGCAGCCCACAGCCTCAGGGGGGGAATGTCAGCCGCCCGAGAAGCCACATCTGCCTCTGATGGACCATGAGAGCCAGGCCTCTGCAGCATGGGACTCGTCACCAACCCCCTCACAGGAGACCCAGGCACGACCTTCTCTCCAGTTTTTGTCCTGTACCTCGTGGGGTGTGGAACCAAGGATGGCCCCTCGCCATCCTCACCAATCTTCCGATATGCCATAGACAGCATTGCTGCATCTGCCAGCATCCTCTTTTTTGTGAACATGGATTGTGAGTATTATGTTGACCTCCAAGATCTCAGAATCTGAAGTGGTCTCAGGCTGCATGTATCTGGATCTCTATGCACACACAAGAGCCATGCCTACTTCCAAAAGAGATTTCAGGGCAGTGGTCAGATTCTTAGGAACTCTCAGTACACACACACGCACACACACCTCATCTCCCAAATTCCAATCATCAAAGTTCAGCTCAAACTCACCTCTTCCAGCAAATGACCTTTTCCCATTCCAGAGAAGGGCCCTGCAAGTGTCCCCCTGTCCCCCCACAAGGGCAGTCAATGCCTGGCTCCTCTGTCACAGACTGACAACCTCTGTCCTCTCCCATGTTCCACCGAGAAGTGAATGTTTGTAAGGCACTACATTTTCCCAAAGTCCTCTCTATTTGCAAAGTAAGTAGAAGGAGCTGAGATGTCAAAAACAAAACAGAAACCTTCAATAATAGATACCAACTAAAAAGCAAAATGAAAGCAAGATATAATATGCTTGAGCCCCAGGTCAGAACTTCCACCAAGCAGGCCCAGCAAACGTCTCCAAGTTAAGTCATACGGTGGCACTTCCAGGTGCAGGGACAACCTTTCCTCCTGGTGAAACCAGGTACAGCTCCCTGAGAGCGGGGCCCAGGGCCTGGCTGCCCCGGGGTAGGGGGCCTTCCAGTGTCAACTGCTCCCAACATGTGCTGACAGTTCATACTCTTCTGAAAACTCACACCCAACACTTCGAGCAATTAGTACAACAGCCTTTGGAGGTCAACCCAGCAAATTTATAAGAATAAGTAACATATATGACAAAGGATGGGATGATGGGATGGCATCACCAATTCAATGGACAGGAACTTGGGCAAACTCTGGGACATAGTGAGGGACAGAGGGGCTTGGCATGCTGCAGTCCATGGAATAAGTTACATATATATTTATAAGAGTAAATTATATATATATTTCCTGCACCTTCTATATGCTTAGCATAGCACCAGGCACTTCTTTAATCCTCATGGCTACAGGGATATTATTCCCATGTCACAGATGAAAATTAGGAAACTGAAGCATAAAATGTTGTTGTTGTTTAGTTGCTAAGTCACGTCCAGCTCTTTTGTGACCCTGTGGACTGTGGCCCACCAGGCTTCTCTGTTCATGGGATTTCCCGGGCAAGAATACTGGAGTGGGTTGCCACTTCCTTCTCTAGGTATCTTCCCAACCCAAGGATCAAATCTGCATCTCCTGCTTGGCAGGCTGATTCTTTACCACTGAGCCACTTGGAAAGCCCATAGAATATAAAGTGTGTAAGTAATAAGCTCAAGGCTAAACTGCTGTAAATGGTAGAGCAGGGAATAAACCCAAATAGCCTGACCTGGCTTAAATTGAAGAAAGTAGGGAAAAACACTAGACCATTCAGGTATGACCTAAACCAAACCCCTTACAATTATGCAGTGGAAGTGACAAATAGATTCAAGGGATTAGATCTGATAGACAGAGTGACTAAAGAATTATGGACGGAGGTTCGTGACATTGTACAGGAAGCAGTGATGAAAAGGCAAAATGGTTGTCTGACGAGGCCTTACAAATAGTTGTGAAAAGAAGAGAAGTGAAAGGCAAAGGAGAAAAAGAAAGATATACCCATCTGAATGCAGAGTTCCAAAGAATAGCAAGAAGAGATAAGAAAGCCTTCTTCAGTGATCAATGCAAAGAAATAGAGGAAAACAACAGAATGGGAAAGACTAGAGATCTCTTTAAGAAAATTAGAGATACCAAGGGAACATTTCATGAAAAGATGGGCACAACAAAGGACAGAAATGGTATGGACCTAACAGAAGCAGAAGATATTAGGAAGAGGAGGCAAGAATACACAGAAGAACTGTACAAAATACAAAGAAGATCTTCATGACCCAGATAACCAAGATGGTGTGATCATTCCCCTAGAGCCAGACATCCTGGAATGCGAAGTCAAGTGGGCTTTAGGAAGCATCACTATGAACAAAGCTAGAGGAGGTGATGAAATTCCAATTGAGCTATTTCAAATCCTAAAAGATGATGCTGTGAAAGTGCTGCACTCAATATGCCAGCAAATTTGGAAAACTCAGAAGTGGCCACAGGACTGGAAAAGGTCAGTTTTCATTCCAATCCCAAAGAAAGGCAATGCCAAAGAATGCTCAAACTACCGCGTAATTGCACTCATCTCACACGCTAGTAAAGTAATTCTCAAAATCCTCCAAGCCAGGCTTCAACAGTACGTGAACCATGAACTTCCAGATGTTCAAGCTGGATTTAGAAAAGGCAGAGGAACCAGAGATCAAATTGCCAACATCCGCTGGATCATCAAAAAAGCAAGAGAGTTCCAGAAAAACATCTATTTCTGCTATATTGACTATGCCAAAGCCTTTGACTGTGTGGATCACAACAAACTCTGGAAGATTCTTCAAGAGATGGGAATACCAGACCACCTGATCTGCCTCTTGAGAAATTTGTATGCAGATCAAGAAGCAACAGTTAGAACTGGACATGGAACAACGGACTGGTTCCAAATTGGGAAAGGAGTACATCAAGGCTGTATATTGTCACCCTGCTTATTTAACTTATATGCAGAGTACATCATGAGAAATGCTGGACTGGAAGAAGCACAAGCTGGACTCAAGATTGCCGGGAGAAATATCAATAACCTCAGATATGCAGATGACAGCACCCTTATGGCAGAAAGTGAAGAGGAACTAAAGAGCCTCTTGAGGAAAGTGAAAGAGTTGGCTTAAAGCTCAACATTCAGAAAACGAAGATCATGGCATCCGGTCCCATCACTGCATGGCAAATAGATGGAGAAACTGTCAGACTTTATTTTGGGGGGCTCCAAAATCACTGCAGATGGTGACTGCAGCCATGAAATTAAAAGACACTTGCTCCTTGGAAGAAAAGTTATGACCAAACTAGACAGCATATTAAAAAGTAGAGACATTAGTTTGCCATCAAAGGTCCATCTAGCAAAGCTATGGCTTTTCCAGTAGTCATGTATGGATGTGAGAGTTGGAATATAAAGAAAGCTGAAAGCTGAAGAATTGATACTTTTGAACTGTGGTGTTGGAGAAGACTCTTGAGAATCCCTTGGACTGCAAGGAGATCCAACCAGTCCATTCTAAAGGAGATCAGTCCTGAATATTCATTGGAAGGACTGATGTTGAAGCTGGAAGTCCAATACTTTGGCCACCTGATGCAAAGAACTGACTCATTTGAAAAGACCCTGATGCTGGGAATGATTGAAGGTGGGAGGAGAAGGGGACAACAGAGGATGAGATGATTGGATGGCATCACCAACTCCATGGACATGAGTTAGAGTAAGCTCTGGGAGCTGGGGATGGACAGGGAAGCCTGGAGTGCTGCAGTCCATGAAATCACAAAGAGTCGGGCACAACTGAGCCCAACTGAGCGACTGAACTGAACTAAACTGAGCCTGACCTAGGACCCCAGACAGCTCTAAGGGTGGGAAGGAGATCTCACCCTGGATTCCAGGATCCCTGTGGAGTCTGGTTTACATCGTCTTCTTCTGCAACCAGATGCATTTCAGTGTTTTGAAAAACCTGGATGTCCTTGTTCTGCAAAGGTGGCCTTTGATCCTTTCTTACCTCTCTCCTTCACACATATCCAGTTGCCTGTCAGTCTGCCTGTTGCCATTGCGCATTCTATGCTCATCCTGCTGACAAGCTTCCCTTGACATCGACGGGAACAAATGCAGCATCCCAATAAACACTGCAGTGCGGCACCCTCCCCCAGTGAAGCGAGGCCCCAGGCCCACACAAGGCTGCCTGGGAAGTTAGAGCTGGGCCAGGCACGGGCTGGTGGTCCCCGCCTGCCCCTAAGCCTTAAAAACTTCACAGAGAGTATAATTTCTGGTGGTTTTTCATTTTGCCAGAGATAAAGATATCTCTGTGAGTCCATGCATCCAACCATTTATATACATGTTGGCCACGGCAACTAAGAAAGCCATTCAAATTGCATGGAAATGAACAGAGCTGAACAATAAGCTAAAACATGCCTAGAGCAAGTTGAGCAATAAACAGGTTTTTAATTTTTTCCCCTTCCATCTCTTGAGTGTCTGTCTCTGATGGATGGTGTGACAGAGGAAGGCAGCTCCATAAATTCCGAATTCTGAATACTAAATCAGCGACTAGCAGCCGGTTGCTGGGAGCCAGTCGCCCCTGTTCCTGGGGCGGCAGTTTTATGAGGACTCTGTGACCCAGCCCTGCTCCTCCTGAGATCAGGCTGCTGATGGGATTCACGAACAGGGAGTGGGACCACATACCATCACACTGACCCACAAGGGCAGCATTTGAATCCCTGGGTCTGGGGAAATGGGATTCAGAAAGGCAAGAGGGAACTTCCCTGGTAGTCCAGTGGTTAAGAACCTACCTTCCAAATGCAGGAGATGAGGGTTCAATCTCTGATCAGGGAACTAAGGTGTCACGTGCCACGGGGCAATTAAGCCCACGTGCTACAACTAGAGAGCCCACGGGCTGCAGCTAGAAAAGCCTGCGTGCCATAAGTCAGACCTGACACAGTCAAATAAAATAAATAAATATGAAATTAAAAAGCAAGAGATTCTGCTCAAGGTCACACAGGTGCAGAGATGAGTTTGAGGGACCAACGTGATCCTTTGGGGCTCATCCATCCCGAAAGTAGCAACTGTTTCCCCACTTTGCGAGAAAACTCAGTCTCAGACCCATTAACTAGCTTGGATAAAGTCACACCGCCAGCACACAGCAGAAGTGGGATTGCACCCAGAATTTACATTTTTTGCACCAGAATGGAGCCTCCCAAACTTTTTTACATCATGGCACATACACAAAAATAGTACTGGATATGATGCAGAACAGAATAAACAGGAGGGGATTTGGAAATTTTTATATATGGCTTAGTGGAAAATTTTATTACTTTTTGTTTATGTTATATAATTACAATAAGAAAAATAAGTATTGGAAAAGATATTAAGAATTGAATATGCATAAAATTTCAAATAATATATTTTCATATTCGTAATGAGAAACCTGAGCTAGCTTCTGAACATAATGTCTTCATATCAAGTTTTATGTTCGAAATGCCTACACGCAACTCCTGATCAATACTTTTTAATGATGGTCTCTTCAAATTCTCAATAACTGCAACTCACCAGAAACTTTGTTCACACAATTAGGTAATAAAACTTTTAAATCATTCTTTTACAGATAGTTAAAACATTTACAACAGTTGAAATTATGTTTTTAGAATCTAACAGCTTTTCCTTTTCTTTCATTGACAACTTGTACTGTTGGAATTTCTTGTGATACTACATTTGGACTTCTAAGTGAGCTGAGCTTTGGGGCATCAAATGTTTTGATAGAAGGTGAACCCTGATTGGAGGGATGCAGATGAAGTCCCCCAGCAGTTGGCTTGGGACCATCCTGAAAGGGTTCATCACCTGCAAATGGAGGAAAGAGCCTCAGTGAACGTAAAGTTGAGATTCAGGACTCAGTTGTCCCTGTGCCTCCAAGAGCCCCACCCAGCATCCCTTGCACATCTTGAGCTACACTCCCTGCTGCTTGGGTGCCTGGAACACAAATTCCCCAGCAGCTTCCATGCGCACCGTGGATAACTATTTGCAGGAGACATGTAGGAAGCAGAGAACCTCTTTGCTGCCCTCAGCAATCCTGGAAGCCAGTGCATGCATGGTGCACAGGTGCTGTGCTTTCTGTAGGTGAGGACCACAGGAGGGCCCTCGGGAAACTCTTCCTTTCGGGCTGTACTCAGAGAAGACCCCCTCCCGGCTGCTTGCAGCTAACTGCTGATGGTTCCATGCGCTCTGAGGATCCCAGAAGCCCCCAGGGCTAAAAGCATCACTACCTCTCCCCCTATTTATAAACCTATTCATAGGGCTATTTGGGATGTTTTGCTCTAAATTACACTCCCTACCATCATTGTTGAATATGATGAACAATAATTTGAAGTAATAGCTAGGATTTCTTCTCCCAATATATTTTTACCTCACCTTTCTTTGCCACTTAGACAGCTTTCCAGAAACTTTGTCCAGCAAGAAGAGTGGGAATGGTCAGGAACATGGTGCCAATGCCCAGCTTAGAATTTCAGGGCATCCCTTTGAATGCCTTTAAGTAGAAATAGAAATGTGAAAGCAAAACATTTTGTGAGAGAGCATTTGTGGTAGTTAAAATGGGGCTTAGAGGTCTCAAACAAGATAGAGGAGAATACAAAGTGAGTATGGTATTCTCTTAGTCACCTGACCCCCAGCCTGGATTCAAAGGTGGGGATGATCAACCAGCAAGACAGAAGAATCGAAGGAGATGGGGCTGAAGTTTAAGTGAGTCCCTGATGTGGGACTCAAGAAGCGCTGTTCCTTGGACATGTGGAGTAAAGGAGGGCAGCAGAATGATCAAAACACTGGCGACACGCCGCAGATGGACGTGGGAAGATCTGAGAGCGGGGGAGAACATTGTTTGCCTTCCGGAGTGTAGCCCAGAGATCGGGTGTCCTCATCCACCATGGTGCCTGAGCAGAAGACCAGCAGTAGAGGAGACTGAGTGCTAGGTGATCAGATCAGTCTTGGGAGCCCACTCATCCCAGTGTACCATGGGGAAAGCCTCTAGCATTCCCAGGCTTCCCCCAAAGAGATGCAGATGTGGCCAGAGAGCATCTGTAAAAGAGGCAAAGAGACTTTGCAGTTGGGACAGAGAGAAAACCAACAGTGATGACCTGATAACTGGAAGCCGTGGAAGGGACCAAGGTCATGTGCTACAGATGCATTGGGGTAGAGGTCAATATGGCACAGAGTCTACAAGGTACCCCTCCTCATGGCCCCCAGAAACATGGATTACCCCAGGAAGACAAGAGCAAAACAGAGGTTAAATCCCAAACCAATCGTATTTAAATGAGAAGTGACTAATTGTCTTCAACTAGTAAATTTGTTTTTCATCTTTGGAAGGAACGAGAGGTAGAGAACTAAGATTGAGTTCAGTTATAAAGAAACAGAGAGAGTTACAGTTTCACACATCTAAGATTATGACAGTATAAATAATTCATACCTATTGCAGAATTTATAAATGAATTCATAACCATTCACTTTGGAGTATAACCAAGATGTATAACAGGCAAATCCTCCATTTATGAAAGAAACCTTGACAGAATCTCAATGGGCAAAAGAGGTGGGTATTCACTTTATAAAATGATTCTCCACTTTATAAGAACTGCTAACCTCTAATGTCCTTTAATTGGCCAGACATCTTAATGCAGTTAAAATAGAATCTGTCTTTGTAAAACTCATTTTCCTAGACAATCGTCAGCCTTGTGAAATCTCATGGTATGCTTTAATCCAAACCTCAGCTTGGCATACTCATGCTTGGACTCTGAAGAAGGAAGAAAGTGTTGGCCTCAGTGATAAGATACAACTGAAGGCCATGTGCATGCTGGACTCCAGGTCGAATGACTTGAGCTCTAGTCTCTGCTGTGCCATCAACCAGCTCTGGAACCCTCCACAGGACCCTCTCCTCTCTGGACTTCTTTAAAAAGGCACAACGATCAGATTCCAATGGCCCTATGGCTTCTCCTAGCTCTGACTGTATGGCTTTGTATTTATGAATGCTTTGGGCTGCAGATTGACCTGTGCATGCTCTTGTAAGCAAGAATATAGAGCTTAGAAGCATGATACATACTATGATGTGTGTGAGACTATGATTACATATTGTATATGTGTGTGTTTATTGCTCAGTCATGTGTGACTCTGCAACCCATGGACTGTAGCCCACCAAGCTCCTCTGTACATGGGATAACCCAGGCAAGAATACTGGAACAGGTAAACATTTCCTTCTCCAGAGGATCTTCCCAACCCAGGATCGACCCCAGGGTCAAACTCAGGTTTCCTGCATTGCAGGCAGATTCTTTACCATTTGAGCCACTAGGGAAGCCCATGATTACATATTCAGTTCAGTTCAGTTCAGTTCAGTCGCTCAGTCATGTCCAACTCTGTGATGCCATGAATTGCAGCACGCCAGGCCTCCCTGTCCATCATCAACTCCCAGAGTTTACTCAAACTCATGTCCATCGAGTTGGTGATGCCATCCAGCCATCTCATCCTCTGTTGCCCCCTTCTCCTCCTGCCCCTAATCCCTCCCAGCATCAGGGTCTTTTCCAATGAGTCAACTCTTCACATGAGGTGGCCGAAGTACTGGAGTTTCAGCTTTAGCATCATTCCTTCCAATGAACACCCAGGACTGATCTCCTTTAGAATAGACTGGTTGGATCTCCTTGCAGTCCAAGGGACTCTCAAGAGTCTTCTCCAACACCATAGTTCAAAAGCATCAATTCTTCGGTGCTCAGCTTTCTTCACAGTCCAACTCTCACATCCATACATGACCACAGGAAAAACCATAGCCTTGACTAGACGGACCTTTGTTGGCAAAGTAATGTCTCTGCTTTTGAATATGCTATCTAGGTTGGTCATAACTTTCCTTCCAAGGAGCAAGCATCTTTTAATTTCGTGGCTGCAATCACCATCTGCAGTGATTTTGGAGCCCAGAAAAGTAAAGTCTGACACTGTTTCCACTGCTTCCCCATCTATTTCCCATGAAGTGATGGGACCAGATGCCATGATCTTCATTTTCTGAATGTTGAGCTTTAAGCCAAGTTTTTCACTCTCCACTTTCACTTTCATCAAGAGGCTTTTGAGTTCCTCTTCACTTTCTGCCATAAGGGTGGTGTCATCTGCATATCTGAGGTTATTGCTATTTCTCCCGGCAATCTTGATTCCAGCTTGTGCTTCTTCCAGTCCAGTGTTTCTCATGATGTACTCTGCATAGAAGTTAAATAAGCAGGGTGACAATATACAGCCTTGATGTACTCCTTTTCCTATTTGGAACCAGTCTGTTGTTCCATGTCCAGTTCTAACTGTTGCTTCCTGACCTGCATACAGATTTCTCAGGAGGCAGGTCAGATGGTCTGGTATTCCCATCTCTTGAAGAATTTTCCACAGTTTATTGTGATCCACACAGTCAAAGGCTTTGGCATAGTCAATAAAGCAGAAATAGATGTTTTTCTGGAATTACGTATTAAGTAGTATCTAATCAGGTATGGATTGAGTGCCCACTGTATACCAGCCCCTACTAGATACTATTAGAGAAAGAAAGGAATGCTCCCTTGCCAGCCCTGGGAAGAGTGGACTTCTCAGAGGAATAAAGAAGAAGAACAAAAAGACATAGCAAAGTTGACTGTCCATGGGTCTAAGGGAGGCAGGTCTCCTGTGAGCTGCAGTGGTCAGGAGGAGAAAGATGATCTGGTTTTTGCAGCTTAGGCAGAATTGCTAGAGTGAAAAGATGTTCTAGGTGATGCAGAAGTGGGAACAATGCTTCTCAACCTTTGACGCAGCCTATGGAAACCACAGTTGTGTGACAAGCACAGTAAGTGATGCGGTTGAGAAACTAGTGATGAATGATGGGCAGTGACAAATTGGGGAAAGGGAATGGAGTGGGTGGTGGAAAATTTCGATTCTCAAACATATGTAAGGTTTTTGCTCTTTCTTTCTCTGTTTTCTCCTTTCTCATCCAACCTTGGTGCAGTGATTATTTCCACAATGCAGCTGTGAGTGGCAAATTCCTCAAATCATGTTTTCAAAGGACGAAATTCAAGCCTAGGTCTTACCAGTACTCTTCCACTTACTTAGACAAATCATACTCCTCGTGTTTTGGTTTTATGCATAATTTGTACCTTGCTGTTTCCAAAAAAGTATTTGAGGAGCTGAATAATCACAATTAAAATAAGAACATTAAAACAAAATATCAAATCAGGCACCATAGAAGATTAGAGGAAATAAGAAAAGCCAAACCAAAATTAACTTTGGCCACTTAACAACATTTAGCTGTGAGCTTCCTAGAAGCCAAAGAGAAGAGGGAAAGTTATTCTATAGTATAGTTGATAAAAGTAAATATATTAAATACTTAGAATAGACATAATCTTCCTAAATGCTCAGAAACTGTGACAGAATTTTGAGGATGTGATGGAGGAATTTCAACAAAGTCCCCTCAGTAAGTGGAATATATAATGAAGTAATTCAAATAATATTTGTCAGGTACTCACTCTTATGTGGGTATTTTACTCAGCACTGGATGGAATGAAGAAAACTAAGACACACTAAGAACTTGCCCACCTCAAGCTTTTAACCTAATAAAGGATCTGCAACATGTAATCAAATAAGTATTTATTAACAACAAATATTTATTTCAGATCCTTTTTGTGCTTTTTCATATAAATAGACAGATGCATGCATGCCTGCTGAGTTGCTGCAGTTGTATCCAACTCTTTGTGACCCTATGGACTGTAACACACCAGGCTATTCTGTCCGTAGGATTCTCCAGGCAAGAACACTGAAGTGGGTTGCCATTTCCCTCTCCAGGGGCTCTTTGGAACCCATGTCTCCTGAATTGGCAGGCAGATTCTTTACCACTGTGCCACCTGGTGACCCTATAAAACAACATAACAGCCTGTAATTTTACTAGCAAAACAAGTTTATTGCAACAAAAAATTGCAGTTTGGGACATGCAACTATGGTGCTGCTGCTGCTGCTAAGTCACTTCAGTCGTGTCCGACTCTGTGCGACCCCATAGACGGCAGCCCACCAGGCTCCCCCATCCCTGGGATTCTCCAGGCAAGAACACTGGTGAATGAGGAGCAAATCAGATAGAGCAAAGGAGAGGAAACTTACAGAGGAGAAAAGAAAGTTGGGAGGGACTGTTACAAACAAAAAGTTCATTGGAGGAAACTGAGAGTTCAAAGTGTAGTGGCTTTTCATTGGCTGCGTTGTACCAGTCTCTCATTGGCTGAGCTGTTGCCAGGCAAGAAGAAATCTTTCTTTCTCTTGCTGGGGTAGTGAAGTCACTTCCTGCTAAAGATGCAAGGTAGTCTCTTCCTGTCGGGATCTGTACTGATGTCAAGTGGCATGTGCAGGAGAAGTCCCCCGTCTGGCCTCTTGGTTCCAAATTAGTGAGGTTTCCCTTTATTAATTTTCACAGCATAGAGATACTTCTTTTCCCTATAAACATTTTTTGAGCACCAAATTTGCACCAAGTTCTCCAGGAAGCCCTTTCACAATGAGGCATATTGTCGTGTTTTATTCTATCCACTTCACAGGTGGAGAAACGAGACTCCGAGGACAGGGATATCTATCTTGGCATCACGTGTCTGGTCAGTGGGAGAGTTATCCTCGCCATTTTGTGAGTGTGTATATGTATATGTATGTTTAAAAATAAGAATGTATTTAGTTGAATAAGCTGAGGCCTATGCATCCCCCTTTGGGGAAACTTAAAATGACAGTCACCTCTGAGACAAGCCAAGGTTGTGACACTCAGAGGAACTCTTTGCAAGTGTTGGCAGATAGGCTCGCAAGCAGTAAATAGCAGGCGTTGATGTGGTACAAATCACTCTAGACAAATTTAACTGCTTTTTTTGTAATCTATAGAAATGCCAGATGAAGAGATAAAAAGGAAAGCAGTGAATATAATAGCTCTCAATTTTAGGAAAGTGCTTAGGAATAGTGACTCGGGTGAGGTTCTGAGGAAAAAATAAATAATAACAATTCAAATGGGCCTCACAGGCAGTCCTGGGCTCTGCAGTTGGGAAGCCAGGAACCTCACTGGCTCAGAGGGTGTGGGAGAGGGAGCTGGGGGTCAGGCGCCGGGAGGAGGCTGCACTGACCTGATCCTGAGTCAAAGTCTGACAAACCCTCACGACCCAAAGTGTGGTCCTGGGAAGAGTAGCCGCTGTGAGCCCAGAGTTGGACAGAAATGCAGACTCTCAGGCCACCCCCGCCAGGCTGCAGGAGCATCCAACACCGAAGATATGCTGCTCTAAACACAGTGAGGTCAGAGGGCACCCCCAAGCCTCTAGTCAGGTGCATCTCCCTCATCACCCCGCTCCTCAGCAATGCCCCCCAAACACTCTGCCCCCAAAATTCACCCTCCTGCCTCCCAACATCAAACTACTGCCTCACTCCCCTGGTGACAGCTTGTTTCCCTGGAGAGTCTCAGCCAGAATAAGGCATAGACCCCATGGGGATGTTTGTCTTTTTAAAATGAGAGAGTTGGACCATAAAGAAAAGCTGAGTGCTGAAGAATTGATGCTTTCAAACTATGGTGTTGGAGAAGACTCGACTGCAAGGAGATCAAACCAGTCAATCCTAAAGGAAATCTGTCCCAGATATTCATTGGAAGGACTGATGCTGAAGCTGAAACTCCAATACTTTGGCCACCTGATGAGAAGAACTGACTCATTGGAAAAGACCCTGATGCTGGGAAAGATTGAGGGCAGGAGGAGAAGGGGACAACAGAGGATGAGATGTTTGGATGGCATCACCAACTCAATGGACATGAGTTTGAGCAAGCTCTGGGAGTTGGTGATGGACAGGGAAGCCTGGTGTGCTGCAGTCTGTGGGGTCACAAAGAGTCGGATATGACTGAGCAACTGAACTGACTGACTGGTGGGATTTCAGGCCCCATAATATGAGATGGGGTGAGGTGGACATACTTATAGGCAAAGTCAAGGATAGAAACTTGAAGTGAGTTGCCCCCCAACAGCATGCCAGGTACTTGGGCATACTTTGTCTCATTTATTTCTCACAGTCCTAGAGGTTTTGTTATTCCCCTTTTAGGGTGAGAATGACATTCAGAAATGTTAACTTGTCTGAGATTACATGACCAGGAGGGACAGAATCAAGCCTGCTTACCTGCTTTCTTACAAAGTCAAGACCTTCCCCCAGCACCCTGCCACCCCACCCACTCTGCCTACCTGTGTGGATCCCCTTGCCCAGCCCTTATCACACCCACATCTAAATGCCCACATCTAAATGACTGCAGTTGAGAGTGACAGTAAGGGACTCATCCACTGAGCCTCAAAACCTCATCTACACCAACTTCTATGATGGCTCAGAGGTTTGAGGAATAGAGCTAGGGATAGAAACACAGAAAATAAAGTTTATAAAACATCAAGCACCAAATATATTATTTAGAATATATAGTATTCAAAAATACTTAAAGTAAACATAGCAGAAAACTCATATATATTAGTCCCTTAATAATACTAATTAATAAGAATGTCATATAATAAGAGAAAAAGATAATTTCACAGAGACCCAGGTAAAGACAGTTGCTGCCAGCAAACACAAACTCAGCTTTGGGTTCTCTGATAGTTGAGGCAAACAAGCATGATGACATTTTCTAACAAAAGCGAGTGTGATCAGGAAAGATTCACTTTTTCCTTAGCACTTACAGGAAGGCATCTCATGAAACTGACAGAGGCCCCTGCCTGGGAAGAAGTGGGGGAAAAAAATTATCTGTGACCTGGACTGTTTGGGTAAGTTGCCTTCAAATGAGATTCAACTTGGAAAGGTATAGCATTAACACAGGAAGGAAAAAATAATCATAAAGACAGAGATGGATTCATAAGTGAGGGGGACCTCAAAAGTGGAGACCTGCTGAGAGAGACACAGCCGCAGAGCAGAGCACAAATTAGATGAGTTTGCAATGGGAAGTGGCAGTGAAATAAATAAGACAGGTGAGATGATTTGGGCATGTGTGTGTGTGCAGGGCCCACAGCACAAAGCCAGGAAGAAATGGTCTCTGGTGGTAAGATGGAGCCGGAGAGATTGCAGCCATCTGTGGGCATCTCATTACCCAGCAGAGGTAGGCAAAGTGGAGAGAGTTCAGGGAAGGGCACCAGGCGTGATTAGATAGCAAGAGAGACTAATTTACAAGGAAAGATTAAAAACTAAAGCAGAATTGCTAGGCTCAGGGAAGGCTGGCTCCTGCATGGAGGGATGAGGGAGGCACTAGGGAAGGTAGCAGAGGGGGAAGGAGGCCTGACCTGGACCAGGCCCACCAAAGGATGAATGGGCCAGGAGTAAGGGGAACAAGGTGGAAACACCCACCTAAGGAGACCAGAGGTGCTCAAAATTAGAAACTAAGACAGGGCTACAGAGCCATGAGTTCTATACAAAGAGCAATCAACACATTCTCTCCAGTCTACTCCTTATTGTGATCAATGGGGCTTATTTTTGAGGAATGGATGGGACAGGGGCTTAGTTCATTCATTCAACACTGTTAGGCATCTACTGTGGAAAATGTAGGAATGATACTAGGAATGATACTAAGCATTGAGGAGACACATGTAAGACACAGTCCCAGATCTCTGGGTGCTTGACAGTGTAAATCATTCAACTCTTTTTAAGTCAGTGTAATAAGAACTTCTATTCAGAAAAATATAAGCAGAGAACCCTGGAAACCAGATAGAGAAGCCAAAGGAATGCTTCTCAAAAGAGGTTGCAATTGAACTAACTTTGGGAAAATGATAGGTATTAGCTGAGGAAGTGGATGGATGGATGGATGGATGAGTTATCAGGCAGAAGAGACAGTAAGTGTGAAGATGTGGAGGTCTGAAATAGCATAACATGTTCAAGGAATATGAAAGATTCAAATTTGGCTGGAAAAAAGGAAGTAGGAATGTAAAGAGAAAGTTAATGTATTAGGCAAGGGGTAGATCATAAAAGACCTTGTATGCATGAAGCTCATACATTTGAACCTCAAATTGAAAGCTCTGAGGAGTCAGCAATTGGAGGCTTTTTAAGAAGTAGTATGGCAAAATCAAGTGTGATTTTGTAAAGATTACTCTGATGGCAATGGAAACAAGTACCCACTGGGAAGGATAGTCAGGAGACAAAGAAATCAATTCAAGGACTATTTCTATAATCCAGGTAGGAATCTACAAGAGGCTGAACTAAGGCAGTAATGGCAGAGACATAGAGGCTGCTGCTGCTGCTGCTGCTAAGTCACGTCAGTCGTGTCCGACTCTGTGTGACCCCATAGGCGGCAGCCCACCAGGCCCCGCCGTCCCTGGGATTCTCCAGGCAAGAACACTGGAGTAGGTTGCCATTTCCTTCTCCAACGCATGAAAGTGAAAAGTGAAAGTGAAGTTGCTCAGTCGTGTCCAACTCTTAGCGACCCCATGGACTGCAGCCTACCAGGCTCTTCTGTCCATGGGATTCTCCAGGCGAGAGTACTGGAGTGGGGTGCCATCGCCTTCTCCATAGAGGCTGCAGACGTTTCTAAATAAATGCCTGGCAAGGAAGGTGGGCAGAAAGGTAGAAACAAGTAAATAAGGTCCTGGCATGGGCTCCTGACTGGATAGTGGCATTCATCCCTGAGGTTAGACAGTGGTCACCCAGGTTTCAGGGAGAAAGAGTTCTGTTCAGATAAGTTGGGCTTGAGAAATTTGGAGTATATCCTGTAGGCTGGTGGGCAACAGGTTGATACTCAGTCCAGACTCAAGAGATGCAGGAGTTATCAACACATCTGTGATACCCAGGGCCCCAGTGTGAAGGAGAACCCCCCAAAAAAGGTTACACAGAGAAACTGGAGAGCAGAGTACCAAGAACAAGTATTGGGAGGTACAAACAGCTAAGTGGTCAGTGAAGGAAAGAAGGCTGCTGAGAAGGGTGAGAAGGAGCAGCCTGAGAGGCTGTTGAAAAACAAGAAGACTGGAATCACACAAATCAAGCGAGGAAGAGTTCAAGAAGGGATGATGAACTGTATGAGATGTAATAAAATTCAAGCAAGTAACGGCTAAAGTATCCACTAGATTCAACATTATGGAGGAGGAACATTCCCAAGATTCACAGTATGTGATCAGCTCAGTATGTGAGGGCAGGTAGGTGGATATGGACCACTGCTTCACTGAGAGGTCCTCCTCAAGCGGACCTCTCTCTGGGCTTCTGTTTCCACCAGATGATACGGATCTGGGGGGCATGGGGCTGCTTTTTCCATGAACTGGCTGAGGAGAAGTGAGAGGGTGTTGAACAACTCTTGAAAATGCTGAATTCAACATTATGGAAGGCAATGGTGACCAGCAAGAAGAGTGATGGATGAATCAGATGGGGCATAAGCTAGACTGCAATAGATTGACAGGGATGCAAGAAGAGATGACAAGAAAGAGTGCAGCAAACACTTGGAAATGTTGGTCGTGAAGGGCAAGAGAAAGACAGGACAACTCTTAGACGGGGGTGTGTGATTGACAGGGGTGTGTGGTTGACAGGGTGTATGGCTGGCTTAATTTAATTGGTTCTTAAATGAGAATGACCTGAAGATGTTTTGGTGTTTTCAGAATATGAAGGCAAATGTAGACAATTTCAAGGGAATGAGATGGAGGACTGGAACCAGCTCTGAAAATGAGCTAATGGCACCTAAGAATTCAGCATGGGATTAGTTCTGGGTCATTCCAGGCCCAGGGTGAGCAGTCCTTGCTATGTTCACACTGGACTCTGACCAACTGATTGCAGTCACAGAGGGAGCCAATTAAACCATTAGCCATTTTGGTAAATAACATGGGAGATAAGAGAAAATATAGTCTCATATACTCTTCCAAGAAATTATCCTCTACTGCTGCTGCTAAGTCACTTCAGTCGTGTCCGACTCTGTGCGACCCCATAGATGGCAGCCCACCAGACTCCCCCGTCCCTGGGACTCTCCAGGCAAGAACACTGGAGTGGGATGCCATTGCCTTCTCTGAATTATCCTCTAGTTAGGCATAAAGATACATTGCCTGTAAAAGGTTACTAAGCATTATAATGGAAGATTCTTTCCTTATCCAGAGTAACCTTGAAAACAGAACTTGAGGCGAAAGCTTACTTTCTGTGGTTTTATTGGGACCTGCAATCCCAGGGAAGTAAGAGGAAGGGTGTTGTTTCAGAAATACATTTACTTTCTGTCCATGGTTCCTGAAGCAGAGATCCTATGACCCTGGTAATTTCATAAGTGAGAGAAATCTTGTTGGGTTTTGAAACAAGGGCTTTGAATCAGATGAGGTTGGGCACATTCAGGGTTGTATAGCCATAGACAAGGGCTTTGAATCAGGATCAGGGAGGAACGGGGTTTCAGAAGCTGAAACCATCAGGATCTACTGGGCAGAGAATGAGGAGATAGGTGTTGTCAGTGGGAAGAGTAGACTGGATAAATAGGGCAAGAAAGCACAGGTGACCTGAATGCCAAGGAGGCGTGGTGACCTGGCCAAGGAGGGGCTATGTGGCAATGTGGCTATGTGGGGGTGAAGCAGGATATGGGAGCGTGCTCTGTAAGATGGGAAGTGGAGAGTAGGGTAAGGGAACTGGGCCGGCTGTCAGTGGAGCTGCCATACATGCACCCCTGTGAGCCATGACCCACCTCCCTCTGCACGTGTGCACTTGTAAGCCTGACCCACCTACCACCTGCTGGCGGGACCGGAAGGAAAACAGCCTCCCCCTCCAGAGGGTCAGGGCGGCCCTGGACCTAGAGCGGCTTCCGGGGCTCTGTCCTCCAGACCCCTCTTGTCTGGCCCCTAGTAGACCCTTTTCTCACCCTTTCCCACTCTCTGCTAACCCAGTTGTTGTTTAATCGCTAAGTTGTGTCCAACTCTCCGTGACCCCATGGACTATAGCCCGTCAGGCTCTTCTGTCCCTGGGATTTCCCAGGCAAGCATACCAGAGTGGGTTGCCCCAAATCCTTCCAGGAAAGAAGCACTGAATATTTGTCCAGTGCCTGCTAGGAGAGACACTCATCTTCCTCTCTGAATTCCAGAGTAACCTGGCGAAGTGGGTGGTGATAGCTTCCAGCTTATCAAGAAGGACTTGCCGTGGCCTTGATGGGGCCAGTCTCAGAGGCTGGCGCTGGGTGAAGCTCCAAGGGCCAGCTCAGCTCCAGGCCCACAGCCTGGCTGTGCCCACAGAGCACCTCTAACCTCCAGATTCCCAGGTGCCCCACCCACATCTAGTCCTGTTCTGTTATCCCTTTCTCAGGCAGGATGCCACCATCAGCCTGATGGCATGAGCCAGCTATTCAGAATCATTCCTTCATTCACTCATAAAGTATTTTTTGAGAGACCGCAAAGATTCAGACACGACTGAGCAACTGAGCACACACACATGTGTCAGGCAACATTCCAGGCTTGAGATAAATGCATTCCTGTCCTCATGGAGCTGGCATGAGGGCTGGCATTTATCAGGTGATAAATAAATATATATGCATTATATATATATTTATTTATAAATATATTTATTTATATATATTTATAAATAAATAACTATATAACACAGTGTCTGATAAATAAATGATAATATATATAATGATAAATAAATAATATATAATAATAAATATGTAATATTTATTATAAAATAATGAATAAATATATAATATAGTGTCTTCCAAATTACAAAAAAAAAAAAAAAGCTGAACAGTGTAAGGAGAGAGAGACCGGGTAGACATTTGAGTAGAGTCCAAATCAAGTACAAGAGTGGCCCTGAGATGATGGAGGAAGGCAGCCAGGTGAAGAGTGAGTTTTGTAGGAATGAACTTGGTGTCTGTCTCCTCACATCCTTCATATCCATATCCTTCATTCATTCTACTTCTCTCTGTTCATCTGCCACCACCTTGGTTCAAACCACCGTGGTTTCCTCTCCAATTCTGCAGAAACTTTCAGTCCATTCTCCAAACTTCAAACTCCTGCAAAATGTACATCTGGCTACATGGCATAAACACTTTAGTACCTTCCCACTGCTGTTAGACTAAAACCAGCATCCTTCCTGCGGCCCCCATGGCTCTGCACAGTCTGACTGCCCCCACCCTCCTCTTGTAACACAGTCTTCATGGCCCCCAGCCCCATTCTCCCTAAACCCCATTCACTCCAGTCTTCTTGCACACACTCCCCAACCCATCGTTCTTTTACAACACCTTCTCCAACATTCAGCTTGGACAGCTCCCTTTGTTACTGCGGGCTTACAACCATATTTCTCTTTCCAATAGCATATATTTATGCATTTTTATCAAGATGATTTAATTCTATGAGCTAGGACTCTATCTGTTTTTAATTACCATGGTAACTCCAATATCAAATACAGTGCTTGCATAGACTAGGCCATCAATTCATACTTATTGAATGAATGAATGAATGGCAGTTGTTCTTGAAGCAAGGGAAACACACAGCCTGTCTCCTTATGGCAAGATAGAACAAGCCTGGGGATCTGGAAATGGCAAGTATAAGTAAATGAGCTCCAGGTCCCAGGCCAGAGCCAAGATGGCAGAGCTACCCACAACCCCAGACTTCACAGAGAGAAAGGGGGCACTCTTATGAGAGCAATTCAGACTGGCACCAGCAGCCAACTTCATTTAAAAAGGCATAACACTTTAATTATCATAGCACTCCAAAGGGCTAATACAGCTGAAAACTAATTGCTGGTAAAGGCTTCCTGGGTGAGGTCAGTGAGCTCAAGAAAAGTACCAGGACACAATGAGACTTTGAATTAGTATGCCAGGAGCATCCAAAACATATTCATTGTGTTCATAAAAATGCCTAAGTATATTAGACATGTTGGGACTTATTATTCATATTAGTTATAATATGGAAATCAAATTTTATTTCTAAATTGCAATCAAATGATATTTTCTATTAAAACTGTAATAGCGAGCCAAATTAAGCAATGCTACGGGTTACATATTAGTAATCCAGTTTTGTTATAACTCACATTTTTTTTTATTTTGTTATGAATCATCATGGGAATGAAATAAAACAAGATATTTTCCAAACTGAACTGAAAAGGCTTTTCTTTGGCATAACAGTAACTGCTTAAGAGTTCAAATTAGTAACACTGTCTTTGTGAAATAGACAAAGACATGCATGGTGATGAAGCTTCACACTCGTGGAAATAATTCACCTTTTTCTATCACATTGTCCTGCAGAACCAAGGGCCAGAGGGACACAAAAGGTCAATTAATTAAATCTCCCATATGAAGACAAAATTGTATGAAATCCCTCCTTAAAGGCTGACACCCCATTAAGAGCCAAATTTGATTTCTTTGCCCAAAGTGCAGTAGCCTTTCCTTAAACGTGTCCGGATCCCGCACTGCCTCTTGTACACAGTGAGTGAAGTGAAGTCGCTCAGTCGTGTCTGACTCTTTGCGACCCCGTTGACTGTAGCCTAACAAGCTCCTCTGTCCATGGGATTTTCCAGGCAATAGTACTGGATGGATTGCCATTTCCTTCTCCAGGGAATCTTCCCAACCCTGGGCTTGAACCTGGGTCTCCCGCATTGTAGACAGAGGCTTCACCATCTGAGCCACCAGGGAAGTCTATGTACCTACTTGTACATAGTAGGTCTCCATAAAAGCTTGAGATGTTAACAAGTAAATCAATCACAATTTAACTGTTTAGAAATATCTATTGATGTTATATAAACATATAAATCACCCATAACAACATTTGGTACATGGAAGCTGCTTATAAATACAAGGTCTCTTTTCCCTAACAGGCACAGTTCAAGATAGCAGTCACCTTCCATGGTCCATCTAAAAATCACTCTATTGATAATAGGGAGCAACTATTGAGTGATTAGCATGTACCAGGCATTGTGCCAAGCCCTTTATGTACATTATCACATTGATCATTCACAACAGTCCTAGAAGTGAAAGCTACTCTTAGCTCCATTCTACAGATGAGGAAACTGAGGCACTGACAGGAAAGTAACTTGCCCAAGGTTACAAAACTTCTCTTTCTTTTAAGGTTTTTTGATGTGGACCATTTTTAAAACCTTTATTGAATTTGTTACAATATTGCTTCAGTTCTGTGTCTTGGTTTCTTAGCCACAAGGCATGTGGGATTCTAGCTCCCCAACCAAGACTTGAACCTGTACCTCTTGCATTGGAAGGCCAAGTCCTAACCACTGGGTCCCCAGGGAAGTCCCTACAAGGCTTCTGATAGTAGAACCAGACTTCAAGTTTGAGATTAGAGCTAGTGCTCTAACCACTGGTATTCGCTGCGTCTCACATCCAAGAAAGTTCCATAAACCTTATCTTTCCCTCAGAGCTCTGGCCAACACTCTCCCAGACCCTCAGGTGAAGAGAGTGGTTGGTTTTGCTTTAGATTCCCCTGGCTCACGTCCTCTGCATCCTCAAAAGCTGTGGAGAGAAAGCCCCAAGTACCCTAAAAATTCCCTTCCTGCTCCTGTGAACGGTGCCTTCTCAGGCCCCATGGTCCAAGAGTGTAAAATGGTCCCGATCAGACTAAGTACGTGGTATCACCCAGGACTTCCCTGCCCAGGAATATGAAGCATAAAGCTGGCCACTAAGTTCTGCCAGACCTTCCAGGTCCTCTCTGCCTCCAGCATCTGGGTCCGTCCATGCCAGCTGTGCTGGGCTGAACTGTGTCTGCGCCTCTCAAATTCTGTCTACCCAGGACCTCAGAATGTGCCCTTATTTGGAAATAGTGTTTTTGCAGATATAATCTGTTTAGGATGAGGTCATACTGGACTGGGGTGGGCCCTAAACCCAGTGAGTGGTGTCCTCACAGGAGAGAGAGACCTGGAGACACACAGGAAGAAAGGCCATGTGAAGACGGAGGCAGGGACTGGAGTGATGCAGCTACCAGCTCAGGAAAGCCAACGATTACTAGGAGCCTCCAGAATTTGAAGCAGGCATGGAAGGACCTACACTGGAGGCTTCAGAAACAGCAGAGTCCTGCAAACACCTTGACTTTGAACTCTGGACTCCAGAACTGAGAGAGAATAAACACTGTTGTTTCAAGCTGTGCATGGTGCAGTATTTTATTATGGTGGTGCTAGGAAGCTAATTCTTGGTTTTCCCACTTGCTCAACCCAGAGGCAAACGTCCCTTCACCTTTAGCCCTGAGCACCAAGCATCTCCACGAGATCAGCAGGCAGGGGAGGCCAGTGTGGTCCCTGGACCCAAGCCAGGCCCCAGACTTTGATCCCAGTCTGCAAAGAGGTAAGTCCAGAAATTGAGAGAAAGCATTTAGAAGCCTACGGCAATTTGACAGAGTAGTTTTATGTCTGTTGACTTCAGTAATAAAAAAATTGGGACTTGTACATTGTACATCTGTTTTTTATTTCATTTTACTGGTAATTCATTTTTACTGCGTTTTACAAAATATCCTTCTATGACATACTGAAAACTAAAGGGGAAAAAAAAGCCCTGATCATTCAGCAGCGAGTCTGAGAAACCTTGGAGGGGACCAAGGGCCTTTCTGGAAACATCCTTGAAAGGCAGGACCCATCATAAGAGCATTTCAGGCTTCTTCTTTGTATGATAACAAAGTCACCATGTTTTCTGGTGCTGATCCTGCTGCCCGCTCTGGGAGCTGCTGCCACCTCTGACTTTTCCCAAGGAGCCCTAGGGCATCTCCAGCCACCACTCAAGGTTTGCCTTCCCTTCATCCAGGGCCCAGGCCTCAGTGCATTTCCTGAGATGCCTCCCTGCCCCCGGGCCCCATGCGTACTTTATCCAGCCCCAGAGCAGTTGAGTGCGGCCTGGCGCTTGTCTTACACAAATGTTGGTCACTAGCTCTTGGTTTTGCTCCATCTTTACTTCCCTGCAGGCCCTGGTCCCTCTGGGAATCAGGCTGCGGGCTTGGGGGCCTGGCAGAGCACAACCTAGAAACCAAGCATTGAGCAGAATCACTCTTTCTGCAGAGCTGGGCCCACATACATGCTGCCCCTGCGAAGGGCTTCATCCTCAGCAGATTCCTCGTTGCCCTTTGCAGGTAGCCTAAGGCAGGCCCCTCCCCTCACTGCAAGCATATACTGATGCACCTGAGCTCACCTTACGCTCCCAGTTCAGGCCAGCCTGGCCACCCCCGCAGGCATGAACACTAAGCTTTGGTGACAATTATGATGACTGATGTATATCTAGCACATTCCACATACCAGCAATGTTTAACTGCTGTGTCATTTCAACTCATTCACCCCTCACATCTCACGTGGTAGATGCTGCTGTTACCCCACTTTCAGATGAGAAAACTGAGGCATGAAGTGCTTGAGTAACTCATTCGAGGTTATCAGCAAGCAAGTGGCATAACTGTGATTTAGAGGTGGGTCCTCTGTCTCCAGGGCCCACCCCATGGCCCCGAGGGTGTGTTTCCTCTCAGCTCCCAGCCTACAGTTGTAATCAGACACCAGTGGAGAGTGCCACGTTCTCTGTTCTAATACACCATATCCTCCTCGACTGCAGAGTTCACACCAGGCCACTGTCACCAAGGGCCCCAGCCCCCTCTTTGTCTTGTAGGAAAGTGTTCAATGTCTTGTAAAAATCCAGAGTCTACAAGGCCTTTAGGAGGCATGAGTTTGCTTCTACTTTTCTAGACTTGCACCCGTTCGCCTTCCCCAGCTCATGTTGCCTCTCCTTGGCCCTGCTGGCCAATCCCCTCTCCTTGCAGGCCGGCCCGGAGCACCTCCCTCAGCTGGCAAGTGACGTCAGGAGTATCAGGACTGTCAGGGAGAAGAATGGCCAGCCTCCTCTGGCTGATGCCTTAAATATTTTCTTTAGGCTGTTTGTTCATGTACTTGAGATAGAAAAAGGTGATAATAAAAATCATGCATCTTCACTGGGGAAAATGTCAAGGTATATAAAAGCACAGAAAGGAAATAATTAAAGCCTCTTTCCATTCCTCCTTCCTTCACCTTTCCTATCTCCAGCCTCAGCAGTAATCAGGATTACCTGCTTCAGCCTTAGACCTGTGTTTGGTTACAGAAGTTGCTTTCTAGGCAGGTACAAACACCACCAAAAAGAGAAACCCTTTGCATCACTTTAGGTCATTTACCCCATCCTCTCCCACTCCCCACAGACCCCCAACCCGCACTTCCTAAGACAAGAATTGAAGAAAATGAAGACGAGCACCTGGGGGCTGTGTGCCTGGTGGGGGACAAGTCAGGCTTAGCTCAAGGGGGTGGGTGATAGAACAAGGAGGCAAGAGGCCCACAGGTGACATGTGCAAACCTGTGACTTCTGCAGAGGTGCGGACCTAGGAGAAAAACCAGAGAGAGGGGTAGTCTCCGGAAGTCCAGATGTGGTCAATGCTGGGGGGAGACATGTGCTGCCGCAGGGGCAGGAATCCGGCTGAGAAGCAAGCACGGGGCAGATGGCAGGCCAACACACAGCCTTCTCCGCGCAGCTTTCCTTGAGGACCCGTGGCAAGTACAGATGCACTCAAAACCTCCCCATCTCTCTCTCCCTTGTCCCTTCCTTCCCCTTCCCTTCTCTTCTCTCCTCCCCTCCTCTCTGTCCCTTGTCCCTTCCTTCCCCTTCCCTTCTCTTCTCTCCTCCCCTCCTCTCTCTCCCTTGTGCCTTCCTTCCCCTTCCCTTCTCTTCTCTCTTCCCCTCCTCTCTGTCCCTTGTGCCTTCCTTCCCCTTCCCTTCTCTTCTCTCTTCCCCTCCTCTCTGTCCCTTGTGCCTTCCTTCCCCTTCCCTTCTCTTCTCTCTTCCCCTCCTCTCTGTCCCTTGTCCCTTCCTTCCCCTTCCCTTCTCTTCTCTCCTCCCCTCCTCTCTCTCCCTTGTGCCTTCCTTCCCCTTCCCTTCTCTTCTCTCTTCCCCTCCTCTCTGTCCCTTGTGCCTTCCTTCCCCTTCCCTTCTCTTCTCTCTTCCCCTCCTCTCTGTCCCTTGTGCCTTCCTTCCCCTTCCCTTCTCTTCTCTCTTCCCCTCCTCTCTGTCCCTTGTCCCTTCCTTCCCCTTCCCTTCTCTTCTCTCTTCCCCTCCTCTCTCTCCCTTGTGCCTTCCTTCCCCTTCCCTTCTCTTCTCTCCTCCCCTCCTCTCTCTCTCCCTTGTGCCTTCCTTCCCCTTCCCTTCTCTTCTCTCCTCCCCTCCTCTCTGTCCCTTGTCCCTTCCTTCCCCTTCCCTTCTCTTCTCTCCTCCCCTCCTCTCTGTCCCTTGTCCCTTCCTTCCCCTTCCCTTCTCTTCTCTCTTCCCCTCCTCTCTCTCCCTTGTGCCTTCCTTCCCCTTCCCTTCTCTTCTCTCCTCCCCTCCTCTCTCTCCCTTGTGCCTTCCTTCCCCTTCCCTTCTCTTCTCTCTTCCCCTCCTCTCTCTCCCTTGTGCCTTCCTTCCCCTTCTCTTCTCTTCTCTCTTCCCCTCCTCTCTCTCCCTTGTGCCTTCCTTCCCCTTCCCTTCTCTTCTCTCTTCCCCTCCTCTCTCTCCCTTGTCCCTTCCTTCCCCTTCCCTTCTCTTCTCTCTTCCCCTCCTCTCTCTCCCTTGTCCCTTCCTTCCCCTTCCCTTCTCTTCTCTCTTCCCCTCCTCTCTCTCCCTTGTCCCTTCCTTCCCCTTCCCTTCTCTTCTCTCTTCCCCTCCTCTCTCTCCCTTGTGCCTTCCTTCCCCTTCCCTTCTCTTCTCTCCTCCCCTCCTCTCTCTGTCCCTGTCTTTCTCTGTCTCTGTATCCAACACTATGACTTCCCAGGTGGTGCTAGTGGTAAAGAACCCGCCTGCCAATGCAGAAGACACAAGAGATGTGGGTTCAGTCCTTGGGTTGGAAAGAACCCCTGGAGGAGGGTGTCCAACCCACTCCAGTATTCTTGTCTGGAGAATCCCATGGGCAGGAGAGCCTGGCGGGCTACAGTCCATGAGGTTGCAAAGGGTCAGACACGACTAAAGCAACTGAGCATGCACACATCCCAGTCTTCAAATCAGATGTGATTAGATCGTTGAATCATTCTGCCTTTGGAACTGTCTGCCTTTGCACATTCTTGGGTTAGCAGATCTGGCTGGGGCAGCACAAGATTGGTGCAAAGTGCTCAGCTAACCCTCTCCCTATTAGCCCACTGAGAGAATAACTACATATAATAACCACCCTCCCTTTCTCTCCCCCAAAACCAAGAAAAGAATCAACCTTGTCATTTCTTTCCCCCTGGGGTCCACTGTGCTTCCCTTCAGAATCGGAAGTAAATTATCTCCAAAGAAGGGTTCATTAAGAATAAATAATAATTTGTGCTTTTAGCGCACCTTTTGTCTAAGTATCTCAAAGTGCTTTACTTAATTAATTAATTAAGAGAATTAATTAATTCAGAAAACACTCCTGGAGGGAGGGAAGGCATACTTAATGACACCTGTTTTCCAGGTGAGTAAACTGAGGCTCGAAACAATGGATTTGAGATCACAACAGGAGAAGTGAAGTGGGAGTGGTGGTGGGTGGACTGTACTTCAACTTGTGAGACTCGGGGCAACTAAAGGACAGAGTCGGGCAGGCCTGGGGGAAGGAAGCAGGAGGCTGGTGAGAGAAGCTGAGATGGCCACTCTAGAGCTTAGGTGGCATGAAGCCAAGATGAAGAACTGAGGCTGGAGGGAGAGGTCAAATCAACACCAGGTATGAAGACTGGGGTCAGATACCCTGGATTAGAACCCAGGCTGGTGGACTTCCCTAGTTCGTCCAGTGCTTAAAGAATCCGCCTGCCAAGGGACACAGGTTCGATCCTTGGTCCAGAAGGATTCCAAGTTCCGTGGTGCAACTAAGCCCACCAGCTGCAGCTTACACTCTAGAGCCCATGAGTCACAGCTACTGAAGCCCACGCACCTAGAGCCTGTGCTCCACAGTGAGAGAAGCCCGAGCACCACAAATAGAGAGTAGCCCCCACTCGCTGCAAACTAGAGAAAGACCCAGCACAGCCCAAACATAACAAAACAAGAAGAGCTGGGACTGGTGAGCTCCGCAGAGAAGCTCCCAGGCCCCGGCAGGCCAGGCACCCACACTGACTCACAAGGTTTGATTGGCTCCCCCAGGAGGTGGGCAGTTGGTTCACAATTAAACGCTCTGAGCCTCCAGCACCTCCTTAGATGCTCCTGACGGGGTCTAACGTAATCAGAGTCCATGCTCTTTGTCTGCAGATGTGGTGAGCAGGCGCCCCTGCGAGACCAGGTGAGTGCAAGGCAGCCCTCTCTGAACACCCTCTCCCCCAGCCTAGCCGTGGGGTACCCCCTCAGCTCCTCATTAACACCCTGATCACCCCAGACATGGCCCTGGGACTCAAGTCCTAGCATGACCTCTCTGACCTTCATCCAAAACAGGGGACAGAGCAGCAGAAACTTCCCCGCAGGACCCTCTCCACGTCCCCGCTGTGTAGGTCCAACCCGTCCCTCCTGCCCATCTAGTCCTCAGTCCCCAGCAAGGCTAATCAGGCCGCTTAAGCACGCATACCTACATAGACATGTGCACACAGGCCCCGCGAACACACCGATGCTACAAATTAACAACCCAAGCTTGTCTTTATCATTGTGTTTTTATTATGATGCTCCTCAATGATGTTTTTAAATGAATTTTGAATAGTCCCCGTAATTTGGTTTGTTCTACATTGCATCGCAAGTGCGAGGGCCCCGCAGGAATTGCTGCAAGGAGTACAATATCATGTGAGCGTGGCTTCTGTTTGCCTTTCTGCTTCCTCATAATTAAGCTTTATTGAGTTGTAAAATGAATAACAATTAAAAAAAAAAATCAACCTGTCTATTGATCCAGGTGCGACAGGCAGATAAATAACAGAAGTTTCTCCACTTCCTGACCTCGCCAAGTGGCCCCAGACTGTGCCTGCTTGCTCGCCCTTCCATTCTGGTTATGAGAAATAGGTCTCCCGCAGCTGCAGATTTCTTCGATACCAGGAAGCAAACTGCCAATGTCTGCACTGGGAAGGGATTCCTAACCAAGTCTTGTCAAGGGCCAAAGTTAGCTAAGATTCTAGAGACTCCTGACTCATATCTTCTTGATGCCTAAAATGCTGTTACTTGGGAAGTCTACCACTTTGGTGAAGGCACTGTGCCCTATCCACAGACAGTTAACTTCAGGAATTGATCACACATCAAAGTCTCAAACTTGACAGCCTAATAGGACTGAGGGGATCAGGTTCTCTCAGGGAGCTGTCCAGCTGGGAGGTCTCTGCAGAAGTGGAACTCTGCTAATGTGGAACAGCAATGCTGAAGGGACGGCTGAGAGCTCAGAGCAGCATCTGGAGGTGGCCAGGTGGGGGCACCGACCCCAGGTAGTCTGGGCACCAGAGGGGCAAAGAGAGGAGCAGACACACTGAGAGGCTGCAAAGGGAGGGGCCCAAGGTACACCTCACCCTGCTTTGTCTTTCCTGCCAGAGGTTCCGAGAAAGCTAACCAGCTTGAATAGTTGGGGTACCCTGTTAGAGTTTTCAGTTATCCTAGGACTACAAATGAGTTATCTTAATTCTCAGATGGAAACTAGATTTCCAGACTGGACCCAACTCAACAATCACCTTGTTTTATAGGCAACTGTAGACTTTAGGAGATTCTACAAGTGAAATTATGTGAAAGAGCTCTCATTTATGGAGCGGGAAGCCTAGGACCACACAGATCCCCTCACAGATGTTCCATTAAAGCAGAAGAGGGGTCTGCATGGAGTCAAGGACTCAACCTACAGGCTCCTCTGTCCCTGGGATTCTCCAGGCAAGAATACTGGAAAGGGGTTCCATTTCCTTCTCCAGGGGATCCTCCTGACCCAGAGATCGAATCCATGTCTCCTACATTGAGGACAGATTCTTTACCCACCGAGCCATTGGGGAGCCCCCTGCATCACAGAGTATTCTGGACAAAGTCCCAGCTGGGAAGTGAAGGTTTCTTCTATCCCATACAGCCGTGGGCAGGTTCCATCCCGTATGTGTGTGTGTGTGTGTGTGTGTGTGTGTTAGTTGCTCAGTAGTATCTTTCTGTGACCCCGTGGACTATAGCCTGCCAGGCTCCTCTGTCCATGGACTTCTCCAGGCAACAATACTGGAGTGGGTGGCCATTCCCTTCTCCAGGGGATCTTCCTGACCCAGGGATCAAACCCAGGTCTTCTGTACTGCAAGATTCTTTACCATCTGACCACCAGGGAAGCCCTCCATCCGGCAGCCGTCCTCCAGGCAAAAGCCTGCTGAGACCTGGGCTCTGTTTGCATGTGTCCTGGGAACTCTGAGAGGCTCTCCCCACATGACAGTGTTTTCAGATGAACATTCTGGGGACCCCTAGTTTCTGAAAAGAAAAGGCTCCTGGCAGAGGAGCTGGAGGAGTGCTAAGCACAGTTCATACAAGTAGAATTTAAGGGGCCTCATCCTGAATATATGGGACAAAACCAAAGTGCTAGACTTTTAGTTTCTGGTTCCACATGTGAGGAGCTTGGAAGTTGCCACTCTGCCCTAGCAAGTAAAAAGCTAGACAGATTGGAAAATCGACAGCTCTTCTTAGATTTTTAAGAGACAAGAGGGTACAGGCAAACCTCTGCCCCCAAGACTGGAGATGGAGACAAGCAAATGCAGAGTCTTAGCTTCCTGGAGCAGAGACTGGAAACCATGAGAGAAACCAGTGCTGGGGTCGGAAAACCAGAACCAAAACTGATGAATTGCTAGAGGTTCAGTGCGGACAAATCTGAGTGTTAAGAACTTCAGATAGACCCACTCATAGTAGGGTCCCCACAATTTGGGGAGTTTTACCTCCAGGATCTTCACCAGATTGTCACAGTATGTCTCAGAGAAGTATCCTCTGACTTTTACAGCAGGGGGAAGGGAAAAGGAACCACTTTTATTATTTAAAAGGAGCCATTAAATAAGCAAAAACAGTCTGTTCTTCCTAATAAGACTTGCCCTCAGAGGAAACTAGTTAACCAGAGCCTAACCTGATGGGATATTATCAAAGCTTTACTGATCTGGGGGAGGGGAGATACCTAAAGTTAGTTCTAGCCATTTCCTGCCCTGGTCATGGGCGTGGGGGGTCGGGGAAGGAGGGAGATAGGTAGAGGGGAGCAGGATAGGGGGTTGCAGAATCTGAGAAACATCTGTGAAGTTCACAGTCAGGAGGCACAGGTTCACTAAAGGACTGAGACCTAATCACAGGGCTAAGAATGCTTCCCGTCCCTGCACACCCCACCACAATGTTACTAAGGGCTTATTTCACCTGGTTCATTCTGAATGGCTGTCAAGAAAAAATTACAAAGCATACCAAAAGGCAAAAAAACAAAATTTAAAGAGACAGATCCATCATAGATCCAGACACGGCAAGGACATTGAAATTATCAGACCTAGAATTTAAAACAGCTATGATGTATATCCAGTCCATTTTAAAGGAGATCAGCCCTCAGTGTTCTTTGGAGGAATGATGCTAAACCTGAAACTCCAGTACTTTGGCCACCTCATGCAAAGAGTTGACTCATTGGAAAAGACTCTGACGCTGGGAGGGATTGGGGGCAGGAGGAAAAGGGGACGGCAGAGGATGAGATGGCTGGATGGCGTCACCAACTCGATGGACGTGAGTCTGAGTGAACTCCGGGAGTTGGTGATGGACAGGGAGGCCTGGCGTGCTGCAGTTCATGGGGTCGCAGAGTCAGACACGACTGAGTGACTGAACTGAACTGAACTGATGATGTATATGCTAAGGATGTAATGGATAAAGTAGACAGCATGCAAGAACAGATGGGCAATGTATGCAGAGAGATGTAAATCCAAAGAAGAAACCAAAAAGAAGAGTTAGATATTAAAAAAAAAAAAATAGAAACCTCCAAAATTGAAAAACAAAGAGATCACAGATTGAAAAAACAGAACAGAATTCTAAGAACTATGGGATGTCTATAGAATAGAGAGTCCTGAAATTGTGAAGTCGCTCAGTCGTGTCCGACTCTTTGTGACCCCATGGACTGTAGCCTACCAGGCTCCTCCCTCCATGGGATTTTCCAGGCAAGAGTACTGGAGTGGTTTGCCATTTCCTTCTCCAGGGGATTTTCCCGACCCAGGGATCGAACCCGGGTCTCCCGCATTCCAGGCAGACACTTTAACCTCTGAGCCATAGATCTATATAAATTTAGTCAGTGCAATGGCACAAATACAAAAGGCAAATACAAACCAATACAATGGAGCAAAGATTGCCTTTTCAACAAACAGTGCTGGAACAACTGGACATCTAAATATAAAGAAAATGAATCTAGGCACAGGCCTTACACCTCTCACAAAAATTAACTCAAACTGGATCATAGACCTACATGTAAGACACAAAAATATGAACTTTTTAGGAGATAGATAACGTAGGAGAAAACCTAGATGACCTTAGGTGTGGCAATGGCTTTTCAGATACTACATCAAAGGCATGATCTGTGAAAAAAAAAAAAAAAAGAATTGATAAGCTGTACTTCATTAAAGTTAAAAACTGCATTAAAATTGAAAAGACAATTTTGAGAGAATGAGAGGACTAGCCACAGATAGGAAGAAAATATTTGCAAAAGGTAAATCTGGTAAAGAACTATTATCCAAAATATACAAATAACTCTTAAAACTCAACAATAAGAAAATAAGAAACCTGAATAAAGTGGATCGAATACCTTAACAGACACCTCACCAAAATACACATGGCAAAAAAAAAAACGTATGCTCCATATCATGTCATCAGAGAAATGCAAATTACACCAAAAATAAGATTCTACTACACACCAATGAGAATGGCCAAAAATCTGAAACATTGACAACAGCAAATGCTGAGAAGGATGTGGAGTAGAAAGAACCCACCCATTGCTGGTGATAATGCAAATGGTATGTTCACTTTGGAAGGCAGTTTGGCAGTTACTTACAAAACTCACCGTATTCTTGCCATATGACCCAGCAATCATCCACAGAAAAACCTGCACACGTATGTTTATTGCTTATTCATAACTGCCGAAACTTGGAAGCAACCTTGATGTCCTTTAACAGGTAAATTAATAAACTGTGGTACATCCAGACGGGGAACTATTAATCAGCACTAAAAAGAAATGACCTATAAAACCATGAAAAGACATGGAGGAACCTTTGTGGTGGTGGTTTAGTCACTAAGTCGTGTCCTGCTCTTGCGACCCCAGGGACTGTAGCCTGCCAGGCTCATCTGTCCATGGAATCCTCCAGGCAAGAATACCGGAGTGAGTTGTCATTTCCTTCTCCAGGGAATCGAACATGGGTCTCCTGCCCTTCAGGCATATTCTTTACCAACTGAGCTATGAGGGAAGATCATACTGCTAAGTGAAAGAAGCCAATCTGAAAAGGTTATTATTGATTCCAATTATACGACATTCTGGAAAAGCAAAACTTAAGACCACAGTCAAAAGATCAGTAGTTGCCAGAGATTGAGGGTGGAGGGAATAAATAGATGCAGCATGGAGAATTTTTAGGGCCCTGAAAGTACTTTGTATGACACTCTAATGATGGGTACATGACATTATGTATTTGTCCAAGCCCATAGAATGTACACCAAGAATAAACCTTAAAGGTAATCTATGGACTTTTGAGTGACTAAGATGCATCAATGTAAGTTTATTGGTTGTAACAAACATAACCCTCTGATGGGGGATACTGATGATGAGGTGGGCTATGCATGTGTAGAGTTAGGGTATATGAGAAATCCCTGTACCTTCACTAAGTTTTGCTGCAAATCTAAAACTCCTTTAAAAAAATAGTCTTTAAAAAAGTGCTAAACTAAATTATACTGCTAGCAGCCACCTACAATGCCAATAGTAACATGAGAGAAAAGATACTTAAGGTAGAGAGGAATGGTGGTGTGTATTCACAGAATAAGGGTGTGCATAGTTACATACTAGCTCACATTTTCACTTCTATTCCACAGGGCACATATTGTAGCAAAGTCCTTCACATGCGGGAGTCTTACACACGTTTGAAGTCTGATTTCTAGTTCATATTTTCTATGATTTTAGGGTGTGTGTGCTTGTGTATATGTTATGTATGTATGTGCAAGATGTATACACATATTAAGTTTATAGGTGTGCAAGGGTGGGTTGATTCTGTGAACTATTTTTGCAAGTTGTACGCGTGTATTAGTATACACACGTATTAGTATATGCATGTATTAGTATATGCATGTTGTGCAGACATGTACACATGCCTGTGTTATATTTATCTGTGCACATGTGTGAATAATAATATTTCAGCTGTGAAGAGAGCACCAGCTATGGGTGAGGTTCTGAATGACTAGCTGGGCATAAAGACCTGGGTGTCTAAGCAGGCTCATTGCGGGGAGGTGGGACCTGCAGGCATGAGCACTGAAGGAAACACCCCAAGAACACGGCCACAGGGCGGAGGCTGACATCAAGGCCATGGGGGCTCGTGGCCTTGGAGGGCTAGGGCAGCTGAGCTCTGGTGGAAGCAGCCCCAGAGGAGCAGAGCTGAGCAGCATCAGGCACAGGTTCACCCTGTGGAAGGAAGGGAGGAAGGAAGGTCAATACATAAAGACACTTGAGGGTGTGAAGCCACCAGGGACTCCTTCCCTCCTCACTCTCTAGATTTGCCCTCTGGGAGCTAGGAGGAGGCAGACACGTGGATTTATGTCAGATCTATCTACAAGCAATGGCTGGGTGGTGTTTCTGAGACCAGTGATGCAACATTCAGTTAATTCCAGTCACGAGGAAACTGAGGGCTTGGCTGAAGTCACTCCAGGAATCAGTTGAGTCCAGTGCACAGTATTCAGTAAATAACGATGGATGATGCTTCAGTGAGTGAAGAAATGAATGAAAGGGAAAGAAGGAAGAGAAAGAGTTAATTGAGTGGATCATAGAAACCATCCTGAACTTTCTAAGAAGAGGAAACAAGAGAAGGCTAATAGAGATGAATTCATTACAAATGGGGACTTGGATCTTTCTGTTTCCTGAGGGTGGAGAGGAGGTGTTGAAATAAAGTATATGCACACAGTACTTCACTTATTATTTTGAACTGTGTGTGTATAAAGGGGAGTTTTACATGAATATGTATTCAAGTCCATGAATGATACCCTGGATAAAGAAGGATAAGAAAACATTTGCTGTTTTCTTAAGTCAAAGACCTTCTGAGACAACAAGAGAGATTTAACATAATCATGAACAATCCCAACCGATTCATTCATTCTGCAAGCAGAGTCAACACTGAGCTGGGAGCAATGGTGGATGGCTTGATACATTAGAGCCAACCTGTACCCTGAAAGAGCCCGCAGAGATAAGGTGTGTCTCCCAACATTAGCATCCAGGAAGAGACGGCAGTGAGCTGAGAAGGGTACACAGGTGGCCTACAAGGAGAGTTAGAAGTCAACAGGTGATGCTCTGTGTGTATGTGTGCGTCTGGGTGAAGGGCTTCTGTCGTTGAATGTCAGATTTTTGACCCGTTTTGATGGCTGGCTTTAGTGTGTATAATGTGAGGGAAATTGCTGCTATGATTTCCCGCCTCCCTCCATCATTCTGAGCCATGTTATTAGAAAGTCAGAGATAGGGTGCTCATAACATTTACTGTCCAAAGTGGGTCTCCTGAAAGTGGAAGAAGACAATATTAATACCCATGCCAGCCGCCTCGCGTGACCTGGGACTGTCCTGTGCAAACTGGGGCTGGTGGTTGTCCTGGTTACGGAGGCGAGCAGCAGGTTGTCCTAGAGTCCCCTGCAGCCATGGGGTGGACGTCCAGGGTCACTTCATGGTGGGGAATTCACACCATCCCCTTTTCCAGAGGATGGACCCCGCCCCATCCCATTCTGCAGTGAGGCTGACCCGTGGGGGCAAGATCAAAGGTCAAGCGGGGCAGAGTGGGAGCAAAGGCTCCTGGGGCCTCCAACATCTTGTCTCCCCACAGCCAGGCTCGGCGGTCAGCAAGCCTACTGCCCAGCCTGGGATCTTAGCACTTACTGTGTCCACTTGCGCCAGCCCAGGCAGGCGGCTCTAATGGATTATTCGCATTATCTCCCTCATCGCTGCTTAAATATTTATCAGACCATTATGTATTTAGTGGCCAGGCATGGGGAGTGGAAGGGGCAGGAGGCAGAATTGCTTGGCCAGATGCAAGGGTTAATTACAGATTGGATAAATCCCCTTCTGATTTAAAAATTAAATAAATAAACATGGTGAGGAGATTAAAAGGGAACTGTTACTTACATGTAAGGAAGTCCAGAACTGCCTGATCCAGGTTTTGGTGTCTTCCAGCGCCTCATTTTATTACCTCACTATTCCCTTCCCTTACCTGCAAACCTGTGGGCTGCCTGAGCCTTAAACCAGCTTCTAATTAAAAACCGTACTTCCGCTCTTGCTCCTCAAGCAACCAGTGTGTGGGAAAATTCAAGCTCGCCTAGAACCAGAGTCAACATCCGCCTCATAAAAGAAGTTCTGAAGGTAACTCCAGGGCTGGCACTGTGAAATATTGTTCATTATAATGAAGCAGCTGAGATAATGCTGTTTTCTAATTTCCCTTTCTCAGTCAGAAATTAAATAAAAAGTCATGTCTAAATTACAATACTGGATTGAGATCAGACGAGGGCCCCATGCAGAGAGCTCATGATCTATCCTTCCCACATTTTACAGCCATTAAAAAAGATTATTGTTGTTTTTTTCCCTTCCCTTTTCTTTGAGGCCATTTACATTTGTTCTGAACTCTCACTGTGTTTTATTCGAATCTCTTAAAAGTGCCAGGGCACATAATAAGTCAATCACAAACTTAAATTAAGAAAAAAACAAAACAGGCACCCAAGCAAACTGGGGCTCTGAACTCCAAGCTCAGTTACCTAGGGGGCCCCTAACTTGGCTCTTCTCCATCCGCTTCCAGTTGGCAAAGTCTTCTCCAGGGAGAGTCAGGGTGGGGAGGGCTCATTCTGTGCAAAAACTGCCTACGCTTCTACAACCCTCTCTTATAGCAGAAATGCCCCTTGGTCAAAATGAAAATGCTGGACTGGCTGGTAAAGTGTATTTAGAAAACGCTAATGAGCCTGTCATATCACAGTTAATTGAGCGTTTATTTGATTACTCAACCAGCAGAAAAGAGGAACACTGGCGCATTTTGGCAGGTATGATTCAGGCATTCTCTGTTCTGAGAAGTTGTTGGTATTCCTTGAATGTTGCACAAAAGTTGGTGCCGAAAAAACATTATTTTTCCTGGAATTTATTAAGCAACATCATTATGAATCGTTTTCACTGCATGCAAGTCGCTTCCTATTAATCACTTAGATAATATGACTGGAGCGCCTACTCTGTGCAAGGCATCATGTGGGGATGAACAAGAGACGGTCTCTTCTTGAGTCCCTAGGATCAGAGCCCCTGAGATACTAGCATACTTGGGTGTTCATTTTCTCATCACAACAAGAGCCCATTGAGATTTTTAAATGTCATGTAAATTTCTGTGAGTTCAGGGCTCCTGGTGGGCAGACTCCAGGGAGGTGGGTTCCTGTGGGACACATCAGTCAGATAAGCCTTGGAAGAGGAGAAGGGCTTGACGGGGGCTTTGCGGGCCAGGTAGGACTTAAAAATGAGGACAGAGGATAAGAAAACACTCTGAGGGACTTCCCTGGTGGTCCAGTAGTTTAGAATCTGCGCTTCCACTGCGGGGGGTGTGGGTTTGATACCCGATTGGGAAACCAAGATTCCACATGCCTCGAGGTGCAGCCAAAACAAACAGTCTAGGAAAGATCAAAGTGTGAGCAAAGGACTGGGGGTGGGAAGCACGGGGCATTTAAGGGCATGGGGCAGACAGGGTGCCCAGGGATGGTCTCCTGTGGCCACAAGCAACCTGTGTGCGGCTCCTCAGAAGGCCACTCAAGGTGACAGGACTGGAAATAAACACTGTGGTTCCCATGAGACATCTGACCCATGCTGCCCTTCAGAGCTGCAATGAAAATGACCAATGAGATCCTCTACAGCTGGACTCCAGCAACTGAGCGCACACCCTTCTGACACAAAGTCTAATGGGCTGCTGCAGCAGCTCACATGCCATGGAGTGCCATGTGCAGCCCCAGAGGAAGCAATCAGAGAAAAGGGGCAGAGAGGCTGCGAGGTTTAATGGCAGGTGTTGTGGCGATGGGACTTCCAGGTGCACTAGCAATAGTGGTAGAGAAGCCTTCTGCCAACGCAGGAGACATAAGAGATGCAGGTCAATCCCTAGATCAGGAAGATGCCCTGGAGGAGGGCATGGCAACCCACTCCAGTATCCTTGCCTGGAGAATCCCAGGGACAGAGGAGCCTGGCAGGCTACAGTCCACAGGGTCACAAAGAGACGGAGTCTCGACTGAGCATGCACGCACATAGTGGCAATGACCTTGGGCTGAACTCACGTATGTCCTCTACTTTTGTCTGTTTGCAGTGGTTGTATCCTTTAAGTGTCAGCCAAAGCAGCTGCAGAATGGAAGCTCCCACACCCCGTCTACATTCTGCAAATGAGAATGCCATCATTCTTCCGAATCCTTGATGTGAGTAAGTTCAATTGGACTTGAAACCCACCTGCATCATCACAAAAACTTTCAACACTACATCTGTCAGTGAAAGAAAAGGAAGGCTGTTGAATTCTTTAAACACAATTTCAACCATTATGAATCTTTAATGATTGTAAAAAATGGCTTTAAATTTTTTATCACCCACTTGTGCAAACAAAGTTTCTTATCAAGAGTGACCACCAACGATTTGTAGAGATCATCATTAAAAGATCAGGCATGGTGTGTAGCCATTTCAAACACAAACTCTGATATGAAATAGTTACAATCATGGAAGGAAGCAAACTCAAGTTTCTCATTAAAATGAGGAAAATGTTTTATTCTGAAGCCATACATATTGTATAATATTTCCCAGTATACCATATTTTCTTTTTCATTTTGCATAATATAAAGAAAATGGAATGACTTTTTCTTCTAAATCTCACATAGAATCCCAGATCCCCTGCAATTTACTACAACGTGCCATACAAAGATTCTCATCTTCACGTGTATCCTGACTTTAACAGCTTGGAAAGTCCTGCTCTAAGGTATCTTGCTTGATCCTCAAGGACCTTCTTGGACCTTCATGGACATCCAGCAGTCAGCTGTCCCTTTACTACTGTAAGCAGATCATTGTAACTATAAGCCTTCCCCAGACCCAACAGAAAAGTCTACAAGGGCCAGAGATGGCACCTTATGACCTTGAGGTGGTTCTCCTTGGAGTTGTTCCATTGATACACTTCTGCTGTGGGTGCTGCCCAGGACTGAGCCCCCACCAGTAGAAAGACGTGGTAGAGGGCAGGGGGGAGGAATGGGCTGGAGGATGGGGGAAGTTCAGCTCTCAAATAGCAAAGACACACTCATTGGTTTACCCAATCTTGCGCCTCCTCTTTAGTTCTTTTAGGCTCTCTCTCCTCCACCTCTTGGTTTTAAATAACTTCCTGAACTATAAAGGCAAAGAGTTCCAAATGAAAACTGATTGATAGCCTCATATAATTATATAATAAAAACATGCTGATATGCATATACATTATGCGTGGGCTCGTATGTCTATATGCATCTGCATCTATTCCAGGGGGAGGAATATGCAATAACGTCTTCTGAAACAAATTGTCAAGGTGTCAATAAGGACTCTCATAATGAATGTGTGGGTGTGATCTGGGGTAATTTCATTGCAATTATGTTGCTCGGGCTGATTTCCCAAGACAGGTCTTAAAGGCACAAGTCCCATTCCCAAGCGGAAAGCAGAGTGTTTTGCTTCCTATGGCATCTTCAAAGCATCACATTTCCAGGCCAAATGCCTTCCCTCGAGCACACCAGACCAATCAGAGGAAATCAGGTTGCCAGGCAGTGTCAAAGCTTCAGTCCACAGTGATAAGTTTAAAAAATTTTTGTGTCTGACACCCAACAATCTCAGCAACTGACTGTTAATGGTTAAAAAGTAAACAACAGCATAACCCAACTAAAGAAGTTAGAAGTCCCAGTGATGGGTACTAAGTGTATGAAACACTGTTCAAAGCGCTAGGGGATAAGGAAGAGCAAAGATGGGCATATGCTAGAGGGAAAAGGGGAATATATGTGGCCCTTAACCCCAAGAAAGTCCAGCCTATCCAAAAGGACAGATGCTCGACCAATGCTTGAACAAATGCTGATAATTCAATGTGAATGGAATGTAATAGAGGTTTACCCATGGGAACCCAGGGTGGGAGTAAGGACATAGGAAAGATTTTGTAAGACAACGAACTGTCACTTAAACTGGGCCTTGAAAGTAGAAAAAAAAAGTGCAATCAATATGTACTAGATTGTTTTGCACAGTGCCCTGCCCTGTGCTGAGTACAAAGGAGACTCTCCCTCAACCACGTTTCCTGAAATGAAGTATAGACTCCATTCAGGAACTCTCTCAGCAGGGACAGGGGTCCTCAGTTGCCCATCCCTGAGACCAGGCTATCGAACTTGCTATCAGGAGAGCCATTTGTGGCCCAGGAAATAGTGTGAATGCTGGCCCTGGGGAACAGGGTTATGTCTGGGCCATCTACAACAGCTACGACCAAAGGACTCCAGGAGACAGACTAGAAGAGGAAGAGAAAGAGGGGAGGGTTGAATATGGAGTGTGATTCCACAGGAAATGGAACAAGAGAGGAATCATCTTCTCTGCCTCCCGACAACATCTAAATCTAGACCAGGAAGCTCACACCAGAAACCTGGGCGTTTCTGTTGATGTCCCCTCACCCCTCACCCCTTGTTACCTTCCCTCACTTCACGTGCTCTGTCCCCCAGTCCTGTCAACTTGGCCTTTGTAACATCTCATGACTTTCTGGGTCTCTGCAATCATGTCCTGACTGGCCTCTAGCTGCTTCCATCCATCCTTTTCCTGCTACCAGCCTGACTTCTCAAATACACTTAAAACTTCTCTCTTAAACCTTCCAATGTCCCCCTCTCTGCCTCCCAGATAAAGCTTAAGCTCCCAGGCAGTTCCAAAGAGACACCGATACCCTCATGCCTCCTTGCCCTTCCATCTCTACCCCATCCTTTAACTGCCAAAGCCCACAGTCATGCTTCTTCTCAATTTCAGACCTTGACACATGCTGTTGGTTCTCTCTGAAATGCTCCCCTCTCCTTGCTCTCTTACAGGGTGAACTCACAGACAACTCTGAAAGCCTTGCTCAGGTTCTCCCTCTGGTATTCACCAGTGATTCACCATCTGAATTAGATCCCCCACCTCTGTGCTCCAGAGAGCTTCATATGTGCTGCCAGAAGAAACAACAAACTGTCTCTTTACAATCCACCATGCTCCTGTGCTGTGAGTAACCTGGTGGTAGGGACCATGCCCCTTACCTCTGTAAAGCCAGTACCCAACGCATGGCAGTTTCTGGCACATAGCATGTGCTCCATCAATGTTGGGAGTGCAAGGAGAGATGGATGCTTAGATGGATGGATGAATGGATAGATGGATGGGTAGATGGATAGATGGATGGATGAATGGATAGATGGATGGATGAGTGGATAGATGGATAGATGGATAGATGGATGGATGGATGGATGGATAGATAGATGGATGGGTAGATGGATAGATGGATGGATGAATGGATAGATGGATGGATGAATGGATGGATGGGTGGATGAATGGATAGATGGATAGATGGATGGGTGGATGGATAGATGGATGGATGAATGGATAGATGGGTAGGTGGATGGGCGGATAGGTATTTGAATGAGTTGACAGTGCTTAAGTAGCCTGAGCAATAATAAAAGGAGGCTCCTTCTTCCTGTCTATACCCCCACTAACTGAGTCTCTAAAACAGAATATCATATCCCCCTAAAACTCCCAGGACCTGATCAGTGAGCAGGAACATGATGGAAGCTGCAGAATTATATGGGAAACCAGTATGTTCATTGCAGTAGCTTAGACCCTAAGGGTAGGTCCTCCAGGGAAAGTAGAATATTACAAATCAAAGTAAAGGAAGCTAGTCACTTTATTCCAGCAGGCATCAAACCAATTTTAAGGATTTTTTTTTAAAAGAGAAGTCAAAAAAAAAAAGAGAAAGTCAAGTCAGATTTTTTTTCCAGGATTTTTAAAGGAGTTT
This sequence comes from Bos taurus, assembly GCF_002263795.3. NCBI lineage: Eukaryota > Metazoa > Chordata > Mammalia > Artiodactyla > Bovidae > Bos > Bos taurus. The sequence goes on along the minus strand of NC_037351.1, from coordinate 47,121,906 downwards.
TTTGGAGACTGTCAAATCAAGTAAAAGGGAAGGAACTGTATAAATTCCATTTCTCTTTCTTTTTTTCTTTCTTCTAAACACTGAATAAGAGAGGATCAGACGAGTCATTCACCATCATACTAACAAGCTGCTAAGTCGCTTCAGTCGTGTCCAACTCTGTGCAACCCCATAGACGGCAGCCCACCAGGCTCCCCCGTCCCTGGGATTCTCCAGGCAAGAACACTGGAGTGGGCTGCCATTTCCTTCTCCAATGCATGAAAGTGAAAAGTGAAAGTGAAGTCGCTCAGTCGTGTCCAACTCTTCGAGACCCCATGGACTGCAGCCTACCAGGCTCCTCCGTCCATGGGAGTTTCCAGACAAGAGTACTGGAGTGGGGTGCCATCGCCTTCTCCGATCATACTAACATAAGCATCCTTATACCTAATCTATGTGCACAGCCCTGTATACATTCTTAGAATAAAACTCTAGAAGCAGAATTACAGACTTTTAAAGCATGGACATTTTTCAGCCTCTTTTAAAGAATTGCCAGCTTCCTCTCCAGGAAGGCTGTATCCACATGCAGTCCCTGCTATAGAAAATGACAAGCTGTTTCACCATGTTCCTACCAACACTGAAGAATTCGTTTTTAAATATTCCCAGTTTGATAAGCAAAAATTAGAATCACACTGTCCTAATTTGTATCTCCTCGATAACTAGTAAAGTTGACCTTTTTCATAAGTATGGGCTGTTCAGTGAATTTGCTGTTAATTTTCATTCCTGACTTCCCTATTGGGTCTCTTGTCCTGTGTTATTGATTTTTAGAGGCTGATTTTAATATATTAACATCATTCATCCTTTACCGTTATGTTGCAAATACTTTTTCTATCTCTTAAGAAATATTATTCACTCCACCCCAAGACTGAAAGCAAACTAGTGATCCTTCATTAAAAATTTAGTTCACAGTCCTGTGCTACCTGCTTCTGCGTATGCAGAAATGAGGAAGGCAGGTCACTTGTTCTCAGGAAGCTTGCAGTCTGGTTAACCTCATGAAGACAACTAGTCACAAACATATCCATGAAGCCCTAATAATACAAGTCTTCAGGAGGAGAGAGGGCTTGTGCTGGACATGGAGGACTAGATCAGTTCTTGACAGAAAGAGGGGAAGGGGCAGGGTCTCCCAGGCAGAGGGAGGGAGGAGAAAAGGCACAGAGGTGGGAAAGCCTAAGGCATGTCTGAGGAAGTCTGGAGAGTCAGGTGTGAGTAGAGCAGAGATCTCTGTGGGTGACCCGTGGGAGGTAAGGTCAGTGCTGAGCATCTGAAATGCCTAGGCTTTCCCACGATGCTATTTCCCTGTCCTGGCTAGGCCAAGCAGGAGCCTTTGTCTCTGAGCCATTCAGACCTGCGTGTGCATGCTGTGTACGTTCCCCTCTTTTACGATGGCTGTTATTTGTCAGAATTGATTAGCCTTTCTGTGTGGGAGCCATCTGCTGTCTGTCAGGCTCCTTGTCTCACCAGCGTGTTGATTTCAATAAATTATTATGGCACTTGGAGTCAGCTAAGTGGTTTGATGCTGTGAATCCCACACATCCAAATCGGAAGAGGACTGAGAGCCATTTAACACCATTCCTCCACTGCCTTCTCTCTTGGTCAACAGCGTCTAAAGGGAACCACGCTGTGTTATCTTGGGCTGCCCAATACATTCTGCACCATCTCCTTTCTTCTGTTTATATGACTGAGCAGATGATCCTGGCCTGACCACCACAAAACCCCGTTCCCCTGGACACAGGGACTGGTCCCAGAGCAGCCCTGTGGTGGGAGAAGCTGTCTCCACTGGGATGGGCAAACTGGAGTGGGTCATCTTTGCTGGCATGTGGAAATAGCTGGAGAGAGACAGGAAAAGATGAGACGCAGGCAATGCCCTAGAGGTACTGAGGCCTTGGCTCATGCCTATATCTCTTCCTTCAACTCTAGGAGCTGTGTCAGTTTCTACCCAGCTATAGGTGTTCTACATTTCTTTTTGCTTAAGCTAGTTGGAACTGAGTGTCTGTCACCCACAATACAGGGATTTCTGAATATACAGAGTTACTATGTTGCCCAAATCAGGTATATGGGAGTCATCCTTTAATCTTCTTTCCCTTTTACCTCCAAACCTATTCAATCACGAAATCCTCTTGATTCTATCTCTAAAATGTTTTATCAGTTATTTCACTGTCCTCCCTAATTTTCTCTCACCTGGATGTAAATATTCCTAGCTGCTCTCCCTGGGATCCTGTCCCCTCCAAATCCATTTTCCACAGTGCTAAGTTGGTCTTTCTAGAACCCAACTCTTCTTCCAAAACTTCAGAAAATATTCATTGCCCACGAGACAAATCCAAACCTCTAAGCACAGGATACAAGCCTGTCTGTCTGTGTCTGGTCCACCCTCCTTCTCCAGTCCCAACTCTTAATATAGTCCACCTCCCAGTTCTTCCATGTCTCTAAGTCTTTGTACATGTTCTTCCTGCTGGCTCCAAGACCTTCCCAGTCTTGTTCATCTGGCTTCTGCTCTGGCCTTCCATTTGCACTTCATTTACAAAATACTCACAGCCCTACCCCAGACACCCTGAGCATAGCCTTCCTCTGGGAATATGCGGTACCTGGTGTTGGGGCTAGTGACCAGGAGATGACATAGCAGCATGGTTAAAAACATGAGCTCCAAGTCAGCAGGCCTCAGTTTGAGATCTGGTTCTCACCTTTACCAGCTGGGAGGACTTGAACAAGGCACCTAATCCTAAGGCTCATTTTTCTCAATGGGGAAAATAAACGAGGGTAGCTGTAAAGATTAAATGAGAAAACTAGGCAAAGTTCTTAGGTAGAACATAGCAGATATTCAATAAATGACAGTTGTCATCATTGTATTATCAATGATGTCACATCAACCTCACATTATCAGCATATGAACCTATTTACTCCCTTCACCTATCTCCTCACCCCAACCCTCATGATGAACTCCTTGGGAGCAGGACTGGGTGTTACACTTACTTTGTTCTGAATCCATGACCCCTGTGTCAACGCAGCACAGACGTACAATAAATATTTATTTCATAACTATCAATCTCTTTTCACCCACTGTTTTACTGGGGAATACGATGGGGATAGGGAAAGAGGGCACTCCTATAACTCTCCCATTACCACTTGAACTCTCCATGGTTCAGAACTGATTAAGGACAGAATCTCCATAGGAAATAATTCAGAAGTGACAGTCAGTGAATCAACCACCCTTATGCGGGAACCAATGTGTTCCCTGATATACAAACACAACTGGTTATCTATCCAAAACCCTTTTCCCCATTCTTTTTTGCTAAACACTCTCTGAGTTTGATCAGTGACAATATTCAAGGAAGGTGATCCTATTCCTAATTCACGTTGTTGTTGCTGCTATGTAGTCGCTAAATTGGGTCTGACTCTTTTGCAACCCCATGGACCGTAGCCCGGCTGTAGCCCACCAGGCTCCTCTGTCCATGGGATTTTCCTGGGAAAAATACTGGAGCGGGATGCCATTCCTTCTCCAGGGAATTTTCCCGACCCAGGAATTGAACCCATGTCTCCTGCATTGGCAGGCAGATCCTTTACCACTGAGCCACCATGGAAGCACTTAATTAATAAGTATGTCTTTAAAAATCTAAATCCATCAGGACAATGCCACTCTGCTTGCTTGAACTTGGTTTGTGGATGGACATATGACCCAGAATGTGCCAAGTGGGGGGAAGTCCTCTGTGGAGTTTTTGAGCAAATTTTCCTTGTTTTTAAGAAGAGACACAAGGAAGAGATAGTCCCTTTTCTGCTACCCCACATCATTTTATCTGCAAAAGATGTCTGAGTAGTGACACTGCCATCTGGTAACCATGAAAGAAGCCCACTAGGGTGGCAAAGCAGAAGAATGGAAAGAACCTGGGTTCTTAATGACATTGTCCAGCCATAGAATTCGCCAGTTCTGGAGCATTCTACTTCAGAACTTCTTGCTTAATGAGATAATAAATTTCTCTCACTGTCTAAATCAGCTATCTATTATTTGGAGCCAAAATCATCCTATCAGAATTCACCCAACTTTACAACTCCCAGCGTGTCCCTGCTCATTCTCTTCCTGGAGGTCACATAATACTCTCACTTCTCCGTGCCCTTTTTACATGTACTGCTTTCTCAAAGTTTATAATTCATCTTTCCCTCCTTTTATAACTGCATTTTATTCTCCAGGATCCTGGAACTTATCATGGTGCCTAGACTGGAATATAATAAACACTTAATAAATGATGAACAGATGGATAAATTTATGGGTGATGCACAGCTTACAAACCACTGACAGGCTTACAAACTTGCCGAGGAAATCAGAATAATATGAACAAACTATAGAACGACAAAGAATCACATTGTGTGATGCACAAGATTCCTAACAATTACAGAAATGCATATATTAGTACATGATATTAAAAAACATAACCAAAATAAACAAAACGATAATTGAGTGGACTACAATAATTACTCTCAGTAGCATTTTCAGTGGGTTCAATCTGTTTAGAGAGCAATAGGACAATATCTAGCAAAGGCTAACAACACTCTTTGACATAGTAATTTCACTTTAGGGGATATATTCTAAGGAAAAACCCAAATATAAATAAATATATATGTGTGTGTATATATATATATGAAAACATTTACAGAAATAGTACTTAAAATATAAAGAAACAAAATATAACAACCTAAGCTATAATGGGACAGCAAAGCTAAGCAGACTACGGCATTTTAACTAAGAGTGAAAACTGAAAATGTCCACATATATTTAAATGCATACATAAAGTGATGATAAATGAAAAATATAAAATAGCAACAACATGCTGATTTAAATTATATAAAATTTTACCTTAAAATATGTCTATATTGCCCACATTTTCATGGAATTCAACCCCTAGGCTCTTATATTCATGTATCTTACCTACGTATTTTATAATACATACATCTCCTGCTTTTCACAACCTATCAGCATGATATTGTCAATATACTGAAACAACCTGATGTCTTGTAAGATGAAGAGATGATTCAATATCTCTGTAGACTAAATTGTGACATAGAGATGGAGTGCTGGAGCAATAAAGTATACTACACTCCTTGCCAGGTGAAAGCAAACCGTGTATTGGAACTGAATTTTTAAAAAGCACCAACCTATAAGTAGCTGCAGAGTAAGTGTCAAGGACTGGGTTATTTTCTCTAGTAAGGCATCCATATCTGGAAGTGCTATAGTTGGAAGCCACTTCATCACTTTTATAATGATCTACGGCCATTCACCAAGATACAGCCACTTTCTGCATCAGACAGATAAATGATTTAAATGAGGTTGTCATAGGCATAACACAACTGTACATTTTGAGTCTCTGACAGATTTAACAATTTCCCCCAGGGTTAGAGTATTGCTTTTGATTTACTACTTTAAGTCTTCTATTTAGAACTTTCTAAAAAGGAAACCATTAAGTGAACAATATATTAATTCTGCCTCATACTAGATAAATCTATTTCAACTATACAGTCAGGAACTGAGAAAATAATATAAAATGACTTGAGGGTCCACTTGATGTCAACTATGATGCCGAAAGTTTCATTAATCACCTAAATCCTATAAAATCCCCCATTGATCTTTGGATCACAGTGGCAAACTGTATCCTCAGGAATTAGCTCAGAGCCAATGAAAGATCTAAAAAGGTACTGATGTCTCTCCCTTCCCACCAAGTCACTGTTACCTTGGTAAAAGGCTCTAGATCTCTTTGAAGACAGCCAAGAGCAAGATCTGCAGTATATACTTGTGATGTAATTACTGGGTCCTTCCTCAAATTTGCCTGGGCTCTGAGTCTCTGGCCGAAGTTTAAGAACTGAGTGAGGAACAATAATCTCCATACCTGGTGACTCAAAAGAGAGCTCTGTTCTCTACATCTGGTGTTTGCTACTTGTTTGTTTTGATTATATGGACCAAGAAGCTTTTAAAAGACTGTCCGTGTATTTCAGTGCAAAAGCCTTTATAATCAGTCAAAGTTAGTTATGAGTCGAGGATATTCTGATTACCATACTAGCCTGCTGCCTGTATGAAACCATGCAGTATTAGACACTGTTAGCTGCTTACCCAGTTGTCACTCTCTACTTTTTCCTTGTTAGCAGAAACAAAATTTATTGCAGTAATGTGCCCAATGAAAAGTTCTCATGTTCTCAAATTCTCTTGCCATTAGTTTGCAGGTATGTGACTTAGATTCTGACTAATCAGACAGATCTGCCTGAAAATTGGATTCAGAAGTGAGCAAAATGAAGAGGAGCCTAAGTGCAGTGGACCCGACATCTGGCAAACACATGGTGGAAAGAGCCAGCTCTGCGATGGTGAGAGTGCAGAGCATCTGGTGTCCAGTCCTGAGAATTCCCAGTGCCAAGGAGCAGTGGTGCCTCACTAAAGCCTCCCCACAGCCCCAGGCTCTGCATCCTGCATGGGTACCTAATATCCTTTTATAAAATCCCTTTTCTGTTTAAGCCAACCAGCATGGATTATGTTGCAATTAAGAACATTAAATAATACATGTACCAACTTGCCTCTGGAGGCTTTTAAAGTGTCGCTCCTTGGTCTCTTCCCCTGGGGATATTAGTATCCCCAGTGAAATCAAGGATCCCGTTTCAGCTATAGCACTCACTCAGCATAAAGCATAAGAGCCATTGCAGCTCCCTTCAAAGGTGCTGGCTCTTCCCTTTGTGGTATTTCCCAGTGCCTTGGTAAAGGAAGCCTCTTCTACTCCTTGTTGGGGTATACAGTTAATGGGTGGGTGAGCAGGTTGCATGTGATAAATCTATTATCAATCTTATCTACCTAGTTTTTTGATTCTTTACATTGTATGAAATTTTTCTGATATCTTATTTTCATATAAGCTGTTATTGAGTACAGATTTCAGTAAGCCATTTAAGAAAAGAATTAGAAATCCCAGATATATGAGGTAGCATGTTGAATCACACATCTTTGATAAGTGTACCTATATGTTTATTATGTTCCCCCAGAATGGAAAGTAAGTTTAGATGCTGGGTGACCAAAATAAATGAAAATTATTTCCTAGAGTCACTAACATAGATTCTCAAAGTGTTCTCCAAGAAGCTCTGTGGGGTTCTCCGAGCCCCTCTAGGAGTCAAGAACATAAAGCGCTGGGAACCATATTCCACTGCAGTCAGAACAACTCTAAGTTCAACTTAGGGGCTTCTAGGTAAGCTTTCATTTGAGGAAGGGGTCAAAAGCTTTTTTACAAAAAGTTTGGCAAATCACTGAAATATCAATAGACCATCTTTGAAGTCCACCTGGAAAGCTCCATGTTTCTCTAATTACCATGGGCTAGTTTGCTGACCCTCATTGGAATCCTAAGGGGAACCTCCAGTAATGGCTGCCTGTTTTAAGGATGTTTTCTCCCAGATACGCAGGGCCCTGTTAGGAAGCCACACCTTTGCCTTCCTAGAGTGTGGCATGACATAGATATCTCTTGACAAGGGCACAAGCTAGAAAACCCCAATGGCAAGTAAACGGGGTGGGATGGCTCCTCCCAGGCCATGCAGCACACTCCATGGTCCCTGGGCACCAGGCACGAGGCTGCCAAGAAAGAATGAGAAGAGGAAGGAGGAGGAGGGGAGGCAGAAGAGGAATTACTCATCTGTGGAGGGTCAGTTGTGCCAAAGAACATCCACCATGTGCTCTGTTCCTGTGCTAGATTTGATTTGGCAGAGGAGAAGACAGCGTCTGTCCTTGCTTTCATGTTTCAGTCCATATTTACCAAGTAGCTCAGTCCATATTTCAGTCCATGTTTCAGTCCATATTTACCGAGTAGCTCCGGTGCACTGGCACAATCCTCATGAAAACAAATCCACCCCGCAAAGCACTCACTACGCCTGGTACCAGAGCCTCACAGAAGCAAAACCCTTCCACACGAAACAGCGAGAGAACACCAAAAGACCTAACAATGTGGGTGTGAACAGGTTATAAATGGCCCTCACATTTGAAGGAAAAGGAGGCCAATGACTGAAATGGTCAAGTTATATACAAAAAAAAAAAAAGGTTGGAGTTTAGATCACAGAGGTAAAAAAGATGAGAGTTTTCCAAGCAAGAGTGAAATGAACCACACACTGTCCACATATAAGGGCCCCTCCTCTGTATGTTTGTTTATTTTGGCTTCCTCAGCTTGGCTGGTACAACCGCATTGGCTAAAGTGCAGGTGAGATCAAGGACTCTTCCAGCCCCAAAGGTCTGTGATCTAGAAACCCTCAGGGAACTGCCCCTACACCTGGAAGCCAGTTCGTTTCCATATGAAGAAAGGAACCCTCTGACCCCTGGCTCATGACTGTGTCTCCAAGACTGTAATTAGGAATGTGTGCAGCCCTCAGACCAGGGGACTTCAGAGAGTGTAGATGTCCTAACACAAAACCAGTCCAACCCTTTGAGCCCTAGTAATGTTGGATCAGCAGCATCTTTTCTAACCACAGGCTACATTAGCTCCTGGCACACAGTACACACTACTTTTGAACAATAAGTTTGCAGAGGACACAGATCACTTAGATGCTGCAACTACAAAGTGAATTTCAGACCAGGCTGAAAGCATCACATTCTGTTAAACGTGTGTGAAGGAAGCAGCGGTACTTGAGAGCAAAGCTCTAGATTCAGATTGTTTGGGGTCAAACGCAATGCCACCAGTTCCCTTATGACCTTGAGCTTTGTCTCACCAACTGTAAGATAAGAATGGAGATCGTTATTGTGACTGAGAATTAAATGAAAACATATTTAGCACAGTGTCCAACAAATACTAATGACAATATTGAAAGATTGATTGATGGTACTTGCAAATCACAGGGGAAACGTCAGCTTTGCCTGCTTTTGCCTCAAATGTTGTTTGTTGCTGTTGTTTTAGTCGCTAAGTCATGTCCAACTCTTTTGCAACCCCATGGACTGTAACTTGCCAGGCTCCTCTCTCCATGGGATTTCTCAGGCAAGAATACCAGAGTAGGTTGCCATTTTCTTCTCCAGGGGATCTTCCTATCCCAGGGATTGAACCCATATATCCTACATTGGCAGGAGGATTCTTTATCACTGACCCATCAGGGAAGAACTTTGCTCAAATAGCTAATGAAAATGATCCCAAGGGACCACCATGCAAACAATCAGACTGGCCCAGAAACCTGAAGAAACACTTCCACTAAAGATCATCATGTCTCTGCAACAGGCTTTCTTTCACCTCTTGACTCCTCCCTCCTGTGCCTCTAGGCCTCTCTTCTGTGACAACTTCCTCCCAGGCCCAGATCACCCTAAACTATTTAATAGAAATTCTCAAAGTTGAAAGACACCATAGAAGTTGTCCAAGCCATACCTCTTGATGTTAGATCTATAACACCATTGGCAGATAAAGGCTTACCATTCATTTTTTTCCCTCCAGGTGTCTGAGTTTTAAAGTCTCTGTGGAATGAATCTCTGCTAGAGGAATCTCAGACCCTGATGGAGACGATGATCACCCCCACTCAGTGAGCACGCAATCTGTGCCCCGTCCTGGGCACGTCACAAGTATTATCCTATTTAATCCTCCCATTAACTCAAAGAGTCAAGTACTCTGATCATCCCCACCATTCCCCCCCGCCACGTTTTTCACAAGGAAACTGAGGCTCAGAGAGGATAAGTACTTTGAGTGAGGTCATACAGTTAGTAAGGAGATATAATCTGAACCCAGGTTGGCTGACTCTGTTTTTAGGGCTTGATGCATTTAGAGTTAATAAAGCTGTGATTGATGGCTTATAGAGTTTTGTGTGGTTAAGACAGGCAGGAAGTGTTCACGAGGACTGGCAATGGGTGTCAAAAATTCTGGGCCAGGCAGAAAATCCTTTTTGAGAAGATGGCACCTTTGTGCATGTAGCTGGATGAGAGCGAGAGAGCCAGGGAAGAGTGGCAGGGAGAGCCTGGACCTCCCTGACTCTGTGTCAAGTGCAGAGAATAATATCTACCTCTCAGGTGGCTGTGTGGTTTCTCAATAGATAGCAGTTACCATGATTAAAATTCCCCAAATTGAGATAAGGGGACTGTTCTGTTGTGAGCTTCTAAGAAAATGTATACATTGCTAATTCATGGCCTCCCAAGTGCTGGTGAGATGGATCGGGTATGAAATCCTAGAACCCGCCTGGGCAAGAGCAGCTCTCCACCTGGACTGCAGGGAGGACCTGAAAGTCCAGAACATTCTGTGACCAGTCTCACTTTGATCTGCAGCAGCACAGGCCATCTGTCTGCCCCTCGTGCTGAACCTCTCAGCGGAGGGGAGGCTCTTTTCCCCTCCCTCCCCAACATCATGAGTGAAAAGGTGTCCTCAGATCCCTCTGCACAGACGAGCACTTGGGCCACTTTGTCACAGGCCACTCCAGCCAGTGGTTGCTGTAGAGGTCACAGGTTTCCCAATCCTAAAAAGAGGTGGCCAGGGGTCTAGAAGGGTGGGGGTGGGCAAGTCTGGGACCATTTCCTTTTTCCCTTTATCTAGAGGAAGAATAAAGTGGGACAAAGCAGAACCACTGCAAATACATGAAAAAATAGAAGGAAAAAATAGAAGTAATAATACTCTTCCTACATCTACAGAAGATGGCATATTCTATACTGTCCTTCTTCCTGAGTGTACCCACATCTATTCTTCCATTGATGGACAGGCTTGCCAAGAATATTATTCCCGTTTGACAGGTGGGAAAAGTGGGACAGGAAGTAAGACCATTAGCTGAGCTGAAGCCAGAACCAAGACTTCGGTGTCCTTACCCAACACCCTCCTCTGAGTCCCGCTGACTCTGTGTCTCCAGCCACCTATAAGAGAGGAGTCCACACCTCCATTCCCAACACAAGGATGCACCAGATCTGATCCTGGGAAAGACATCAGTTAGCTTGGTTTCTGAAGACCGACTCTTCTTCCATCAAGCAGCCCTTCCCTTTTATCCAGGGGATACTATCCATTCCGAAGAAAAACCTGGAGCCAATTGTCTTCCTATAGGAACCAGTCTAAAAGGGCCACAAACACAGCTCTGAGAAATCAAAGCCCGGAGACCCAAGAGGTCCCAAGACTCCGTGTCCAAGAAGGTTCTGTGCAACCTGGATTTGAATGGGATGTCTAAACGCAGACTTCATTGGGTCTGTGATAAACTCAGGGATTGTGTCAATTTTCTAAAATCATTGGGGAGTGGGGAAATGGGTTAATAATCCTTAGGGAGTCCCACCCATAAAAGTTGTGAGTCTTTAACTAAATCCTCTTCTATGAGGATCTAATGCAACACCATTACCCTGGCCTGTGCCAAACATTTCCCCTGCAAATGGGCCCGTCCTGCTTCATCTGCCTTCAATCTGCCATGGACTCAGGCTCTGCCTTCTTAAGTGGGCTCAACCGTATTACAGGCTTCTATGGTGCTGTGGGGCTGCAGCGAAGCTCCATTTTATGTTCTTAAATATTCATAAGGAGCTTTGCAACATTAATATCTTAGATGGCTTACAAGAACACTTAAATACTGGCTCTTCGCTCCCCTCCCTTCTCCCCAAAAGTCCCAGCCTGTTCTAATTTGTGTAATGCATTGGGCCATTTTAATAATTGTCCAGGGATTTATTTGGTGGTTCTGCTGCCCCGTCGCACAGGGTGTAATTATGACCCCGGCTTCTCTTATGTGCTAATCCTGCTTGTTTCACTCACAGAGAAGCCAAGATTGGAGAGGGGAAATGCAGTACAGGCTAATGCACAGGAATTAAGTTATGGGCCTCAGCCATTTCCCTCCACCTTCCCACCCGTCGTCCTCCAGCATCACCACTGCTGAATGTGGAATAAGCCACTGTCGCGGTGTTTGCAGGATGCTTTTAATTAAAGAGTGTGTTTCATCAAAAGGACCAGATTCAAGAATGGGAGACTAAAGCCATCAATGAGTACCCAAATAATAAACTTTTGGCACACCACTCAGTAACAAGAGTCTCAGAGTCGTGTCTTGTCCTACAGTGGCATGAAACTGTTGTCATGGTTTTGCATAAAAGCTAAATGGAATAGGAGCTGCCAGTTTTAACTCAGGAAAGGGGAGATACTGGCTATCTAGAACTCACTGGAATGTTCTGATATGATTCAAACACTAGAGACTTAGGTAAGTTGCTGTGTTCATCGCTCAGTTGTGTCCAACTCTTTGTGACCCCATGGGCCGTAGCCTGCCAGTTTCCTCTATCCATGGCCTTCTCCAAGAATACTGGAGTGGGTATTCCCGTCTCCAGGGGATCTTCGCAACAGAGAGATCGAACTCGGGTCTCCTGCATTGCAGGCAGATTCTTTACTGTCTGAGCCACCAGGAAAATAAGCCCCTTAGGGATGAATATGCATACACATGCAAATTAATAAAAAGCTGATTAAGAATGTTTACTCTCTAGGAATGAGTCTACTGTCACCTACTACCACCTTTCCTAGGTAACAATTCAAGTTCAAAAGCCTGAAGCTGGCAACGTTATGTGCTGGCCTGGAGCGATGGACCAAGCCTAAGCCTCATCTTCTTATCCCTCCCTGCTCCCACCCCCACCCTCAGAAGGTCCCCACGTGGCCTTTCCCTGGTAGGCAGTCCAGCAGCAGAGGCCATCAAGTCAACCCCATCCGATGTCCTGGGAAGATGAAGGCTTCCAGATTCCAGGAGTGTTTCCTGCAAAAACCACTAGGAGAAGGCTTCCTGGCAGAGGTGAAATTTGAAATGGACCAGGCTTGGCTAGTGAGGAGCACTCCAAAAACAAGAGTAGATATGGACAATGGTAGCAAATAAAAGGCAATCCCCGCTCTAGACAATTAATTGGCTTGCCTGTTGCAGAAGATACTTACCAGGATGTTTTAAGAGATGAGGCTGGAAAGGCAGACTGAGGCCAGAACTTCATACTTAGGTGATGAGGTAGCCAGCTTTAGAAATCCAAACTCTGAAGGTACCTGGTACGTTTTCCCCAAAGAGATGAAATAGTCAAGAAACTCTCTGCTTCTGTTTCCACCACCTGTCCTCTGTCTTCTTTCCAGGAGACATAACTGGAACAGCATGGGCAGTCACTCCACTCCATCTTAAACTGCTCCTCTCCCCACATCCATGAATAAGCAGCTCTCTCTACCTGAGAGATTATCATGCATCCCTTCTGCTCACTCACATTCTCATCTTGAGGCTCCTAAGAGCACAACAAGACACCTCTATCTAGAGGACAGGGCAGGGATCTCTTCTCCCTGCTGCAGAGGACGACCCTGTCACAGGTGTATCTGTCCCTCACTGGGCTCACTGACAACGAAATCTTCCAGAACTCTGGCTCTTCACCACCATGACTCAGAATGGGATGAGGTCAGATCCTACTCAAGGAGTCCAGTGAAAGCCACGTGGTGTTGAGAAGCCAGAGTCCTAACTCCGCCATTACCTCCATGATTATAGAAAAACAGCTTCCCAGGTGGGCCTGTTTCCCCAACGACATAGTAAAGGGGCGGGTCTTGACCATCTCCTAGGTACCATTGGCTCTAAAACTTCAGGCATCTCTTTCTACAGCAGAAGCACTTTGCTGGAACATGGTGTCACCTGGTAGACAAATTCCCCACATGGATTACAAAGATGGCTTTATAACCAAGGCCCCATTAACATGCAATTAATAACAGCATTCATCTCCATCTAATTCACAGAAGATTCTAAAATAGAAAAGAAGACCAACTGCTCCCACAACTGGCTCCCGCAGGCTCCTTGCTATCCCAGCGCCAGGATCACGGACTTTCCTTGTCAGAACATGATTTACAGCACTTGGAACAGTTACATAAATTTCCATAAGCATCCACAAATGCCCCAAACATCGAAATCCACGAGCAGGAGAGAGGGGAAGGGAGGGAGGGCACACTAGGGACTGTGGGCGACAGGGCAGCTCTGTGCCTGGGCAGCATGGTGGCTCCCCCAACTTAGGGCATTAAAGCTAAACACTACTAATCGTGAGTGGTTTGTCCTCTGCTGAGCACCTGAGCGCTAATTACATGCCTGGTTAACTCAGTAATGTACACACTGCTGTGCGCCCAGCTCTCTCCCTCCCTCCACTTCACGAGATTAATGAGGGGAAGAAGGAGGTTGTTACAAACCTGTTTGTGGGGCTCTTGACACCTCCTGGGACGACAACCAAAAACGATCTGAACCACTTAGCACATGCCATTTTTCCCACCACCGCGTAGGGTGCCCAATCGTCACTTAACACAAGGGCTCCCTCCCCCAGCAGCTGAGCCCTGGGGCACAGTCAACGGGTTGGTAAATGTAGGAGGGGGATGGGGCAAAGGTGCCCCCTCAGTGGAACTTTTACATAAATCCCTCCATGGTGTCCTGACGTCACATCTTCATTAGCAACTGTTCCCAAATGGCTCTCCTGGGCTGTTGGTTGTCTCAGGCTCATTGAAAGCTCTCTTGTCTCCCCACATATCCTTCCAGATGGGTCTGTCTTGTAGGGATTGAACTAGGCCTGCCTTCCAGGGTCACAATTGCCCTGAGCCCTAAACAAGGCAGAGACTCAACAAGACAGGGATGGAGGGCGCAGAAAGTTTTGCCAAGTGGAACAAAGGGGAATCTGGGAGTCTTCTAGACATCCAGACAACTGAACCCTGCCACCTTGGAACCCATCATCCATAGAAAAGGAGAGATGGCCTTCCTGCTGCCCTGAAAGCCATGGGATGCGCTTCTGCACTATTTTCTTACCTGGGTGTTTGTAGCCTCACTTCATCCTTTTGAAGAGCTTGTAGAGGGATGAGACGCTGATCGTGTCATTGAGCCCAGGCCTGGGCTTCTAGAAACATCCCTGGCTCCTGTCTCACCCACCTTCAGAAACAACCCTCAATTCTGGCCTCCTTAGGGATGATCCGCTTACCCCAGGCTTGGCTGGAAACCCCTGGAATGGAATGAACCCCAGCAGCAGGTGTGCTCTGCCTGTGTTCAGTTCAACAAGCATGTACTGAGAGCCTCCCATGTGCTTTCAAGGGGCTTCCAGTCAAGCAGGGAGTGAAACAGTCACAACATCCACCGATCATGTGCATCCCTGCATTATACATGAAGCAGGAGGGGTGCAGAGAACCCATCGTTAACTGTGGAAGAGAGGGATGCCCAGGAACACATCTCTAGCAGAAAGATCTCAGGGAAGACCAGGAGTTTGCTGGACAGACAGGGCAGAAATGGGGCAGCAGAAAGAACAGGAAAGAACATGTATAAACGCACGGAGATTTGAAAGGGCCAAGACAACTTAAGGTGACTCTCTTTTCCCAAGTCTCCCCTCCTTCCCTCTCCTTTCTCTCCCCCACCTCCCTTCTTCTCCCTCCCCATTTCCTTCAATGGTTTTCAGAGGAGTGTTGCCAGAGGCTCATGGCCAATGCAAACCCTCCAGGGACCCTCAAGGTTGAACAACAGCCCCTGTTCTCACCATGGCAGAAAAGGGCTCTCAGCCAGTCTGGGCTCCTCCACATCCTCTTCCGGTACTTCTGCCTCCTTCCTGGGACTGCGTATCACCTAATTAACCACAGGTAAACCAGTGACCTGTGGGGCAGATTTACATCTTAAAAGAAAGAGAATGTGATGGTTAATAAAATGAATGTGTCTCTCATGATGGAGGTTCAGGCATCAAGAATAGACCCTCCTGAGCTGTTTTAGAGCAGGGGTCCCCAACCCCCAGGATCTAATGCCTGATGATCTGAGATGGAACTGATGTAGTAACAATAAAAGTAAAATGCACAATAAATGTAATGGCTTGAATCATTCTGAAACCATCTCTGATCCCATTTGGTGGAAATATAGTCTTCCACGAAACCAGTCATTGGTGCCAAAAAGGCTAGGGACTGCTGCAGGATGGAGCACCTCCTTGACTGCTCTTCAAAGGATAACAGGGAGGCTGGACCAGCTCAGGTACAGTGAGCTCTAGAGCATCTCATTACATCACAAAATCTCAAGGCCTTTGAAAAAGCAAACTCCCCCCAAGATGAAAGATGGATGCTCTGGGATCTAGTGTCTCTTGCCAATGATCAGAAGACAGGTCTGGGTTCCTGATCAAAGCCAGGAGCCAGGGGATTCTGCCTGGCCTCCCAGATCAGAAGGCGACTGAAGGCTGTGCCGAGCCGCCCTTAGCAGCTCACCTTGCCTTTGCTTCACATCGTTTCTGGGCGGGTAGTCCCATCCCAGCACCTCTACCCTCCATCCCCCCAAACCCTGGTCCCTCTCCGTTTAAAGTAGGGACCTAGGAGTACCCCTGGAAAATGCCCTCCACCTCCATCTGTGGAAGCACCGGGGGATTTGGGGGATGCCCCTGGAGCAGACCAGCAGGGAGGTCACATGTCCTCAGTTTGCTCCTTCCCGGGGCTGCCCAGCCCCTGCCACGCCAGGTGATGGACAGGGCTGGCCCCGCCCACCTCCGCTTCCCAGAAAAGCGGAAGCTCTACGCGCACGTTCACAGGGTCCCACCACAGCCACACGTTGACAACTGCAGAGTTTCGCCAACCACACCGTCTTTTAAAAATAAAAAACAAACAAGTCATCCCAGAGACCGCCTGATTACATCACGGGTTATCACCCAGCCAAGCTTTTACACGGGCCCGCGAGAGAACTCGGCCCGCTGGCCGGCCCCACGGCCACCCGGCCATAGATCACGTCTGCAAGCCCATGGAGTTCATTATCTCCCTAATGCTGCTGCTTCTGTGGATCATTAGAAAGAAACTTGACCTGACCTGTGAACTCTGAAATTGATTGTTGCCTTGAAATGGTCAACAGCCCATTTTCTAATCGATGCACAGAATAATTTTATACATATTTAAATTATATATTAACTTTAATGCTTGTTAAATTTATCTACCACTTTCCTCCTGTGCTTCTTTTTCATGTGCTGCAACTCCGAAGGGTATATTTACTATTGGGTGGAAGGAAAAGAGTGGGGGAGGGGGGTCTAGGCCAAGACCAAGTGAAGAAGGAAACAGAAGTCCCAGGGCTGAGCCAGAGGGCGTGGAGGACTAGTTCTAAAGAAAGTATGTGCGAATCTGGGAATATGTGTGTGTGTGAGTGTAGGTATGAGAGAGTGATGTATTATGTGTACAAAAGTATGTGTATCTGGAAATATATATATGTATATATGTGCATGTGGGTGCGTTGAAGAATATGTGTGTGTAGATATGAGAGGCATGTGTGTGTCTATGTGTGTATGTAAGAGTACGTGTTTATCTGGGGAAATATATGTGGACGGGTATGTATTTTCTCTCCCATGCACTCTCCCTCAACTTATCAAGTGGTCCAAATGCCCAGCCTGAGCCCCAGTGCTGAGATTAAAATTTCTCCCATTGATGTGCATTAAGGAGCTATGGATACAGGGGTTTTGTCTGAAAAGGGCAGACTCAGACCATTACAGTCATCCTGAACGTGGCTTGAAATTTCCGGTACTGAAAGGGGTCCCCAAAGTGCTAAACTGTCTGGAAAGAAGGCCAAAACTACTGATGGTCTGCAAAGCAGATGTTCTTAATCTGGTGTTCATCAGCCCGAGACCTCTGTGGATCAATGAGTCCCTTGAAATTGAAGAAAGTGCACATGTGCATGTGTGCCCAGGGAGAGCCTTTGTCACAGTCACCGGCTTTCAGAAGGTTTATGACTGCAGATCAGATGATGCTGATTATGTTTGCAGACGCAAGGACTGCTTCTGGGCTCCCCCTCGCATCTAGCACTTTCAGACGCGGCCCTGACACCCCTGCCCTTCCTTCCATATGGGCCAAAACCCACCGTGGGTCTCTAACCCTGAGCCAAGAACACGTGGTGGAGAGCCACTCGTAGCCAGAGCAGAGCAACAAGCAACTGTCTTCCAGTTCAGAGTCCAAATCAGCGTACCTGCTCCACCTTCCCGACCCGACCTCCCAGAGTTTGGACACACCCAAGAATTAAATTCAGCTTGCCCCTGTGGCTAGGGTGTAAACAGATACAAGCAAACCTTCTAGAAACAATCCGCAAAATATTCATGCCTGTTGTCTCAGTTATTTTACTTCTAAGAATCTATCCTAAAGAAATAGTCAAACTGCAAACAAAGGTTTGTGCATGGAGATGTTCCTTGGAATATTAATACTCAAGCAAACAACTGGAAACAGCCTACTGTCCATCATGACAGGAAGAGCTAAAAAATGCAATGAATCCATGTGAAGGACTGCTCTCCTGCCATTAAAAAGCATGTTTACATTTATGAGCCATGTTAACAAAATTAACTATTAATAATTTAAATTGCCCATTGTTTATGTTCTCAAAAGTAGGTTTAGTAGAAGTTTTGGTGGCATGGAAAATGCCTACAGTACAATTATGCAGTAAAAGTATGATATGGTAAAACTTCAGTTTTTTAATGCATAAACAATAGAAAAAGCTACAAAATAGTAATAATGGTTTTTCAGAGGCAGAGTGATTTTTCTGGCCTTTACATATATTTCTGTACTTCCTAAGTTTCTGTTATGTGTTGATTTAGTTTTTTTAAAAAAGGAAAAAAAACTAAATGAAAAAAGAAATTCTGCCTTCCAATCCATCCACCACAAGCCATCTCTAACTCCAGACCCCAAACTCAAGGACTCCGCATTTCTGTTCCCTTTACAAATAAACTATAATGCCACCAAGTTTTGTAGTCCCCGTTAGAGGTCCTTGAAATAAAATCAAAACAGTACTTACCTCCGCTGTGCCTTCACGTTTCCACGTTCTTCCTTAACTCTCAGGATCCTTCCTCAGGCAATCTTTTATTTCCCCTTCCTCTGCTTAATTCCTCACTTACAAATCAATGTCCAACTTAGATGAGAAAATATAGCCTGGGTTGTTTCTTCCAGGTGGAAACAAGAGGAGGGGGTTGGTCAGGGAAGCAAAAAAAAAAAAAAAAAGGAAGTGGTGAGAAAGACCAGCTTTCCCCACCTAGGTTGCTACCTACTTTCCCAGGGAGATCAAGGTCATCTAATATGTACTGCCTTGACTTTCTTCCCTCTGCCTCAGAGACTCCCCGCATCATTATCATCCATCCTTTCATCCTCCCCCCACCCCCCACCGTCTCCAAGGAAGACGTATTCTTTTACTTGGCCAAGGTGCAACCTCTCCACCTGGACTATTGATCCCATCCCTTCCCATCCCTCCCAGCCCATCGCTAGATCAATCATCCCCAAGCTCTCTAGGATCTGCGATCTCCCCTCCCTAGGGGCTCGCTCCCCTTCTGCAGAGTCAGACTGCGTGGCTCTGAATCCCTGCTCCACTACTTAAGAGCTGAGCAGTCTGCTTCCCCTCTCTGCGCCTCAATTTCCATGTCTGAAAGACTGGAACAATAACAGTTACTGGAATAAAATGAGGTACTGCCTTTAAAACACTTAAAGTAGGGATGTCACATAGCCAGTGTTAACTGCTTCCATCATTTGTGTGGTCTTTAAGCCTGCTTGGGGAGAAAGAAATGGCAACCCATTCCAGTATTCTTGCCTGGAGAATCCCATGGACAGAGGAGCCTGGCAGGCTACTGTCCGTGGGGTCACAAGAGTTGGACAGGACTTAGCGACTAAATCACGACCACCACCAAAGCCTGCTCAACCGGCTCCCATTTGGGGAAATGCCTTCCCCAGCAGCCTTCTCCCTTTTTCCTCCATTCCAATGTTCTGAATCACTCCTTCCTATTAAGGGAAAATTTCTCGCTGTCTGGAATTTCTCAGGTTCTACCAGATCTCAGTACCCACCTTCTGGGTACTGTCTCCCTCACCCACAAAACCAACTTTCACTGGCATTAGCCATGGCATCCCTGAGCCCCTGAGACTTCCTTCAGCCTTCACCCTCCTCCAGCCCCATCGTGACTCAACCCTCCCACCCTGCTCCAGACTTTGGTCTCCTTGGCCTCCACTGGACCATTTTTGGTTCTCCATCTCTACCTCAGGCTACCTCTTTGCAGCTTCATCTACTAACTCCTCGTCTGTTTGCTCTCAATGGAAGTTCATCCTCAAAGTTCTGAAGCAGGGCCCTCTCTTCCCCCTCAACCCACTTTCCCTGAGTGATCCTGTCAACCTTTACAGCTTCTTCACACATTGATCGCTCCCATGTGAGAAGTTTCTTCAAGCAGAGAAGAGGGTGGAACGGAATAGCTGCCAGAAAGGCAACAGCCAGTATCTTCCAGAAGGCAAAAGGAGACGGGAGAGAATAGAGGACCCAGGGCCAGCATTACTTACAGATTGAGATAGGGGCCAAAATGGGATGATTCCCGAGGTTTAAAATAGTTCTCCACCTCTCAACGGCTCCTCTAGGCTGTCAGTGTTACCACCTGAGAGTCCGCTCTTCAGCTGAAGGCTCTGAGTCTTTTTACTGTAGTGTCCACCTGTGGCTCTCATGGTGCAGTGAAAAGAAAAATAAAGTGGGTGAAGGAGTCAGGAGACCTGTGCGAACCCCAGCTCTGTCACCAGCTGTGCCTTTCCTCTCATGAGCTCTTCACTGGCAAAAAACAGATAACGTCAATCCTAGAGGGCCATTGGGAATACTGTGGCCAATTTTCCATTTTCTCCTCTTTTCTCCATCTTGGTCTCAGTTTCTTTATCTGTGAAATGGGAATGACAGCACAAATCATTTATAAGCCCCTTTGAGCAACTCTCCTTTGACAGGATTTGGCCCCAGTCGTCTGCCTTACTTAGGAAGTGACTCCTGATGAGAGTCTACAGGTCAACTAAATAATATTCTTCCCAAACAGATGACTCAGAAGCAGCTGAGCCCACCAGGGGTAGAATCAGCTTCATCTCTGCCAGACTGGAAGGTGCAGCTCTAGGTCTGTGGCAATAGGGGCTTGTTAACACGTCATTCCGGAAACCAACCTCCTGTCCCATTTAGTAGATCCCCACTCTGTTCTTGGTACACAGTAGGCTCCCTTCCCTGCTTCTAACAAGTTTTGTGATAATATAATTTTTTTTTTAAAGTTTATGGGCGTTTAGGAAAGCCCTGAAGATTCCCAACTGGGCAGGATAGGTTGCTGAGCTGGAGTTTGCCCACTGATTTCTTGCCTAAGTTTCTTTCCATGGCATAGTTAGTATGTCTGTTGCTCAAGCAATCCCCAAAGTGTGGGGAACCTGTGGACCGAAGGTGCTCCATCACATCAGCCATATGCCACACCAGCTTTCTGTCCAGAAGCCTGGGATAATAACAGTTCATATTTATCGGTCACTGTCCTAGATGCTTTATATGCCTGAGCCCACTTAACACTTAAAAAGTTGTAAAGGGTAATATGATTATAAATCTTGTTTTTGAGATGAGGATACAAAACACAGAGGTTACTTGTCCCAGTTCAGTCAGTTGTTGAGTCATGTCGGACTCTTCGAGACCCCATGGACTGAAGCACACCAGGTCTCCCTGTTGATCACCAACTGCCGGAGTTGACCCAAACCCATGTCCATTGAGTCAGTGATGCCATCCAACCATCTCATCCTCTGTCGTCCCCTTCTCCTCCTGCCCTCAATCTTTCCCAGCATCAGGGTTTTTTCAAATGAATCAGCTCTTCCCATCAGGTGGCCAAAGACTTGGAGTTTTAGCTTCAACATCAGTCCTTCCAATGAACACCCAGGACTGACCTCCTTTAAGATGGATTGGTTGGATCTCCTTGCAGTCCAAGGGACTCTCAAGAGTCTTCTGCAACACAACAGTTCAAAAGCATCAATTCTTCAGTGCTCAGCTTTCTTAATAGTCCAAATCTCACATCCATACATGACTACTGGAAAAACCATAGCCTTGACTAGGCAGACCTTTGTTGGCAAAGTAATGTCTCTGCTTTTTAATATGCTGTCTAGTTTGGTCATAGCTTTTCTTCCAAGGAGCAAGTGTTTTTTTAATTTCATGGCTGCACTCACCATCTGCAGTGATTTTGGAGCCCAAAAACATAAAGTCTGTCACTGTTTCCACTGTTTCCCCATCTATTTCCCATGAAGTGATGGGACCAGATGCCATGATCTTAGTTTTCTAAATGTTGAGCTTTAAGCCAACTTTTTCACTCTCCTCTCTCACTTTCATCAAGAGGCTTTTTAGTTCCTCTTCACTTTCTGCCATAAGGGTGGTGTCATCTGCATATCTGAGGTTATTGATATTTCTCCTGGCAATCTTGATTCCAGCTTGTGCTTCATCCAGTCCAGCATTTCTCATGATGTACTTTGCTTATAAATTAAATAAGCAGGGTGACAATATACAGCCTTGACGTACTCCTTTTCCTATTTGGAACCAGTCTGTTGTTCCATGTCCAGTTCTAACTGTTGCTTCCTGACCTGCATACAGATTTTTCAGGGGGCAGGTCAGGTGCTCTGATATTCCCATCTCTTTCAGAATTTTCCACAGTTTATTGTGGTCCACACAGTCAAAGGCTTTGGCATAGTCAATAAAACAGAAATAGATGTTTTTCTGGAACTCTCTTGCTTTTTTGATGATCCAGCAGATGTTGGCAATTTGATCTCTGGTTCCTCTGCCTTTTCTAAAACCAGCTTAAATATCTGGAAGTTCATGGTTCATGTATTGTTGAAGCCTGACTTGGAGAATTTTGAGCATTACTTTATTAGCATGTGAGATGAGTGCAATTGTGTGGTAGTTTGAACATTCTTTGGCATTGCCTTCCTTTGGGATTGGAATGAAAACTGACCTTTTCCAGTCCTGTGGCCACTTCTGAGTTTTCCAAATTTGCTGGCATATTGAGTGTAGCACTTTCACAGCATCATCTTTTAGGATTTGAAATAGCTCAACTGGAATTCCATCACCTCCACTAACTTTGTTCGTAGTGATGCTTCCTAAGGCCCACTTGACTTCTCATTCCAGGATGTCTGGCTCTAGGTGAGTGATCGCACCATTGTGATTATTTGGGTCATGAAGATCTTTTTTGTATAGTTCTTCTGTGTATTCTTGCCACCTCTTCTTAATATCTTCTGCTTCTGTTAGGTCCTTACCATTTCTGTCCTTTATTGAGCCCATCTTTGAATGAAATGTTCCCTTGGTATCTCTAATTTTCTTTAAGAGATCTCTAGTCTTTCTCATTCTATTGTTTTCCTCTATTTCTTTGCATTGATCACTGAGGAAGGCTTTCTTATCTCTCTTGCTATTATTTGGAACTCTGGGTGAATTTGACTCAGATGACCATTATATCTACTACTGTGGGCAAGAATCCCTTAGACAAAATGGAATAGCCATCATAGTCAACAAAAAAGTCTGAAATGCAGTACTTGGATGCAGTCTCAAAAACGACAGAATGATCTCTGTTCATTTCCAAGGCAAACCATTCAATATCATGGTAATCCAAGCCTATGCCCCAACCAGTAACGCTGAAGAAGCTGAAGTTGAATGAATCTATGAAGACCTATAAGAGCTTTTAGAACTAAAACCCCAAAAGATGTCCTTTTCATTATAGGGGACTGGAATGCAAAAGTAGAAAGTCAAGAAATACATGGAGTAACAGGCAAATATGGCCTTGGAGTACAGAATGAAGCAGAGCAAAGGCTAATAGAGTTTTGCCAAGAGAATGCACTGGTCATAGCAAACACCCTCTTCCAACAACACAAGAGAAGACTCTATACGTGGGCATCACCAGATGGTCAACACCAAAATCAGATTGATTATATTCTTTGCAGCCAAAGATGGAGAAGCTCTATACAGTCAGCAAAAATAAGACTGGGAGCTGACTGTGGCTCAGACCATGAACTCCTTATTGCCAAATTCAGACTTAAATTGAAGAAAGTAGCGAAAACCACTAGACCACTCAGGTATGACCTAAACCAAATCCCTTACAATTATACAGTGGAAGTGAGAAATAGATTTAAGGGACTAGATCTGATAGACAGAGTGCCTGATGAACTATGGATGGAGGCTCATGACATTGTACAGGAGACAGGAATCAAGACCATCCCCAAGAAAAAGAAATGCAAAAAAGCAAAATGGCTGTCTGGGGAGGCCTTACAAATAGCTGTGAAAAGAAGAGAAGTGAAAAGCAAAGGAGAAAAGGAAAGATATACCCATTTAACCTCTCTGGTCCTCTAAAATTGACGATGACAATAGCACTCGCCCTACGGGTTGTGAGGAAGATGAATTAATGCAAGTCAAGTGTGTAGGACCTGCCTGGCTCACAGTCAGCAAAAAACATGTTTGATCATCCTCATCACCATCATTTAGTCCTCATTTTGCACAAGTGGTGCATCAAAATGGCTCGGGTTAATTCTGTAACTACTAATCTGAGCTATGTGAGTTCTTTTTAAGGTTTGACCTTGGGGGCCTGAACTCTTATGGAGATCACAGATTCTGACCCTAAAAAGAGAGACTAGACCCAAATGAGGGCTGTACCCACAGCACATTTATAGAAGTCTGAGATGTTTCCAAATAAAGCTCCATGTATCAAGAACCTGAGAAGAGAGATACTAAGTCACCAAAAACATTCAGCTTCCTTCAAGGTAGGAGGAGGGGGGGGTGATTTGTTTTCACAAATATTAAACTTTCCAATTTTCTTATAACAGTGGTGGCTTCATCAAAAAGACGGAATTGTATGCCCAGATTATTATGAGACAGGCCATGGCTTAATCTTCACAATGTTTTTGTATTTGAGAATAAAGAGGCATTGAGCACTTATCTAAAATTGCAACAGCCAACAGCAGAGAAGGCAAAAAGCCCTGGAGGTGCATGGCTGTGATCTGCATATGTACATGCTTTAGAGTTCATTATGGAATCACAGAGTCAAGGCATCTCAGAGCTAGAAGGAACTTCAGCATTCCTCTCTTTCAACTCTTTCTTCTTACAGATGGGGAAACTGAGGCCCAGGGGAAGGATGTTAGTTACCCAGCTTCACTCAGCTAGTTTGCTGTTGTTCAGTCACTAAGCCGTGTCTGACTCTTTGCAACCCCATGGACTGCAGTACACCAGGCTTCCCTGTCCTTAGCTATCTCCTGGAGCTTGCTCAAACTCATGTCCATTGAGTTGGTGATGCTATCCAACCATCTCATTCTCTGTTGTCCGCTTCGCCTCCAGCCCTCAATCTTTCCCAGCTTCAGGGTCATTTCTAACGAGTTGTACCAGGTGGCCAAAGTATTGGAGCTTCAGCATCAGTCCTTCCAAAGAATATTCAGGGTTGATTTCCTTTAGGGGCTTCCCTGCTGGCTCAGACAGAAAAGAATCTGCTTGCAATGCCAGAGACCCGGGTTTGATCCCTGGGTTGGGAAGATTGCATGGAGAAGGGTATGGCTACCCACTCCAGTAGTCTTGCCTAGAGAATTCCACAGACAGCGGAGTCTGGTGGGCTACAGTCCATGGGGTCACAAAGTTGGACACAACTGAGCGACTCAGCTAGCTAGTGACAAGCTAACTGCACTTCCTGTGTAGAAAGCTGTGAAATAAAAGTTGGGCAGGGAGACGGTCCACTTATTTTAATAACAAGATGCCCTCCACCTTCCCTGTCTGGACAGGACTCTTCTCCAAAAACCTTCACTTTGAGCCCCTCTGTAATATGCCTCTGTCCAACCACACTCTCCTATCTTGGCTTCCATTCAGCCAGGCTCATCTCCCACTGCCACCAGCATGGCTCCCACACTGTCAGGAATGCCTTCTTCAGCCCACTGTGCTAATGCGAAGTCTTTCCTTCAAAGACAGGTGAGAGGCAACTTCTTTGAAGTTTCCTCTGAGCACCACAGCCACAAGAGTGACTGTGACCTCCCAGAGCAAGTTCAGTCACCAGACGTGCACTGAGAGGCATGAGAAGTCTCTCAAGGGAATTCCAGAGCCCCAGTCTTCACCCCAGCCCTGCTTCATGACTGCAAACAGATCATTTCCCTCTCCAAGTCTCAAGTTCATCTGCTCGAAAATACTTTGCATGTTTCAAAAATTAAATAAAATTATACATCATAGCATATTAGGGACTCAGATAAAGGAAATATATACTTAAGATACATTCTTTAGTTCACCAATACGTAGTACAGGTTTTTGTCCTAAAATTGGTTCCTATTTATATTGGCTTTGTCATCACAACTAGATGGTAAAGAAATACAATTAAACTCCATGACACCAGGAATTTTGCCCCTTTTATTCCCTAAACAACCCCCCGTGCCTCATACAATGCCTGGCAGACAGCAGGCACTCGGCAAATGTTTGTTGAATAAATCAGCAAACTTTTCTTATATCCCCTAAAGAGTTCAGATCCACAGTAATAACAGGAAGTCTTCTGTTTGCATAAGGAATTACATTATTCAAAGCATTTTCACATATAAAAAATGTGCTTGATACTCAGACAATGCTGTGCAGGAGGAAGATGGGGTACTATTATCTGTCCCCAGGTCCTAGGTGAGGAAACTGGGATGCAGAAGCCAGTTTTCAAGGTGACAAAACTAGGAAGTGGCGAAACAGGGATTAAAGCCATCTCCCAAATCCAGGTTGAGTCCACTTTTCGACTGCCACATCCAGTAAGTGCTCCTGGAAGGACTGATTAATTTGGATTCTAATTTTGATCAACTTGGTGAAGCATTTGATGACTGTGACGAGTTCCCTGACTTCCAGAAAAAAGACATCTCTGAGTGTGGTGGCCAGATAAAGGGGAGCTGGGGCAGTGGGAGGGAAGTGAATTAGAGAAACTGTTCCTTCAGCAAGACAAATTTGTCCGGGGAAACCATGCCTGGCTGGGGAAGCCAATTGGAAAAGAATGATAGAGGGCCGGCTCCTGAGGTTCATCAAAGTCATTTGTTGCAGGTAAGCTCATTTTTCACAGGCCAAGGGGATATTTACCTGGAGTACACCTTTAAGGAATAGCCGACAGATTGAATGGTACGATGCTTTATTATATTTCACACCCTGGTGATTCAATATGATGGAGGCAGAGGAGGGGGGACAGCGTTCTGGAGGGAGAGCAAAGGAGAAAGGCGGAAGAAAGAGATATTAAAATGTCCAGCAAAGGGGTGTCCTCCTTCTCGGGTGCCTGGGGCAGAAATCGACTGCAGTGGAAAGTGTACAAACGGCACGCCCTGTGGATGACACTGATCAGAGAGCGGGTGGCCCACAGCAGTTGACCTCACCCCTCTCTCCTGACCGCTCCCTCAGTGCCTGGTCACCCCGAGACCATTTTCCAAAAGGTCTTCACACAATTCTTGGAAACCCAAAGGGCTGTGTTCTGTCCTGGTTCTGCCACTACTATAGCCAGGCAAACTGAGGCAGCACATTTAACCTTGGCAACACGGTTGACTGTCTGTACAGAGACCAATTCCCTAATGATTTCTAGGCTCCCTTCCAGCCCTACATTTTATGATTCCAAGTTAGCCCCAGAGATCTTTTTTTTTTATTTTTTTTAATTTTCTTTTTTCCTCTCTCTCCCTCCACGAATTCCATTTCTTAAATTGACAGCGTGGGTCCAAGCCTGTAGCCCCAAATCGGATAATCTCTGCAGCTGATAACAAGCAAAAGAGAAGCCAGGCAACAGCCATATTCAGCCCCAGAGATCTAACCTTCTCGGGAAACACCTGGCTTTCAGGGCAGCCCTCACACCCCTGTCCCACCAGTTGGCCATCTAGAAGTCAGCCTAAATCATCATCGGAAGGAGCATTTCTGATGGCTCTTCCCTGCCGGATGGCCCCCTTACCTGCACACTCCTATCGTTGCCCCTTATCTCTTCAGACCCCCCTCTGAGTGCCTTTCCATTCGCTCAAATCAATCCGGCCCACCGTCTGCAGTGGAAGGTGAACGCTTGCCCTTATTCCTTCCTTGTCTTTCTGCCTGTCCCCACTTGTGATTAGGCCACCTTGAGGATATAAGTCATGGGCTGAAGATGGTGGGTTCTGTGTCCCTGAAGCTGGGGATGCAGAGCCCTGACGTCAGCCTGATGCCACCACCTCCAGACTTCTTTCAAGTAAGAGAGAAATAAGCTACCTCTTTGCTTATGCCTCAGCCTCTTGGGTTTTCTGTTGTGTGCCCCTGAGCCCGGTGAGAACTGAAATGTGAATGAAGGAAATTGCTTCGTCTAAGGGCCTCGCCACTACATTCACCATTCGACATCCACGGGGCTCAGCGTGTGACAGGGACCACATGAAGATGTGGAGGACAGCGGGAGGAGGGGAGCACAAGGTGGTTAACTTCCCTCACCTGCTTCCTTCTCCCCCCTCCCCAGGCCTGGCCCTGGGTGGGGGCTTTGGGGAAGGCGGATGTTGGGCTGGGCACCCACCATATTATCTTCAGTGTCCTCCCTCCCCTGGGAAGGATGTGCTTCCAGAGGTCTGACTGGGGAATCCAGAGGCTGTTGGGATACAGAGGATTTACTCTGTCTTTAAAAGTCCAACTGATGTGAACTTGAGTTTGGGGTGTGGACCAGACCCCCTTCTCTTCACCCTAATCTCTCCTCTGTCAGTGTGACTTGGGACTGGAAACTTTTATTAAATACCTTCCTGTTTAGAGCGCCGAGGAAGCATGCCAAGTATGGATTGTGAAGCCGAAGCTGTGTCATCAGCAGTCTGTCTGTCATTTAGCAAGGTCTGGAGGCAGCGGGGCCCATGACAAGCACTCTGGATGAAAAAGAAGGACCAGGTGGAGAAAAATCCAGGGAGAACTGGGCTGCCTGGGGCCATGTAGAGCCAGGGGGCGAGGAGGCAGAACCTGGGAGTGTGGGGATGAGAGTCCTGGAAAGTAAGGGATGGTAGTTCAGTTCAGTCCCAAGAGCAGTCCCTGAGCACTTTCTATCTACCAGGAAATACAAAGGGACCTCCCTGCCCACCGTTGGAGCTCAGAGTCTAGAAGAGATAAGGGGCTTTGTGCAAATATCTAGAATATGATGATTTCAAGTGTTGGAGAAGATGAATAAATCAAGGGCTGTGGAAACACCGAAGAAGGAAAAACGGATTCTGCTTGAGGGCGAGAAGAAGGCTTCCCGCAGGAAATGGCCTTGGGCCGGGCTGGCGGACAGGGTAGCCCTCTGCCCCCACCTCCCCGGGCTGGAGGGAGGGAGGCGTCTAAGCAAAGGGAGCAGTGGGACTACAGCAGGAACCTGCCAAGAGGGGAAGTTGCTTCTAACTTCACAATTGAGTCGATAAAGTGGATGAACAGTTTTTGGACAGCAGCCTCCTCAGAGGATGCGTACAGCCTTATCAACCTGGAAATGGTCGTTCTCCCCACACCCACAGAGACAGGCATGGAGCCTGGAAACTCCAGGTAGATGGCATTTTCTGGGACCGAGTCTGGCAGTGGAAATAGCTTTGCTGAAACTCAGGTGACAGGGGAGGTCAGCAGGCCAAGTGCACGGTGGCTCTCCTGACTCTCCCCTGGATGCCTCTGAACAGACTGGAAGCACCGACCATGACCCCGGAGCCCAAGTCAGTCTCTGGTGAAGAACTTGGGGACATCAGAGCTGCCCTGCACTCTCCTTCACCGAGAGACTCCTAGGTACTTGGGTCCCAAAGGGACACAGTGACAGGAAAGAGACACATTAGCCCCCAGCCAGCTTCTCAGGCTCACACCACAGTTACAAGGCATGGAGCGCACACGCCAGATGGCAAGAGGGTACCTTCAAAGAGCCATGACAAGGCAGTTAGTGAGATCTCACATGGCACAGAATAGATGAGCAGAGATGCAGGCATGGTCAATCCAAGAGTACTCCCTGAAGGAAGCAACACTGAATCCTGAGATCCTGGGAAAACAGGCACTCCTGCATTGGTGATTGTATCAGTCACCTATCACCGTGTTAATGCTATGTAACATACCATCCCAAACTCAGTGGTTTAAAACAACAGTCATTCACTCACACATGCCCTGGCTGAGCTTGATTCCAAACTGCGGGCCAGGTCCAAGTGCATACATTCGTTTCTCATCCTCCTTACATCACGGGTCAAGGAGGGACACATTTCTCATGGCCATCAGAGAAGCACAAGAAGACACATTAACATCATACCTTCTGATTTCCCATTGACCAAGGCAAGTCATATGGCCAAGCCCTTCATCAAGGAGGTGAGGTATACACTCAGTCTACCATGAAGTCACAGCAAATCACAGCCAAGTCCAACTTCAATAGGACAGGAAGTGTGTGTGTATGTGTGTGTGTGTATAGAATGGGTGTGGATGGGTGAGAAGGAAATGAATTTTTTCAGTTTATCACAGTGATGGAGAAAGACGGAAAGCTGGTCCACACAGAAGGACTATACGAGCAAAGCGGTGAGTATGAGTCTGCTCTGGGAGACAGCCGGGAAGATACTTACAACCCAGATAGAAGGGGTGAGCTGAGCAGGTAGAGGATGGAGCCCCACCTGTCTCTGGCGATGAGGCTGGGGACAGAAGTGGGTGGCAAGCCAGCTAACGAGGTCTTTCTTGGGCCCTTGCCTCTTCTCCTTGATGAATTAAGAAATTAGCAACTGGAAGCAAGAGATCTCACCCCTGTAGGAAAATATTACAACTCGCCGAATTCCTGCTTCCCCCCTGAGCTTTCTGGGATTTTCCCAGACCTGAGCTCTGGCCCTTGTCTGAGCAGAGGGTGTGCACACTCTGGGGCACTGCCACCCCAGCCCCTCAGAAGGCACTGGAGGACCCACTAGATCACCATGGTGTGTACTCTTGTCTTGAGGTCCCTCTAGACTCTAAGCCTTTGGGGCCTGGTACTGTATTGCACACCCTTTTTTTTTTTTTACAATCTCTAAACAGCAGGGGCTCCCTAACCACATATAGAATAAATGACTGAATGGTAGACAATGCTGAGGAAATCAGGAAGCACCATTTCTGGAATAAAAAAACTGAGGAAACTAGGTCAGCTGGACTAGCCACAATCAAGAGAGTCCTATTAATAGAAAACGCAAACATTATTTAGGGACAGGAGCGTGAAATGGGAAAGGGGAAGGACACTTGAAGGTGGATAGAAACTCAGTCTTGTGTGAAAACACAAACTTGGGCAGAAATGAAATTGCTGGCGAGGTCATCAGTTCTTAAAGAAATGTAGTTGCGGGTAATGGCCCCGGGGAAAGCTTCATGGCAGATGAGCCTGCCAGCTACCTTCTGCAGAGCCCAGAAAGGTGCCGCTAGCAAGAGGGCATGCTGGGGGGTGTCTTGCCAGCCGCACGAGGAGGGCTGTCCAGAAGCCACATCTGCACTGCGACAGGATTTTTCTTGCCTTACAGTAGGGTTTCTCAATGGGGATGCCGTCTCCCTTGCCTCCTCCAGGAAGCCTTCCAGGATAGGTAACACTATAAGACTGACTTAATTCTAAATAAAGCACACAAATTCCCCTTCCTTGATAATTGACTTTAACACATTCTATTTAACTCTTGATCACAGAGTCTTTAAATTGTCTCTTGTATATCAGTCTTAAAGTAGGAGTCACAGCTTTCCTTTCCTGTGAGTCCCTCCTCCAGGCTGGACACATTCCTAGTTATTATTAAATTCCCTTCAACAGAATGTGGGGTAACTATGTGGTAACACTGATGAAGATCAAAGACATAGATCAGAAGTCCAGGACCTCCTGGTTGAAGCAAGAGATTTGACATGAAAAGCGCTATCTTAATAATGGATCATGTTGGAAAAGGAAGAGAACGTCATAAGCTCAGTCCTTTTCTGCCCCATCCCAAGCCCTTGAACTTGATCTAATGAAAATAGCTCATGTCTCTGATGCTTGTTCCTTTCCTTTAATTTTCAGTAAATGTCCTTGAAATCCCCTAGACTTTCTCATACCTAAATCAGGATAGAGCAGGTCAGACTGCCCAGAGGGCCCACAAGGAGGACCATGGAGCTGAGTCAAGGTGGGGGCACTCAAAGGCAGGCACCTGGTCTATGAGCCATTATCACATGGCCTTCGAAACACCGAGTCCTCCAGGAAGTGATCCCTGGCTACCGGACCCTAGGCCAGTGTCTCCAGAGTACCACTCCGGGATGGGCTCTGCCCTGTGGAGGGCTGAGAAGGTGGAACTCGTGTTCTCCCCACCCGTGATGGTCTGTTCACGGAGGGCCTCCTCCTGGGAGCCTAGCCTGGCTATCAATACAAGCGCCAGTCTCCACCTCACCTGACATCCTTGTCCAGAGAGGCCTCAGGATGACCGATCACGGGGTCTGCCTCTATATATACAGTCCTGGTGAGGGCACCCTCGGGCTGACCCGGTCTTGCTGTGTGAGCTGGAGAGACGATGGGGGTGCCAGAGAGGATGTCTCTGGGCCTGGCCACGTAGCCCCGTGGGAGGAGGGGACACGAACGCCCTGGCTCAGAGGTTATCCTACATCGTGTTCTACAGCGTAAGGCTCCCATTGGTCGACTGGCTGGTTCGTTGGTTCTTTTGACAAGATGACCTTGGTTAAGGGCTGGGGTTTCAGAGGCCAGGGGGCTGCTGTGTTGGGGGTCCTGGTGGACGAAAAGCTGCCAGGTGGCTGTCCTATACTCCTGGCACACTTGAGGCTCTGCCTCTTTGTGAAGATTGACTCTGAGGCCATAGACTCACACTGGGGATTAATGGGAGAGGCGGGAGCTGCCCCCAGGACCCCCACCCAGGTGTCTTCTCCTTCCTGGTGCACAGTGTCTCACTGGGTGTCAGTTTGGTAAAAGGGTTTCTAATTCCTCTGAGAGAAAGGTTATACACACTCAGACACACACACGCTCACACAACTCTGACACACACTCACACACACTCAATCTCACACACATTCACTGTCACATACAGATTCCCAACCATTTTCTCAGACATACAGTGGAAACAGGAGTTGTCGTAAATTAACACCTTACACTCCTATGCAGGAGGAGAAGGGGACAACAGAGGATGAGATGGTTGGATGGCATCACCGACTTGATGGACATGAGTTTGGATAAACTCCGGGAGTTGGTGATGGACAGGGAGGCCTGGTGTGCTACAGTCCATGGGGTCACAAAGAGTCGGACACGACTGAGCGACTGAACTGAACTGAACTCCTATCATACTTCTGGCTCCACAAAGGACTCATAGCTAGTACTCTTAAACCTTCTATTTGTTTTTACCTCCTTCCCAAAGTAGGCCAGCAGGTCTTGTTACTGCCAGAACACTGAAGTATGGAAAGATTTAGCAGCTGACTCCAGGCAGAAGATACACATCATTGGTCCAAAGCAGTGCTGGATCAAACATCCTGTAACATGTGGGTCATCCCACAGGCAAGAACACCAAGGCTGGGAAACACACAGCAGGGTCAAGAAGGAGGCAGGGATCCAGCCTTCAGCCCAGGCCTCCCTCTGAGTTGCTGTGTGATGTAGGCCAAGTTACCTCATTTCTCTGGAGTGTGAAGTCCATGCTCTCTGAGGCCCCTGGGCCCCTGGGGTAGGGACAACTTTTGCTGTCTCACTTACTCTCCTCCCCTTCTCATGGAGCTGCTCCCACAACCACTCTAACCTCACACTCTGTCCCTGGGCACCTGCCCTGGCCGAGGCTGAATGAGACAGGGGAGGCATGCAACCCTGCAGGCTGGAGACATTCACGAGACATTCTGTTTGGAAGTGGGGACGAAAGACTGCCCTCTGAAGGTCAGGCTATGAGGCGTGGTTTCAGAGGCAGTGAGCAGCTGGGTTTCAGTTGACTGGAGGAGGGAGGCTGTCAGAGACACAAGCCTACAGGGAAAGGCAAGCGAAGCACTGCAGCCCTCACAGTCCTCAAGGCCAGCCGTATCTTCACCTTCCTGACATCTGGGGACAGAAGCAACTAATTTCCTCTTCAGCTTATCCTGGTATGTACTGGGTTTCTGTCACTTGCAACCAACATATTCCTGACTGACCTCCGTCTGCATTTCCCTTCTCCCATTGCCGACTTCAGCACTCAGGCTTTCTCTGCCTCCCTTGCAGCTAATCATGAGACACAGTCGGACAAGACACAGCAGACACCTACTGCTGAGATCCCTTTCTTCCCACCTCAGAAGGTTAGAGTTCTGTCAGAGCCATTAACGATTCCAGCTGCCATAATATTTCTTAGTTAGGGCAAGGAAGGAGCTCCCTTTAAGACACTCTAATTGGTTTTCTGCTTCATGCAACTAAAACACTCCTGTTGCAATGGTAAGAGTCTCCCCCACCGGAATGGAGGGTCCAGGTGGTCATTCACACAGGAGCATTCAACCCCACACTGCCCTTCCCCTCGGTCAGCCTCATGCCTGCTCGCCAAGATCCAGAGGTACCGACATCAACTCTGGGATGTCAGAAAAGTGTGACTGTGGTGTGTTTGACTTGGGAGGAAGCCTGGCTGGCCCCAGTCCTCAGGCCCAGAGATACTGCTAAATGAAAGTGTTGCTGCATGATACTGATGAGCAAAATACCCCATCTGGATAATCCTCTTAAGTCAGAGAAGAAAATAACAAGTGTGATTGATGATCCTGGGATACCTGAGGCTGGGGCCAGGACTGATCTGGAGAGCACTCAGAGTGCTCCTACCCAGCAAACAGGGCCTTGGCAGGGGCTGGAGGCCAGGCCAGAGCTCACAGGAAGGGCCCGTCACATCTTCTGCCTGCTTCTCCTGCACACTCAGGGCTGGATGTGCTGATCAGAAAAGTCCCCTCAAGCAGCCTGAGGGAGAGGAAGGAGACATCTACCAGGCGTGCCCACTCCTGAGATTTAGTCCCGTCTCACTGCAAAATTTGTGATTGCCAGAAAGCATTTTCACAAGCCTTCATCAAATATTAAAGCTAGAAGTCACCTTAGAGATGGTCCAGTCTAGCCCTCCTTCCAAAAATGAAGAGGGTGAGGCCCAGAGGAAAAGTCTTGACCCAAGGCCCCCAGCACGGGGAGGACAGAACCATACCAGGGTCCCGTGTCTCCTGGCTTCTTCCCTCAGCCGTTTGCTGCTGCAAACATTCCCTTTCATTGTTGAATTATTTGTCGGGTCAAGAAAATTATGATAGAAAGGGTAATGAACATCCTAGTCAAGGGAGAATGTGGAAATGCATTAGCTATCTACTGCTGTGTATAACAAGTTAACCCATAACTTGGTGATTTAAAACAACAAGCGTTTATCCTCTCCTGGTTTCTGTGGGTCAGGAATCTGGGACCTGCTTGGCTGCGTGGTTCTGGCTCAGGGTCTCTCATGAGGTTGCAGTCAAGGTGGGGACTGAAGCCAGGGGAAGGGAGAGAGGTAGAATAGAGAGCATCCCCAGCATGGAAAGGGCAGGGGACAGTAGGGATGCCCTGTGAATCTGGGGTTACTGAGTTGAGTGAGGCTGAAGTGAAGAAGGGGTGGTGGGCAGGAAGTGATAAGAAGTGAGGCCAGAGAAGCTGCATTTCCATTTACATATCACTTCTTTCTGGAAACTTTTTCTAAAATTACAAAATTTTCTGCCAGTTCCCTGGCTCCCTGCATTTACCCAGACTGCATGATTACAACTGTCTCTTACTCTCTGTTTTACTCTTATATACTTATATTCAATATAGTATATATATTGAACTTATAGTATATAATGATAATAACTAATAATTATATATAATGATATAATGATAATATATAATCAATATATAATGATATATTGATATATAATGACAATATATATTGATATATAATGATAATAATGATAACTAACAATATGTAATGATATATGTTGTCACATATATAATTATAACATATATTATATAATAGGAGAAGGCAATGGCACCCCACTCCAATACTCTTGCCTGGAAAATCCCATGGATGAAGGAGCCTGGTGGGCTACAGTCCATGGGGTCGCTAAGAGTCGGACATGACTGAGCAACTTCCCTTGCACTTTTCATTTTCATGCATTGGAGAAGGAAATGGCAACCCACTCCAGTGTTCTTGCCTGGAGAATCCCAGGGACGGGGGAGCCTGGTGGGCTGCCATCTATGGGGTCGCACAGAGTCGGACACAACTGAAGAGACTTAGCAGCAGTGGCAGCAGCATGATATAATGATAATGATAACTAATATATAATGATAATAAATATAATGTATATTGATATATATGATGATAATAATAATAGTAACTTACTGAACTCTTATCAAATAAATGCCAGCTCCTGTGCTAAGCAATTTACTCAGCAGAGGGATAATATTTTTAAATAATAACTGACTTTTGCTTTTCCCCGTGTGTCTTTCTTGCCCTGAACGTCTTAGAAACTGGGGAATTAGAACCAGCTTAGAATAAAGAAGTCAATGAAGTTGATGAATGAATTTTTTAAACTCCCTGAAAGAATGCTAGCTTTGAAAATATTTTATTTTAAAAATTTGGTAGCTTGACCAAGACATGAAGTTTAGTCCAGAAGCCTGACTTTGACTCCTAGCTCTCTAAGGGCCTGGGGGACTCAGTCGCCAAAGGTCACACAGGAAGCAGCTCAGAAGAAGCCGCCAAGGGCTGAGCAGCAGGGACAGGAGCGGAAAGAAGAGTATGACAGCGGCTCGGACGTCACCTCTGAGGCCCCACCACCCAAATGGGCACCAAATGTGGGGCAGACTGGGTGATGGAGGAAGGCCAACCTCCCTGGCCTTCTGAAGTGTGGGCAGGAGCCGTGAAGTCTGCTCTGCATCTGCCCTGGCACCTGTGTGTCCAGGTGGCCAAGGTCAGAGTGAGTGTCTGGGCTCCTGGGCTAATTGCATTGCAGTGCCTGTTGAGGGAGGGATGTATGAATGCAGTGTGGGCTGGGGCTCCCACCAAAGGCATGGGGAAGGCTGGGAAGGGCCAGGGGACCAGAGCGATGGGCAGACACTGCGTGGCCTGCCTGGGCCTGTGACCACTGGACATGGGGACCCACAGCCCTTGCAGCAGGTGCTACTGGGATAGACTGACATCCAAAGATGAGGTGAGACAGACCACACGCCGAAAAAGGACAGACCAGAGACATGCTGGATCTGAAGGCCTTCTCCCAGTGCCAGGACACATCACACACACACACACACACGCACATACACACATGCACCGCTCCCTCAGACTAAAATGACCCTCCAGATAAGGGAAAGGAAAAAGAGAAAGGAGAGAATCATGAGTTTATTCATTTTTGCCCCAAAGTGACTACACTCAAAACCAGGACAGATTACCTTTAGTTGGTAGAATTAAATTTTCTGCCCCCTTATGGATATGTGCAAGCTCATGAGCCAGGTTCAAGTGAGAGAAATGAAGCTAGCTTTGCTTACCTGGCTTCCTTCTCATCGCCATGAAGGACAAGGAAGCCTGGCGTGCTGCAGTCCATGGGGTTGCAAAGACTCGAACACAACTGAGCAACTGAGCAACAACAACAGAGTCTGTGGTATTTTGTTATTGCAGCCCAAACAGCCTGCCCCTGGCTACGTCTGCCCGTGAACTCTCCTGCAGCCCTCTCCCTGCACCTCTGGTCTCAGACCACCTCCTCTAGTCACCCTGCCCTCCTCCGGGAAGGCCTGCTTTCTCCCACGCCTGCATCCTCCCTTCCCACCCACTGGGCACTTGCAGATGAACAGAATGTTGGAGAACATTCTGAACACAGAGGAAACAGCTGGGTTCCAAGTGGCTCCAACAGTGATAGGTCATGAGACCACAGTCTAGACATTCGACCTCTCAGCCTCAGTCTCCATATCATAAAAATGGAGATATTGATAAGGAAAACTATTCTTACCACAGTCACTGTGAGTCTTATGTGAAATTATAGCAGTATCGAATGAAGTCCAAGAACCAGCTGTCTCAAAAGCTCAGATACTGTTCTAAGCACCGTCTGTGATTAGCTCAAGCAGTGTTCAGGGACTTCATTTCACAGATGGGATAACTGAGGCCCAGATGTGCAGTGCCTTACCTCAGGCTATGTGACATCCGTGAGGAGCCAAGCCAATGTCTTCGCTGAGACCCTGGGCTGCAGACAGTGACCCACCTGCCCCTCTCCAGGGAGCTCAAGTGTCCTGTCTCCTCACACCCTGAAGACTTTGCTCCCTCAGCCAGCAGCCCCCTCCCTCGCAGCATTTTGATGGTGATAATATGAAGCCTTGCACTTTCCACCTGGCTGTTGTGTCTTGAGGAGATGGGGGAATAGAGGTCTCGGGTGGGAGAGGAACCAGCACTGTGAACGTGATCCTCCAGTGGTTTGTGCAGCTGCCATGGTCTGAATGTTCGTGTCCCTCACATCCACCTGTGGATAACCTAATGCCCAAGGTGATGGAATCAAGAAGTGAGGCCTTTGGGAGGTTATCAGATCCTGAGGGTGGAGCCCTCATAAATGGGATTAGTGCCCTTATGAAAGAGGCCTCAGAGACACCCCTCACTTGTTCCCTCACTGAGTGAGGACACGGCAAAAAGCTGATAGCTATGAATGAAGAAGATGGCTCTCATTCAACCATGCTGGCATCTTCATCTTGGACTTCCCAGTATCCAGAACAGTGAGAAATCAAATTCTATTGTTTATAAGCTATGGAGAAGATTCTTGAGAGTCCCTTGGACTGCAAGGAGATCAAACCAGTCAATCCTAGGGGAAATCAGTCCTGAATATTCATTGGAAGGACTGATGCAGAAGCTGAAACTCCAATACTTCGGTCACTTGATGCAAAGAGCCAACTCATTAAAAAAAGACCCTGATGCTGGGAAAGATTAAAGGCAGGAGGAGAAGGGGACGACAGAGGATGAAATGGTTGGATGGCATCACCGACTCAATGGACATGAGTTTGAGCAAGCTCTGGGAGGTAGTGAAGGATAAGGAAGCCTGGCATGCTGCAGTCTATGGTGTCGCAAAGAGTCGATCACGACTGAGTGACTGAGCAACAACAAAATCTGTGGTGTTTTGCTATTACAACCCAAAAAGACTAAGACAACAGCCAATGCAGAAGTATTTTAATATATTAAAATCCACAGGGGCATATCTGTGGGACACTTATCCCATTCTGGTTACTTAGTGAAGGACAAAGCTGAGTCTAGAAGGCTGGCCTTCTGATGCCTAGCCCATTGCTCCTTTTACTAACCCCATCAGTCCTCCCCAAGTGGCCACTCAGAGAAGATGATCAAAATCTGGATGGTATTTCTTCCTTCGCTATAAACTTCTCTGTTCTCCACTGCCTCTCTATCTTGCTTAAGACTTCCCCTACCAAAGTATAATTACCCAGCAGCAAGCCCAACTTTAGAGGGTGCAGCCCAGTCCTGGACTCACCCTGGGATCCTTGCCTGGATCCCAGGCCTCCAGGTCCTACACTCTTCCCAGTTGCATACTAGTAAATAACTTGAGGCACCTGATGTAGAGCGTTTGCTGATGTCCATGACATTAATATTCCCACCATGGAGGATTTTAAACTACCAATGGTTAAACAACTAGATCACAAAATCCCTGAATGCTTAGCAATCAGCTCTCCTGAGCTGATATGAGCCAGTTCCAGGTGCTCTCACCCTATCGCCTCAGAGGTCTGGATGCCCAGATGGCACAGCAGGAGGTCCACCGCTGAGTCTGGGCAGCATGCACTCTTCTTACTCCCACCACCCACCTCCAGGCCAGGGTGCCCTGAAGTTAATGCAACTGAGAATCTTTATTGTCTTTCCCTATACCCAGAGACTGAGAGAACTAACTAGCACCAATAGCAGATAGAGATAGAAGTCAAGATACAGACGTAGACATATAGACAGGAAGATTTCCTCTGTGTCTCATATATTTTGCAACCTTATGGAAGTTAAAAAATGGAAACACAATGATAATTATAAAAGTGAAAGTGTTAGTCACTCAGTCATGTCCGACTCTTTGTGACCCCATGGGCTATAGTCCACCAGGCTTCTTTGTCCATGGTATTCTCCAGGTAAGAATACGGAAGTGGGTAGCCATTGCCTCCTCTACGGGATTTTCCCAACCCAGGGATTGAACCCGGGTCTCCTGCATTGCAGGCAGATTTTTTACCATCTGGGCCACCAGGGAAGCTCAATAATAATAATTATTATTATCAAATTAAAGACTATATAATCCTGGTGGAAGCATCTGGGCTATACTCCCCACCTGTGAGCTGGTTCCTGCTGGTGTCAGCATCCTTGTAGAATATGTGCTGTTCTGCCCTTTCGGGGGCTCCTGTGTCCAGACCCATTAGCAGGCAGCGAGCGCCCTGAGCAGCCGCTGACACGTACAAAGCGTCGCCGGTGGGTGGACCGTTTGTTTGCTTTTCGGCAGTGTGAAGGTTGAGTTGAGTCATTTTGCACCCAATTACTTTGCAGTAAATTTGCCGGATGGTTCTTGTCCTGCGGTATTGATCCAGCATCTCACCTTGAGCTTGTTTATTGACACATCAAATTCAGAAGTCAGGCCCGCTCGATTGACCACTTCCCAATTAGGGCATTTATATGATGTCACCGAGGCTCCTTGTCATGTTCCGAAGAGAGCCATTTGTCCCCCCAACCACCGCCGCCGCCCGATCGCCTGCAACCAAGTTGCCATTTTTCTTTGACCTTTCCGGAGACAGATGGCAGTCCATAAAATACATCATTAGCAACGTGTCATTTTATCTTGCTGCTCTTTCTCTACGTGAAAGGTGCCTCATTCAACAAAAGATTCTGCTGCCGATTTCTCCCCAGAGAGGCTTACAACTGTTTATTTGCTGGAGTAACGGACGGCAGAAACAAGCACTTCCTTTTGCATCAGGGGGATGCCCCTTGGCCCTATTTGGAAAGGAGGTATTTGGGCAGTGACACAGAGCAGACTACAGGGGTGGGGAGGGGATGGAGGAGGAGTAAAGAACACGGCCAGATGTCAATAAGACGGCACCCAGTGACGTGGTGATTTGATCACACCCGAACAGTCTCCCAGTGGAGAGTCTCAGTCCATTTCAGACTGCTGCCTTTTAATCTGCCTGTGTGTGTTGGGGGTGGAAATGACTGTGAAATTCAGAATGTCGTGGAGTGTGTGCTCTTAGCCTTGAACTTGAGGTCAGAAGATTCCAGCCCTTCACACAGCAAGGTAGCACTTTTTACTCCACTTCTGGGACCAGCTCCCAGTGGAGGGGCAGTGGGGTGAATTCAGGTCCTCCACTTCCTGACATAAGGCTAGAAAGAGCTAGTGTGGAAGCTCCATGACGGCAGGCACCAAAGACAGGAGGGCCAGAGAAGGCTTTGCCCGAATGCTTGCTGAATATTGATTGACAGAAGTTCAACTCAGCATACATAGAAAGGTACATATTGTGCAAATACTAAATATATATTCGTAACACCAGGATCCGTAGTTTGCACAGAATTTCAGAGGTCATTTATATAATGTGGAGAGGAAATACGACTGGCTGAGACACTTGCTCAGTGGGAGCAGGGCCAGGACTGGGGCCCAGGCTTTTGGACACACTTTGCTACATTACACTCAGGGCCCCATAAGTGTAGCATAAGACAGAGCTTCACGCTTTTCAAGTCAAGGCTGCTGCTGCTGCTGCTAAGTCACCTCTGTCGTGTCCGACTCTGTGTGACCCCATAGAGGGCAACCCACCAGTCTCCCCTGTCCCTGGGATTCTCCAGGCAAGAACACTGGAGTGGGTTGCCATTGCCTTCTCCAATGCATGAAAGTGAAAAGTGAAAGTGAAGTCACTCAGTCGTGTCCAACTCTTAGTGACCCCATGGACTGCAGCCCACCAGGCTCCTCAGTCCGTGGGATTTTCCAGGCAAGAGTACTGGGGTGGGGTACCATTGCTTTCTCCATCAAGTCAAGGCAGATAGAACATAAGACTGTGAAGCACAATGGGTAAATGGGGGTGCTTCCTAGAGGTCAGAGGTGCCCAATCTGGGGGTCTTGGCTGCCTGGAGGGCTGAGAGGATCAATATCAGCTCAGCAAGCCGTAGCCCACTCAGGGCCCTCAGACTGGGAAGCCTCGTGTGTGAATAGAAGGGTGGAAACGGAAATCTATCCCAGGCATTCATTGCGGCCACGTAAGAGGTCAGGGGTCAGAGCTGCCCCCAGGGTGAGTGCCTGCTCTTCCACGGGCCACCCCCACTCACTCTCAGTGCCTCTCAGAAAGCCACCAGGTCTCAGGTTAGAGCAGGGCCTGAAGGGGCCTCACATCATTCTTTGTCTTGAAGATCAGAGCCCATGGCTTAAAGACCTATGATGATAAATTCCGTAATTAAGTTCCTCAGATAAATCACTCGGTGAAGTGGCCCGTTCTTCATTTTACTTTCAACTTTCTTTCTTTAATCAGAGTCTGATCCAGCTAGGAGCAATTCTTATCCTCATGGGTATGGAGAATGGATGAGGAAGGCCTTCAGGGACCAGAGGCAACCAGGAATAATGGGGAGAGACAACATTTTAACAAGCATAGCTGTCAGTCCCTCCCTAGAAAGTCCACCATGGTGGGAGACGCTTATCCACACGTCTCTCTCTTTTTTTTTTTTTAGCATGCAGGATCTTTGTTGTGGAACACGACTCCAGCTGTGGTGCGCAGGCCCAGCAGTTGCAACATGAGAGCTCCAGAGCGAGGGCTCAGCAGTTATGGTGTGCAGGCTTAGTTGTTCCCCAGGATGTGGGATATCCACATCCAGTGACCAGGGACTGAACTCATGTCTCTTACATCGCAAGGTAGATTCTTCACCCCTGAATGACCAGGGAAGGCCCCCACACAAGTGTTGTTTTTCTTTACCTTTTAGCATTTGCTTATAATTAAAAGAGGAACATAAAAAAAAACACACAGGGCATGATACCTGGCCACCAGGGGCTTGCAATCTATTTAGGAAAATGAGGAACATTCAGGAAGCAAGAGAGCATAGCAATGCATTGTAACAAACAGCATACAGTATGTTGTAAGTGGTAATGAGGCTGAGCGTCATGGGAGGTTGTGGTAATCGCCCCAAGTTGTCAGTAGTGACGAGTGTTGACTGGATTATCAAGGGGAGATTTGGCAGATGGTAAAAGCTTGTTTAGTTCCACTTCATCCTGTGCCCGAGAAAGACCTGAAATCGTAGGTCCACCATCTGCTAAGAATGTAAAGAAATAGTCACATTCTGTAGTTTTTCAAACTACAGAGTACGACCCACTAGTGATGATATCAGCTCATGAGGTTATTAGCAACATGTTTTTAAATGCAAGGTAATGGAACAGTGGAATGGGGTAGAATAGAACGGAATAAAACAGAATAGATTAGAATAAAGTAGAATGTAAAGAATGGAATAGGTAGAAAAGAGCAGAGTGCAATCGCTCTGTAGTGAATCACAGTGTAACACTTTTATTTCACATGTGTGTGAGTGCTGGGGGATATACTAGGTCCAGGTGTAAAAATGCGTTTTTCTCTGCGGGTCATAGTCAAAATAATCTGAAAGAGACTGTCATGGGAGATTCTTTTCCTTCATCATTTTCTTTTACCAGAAGAGATATCTGTCTAACCAAATCCTTGCCCCAGTTCAATGCAATTCAACGAACATCTTATTGAGCACCTACGACCTGGGGTTGATCCCTGGGTTGGGGAGATCCCCTGGAGAAGGGAAAGGCTCCCCACTCCAGTATTCTGGCCTGGAGAATTCCATGGACTGTATAGTCCATGGGGTCGCAAAGAGTTGGACACGACTGAGCAGCTTTCACTTCCTCGCTTCACTTCACTGTGTGCCAGGCCCACGGGGAGTACAGAGCCAAGCTAAACAGTGTGCCTGCCCCACGCACGACCTTCAGGAATGAGTCCATGTGCAGCTCTCAGCATTTACTCTGTGCTCTGTTCAGAACACAGCCTTGAACAGGAGTGCCATGGGCAGCACCCACAGAGCCCGGGGTCTAGTATGAGAAAGGCAAGCAGGTGGGTCACCCAGCGCAGGTGCTGAGTCATGAGCAGGGCTGGGGAGGGGACCTGGGCAGGTGGGTCACCCAGCGCAGGTGCTGAGTCGTGAGCAGGGCTGGGGAGGGGACCTGGGCAGGTGGGTCACCCAGCGCAGGTGCTGAGTCGTGAGCAGGGCTGGGGAGGGGACCTGGTGCAGGCTGGGGGAGCGAGGAAGTCGGGATGCACTGAACTAAGCTGTGACCCGAGGGAAAGAGGGCAGCGACCCCAGCAAGGGGGACGAGTTCCAGGCAAAGAGAGTGACCAGAGGTAATTAGGCTAAGTGATTCGTCCCGATTTGCCCAGAACTGTATCTGGTTTGGGCACAGAAATTTCTGCATTCCATGAAACCCCTTAGTTCCAGGCAATCCGTATGGTTGATCATTCTAGAAGCAAGAGAAGGTGTGACGTATTCTGGAAATTGAAATTGGCTCAAGATTATTGCATGTTTAATAAGAAAGGTATCTTAGATTTGGTCTAAAATCTAAAGGTTGATCCTAAGTCATCGTGTTTAAATAGTGGTTGTTTATTGCTTCCTTAGTTCAGTTGTTTTAATTTTTTAAATTAATGTTTAAATCTGTAACTCTAGAGTAGGCCTCGGAGAAGGCAATGACATCTCACTCCAGTACTCTTGCCTGGCAAATCCCATGGACGGAGGAGCCTGGTGGGCTACAGTCCATGGGGTCACTAAGAATCGGACACAACTGAGCGACTTCACTTTCACTTTTCACTTTCATGCATTGGAGAAGGAAATGGCAGCCCACTCCAGTGCTCTTGCCTTGAGAACCCCAGGGACGGGGGAGCCTGGCGGGCTGCCGTCTATGGGGTTGCACAGAGTCAGACACGACTGAAGCGACTTAGCAGCAGCAGCAGCAGAGTAGGCCTAAAGCTGAAACCCGGGGCTTTGGGAAGCAGACAGGTAACACAAATGAGAGACTGCCAACCGGTGAGAGTGGCAGCAAAAGGCTGCAGGCCCTGAGGGACGGTTACCAAATGTCCTGATGTTTCACAGGAAGCCCCAAATCAGAATTTTTATGTCTCCTAATGTTAAAGTAGTGGTGACAAATTCAAGATATATATATAG
The DNA here is from genome assembly GCF_002263795.3 of Bos taurus. Taxonomy (NCBI): domain Eukaryota; kingdom Metazoa; phylum Chordata; class Mammalia; order Artiodactyla; family Bovidae; genus Bos; species Bos taurus. The sequence goes on along the minus strand of NC_037351.1, from coordinate 47,077,201 downwards.
AGAGAGAGAGATAGATAGATATAGATAGTGCCAAAGTATTCTGTGACTCTTCATTTCTACCCCTCATATCACCATTCATAGCACCTGGCCAATGGAACCACTGCCCCCTTTTGGCAGCACGGCCAAATTGCAGGATATTCTTTTAGAGGAGAAACAGCTCTCTTTGTTTTAGAGTCCCCAGGATAAAACTGGTGAACCTCTTAATATGGAAAAGGTTGCATGGGGATCAGGAGTGAGACCAAGAAAAAGAAAGAAAGGCTAAGTGAAAAGCTCCAAAAGCCAAGCGTGCCAGTGTCCCAGGTTCCATGACAGGGAATCAAAGTCAGCTAGCAATTGATCTTGGGTTGGGCCTTGACTATGACACCTCAGCATGAAAGTGGCTGTCTTCCTGGCTGATTTATAAAACCCCAAAGAAAATCCTCTGGGCTGCATCCTTGGCCCACCCTGAACCAAGGCAGCCTGCATCCCATCAGCAGCGAGGCCAGGCCCCTGGAGAACAGCCGCAATGGTTTCAGCATCTGCAGATCTGAGCATGTCACGACTCACTGCAGCCAAGGCAAAGCTAAGTGGCCCTGGGCACTTGGGCCTGCCCTCAGGACTTAGCGATGACACTAGGGTAGGCAGCTCTGCCCGTGGGTTTCCTGTACCTCCCATTGCAGATTCCCCCAACGGGCTGCCCTGGCTTCACTTGGCTCCAGGTCTCTCCTTCCTCGTCTCTTGGGCTGTTTGTCTGCCTATCTCCTTTTCCTTAATTTTCAAAAGACAAGTCCAGTCACTGATTAAGTAAAAGGATTTCCATCTACATGGCAGGATTTCAGGGTCATCTTTTTTTTGCTACCAGTTTTCCCCCAGGTACTACCCCAAGTATCTATATCTTAGCAGCAGAGATAGGCTTTAATTACACTATGTGAAATAAGGCTTAAAATGCAAACAGCAATGCCTGTACACCCACATACACAAACATGCATGTGCATGCACACACAGTGTACATATATGCATACAAACATGTGCACACACAAAAGACCAGGAGTCAGCCGTCCTGGTGGGCTCCCTTCCCAGTGTGCTGCTGACCTCTGTGTAAAATCAGGGGATACACTTCTCTTCTCTGGCTTCAGTTTCCTTCTCTGTAAAATGAAGGAGTGGAAGTGAATGACTTGGTTCAGTCAACCTCTCTGATTTTCTACAAAGTCTGCTGAGATGCAGACTCACTAGTAGAAGGTGTTTTCTTGAATCAGGAGACAGCATGGCAGCGCAGTGGTCATACGAAGGAAGGGCAGGACTCCACCGAGGGGGAAATGAAACCCAATGCGGGGCAGGGGCTACAGGAGCTGCAGACCCAAGCACTGACTTCCCTTCTGCTCAAGGCTGGGGGTGGCTGACAGGTATCTGTGACACGCATCTCCAGATGAAATTCCGTGTCTGATTCTGCCCTTATTTCCTCTCTGGGCAAACCTCTGTGCTGGGGGCTGGAGAGAGCTGCCTTGACCTCAGTTCTTACCCCCCTGCTTTGGGATGTCTCCCACCAACCCTTTCACGGAGAGACGGCAACTCTAGGACACTGCTGTCAGATCGGAGCAGGAAAGACCCCAGGGGTAGGGCAGGCAGCACAGCCACCGAGAGCAATGCCTTTGATTCACAGTCTGCGATTTAAGCCCTAACTCTGTTGCTTGGGCCCATTCCTTAATCTCTAGGACTCAGTATTCTCATCTGTAAAATGTGATTAACAATTGTATCTATCCCATAGGGTTGTTGTGAGAAGAAGTATGAAGTTCCTTTGAACTCTCACCATCCCTAGATCCATATAGTTTATGAAGGACATTGAGGCCGACCATCTGATCCCCTGAAGTGCAGCCTGCCAGGGCTTCCTCCAACCCCCCAACCCTTACCCCAGCCCCCTGCAATTTTTCCTGAGATCTCGAGACTCTTCCAGAAAAGACAGCTGTTTAAATCAAAGGCCATGCTGTCTTAGTTAACTTTGCCACCTGGTTTTAGTAAGAAAGAATACCAAGCGTAACACAAAATCTTAACTGAATCAATAAGTCACTAAATAATTTTGGCAACATTTCACACTGAAATATCATGAGTACTTTACTAAGAGCTGATAAGTAAATTTCCCTTTTTCTTAAATTATGCTAGAATGTGCGGAGGCATAAATAATTGCTTGAGCTGCTGCTCTAAAGTGCTTCTTCACAAGTTGCAATATCATCTATTAACTAGTTTACAATCATTCCAGCGGGTCTCTGTGCATCTTGGAATAATTTACTTTGCCAAGCAACTGTGATGAATCATTTATTCATCATTATTAAAGTATTTATAAATGCTGCTTTAATCTAGCCTTCTATTTCCTTTTGCTTCCTAGCAGCATATTGACCAAAAATAAGAACGCTTATGGTAGGATTTTTACTTGGCTCCTTAGTTGTTTTTTAACCAAAAGAGCATCTCTCCACCTGCCTACCTGGCCAGGCTCTCTGTGCATGCTGGCTAAGTGAAAGGAAAGGGGTTCCCCATTCTATACACTAGGGATGGGAAGAAAGAGAAGTAACATTTATTGAAGTTCCACCCTTAGGTCCAGGTACCTTAGCAAATTTTTTTTGAATGTTTAACATGTACCATTCACCATTCTAAGAACTTTTCATGTACCATCTAACTTAATGTTCTCAATGATAATTTCTAACACTTGCATAGCACTTTTAAAATGCCACATCAAGCTTTAAGCACTTTGTGTATATTAATTCAACCCTTTGTGTAATTGAGTAAACCCTCATAACAGCCCTACAGTTTGGTATTATCACGATTCCCATTTTAAAGATGTTGGAATGAAGGCACAGAGAGGCTGAGTGAGTTGCCCAAGGTCACGCACACAGGTGGAAAAATGACAGAGCTGAGATTCGGATCCAGGCAGTTTAGTTTCAGAGGCCACACTCTAAGCCACCATCTGGCCTGTCGACAATCAGATGAGGTAGGTTCTATTTTTCACCCGTGATTCAGAAGAGAAAATTACAATATGCAGAGGGAAAGTTATTTTCCCAAATCCTCAAAACTAGTGGGTAAAGATCGAGGATTCACCACCTCCCATGATGCTTTGTGCCTCATCTTGTCACACTCCATGAACCAGATGTTGTTATCCCCAGCTCACAGATGAGGAAACCAAGCATAAGAGGTTTTATAATCTGCAAAAAAGATCACAAGTGTCACAGCTGGGGCTCAAACCTAGATCTCCCTGGATCTTTTGGTCATAGCATGATACAAAGAGAAGAGTAATGCCTTTCATTTCAGGAAGCTCTGGTTGAGGCTTGTATTCCATTTTATTTGCTCTTTTCATTTGAGTCTTGAAGGCCAGTCCAAGTGCTCAGAGTTCTGCCAGCTTTCGACATCTTTGTGCTGATGCAGGGGCATGCGTGGCAAAGGAGTCTTCTGGGATACTATGAGGAGGGTGAAACAAGCCTTGGGACACAAACTCAGGAGTCTCTCCACGTGGCCCTCTTGATGCAGGTACACCTCCCAATTCCCCCATAACCAGGCCACTGTCAGTCACTTCTTTCTCCAAACGCTTTGTCAGTTACATCATGGGAGGAAGGGAAACAAACTATTTTGATGTACAGAGGAAGCCTTGAGGCTGAATTTTCAGCTAGAAAGATAGCTAGAAAATCACATGAACACTCAGACCAACAGGGGTCTGAAGCCCAGGAAGACAGAACCCCAGAAGACAGGAGAATCTTCTCAGGGAATCTTGGAGCCTTCAGGTGATTTAAGAAACTCCAACCCTGAAGCAGGAGAATGCACTGAGAGTCTTTCCTGATCTCTCCTGCTCTTTATCTTCTTACTTTACAGACAGCTGGCTTTCATAAGGAGTCTCTAAAAGTGTCGCAATGGGGACTTCTCTGGCAGCCCAGTGGTTAGAACTCCATGCTTCCACTGCAGAGGGGCACAGGTTCCTACCCTGGTCAGAGAACTGATACCGTATGCCATGGTGTGGCATTAATTAATTAATTAGCCAATTAAAAGTGTTGAAATGTAGTTCTGAAGGAAGCACGTTTGCAAGAGTATATAACTGATACTCTCTTGAGACCAGCAGAGTGGACTTTGGAACGAGGCACTTAACTGAGAAGTGAGTGTTTGGTGCACCCTGTTACTGCTCGGAGAGGAGGGGGCAAGGGAAAAGAAAATCTAAGAGATCCTCTTTAGAGCTGGACTCTTAGAAGAATCTTGCTAATGCTAAAAATAAAACCTTAGACCTATTACAAAACCCAGAGCAGATTGACAGTTATTTGATTCCAAAACAAGATGCTTTTGTGAATTGTTGTAAAAAGCAAGGGGCACCAATGAAATAGAGACTTTTGATACACATGAGGTGTTGAGCTAATGGTGGAGGTTCAAGAAATCCTGGAGTCCATAAATGAAATGTATGGACACAGGGAAATCTTTTAAGACTTTTCAAATAATTGTCATCACTGCACTTAAATGATTGCTTGATCTAGTCCAGATTGAAGACATGTGCCTCATGGAAAGTGCTGGTGCCAGCAAAGACCTACCTCCTTGGTCCATTTCAGCCATTTAACAAACGTGACCAAGATGAACACCAAGGTCTCAAGCTGAGGATAAAGATATAAACAAGACAAGATGTTGTTCCTGAGCGCTCCAGCCTAGTAAAGGAGATGGTTGATTATACTGAATGGCCACTGGAAGGTGTTATTACAGCTCAGAAACAAACACACAAACCCCCTGCAGTAAGGGTTATTCTGGCGCTCAGGAACTGCCCTGACCCTAAGCCCAAGTCATGAAGACGCCATGTGGACAGAGGAAACTCAGTGCCTCCAATCACACTGCAGTCCCCAACCCTGTGTTCCTGCTTCTTAGGCTCCCAGGTCCAACCCTCAAGTCCCTCAGACTGAGCAGCTTGCAGTGCCTGTCACTTTTATGTGCCAGCATCTTTTCCTGCATCCACACAAATAAAAGTGGACAGCAAGCCAGTGCCATCTTGTTTGCTGCTATTGGATTTATGACATGTCAAGTTTAAATAGCATGTGCAAGGCTTACGATGGAGGCAACACAGAAATTCATTTTTCAAGCCCATCAAGGCTCTGAGCCCTCACCTCCTTGCACCCCGCCCCCACCCGCTGGGGCCAGGAGGACAATTTCATGAAATCCTGATGCTGGATCTTTACTTCCAATTCTCCTTCTGTCTCTTTTCTTTTTTCCTCAGGCCCCCCAAAACAACAAAATAGGAAATGCCACTTAAACAGCACCTGATAGACATCAATTAATCTTTATGCAAGTTTGCTCCTGCTGTACGTAAACCCTAATCTCATGCCTGGGGGCTGAATTATTAATCCATTGCAAACATCATAGGCTGCCTTCTTGCTGCCCAGCTGACGTGGCTGGCTTTAATTTACTCCTGCTCCACCCACCTTTTGTGCTTTTCTTTATCTGGATGTGAGAACATTTTCCCCTATCTTCCCTCCCCTCATCAGCTGATTACACTGCTCACTTGACCCCAGCTTTTCCCACTAACAGAGGCAACTTGGACTTGACCCATTAAGGAGAACTTAGAAAGTCTTGCTACAGCGTCCAGTAAGTCTTGTAATAATTGATTGGTAGGATAAGCATTTGGGTTACAAAGTAGCCTTGGTCAGGTTTTCATTTTGCCGCTGCTGCTGCTAAGTCACTTCAGTCATGTCCGACTCTGTGCGACCCCAGAGACGGCAGCCCACCAGGCTCCCCCATCCCTGGGATTCTCCAGGCAAGAACACTGGAGTGGGTTGCCATTTCCTTCTCCAATGCATGAAAGTGGAAAGTGAAAGTGAACTCGTTCAATCGTGCCCAACTCTTAGCGACCCCATGGACTGCAGCCTACCAGGCTCCTCCATCCATGGGATTCTCCAGGCAAGAGTACTGGAGTGGGGTGCCATTGTTGGAAACCTCCAAATTAAACATCACCTCTGGGGGATAATTTTCTGCAAACAGCACGAGCTGGGCTCTTTCTGGTTTTGTCAGGGGCACCTCACCCCAAGCTGGTGTCATCTGTTATTCCAGCTGCGTGAGAAAGGCCCATGATGATAGCATCGGCAACAGAAATTACAGCAAGAATGGCAACTTCAATTTACAATCGTGAAACAAGGCGAAAACCACAGTCACTGACAAAAAATTGAAGTCCCCCTCTGCTGCTGCTGCTGCCAAGTCGCGTCAGTCGTGTCCGACTCTGTGCGACCCCAGAGACAGCAGCCCACCAGGCTCCCCCGTCCCTGGGATTCTCCAGGCAAGAACAGTGGGATGGGTCGCCATTTCCTTCTCCAGTGCATGAAAGTGAAAAGTGAAAGGGAAGTCGCTCAGTCGTGTCCAACTCTTAGCGACCCCATGGACTGCAGCCTACCAGGCTCCTCCATCCATGGGATTTTCCAGGCAAGAGTACTGGAGTGGGGTGCCATCGCCTTCTCTGGAAGTCCCCCTTTAGACAAGAGAAAATCACAAAATGGGGTCCCTAAAGCCAGTTGGTTTAATTTGTGACAGGGCGGGCAGTATTTGGGGTGCTGTGTTAGTCTGTGGTCAAAGCTGAGCTCTTGGAAATGAACAAATGTCTTCAGCCACCCAGTATTGTGTTCTTGAGCCAGTGAACTGCAACAAGATAATTTGGATCTCTGCCTGTGCTCCTGATGTCACTTTGGAATACTGCATCCTTCTGCACCCTTGCCACATGGCCCACTCCTCCCCATCCTTAAAGACTCAGCTCAAATGGTTCCTCTTCCAGGAAGGCTTCCTGGTTTTACTCCTCCCCCATCTCCCATTGTGTAGAGCTTCAGTAGCACAGTCTTACAACTGCTGCTTGACTTTTCAGTCTCTCCCATCACACTTCTCTGAGAACAGAGAACCTGTGTTATTCCTCTTTTAATCTCCAGCATCACAGTGCCTGGCACACAGAAAGTGCCCACCTGTCTTTTTCCAACAGATTTGTAAAAGTTCTTTACTTATTCTGACTACTCATATTTTTCATCATGACAGTTGTAGATATCTTCCTCCACGTTATAGCTTCATTTTTCACTTTGATTAGTATATGTGTTTGTTTTAAGGTAGTCTCATTTGTCAGATGGCTTTTGTTTTTCACATTTTGTTAAAGAAATCTTTCCTTAACTGATACTATTGAGATGTATTTATACAGTTTTTTTAATGTTTTGGTGTCATTAACCCACATGGAAATTATTTTTCTGTATGACATGAAACTGACATTTTCTTTTCTTCCATATAAGTAGCAACTATCCCAGTATTATTTCAATTCTTTGATATTACCTATGACAAAATTGAGGTCCAGAGAGGTGGAGTGACTTGTGGAGAAAGATGATCAAAGTAGATGACACGTAATTTGCAAAAGAGGAGGATGGCTGATACATTTGTGAGATGTTTGATCTCACTAAAATTCAGAGAAATAATTTAAAAAGACAGTGAGATACAATTCTACACTCATCAGATTGGAAAAAAATAAAAAACCTGGTAATACCTCATTTTGTCAAAGATGTGTCGCCACGGAAACTCTTACATGCTGCAAATAGGAATGCAAATCTGTACAGGTACTTTGGAGGACAGTTTTGGCAACTACCAGTAACCTGCCTGCTCTTAAGGTAAGACCATCCCTGTTGCTGGGCTAATGGGAAGGACTCACTGATCCCTTCCACAGTAATGGTCCAGGGCGGTTAGGTTGCTTATTCAGGCTGGTGATGAGGCTGAGACCTGCAGAGATGAGACCTCCTTGTCCCAAGTCCCATGGGGGTCAGGGCAGGGCCTCAACAAGATAAAAATGGTGACAGTAGCCACCTCTTATTGCATCCTTCCTAAGGCCAAGCCCAGTTCTGCCACTGACCCTCACAGCACCTGTAAAGCAGGGACTGTTCACACTCTACGGTTGCAGATGAGGAAACTGAGGTAGAGGAGGAGGGAGTGTCCCAGTTGCCCGGACACCCAGTGCCGGCTCCAGGCCCCAGGTGCTGCTCTGGGGGCTGGCCCTGGTCCTCAGACCTAATCTGGGCCTCATCTCCACTGCACTGACCCTCAGACCCGGGAGGTCCTGGAGGCTGCCCTTCTTCACCCCCTCAGCTCCTCCTCCCGCTCCACTGAAAGCGAGCGGCTGCAGCAGAAAAAGCGTCAGAGAAAGTGATGAATGAAGGCTGACCCCAGGTCAGGGCAAACGTGGTCCAGCTCCCTACCCCCTGGAATCGGCCCGCCTCCCTCATACCGACATGACAGGCAGGACACAGAGCCCCAGAGCGGGAGTGGGGGCCAGGGCACATCTCCTGGGACCAACCCCGGACATCCCTGGGGCATCTGGACAGACACTGCCCTGCCCCACCTATTCCTGCTCCGGGGCTCCGTCCCCTCCCCTGCCAGAGCTCCTGCACTGGCCAAGCCATCCTTCAGGCCCGGATGACACGTGCTCTCCAAGTGCTGGTGACAGGCGCCCCGCTGGAAAAATGATGGACTCTGTAATGGGGGCAAAGTGTGGGTTTTTCTTCATCAGAAATGGCAGCTGCAGCTAAAGCTGGAGGCAGCCGTGACAAGACAGCCTCACACAGGCGTGCAGGCACACACGCTCGTGCATGCCTGCCCTCCCTCACACACACAGGCACACACCTCTGCTGCATCAGGCTGTGTGCATGGGACCCAGGAAGATGAAGTATCAGCGCACACACAGGGAGAGGGGCGACTGCCACTGTCTGTCTCTGGGAGACAAGCAGTAACAGCAGCGGCGCCTTCTACACAGACTGTGCCCTACAGTTTGCAAAGCGCTTCCACACCCGCAGCATCAGCAGAAAACTGGATAGTCACCTTTAGGCTGGGAGACTAGGGGCAACCTACTTAACCCCTCTGTGTTTCTGTTTCCCATCTATAAAACAGGACTAATACCAGCACGGGCTGCAGGTGGTGGCCACTGAGGCATTAGGATGGTTTCAGGGAAAGCCCAGGAAAGACCGTTCAGCTCTGTCCCCACCCACCCGATTCAGCTGCTGATGGCTGCAGCTCGCCAACTGCCCAGTACTCTAAGTGTATCACCTTCCACAGCAGGCATGCTTCTGGGCTTCCTGGGTGAATTTCTGGGCACAGTGAGGCCAACCTGGGCAGGAAAGACCGTGGTAAGCCACGTGATATGCACACAGGCACCACACAAGCACAGCCACCACCAGCCTGGGTGTCCAGCGGTCTCTGCACGGGCTTGGTGCTGGGCAGAATCTCCAGCCTACCCCAAAGAGTCATGGGGCAAGACTGGGAAGAATAAGGCCACACAGCAGGGCTGCCGAGAAGCCAACCCACAGCTCTTCCAAGTTTTCCAGTGAGAGCCTGTAGTGTGTAAAGGTCGGTGAGGGGGTCAGTGTGTGCTCATGCATTCCAGTGTTTCAGGAGGATGGAGTGGGCAGGAGCTGGGGGGGATGCTGCCCAGACAGACCCAGATATAGACAGAGGAGACAGAGATCTTCCCAGCATCCACCACTGTGCCTGCACCCATCACCTGGAAAGCCCTGTGGCTATCGTATCCATGGTTGTCTATGGAAACAATGGAAAAATTCTGCTCCTCTTCATGGAATTGTTCCTCTTTTTATTTGTCTACACAGACAGTCTTAGAATGTCAGAAAGAGATGGAACTTTGGAGAGTGTCTAGTTCTTCCAACTTCAAACAAATTTTAGGCCAATGTGTTAAACGCACAGAGGTGGAGTAGATGCCCTTAGGTTGGGACAGGAGGGAGTACGGAGGGCTAAGCTCAGTGTCCTTGGACCATTTTGCCCCTGGTGTTTCCTGAGTTCCCTTGGACAGAGAAGCCTGGCGGGCTACAGTCCACAGGGTCACAAAGACTTGGACACGACTGAAGCGATTTAGCATGACCGTGGGCTCAGCTAAAAATTCTGTAAGGATGAAATCAGAGGAGAATGGCTATCAGGGTGAGCCGTTAGTGACCACTATCCTATAGTCCAATCCTTCACTTAATAAATGAATGAAATGAGGCTCTAAGGTGATTGTAAGATTGGCCATGCTGCTGCTGCTTCATCACTCAGTCGTGTCTGACTCTTTGCGACTTCATGCACTGCAGCCCACCAGGCTCCTCTGCCCATGGGATTCTCCAGGCAAGAATACTGGAGTGGGTTGTCATGCCCTCCTCCAGGGGCTTTTCCCAACCCAGGGATTGAACCCAGGTCTCCTGCATTGCAGGCAGTTTCTTTACCACTGAGCCTCCAGGGAAGTCCAGTTAGGGCCATACTTCCCAAGGAATCTCTCCCCATAGGGCTTGACTTAGAAAAAATTGTAAAAATGAACTCTGCCTCCCCAGTGAGGAGAAAGACATGCTGACCAGCACTTGTGGCATGATAAACGATGTCACAAGGCTAAGGGTTAACAGTGACATGAAAGCTCCAAGTTTATCTGTGAGGTTCAGGGAAGAGGTCAACAAAAGAGACAGAGAGAAAGCTTCCCAGCTGAGACTGGACTGGTGAGAAGGTTGTCTGTTGAGTGGACAAGAATGGCGGAGGCAGAGCCCAGCAAAGGGAACTGCATGCCATGTGTAAAGGCCCAGAGACAGGACAGAGTGCTGTATTTGGAAGCTAAAAAGAGGTGCAGTATTCCCAAAGCCTAGAAGGCAAAGGGGGTATGATCATTAATTTTATGTGTCAACTGGGAGGGTGTTTCCTCTGATGTGATTAACATTTAAATTAGTAAAGTTTGGGTAAATGGACTATCCTCCCTATTGTGAGTGGGCCTCATCCAACTGGTTGCAGGCCTGAATAGGATAAAAGATGAGCCTCCCCAAGCAAGAGGTAATTTGCCAATGACTACCTTCAGACTTCATCTGTACCTTCAGCTGTCCTAGGCCTCCAGGCTACCAGCCCACACTGTGGATCCTGGACTCACTGGTTTCCACAGGCGCATGAACTGAGTCTTTATAATCCCTCCTCTCTTTCTCTCTCTCTCTCTCTCTCTCTCCTCTCCCTCTGTAGGTATACATATCCTATTGTTTCAGTTTCCCTGAAAAATCCTAATATCGGAGTAGATTGCAGAAGATGATTGACCGGGATCATATGGAAAATTGGAAATCACTTGGAGATTTTGGAGCAAGAGAGGGATCCTACCTGCATGTTAGACCACACTTAGGGGAACAGTGGGGTAGTATATTGTGGGCCTACTGTATATGCTGAGCACTATTCTAGGAGCTTTAGACCAACGGGTCAAGGCTAGCAGCAAGACAGAAACAAATGACCTAACCAGATGTACTGGTGCTGGAAAGGAGGTTGATGGTGACCCCCAGGTCTCTGGCCCTGGCAGCTGTATTCAGACAGGGACTGACTCTCTTTCCATCCCCAGCATTTGGCCCTGGGTCTTGGCACTGTGTCTGCATATGTTTAAGGAATGAAAAATGAATAGAGAAAGAGATGTAGACTCTGAGAAAGTAGAATTGCAGGCCAAGAATACCATTATAAGCAAATGGGCCCTTAATTCAACTCAAATGCTTGTTGACTGAATGAATGGATGGATGGATGGATGAACGGCCCTGGAAAGTTGGATGCAGCCCTGCTTCTTGCGTTGGCCTGATATGCCCTTTAGTCTAAAGGAAGCCCCTGCCAGGAAAAGCAGGCTCTTGGAAGAGGGAAACCCAGACTTCAGGGATGCTGCCTTCCCCTCCTTCCTCTCTCAGCTGAATGGATGAAATTCCACATCCCAAAGTCCTTATCCAAGTTCCACTAAAGGCGAAATCCCATGGGCGAGGATCCCCTCTAAGCTGTTCTAAGTCATTCACACCCAGTGTTAACGGCAGCTCTGATAGCAAGAAGTGGCAGGGTGAGCAGGGGTAGGAGTTTGAGGGGAAATTGAGGGGAAGCAGAGTAGAGAAAGGGAGGCTGAGCCAGTTGTGCAGAAGGGAGGGTTGGACTCTTTGAAGAGAAAGAAAGCAGAGCTGAGAGACGGAGGCCAGGCCCATTCCAGTCTCCGTTGCCCCTTTGAAGGAGACCCAAGAGCTACGGATGGAAAGATTAAATCCAGTGACTAAACTTGGTGGCAGGCCCTTACTATTGACACATGGGGACCTTTTCATACCACGTTTTAAATATATTTCTGCCTAGAAGAGGCAGCTGACAGGCTCAGAAAGACCTAATGGAAAATGGTAGCAAATACTGCAAGTCAGCAAAGGTTGTCAGCCTGTGCGCCATCATCCCTCACCTGCACTTTCATTTTTATAGAGATGGCTCAGAAACAGAGAAGAGAAATTTCAAAACCAAACAAAAAAATCAATACTATGGGAGATAACCCAGCATTAATACAAAAACCAGGGAGGGCTTCTTTGTTTCCCGCGTCGACAGGGCTATCTATCACACCCCGTGGATGGATTGGGGAGGCCACCTTTGCTCGGAAGCCAGCAGGAAGCATTGTAGTTAAAATGTCAAAGAGAGCTGGGTGTGGGTGGAGTGGGGCCCAAACCTGGGCAGGAGGGAGAGCCCACGGTCCCTGGCCCCCAGGTTGCCCTCCTAGGACTCATGGGCCACAGTCTCCAGGCTGAGGTTGTAAAAGAGAGGGACAAGGAAGGTAGAAACAGACAGCTTTAAGGGACAAGCTAGATGGACAAGGAGAGGTGAAGGAGGAATGTGCTGAGATTTAGAGAAGGCTTGTGAATACCTAGAACCTGCTGTGTGCTCAGGCTCCAATGCTGTGTCCTAAAGACCAAGGCTCCACGCCCACTGGACCATCTATTCCAAGACCAATGAGGACCGAACTCAGGCAACCAGTTCTCATGGATCATAGGGTCCTGGAGCTAACCCATCCCTCAAAAGGGACACAGAGCAGGCCTAGCTGGCTGTAAGCCCAGGCTCTCTCTGAAGGCCCTCGCCCATGCCCGCCTCACTGATCCTCATCCCAGATTTTCAGAACATAAGTGTGCTGGGTCGTGAGAATTCCATAGGCCTTGGACATAAAGCACCCAGGACAGAAAGAGGTGCCTTCCTCACTTCTCATTTCTCAAATGTGCTGCCTCTTGTCAAACCCCGCAGTCTTAATCGGGGCCTCTCTTACACTGCCCTTTGCTTTTCCATCCAAGCCCCACTTCCCATCACACATGATACCCTCATGGACACGGCTGGTTGGTTGGTTGTCTCTCCTGGTGGACAGGAGTTCTCAGGTCTGTGCCCAGAACCAGAATCTGCACTTTGCCAAGGCCTTCAGACAATCCAGGGCACATTAAAGGTAGGAAAACACTGCCATCACACTGCCCAAATCTTCGTGGAGGTTGGGCTGTCTTTGCCATCTGCTACTTCTCATGAACCATCCTTGCTCATAATAGATAATCAATAACTGTTGATTGATTGGCTGATAGACAAATCTGTAGTCTGCAGGATATACAGGCCCCCTGAGTGTTGCTGTATTGGAAATGACCTACTTTTCAAGTTCCTGTAATCAGCAATTACTGAAACAGGGGATCCCCACTCACCACGCTGGAGGCAACCCTCTGCAACTGTAAAAACAGTCACACTGGTAACAGAATGATGTCTTGCTAAGCACACCCAGGGTTCAGTGGATGGTTTCATCTGCCCCTTGCCCTTTCTGTAAATAACCTCTAATTACCTTTGCCAGCTTCATTTGGATAATGGCTCCTTTTTCATCACCACTCAGGGAAAAAAAAAAAATTTAATCCCCAAACAAACAAATGAATAGAGAGCCTGAGAGTTCTTCAGGAAAGAAACGGCAACCCACTCCAGTATTCTTGCCTGGGAAATCCCACGAACAGAGGAGCCTGGCGGCTATAGTCCTTGGGGCTGCAAAACAGTCAGACGTGACTTAGCAACCAAACAACAACATAAGAGCTCTTTAGGACTTAGGACACCCTTTGACTAGAGTTTACGTACTGACATTAACCAGCCTGATTAAAGGAAACCTGGATGAAGAGGAGTTTCCCTCCTGCGCCTCCATCTCCCTCTCCACCCCTGCGGCTCATGCTCCATGTCAGATGTTGACCGAGTCCACAGTGCTCCATGGTCAGTGGGTTGGACAGCTAGTCAGTGGTTCTGGCCCTTCTCACCTTTAACTGGGTGGTGCCCTTTCCATTTGTTTGTTCCATGTGCCAGCCATTGTCTTCAAGTATGCATGCCCACTGGATAGCTTGACTCTCATTGGAAAACAGAAACTCCAGGCCAACTCAATTGACCACCTCAACTTGCAGTATCAAATCTCTGATTTCATGTACTCATCAGATACTAAAGCCCCCAACTCCTGGCCAAATGATACAGATCAAAATGCTGATGGGTAAAAAGTAATCTGGAGATAGAATCTAGCCATTCACTGGTTATGAACCTTAGGCAGAAAGGTGTGGGCATGTAATTGTTGTTGCGTAGTCACTAAGTCATGTCTGACTCTGTAACCCCATGGACTGTAGCCTGCCAGGCTTTTCTGTCCATGGGATGTCCCAGGCAAGAATACTGGAGTGGATTGCCATTTCCTTCTTCAGGAGATCTTCCTAACTCAGGGATCGAATCCATGTCTCCTGCCTTGGCAGGTAGATTCTTTACCACTGAGCCACCAGGGAACTGTGGGCATATAAACATGCACAAAAATAGTCCAACTTAAGGACCCTATCCCAATGATTTCAAGATGTTGCCCTGGGCTAAGCAAGATCACCAGAGACCTGAATGCATGGACCATATGCTTGGGTGCTATTGTAGAAATACTCTTTAGTAGAAAAAACTGAGGTATTGGCCATTAGCTACTATTCAGAGGCATTCCAAGATTCATTCGCATGATTTTATTGAAACTACATGACTGAGATGATTGTTCATTGTGTTAAACGGCTTCTTCTTAAAGAGAATCCACAAGAGAAGTTTCTTTCTGGCCTCGGTGCCAGGAAGTCTTACTCTTCTCCACTGCAGCTGCTTCATTTTCATTTGATGGACATGACAAATCCCTTAACCCACCAGGTTTCCTTCTCTGCATGGCCTGCCAGGTGTCTCAGAGCCTAACCACGGCCTGAGTGTACATACGTTTTTTGAGTAGTAACCTCATTTGGAGTATTGACCTCATCCAGAAACCAAATTTTCTCATTTATTAACTTTCTTTGAACTGTTTTTGTGTGTGTGTGAGAAATAGAGAAAGTTCTTTTTTGGAACGTGATAGAATTGAAATAAAACAATTACATAATTATTCCATTTTTCTTGTTCTTGCTCTCAAGGATTAAAGCAAAAGGCAGAAGTGTAAATGGATAAAGCACATCACAAAGAGGTCAGACCTATATTCGCAATGTGAACAAGACAAGTTTGGAGCCCTGAGGATGGAGAGGCTAAAAATTATATTGAGGGGAGGAGTGGTCAAGGAAGACTTCCTAGAGAAAAGACGCCTGAACCTTACACGCTGAGTGGGAGTGTTTCAATCAAGGCCATTTGATTTTGCCATTTCCCCGCCATCTAGAGGACACATTCTTTGGGTTGCTTTCCCAATAATTAGAAGTATGTTGACCGAAGCGGGGCGGCGGGGGGGGCGGGGCGGGGGGGGGGCGGGCAGGAAAAGCTTGTGTGGGTTCAGGAGAGATTGTGTAGTTTTAGGCAACTCAATTAACCGGCTTGTCCCTTAGTAACCTGAACTGTTAAAGAGACTAGCTGCCCTGACTCAAAAACAGTTGCTGTAATGATAAAATGGTGCTTCTCTGGTGGCTCAGTGATAAAGAATCTGCCTGCCAATGCAAGAGATTCAATCCCTGGGTCAGGAAGATCCTCTGGGGGAAGGAAATGGCAACCCACTCAAGGATTCTTGCCTGGGAAATCCCATGGACAAGGAGCCTGGTGGCTACAGTCCATCAAGTAGCAAGAGAGTCAGACATGACTTAGGAACTAAATAACAGCAACAACAAAGATAAAACGAGAGATAGATGAGACTTGTACACTAAATTGACCTAATCGGAAAGTTACTCAGTTCTTTTCTGTGCAAAAGAGAACACCTGCCTGGGGGCAACCAGAGTTTAGAACACAGTCCTGGGCAGACATTTTCCTCTCTGGCAAGCCCCTGACCATACACGTTACGGAATGAATTGGGTCCTGACACTCGCTTCTTACAGTATCAGCTACATATTCAAAAAAGATAGACGGGAACAATGCCTTTAATCAGAATGCCAGCAATCTTGGGAGATTGTGGACTCAGTGTCCCCCCAAAACCAGCTCTGGAGATGCTACTTGGCCATGAAAGTTTTAAAGGAAAGGAGGGACATAATCTGAGCTGATCATTGAGATGAGGGGTCGCCATCCCCACTGTGTGCAGGCTCGTGTGCAGGCTTGTCAACTCCTCCTGCTCTTCCTCTAGATGTTGTCTTGTTCACACATTCTGAACACAATTTGTTCAAGAGGTTACTGAAGGGGAACCTAGAAAGAAATCTGGCTATCATGTTATCACTTATTCTTCATTTCTACTTCTTTGATCTAAGGAAAGAACCAACAAGTTAGGCAAAGTACTGTGTGATTAATAGATTTGAAAAGTGTGCTTGGGCTGGAGCAGAGCATGGGGTGGTTGTGGGTTGTTTTTGTCCAGTTGCTGTGTCTGATTCTTTGCAACCCCATGGACTGTAGCATGCCAGGCTTCCCTGTCCTTCATTGTCCCCTGGAATTTGCTCAAATTCATGTCCATTGAGTCAATGATGACATCCAACCATGTCATCTTCTGTTACCCCCTTCTCCTCCTGCCTTCAATCTTTCCCAACACCAAGGTCTTTCCCAAAGAGTTGGCTCTTCGTGTCAGATGGCCAAAATTTTGGAGCTTCAGCTTTAGCATCAGTCCTTTCAATGACTATTCACGGTTGATTTCCTTTAGGATTGACTGGTTTGATCTCCTTGTAGTCCAAGGGACTCTCAAGAGTCCTCTTCAGCACTACAATTCTAAAGCATCAATTCTTCTGTGCTCAGCCTTCTCTATGGTCCAACTCTTATATCTGTACATGCCTGTTGGAAAAACTGTAGTCTGGACTATACAGACCTTTGTTGGCCAAATGATGTCTCTGCTTTATAATAAGCCCTCTAGGTTTGTCATAGCTTCCAAGGAGCAAGTGTCATTTAATTTCATGGCTGCAGTCACCATCCTCAGTGATTTTGGAACCCAAGAAAATAAAGTCTGTCATTCTTTCCATTTTTTCCCCATCTATCACGGTGGTGGGGGACTGGTTTAAATGCTAGCTACAATATAATTTTTCTAAAGTGGTAAGAAAATGGGCTTCCTACTGAAAGCATTTCCCTGCAAAGAGCTGCATAGTACTGGGGTCATGCTCATCCCCTCCCCAGTCTCTTTCCTGACCTTGTGCTCTGAGGCACCTCTACCAGCTCCTTGCAGGCTCAGAGAGAGAGAGAGAGAGAGGGTTGACTACAGGGTATTCCCACCTGGTGCTTTATGAGAATAAACCAGTAGCTAAACATGGCTCCAGATGAACCAAGAGATGGGATGGGATGCGGTGGCAGGAAGCGGGGTGATAGACACTGTTTTGTTGCCCATCCTTGCCGTTCCCTTCTCTTGGCCAGTAGAGCACCGATTTTGTTCAGGCAGCAAAATGCCCAACCTCCGATAACAAACCAGGCCTCAGCCAGGAGAGGGCTGGACTGACCCAAGGGTGCTCATTTGACAGCAGCCTCAGGAGGACACCAAACTCATGTAAAACCTTTGGGGCAAGTTTCCATGGAAAAACTGCAACCTTTGCCAAATAAGAGCATGGCCAGGAGGCAACTGGCCCTGGCAGCCCCCAGTGGCTGGGCGCCCTAAGGCAGGGGTCTGTGATGCTTCCTGCATATGGCTTTTGAGCCAGACAATGAGGAGAACATAAAAGTCCCAACCTCCAAGAAGCTTCTAGGCTGCTTCTGAGATCGAAGCCAGCCATGTGAAGTGACAGCAGACACAAGAATGGAGTCGATGAGGGCCAAGTAAGCGATGTGGGCAGCAACAGGTGGCATTGAAGAGGAAAAGTTAAAATTTTACATAACCTCCTGCACCTTCTGCCTCTGTAATTCAGCTTGCTCCTTGCAAAGCCTGGATCACATAGGTCTAAGAAAGAGCGGACTCACAATACTAGGAACTGGAGCTTACCTCCCTGTTCTGCTCTTTACAATCGCCCAGCCCCTACAAACCCACAAACCCGCTTAATCATGCCTGTCCATGTATAAAAACTCTGTAACCTCTTTATTTGGAGCTCAGAGCTTGGAGTGTTAACTCCTCTGGGCCTGCTGGCATAGTAAACCTGAGTTCTCCAACTCTCCAATATGGTGCTTGGTTTTTCGAGTAATGGTTTCTGCAACAGCATAACTAGGGGTTGCTTGGTGTCATGGGCTCAGACTGAGCATGTCCTTCCCTTCGAACCTATAAGAATGTAGAACAGTCTGCCTTCCACCCATGACTGACTTCCACCAACAGTCTGACTCCCCCGTGATTACATCACCCCTGCCAAATCCTTTCCCTGGCCATTCTACATCTAAGTTCAGCTCCAGCTGTCAGACTCCATGGATTTGTCTAGTTTCATGCTTACTCTCTCCTTTGCGGGCCTTAATTCCAGACAGACAATCTTCTCATCACCCCCACACATACTACATGATACTGTTCCACTTAATCCTCACTACAACCCTATGAAGCGGATTCTATATTATCTCTATTTTAAGGATAAGGAAATAGACTCAGAGAGGTTGAATAATTTTCCTGTGGTCACACAGCTCCTCGGCAGAACTGGGATTTAAAATAAGTGGTGTTGTGTGGAAGCTATGCAATGCATGGGCTTCCAGGGTGGTCTGCTTTCTGTTTATGTAGTCACACTGGGTCAATTATGTCCATCTCACAGTTGTGTGAGGATGAACTAGCTCTCCAAAGTTTAAAAAAATTTTTAAGCCCTGATTTATAGCATTGGTTGATTTGGATGGGACAAATATACAAATATTCCTGAATATTTAACAGCTGTCTCTCACTACCCAACTCATTGTTGTATCTGCCTCCTTCTCTCATTTTTAAGATTTTAAAGAAAGGCCTGTGTCTCCTTTCTCTTCGTAGCCCTAGCACACAATATTGTGCTTGGCGAGTAGGAGGGCTCAGGAAGGGTTTGAGAATGAATGATTCAGTGAATGCAGAATGAGGGGTTAGTCTTACCCTCTGATTAGCATGAATGTCTGAGAGTTATCTCTTAACAACATCTAAGTCAGGGCTCAACTCCACCCATCTCCAGCTCTGCAGCTGTGACACGTCCCCCTTCACGTGTTCCCAGAGCCAAAGGTTTTCCACGTGCTATGTAGACACGCATGCACTAAAGACATAAGCCAAATCACTCCTGAAATTGTCATTGACGAGAGCAGGATGTAGATCATTCAGGAGGTGCTATAAAGCAAGTGTTCCCATAGTTAAAGCTAGAGGCATCTGCAAGAGCTGTTACCTTATTGCAATGAGCCCCTTCAGGTGGAGGTGCGGAAGTCATTATGCCTGTTAGGGTGGTTTATAGCCTGTGGGGCATATGTAATGCTCACTATCTGGGATAACCTGAATTACCCTCTGGGCTGGCTGGGAGCTCCCTGCCTTGTTAATTTTCTCTTGTTACAGGAAGGCATTCCCCGAGGCCATACTGATGCAAATGGTGATGATGTGGCTGTTACCCAATATTCCTTAGTCTAAAGCTGTTCCCACTTTGGGTCCCAGATATCTACTTAATGTGTAGCTAGCACTTGGTTTATGCAAAGACAGCCAGAAAGTAATATGCCAAGTCCCTCAAGGTCAAAGGGAGCTAGACAAAGGTTATGGGCAAACCACCCTATGTGCCACCAACTCTGAGATCTTTCTTGACTCCCAGCCCCCACCGTAGACAGAGTCACCTGTCCGCCTTCATCCCCAGTGCCTTGACACACACCAGTACACTGCCCTGCAGTAACTTTTTACATGACTGGCCTACTAGGAGAAGGGTTGGCTCATCAGCCCTTTTAATCTCATCCAGAACCTAGAAGAGACCTTGGGCTCATTTGCTCTTATGAGAGGGCACAGCCCCTGACAAGTCTTTAGGGAAATGCTCTTGTAAACCTTCCCTTGTGGTTCAGCTGGTAAAGAATCTGCCTGCAATGTGGGAGATCTGGGTTCGATCCCTGGGTTGGGAAGATCCCCTGGAGAAGGTGGCAACCCACTCTAGTACTCTTGCCTGGTGAATCCCATGGACAGAGGAGTGGGACAGGCTGCAGTCCATGGAATCCCAAAGAGTTGGACATGACTATGCAACTAACTTTCACTTTTCACTTTCTTCTTGTAAACCTGGACAAGTGGGACCTGGGTGGTCCTATGCCGGCTGCACCCTTGACTCAGGGAACAAATGCCCTGGCAAGGGTGTTTAGCAGGTATGCATCACCTGGAAGGTTAGGTCACAGGATTCTTTCCTGGACCCTATCCTTTTAGAATCTGCCGTTGATCAGAGGAATTGGTACATTAAATGATATACTTGGGATACCAAAAATACATGGACAAAGCCAAAATTGACAAAATGAAAATTAATAGTTACAACAAAAATATTTGTTCACTGTGCAATTTAAGAGTAAGAGACCTGGTTTAAAAACCATTTCTTGGAAATAAATAAAGTTTTTGGATTTAACTGACATGAAGATAATAAGACTACCAATGCAGTTAACTTAAACATGAGGTGCATTGAATATACACTCTACATCTCAAGAGAGGCATTGGTGTGTTCCCCAGAGGAGAGTGGCCAGGATGGTGACATGTCTGAAAACCACAGAAAAACCAAGGAAGACATTAACCTGGAAGTGACACCTGGGGAGAGGGGGCTGCGGGGTGGTGGACAGCTGCTATCAAACACTTGAAAGGCTGCCAGGGCGCTGGTCCTGCCCCTGCCTGCTGCCCCACCCTCAGTTCCTGAACTAGCCCTGCTGACATAGGCCCAAGTGGGCTCATTCACCCCAGCTGGGGGTGCCCTAAACCTGTATGATGGTCAGTTGTATGTGCCAACCTGACTGGGCTAAGGAATATCCAGAGAGCTGGAAAACATTATTTCTGGCTGTGTCTGTGAGGGTGCTCCTGGAAGAGACTAGCATTTGAATTGATGGACCGAGTGACGAGGATGCATCCTCACCAATGCAGGTGGGCATCTTCCAATCCCCTGAGGACCTAACTAGAACAGAAAGACAGAGGAGGGTGAATTGCTGCCCTGCGGGAGCTGTGACACCCATGTTCTCTGGCCCTCAGATGTCAGCACTCCCAGGACTCAAGCAGACGAACGCTGCTGGCTCCCCTGCTTCTTGGGATTCCAGGTTTGGACTGGAACCTCATCACCAGCTTCCTCGGGCTTCCAGTTTGCTGATGAAAGATTGTATAGTACTTCTCAGCCTCCATAATCACATGAATTAATCCCTCACGCTTGCACGCATGCTCAGGTGCTTCACCAGGCTCCTCTGTCCATGGGATTCTCCAGGCAAGAATACTGGACTGGGATGCCATGCCCACATAATAAATCCCTTTCTGAATATTTATATATCCCATTGGTTCTATTTCTCTGGAAAATCCTGGCTGATACAGTCTAAATTCTCCTAGACCAGTTCTTCTCCAACTTTGATGTGCACCACTTGGGGGTCTTATTAAAATGCAGATTCTGATACAGCAGATCTGGGCTTGGGCCTGAGATACTGCACTTCTAACAAACCCTCAGGTCAACTCTTGTCAAAGAGAAACCAGCAGGGCAGGATGCTCAACAAATGTTAGATGTCATTGTAATTACCGCTTTCATTGCTGGAGTCTACTCCAATCTGGACAAAACCCTCTAAATCCTGATGCCACTTCCCCTCAATGTTGTGATCACTTAGCATTTCCTGCCACTATGCCCACCTTGAACCCAGATAAGAACCATTCCTTTCAAGACCAGCCTAATCATGGTCAATCCTGATTTTCAGGCTACTGAGAGTGGATTTCCAGTTTCCTGTACACACTGGCCCTAACACAGCATCAGTCTTACCTACCATGACCCACCCAACCCCTAACTTCTTCCCTCTCTACCAGCCCATGTCTCACTGATGAGTTTAATAGGCTGTGACAAGCTCTAAATAGCAGAACTAGACCCAGTGGAAGTTGAAAGCAAAATGTAACAATATTTCCACAAAAATCTGAGCTGCTCACCTGTCTAAAGGGGTTGACTTATAAGGTCATGACCTTCTGTCACTGAAAGCTTCTAGTGGAGGCTAAAAGATCACCTGTCACAGGTGTTCTGTAGGTGCCTCCTCTCCAGCAGGAGAAGGGGAAGGTAAAAAGACTGACCAAGGTTTAATCAGATGACTTCTGTGAGGCCTGGGGCCCCATGGCTTCCCAAAACCTCAGGAAGCTTATGGGCCGCAAGCCGGTTCCTTCCCTCCCCACATCCATTTTAGTTCTCACTTTCCTTCATGGTCTAGGGACTGACTTCCCCTAGTAAGACATTGCTCAAACTGTGAACAACAAATCTGCATCAAAATCACTTGGAGAACTTGTTAAAATACAGATTTCTGGCCCCCTCAACAGACCTGAAAATTGGGAATCCCAGAGAGTAGATCTCAGGCATCACACATTCTCCCAGTAAGCAGGAAGGTGACTTTCATGGGCTAGCTTTGCTGTCTCTTGAGTTTGGGGCATAGTCCTCTGGGCAGACATCTGTCCCACTGGCAGGCCCCATGGGAACACAGCGGGGATGCGTGGAACTAGAAGTCCCCTTGGGATACCAAGGTGTGATCTCGAGCAGATTGTTTCCTTGGAGGTTCTGGCTCAGGACAGAGCTCAGTACTGGAGAGAGAAATCCAGAAGTTGTAAGAGACAAAGGTAAGGAGGGAGAAGCAGGTCCCACTTCTGAGGATGCCAGCCATGTGGAGTAGGACGAGCCTGCAAAGGAGGTGGAGGAGGAGCAGCCAGGGAGGAAGGAGAAAGCAAGACTGTCCTGGGAGAGAGTATCCCATGGTATGGAAGGCCAAGGAGTCAGAGGACCCAGGAAAATTTAGATGTGGGGGTGATGTGGAAATCCATGGTAAACAAGGAGAGTGTTATCTTGTGGAACATTATGACCACGTGTTAAGGAATTTAGACTTTATCTTGAGAGTTGTAAGCAAGAGAATCACATGCTCAGATTTGGGAGATGAGCAGAGAGAAACAAGACTGAAGAATTGGAAGCCAAGAAGAAGGGTTAAAAAGGAGATGCAGGACTCAAGAAAAGTTCAGGAATAAAACTTAGGAGATTAGCCCTAAAGAAGAAACAAGCCAATGTTCATCATCTGATGGGTGGCTAAATAAAATGGAGTGTATCCATACAATGAAATATTATTCCACCAGGAAAAGGAACAAAGTACTGATTCATGCTACCTCGTGGATAAACCTGGAAAGTATTACGTGAAGTGAAAGAAACCAGTCACAAAAGACCACACAGAGTGTGATTCCAATTACATGAAATGTCCAGACCAGGCAAATTTCCAGATGCAGAGAGTATATTAGTGGTTGTCTAGGGCTAAGTGAGATGGAGGGGTTGGGGGTGATGACTAAAGGGTACTAGGTTTCTTTTTGGAGTGATAAAAATATTCTAAAATTTATTATGCTGATGGAGGCATAACCCTATGCATATACTAAGAAACATTGAACTGTGCACTTCGAATGGGTGGATTATATGATATGTGAGTCATAGTTTGATGAGTTGTTTTTATAATAGCAGAAGAGGAGAGAGACAAGGATGGTTTCCAGGTATGAGTGGCGTCTCAGGCCAGATTCCACAGCAAACAGACTCAGAGGTAGAGATTCGTGGGCGGGGCCACCACCATGGGACAGGGGAGGAGGGGCCTGCTGGGCAGAGGGAGGAGCCTGGTGGCTCTGCACTCTTCACACGGGCCTCAGCCCATCACACAGGGAGCACTGCAGCTGGGAAAGACCCTCACATCCCCACATGACCGTCAGTCACTGGCTGTTCCCAGGAGTGGACGTGACCTTGCACGAGGTGGATAAGGTCCTCTTCAGTTCAGTTCAGTTTAGTCACTCAGTTGTGTCTGACTCTTTGTGACCCCATGGACTGCAGCACACCAGGCTTCCCTGTCCATCACCAACCCCTGGAGCCTACTCAAACTCAAGTCCGTCACATCGGTGATGCCATCCAACCATCTCATCTTCCGTCCCCTTCTCCTCCTGCCTTCAATATTTCCCAGCATCAGGGTGTTTTCAAATGAGTCAGTTCTTTGCATCAGGTGGCCAAAGTATTGGAGTTTCAGCTTTAGCATCAGTCCTTCCAATTAACACCCAGGACTGATCTCCTTTAGGATGGACTGGTTGGATCTCCTTGCAGTCCAAGGAACTCTCAAGAGTCCTCTCCAGCACCACAATTCTAAAGCATCACTTCATCTGTGCTCAGCCTTCTTTATGGAAGGTCCTCTTCACCTGAGGGTAAAGTCTGGAGAGGGACTCAACTGAGAGCAATCAGTGGGCAGCGCCGGGCAGTGGGGAAGAGATGCTCTGGGCCTGACAGGGCGTCTGGGAGCTCAGCACGGCCCAATACTACAAACGACCACTCTAGGGGAGAGGGCAGGGAGACAATAGTTGAAAAAGAAATTAAGTCAGCTGCAAGGAGGCACCCACCCGAAGGAAAACGAAGCACAAGAGGCTGTGAGAAAGCAAACACAACTGCTTTATCCTCTGCAACAACTTTTGAAGATGTTTTTAATCTTCACATTCAAATTAATATGGTTTTGGCAGACCGATGCAGATCAATAGTGTCCTAAATATAGATTTACACGCAAATAGCTCTACTGGCCCATCTGGTCAATAGTATGTGTTATTAAAGCTCCCGAAGTATGTATTTACAGAGCTGACCAGAAATCCCACTTTGCCGGGTTCCCTGACACCTGTTGGACCTCAGGAGCCCACTGGCCACTCACACAGCAGATCTCGGAGAAATGCGCTTTCCGAAAGTCATTTTCCCAGCCCAGCAGAGGAGGACGCCACCCTATCTCCTGTGCATGGTGGGAGAATTTACCCTAATCCCAGCGCTTGTGCAGAAGAGGAATCTGAGGTCTTGAGAGGGGAAGGGAACTCCCCAAATTCACAGAGCAGGTGGAGAAGCCCAGACCACACCTGACCTGCATCTCCTGGTCAGCACCGTGCAGCAGAGTCAGAGGAACACAGCTGGATTCTTCTCTCTACCCGCTGCTGGCTGCATGAATGAGGGCAAGTTACTTTACCTTTTCGCACATGATTTTTCTTTTCATCGAAACAGAAGTACATGAGGAGGGGTGCCTACTTGATGGAGTAACAAGGATTCACTAAGAATTTTCTGACAGTGTTCAGCCCGATGTCTGCCTAAAGCATTCAGGTAAATGTAAGAAAGGTATTATTCCCATGCTGTCCCTTTACCAGGGGGGCTTGGTTACATTTATCTCATAGCCTGTCACTCCACTTACTATATCAAATGGGGAGATATCTTCAAGTTCCTATGATATACATAGGATAATGAAGTGCAGGAAATATCTCCCTGGCCCAACTCTGCAATAGGAAGCAAAGACATCATCATTTCTGGTCTGGACTTTTCCTAGTGTCAAAACACGACTCAACCTCAGCCAGGGGTGAAAGGGTGGGAAGTAGGAGTGGGGCTTCTTGTCCTCTGTCCATGACCATAACATGGATGGAAACTCTAAGGGGGAATTCACATCCCCATCCATCCATATCACTTCAACAGTACCATCTCAGGGGCTGCCAAAGACCTCAAATTTCTCCTGCTAGCCTGAATCCAAGTGTCCTAAAGGTCTCCATCTGATATTCATACCTTTGGGTAGCCTCTGTTTTTTTCCTCCATTTAAGCAATTCTACTTTACATTAATACTAGTTTCAGCTCAAAAGCAAATGGGGTACTGAAATTGTGCAGGCTTTCTTGGTGTTACAGAAGTCCCTCACAGATTCAGAATTCATTTATGTTAACTTTTTTAGATTTTCATCTAACAAAAAGCAATAAGACTTTAAAATTCCTACATGTGGTAGTTCTATTTTTATTTGTAATGAAACTACCATACGACCCAGCAATTCCACTCTCCTGTGTATATATAAAAAAAAATTAATTTGAAAAGATACATGCCCCCCAATGCTCACAGCATGCATCATTTACAATTGCCAAGGTATGGAAGCAACCTAAGTATCCATCAACAGATGAATGCATAAATAAGCTGTGGTATATGTTAATATATGCAATGGAGTATTACTCACCCATAAATGAGAATGAAATTTTGCCACTCACAGCAATGTAGATGGACTTGGAGGGCGTTACGCTAAGTAAAATAAGCCAGACAGAGAAAAACAAATTCTCACTTACTTGTGGAATCTAAGAAATACAACAAACTAGTGAATAAAACAAAAGAGACGTAGCACTTACAGACGCAGAGAAGAAACGAGCGGTTACCAGCGGGGACAGGGAAGAGGGAGGGGTTTTTTTTAATTATTATTATGGGATTATATGAAATCATGTGTGTCAAGCTTTTGAAAATTGTAAAGCACTGCAAAATTCAAAGAATTTTCATTCAATTAAAAAAAAATACCCAAAGTCCAGTTTCTAAAAAGACAGTGTCTCTTCAAAAGAGGTCAGTGGTTTTGAGAACATCCTCCCGAGTGTTCTCAGGGGAGGACGAGCGTGGCTGCTCTGGCAGAGTTGAGGGCAGGACTCCCCGCGGGGGAAGAGCAAAGGAAGTATTGCGAGCAGTACTCAATACAGGGGTCAGACCCCGGAGGCCAGGGACCCCAGGAGCGAGGGAGCAGCAGGGCAATATTGGAGGATGACAGTGGGAGGAAGGGAAGAGCAAGCCAGGGGCAGGGAGGACGAAGGAGCCTGACAAACTTGACACCATCTCCCCGGAGTCTCCCACAGGCCAAACTCGCCAGGCCACGGGGACTCCGCCACTTGGGCATCCGGCGGAAGCCACCCGAATACGGTGTGCTCTTTGGTCCCAAGATAGAACCGGGGAGATAAACCCTACGCAGAATCTGTCTTGATTAAGGAACCACTCTCATCACAGCCCAGCCTCAGCAACCCAGCCACAACCAGGACACCCAATTCTGTCTCCAAAAGGTCAATCCATAGGATGTGTGTTTGCACAGAGTTCAGCCGGTAGCCAGTCCATCACCACCCACAGCTGCACACCGGGTCAGCTTTCTAATGGTTTCTCCCCACTCTCGGAGCTGCCCCCAGTTGTGGGGTGGCCAAGCGTGGCCGGATCATCACAAATGATAAAGAATGTTAGAAGCGATTAGGACCCCCGAACCCAGCAGCCTCTCCTGTCTTCCTAGGGCTCGAGACCCGGGTGAGAATGCCTCGTTGTCACATCGCAGAGGGACAGCCTTCCTCTTGTCCTTGCCCACGTGAGGCATGACACAGGGCAGTGGCAACTGGGCCACCTCTCACCTGGTGGGGACAGTGTCATTCTTCCAGCCACACCGTCAGTTAGAATGCTGACCTGCTGGTCTCAGGAGAGGCGAGGGAAGGGGCAGATGGGGGCAGGGCCTGGGAATCCGGAGGCTGGCTGCCCAGCTCCAGCCTTTCATCCTTCTCAACCTCTCTGTCCGTCGTAGTAACTTTAGAGTAAATAATCCCCCTGGGCCCAGGTCACTGGACTGCTAACAGGACCAAATCAGACAACAGAGAACTAAGTGCTTACAAGCATAAACCATGTCTGAAGAAGAAAAAGGCCAGAAGTCAGGAGACTATTGGTTTGACCCAAGTGTTTTGACATTAACTAAGAAAGAGGATGGAGAAGGAAATGGCAACCCACTCCAGTGTTCTTGCCTGGAGAATCCCAGGGATGGGGGAGCCTGGTAGGCTGTCGTCTATGGGGTCGCACAGAGTCGGACACGACTGAAGCAACTTAGCAGCAGCAGCAGCAGGGAAAAGGGCATTTAAACAAGTCATTTGAGCTCTCTGGGCCTCAATTTACTCATCTGTAAAGTGAGACCTGTGATCGAGATCTCACAAGTCCCTCTAGCTCTAAATGGGCAGAGGAAGCATATTTTGTAACTGAGTGCCCAACTTCCCAACCTTTAAGGGGCTGCATTTTAGGCAAGATCTAAATGTCCCACGTTGGTCCGGATTGCTGTGCTGGGTCCCCACATCCCACTGGTGCCATCGGATGAGCCCCAGGCCTGGTTTGGCCAACACAGATGTGTGGGTCCAACCACTCTCCTTCCCAGGTCACATGAAGCCCATGCCCCTTCTATTGGCCTGCTCCTGCTCCAAGGGCCTTATTTTCCTTTCCTCATACTCCCTGCTTCCTCCAGACTTTTGCACACACTACTCTCACTGCCCACCTGGATCTGGCTTCCCTCCCTGCCCAGGGAATCTCACTCTTCTGTGTCCTTGTGTTTGAGCCCTTTGAGGTTAGATGTTGAGTCCACCTTGTTCCATTTGCATTCCTAGCTCATAGCCAGCACCCACTACATAGTGGGCAGCCTATGAATATTTGCAGAATGGATAAATAAATGAATGCATGAGTGAGCCCAAACTCTATACTCAGATATCTCTAAATTAGAAGCTCTGCTTGTTGATATCTAAGTCATCATTTTTCACTTTAATATAGTTGAGGGAGATGATGCACAGGATCTACTAATATGCATCTTCCCCTCTCTGACCAAAAGAACTCAGTTTGGTTCAGTGTTGCTCTTTAGACTCCCTTGCAGCTAAGGTTAACCTTGTGATTCACTCTGACCAATGACTTGACAGCAAAAGTCCAGTCAGGGGGCATCTAGAAAGCTCACTGTATTCTTGATAAAAAGAAAAACACTTGCTAGTTCACAGTGACTTTTGCCATTTGCAAAAGTTCCCATCTAGAACCTGGATCTGATCTTTTGGGGAGGAAGTAGCAAAGTCAATGCTAAGGATGACAGAGAATAAAGAAGGAGACTGGTCCCTAATGAATTGCTTGAATAGCTACATTAGCTCTGGACAGCCTATTCCTGTCTGTTTTTCAAGTGAGAAAACTAAAATCACCCTTTAAGCCAGCACCCCCCAATCTTTTTGACATCAGGGATCGGTTTTGTGGAAGACAGATTTTTCCACAGACCAGAGATGGGTCCGTGGCCAGGGTTTGGGGACCCCTGCTCTAAAGAGCAGATGAGATCAGAGGGGAAGGAGAGCAAAGTCTCACCTTGTCTCCTGTGCTGCCATATTTGTTTCTTCTCCCAAAATCAATCCATTGAGCAACTGATCAGTCTATTGATCACTCTTTTTGGATGAGAACTCAGGAGATCAATGCTACCTACAAGGTTCTCCTGCAGTCCTCTAGGACTTAAAATTCATCTGAGTAGTCACTGAAGGTGAAAGAGGAACGTGAAAAAGCTGGCTTAAAACTCAACATTCATAAAACCAAGACCATGGCATTCAGTGCCATCACTTACAGATGGGGAAACAATGGAAACAGTGGCAGAGTTTATGTCCTTGGACTCCAAAATCACAGTAATGGACAGTGATAGCATCGATTAAATTAAAAGACACTTGCTCCTTGGAAGAAAAGCTATGACAAACCTAGAGAGCATATTAAAAAGCAGAGACATCATTTTGCCAACAAAGGTCCATATAGTCAAGGCTATAGTTTTTCCAATAGGTTGTACAGTACTAGAAGTCAATTTCTTGGAATACAATTTTTCCACAGACTGGAGGGTGGGAATGGTTTTGCTTTTGCTTGCCAGCTTACCTTCTGCTGT
Source organism: Bos taurus (assembly GCF_002263795.3). Taxonomy (NCBI): domain Eukaryota; kingdom Metazoa; phylum Chordata; class Mammalia; order Artiodactyla; family Bovidae; genus Bos; species Bos taurus. Next base: position 47,047,536 of record NC_037351.1, on the reverse strand, counting down.
GTGACCTAGTTCCTAATAGGACACAGACCAGTACTGGTCCATGGCCTGGGGGTTGGGGTTCCCTGCTTTATGCCACCATGGTCGGGCTCTATTACAGACAGCCAAATGGAATCCTGAGTCAACAGCTAAACAGAAATGAACCATGTGACTATTTGTGCATTCAAAAACCATTCACTGAGTTCCTGCTACTGCTACTGCTAAGTCACTTCAGTCATGTCAGACTCTGTGCGACCCCATAGACAGCAGCCCACCAGGCTCCCCCATCCCTGGGATTCTCCAGGCAAGAACACTGGAGTGGGTTGCCATTTCCTTCTCCAATGCAGGAAAGTGAAGAGTGAAAGTGAAGTTGCTCTGTCATGTCCGACTCTTAGCGACCCCATGGACTGCAGCCTACCAGGCTCCTCCATCCATGGGATTTTCCAGACAAGAGGACTGGAGTGGGGTGCCATTGCCTACCATGTGTCAAATACCATGTAGTACATGTATGGTAAATTCATATATTGGAGTGCAAATATGAACAAAACTCTGCTATTTTCCTCAAAGTAAGCAATTTTTTAATGGTAAGTGCTTTATGGCAGCTTTTCAATTAGACTTGAATTGTTCTTTAAATATTTTGTTTCTTATCTTCTGGGAGGTCTCTTCACATATGTCTTGCCTCCTCAAATAACAAATTGAACTATAGGAAATTTCTGTTTCTATAAGTCAAAGATATATGTTTATTTGCTGTGATTTAACTTAAATGCCATACTTGACTCCTTAATATGAACAATGGAATTTTTCTCTGTGGTCTAAAATTTCACCCTACAACCCATGCAATTTGTAAGGGAATACCCTCGTTAGAGGGTTGGGAAGATTCCTGGGTTGGTGAGATCTCCTGGAGGAGGGCATGACAACCCACTCCAGTATTCTTGCCTGGAGAATACCCATGGACAGAGGAACTTGGAGACCTACAGTCCATGGGATCACAAAGAGTCGGACATGACTAAGCAACTAAGCATACAACACACCCTCCTTAGAAGAGGGAAGAGAAGTCACTTCCTGTCCCAAGCCTCAGTTTCCTCATCTGTACAATGGGAAGATCTCTCTAGGTTCCTGCTGCTACCCACAGTCTGGAAAGTGAAAATGATGGCCTGTTACCCGAGCGCACCCATGCGCCTCTTGCCCAGTGGACAAACCAGCCAGGTCTGAGAACTACTGCCGGGATGGTCCCATGTACATCCCAGAATCAGATATGGCTGGTGACCCAGGAAGTCCCCAGGAGGCATTCTTGTCCATCCCTCTCTTCCTAACCCCCTAATTACTGCCTTCAGGTGCCCCAGTAAAAGCAGCTTGGGGCCGAGTTAAGAAAGCAGCTTCACAAGCCTGTAACCTGTTTCCCCTTCTTTAAAAGTCATGATAAGAGAGTGCAAAATAATGAGAGCACCTTACTTATCAACTACAAAATATCAATCATAAATATGTACATGAACCAGAATCTGTAGTTACATACAAAACTGAGATTCTTGTGATGGTGCCATCCAAGGTCATTCAAAAATGTTTCCTCATTACTTCATCTTTTCAACAATAATTTTAAAAGCTGTTGTGAGGCAAAAGGAGTGGAAGAAAGAGTTCAAAGTTCCAAAGACACTCATTACTTCTTCAATGCCAAGGATGCCCACTGGAAGGGAGGACATAGATGCAGAGACAGAGCCATTCCCACCATAGGCTGCAGCCTAGCGTCTCTCGCCCCCATCCTGGGACACAGCTGCTCCCTTTCCACTCTGTCAGCTTCCCTCCTGATTCATCCAACCTCCCCAGTGAAGGCAGCCAGGCCAACAGCTCCCATCCCACCTGCCATGTGGGCCATCTTGGAGCCGGGTTTCTCTGGGGGTGAGCTCCAAGGGGAGGTTCACAGAGGGGGTTAATTACACCAGACACCCCAGCCCAGAAAGACCGACACTTTGGCAGCCCCACTAGTGGTACTGGAACAATATGCCAAGCGGTGGTGGAAGAGAACTCTGCTTTATTAACCGGAGCCCCTGGATGACAGCCAAAGGGCCCTTCTCTCCAGAGGAGCATCAGGGCCCAGCAGTGAGCGGATGTGCACCCCAAGTCAGGGCCCAGCTTGTGTGGAGGAGACTGAACTTCACAGGGGTAACACAGTCACAGCTTGCTAGTCATTTCCACCTCTGGCTGAATGACTGTCAGTATCTTTCTTTACTCAGCCAGCTGAGGCATGTTCAGCTCAGTTCAGTCACTCAGTCGTGTCCGACTCTTTGTGACCCCATGGACCACAGCACGCCAGGCCTCCCTGTCCATCACCAACACCCAGAGTTTACTCAAATTCATGCCCATTGAGTCGGTGATGCCATCCAACCATTTCATCCTCTGTCGTCCCCTTCTCCTCCCGCCTTCAATCTTTCCCAGCATCAGGGTCTTTTCCAAGGAGTCAGTTCTTCGCATCAGGTAGCCAAAGTATTGGAGTTTCAGCTTCAGCATCAGTCCTTCCAATGAATATTCAGGACTGATTTCCTTTAGGATGTACTGGTTGGATCTCCTTGCAGTCCAAGGGACTCTCAAGAGTCTTCTTCAACACCACAGTTCAAAAACATCAATTCTTCAGTGCTCAGCTTTTCTTTATAGAGGCATGTATTGGAAGGGAACTCAACATGGTATGCTTTGGTGGCATTTCAAAGCCTGGGAAAGGTGACCCAGGAAAGAATGTGGATCACCTGGGGTGATGAGCAAGTCCATTGAAATGAGAAGGGAGAGCTCCCAGAGGAGAGGCAGCTGGACCCCGATACAAACACCAGCATCTCTGTTTTGTCTTGGGTATCTCTAGAGCCCTCACTCTCCACCACCCCTCCTCCTCATCAGCATCTGCCTCACTCTAGCCCTCGATGACCTCTGGAGGCCACTGTGCTGCCAGACAGCCCATGGACAGGAAGCTGGCTAAGGGAGCCTGCTCATCATTCACTCATTTCTCCATCTACCTATCCTCCTACTCAGCTGTCCTTCCATCCGTTCTATTCAAAAAGTATTTCTTGAGCACTCACTCTGTGTCAGGCCCTGTGCCAACCACTGGGGATGCAGCCCTGCTCCAGTGACACAAAGCCCCTGCTCTCAGGAAGCTCTCACCTGAGCAGGGGAAGCAACAGACAATCACAGTAGCTCGTTGATAAGCGCTACGTAAGAGATGGGTAGGGTGTGGTGGGAGTACATAGGAAGGGCACCTAACGCAGATGTGGGGCTGGGGGAGCTTTGTTCTCCTCACCTATAAAATGGTAGCATTGTGAATTGACCTGCAGGATTTCCAGGAGGACCAGCTGAGATCATGCATGTGAAAGAACTTTACAAAGCACCATGCCACCCCAGGCTTCTTCCTAAAGAACAAAAGACATACACTAGGCAGCATTTTGGGGGTTTCTGGCAATGACAGCTCTGCAGGCTGAAGCCACAAGCCAATGCTCCATCCAAATAAGACCATCTCCTGACAGGGGGGTGATGAAACACCAGCCCTCTGCAAGCATTTTTACTGGTTTTATTCAATGGTGGAGAATAGCTGCATGGAATCATCATGCTCTAGAAATGCCCCAGGTTGGCTATCTCTCCAGCCTTCTGGAGTCATGAGGGGTGGTGTGAGTATAGAGGAGGAGCTGATGGGCAAGGAAGGCTGAGGCTAAGGACTCAGGCTGTGGCCATAGTATATGGGGAAGTTTAAAGGTTGAAACTCTGATGGTTGGAACACCAGAAACCTATGTCAATCTCAAAGGATAAGAAGGACGTTTGGATCCTAAGACAGGGTTCTTAGATGAATGTTGTTTTAAACACAGAGTAAATGCCTTCAAGCCAGAAATCCAGTCTGCTCCATGGGACCTGCCGTGCAACAAGACACCGCTGCTACTGTCAGTGTAGAATCGAGTTTTTAAAACTGCCGTGTATTTGAAATAAAATGCACCAGGAGGAGAGAAGAGCAGAAGATCCACCATCATCTCCCTGAGGTGGGCTTCAGCTCCAAGGAAACAAAAAGTCAAGTGGATACAAGAGCCTGGCCTCTGGACTGAATGCTTAGAGCTCTTTCCTCTCCTGGGAAGACTGCATGATGTAGTGAGAGAGGGGCATATTTTCAACCATTCACTGACCACAAGCAATTCACTTAAATCCTATGAGCTTCCCTAGCCTTTACCTGTAAAAATGTACCATGGCACTAGCCTGTCTCAAAGAGTTGTTGTGAGAATTAGCTAGGATGGTGCATTCAAAGGCATCATGTAAATTTGGGTTCAGCACAAAAAGACGGGATCACTGATACTCCCATGGCTCCCAGGGATGGTGACTGGGGTGATGCAATCCTAGCAGCAGAAGAAATACCTTCAAAAAAAAAAAAAAAAGAAATACCTTCAAACTTCCCCAGAACTGAGCTTCGAGCCCTGAAAACTATAGGCAGCAGCCATTGGCTGGAGCCAGGGCAGCCTAGGTCTGCGTGGATCCTGTGGGAGGGGGTGAGAGGGGCTGCTTTGAGCTCTAAGGTCACCACAAATATCTCAAGTAAAGCGTGTCCAGCAATGTGTGCTCTGTGAGTGACAGCTACAACCCCTCAGAAGACCAGCCTGCCCAGCTTTCATCCCAACAACACACATATCTGTGTTCTGGATCCATTGCTGCCCAGTGATGACTTAGGGCTCATCACTTCATCCCACAGGACTCAATTTCTTATTACAAAGTGGACAGTTGCTTGCTCAGCCCCTACCCAGGGCGGTGATGAGATGTTGTTTCTATCATTACCGAAAATCTGCAGAATTGTTGAATCTGCCTTGTATGTATTCAGTGTTCCATTGTCCTGGTTCTCAAAGTTGGCTAAACACAGCAAGACATCACACAGAAACAGCAAAATGCAAAGCTGCCAAGTTAAACTAGCAAATCAGAGCCAGTGTTTATCGGGCCTAAAGATTGGTTTTGGTTTTGTTTTCCTCTTCTTCATCAGGTTATTCGGATGGGCATTCCCATTTTGTTCTAGATCATGGTTTGGGCTCCACCATGCAACAAGTTTGGAGGTCCTCTCCGAGACGTGCCCTTTGCAAATTGAACAGAGTAAGATTTTAGTCCACAGCATTTGTTCATTTTTAATATAAGTAATTAAACAAGTGATTTTTTTCTAAAGGAGCTCCATTGCTTTTGGTTAAGCACATTAATATAAATGATTTTAAAAAAACTAATCTCCTAATGAGCTGAGAATTTGATATCGATTCAGTAATTACAGAGCATACTGCAAAATCAATGATAAATACTCTTGAAATTCCTATTGATTAACTCTGATAAGATTATATTGAACAGAGACGACGTATTTAAGAGTGCCAGTATGCACACAAGTTGACACACTCAGCAGCAATGGCAGAGCAGGGTAGACCTCAGGCCAGTGGGGAAGGAAATCTGCTCAGTACGCCTTGTTCATGCTCTTTCCACACACTTGGTTCTGGCTTTTGAAGCTGCTGGTTAATGAAACATAAGATTATTACTCCCTTGTGCATTTAAGTTTTCAGGTCTTTATACAATAATTAATTAGGATTATGTGACAAGAAAAGAATTTCCACTAGGAAAAGAAAAACTAATAGTACTGCTTTAACAAATGATGCTTAAACTCCTATTGACTCAACTTAATTTATTTAATCTTTCTACCTAGACCACCCTGAAGGTAATTATTCAACTTTAAATACTTTTAAACTAGTATCTTTCAAGTCTGGGATTTTTCACGTAGTCACTTACTGTCTAATAAAGTAAGTTTCCTGGGAATGAATTGTTTCAAATTACAAAGAAACAGATAAACTCATAAAACATACACATCAACGGTTCTCCAAGTGTGGTCCCTGGATCAGTAGCGAGGCACCACTTGGGAGTGTGTTAGAAATGGGAATTCCCAGAGCCTCACCCCAAACCTGCTGAACCAAAAAGTGGGGGCGAGGCCCTGCAATCTGTGTTTTCCCGAGGTGATTCCAATGCCCTCTCAAGGCTGAGAACCATTACTATAGGTCGTTAGGGTTTTCCTGAGCATCTACTATATGTCTACAACTCTGCCACATGTTAGGAGATGCAGGAGAACACAAGACGCCTGCCCTTGGGCACCTCACAACCTGGTTAGGGTGTTAGATTTACATACTCAGTTCTGTTAGTAACTAGCTGCAATATCTTGGCAAGACTTAGCCCCTTCACACCTGCCCTGTGATTTGAAAACAAGGGCTGGCTTCCCTGCTGACTCACCCCTCAAATGGCATGGCCTTTGATTTCCCCTATGAAAGTCACTTCTTTGGGTTTCACAGCTGGAACCAAACCCCCTCTAGAAACAGGAAATGACACGAAGGCAGGGAGGGAAATGCCTCCCCTTCCCGTGGGATTCCAACGTGCCACCCCCCGCCCCAACTGCCATCAAGCGGGAACCACTCTTCCAGCCCTTTCCGGCACTGAGGCCACTAAGCCAGGCCTCGTCACAGGAGGGCTGGGGCTGGTGTTTTCTTTCCTGCTGGTCTGAGAAAACTGCACCACCAAACCTTGGGTGGTGAAGAGTATCGTTCGTTTATCAATACCAAGACGGGAAAGGCAAATTCCAAGTGATAAAAGGCCCAGGCGAGAGAGAGGGCATTATAATAAACACCCCGGCTACCCCATGGCTGTGCCCAGGACCCTCTAGCTGGTCCTTCCTGATCTCCTGGTCCTCACATCACCCACCCTTCCCAGCACACTGTGAGGCATGACTGTTTTTAACGAGTGAATGTTTGTTTGTGGGTCACTGGCCCTAAAGGTTATCCCCAAAGAGAACTTCCTGACATGCTTTGCATGACAACATCATCACATCCAAGGACATAGTCATCCAGAAATACGGCACATACAAGAATAAGTCTGAACTCTGTGTCATATTAAATTCTGTGGATTATCTTAATAATCATGGCATGTTAGATCTAGAAGGATCCTCAGAGGTTAATGAACCCCCTTGTGTTACAGTCTATAGGGCAAAATTCAGCACTTAATTGTATCCTTATTAATAGGACAATGAATGATTTGTCCATTATTGCTCTATTTCTATTGGTTACATTTGGAATCAAGACTTGAACCCAGAGCTTTTGCCCTGAAACTGGTTCTCTCTCCATCACCGAAGGAAGTCTCACCTACAGCAGAAATGGAAGGAGGGACACAGCAAGAAGATGTTTCTTTCTGCACTCCAACTGTTCATTTTCTTCCATGAAAATATACTTTAGAGAAAGGCATTTTTCAACAAATCTTTAAAACTGACTTTAGAAAGTGTGCCATACCATTCCTAAGGCTTTGTCTGCCCCTTATAATACTAATTATCCCCCCAAAGTGTCAATACCTCCATTTGAGATGCTGTGTTCTGGGTTCCCAGCCACGGTCCACCCCAGAAACATCCCCTTGACTCAATCCTCCCCTTCTCTCTCACATCCTTTGGGAAATATCTACATAACAATTTTATCCTAAGGGATTATGTGTTGACAATGGTTTCCTTGTCTTACCTTAAAGGTATATGGATATTTACAAAAGGCATGACCCTTGCCCCCTAAGTGGTGATACTCCTGGCATCGGTGGTCAACAGGTTGGAGAAATTTTTCAGCCGCTGATGGGGGAGGGGAGAGGGAAGAAGTCACTGGTGCCCCCCGGTCACTCACATAGCTGATCTGACTGCTGGGTGGCTGTCCCCCTTTCGGCAAGGTTTCCCTTTTAAATGGCCCAATCGATATTCATTAGGCATTGCCAGCTCCCCATCTCTCCCTAACTGATTTATCCGCCATGCTATAAAACCCATTAAAAATTAATCCTCTAATAGACAAGGGCTCAAATTGGCTGCCCGGAGGTTCCGGATATAAGACAGATGTGTGTTGCTTCCAAGAGGGAGAGACTCATAGGCAGAGGCTGTGCAGAAGCGGAAGGTCCCCTCTCCAAACCCTTGTGCCCAAGAGAACCCATGAGCAAACCTAGTGACATTTGTCTTCGCCAAGAAAATAGTCTCCCAAAGAATCCCAAATGGGAAGGGATCAATGACCCGGTCTTCCTCCTTAGGACTGGAAAATAAAATACCTGACCCAAATCGGGCTCATCTGGGACACAGGACGATAGGTTATATTCTCTGTGCAAAAAGCCCATCCCTGGTTGGGTGGCCCCAGCCTGCCCCATCCTCCCGTGGGCACCAGGGAACTTTGATAGCTCTTGCCTCTCAGAGAGTGTTTTTCTGTCCCTCAAGGGCCTCCTCCTCCTGCCTCTACTTCCTTTCTTAGCACTCTCATAATTTTAGTTATCACCTTTTATCATTCACTCATTCAACAATGAAGTCCATGGTGAGCTCACTATCTGTCAAGTACTAGATAGAATCTCTTGGAGCTCGACATGCACAGGCAGCCCTGCTCCCCTGGCATTTCCTGTTCCATGCGGGAGAAAGAGTCAGTTACACTAGTGACCCCGTCCACCTGGGAGGGCTTTCAGAGTGCGGTGGATGCTTGGGGCAAGGGATACTAGCCCAGGGGCCTGGAGACCAGAAGTCCCATTGGAGCCCTGGCTGGAACAGTGGGGAGTTAAGGACACAGCACTGATGGGATCAGGCCCAGAGAGGAGAGACAGCCTGGGACCCTTCCAGCCCTAGGAGGATTGAGGCACGAGCAGTGAGAGCTGGGACTGGAGGGTAAACAGAGGCTGGATTGCCATGAGCTTTGAAGGCAAGAAAGTGTTTCACCTAAGAGAGGAAAGTCTTCAGATTTATTTGTCAGAAAACTCCCTGGAGCTGCAGGGTGGGAAACAACAAGAAGGAGTGAAAGATTGAATTTGAGGGACCCAGTAAGGCAATATTCAAGATAAGAGAGAGGCCTGACCTGGGGCAGGGACAACAGCCATGTCCAGAAGTAGGATGCAGCTTAACTGAGCGAGCCAAGAATGTGTTAGACACCAGGGCTGACACACAAGCCCTGGGTCAGCCCAAAGGTGATTAATATCCACTGCTAGATTTAGTAATATCATTGACAGATATGAGCTTGAGAATATGTGTATGTTTTTGTAATGCTCTGTCATATAGCTTAACTATTAAGAAACTGCATATTCACTCCTGAATTCATTCCACAAATACTCACTAAGCACCAACCATGTGCCAGGCACTATGCAAGATGCGGGGAATATGATAATAACATAGGTACAGTCCAGGCCCTCAGAGAATTCACATTCATTAGTATAATATTGGTGTAGCATTATTTTCTAGAAAAGGGAGAGTGGGGCAAGTGCTAGTCCCACTTTTTTCAGGGGTTCACAGGTGGGACTTGCCCATCCAGCACATCATCAACAGGTTTTCCCTTCCCTCCTGGCACCGTGTACCTGAAGGGAGTAACCAGACCCCCTAACTGAGTGGCAATGCCAAGCCTCCACGACCCTCTTGAGAGTTCGCCTGGGATCTGACCTGCCCCGTAGCTCAGCAGGCCATCCCTCTGAGCTTGAGGGAGGGGCTTTCCACTCCCCAGAGCAGATTTCATGGCTTTGCCATACCCTGCCTCTGTGAAATCCTGCATCCAGCTTCTGAAATATCCTATTGGGTGGAACAGGGAGGCAAGCACGCAGCCTGCGGACAAGGAGGAACATCGATAAGGTTTCTCAGACCCTGAGATCTGGAGACGTGAGAGCTGACAGATCAGAGCTAAGCGCTATGAGAGGTATGAAAACAGATGGGCGCTCCTCCGCAGGTGATAGAATTTGACCACCCCCTGCCTCCCAGCTTTAAAAGAAGGAAGTCCCAGACTAATGAAACTACAGTTCTAAGATGAAGCAGCAGGCCTAATTCAAGTAGTTTCAAGAAGAATTTGGACAAACTTATGGAAAATTCTTTATGGCTAGTTAAGTGGAATTTGGGAGTCCTGGAGGCAAGTCCAAAGTTGTTGACCCTTTGGAGTGATGGCTGTTAAATGCTCTCTTTCGGGGACAGGTGCCAAGACTGGATGAACCAATAGATGGCCCATGACCGCATTTCTGATGCCCACAGGACAGTGAGGCCCAGTGCACGCCTGAGGCACACCCAGAAGTCTCTGCCTGACTGTTCTAGACCACAAGGACATGGGTGGCTCTTCTCATCACTACCATGAAATATGCATTCGCCAGCCCTGTCCTGGGGTTTGCATATTCCTAGATTTACATGCACTGGTGCACTTCCTCCAAGAAGCCTTTGCTATGGCCTCCTGTCCCACTGTCGCTCAGGACCTGGGATGAGGCAGGTCTCCCCACCCACCCCAGAGAGCCAGGACCCTCAAGAGAAGACATGGATTGCTACTTACTCTCTTACTGGGAGCCCATGTAAGGAGCACCCTCTGGAAGCTGAAGGTGGCCCTTCCTTCCTCTTTCCCCTCTCAGAGGGCTCACACTTTCACCAAGAGCAGCGTTCTGTTCAGTTTCCCGGGAATGCTGGTTCCTGAGAGCCCCTGTCAGAGGGGCTGCGACCCTGCACACCCTTCCTCCTCCAGCCTCAGACTCCACCCGTCAGCCCTCTGCTCCCCCAGCACATTTCCTTGCCCAAGTCTCTGCCCATATAATGGTTGGCTGGTTGGTCAGTTTTCTGAGTGGCCTACCCTGCACACTCGTTCAGTGGGGAGGGAAGGCACATCTGTGAAGGGCTTTTTTGGGACCAACAGTCCCCCTCCTTGCCACATGGGCAGCCCCTGTGCTGAGCCCCTCAGTGGGAGAGACCCAGGGCCTTAGTTCTGAGTCCCTCACCAGCTTATCGTCTTGTTGCTGTCTGCATCTGTTTCTGAAGAAGGAGCCCATCCAGCATCCACCAGAACAACTGACTATAGAATGAAGGCAGGCTGGCCCGGAGAGACAGGCTGGTTACCTTGCTGCTAACCCAGATGAGGACTGATGCCCAGGGCTCTGCAGGCTCCAAGAAAAATGGGAAAATAGATGAGCCTTCACAGAAAGATCTGTGCCCAAGGTCTTTCCCAATATTCTCATGCTATCCTCAGTCTCACCTATCCATTCATTTATTCATTCAGTAATACTTACTAAGGACCTACTATGTACTAGGTCCAGGAACAAGCGAAGAATAGGACAGACGTGGTCCCTGCCCTTGTCGTGTTAATAGGAAGAAAAGGAAGAACTTTACTGATAGATTGACGTTCAGTGAATTGGCAGAGACTACAGTTCTTGGGCTTCCCTGGTGGTTCAGCTGTAAAGAACCCGCTGACCAATACAGGAGATGCAGGTTCTATCCCTGAGTTGGGAAGATCCCCTGGAGAGGGAAATGGCAACCCACTCCAGTATTCTTGCCTGGAAGTCCCATGGACAGAGGAGGCTGATGGGTTATTGTCCATGGAGTTGCAAAAGAGTCAGACACAACTTAGCGACTAAACAGCCACAGTTTTTATATTAAAAACGTGGGTCCCCCCAGAACTCTTAGTCCCCTCTGCAGAGTAGATTTTGAATAGGCGGGTCTTTCCAAGACTCTCAAGGCTCACTCCATAAGTAACTGTACTCTGGCTCCCCCAGCGTTCAGTTCTGCCTATACCTCTGACTTCAGCGCCCCCCACTCCCATCCCAGTCCCAGACCCCCTTCCTTCTCCTGACTGTCCCAGCCCCTCCTCCCTCCCCACTCTCTGCCTCTTTCACACACTTGCCTTCAGCCCACCCCTCGCTGGAAGCAAGAACAGCAGGACTAATTTCATTTCTCTCCTTTTCCTTTGGTGAGTCGATCTGTGACAACCCTTTTTATGCATTTAACTCATTCTCAATTTCTCATAATCAGGGGGATGGTATCCCCTAAGGTTAGGTGAGAGCTTGTCAGAAAAAAAAAGCAGGGTAAATTCACTGAGGTAATCAGAGTCTATCTCCACTTCCCACTGCCCATGGAACTATTAACTAATATCACTTTCTAATCTTTTTTGTACTTATTTATTTTGTGGCGAGAAACTAGTGTTATAAACACCCCTACCGTCAAAACTTGTCATCCCCATTACCTCAAGGCGGGCTTCATCTCTGTTACTCTAATTTCAGAGTTCCTCAAATTCACAGCCGCTGGAAATTGAGTACAAAATCCATTATCATTTGTATATTTTAATTATGCAAATGAGGCAGCTCAGCTGCGATGTCCGGGACCTGCAGGGATGCCTGACTTGATTCTGGGTGATTACAATTTATCCAGTCGAGTCACTTTAATTGTAACAAGCTAATTACATTGTTTCATTTGGCTTTAACAAAAGAAAAAGAGACAGGAAGCTGGATGTGGCTCAGGCCCCCGGAACAGACCGCTGTGTCTCCCTGGTGCCCGGCGGAGATGGCCAAGGGACTGGGCACGAGCACTCTGTGCCCAATGGAGGGGCTAGTGTAGGACCCCAGAGAAAGGGCGGCCAGTGGCCAGATAGTAGAGGCAGCTGCCCCCCACCCCAGTAGAGGCCTGCCCAGAGTGGTGTCTGCCAGGGTGATGGGAGGACTGTCATTCCAGCAGGAGTTTATCCATGAGCAAGCCTGACCTTGAAGAGATCAGACCATCTTACAGAAGGGCCTTCTCCACTCAAGCTTTTCACAGCCCCAGGCTGATATCCTTGAGGACCCCCCGAATTTCCACTGTCTGTGGATCTGTGAGCGTGTACAATGTTTCTGGCTAAATCTGTGCTTCCTTCGGCCAATGAGAACCCAGTGGAAGCCTCCACAGTCAGACAGAGGAAGCGGCAGAAACAGAAAAGAGAAGGAAGGCAGAGAGGAGACAGAGTAGTTGGGCACACTCTACCAAGGGTTAGGATGCTTTACAGATTCATTCACTAGGGTCATCCTTTAATTTCTTTGACCAATGATAAACATGTATCCATTTGACCTGGAAGTAGCTGCTTTCTCTCCCAGCTGCCAGTAGGCAGAAAGTGCTTAAATTTATAAGTGTGTTCAATGTTTTAGCAGAATGAGATTCCCCAGAAAGCACAAGACTCATGTATATTTACAAATGACCTATAACAGAGTTATAGCAGGACCAGAATTACACTGTTTGCTACAAAGGACTCATATTTATGGTCATTAACTTGCCACATTTTTTTCTGATAAATTATTTTGGTTCATCTCCCCCCAGGACCAGAGCTCATGACCTTTCCACCCCTGAGTCTGGGCCAGACAGAACCTGTGACCTCAGCTGCCTACAATAGGCAATAAACTCAACATCAAAGTCCAAAAATTAAGTTAGTGGCCTAGTGACACCAGCAAATCAATAACCGATAGGTATTGAGGCTTATTGAGACCTTTCTAATTACAGTCTATTTCCAAGGTGTTCTACTCTAAAGACAGAAATAAGGCTTACATGTTTTAATAGGGACAACACTGGGAGACAGGAGGTGGTCTGAGGAAAGAGATATCCACAGGGACAGATAGTAGTCATAATAGCCAAGTTCATGGTTGAAGGCGCCGGGTTCCAGATGAAGTGAACACTGAGCAGGGTCAAGGCACTGATCCTGATGTTATAAAGGATGCCTGTTCATTAGCATAAGGGCTTGCACGTATGACGGGGATGACATGGCCAGAGTCTCCTGTGGTGGGAGAGATCGCTGGACAGTGGGAAAGGTGGGAACAGACTCTGATGAGCCAGGAATGCCAGGCAGAGTGTGGTGCCAACCTCCTAGAGCTAAACAAGTGAAGCAAGGGGCATGGTCTTCCCCATCAAGTCCACCACGTAATGGCATGTCTATCTGCCACATAAGTCTGAACACCAGTGAGCCAAGGGAGCCTGGGGGATGGACAGAATGAACAGCTGAATGACACCATCTGCTGTCAGCAGGATTCAGGATGAAATGCTTCTTGGTGAGGCTGGGGCGTGCTCTGGCAGATTTTTGAAGGGACAAGGTTGTGTCCCATAGGGTCAGCAGGAGGAAGAGATTTGTGGATGGAGGAGCAGCACCAGACAAGGGGAGACGCTGGAAGGAGAGAGGTGGAGACAAGGCTGGTGGGCACACGTGAAGCCAAGGCTGCGTGACTCTGTTCCCAGAACCAGCTTTGTGCCACTGGGTCCTGGGTTGGCAATTTCTTTTCCTTCCTTTGCTGCCTGGACACCCAAAGAAGAAATCTGGAGTCATGTCGAGCCTGAGGCTACACCGTTGGAAGAAAGAGAAAGGATGGGGGAGGAGAAAAATGGCACATGGCTAGAATGTGCATTTCTCCAACCACCAATCAGCTAGGTGGTTGATACTGTGTCACTGAAGTGCCCAGAACCTGCTTTACCTCATCCATCACAGGTGAGAGGGCAAGGGGTAGACAATGTGATCTGCAATGAACAGGATATAGAGGTCTCTTGAATCAAGAATTTGGTACATTTATATCTCACTAGGCGATGTCAGCCTCTGTTCAGAAATACTGCTCTGCATTGGGAGAGTGGTTGGTACAAAAAGAAAAAAAAAAAAAATGAGACTGCCGCTTCTGCGTGAATTCTCCAGCTCTAAGTAAATTAGAGCCAGATGCCCAGTTCCTCATCGCTCCATCAGATGACTCCATGGAGTAATTATAATACTTTATGGGCATTAACTCGCTGATTCTCATCATGCCCTGAGAGGGAAGCGCTCCGATCATTATCCTCCCCATACCCAGGGAGGGGGGAACATCTCATTCTCTCCATGTGTGCATCCCGACAGCACCTGTCCCCCCGAATGTGCTGGAAGGAGAACGCCAGGACCAGCCGCACTCCCGGAAGATGGATGAGCCCGAGTCAAGGTTCTGGGAAACGGAAAGCAGTGATGGTGGGGGAGGATGGTCCAACAGCAGAGGGCTAAAAGAGAGGCATCAAGAGGGAGGGAAACTGGCTGAGCTAAACGCATCGGAGGGAAGCAGAAGACCAGTTCTCAACACTGGAACAATCTAGCCTTGGAAGAGGGAAGGAGGGAGGGAGAAAGCACTGAGGCCAACCTGGGGTGGCAGCTTGAAACTGGGAGGAGGGTATAGTCATGATGAGGAGATGGGACCAAGGGGCAACCCTGGGACTTGCTGAGCAGGGACTTCAAGAAAGTACCCACCAGCTCTTCTGTCTCTCTTTCAAAGACTCCTCTGCTGCTGCTGCTGCTAAGTCGCTTCAGTCGTGTCCAACTCTGTGCGACCCCATAGATGGCAGCCCACCAGGCTCCCCCGTCCCTGGGATTCTCCAGGCAAGAACACTGGAGTGGGTTGCCATTTCCTTCTCCAATGCATGAAAGTGAAAAGTGAAAGTGAAGTTGCTCAGTCGTGTCCGACCCTTAGCGACCTCATGGGCTGCAGCCTACCAGGCGCCTTCGTCCATGGGAGTTTCCAGGCAAGAGTACCAGAGTGGGGTGCCATTGCCTTTCCCGCAAAGACTCCTCACACGGGGGCAAATCTTAAGTGCTTCTTTATCCCAGAAGTCTTACAAGTATTAAATCCTAGAGTTTACACTAACATAAACTATGTTTTTTAATGATCAGGTGACTGAAGCCCAGAGAGGGGAAGCAAGTGACCGAAGGTCACACAGCAAATGGGTGCTGGATCTCCAGGACTGGATCACACATCTAATTCCCACAGGTTTGGATGGCATCACTGACTCAATGGACATGAGTCTGAGTAAACTCCAGGAGTTGGTGATGGACAGGGAGGCCTGGCGTGCTGCAGTCCATGGGGTTGCAAAGAGTCAGACACGACTGAGCCACTGAACTGAACTGAACCGATTTCATCTTCGTGTCTCTTCTCTGAATTCCTTCCCACACTTAAGGGAACCCTGCCACCTGGCTCTCAATATTATGCTCTCATACAATTCACTCATTCTCCCTCCGAGTAAATCAGAAAATTGTCACAGGCCAAAACCATGCCTTGGGCATCCCCAGTGGCACCCTCTGAGTCTAACCCAGGATTAGGCACATAAAGTGAGAAAGGACAGGACCCGTTTGATGAGAGCATGTATGGATCCCGACCAGAGGTGCCAAGCCAGGAAGGAAGATTGGAAATATTAGCGGGGGAGCTGGGGTGGGGGAACTCAGAATTAGCCAACAAATAAGCCAGGAGGGAGGAGATAGTCATGGACATCTGCCATCATTGAAACCATCAGCCAAATAACCCTCGAAGCACACAAGGAACCATGAAAAAATGGGGTCTCTGGGCTTCTGAGAGCGAGTGACCTCTCACAGAGTATGGGGCATGATGGAGGTGAACACCCGGGGCTGTGCAGGCATGGGAAACGGAAACATGGGCTGAACGCATGGCAAGGCAGGATTATCCACCCTGCACACGGCCAAGGGCACAGGTGTTGGTGGAAAGGTGAACGAGAAGGGGCTCTCTCCACCCTTTGGCTTGTTCTGCCTAAGCAAATGGCATTAGCCTGCCTGTGTGTTACCTTGTTCGAGACTGTATTATCAGGGTGATTTTTCTTTGTCTTCTACCTACTCACGCCCTGGAGCCACTGCCACTATGGCACTGAATGCCAGCAGTCTCCAAGACGGGGAGTCCTGCCCAGCCTGGTGCCACCCCTTGCAGGGACCCCCGCAATGGGGCCACCCCCAGATTCATCATCCAAAGACTGGCTGGGGCTGCTCCACCCTTCCGTCTCTCTGTGCCTCAGAGAGAAAGGCAGGCATCCCATCCTGCTGTCCACACCTGCCATACGATAGATGGCGGGCTCTAAATAATTAACGAGAATCATTTTGTAATGTGCTGACCCCGGAACATTGCACATCACTCATTTTGATACTCCTGCTCTCCTCTGCTCCCTCTCCGTCTCTTTCATTCCAACAGCTCAGCCTTCTCTCCTGGGCGTCCACCAAACACCATGTCAAGGCAAGTGCCCCTCTGCATTTCCTATAAGATGCATCATGTCAGCAAGAGTGTCTGGCCTCTGAGATTCCTTTGATAACACAAGTGATTGGCATAGGTGGCTGGAAGGGGGAAGGTGTTGAGGCCTTTCCCTTCAACACCTGCTGCTCCTGCTTAGGTCGAGGGGTGCCTTGGATTCCTGGGACTCACCCAAAAGTTCTGGCCTTGGGGGAGGCCACCCTAAAGAGCCATTGGCCTGGGAGAAGAATCTGATGACAGTCTGGGTGACTCTGCACTCCAGGGCCTTATCCTCTATGTGAGACAAAAAGCCACACACAGGAAATACTAAGATCTATACAAGTTCCCCGAAAAATTTCCTCTGTCCCTGAATTTCATGCCAGCCTATTTGTACAGATATCTCCTGTGTGCCCAGGTCTGTAAGGCTGATGTGGAAAAGCATGAGAGAAGACTAACCCCCCCTTGTCTGGATGCTTGTTATCCAACTGGGAAATGGGGACTCAAACACAAAATTATTAAGAAAAATTCAAAAGTCTGGAATGTTCTAGAAGACATGTAAGACATTGATGTTCCCAATTACTTCTGAAGAGTAGAAAGGAGAGAATAGAAAGAAGTGCCTTTTTTTTTTTTTTAAACAATTTCATTAAGATATAATTGGCAGATAAAACTGTGTATATTGAAAGTGTACAATACGATAACTTCCTATATTAATGTATATTTTGTGACATTATTAATACTATCTAGTTAGTTAACCCATCCATCCCTTCCTTACCTAGGTTCTGGTGTGTGTGTGTCTGTGTGTATGTGGGTGTGTGCGTGTGTTGAAAATGACTAAGATCTACTCTCTTAGATTCATATTCCTCAAGGATACTGGTCTTTAATTTTCTTTCCTTACATTGTCCTTATTTGACTTTGGAATCAGAGTAATGCTGGCTTCATAAAATCATTTTGGAAGTGTTCCTTTCTTTTGAATTTTTTGGAAGAGCTTGAGAAAGATTGGTATTAATTTTTCTTTAAATCTTTTACAGAATTCATCAATAAAGCCATCAGGTCCTGGGTTTTTCTTTGTTGGGAAGTTCTGATGAATCATCAATATTCTATTCAGATTTTCTATTTCATCATGATTTAGTCTTGGTAGGTTATGTTTCTAAAGTTTATCCATTTCTTTTGGTTATCCAATTTGTTGCTCTGTAATTGTTCAAAGGATTCACTTATAATCCCTTGTATTTCTGTGGTATCAGTTGTAATGTCTCCTCTCTCATTTTTTTATTTGAGTCTTCTTTCTTTTTCTCTTAGTCTAGCTAGAGTTTTTTTCTATTTTGCTTATCTTTTCTTTAAAAAATCAATTCTTTTTTTTTAATATTTTATATCATTTTCTAGTCTTCATTTCGCTTATCTCTGTTCTGATTTTTTTGACTCCTTCTTTCTGCTATGTTTGAACTTCATTTGTTCCTTTTTTAATTCTTATATGTTCCAGGATAACTTCTGTAGATTCACTGTGACTTTCTACATAAACATTCATGTCATTATACCAGTTCAGTATAAAAGGATTTAATTCGGGAACAGCCAGATGAAAGAGACGCATAGGACAAGGTGAGCAGGAAGGAGTGCGGAGCTTCCCTGCCCTCTCCAGATGCTTCTCTCTCATCACCTCCGCGTTTTCACCAACCCAGAAGCTCCACAAAGTTGTGCTTTGCCTTGTCACTCTTTAGGCTCTGTACTGCCCCAATTTTTTTATTAATATATCAATGTATTACATTTTATAATTTTTTAAACACTCTTATATAAAGAGATCAAATCAAGACTCAACTGTAAGCTTCTCTGAGGATCTGTGCTGGGCGTTGTCTGTTTCTGTTATCACCTGGAACATTCCCTAGGCAGCAGAGACACTGAACCAAGAATTATTGAATGTGGAATAAAGACAGTGCTGTTTGAATGTTGAGCTGAAAGTAGAAACGAACCTCAGAAGAAAGGGCAATTGTGGGATGATGACCATAAAAGTTTCAAGAAGGAACCAGAAGTAGGATCAAAATGGCAGAATCAGAAGACTCTAAGCTTACCGCTCCCAAACACATCAAAGCTACAGCTACACGTATAGCAACTCTCACTGAGAAGGACCTGAAGATTAGTAGAATGGCTTTTCTACAACCAATGCTATAAAGAAAGACCCACACGGACCCTAGTAGAAAGGAAGGGCAAACAAGAGAGTCAGGACCCATACCCCTAGTGGGTGACCCAGAAGAGGAGAGGCATATCACAGGCTTGGGGAGCTTCCCTAAGAAGCAAAGGGTTTGAGGCTCATATTAGGCATTCCAGTCTTAGCATCCAGCCCAGAGAAGACAAGCGCCCATAGCTGGTTTGAAAACAAGTGAGGCTTACTGGAAGGCTTGAAGAAACTGAAGTTCCACTCCTGAAGAGCATGCACACAGATTTGACACTTCCAGTCCCAACACAGAGGACGCAGACTGAAAACTGCCTTGTGCTCTGGCCAGCCTGCCAAGATGGCCCCAACACACACCCCAGCCTGCTCTGCACTCCTGCTCCAGCCCCTCCTGCTCCAGCATCACTTCCCTCTGGATGCAAAGCTGGATACTGTCATCACTTTTGCACATGTGTGTTCAATTCAGTTCAGTCACTCAGTCACGTCCGACTCTTTGCAACCCCATGGACTGCAGCATGCCAGGTTTCCCTGTCCATCACAAACTCCCGGAGCTTGCTTAAACTCATGTCCATTGAGTCAGTGATGCCATCCAACCATCTCATCCTTTGTCATCCCCTTCTCCTCCTGCCTTCAATCTTTTCCAGCATCAGGGTCTTTTCCAATGAGTCAGTTCTTTGCGTAAGGTGGCCAAAGTATTGGAGTTTCAGCTTCAGCATCAGTCCTTTCAATGAATATTCAGGACTGGTTTCCTCTAGAGTTGACTGGTTGATCTCCTTGAAGTCCAAGGGACTCTCACCTTTCACATCCATACATGACAAAACAAAAAGGCAAACTATGACTGGGAGAAGACATTGGCAAATGGCACGTCTAACACAGAGTCAATGACCAAAATATGAGCTTCCCCAGTGACTCAGCAGTAACGAATCCACTTGCAATGCAGGAGACACAGCAGACTTGGGTTCAATCCCTGGGTCAGGAAGATCCCCTGGAGGAAGAGATGGCAACCCACACCAGAAATTTTACCTGGGAAATCCCATGGACAGAGAGACCTGGAAGGTTACAGTTCATGGGGTCACAAAGAGTCAAACACGACTGAAGCAACTGAGCACACACGCATACAAAATATATAAACAATTCATACAACTTCCTGCTGCTGCTGCTAAGTTGCTTCAGTCGTGTCCGACTCTGTGCAACCCCATAGGTGGCAGCCCACCAAGCTCTTCCGTCCCTGGGATTCTCCAGGCAAGAACGCTGGAGTGGGTTGCCATTGCCTTCTCCGTCATACAACTTAAAATTTTTTAAAAATCTGGGTTTCAAATGGGTAAAGGACCTGAAGAGGCATTTTTATAAAGAAAACATACAGATGGCCAACAAGCTGATGAAAAGCTGGTCAACATCACTAACCATCAGGGAAATGCAAATAAAAGCCACACTTAGATATTGCTTCACATCTTTCAGAATGACTATCATCAAAAAGACAAGTGTTGGCAAGGATGTAGAGGAAACTGAACCCTCCTACACTGTTGGTAGGAATGTAAATTAATACAGCCAAGCAACAGTTTGGCGATTCCTCTAAAATATTAAAAATAGCGATTTCACTCCTAGGTATACATTCAAAGAAAATGAAAACACTAATTGAAAATGGTATGTGTACCTCAATAGTCATAGCAGCATTATTTACAATAGCCAAGTTCTGAGAGCCATCCAAATGTCCATCCAAGATGAGATAAGAGGTACAAACTACTAGTATAAAATAAATAAGTTACAAGAAGGTAATGTACCACATAGAGAATATAATCAATATTTTATAATAACTTTACATGGAATATAATCCATAAAAATATTTAATCACTATGGTATACACCTGAAGCTAATATTGTAAATCAACTATACTTCAATTGAAAAAGGAACCCCCCAGATTGTAACTATATGTGGTGATAAATGTTAACTAGGCTTATTGTGGTGATCATTGTACAGTGTATACAAGTATCAACTCATTATATTGCACACCTGAAACTAATATAATGGTATATGTCAATTGTATCGCAATTTTTTTTTAATTTGGTAGAGAGGCTGAAGAAGTTTTAAAAATCTAAGTAAATTTTGAACTTTTGTAAACAACTTAACTAAATAGTCTTAATCTAAAGAAAATAAAAATTTTAAAAATATTGAAAAAGCAACAGAGTGCAGATGAACCTATTTGCAGGGTAGCAGTAGAGATACAGAGTTAGACAACAGGTTTGTGGACACAGTAGGAGAAGGAAGGAGTGGGACAAATTGGGAGAACAGCATGGAAACATATATATTACCAAATGTAAAATAGATAGCAAGTGAGAATTTGCTCAACCCAGTGTTGTGTGACAACCTCAAGGGGTGGGACGGGATGGGAAATGAGAGGGGGATTGAAGAGGGAGGGGATATGTATACCTGCAGCTGATTTGTATTGATGTGTGGTAGAGGCCAACACAATATTGTAGAGCAATTGTCCTCCAATAATTGTATTTTGTTCTATACTTAATATTGTACAATTATAATCTTTGGTAATTAAAGGAAAAAAGAAAAAGAAAGAACCGGAAGGATAAGGATTTAGACAAGGAGAAACGAGGGAAATGATGTCTGGGTTACAGGAAAATGTTAGCATAAGAATTTGGGGATGAAGAAAAGGAGAAAGGGAAAAATAAGCAAATAGAATTCCATGAGCCAAGGCAGGAAGGTAGAGATGGGGAAAGAGGTGTTGCCAGTGAATGAAGGAGCATGGAGATAAACCAGGGAGGCAGCATGGAGCCCTCTTAGGGAGGCGTTGGCTCTGCCCTAAAGGTTGGAAGGATGTGTATGTGGTTGGTCTGCAGCCTGGATTACATGCAAGTGGAATCCTCCTGGATATGTGGAAATAGGTGGAAGGGAGGCGATAACCCGACAGGACAAGCTGGCAGCACCAGAGACTGAATATCAGCACAATTTGGTCAAAGCAGGTTTGTCCTAGCTCGGTTTTGGATGTGTAACTGGCACGCAATAAATCCCTGCCACGGAGCTGATTAACTAAGTCAGGAGCGGGTTCAGCATAAGTTCCTGAGGAACAGATTGTGCATCTTCTACCTCTCTGATGTCCGCTTTGGCCCTGACTCTGCCCACAAAAGCCTCCTGTCCTTCCTCATGCCTCTTTTAAGAAACAGGAAGTCACCTCCCCAATCCTGCACCCACCCCCTCCTTCACAGGAAGTGGGGTCTACAAAACACAAAGCTCCTTGGGGTTCAGCCCAAGTGTGATTATGAACCCAATTCAGTAGACTTTGAGTAAAACAAACAGGAAAAGCAAATTATGTTTTCTCCAGTTTGAGCCCAAATAATGCCAACCATGGGACTCAAAAACTCCAGGCCATGGTGAGAGGCTGGGATAATTACACTGATGGGCTTCCAAAGATCGCAGAGAAGTAATGAGCAGTAAACAACACAGCCAACATTCTTTTCTCCCAGGCCCGGCTGATTTTGGTGAGACTCTTAGTTGCATTTTTGTGGATCCCACCTTTGGCAGGATTGTGGTGCCCAAAAGCTTGGACTTCAACATTCATCTTGGCCTTTGTAAACCAATCCTTGTCTCCCAGCTCTGCCCTGTCTCCCCAGCACCCAGCACATTTCTCTTGCCCCAGCCTCTCTTGTAATATGAAAATGACCATAAAGAACACTTAGTTATGATTCATCTCAGTATTTATCCAGCCTGGAAAGCTCTGCTCATCATAATTACAGGGCAGTAAAGATGAGCATGATCTAGCTCACGTTCTCAAGAAACTATGGACCTAGTGGTACAGGATTACACTACCTAACATGGGAGGATAAAGTGATGCTCGTTTGGGAAGCAGAAGAGGGGCTCTGGGTGCCTAAGCTGGGAGATGGCCCATTATTTGGGGTCGGTCCAGAAAGATTCATAAAGGAGGACATGGGCCTTGATGGCAGTCTGGGTTTGACAAGCAAAGGCAGGGCAGTGTGGAAGGCAGTACAAGAGCGAGGGGGCTGGAGAAGAGGGTTGCCAGGAGGGAGAATCAGCTGGGTCAAAGGCAGAGAGATGCCAAACCCAAACCTCCTGGCAGCCTATAAAGAGCAGTGTTCTACTTAATCCCACAAGCAGTGGGAGCCATTAAACATGTTGGGGGCTCAAGGGTGGTCCTCTTTCTGGCTCTCCACCATTGAAAAGAAAGGTAAAGTTATTTAATGGGGAGGAAAAAATGTTTAACCTCTTCAAATGTATCCCTATTGAGGGAATTTCCATAGTGGAATTCTTAAGGCAGCTCAAGGGGAAATTGGAGAAACATAATTATTCTTTAAATCGGAGCATGTTTTGAAAATTCCACTAACATTTCTTCAGTGCTTATAAGGAGCTGAGCACAACGACAAGCATTTTACATAGTTGATTTCACTGATGCTGAAAGCTTGGGTTCTCTTCCACAATTTTACAGAAGAAGAAACTGAGATTCCAAATGGTTCAAGGTCACAGAGCAGCAACTGGTGGAGACAGAATTTGCATCCACCTTACTCTAACACCTAAGGTTTTTCCATCACCCCATGCTGCTCTGGGGACCTCCTGTATGTTGCATGCATACAATCAATCTGCCCTTCTGCAACAAGTGCCAGCCAGGAGCAAGGCACTAGCCAAAAATGAGCTTTCGTCTGGGGTCAAGAGCAAGGTCAGTGGTAAATTGCTGACTGGGAAGAGAGTCATGGCCTGGGGGCCTGGGGTGGAGGTCTCCTTGAGAGTAGTAACCCACGGTGTGATCCTGGGCGAGTCATTTTACCTCCCTGAACTTTCTTATCTGAAAAATTAGTGATAACTGGGAAACTGTTTCAAGCAGCAAAATCATTTTCTTCAAAATGAAATATAAACGAACTAAAATAAAATCAATAAAAATGAGACTGCCTTTGTTGACGCTGGTTGGAGGATGGAGAGGACAAGGGTCCGGATGCTGCAAACAAGTTTTTTAACTTTTATTTTAAAATTACATATTACCATTGAGGAAACAACAGTCCAGGGAGCTGAGTAAATTCAGCAGGACACATAGCTGTTCAGGGGCAGAAATGGGATCCTAACCCAGGCAGTCCTGCCCAAAGCTTATGCTCCCACTGTCTTCCTGGCAGGAACCAAGCTACTGTTTCATTTAATACTGCACATTTACAAGCTATCAGATACAAAAGTTAAGGTTCATAATGGCAGTAATCCTCCACATTGGTCCATGCTAAATGAGAGACTTCTAGGTAGGCAGATATAAATATAGACTTTATTATACCACATCACAAGGCAGGGGAGTTAATGTTGCTGGGAGAACATTCATTTCCACATTTCCTTAGTTTTGCATGTCTTAATTTGCAACTTAATGTGGCATTATCATAATTTTTTGCATTATGTAATGATTAAAATGAAGCGTATCATATTTATTGATTTATTTGATTTATTTAAAATGTAACCATTGCCCCAGGGCAGGTGCATGTACAAAATACAAATGCAACAGTTAAATTGAATCCAGCAGATAAATTTCCCATTAAGAAAAGACATTTCAAGACTGTCAAGACAATGAGAAATGTCTTCCCAGAATCATCAGGAGAGAAGAAATCTTGAGAGGTCATCTGGTCCAACCCTCTGCCTCCGGCAGAATTTCTCCTAATCTCCCAAGACTGAGCACCAACCAATTCAACTTTCTGACAGTCTCTTAGGAGAGGCACCTCCTACCATATTCTCCTCCCTCTGGCTTCAACCCCAGTATCTCCTCCCTGAGTCAATCCAGACTTTTTGTTCCTGGACTCTTTGCCCTCTGATAACTCTCTCCTTTAGTTTGTAATCACCCCATTCTCAAAGTCTATACCTCATTCCTTTTCTTGATGACTCATTTCTCATTCCACACCTCCACCTCCTAAAAAGACCCATGTTAAGAGATCAGGTTCTTTTCACAGAATCGAAGACACTTCCAGTCAACAGTAAAACCGCTCCAGCACCCCATGCACAGCAGGAATGCTGTAGACACACCCCCCAAACTGCTGGACAGCCAGTGTTTGCCAGAGCCTTCTGAAGCTGAGACACCCGTCGTTGATGGAGACTGAGTCTGACCCTGTGGGGACGCCCACTCCCAGTAACTTTCTCCAGCCCAGCCTAGGATTTCACTCTTCCTTCCATTGTTTCAGTAGAACTTAGAATATTGGATTGACACAAAAATAAACTCAAAATGGATTAAAGATCTAAACGTAAGACCAGAAACTATAAAACTCCTAGAGGAGAACATAGGCAAAACACTCTCTGACATACATCACAGCAGAATCCTCTATGACCCACCTCCCAGAATATTGGAAATAAAAGCAAAAATAAACAAATGGGACCTAATTAAACTTAAAAGCTTCTGCACAACAAAGGAAACTATTAGCAAGGTGAAAAGACAGCCTTCAGAATGGGAGAAAATAATAGCAAATGAAGCAACGGACAAACAACTAATCTCAAAAATATACAAGCAACTCCTACAGCTCAACTCCAGAAAAATAAATGACCCAATCAAAAAATGGGCCAAAGAACTAAATAGACATTTCTCCAAAGAAGACATACAGATGGCTAACAAACACATGAAAAGATGCTCAATATCACTCATTATCAGAGAAATGCAAATCAAAACCACTATGAGGTACCATTTCACGTCAGTCAGAATAGCTGCGATCCAAAAGTCTACAAGCAATAAATGCTGGAGAGGGTGTGGAGAAAAGGGAACTCTCTTACACTGTTGGTGGGAATGCAAACTAGTACAGCCACTATGGAGAACAGTGTGGAGATTCCTTTAAAAACTGGAAATAGAACTGCCTTATGATCCAGCAATCCCACTGCTGGGCATACACACTGAGGAAACCAGAAGGGAAAGAGACACGTGTACCCCAATGTTCATCGCAGCACTGTTTATAATAGCCAGGACATGGAAGCAACCTAGATGCCCATCAGCAGATGAATGGATAAGAAAGCTGTGGTACATATACACAATGGAGTATTACTCAGCCATTAAAAAGAATGCATTTGAATCAGTTCTAATGAGATGGATGAAACTGGAACCTATCATACAGAGTGAAGTAAGCCAGAAAGAAAAACACCAATACAGTATACTAACGCATATATATGGAATTTAGAAAGATGGTAACAATAACCCTGTGTACGAGACAGCAAAAGAGACACTGATGTATAGATCAGTCTTATGGACTCTGTGGGAGAGGGTGGGGAGATTTGGGAGAATAGCATTGAAACATGTATAATATCATGTATGAAACGAGTCGCCAGTCCAGGTTCGATGTACGATACTGGATGCTTGGGGCTGGTGCACTGGGATGACCCAGAGGGAGGGTATGGGGAGGGAGGAGGGAGGAGGGTTCAGGATGGGGAACACAGGTATACCTGTGGTGGATTCATTTCGATATTTGGCAAAACTAATACAATATTGTAAAGTTTAAAAATAAAATAAAATAAAATAAAATAAAGAATATTGGGTTGAATTACATTGAGAATGTATTTCAAAGCCTTCCCTTCATTCGAAAGCACAAATAGTCAGAACATTCTGGGTAACAAAGATTCCATTCACCTTCCTCATCCTTCCCTCTCACAATTCTCACTATTCCTTCTATGTGTGTCTCCTGCTAGGTCACTGAACGTTGTCCTAAATACCTATGTTTCAGTTTCCACCCCCACAAAGTCATCTTTCCCTTGTATAATAGTATGATCTTTATCATTGATAACACGATTATTAGAGACGACATTTATGGAATGACTACTAGGCAGGAATCAGAATTTAGTCCAGTCCTATCAACTAACAACTTGGCTTACCCTAATCAACCTTTTCATTTGCTGAATGGCTGAGTTGGACTGGAGCAGAGGTTTTCAAGCTTTTCCTTTTGGTCATAGACCCCTTTCTTTAAATGAAATCTGTCTTGGCCTGCTTAGACCGTCATAACAAACCACCACAGATGCATGACGTAAACAACAGCTGTGAATGCTTTGCTGGAGCCCTTGGATGCAACACTGAAGGAGAGAGACAGTCGTGGTACAAGCCCTCATGGGGCTGACACTCTAGAGTGAGAACCGGAAGCTAAACACATTGTTCAATGAATTACATAAACACAGTTGTGATAAGAAACAAAAGGAGACGTTCAGGGTCCAATAAAAGCATACAGCTGGGAGCCTTGACCTAACATGAAAGTACAAGGAAAATCTCCTGGAGGAAGGGACATTTGAGCTGGGTTCTAAAGTATGAGCAGGAATTACCTATAAGCTAAGGCTGGTAATGAAGGTGTGGAGAGAAAGAGGAGAGAGGCTTCCAGAGGAGGAAACAGAAACAGAAAGTGTATATCAATACAAAAAGTGGAAGGATTTGAGAATTTAAGACAGGAAATTAACAGAATTTCAGTTTACCTGGAAGGTCAGGCTGAGGCTCCTGGCCAAAATCTTTAGGAAGAAATTGAACAAATATACATGCAAGTGTTGTCATTAAGCTAAAAACAGTGACAGTTGCCCAGGGGCCAACTGGGAAAGACAGCAGCTATTTCAACTGAAAGTTAATGTCCCCCTAAAATTCTAATGTTGAAGCCCAATTCACAATGTGATGGTATTCAGAGGTGAGATTTAGGTGCTTAGGTCATTAGGGCGGAGCCCTTATGGATGTGATTAGTGCCCCTATGAAAGAGACCCCCTGAGAGCGCCCTTGCCCCCTTCCACAATGAGGACGCAGCAAGAAGACAGCTCTTGGTCTCTAACCCAAGAATAGACTCTCACTAGACATTGAATTTGCTGGTCCCTTGATCTTAGACTTCTCAGACTCCAAAACTGTGAGAATTAAGTAATTGTTAAACCCATCCAGTTGAGAGTAG
This sequence comes from Bos taurus, assembly GCF_002263795.3. NCBI lineage: Eukaryota > Metazoa > Chordata > Mammalia > Artiodactyla > Bovidae > Bos > Bos taurus. The sequence continues at coordinate 47,019,768 of NC_037351.1, read as the reverse complement.
TTTGTTTCAGCAACATGAACAGACCAAGATAACAGCTTATATTAAGACAAGAGGTGGGTGAGTTTTTTAGTTCACCATAAACTCAGTGTGAATTAACAAAGCTGCAAAAAAAAAAAAAAAAGAAGAAACAAATTAAAATATTTATGTGGTTTTAATTTCCATATCAAGGAAGGTGAAGGCACCACTGTGCTGGGTATTAGAGAGACCACACCTGCACTTCCATCACCTTCTGGCCTCTAGATTTTAGAAGGAGCACTAAGCCTAGTGTGTTTCCAGAGAAATGGGGATGAGAAGATGCTAAGAGTTTCCTTCTGTGTGAAAGAGTGGAATTATAAATTCTCGAAGGTTCCTTGCAAGAACTTCAATATTCTTTGACTGAACTGATTACATTCCACATAGCTATCAGTTCCTGCTAGACTCGTCACTGCTCTTCTGAATTCTGGGGGCTTTGCTGAGGTGTAAATCAATTTTGTGGAGAATGCAAGTTGTCAGAATTGCTTGGAAGATCAGGCTTTCCTCCCTCCTGCCATTTCTCTCCTCCTCCCCAGGAGGCCCTGAAACAGAGCAGTCATCCTCTGAACATGGCTTTCAAAGCTGCATGCGAGATTGATTCTTCCTTGCTTCTAACTTCCTTCCACCCTTCTGGCTTATAGTGTGGAAATGTCTGGTGTGAGGAAAGCACCAAGATCCACATCATTGCAGTGACAGGATCCTTCTCCAAATGAATTTCCATTGCAGAAGGTTAAAACAGTCATCAGGAGACCAGGTCTCAGTGATGGGAGCACAGCCTCTGCAACCAGGACTCAAACAGCAACAAACAAGAGGGTTCCCACATCTTCTGACCGCAAGGAGGCTGAGGTCCTGATTAATCCCACCTGTCTCAGATATGCAGCTCACCCCACCCTTATGGCAGAAAATGAAGAGGAACTAAAGAGCCTCTTGATGAAGGTGAAAGAGGAGAGTGAAAAAGCTGGCTTAAAACTTAACATTCAAAAAACGAAGATCATGGCATCCAATCCCATCACTTCATAGCAATAGATAGGGAAACAATGGAAACAGTGACAGACTTTATTTTCTTGGGCTCCAAAATTACTGCAGATGGGGACTGCAGCCATGAAATTAAAAGATACTTACCTTGGAAGAAAACCTTGACCAACCTAGACAGCATATTAAAAAGCAAAGACATTATTTACTGACAAAGGTCCATTAGTCAAAGCTATGGTTTTTCCAGTAGTCATGTATGGATATGAGAGTTGGATCATGAAGAAGGCTGAGTGCTAAAGAATTGATGCTTTTAAACTGGTGTTGGAGAAGACTCTTGAGAGTCCCTTGGACTGCAAGGAGATCAAAACCAGTCAATCCTAAAGGAAATCAGTCCTAAATATTCATTGGAAGGACTGATGCTGAAGCTGAAGCTGAAGCCCCAATACTTAGGCTACCTGATGCGAAGAGCTGACTCATTAGAAATGATGCTGGGAAAGATTGAAGGCAGGAGAAGGGGATGTCAGAGGATGAGATGGTTGGATGGCATCACCGACTTGATGGACATGAGTTTGAGCAAACTCTCAGAATTGATGATGGACAGGGAAGCCTGGCATGCTGCAGTCCATGGAGTCGCAAAGAGTTGGACATGACAGTGACTGAACAACAATTTCATTCATACATGTATCCTTGAGTCCACTAATGCCTGCACTCCAAGAAAATCCTTCTCTTTACTCATCTAATGAGCATTTCTTGAATACCCTGTGTCTTCTCCTCCCTGTGCAAGGGGCATATAAGGAGAAAAAAAAATAACTCTTCTCACATGTGCTGATGAGAGTGAGAAGAAGTTCCATTGCTTTGGAGTTTGCTCTGTAACTCTTTGTACAGAAAGTACAAAATCAGGCAAAACTAGTGTATGTTAGGAGTCAGGCTGGGGGCTGGCAAGCTGGAGGATGGCACGAAGGGGGCTGCCTAGATGCTAGTGAGGTGTTGTTTCTTGAACGAGCACTGTCATGTGCTGTGTTCAGTGTGTAAATGTTCAACAAACTACATCAGATCAGATCAGATCAGATCAGTCGCTCAGTCATGTCCGACTCTTTGCAACCCCATGAATTACAGCACGCCAGGCTCCCTGTCCATCACTAACTCCTGGAGTTCACTCAGACTCACGTCCATTGAGTCTGTGATGCCATCCAGCCATCTCATCCTCTGTCGTCCCCTTCTCCTCCTGCCCCCAATCCCTCCCAGCATCAGAGTCTTTTCCAATGAGTCAACTCTTCGCATGAGGTGGCCAAAGTACTGGAGTTTCAGCTTTAGCATCATTCCTTCCAAAGAAATCCCAGGGCTGATCTCCTTCAGAATGGACTGGTTGGATCTCCTTGCAGTCCAAGGGACTCTCAAGAGTCTTCTCCAACACCACAGTTCAAAAGCATCAATTCTTCGGTGCTCAGCCTTCTTCACAGTCCAACTCTCACATCCATACATGACCACAGGAAAAACCATAGCCTTGACTAGACAAACCTTTGTTGGCAAAGTAATGTCTCTGCTTTTGAATATGCTATCTAGGTTGGTCATAACTTTCCTTCCAAGGAGTAAGCGTCTTTTAATTCCATGGCTGCAGTCACCATCTGCAGTGATTTTGGAGCCCAGAAAAATAAAGCCTGACACTCTTTCCACTGTTTCCCCATCTATATCCCATGAAGTGGTGGGACCGGATGCCATGATCTTCGTTTTCTGAATGTTGAGCTTTAAGCCAACTTTTTCACTCTCCACTTTCACTTTCATCAAGAGGCTTTTGAGTTCACATACCTATGATATATGCATCTTTCTGTGTGCATTTATAACTTCAAGAAAAAAAACTATGCTGGTCTAGGATGGCAGTTTGGTGGCAGGGTGGGGGGGTGGGGGGCAGACAAGAGGTAGACATACTAACAGGTGTTCTTAGTCTGCTCTGGTTGCAATAACATAATACTATATACTGAGTGGCTTAAACAACAGGAAGTTATTTTCTCACAGTTCAGAGACCAGCAAGTCCAAAGTCATAGTGCCAAGATGGTCACATTCTGGTAAGGATTTGCTTCCTGGCTTGTTGACAGCCACCTTCCCATGGTGTGTTCACACAGCTTTTTCTCACTCCTTGCACACAGATGGAGAGAAAGAGAGAGACAGAGATATCTCTCCTCTTCCTCTTTCAATAAGGCCACCAATCCTATTGGATTAGGGCCCCACCCTTATGATCTTATTTAACCATAATTACATCCTAAAAGCTTTACCTCCAAATACAGTCACACTGAAGCTGGGACTTCAACATGTAAATGTTGAGGTGACACAATTCCATCCATAGAATTGTCAACAATAAGAGTGTTTAATAGACAGTTGTCACCAGACAGCATGGTATATAGGCCAAATGAAAGTTATAGAGAGTAAATGGAGAGAAAGACAAGCTCACCCAGGGCTGCTGCAGCATTCTCCTGGAAAAGGAGCCCTTGAGAGACTTGTCAGAAGAGCAGAGAGAGGAGGGATCCATATGGGAAGCAAAGATACCAGCTGGGGAAGCATAATAAATACACACCATGGGGAGATGGGCCAGAAAATAGCAGGGTGTTTGCAAAATGTGCCATCTCATGGGAGGATGAATGCCATGAAGGTTGGAGGAGAGGCCAGGAACTGGAAGCACATGGGGCTGTGGGAGGCAGAGCAGGTCCAGCTGTCATCAGAGGAGAGAATCCTCTTGGACGTAGGGGCAAGTCGTCACCAGGCAAGCAGTAAAGGAGGTCCTGGATGACCAGTGGGTGGAGAGCATGAGGGGAGAAAGAACAGAAAGAGTCTGGAGTGTCAGGTGGGGAGGATGAAGACAGGTGTGCGAAGAGGCAGCACCAACACCATTCAGCAGAGGGAGGTTGGGGCCACACTGAGCTGGGTCTTTGGTGAGCTGCCACACCAGGACTTGATCTTCATCTCATGAGTAGTTTTTTTAAAGGATGCATAGATGGTCAGTTCACAAAAAGGTTGCCTTTTCCATGCCTTGGCTTGCAACCTCACCACTTTGATGAGGTAGTGATGACTGATTCTGTTGATTAAGAAATCCTGTGCCGTGGCTACACTTATGAATCCTTATCTGGTCATCATTCAATGATTTTAACCAGGAATTTATCACAGGATCTCAGGCTCCCAAAGTTGAAAAAGCCTTAGAGTCATAGTCCAGCACCCCCACCCCCAACTCAGGCCTGCCATTCACTCAGAGGTTGAATGAATCAAATCTACATTTGAACTTCTGTAGAAATATTTATAATTGCATTTGACATTGTTTTCAAAAGTTGTGTTATTCGCGTTGGAGGTTTAGCTGGGGAAGACATCTGGATGGTTAGTTTCCAGTCTGATAGGTGGACAAGGGCACTTGTTGACACAGAAGCAACACAGGGGCTGCAGGCAAACTTCCCAAAAGGAGTAACCCTCTAAACACCCGTATCACGGGCAGGGTTTAATTTTTTAAATGATTATAAACATGGCATCCTGAGCTCCTCTCTGCCAATCTGATTCAGTCTCCTGACGCCATCTCAACAGGCTCGCCTCAGAAAGGTCAGAAATTGACATGACAAAGACCCAAAGACATGACGGAAAAATCTTCTCTGCAGTACTGTGTTCACACTGCAACTCATACTCGAGGTTTTGATTCCTCCCAAAAACATTCACTGGGAGACTTCACAACGCAGAGGAATTCATTCATCAGCAACTCTCCTTATGCGGAGAGGAGGGCAGACAAATGCTGGCCACTCCCCATTCTTGAGATATGCTCCCCACTCTTGGTTTCCTTCCTGCCTTGCTGACTTCTCCTTATCTGTCCCTTCTCTGAGACTTGCTCTACTCAAGCTCTAAATATTGGCCACTTGGAGCTCAGTCAAGGAATCCCATCTCATCTCCATCTCTGCTCCTTGGAAGAGCTTATTCAGGCCCAAGTCTTCAACTATTTCCAGTGTGTCTGTAACCACCAGATATATAATCTTCAGAATCCCCTTCAGGGTTCTCCAGAGAAACAGAACCAATGGGATAGAGAGAGATAAGAAGAGATGAGTGATAGTCCCACAATTAAGTCCCAGGCTTTCCAGGTGGCTAGGTGGTAAAGAACCCGCCTGCCACTGTAGGAGTCACAGGCAACACAAGTTTGATCCCTGAATCAGGAAGCTCCCCTGAAGGAGGAAATGGCAACCCACTATAGCATTCTTGCCAGGAAAATTCCATGGACAGAGGAGCCTAGACGGCTACAATCCATGGGAATCACAAAGAGTCAGACACAACCAAGTAACTGAGCACACACGAGAAGTCCCAGGATCTGCAGTCTGCAAGATGGAGACCTGGGGAGGCCAGGGGTGTAAGTCAACCCAAGTCTGAAGGCCTGAGGTCCAGGGATGCTGATGATATAAATTTCAGATCAAAGGCCTAAGAATCAGGGGACCAATGGTCTGGAGTCCCAGTCTGAATTCAAAAGCTAAGAACCAGGAGCAGCAAGAGCGCCAGTGTCTGAGAGCAGAAGGATGTCTCAGCTCGAGCAGAGAGAGCGAATCCACACCTCCTCCACCATCTGTTCTAGTCAAGCCCTCAGTAGATGGGAAGATGCCCACTTGCACTGGGGAAGGGAGGGGGATCTTTGTTCAGTCTACTGATTCAACACACCCTTACAGACACACCCAGAAAGAATGTTTACCAGCTGTCTGGGCATCCCTTAGCCCTGTCAAACTGACACAAAAAACTAACCATCACAGCCCCTGAGGGCCACGCTCATGTACACACTTGCCCCCAACATGGGCATCTGCTGTCTGCACCTGGGTGAGCCTCAGTTAATACAACCTCCTGGCTCCTGTAGAGTAAAAACCTAAGTCCTAAAGCTGCATGAGCTGACCCCTTCCTTCTTGTCCAATGTCATTCCCCCTCACTCAATCCCCTCTCTCATGTGTATTCCAGTAACTCACCCGCTCTTCCCTCCACAGGGCTTTGGCTTGAGTGTTCAACCCCAGAATTACCCACGCTGAGCTCCTCCTTGTCATTCAGACTTTCTTCAATACCACCTGGCTGAGACGTCTTCCAGGACCTCCCCACGTAAACTCACCCACTTATATTCCATCACCCTGTGTCACTGCCTGTGTAGCGCTTCTTGCTCTCATAAATTCTCTTGCTCAGTTACTTTTTATCAATTTTTTAAACTGATTTACAATGTTGTGTTAATTCTTGCTGTATAGCAAAGTTATCTTATTATTTGTTCATTTGTGTCTCCTCTCCGCCTCCTCCCTAAAAGATAAGCTCCACGGGGACATAGAGCTGCCTGTCTTGTTCAACCTTCTATCCCCATTACCTGGAACAGCACATGGTGGAGCTGAATAAATATTTGCCAAGTAAAGGAGTGAAATTTCCTGAAGACAGCAGAGAGAAAGCACTGCTGAAAGAAAGTGAAAACTACCGTCTCTCATATCACGATTTTTCTAAGAGATCAGATTTGTCCCCCAAAACATGCTGGGAGGGTCAGGCATGAGCACAGACTGTGAGGGGCCAGGAACCAGAGACCTCCAGTCTGTCTGGGAGAGTCCACACCCTGAATGGGAACAGCTTCTTAAGAATCAGCCAAGACACTGAGGAGGGCCCACCTGAGCAAGTGGGATTTAGAAGGAACCTGCCTCTTTTCTTCACATCAGAAGCTTGCTCCTTTGGAAGAGAGGGCTTGCAGGTTTCATGCTGCTTTCTCCATGGAAGGGAGCCTCTGCACATGCAGATTCCTTCCCTGGAAGGCCTTCGTCTCCTTCACCAGGCCATTCCCACTGCTCTGTTACAGACCAAATAATGGCCATCCAAAGATATCAGGACCAAATACCTGGAAAATGTAAATGTTGTTTTTTAAGGAAAAAAAGATCCTTGCAGATGTGGTTCAGGATTTTGAGATGCAGAAATTACCCTGGATGGTCCACATGGGCCCTGAATGCAATCACTTGCATCCTTATAAGAGAGGCAGAGGGAGACTTGACCCAGACAGAAGAGGAAAGGGCAACATGAAGACAGAAGAAGACACTGGAGTGAAGTGGCCACAAGCCAAGAAACATGGCAGCCACCAGAAGCTGGACAAGGCAGAGAGTGGACTCACCCCTCGAGCCTCCAGAGAAAACACTGCCCTGATGACTGATTTCAGCCCAGAGAAACTCATTCCAGACTTCCGGCCTCCAGGATTGAGAGAGAATAAATCTCTGTTGTTTAAGCCATGAGGGCAGTGGCAGTTTGTTACTGCAGCCAACTGAAGCTGATACAGGTTTTTTAACATGCTGCTGAGTATCTCCTCTGGGGGCATGGTGTTACCATCACACTGCTTCCCACGCTGGGCCAGGGGTCCTGCCACAAGTCTCCCTTCACACTTAGGTTAATCTCTTGTTCAGTCCTTGTGACAACTGACCTGACTTTTCCACTGTCTCCAACAAGCTGTGAATTCCCTGAGGACAAGGGCTGTGCCCTCACCAGTCAGTCAGTGCCTAGGACGTGACAGGCTCTCACAAAACATTGATTGTGACCAAACCGAACCACTAGAGTTGTCTGACAGTGCAATAATGGCTGCCACAGGAAGTGGTCGGCTCCTCTTTGTTGACAGCAGCCAGGCCAAAACACTGTAAAACACCATTCAAGGGAGTCCTTCCTAGAGTAGGCAGGCCACCTCGATATCAGTTTGCTAGAGCTGCTGTAACAGAGTGCCACAGCTTGGAAGACTTAAACAACAGAATGTATTTTCTCACAGCTCTGGAGGCCGGAAGTCCAAGGTGTTGGCAGCTTTGGTTCCCCCTGAGGCGTCTCCCCTTGGCCTATAGGTGGCCTCTGCTCTCTGAATCCTCACATGGCCTTTCCTCTGTATCTGTCTGGGTCCTAACTTCCTCTTCTTTTAAGAACACCAGTCATATTGGATTAGGGCCCACCATATGGTCTCATTGCGCCTTAACTCTTCAAAGGTCGTTTCTCCAAATACAGTCATATCTCAAGGTACTGGGGATTAGGACCTCAATGTAAAAGTTTGAGAGGAGAAGGGAGATAATCCAGCCACACTTTCTAACTTGAGTTTTTTTTTTAACTCTAAAAACAAAAGGAAGCCAGCGTTACATGGGCAGGTGGAGAGAAAGAGAGGCAGCAGGAAGAGGAGAAAGAAATACAGTCAGGCCACCAATGGTCCCAAGTCCTCTGTGAGTAATCATTCTCAGTATTTTCACCAGAAGCATCTTCATCACAAGCAGTTTGTCAGGCAATTTTGCTGTAAAAGTTAAACTAACTGGTTAATAGTTTGGTTTGACAGTTTGGTCAAATCAGCCAATATATATATCAACTGGATAGAAAATATGATGATGAGAAAATTACCAGAAATGTGAAATAAGAGAGTGTTAAGCCAACCTACACACAATACCAGAAAATGGTCACTTGCCAATTTGCAGATCTTTCTGTGCCCACAGTCATCTCTCCTACCCATCAGAACCAAAAGTTCACCAAGCTGTTGCAAATTCTAAAAGGCAGCTATCATTACCAAATTCATCACACAGTGTTAGAAGTTGGAGGCCTCCTATTCCCCCAAAAAAGAAATGGCCATATGATTCCTGATAAATATAATTTTCTTGAAAATGGAAGTTTTGTTTGTTTTGCAATTGATAGTTGAGAACATGATGTAGACAGAATTTTGGTATTTGGTACAGAATCTGGCTTACATGATTTGGTGAAATAACAGGACTGGGCATGTGATAGAACATTGAAATGTAGTCCAGATATGTATGACCAGTTACAGATGTTACATGTATTGGTAAGAAATAGCAGCATCCCTCATCTGCTTGTTTTTTGTTGTTGTTCCGACACTAAGTCCTGTCCAACTCTTTGCAACCCCATGGACTGCAGCCAGGCTTCTCTGTCCTCTACCATCTCCTGGAACTTGCTCAGATTCATGTCCATTGAGTCAGTGATGCTATCTAACCATCTCATCCTCTGCTGCAGCCTTCTCCTTTTGCCTTCAATCTCTCCTGGCATCAGGGTCTTTTCCAATGAGTTGGCTCTTCGCATCAGGTGGCCACAGTATTGGAGCTTCAGCTTCAGCATCAGTCCTTATTAATATTCAGGGTTGATTTCCTTTAGGATTGACTAGTTTGATCTCCTTGCTGTCGAAGGGACTCTTAAGTGTCTTTTCCAGCACCACGGTTCAAAAGCATCAAATCTTTGGAAATGGCAATCCACTCTAGTATTCTTGCTTGGGAACTCCCATGGAGACAGAGGAGCCTGGTGGGCTACATACAGCCCATGGGGTTGCAAAGAATCAGACACGATTGAGCAACTTTCACTTTCACTTTTTTCAGCCTTTTTTCTGGTCCAGCTCTCACATCTGTACACAACTACTGGAGAAACCATTGTTTTGACTATATGGACCTTTGTTGGCAAAGTGATGTCTCTGCTTTTTAATACTCTGTCATGGTTTGTCATAGCGTTCCTTCCAAGAAGCAAGCATCTTTTAATTTAATGGCTGCAGTCTCCATCCACAGTGATTTTGGAGCCCAAGAAAATAAAATCTGTCACTGTTTCCTCTTTTTCCCCTTCTATTTGCCACGAAGTGATGGGACCAGGTGCCACACTTCCAGGGAAATCTGGAGACACTTTCAGCAGATTTTTTAATATCATGAAGAAGACCCAACATTAGATCTTAAATTCTTACTGACTGACCCAAATACTACTATAGCCATGAATCTACACACATTCTAAATATATTCAAATATTTTTTCTTACTTTCATCTTGTGACAATGAAGTCTTTTAAAACTTTTTCTACTGATTTTTCGTATTTCACTATGTTCCTGTCCCTCTTTTAAAATTATTTTCATTATTTTATCTTTTATGGCAAAATTGTTATATGACCAATTGTACAGTGAAATTGCCTCTGTTTAAGCAGCTCATGGCAAAGATTCTTATGGCAAAAATACCTGTTATAATATCACACCCCTCAGACTTTACAACAATAACAAGAAATGGTTCCCATCCCAGGGAGCCTACAGCTTCCACAGGAAGCCCAGACATACACAAAAGGTTTACGGAAAATATGGGGCCATACTGGGAACCAACAATAGACCTTAGAGCAGGTCACAGAGAGGCTGCCCAGGAACTCCTGATGGAGGAGGTAAGAGTTGGTCAGCTTTAAACTAGAAGAATATCACAGGCAGAAAGGAGGAGGAAAGGGACTCTAGGTGAGGAAGACAGGCTAATCAAAGGCTCTCTAGCAACAGAAGCACGCGTAGATGCTTGTGTTCTTTTCCTGAGGCTGCTGGAACAAATGACCACAAACAGTGTCCAAAGAAATAGGCATTCATTCTTTTACCCTCCTAGAAGCCAGAATTATGATGTCAGCACCAGGCGACCAAAAGCAAGGGGGTCTTGACTCCTCCAGAGGTTCTAAAGGAGAGACTGTCTCTTGCCTCTTCCTGTTTCTAGTGGCTGCCACAGTCCTCGGCTTGTGGCTGCATTGCTGAAGTCTCTGCCTCCATCTTCACTTGGTCTTCTCCTCAGTTCTGTCTATAATCTCCTTTTGCCCCTCTCTTATAAGGATACCTGTGATTGCATTTAGGGCTTACCTGGATAACCCAGGTTAATCACCTTGGTTCAAGATCATGAATGAATCTCACCTTTGTCATCTCGGATAATATTCACCTGTCCCAGGGATTGGGAACTGACGTACCTTAGAGGGCCATTTCTCAGCCCCCCACAACTGTCCAGGAAAGGCAGGCAAAGGACACCCTCCTAGCTGACCCACATGGCTAATCTGGATTCAACAGATAAGAGTTTTTTTTACATTATAATGACCTGGAGAGTTTTCTAAAATTTCTAAGTCTCTGAGAAGTTCAGATTCAATCAGCCTAGGGTGGAGTCTGAGAATCTGAATTTCTTGAATGCCCCCCAGATACATCTGTACCTTGCAAGTGGAGTGCAGCAGTCCCTATGTGCCGTTGTAAAAAAAAAGTAAAATGTGGAGCAATGTGTACAGAATGCTGTATTTTGTACAAAAACTGGGTAAAAGAAAATAAAAATCTATTTTAATATTTGTTTTTATGAGAAACTTTGAGAGGGTCCCATAGAACCACTAACAGTGCTAACACAGCGGGGGAAATGCACTGATGGGGGATGGGGAAAATTTGTCACTGCATAGCGTTTTACACTTTTTTATATTTTATAAAATCAATTTCTAAAGCCCCCAGGTAATTGTAATGCACCCTGTTAGAAAGCAGTGGTTTGAGGCAAACGAGTGAAGGTCATTTATGCTGTCCATTCTGGTACGTGGATCATAACGGGGAACTGACACTTGCATCTCTGTGTGATTGATGCCCCAAGATGAAGGTCATGCTAAAATGTGAAGGGACTTACCAAAGGCCTGCATAAATTCCTGGATAGTATTACTATATCTAAGAAGCTAACCAAAGGAAGCACTTCCTGACCTCATGTCATAGCTAGCTGATGCCGGAACCAGGGAGACCCATTCACAAAGCCATGAGGATGAATCTGGGGCCTCAGGACAGTCCACTGTGGTTTTCCAATGTTCTAGTGGGAATCCCTTTTCCTTCCTGGTGTCAAGGGTATTTCTCCCAAGTGACTGTTTCACGTCCACTTCCTCCTGGAGACACACAAAGACACGTTACCGGGTCATTCTTCCTACCTGCAGCCTTGTATGAGGAGCTGTCCTCTCCCTCCCACCCCATTGATCACCCCAGCGAGTCCGCATGGAATCACCCTGGCTGTGCTCAGGGAAGTAAGCGGTGTAGCCCCAAAGGACAGGAGCTGGCAATGACTCTAGATGCTGGGTCTGCATAAGCATGACCTTTCCCCTTGACCAACTTCAGAGGTACTGTTGCCATGGCTCTTGAGTCTATTCTCCTTCTCCAGCATATTCCCTCCCTCTTGGGAGGCACCCTCATCCTTTGTTCTGGATGTTTCCCCCAGGAAGCAGAAGATATTATTTACCAGCACAATTCATTGGAATCCATTGTTCCCACTACAGAGCCAGTTAAACAAAGACAGGGCAGGGTAATAATTATCTCATCCAGATGGCAGCTAGCAGCCAACCCAGGGGGAATTAGATTTCTCAGCTTGACCCTACTGGACTCCTAGGAAACATTTCACCCTTCCGCTCAGACTCCCTAGATCAACTCAAGATAACTGTGATCACTGAGAAGTAATCATGATAGGAGGTAGTTAGGTGAGGGGAGAAAAGTCACCTCAGAGTCAAAGACTCGGCTACTATTCTTCCACCATTCTTTTGGCCATAAGACCCGAGGCAGCTCACCTACTTTTTCTTGCTCAGTTTCTTCATTTGTAAAAGAAAATAATAATGGATGGCTGTTTTAGTAGGGGAGGCTTTAAGCTGCAAGTACCAAAAGCCTCAGTTCACATTGGCCTAAGTCATACGGAAAGTCGTCATCTTACTTAGCAATGTCAGAGGCTCCAGGTTTGGCTCAGTGATGCTGCTTTGGCCCTAATTTCTTCCCCTCTCTCGGCTCTTACTTAATTCAGTCCTTGCTCCCTTCATGTTCACCACTTGGCTGCCAGTGGCAGGCAGGGCTACATGTTTCCTTGTTCCCACCCAGTAAGAGAGAAAGAAGTACTTCTTCCCCAGGCGGGACTCTAGCTTTTGCCTTCAAAGTGATTAAGCCAATTTGCCCATCCTTGAACTTGTAACCCCCACCAAGGGGCTGCCAAGTTCCAACTGGCTCAGAGTCATGGGGGTCCTCCTCGTATGCCGGGTATGGTGTCAACCAGAGTTCAATTTGAAAGAAGGAAAATGAATACTGGGTAGGCTGCTAACAGAGTCCTCCACACAACCCACTTACATCACATAAACTAGTGTGGTTTCTTTAATAGACAAACTGTTTGACATCACCAGGTAACGTGCAGAATAAAGTTGTGATCACCATCTCTAACTGCAAGGTATTATTATGACGAGCAAAATGAGAACTGAATAAAAGCCAAGTCATATTGGAGGATGTGCCTTATTTATTGTTTTTCTTCTGAGGCACTTGAATCTTCTTTCCGATGGATCTGATTTGGGAGATTCAGGGTTCCTGCATTTCCGGGTCCTTATGTGATTTTCCTGGAACAACCAGCCAATTGCCCCTAATCCTACACACACACACACACACACACACTTACTTCTTAGTGGCTGACAGAGCCTCAGTTTGGCTCAAGCGTCACCACCCTCTGCTGGGTCCTGTATTCAGGAAAGATGACCCTCCTCCGCAGACCACAGAGTCAATCATGATTGGTCTGGGTCAATCCTGGTGGTCTTAGTCCTTTCGACAATGACTGATTTAGGGTGGACATGCCGGCCATTCTTGGCCAGTGGGACCTGAGAAAAAGTCAGCTAGGGAAATTCAGCCAATACAGTGAAGGGAAAGAGCTCCCACTGCAGCGTGTTTGTCAAGGGGATGCTCTTCTCCAGTAGCAACCCCCTGGGATGCTGTGTCTTCAGAGCATAGGACACCCATGGGCTTTCTGCCATTCTTCCTCTGCCCATCACTTCTCAGGAAGTAAGGATCCTGGGATAAAGTCACAAGTCCCTTCCCTAAAACCAGAGTCCACTTGTGGATTATCAGATTCTTCATCTTACTCCACGTTGCCCCATCTTTATCTATAGCCTCAGGTATGAGTGAGAATGATGGAAGCAGAGTACGTTCTAATTAGGTTTTGTTCTCACAAGCTGAGGACTAATAATTACACATCCAAGGTAAGTTGCCTTAAAGACATCCACAAAGGTCTGAGGTTACCAAAGAAAAAATTCAAGGTGTATTCTGGATCACTGGACATGCTATCTTTCAAGGAAACAAAAAGGAAATCATCTAATAGGGAGTCGTTCCACAGGCACTAATAAAGTGCCCCCACCCCCAGCTACATTCTCTGGATTCCTGCTCTCCAGGCCAAATCCAACCTTGGGAACTTTCTAGGCCCAGCAGGCTGTAATGAGCTCAACTGAACTTAATGAGCTCGTCATTATTCATTTCTGCCAACAGCCAAAAAGAAAAGCACTGCATGGCAAAATTTTACATGCACATATACACTAACTAAATAATAATAAGTTATTTCTAGACTCAGATGTTACCAAAATCAACCAATCAATAGAACACAAACCCTCCTGGAGGCATCTGATATGAATACAACTAGGAAGGGGAATGGCTTCCCCAACCCCAAAAAGTGGGATACAATTGGAAGTGTTCCATTTTCCTGGGCTCAGCATCACCAGCCCTAATTTATCATCATCTTCATATATTCTTATATAAGTAGTAATACAGATCACCCCCAGCCAATTAATCAATCTGTAATTAGGAACTGACATGAACATTTACTACCATCAGGCATAATTTATATGATTACAGATGATTAAATAAAATGTAATTGAGTGAACAGGCAATTTGTTAAGCACATCTAGACACAGCCATATCACCTAGGGCTGAAGGCGCCCTGACTCCCCTCCTACAGAGGGTCAGGAAGCGTGATCCTGGGATCTGGGCCCTTAGGGTGGTCAGAAGTGTGGTGGGGGAATAATTTAGACTCCCAAGGGGACCCCAGATAGGAGCCAGGGATGGGAACCAAGTCGTGTGGTTCTTGGGGTACTTTAACATCAAATATTTTCTGCAAGAGGTCACCCAGATTTTTAAAATTCCTCAGACTACAAAGAAAAAAAGACCAAAAAAAAAGTTTAAATTACATTCTTTGAAGCAGAACTGTGCATAGTATCTCCCTTTTGGTCCACTAACCCCAAGACTAAGCCCACTGTTCATCTTGAAGGACCTCAATCACCCCAAAGCCTATCCAGCATCATTCCAGGAGCATTTCTAACCCTGAAGGAGGACTTATTTCAACACAAAGTTTGCACTTGGCAGGAAATGCCCTCACTCCTGAAAAGGACATTTTCAATAACATCAAGGGCCAAACGCTTTATTACACTTTATAACGCCTCCTACCTATAGCTTTATTCCTCCTCCCCCATTACAGAGTTAAAGAGCTTAAAGTTAAATCAAACAGATATTTATTAGGTATCTATTGTATATGCTGGGGCTTCCCAGGTGGAGCTAGTGGTAAAGAACCTGCTCGCCAATACCAAAGCAAGAGACTCAAGAGACGCAAGTTTGATCCCTGAGTCTGGAAGATCCCCTGGAGGAGGGCATGACAACCCACTCCAGTATTCTTGCCTGAAGAATCCCATGGACAGAGGAGTCTGGCGGGCCATAGTCCATAGGGTCGCAAAGAGTGGGACATGACTGAAGTGACTTAGCACACATATCCATATATACTAGATGTCAAGTATTACTAAATATATTAGTGTTATGAACTGAGGTAAGTGCCATCACATTAAGGCTGCCAGTCTTAACAAGGACTTACTGTACAGCACAGGGAACTATATTCAGTATCTAGTAATACCTCATAATGGAAAAGAATCTGAAAAAGAACACATACACTCATATGTATATGAATGAATCACTGAGTCATTTTTCTATACACTTGAAATATTGTAAATCAGCAATACTTCAGTAAAAAATAAAAATTAAGTAAATAAATAGACTGACAATTTGCCAGTTTTAGCAATTAAAACTACAGGCATGTGTGCATGCTAAATCACTTCAGTCATGTCTGGCTGTTTGCAACCCCATGGACTGTAGCCCACTAGGCTCCTCTGTCCTTGGGATTCTCCAGGCAATAAAACTGAAGTGGGTTGCCATTTCCCTCCTCCAGGGGATCTTCCTGACCCAATGATCAAACTCACATCCCCTGTGTCTCCTGCATTAGCAGGTGGGTTCTTTACCACTAGCACCACCTAGGAAGCCCCAAAATACAGGATATCCAGTTAACTGTGAATTTCAGGTAAATATTAAATAATTTGTTCAACATTAGCGTGTCCCATTCAGCACAACCTTGTGTCACAGTTGTTATCTCCTAAAGTCCCTAATAGACCTAGGAAGTGTAATCGTTAGATTTTAGTCAGGGAATCTCACCTCAAAGCATTCACTCTTGGTCCTCTCTCCACCAGGATGTCCCTGCCCCGCCCACCTTTTCCTGGTTAACTTCTCATCCACTGACTTCCAAACCTGGCTTTGTCTCCATCGGGAAGCCATTTCCCATTCTCCCTAATCTCATAACCACCTATTCATATTTCTGTCACATTTGATCCATTGTTTAATAATGACTTTTTCCATCATCCCCCTCCCCACCTGAGTGGAGCCCTTCACAGTCTGCCTGAGTTGTATTTACCTCTGTGACCCCATCACCTCGCCCCATGCCAGACATAAGGCAGACCCTAAACGCTTCCTGAACAAATAAAACATGATAAGATGCCGAAGAATTGATGCCTTTGAACTGTGGTGTTGGAAAAGACTCCTGAGAGTCCCTTGGACTGCAAGGAGATCCAACCAGTCCATTCTGAAGGAGATCAGCCCTGGGATTTCATTGGAAGGAATGATGCTAAAGCTGAAACTGCAGTACTTTGGCCATCTCATGCGAAGAGTTGACTCATTGGAAAAGACCCTGATGCTGGGGGGGATTGGGGGCAGGAGGAGAGGGGATGACAGAGGATGAGATGGCTGGATGGCATCACCGACTCCATGGACATGAGTTTAGGTGAACTCCGGGAATTGGTGATGGACAGGGAGGCCTGGCATGCTGCAATTCACGGGGTCGCAAAGAGTCAGACACGACTGAGCAACTGAACTGAACTGAAGATGTCCTAGACTCACACACCTGTTATATGATAGAGTCTGGATCAAATTCTAGGCCCACGAGACCCCAAAACCTCTTTCATTAGCCCTATCCTCTCTCCTTCCTTATATATATAAAACACACAGCCTTGCCCACAAGAACAACAGTCTAATTGAAGAAGCCCTGAATCCACAAAAATTGGAAAGCCCATAACAGAAGGTAGAAAGGATGAGCACCCATGACAGAGCAGAGCCTGCTGTAGAAGCATAACTCGAGAGGCTGATTCTGACCGAGAAACTAGAGGGAAAATGAAAAATGAACCTTGACCATAGCTCACAGCATACACAAGAAAATAATTTGAGATGGATTATAGAACTAGATATAAAAAGCTAAAACAAAGTTTCTAGAAAAAAATAGAAGAATATCTTTGTAATTTGCAAGTAAACAAAGTTTTCTTGGTTCCAAATGAGGAAAGGAATACATCAAGGCTGTATATTGTCCCCGTGTTTATGTAACTTCTATGCAGAGTACATCATGTAAAGTGCTGGGCTGGATGAAGCACAAGCTGGAATCAAGACTGCCAGGAGAAATATCAATAACCTCAGATATGCAGATGACACCACACTTAAGGCAGAAAATGAAGAGGAACTAAAGAATCTCTTGATGAAGGTGAAAGAGATGAGTAAAAAAGCTGGCTTAAAACTCAACATTCAGAAAATGAAGATTATGGCATCCAGTTCCATCATTTCATGGCAAATAGATGGGGAAACAATGGAAACAGTGACAGACTTTATTTTCTTGGTCTCCAAAATCACTACAGATGGTGACTGTAGCCACGAAATTAAAAGATGATTACTCCTTGGAAGAAAAGCAATGACAAACCAAGACAGCATATTAAAAAACATACATTACTTTGCCAATGAAAGTCCAACTAGTCAAAGCTAGGGTTTTTCCAGTAGTCATGTATGGATGTAAGAGTTGGACCATAAGGAAGGCTGAGTGCCAAAGAATTGATGTTTTTGAACTGTGGTGTTGGAGAAGACTCTTGAGAGTCCCTTGGACTGCAAGGAGATCAAAACCAGTAATCCCAAAGGAAATCAGTCCTGAATATTCATAGGAAGGACTGATGCTTAAGCTGAAGCTCCAATACTTAGAACTGACTCATTGGAAAAGACCCTGATGCTGGGAAAGATTGAGGGCAGGAGGAGAAGAGGATGACAGAGGATGAGATTGTTGGATAGCATAACCAACTCAATGGACATGAGTTTGAACAAGTTCCCAGAGTTGGTGATGGACAGGGAAGCCTGGCGTGCTGCAGTCCATGGGATCGCAAAGAGTTGGACATGACTGAGCAACTGAATAGAACTGAAAGTTTTCTTAGAGCACAGAAAGCAATGACCACAAAAAATAATAATAATAATTGATAAATTTTATTTTATCCAAATTGTAAATGTCTGTTCACCAAAAGATATCATTTAGAAAAAGAATAGGAAAGCTAAGCTCTGGAATAAAAATTCATAAATATATATGTCTAACAAAAAACTGGTGTCCAGGATACATAAGAATTTCTGCAACTCAATAAGGAGACAAACAACCAAATTAAAATTGGGCAGTAAACTCAAATGTCTATATACTGTATGACTCTATATGCATGACAACCTGGAAAAAGTAAAACCTTAGGGACAGAAAATAGATGAGCAGTTGCCAGGAGCAGTGGATGGGGAGAATGCATAAATTACAGAGACACCAGGAAACTTTTTGGAAACTATATTGATGACTGTGATAGTTAAATGACCATGTTTTCAAAATTCATAAAAAAATACATCTGAAAAAGATAAATTTTAATGCATGTAAATCATACTGCATTAAACCTGGCTTTTTAAATAAGCTGAAGAGGGGCTTTCTGGCTGTTCAGTGGTTAAGACTCCACGAGGGGTTGAGTTTGATCCCTGGTCAGAGAACTAAAATCCCATAATGCCCATATTTAAATAAATAAATAAGCAAAAGATTTCAACGAATACTTCACAAAAGAGGATATACAAATGGATAACAAATACTAAGAATATTTTTCAACACCATTTAGTCAATTGTTGTTGTTGTTTAGTCACTAAGTCGTGTCTAATTCTTTTGCAACCCCATGGACTGTAGCCCACCAGGCTTCTCTGGTCTTGAAGTTTTCCAGGCTAGAACACTGGAGTAGGTTGCCATTTCTTTCTCCAGGGTAATTTCGAGACCCAGAGATCAAACCCGCATCTCCTGCATTGGCAGGCAGATTCTTTACCACTGAGCCACCCACCAGGGAAGCCCACTTTAGTCATGAGGGAAATAAACCACAGTGTCACCATAATGGTTAAAATTTAAAAGATTGACAACATCAAATCTAGACAATACTATGGAACAACAAACTCTCATACATCGACGGTGGGAATGTATGATGGCACAACCATTTTGGAAAACAGATGGACACTTTCTTACAAAACAAGTCTACCATATGACCCAGAAATCTGTTTCCTAGATATCCATCCAAAAGAAATGAAAACATGACCACAGAAAAAAGCTTGTACAAAAATATTTTTAGCAGCTTTATTCATAAAAGCAAAAAGCTAGAGATAGCCCAGATGTTTGTCAAGAGGAGAACGGATCATTAAACTGTTACAGGCACACAGTAGATTACCATTTAGTAACAAAACAGCAAAACCTACTGATACACACAACAACTTGGATGAACCTCAACATCATTCTGATGGAAAGAAAGAAGGCTTAACAAAAGAATGAGGTTCTAGAAAGGGCAAAACTAATTTATGGAGGAAAAAATCAGAACAATTCTAGCCCCTGGTTGAGGTGAGGATTGGAAGTATGTAGACAGGGGCCGTTAAGGTGGGGATTGACAGGGTGAGATGTGAGGAAATTCTCTGGGATGCTAGCGATGTTCTAGATCTTGCAGGGGGTTGGAATACACAGTTGCAGGCATTGGTTAAAGTTATCAAATAACACACTTAGGATTTGTACATTCTATTGTGTATAAATTTTACCTAAAAAACTGAATAAATGACATGCATGCTGAAATGATTGTGTGTGAAGGATTCTTATGTCTGAACTGACTTTGAAATGTATCCCAATGCATGGCTGGATAAAGAAAAAGAGAGAAAGAGATGCTGTTGATTTTTAGGGGGAGAATAGCTGGAGTAGATAGGAGCAAAGTACTGCTGCTGCTGCTAAGTCGCTTCAGTCGTGTCCGACTCTGTGTGACCCCATAGACGGCAGGCAGCCCACCAGGCTCCCCCGTCCCTGGGATTCTCCAGGCAAGAACACTGGAGTGGGTTGCCATTTCCTTCTCCAATGCACGAAGGTGAAAAGTGAAAGTGAAGTCGCTCAGTCCTTTCCAACTCTGAGTGACCCCATGGACTGCAGCCCACCGGGCTCCTCCGTCCATGGGATTTTCCAGGCAAGAGTACTGGAGTGGGGTGCCAATGCCTTCTCCGAGGAGCAAAGTAAGGAGGGCCTTAAAAACCATGTAAAGGAATTGAAAATTGAAAATTCCTTGAATTAGTGATCAACTGGATGGTTTTGAGTAGGGCAGTGACATGACGAACCTGACCCTGTTTGTGGCATGAAGAATGGATCCAGGCAGGGGCAGACAACAGGTATAAACAGTAAAGGAAGGGGAATTATCCTGGATAACAGCAGGATCTCTGCAGATACATTCAAGTGGTAAGCAGGAGTTAGAAGTGTTGGTTGACTGGATTTGAGGATGAAAAAGAAATAATCTGTAATAAAAGTTCAAGAATTATGAAACAAATGAAAAACAATACCTTCTACAGCTCATAAAACAGAAAGACAAAAAAATTCAAAATGGGAAAAGGATTTGAACTAGCTTTTGTCCAAAGAAAGTATATAAAAGATATGAAAAGAAGTCCTACTCCATTGGTCACTGGAGAAATGCAGATTGCATTAGTCTCCTCAGAGCAGCGTAATAGTATCACAGACTGAGTGACTTAAACAACAGAAATTGATTCTCTCACAGTTCTAGAGGGTGAGAGTCCAGGATCAAGAGGCCAGTCTTGGTTTGTTGGTGGGTTTCTGGTGAGGTCTCTTTCCCTGGCTTGTTGACGGCTGCCTTCTTGCCGTGTCGTCACATGGCCTTTCCTCTGTGCATGTGCAGAGACGGAGAAATGGAGCTTTCCAGTGTCTCTTCTTATAACGCCATTAATCTTCTCAGATCCTTATGACTTCATTTAATATTAGTTACTTCCTTGGAGGCCCTTAGAGTTGTAAGATGTAGTCATATTTCCCACTCTGATTAAATTAAACACAGAGAGATTAAAGTCAGTAGTCCAGACAAGCAGAAAGAGACAGAGGGACCTACCTGGATTCCTAGTCTTGGTTTGTAGAAGCTCCTGAAGTCTAGCTGCTTCGCTGGTTTGCCTGTTCAACCATTCCTTTGATTCCATGGGTCAATAAATCTTCCTTTAAGCTAATGCTAATCAGAGCTGTGATATTGCTATCAACAGCAATCCTGATATGAATGAAACAACCGAGGTTCAGAGGAGTCCAAGATTATACAGCTAGGATTTATACTCACCACTAATTCCAAAACTCTTGTTGGTGTATGTATACCACTATAGATTTAACTGGCCTGGGGAAGACTTAGAGAGGATACAATACATACATGGAGTTGAAGCTACAAACTATTAGCCACCTGAGGACAGGAACAGACGGACATTTTTTTCTTTATACCCTAACATGGGCTGACTCTTAGGAGGCACTTGATAAATGCCTGTTGGAAACAAAGAATGAAACAGCTGCCCAGCAAGCAGTGAACTCCCAACACTGGAAGTATTTGGTTGAGGGCAGGGTATTGAGTGTTTGAGATGGTACAGAAGCAACTGGTACTCAAGAAAGTAAACGGAAGACACCCAAATCTCTTTCCTTCCTAAGAATGCATGACTATAAAAAAGTTATTTTACCTTTCTTTCCCCTTGCCTAGAACATATGGGACAATATCCAGAGTTCATATGGATGGTTTTGACTCTCAGAAGAAAAAAAGGAAGAAAAGAAAGAAACAGGAATACTTGGGTTTTCCAACCCAAGCTTTCCTTCTCTTCCAGGCTTCCTCCCACCCCAAACCAACCACAGACTCCTGGGGAGTGTTACCTGTATCAGAAGGCTGACATCTACCAGCACAGAAGTATTTTATGGGTTCATCACAGCTGCTTCTCAAGTTTTAAAAGTCACCAAGGGACCACATTAAAATACAGCTTCTGATTCAGTGGGTCTGGGGTGGACCCTAAGCGCTGCCTAATAAGCTCCCAGGTGATGATGTTGCTGATGACGATGCTTCTAGTTGATCTACTGGCTACACATTTTGTAGCAAGGCCTGAGAAGATCTCCAATGAGAGAAATTGTTAAATCCCGAAGTATGCTAAATGACTTACTTCAAGAAAGAGGCAGAGTAAAAAGGAACTCTGGAGCACTGCGTGAGGTCAATGATGTATCAGTAATTTCAGAGAACAGATTTAGCACTGCACTGGGGCATCGGGTCAGGGAGACAGCAAGAATACCAGTCCATCAGAAGCAGAGAAGAGTTCGAGAGTAATGCATAACAGGGAACCCAACTGCTATTTTAACATTTCACAGCAAAGACATTTCAAACAATCATGGCCATCAGAAGTAAGAAAATGGTATGGCTTTACTTCCCTCAGTTTTCTGGCTGTATGCAAGAATTCCAGGCCTTTGGGTATTAATGAAGTTTCATCTCCAACCAAACATTTAAAACACTCTGCAAGTGTAATCTTCAAGCCTCAAGAGAATGAACTTTGAACACCATCTGGGTGTTCAAATGAATGAACATTGAACATCCAGAAGAACCAGGCCAAGAGGAAAACTCTAAGCAAACAGGCTTGATTGTAACAAGTCCCACCTACCTTCTCTCCTGGTTGACAAGAAATAGTACCAAAGACAGAAATCTTATTGCCATCAGTGTGAATTTTAAGTCATACACATGTAAATTAATCCTGACTCTGCCATTTACCAACTGTCTGGTCTCTGCCAAGCAACTTCTCCCCCCTGAATCTTAGATTCCTCCTCTATAACATGAGAAAATAATGTCAATGGCTACCTCTCTCAACAACACGATGACACCATCAGCCTTTGTAGAATTGGTTGATGCTGTTGCAGTTAAAATAACAGTTTATACATTTTACATATACTTTGTATTGTGGGGAATTTTTTTTATGAAAGATGAAGTTATACAGATATTTATAAAGACTCTTAAAAATATTTGAAGTAGAAGCCACTTTTTAAAAACTTCTTCCATGTCATGGTAAAGAGAACATTTCCTAGAACAAATACTGCATATCAAATGAGTGCTCATCTTCCAGAACATCCTTTTGACGGTTTAGACCAGTGATTCACAACTGGATTTAGGGGAGAGGGGATGGTTAGAGCCTTTTCAATGTAAACACACCTCTCCTCCACCAAATCCTAATCCCTTTTCTGCCCCATGCTTAGCTTTGTGTCTGCTGATGTGGCCATTATGCCAAGCATTTGGGAGCTTCCTTTCCTGCTAAGCTCTGGTTCCTGCTGGCCATGCAACAAAACCAGTCACATTATTTTTTCGTTAGACAAATATGCCGTTCTCCAGCTTGATCACTTATCGTATTCACCAGATTTGACTCAAATATTGGTTTCGACTGTTTCCAACTAAGTTCTTCCACTTTGAGGACATACAAACAAAAATCCTAATATCCCTGAGAACACTTGCTAAGAAAAGCAGGCAGTTCATGCTCAAGTAAAATTCATATGTGGCTGCCTCTTCAACTTTATAACAGCCACAGAATGCTATTGACTGACTTGTGTCCCTCCTCTCCCTGCAAATTCATCTGTTGAAGACTTAACCCCCGATTTGGAAGGTGATTAGGCTCAGATGAGGATGGGGACCTCAAGATGGGATTAATATCTTATACAAAAGAGAAAGGACATAAGATCTCTGTCTCTTTCTTCATCCTTCCCTCATGTGTACTCACCAAGGAAAGGCCACATGAGGACACGTGACGAGATGGTAGTCTACAAACCAAGAAGGGGTTCTTGCTGACACAGAATCTATTGCCACCTTGATCTTGGACTTGCCCCTCTCCAGAACCATGTGAAATAAATGTTTGCTGTTTATGTCACTGAATCTGGTATTTTGTTATAGTAGCTTGAAGTAAGACGTAGAGTTTTCAATTACTAAATCTGTCAGTGAATAAAAAGTAGCTCTGATCTGAAAGGCAGGCTGGGCATGGTTCTCGTGTTCTCTGGATCATAGCTGTGTGCTCCTGCAGAGATAGTTAACCTTATTAACAGCCTTCCTCTTTTTCTCCCCTACATACAGGGTGGTGGTTTTCTAAGAGTTTTAGAGAAGCTTGTTTTTGTCTTTTAAATGGATAAAAGACATTAATGAAACCATCTGAGACTTCTGGGACTGGGCTCCACCCACAGAAGCCGAAAGAAGGCAAACGTGAGTGACTGTTGATTATTAAATGCCCTGTAAGCAAAGGAGCATCACTAGACTGGACTGATGGGCATTTAAGTGAGTGGAAAGTAGGGACAGTGCCATACACACATTATGTAAAGAGAGGCACCCCAGGTTTCTTACACAAAACAATTAACAAAATCACTTTGTGAAAAGGGAGCTCTCCCCCTCCCCCACTTGACTACCAGCTGGTCCAGTCTTTGAATATATAGCGCCATATCACAATGGCTCCAACAATTTGGGTCAGCACAATGTTTTAAACTCTTAAGTGGAACCACTAATCTCCAATAATCTGACTGTAAAGATGGGACATAAAGCTTAATACAAAAGCATAAGAGTTGGTAATGTGTGTTCCCCTGACTGACTGCCTTAATACACACCCACTCCTGCCCAAAGGGCAGGGTCCTCGGGATTGCATCTGACCACTCAAAATCTATTTCTGAGCCTTTCTGGCATTCTCTTCATACATGAGAACAAGGACCCTAGGGGAGCACCCACCGTGATACCCACAATGACATCCATTCTGGGGGACTTCTGGCACTCCTGCCCCCACCCACTACCGTTCTGTCTTTCAAATGGGCAGCACAGCAATGCATAAGAGCCGAGTTTATGGCTTGACAGAGCTGTCACCCTGGCCTGGATGTTCATAGGCCAAGGGGACCAGTAGGTAGAGTAGATGCTTTACACGTTCGTGACACTCATTCTGGTTGGCACATGGCAATAGGCTGGAGTTATCTTCCTGGTTGGGGACACTTGGGGAATTTGGTAAGTCCCAACTATAGGATGAGTGTCTCTCATTTTCTTCATCCTTCATCAGCTTTACTGCTCCTTCCTCTGGTTCCGTTTCTTCCATGCAACCAACCACCTATGGCAGAATCACTAAAGCTGCAGTGAGAAACTGACATTCCTGGGCCCCTCCCCTAGAGCTACTGAATCAGGATCTACCAGGTGGAGATTCAGGAAAACCACATTTTAAACAAACTCTACCAGTCAGTGAGACTGAAGTGCAAAATGTAAGAGCCACCAGCTAAATGTTGTAAAGTTTTTGTAGCTCCTCAGCCAAAAAATAGCCCTGCACGGGCTGACCATCCCTCTCCCAGCACAGTGACTTTGGACCAGAACTTCCCATAGTATGGTTCCCAGACAAGTGCTTAAAACTGAAGTTACATGTATCTGAAAGTGACTTAAATGTCCATCAACAGAGGAATGGATAAAGAAGATGTGGTACAGATATATAATGGAATATTACTCAGCCATTAAAAAAGAATGATATAATGCTTTCTGCAGCAACGTGGATAGACCTAGAGAGTGTCGCACTGAGTGAAGTAAGTCAGACAGAAGGAGAAATGTCATATGACATCCCTTATATGTGGAATCTAAAAACAAATGATACAAATGAACTTATTTACAAAACAGAAAGAGACTCACAGACTTAGAAAACAAACTTATGGTTGCCAGGGGGAAGGAGTAGTTAGGGACATTGGGAAGGTCAGGTACACACTGCTATATTTAAAACGGATACCCAACAAAGACCTGGTGTGTAGCACCGGGAATTCTCTCAGTGTTTTGTGCCAGTCTGGATGTGAGGGGTGTTTGGGGGAGAATGGATACATGCGTATGCATAGCTGAGTCCCTCTGCTATTCACCTAAAACCACCACAACATTGTTCATTGGTTATACCCCAATACAAAATATTTTCGGTGTTAAAAAATAAATAAATAAAAATTTTAATGTTAAGAAGTGATATGTATCAAGTGGGAGAATGTACATACAAACCCAAGACATAGAAAGGCTGTGACATCTGTGATTGGCCACCCACTGTTATTTTCCTTCTGTCCTATCAAAATAATAGTTACTATGTGCTCACAAGGTGCTCTGACCCATTCTAAGTGCTTCATAGGTATTAACTCACTAAATTCTCATAACAATTCTATAAACAGAACTTGGACTATTAGCCCTCATGAGGGGACAGTGAAAAGCTTCAGAGAGGAGGTGACATTTAATTGGGCTATGAAGGATTGGTAGAAATATACCATCTTTCGCAGCTCATGTATTAATTCAGCTGTCACCAGGCAGGACTCTCACTGCCTTTTTTTTCTTTTTGGGGGGGCGGTTGTGCTGGGTCTTCATTGCTGCACAGGGGCTTTCTCTAGTGACAGGGAGTGGGGCCTACTCTTCAGTTGTGGTCCGTGGGCTTCTCGTTGCAGTGGCGTCTCTTGTTGTAGCGCACAGGCTCTAGAGCGCGTGAGCATCAGCTGCTGTGGCACACGGCTTAGTTGTTCTGTAGCATGTGGGATCTTCCTGGACCAGGGATCGAACCTGTGTTCCCTGCACTGGCAGGCAGGGTCTTAACCACTGGACGACCAGGGAAGTTCTCTCACTGCCCTTTTATGCCTCCATAAAAAGCTGTTTTAAGTCTCTACCACTAACATCCTAGAAATAAGGGAGAACAATGTTTGGGTTGCCTATTGACACCATGAACCACAAGGCTGACTTTCTTATATGGGTTCCGTGAACTCTTGTCCTAACCCAAATTTTAAGAGGCTGGCTTCCCGCTCTATGTGCTGGTAAAGTCATCTCTGTCTGGACTTTCTGATGAACCTGAGCTATGCCTAGAGCCAGAAAAATTCAGGCTCAACTCATGATCTTTAGAATCCAAGTCAATGGTCTCCTTTTCTACAAAATCCGTATGTCTTGTGGCCATTGTCTTTAACTGTCAGGCCTGGATCTCTCCCCGACCCTTCTGGTAACAGACCCTAAGCCCAGAAACTCTGGGATGGACTAGTGATGGCACCATCCTCTTAACCACAGTGGGCACAGCAGACACAGAGACCAAGGATGGGCTCGTGACCCAAGGTAGGGTCTCTCCCTGGGAGTTCCTGGCAGGAAGCACTAAAAAATTGATAACCTAGGGTTCCCCAAAGCCATGTTCTCTATCCCATGGAAAAATATGCCTGCATTGAAGAGTAAAGTCAAACAAGAATGAAAGAAGCAAAGGCAGAGGGGGAAAAAATAGAATTGACTACCATCTTTTGAGTAACTCAGGCCAACTCCAGTCTTATCCTTTGTAGTTAGGTTGTATGTGTGTGTGTGTGTGTGTGTTCTCACTCACTTGTGTCTGACTCTTTGAGGTTCCATGGATTGTAATCCACCAGGCTCCTCTGCCTATGAAATTTCCCAGCCAAGAATACTGGAGTGTGGTGCCATTTCCTACCCCAGGGGATCTTCCCAAACCAGGGACTGAATCCACATCTCTTGTGTCTCCTGAATTGGCAGGCCGGAATCTTTATTGGTGATTCCCCACCAGGGAAGCCCATAGTTAGCTTACAGGGGTGAATAAACTTCCCCTTTAACATTTAAACTAGTTCAGGATGAATTTCTATTAACTCACCACCGAAGAATTTCTTACTCGAGGAAACATCTCCTATTGCCACTCGATTTGGTGTCCCACAGATACAAGGATGAAAATAATTTGAATTTGTATTAACGCTCAGTGTTCAAGGCATTCATCTTATCTTTCCGGATCTACCGTGCCATGTGTACTCTGCCAAGGCCTCAGTGCACAGGAGTGAACAAAGTGGTGCTCATGGAGCTTACAGTCCAAGGAATCACAAAAATAAACATTCAAATACATGTTTTGGGTCATATCTTGCCAATTGGGAGACCTTAGTTCCCCAACGAGGGATCAAACCCAGGCCCCCAGCAGTGAACCTCCAGTGAATTTCCTACAATTTCTTTAAATGCCACAAAAGATAATGATAATGAGAATCCATCCTACTGGGGAATGGGAGGGGAAGCAGGGAGTCTCCTCTCTAAGAGTAACATTTGATATTAATACTGAAATCTCGAAGATGAGTGGGAGCCATCCAGGCAATGATGAAATTATGAGCTTCCCAGAGAGGGAACTGTACTGTAAAGGCTCCGATCTACAAAGAAGCACCTAGAGCAAAAGAGGGCAGTGTGTTCGAAGTGGAATGAGATTGAAATGAGACTGAGGGGCAGGAAGGAATAAGACTGTCATGTCCTGTTAGCCCATGTTAACAGTCTTGGGCAGTCAGTGGAGGGTTACAAGTAGGAGAGTGATGCACGTGGGTTTGCACTGTACGAGGATGACTCTGGCTTTGTGTGGTGTCCAAAGTGTAGGAGACAATATTGGATGCAGCAGGAGAGTAAAGAGGTGACTGCAGTCAGACACCCAGGCAGGAGAGGGCAATGGCATGGACTAGCCTGGTCAGGGGAGTGAATAGATCTGAGACTTACTTAAAAGTCAGAATGGAATGTGTTATTGATCAGCTACAATGCAGACAGAGGATGACTCCAAGTTTCTGGCACGAATACCTGAGTAGTTTCTGATGCCACTGATTGATTTGGGAATGTTAGAGAAGGAATAGGTTTGGCGGGGGGAGATTTTAAGCTCAGTATGGCAAAGTCTCCTTTTTAGATGCTTATGTTCACTATTATTCATTATGTATTAGTCGCTCAGTCATGACCGACTCTTTGTGACCCCATGGACTGTAGCCCGCCAGGCTCCTCCATACATGGGATTTTTCAGGCAAGAATACTGGAGTGGGTTGCTATTTCCTTCTCCAGTGGATCTTCCCAACCCAGGGATCAAACCCTGGTCTCCCGCATTGCAGGCAGACTCTTTACCATATGAGCCACGAGGGAAACCATCTTAGATGCCTGGGAGACATCAAACGGAAACAGCAAGTAGGTGTGCATTAATTCACTTAAAACAACAGATTGATATGACAGGTTTTACTGTACCCATTTTACAGGTAAGGAAACTGAGGTTTGCCTAATATATACAATAATTTAGGGAAACTACTGGTAGTAGTGGAGAAGGAAATGGCAACCCACTCCAGCATTCTTGCCTGGAGAATCCCATGGACAGAGGAGCCTAGCAGGCTACAGTCTCTGGGGCCTCAAGAGTTGGACACGACTGAGTGACTGAACCACCACCACTGGTAGTAGAGCCTAAACGTCCTACATCCTAGTCTGTCGTAAATGAACCTGCTGAATCCTCCTACACTTGGCTGATTAAACAAACAAACAAACAAAATTTTAGAATAAGAGACTTTGTTATAAGGCATAATGTCAATCCAAAGTTGTGTGCTGTGAAATCAACATCGTGTTGTCCAGTACTTGGTGTCAGTTTGATAACATAACAAAGCATGTAGAATCTATCCTTGTACTTCACAGAGCTGACAATCAGCCTTTCATTGAGAAAACAGTGCCCAACCCCACTGGGTTTTAAAACTTCATCTGCGCTTTGCATTTGTACCAAACATTGCAACCATTATTGGTAAAAACTGTCAAAATGCATTCATCCTAATTACTAAAAGGAAACTATTTCTCAAAATGGTTGCTTTTTCAACAGCACCTACCAGCTATATATTCAGATGAAAGAGACAAGTGGAGTTGTGTTTTTTTTTTTAATCAATAAATTGGCTCTTATGGAAGTCATTAATGCAAACTATTTAGCAAGAGAGGCTGATTTTTCATTTCTAGTTGGCATTCCATAAAAAAAAATATTGTTGCACTGAGTCTCTGAATATATCTTATGATTAAGAATCACTATCCATAGTGCCTGTAGAATGTTCCCTGGTCCACCGACTAGAAAGAAAAGGACATATTTGGCCCGGAGGAGAACCGAAAATTGGCTGTGCAGAGGAGGCCAGTCTGGGCTGGACCCAGATGTAATGGGAGCCACCTCTGATTCTTGAGCAGGGATGAAGAAAGCAAAATTTGCAAAACGTTTGGCCTGGTACTGTGTTCAGTCTTCTGACCTGGCCCTAGAGTTAAATTGCTGACTAGAGGAAGTGGGTCTTGTGGGTGGAGACACTTGTGATTCATCTTCCTGACAACCTTCCCCACCCCAGCCCCTGATTGGGCAGCACCTGCACAAGAAGGGCTTGACAGAAGCTTGTGACTGTGGGCAGCAAGGGCGGGGGGACTGGGAAGGGTTTTAGGAAAGACACTGATTTCTTTGCCCTGATCCACCATTATAAAGCATAGTGGGGGTTTTTTCCTAGCTTGTAAAGACTAGATTTTTATGTATTTCTGCCTTTATGCCTTGGTTTCATTTCTAAATAGAACTTGTCAACCAGAAATCCCAACTGACACTTCTAGACAGGGAAGAGTTTTTCATTTCTGAGTTGGTCTCAGATAATGAGGCTGGGATTTCCTGCTACATAGAAACTGTGGATATTTTCCAGAATTTTCCGTGCTGAAACTGGTTTGGATTCTGGTAGCGGAAATCCCGATACCAGATCTGGCGTACTTGAAGCTGCAATACTTCTGAAGGAACAAGCTGGTGTCTGCTCTTTCTGGCTCTCTCTGGAGAAGTCACATCATGCTGAAGTGCAGATCAGCTAGGAGTCAGGGTACCTGGAGTCCAAAGCCCTCTGCGGCTACCTCAGTATGTGTCCTTGAACAAGTTGTTCACTCTCTATGCCTCAGTTTCTTTTTCTAGCAGGAGCAAGGTCCTGCCAGAAAAAGACTGTCTCCAAGGCCCATTCTGGAATCACAGACCATTTACTAGTTAAAAAGCATATTATTCTACTCAGGGTTTTACACCAAATGTTACCAAGAAAAGTAAGAGAATGATACTGCTCCAGGAACTAAAATGCACACACAGAGAGATAGGTGGGGGGAAGGAGGGGTGGGCAGGGGAGGGGGAGGGCATAAAAGAAAGGTAGGTAGGCTGGCTGGGACAGGGGGGAGGGGAGCAGTTTGCAGGAGCCCCTCAGCCACACAGGACCACCTTTGTCTGCATTTAACTCCAATCTGAAAGCCAGTGAGGATGATTTGAGAGAAGAGCACTGAAACATGTATATTACCATATGTGAAACAGATCGCCAGTCCAGGTTCGATGCAAGAGACAGGGCCCTCAGGGCTGGTGCACTGGGATGACCCTGAGGGATGGGATGGGGAGGGAGGTGGGAGGGGGTTCAGGATGGGGAACACATGTACACCCATAGCTGACTCATGTCAATGTATGGCAAAACCATTACAATATTGTAAAGTAATTAGCCTCCAATTAAAATAAATTATTTTTTTTTTAATGAAAGCAAGTGCGCTCAGGTATTGAAGAGGCAGCTGATAATGACCCTCCAGGGAGCTCCCATGATCAGGGCCCAGGTGCTTCCCTCATGGCTCTGCCAAGGTTGAGTTAAGAATTCTCCAGGTAGGGAATTCTTTGGAGATTCTTGCTTAAGTTTTTGGAATATTTCCCCCGAGGAAACCATTCTCTGGGAAGTGGACAGGTCAGATTGGATGGGTGGATAGGAAGGGTTGCCCAGTTAGCTATTTCTGAAGGGGAAAATAAAATGTCCCATCTAAGCCCCCTTCCCGTCGCCATGTCTCCCTAAATCCCACTCCAATACTCCACGTGGACACTCCTCCCCCTAGAAAAGGAGTCCCCAAAGGGGGGGGGGGGGCTTTGTTTGTTTAAAAAAAATAAGTACCCTTCTCTTGGCCATTAATCATGCCTGTAAGAGCGTTTATTAATGCCCTGTCAACTGTTGAGAGTGAAGGCAGCCTGTCAGCTGCCCGCCCTCCCCGTTAGCTGTGTGCAAACACTGGTGATTAAGCGCCAGATTTAACATCCTCATGAATATTTAAGAGGCTGTTTTTGAAAGTTTCCTGTCCTTTTACACTAATAGCCCCATTAAAACCTGTTTACAAGCCAGTCAAGAGAGTAACTGCATGCACTTAAAACATGAGAGTGCTCCCCCAAGAGGGGCACATGACCATGTGAAGATCAATACGCGGCTTAAAGTAAGACTGTCTGCCCGCCCCCAGCGGAGCCCAGCCCCACGAGAGCCACGTGAAAGAGCTGGAAAGGACCCAACCTGTTAATTAGACCAGTGAGGTGGGGCACGGGGGAGCAAGCCCTGGTTACTGGGCTCTGCACTGCCCTGCGTGTGGTGACCCCAGCTCCAGAGACCTTGTAGAAGTTGCTGAATGATGTCAACAGCCACCCGTCCACCAGCCCAAGGCCAGCCCGGGAAAGGAAGTGAGTCTCTGGGCCTGAATAACATGATCCACCTGCTGGCTCTTGCCCTCCACACAGCACCCTGAGCACTGGGCTCTGCTTCTGTCCCGGGCTCATCCAATGAATCTTCTCCAAGGAGTTAATAAAGGCTTAAGGAGAGCAAGTATAATGAGAAAGGGGCCCTTAGTTAAGTTAAATCACTCGCTCAGTTGTGTCTGACTCTTCTGTGACCCTGTGGACTTTAGCCCACCAGGCTCCTCCATCCATGGGACTCCCCAGGCAAGAATACTGGAGTAGGTTGCCATTTCCTTCTCCAGGGGATCTTCCCCATCCAGGGATCGAACCCAGGTCTCCTGCATTGCAGGCAGACGCTTTGACCTCTGAGCCACTAGGGAAGCCCTAAGGCTTAAGGAGAGCAAGTATAATGAGAAAGGGGTCCTTAAGGATTCCCCAAAGCTTTAGGGGTTCAAAGGGAGCCAAGGTGAATTTGTGAAAGGAGGTGGGAGGTGTTGGGAATTGGCGGGGGGGGGGGGGCGTGTCCCCTTTCTGCACAGAACAGCTGGTTTGCCATCAGCACCTGAGGCTGCCTTTCTTGCAGTTAGGAAGATAGAAGTGTGTAAAATCACCTCCTCTTTGGAGTGGGGTGACAAATACCTGAGGTTACATGCAAAGGAATGGACAGACAGGTGGACCAAGGGCAGGGGCTCTGCCGAAGGGCAGAATCAGGCGCAGGTCCTTCCCAGCCCTGAGGAGGGGCAGGTGCACAGAGCACCAGCCTCACTCCAGGTCCAGGACTCTCCAGCTCTAGCTCTCCTTCCCCGTCCGCCTCCTGGGTCTGCGCCAAGAGTCCAAGAATCCCCTTTGGAGCAAGGAGATGTGCCCTGAAATTTACCCTCTGAATTCTTAACTGTTCTTTGCAAAATTCACCATGTGGTACACCTCATATTCCTGTGGCATTGTGGAGTCTCTCAAAATGCAGGCCAGAACTGCTCTACTTTTTGTCTAATATACTGCGTGGCCTAGAGATAGTTTTTGCTTTTTTTCTATGGAATATGTGCATGGTGATACAGTATATACTGATATATAATGTTACTCACTGATATATAATGTTACTCACTGATCTGTAATCTAGGAATGCCTCCTCTCCAGAAATTCTACAAGAAGCAAAAGTTAAAACCAAAAGACTTCTGAGCAGCCAGGAAAAAACTTCACTAACATTTTAAGCATTTTACTCATCAAGTCTTTATTCCAGTAGGTTAATGACATTTTTAACATCATTCCAATAAGTCTGGCTCTCTGTATCTCCAGTCAATTAGAAACAGCAGAGGAGAAACTCTCCATAGGAAGAAGTCATAGCTCTGGACAGTGAGTGAGAATAATAATTTTTAAATTCTGGAAAGAGCACCAAGAACCCCAACCACAGAGCAGTCCAGGGTCATTTATTCCAGGGGTGAATAGCCTCCCATACCACCACATGCCCCAGCGGTCAGTAAAAAAGGTGATAAGCATAAAGTCTCATGTGTAATGAAGTGGGAAAGGGTGAGACACACAAAGCTTTGGAAAGTCTATCTGTAAGAGTTAAACCTTTTATAGTTTGGGAGCTTAGAGCTAAGCCTTCAGCTATCCAGAAAATGTATCTCCAGAAGAACTCACTTATCCTCTGGGTTGTGGTTTTTTTTTTTTTTTTCCCTTTCAATACATTCACATTTCTTGTTTCCACCACAGAGTGTTCAAACGAATCTGGATAAATTTTTTTTTTTTAATTCTTTCCTGGAGTCCGTGTGTCTGTGTTCTGGATAAATTTATGTATTAGGAGGGCAGGATGTCACATTGAGAAGCTGGTTTCATTACTTTTCAGGCAATGGTGTCCTGGAGCTGGTCACCTTAGCTCAGGAGAACTGAGTGTTACATGTTCAGGAATTTTATGGGCTAGTGTTGTTGCTGTTCAAGAGCTAAATCATGTCTGACTCTTTGCAGCTCCATGAACTGTAGCACGCCAGGCTTCCCTGTCCTTCACTATCTCCTGGAGCTTGCTCAGATTCATGTCCATTGAGTTGGTGATGCTATCTAGCCATCTCATCCTCTGTGGTCCTCTTCTCCTTTGCCTTCAATCTTTTCCAGCATCAGGGTCTTTTCCAATGAGTCAGCTCTTCACATCAGCTGGCCAAAGTATTGGAGCTTTCAGCGTCAGTCCTTCCAATGAATATTCAGGGTTGATGATTAAACATTGAATTACATAAACTTACACTCAAGTAACTTATACTAAAGACAAAGACAGTAAATACTCAAAACGCCACTTCTGAATCATTTTGTGGGATTTTACTCTTATCTTTGCTCTTGCAGGTATTGTCTATCGTATCTGTGGTGAAAATGCCTCCTAAAACGGTGACTGCTGCCTGTCACTCCCAATGCCACATTCAGCAACATCCCTTCGACAGTTTGAAACGGCTGTGGCAGGAGTATTTATATCATAGAAACTGGCAAATGCTGCACATAACGTTTGTTCAGGTCTCCCCGAGCCCCCAGCCAGAAAGGCCATTGTTGAACACGTACCAGTACAGCACTGTTTGGAACGAACACATCTCAGGCTACTGAGGTTACCGGGTGAATTCCTGAGTAAGCAGGGCAAAGTTGCAGTGCTTGGGGAAGTGGAAAGGGAGACGGGCTGGTTTTTCTGATGATCTATTACTGTGTGACCTCAGGCAAGTGTCTTGCTCTCTCTCGGGGTCTCCCTTTCCCCAGTTGTAAAGCGGGAGTACTGAACTTGATCGTTGCTAATGTTCTTTCTAGTTGTAACACTATCTGACTCTAGGATGCCTCAATGACTCTCAAGCCAAACAAACATAGAGGCATTACACTCCAGCCCTTGGCAGGCGGGCAGGAAGGAATTTAGCAACACTTCCTCCTTCTCAAACCCACTCCAGTACTCTTGTCTGGAAAACCCCATGGACGGAGGAGCCTGGTAGGCTGCAGTCCATGGGGTCGCTAAGAGGCGGACACAACTGAGCAACTTCACTTTTCACTTTCATGCATTGGAGAAGGAAATGGCAATCCACTCCAGTGTTCTTGCCTAGAGAATCCCAAGGATGGGAGAGCCTGGTGGGCTGCCGTCTATGGGGTCGCACAGAGTTAGACACAACTGAAGCGACTTAGCAGCAGCAGCAGCCTCCTTCTCAAATACTGCCCAGAAGAATGTAATAGCATGTATAAAGCAGCCAAAAGGACCCAGGCAAGTTGAATGAGATCATAGAACTTGAGGTTCCCATTTGCTTTCATTC
Organism: Bos taurus; assembly: GCF_002263795.3. Taxonomy (NCBI): domain Eukaryota; kingdom Metazoa; phylum Chordata; class Mammalia; order Artiodactyla; family Bovidae; genus Bos; species Bos taurus. The sequence continues at coordinate 46,984,282 of NC_037351.1, read as the reverse complement.
ATTCTTCAGACTGCAGTTTGCCACTAACACCAGCAAAGCCATTTCTGAAATTCAAGGTATTCTCTAAATAGTAAAAGCCCCAAGAAATCTTTTAAGTGTTCGATATTATGATCCAGAGACTTACAGAGTGATGCCCTGGAAAATGAAAAGGCTTTGGAGTCAGAAGACCTGGATTTGGGTACTTGACATTCCAATTCACTTTTTCTGCTTGTGTCAACTTGGACAACCGAAATTTGTTCCACACTCAGCTTCCAGTAAAATGTGAAAAATTCCTAATGGTATAGACTAGGGCAGCCTTTCTAGAGAGACTTTTTGGTAGTACTTATTCAAAGTGTCTGCTTTATGACTCAGTCACTGTTCTCCTGAGTTTGTATCCCACAGAAATTCCCATCTAGGCCCATCAGTAGTCCTGACGCTTGTGCCGGTTGGAAGCCACCATGGTTTTCACTACCACTGGGGTTTCCCTGGTGGCTCAGATGGTGAAGAATCTGCCTGCAACGCAGAAGACCTGGCTTCGATCCCTGGGTCAGGAAGATCCCCTGGAGAAGGGAATGACAACCCACTCCAATATTCTTGCCTGGAGAATTCCACGGACGGGGGAGCCTGGTGGGTTATGGTCCAAGGAGTCGCAGAGTTGAACACGACTGAGCGACTAACACACAAAGTTTCCACTAGGGGGCGTAGATGAGTAAACCATGAGGGACTCACCGTGGGATATAATGCAACATTTAGAGACAAAGGGGGCTTCCCTCATAGCTCAGTTGATATAGAATCCGCCTGTAATTCCGGAGACCCCGATTCGATTCCTGGGTCGGGAAGATCTGCATGAGAAGGGATAGGCTACCCATTCCAGTATTCTTGGGGTTCCCTTATGGGTCAGCTGGTAAAGAATCCGCGTGCAATGCGGGAGACCTATGTTCGATCCCCGGGTTGGGAAGAACCCCTGGAGCAGGGAAAGGCTACCCACTCCAGTATTCTGGCCTGGAGAATTCCATGGACTGTAGTCCATTGGGTCGCAAAGAGTCGACACGACTGAGCGACTTTCACTTTCAGAGACAAAGTAGTAGATAGGCACAGTAACACAGAACATTCCTGAAAACATAGCATTGAGTTAAAACAAGCAAACGAGAGTGAACGTTAAAGAAAATTACCACTTATGTAAGGGCTGCCCAGGTGGCACAAGTGGTAAAGAACCTCCCAGCCAGTGCAGGGGTTTGATCCCTGGGTCAGGAAGATCCCCTGGAGGAGGGCATGGCAACCCACTCCAGTATTCTTGCCTGGGGAATCCCACGGACAGAGGAGCCTGGCGGGCTACAGTCCAGGGGGTCACAGAGTCAGACACAACTGAAACAGCTTAGCGTGCACGCACCACTTACGTAAATGAAAACTGCACACGTGCTACACAAAATACACCTTTTACATGTGCACACATACTCAACAAGATAAACATGAGACACATTTAGAATGATTGTTTGTGTGGAGCAAAAATGTAGGAGTGGGAGAGAGATATAAAAGATAACCTATTAATTAATTATTATGAAAACAAGACAGGGCAGTGTATAGATACTACAGTGTGCTGCGTAGTAAGTGTGATGAACTCAACCCCCTAAACCTAAGCCCAATTAAAAAATAATGAAAATTATAATAATACTTTACCTACCCCCACACAATTTTGGTGAGGATGAAATGAATAATGTATGTGAAAATCATTTGTGAACTGTGATATGTTACATAGATACATCAGTATAGTCATCATTTTTACAGTGTGTCTGAGAAACAATGAGTTGGGGGCTGAAGGAAATATTTAAGAAATATACTAAGTGAAGTGAAGTGAAGTGAAAGTCGCTCAGTCATGTCCGACTTTTTGTGACCCCCATGGACTATACATTCCATGGAATTCTCTAGGCCAGAACACTGGAGTGGGTAGCCAGCCATTCCCTTCTCCAGGGGATCTTCCCAACCCAGGGATTGAACCCAGGTCTCCCACATTGCAGGTGGATTCTTTATCAGCTGAGACACCAAGGTGTCTCATATTTCTGTCTTAATAAGTTTAACTGATAAGGTTACAAGTGCCTTATTAAATATGACTCTGTAAATCACAAGTTTTTAAATAAAATTGTGGTCACTCTCTTTTTTTCTTCTGGGTAATGTATTTGTGGTCGACACTGCCAATCGCCGACCCATAGGCAGAGAGCACCCTGCTTCCTGAGGGATCCCGTTGATCACACAGCATGGTGCCTTTATCCCCAAAGGATCAGCTGTGATTGGTCTAAGACAAGCGCAGAAACCCCATTTCTTGGAATGAGGTGAGTAATGGCTGTCAGTGGGACTCAGATCTGGGAAAAGATATAACAGGGAAAGTTTGCTTGGAGGAGCCTCCTGGAAGAAAAATTTTCCCTATTATAAAAAGAGAGGGAGAAAGAGATAAGCTCAAGGGCTTCCGTCTCCTCTAATCTTAAACAAGAGGATGTGCTGTCTGCAGCTGAGGCAGCCACTGTGACCGTCAGACGGAAACTTAAGGACAAGTGGACAAGATGCAGCGAATTGAGCAATATGGAGAAAGAACCAGTTTCTGGCTGACTCGGATAGCTGAGCCACCACACCAAAGCTAAAACGGCCCAGACCTCTGGCTACTTGAGCTCATTAAATGTCTTTACTGCTTTAAACACGAGTCAGACATAACTTTCAAACTTTTCCTGGCTGATAGAATATTTAACCTGGCCGGCCTTGAAAAGAGATGTCCATTTTCCTATGCATGTTCTGAGAGGAATGTCATCCTTCTCCCACCTTCCCATCATTTTCCCAAATATTTTATTTGGCAGACTTTACAGGAGCAGTGAGCTATGGTTTAAAGCAAGCGGGGCCTGACTGTGTTTTGTGTCAACCAGGAGAGCAAGCACACATAAAGCAACACAGGCCTCTGTGTGAGATGTCAGGAGACGCCAAGAGTTCTGCAAAGGGGTCACATTCCTAACTTTACCTCTGAAGCCAAAGATGGTGAGAAGTGCCTCATAAGGAAAGGTCAAGGACAAATGTGTGGACTGGAGAGGAGACAACTTATGGCCTTAAAATGCCATTAGGTCTGGATGTGGAAGAGGGCTTCACTTGTTCTGTGTGGTCCCATTGAACCAGTGGGGAAAGTTTTAGCTAGAGATCTGCCCAGCCCCAGGAATGCTTATGCTATAAGACTATGAGCTTCTGGGCCAACAAATGTGTGCAAAGTAAAGCATTTTTCATTGAATAGCAAGCCTTTTCAACCCCTCCATTCAGGGGCTTTGCTGGTGGCTCAGATGGCAAAAAATCTGCTTGCAATGCAGGAGACCTGGGTTCAATCCCTGGGACAGGAAGATCCCCTGGAGAAGGGAATGGCTATCCACTCCAGTATTCTTTCCTGGAGAATCCCTTGGACAGAGGAGCCTGGTGGGCTACAGTCCAGGGGGTCACAAAGAGTTGGACACAACTGAGCGGCTAACACACACACACACACACACACACACACACACACACATACAGGGCTCTATTGAAGACCAAGATTATAAAATCATGTCCTCCCCTTGAAAAAAAGTGAAAATTATCTTCAGGATCATAATTTAGTGAAAATGGATGATTGCAGAGGCCCTCGATGGAGGTGAGAATGCAGAATGGAGAGTCTGAGGTCATCCAAAATTATTCTCCAGCTCTACGTTTTTGGAGAACAGAACACATGGTCATTTTCTAAAGAGTTGAAAATAGAATTACCGTATGATCCGGCAACTCCACTTCTGAGTATATACTCAAAAGGATTGAAAGCAGGGTCTCAAAGAGGTATTTGTACACCCATGTTCATAATAGCATTACTCACAGCACCAAAAGGTGGAGGCAGTAGATGAATGAACAAACGTGGTATATGCATACAATGGAATGTCATTCAGCCTTAAAAGGAAGGAATTCTGACACATGCCACATGAGTGAACTTTGAGGATGTTACGCTAAGTGAAACAAACTAATCATCAAAAGATAAATACTGGGGCTTCCCTGGCGGTTCAATGGTTAGGAATCTGCCTTGCAACATGGGAGATTGGATCCCTGGTTGGGAAACTAATATCCCACAGCTGAGCCCAAAGTGCCATAACTGGAGAGCATGCGCAATGCAGCAAAGATCCTGAGTGTGGCAACTGAGAGCCAAGGCAGTCAAATAATTTTTTTAAATTCTAAAAATAAATAAATAAATACTATGGTTCCACTTATGTGAGGTACCAAGAATAGCCAAATCCACAGAGACAGAAAGTAGAATGGTAGAGGCCACAGTTGTGGATTTCCAGTTTTGGAAGATGAGAAGAGTTATTGAAAGTGGCTGCATCTCCATGTGAATGTATCTAAAGTCATTGAATTACACACATTAAAGGGGTTTAGATGGACAATTTTATGTTACATATTTTTACCACAATTTTTAAGGGATATGATTACTAGGTATTTTTGTAGGACCCAGATCCAGGAGATATTTTCTCCACAGTCCTGGGTGCAAAGACCCTCATCCCCTCCAGACCCAGAGGAAAAGCAAACCCATTTTCAGAGGCACCAGGGAGGAGGAAGGAGCAAGCACAGCCATTGCCCAGTATCTGGCCCGGCTTTGGAGAAGTCATTATCACCCTCCTGCAAATGGCATTGCCCTGACTCTTGGGCAATCTAAACAAAGAACTCTAAAAAGAAGCAGTGAATTAAATAAGAGTTGTCTTCAACATCAGCCATTCTGACCCTTTTATTCTTGAGATCCAGAGGGGGGATATGATTTTGCCTATGATCATGCCTCAAATTAATGAAAAGACTAGAACCATCAGAGTTCCAAGAACCATCCCCTCCACTCACAGGTAGGTCGGTGCAAATATTATTTAGCATTGCTAAAGAACTTCATATTTGCAAAGTGCTTTATGCTCATCTATTATTCATGCACTAATGAGAATACTTAGATTGTGCCTTTTCTCCAAGGAACTCAAAGCACTTTGTAAATGTTAACTCATTCACCCCCTATGTCCCAGTGGGACAGACAGAAATCCTCACCCCTTGGTTCTGCACTTGGTAAAGAGTAAGTCCAGCAGAGGCAGCAAGCGTGATGGAAGGCAGGCTCAGACCAAGGACTTCCAAGCCTTCTATCTGTATAAATAGTGCTCCTGGTACTGAATATTTCTCTGAGACTGAATGTCATGCATGATAGCAGAGAAAGGGAGTTTAAGTTGTAAGGAGAGGGGGGGAAAGGAACATTTTCTAGCCACATTATAACAGTCAACATTTACTGAGCCTTCATGAAGTGCCTTCTTAAATGAACAATGCAAAGAAATAAAGGAAACCAATAGAATGAGAAAGACTAGAGATCTCTTCAGGAAACTGATGATCTGTGACAACTAGAGGGATAGGTTGGGGTAGGAGGTAGGAGAAAGGTTCAAGAGGGCAGGGATATATATATATATATATATATATATATATATGTATATATGTATATATATATATATATATATATATATATATACACGTATGGTTGATTTATATTGATGTATGGCAGAAACTAACACAACATTGTAAAACCATTATCCTCCAATTAAAATTTTTTAACTAAAAAAAATAAGAAAGAAAATTGAGGATATCAAGGGAACTGCAAGGATGGGCAGATAAATGACAGAAACCGTATGGACCTAACAGAAGCAGAAGAGATTAAGAAGAGGTGGCAAGAATATACAGAAGAACTAACAAAAAAGGTCTTAATGACCCAGGTAACCACAATGGTGTGGTCACGCACCTAGAGCCAGACATCCTAGAGTGTGAAGTCAAATGGGCCTGATAAAGCATTACTACAAATAGAGCTAATGGATGTGATGGAATTCCAGCTGAGCTATTTCAAATCCTAAAAGATGATGCTGTTAAAGTGTTACACTCAGTATTTCAGCAAATTTATAAAACTCAGCAATGGCCATGGGACTGGAAAAGGTCAGTTTTCATTCCAGTCCTAAAGAAGGGCAGTGCCAAACAATGCTCAAGCTACTGGACAACTGCACTCATTTCACATGCTGGTAAAGATTATGCTCAAACTTCTTCAGGCTAGACTTCAGCAGTATGTGAACTGAGAACTTCCAGATGTACAGCTGGGTTTAGAAAAGGCAGAGGAATTAGAGATCAGATTGTCAACATTTGTTGAATCATAGAGAAAGCAAAGGAATTCCAGAAAAAAACATCTACTTCTGCTTTATTGACTACGTTAAAACTTTTGAATGTCGCAGAGTCAGACGTGACTTAGCGACTAGACAACATCAGCATGATGCACCAGGCTTGCAACTCCTGAGTCATCTTATTGCCTTCTCCTCTTCATCCTATAATTGGATAATAATTATCTTCCTTTTTCAAATGAGACAACTGGGATTTGGAGAGTTTAAAAAGCTTTCTCAAAGCCATCTCTAGATGGTGGCAGCATTGTGACTAGAACCCAGATCTCATTGCAGGGCTTGTGCTCTAAAGCTACATAGGAAACTGCTTCTTCCCAGTGTTAAGGGATAATCATGCCAGAAACCATCTCTGAGTAATGTCACAAAATCCTGTTCTAAGAAAAAGTTACCAACCAAAGTCACTAAGGAGGCTGAGGGATGAAGGAAAACCCCCAAGAAGATTTTCTTACCCTTCCTTCTGGCATCCCATCACTTGTGGCTTACATCTACAGTGTCGATAGCCATTCATAGTATGGTCACACACACTTTAAGACTGCCTCTCTTCCACCAGACTATGAGTTCTTTGCCTTTGTCATCTTTGCATCCCTAGTGCCAACATGATACCTGATTCCCAGGAGGCGTCCAATATGTATTTTGGGGAAAGAAAGAAACACAGGACTTTTGGATAGTCCTTAATCCATGTCTGAAAGTGAAAGTGAAAGTTGCTCATTCATGTCTGACTCTTTGCGACCCCATGGATTCTGGGGTCCAAGCTCCTCTGTCCATGGAATTCTCCAGGCCAGAATACTGGAGTGGGTAGCCATTCAACCCAGGGATCGAACTCAGGTCTCCTGCATTGCAGGGGATTCTTTACCATCTGAACCACCAAGGAAGTCCAATACCTGTCTGAACCAGCTGCCAATGATCTTATGATTCTATATCTGTAGCTATTGACATAGGTCATAAGTTTTATTTTTATTTTGAAATTTCTCTCTACCCATCAAATTCTACAAATAGGGAACAATCCATTGAACATCTGTACCATTACAGGGCTGTGGGTGTTCTGAAGACATCCATGAGCTGATGCTCTTTACCCTCCCAGTGTTTACATTCCAGTTAGAGGTGTGATAGTAAAACCCAAGAGACAGTTGGTGAATGGCATGAGATAAATTCACATGCTAAACTGAGGTTTAAACTAGAGAGTTTGGGGGAGTTGGGACTGGGAAGGTTTCATGGAGAAAGTGATACTGAATAAGACCCAGATAGAAGGTTAAGGGTCTGTTAGGAAACAAAGAAAATGGCCTTATTGAGAGAACATGTGGGGCCAAGACAGGGCAATGAGTGTGGGCTGTGGGCAGGTCAGGAGGAGAATCAGCCTGCCAGGAGCAGGTAGGATGTATTACATAGGCATTTCTTTTCTAGGCACAGAAATTCACTCAACTGAAAATCAGCCACTGGCACTTGATGTACAAGAAACTATTCAACATCAACCTCAGTTCCAAAAAAATTGTTTCTCTACTCTTCTGTTCACTAACAAAGGAGAAAGGATTTAAATTGGGGGTGTCCTCTTTTAAATTAACTCACTGAGATTCAAAACTTGAGTTGAAAAACCTAGAAATCTATAAAGAAGTTATACATTCTACACAAAATTGAAACTGCCTGGTACTGTAGTAATTAGAACTTCAAACACTAATAAAAGACTGTACAGTTAACTAGCAGTAGTCATAAAAGTCTAAGAACAAATATTCTACCTATTAAATACAACAACTAATGTAATTGCCACATACAGATGGAAAAACTAAAGAGAGAGATGGTTAGACTCTCACCCGATAATGTCACCTCGGAAACTGAAGCACTTTTCCTTGGTGTTTGTGGACACAATTCCTTATTTTTTGTTATTGTTAAGACATCTTGATCTCTTTTACTTATTCAAATATTTAGTGAGGGCTGAAATGAGTAACATCCTTTCTTTAACTGGGGTATAGTTTGTTTACAATGCTGTGTTAGCTTCTGTTGTACACTGAAGTGAATTAGCTATGGTGGTGGTGGTGGTTTAGTTGCTAAGTTGTATTCAACTCTTGTGACCCTATGGACTGTAGCCCACCAGGCTCCTCTGTCCATGGGATTTCCCAGGCAAGAATACTGGAATTCTGGTTCTCCAGAATCAGCTATATGTACATATATATCCCCTCCCTTTTGGATCCTGCTCACACCCTAAGTAACATCTTTGGTAGGAAATAAAGGCTGATATATTTGAGCTTTAGGAAAGAACCACCAAGATGGTTTAGAAGTCATCATGATTACTTGCATTTAACTACTTAGTTATATATGTGATTCAATGGAAATGTATGCAGACGTCAATGCAACTCCTTAGTATAGTAATACTATTTTCACACAATCTTTACTGTTAATATCAGAATGTTTTATTTATTAGTGGACTTTTCCAGTGGCTCAGCGATAAAGAATCTTCCTGCAATGCAGGAGACCCAGTTTCAATACCTGGGTCGAGAAGATCCCCTGGAGAAGGGAATGGCTACCTGCTCCAATATTCTTGCTGGAGAATCCCATGCACAGAGGAGTCTGACAGGCTAAAGTCCATGGGGTCACAAAAAGTCAGACATAACTGAAGGACTGAGCATTCACAGTTAAGCTACCATCTAAATTCCACATCATTTTCTCATCCTAGAGACCAAATTTGTAAAGACACATAGACACAGACACACACACATATACATCCAACTGGTGACTGGTTTTACACATAGGTGAAGTCAGTAGCCACTGACCTAGCATAAGGTGAAGACGTAAGGAACATCCCTCCGCAAATCACTCAGCATTACCTCCCTCACCAGCCTTAAAACACTCCATCTCCAGGACAGCTTGATGAAAAGGCTCCTGGAAGAAAACAATATCCCTTATTAAGTATTCTTACCCCTCCCAAAAAAAAGAAAAATCAAATTTGAATCTGGCCATACCTCTAGATTTAATGACCAATGTATAGGAAATAAATCAGATAAAGGAACACACTAAACAACACCATGTAGATGTAGTTAGAAAAATCCAACCTGAAAAAATTCTATAAGACAAAAACCAAACCAATACAATATTGTAAAGTAAAAATAAAAATAAAAAAGACAAAACCTAGTTTCTTCAACAGATAAGTTGCAAGGATAAAAAGAGATGGAAGAGAAACCTATAGATTAAATCACTTCATGGGAAATAGATGGGGAAACAGTGGAAACAGTGTCAGACTTTATTTTTGGGGCTCCAAAATCACTGCAGATGGTGACTGCAACCATGAAATTAAAAGATGCTTACTCCTTGGAAGGAAAGTTATAACCAAGCTAGATAGCATATTCAAAAGCAGAGACATTACTTTGCCAACAAAGGTCCGTCTAGTCAAGGCTATGGTTTTTCCTGTGGTCATGTATGGATGTGAGAGTTGGACTGTGAAGAAGGCTGAGCACCAAAGAATTGATGCTTTGGAACTGTGGTGTTGGAGAAGACTCTTGAGAGTCCCTTGGACTGCAAGGAGATCCAACCAGTCCATTCTGAAGGAGATCAGCCCTGGGATTTCTTTGGAAGGAATGATGCTAAAGCTGATACTCCAGTACTTTGGCCACCTCATGCGAAGAGTTGACTCATTGGAAAAGACTCTGATGCTGGGAGGGATTGGGGGCAGGAGGAGAAGGGGACGACAGAGGATGAGATGGCTGGATGGCATCACAGACTCAATGGACGTGAGTCTGAGTGAACTCCGGGAGTTAGTGATGGACAGGGAGGCCTGGCATGCTGCAATTCATGGGGTCACAAAGAGTCAGACACGACTGAGTGACTGAACTGAACTGAAATATTCAAAGATATCCAGCAATCACACTCCTTTTGTATTTATCCAAAGGAGTTGAAAATTTGTGTGCACACAAACATGTACATGGTGTTTATAGCAGCTCTGTTTATAATTTCCAAAAGTTGGAAGCAACCAAGATGTCCTTTGATAGATGAATGGATAAATAAACTATAGTACATCCAAAGAATAGAAAATTATTCTGTGCTAAAAAAAAAATGAGATACAAATCCATGAAAAGATATGAAGGAAGTTTCAGTTCTATCACCAAGTGAAAGAAACCCATCAGGAAAAAATCACATACTGTGTGATCCCAACTTAAGAAATTCTGGAACAGGCACAACTTTGGAGACAGTAGAAAGGTTAGCAGTTGCTGTGTGCTCTGTGTAGGCAGGACCTATGGTATTGTGTGGGATCTCCTATGCCCAACACAATGCCTAGGCCCAACCAGGTATCAATGACAAACATAGATAAGTGTTTGTCAAATTAGCAAAAGAAAACTGCAATCACATGATGATCTGCCAGTCTAAGGAAACATGACTCACAAGAATTTGAAACCAAAAAAGAGAGAGAGAGAGGGATGTTGGCTTTAAGTCCTGCCTGATAGAGACGGGGGAAATTAGTGATTTCAATGTGCAACCCTGGGGTAAGGAATATTTCACTAAATATGGGAGTTAAAGGATGCCCAGGACAGTCAGCTGTGGGGGCTGGGACGTCAGGACCACTGGCTTCTGGCCTCATTTCTATAACCACTTGGCTGTGTGCCCCGAGCCTGTTTCCTCTTCCATGAGATACACCATTGGAGCAGGATTTCTGCACTCTCAGCTTTAACACATGTTGACTTTATGGCCAAATCAGTAGGATAGAGAATCAGATGTCACAAAAATGATCATTTAACAGAAAAATCTCCCCCGGGTCTCGGTTAGATTTCCCCAGAAATAGACTTCAAGATAGGATGTGAATGCAAATACTTTATTTGAGAGATGACCCCATCAAGCAGCAGTAGTGACAGGGGAAAGTGAGACAAGGAAAAGAAAGAAAGCAACACTGGGTGAGCCACCAATCAAGTAACCACTTGTGGTTACTCAAGTCATGCTGAGTAACACTCAGTCATGCTGGCAGATGGTGTAAAACATGCCAGAGTTCTGCTACCTGAGGAGCAGGTATGATGCATGCTAAGTCGATTCAGTCATGTCTGACTCTTTGGGATCCTATGGATTGTAGCCCACCAGACTCTTCTGCCCATGGGGATTCTCCAGGAAAGGATACTGGAGTGGGTTGCCATGCCCTCGTCCAGGGGATCTTCCCAATCCAAGGATTGAACTCGTGTTCAATTTCTCCTGCAATGGCAGGCGGTTCTTTACCACCAGCACCAACTGGGAAGCAGGTAAGGAGGAGATTTGCACACCTACTTCCATCAAACATTGGCTGGGGGCTAACACCCAAGAGGAGGAAGCTTCCAACAGATCCAGAGTGCAAGGAGAGTCACACATGTTTGCCCTTGGAAGCCATTTGGGCATGTGATCAAACAATACCAAAGGGATACAGGCAGGGTGTCAACAGCATCAGTGCAATCTGGGGACTTACCTGCGTACATTCCTTCCTCTTGGTTTGGTCCTAATTCCCAGGGAGTCAACTGCAAGCAAAGTCAGATCTTGAGATTTGGCAATGCCTGGAATTACTCATGGTGACTTTTACTTCTGTGACAAATGAAAGTGTTAGTCACTCAGTTGTGTCTGATTCTTTGAGATCCCATGGACTGTAGATTGCCAACCTCCTCTGTTCATGGAATTCTCCAGGCAAGAATACTGGAGTGGGTTGCTATTGTTTTTCAGTTGCTAAGTCATGTCTGACTCTTCGACCCCATGAACAGTCACATGCCAGGCTTCCCTTCTTTCACTATCTCCTGGAGTTTACTGAAACACATGTCCATGAGTTGGTGATATCATCCAACCATCTTATTTTCTGTTGCTTTCTTCTCCTCCTGCCCTCAACCTTTCCCAGCATCTGGGTCTTTTCCAATGAGTCGGCTCTTTGCGTCACAGGGACTTCCCTTGTGGCTCAGCTGGTAAAAAACCTGCCTGCAATGCAGGAGACCTGGGTTCAATCCCTGGGTTAGGAAGATCCCCTGGAGAAGGCAAAGGCTATCCACTCTAGTATTCTGGCCTAGAGAATTCCATGGACTGCATAGTCCATGGGGTCTCAAAGAGTCGGACACAACTGAGCAACTTTTACCTCACCTCGAATCACATGGTTGCCAAAGTATTGTAGCTTCAGCTCCAGCAATCGGTCCTTCCAATGAATATTCAGGGTTGATTTTCTTTAGGATCAACTGGTTTGACCTCCTTGCAGTCCAAGGGACTCTCAAGAGTCTTCTCCAACACCATGATTCGAAAGCATCAATTCTTTGGCAATCAGTCTTCTCTACAATCCAAATCTCACATCCATACATGACTATGAAAAACCATAGCTTTGACTTGTGTGGACCTTTGTTGGCAAAGTGGTGTCTCTGCTTTTTAATATATTGTCTAGGTGTGTCATAGCTTTTCATCCAAGGAGCAAGTGTCTGTTAATTTCATGGCTGCAGTCACCGCTGGAGTCTGTAGCCATTCCCTTCTCCAGGGATCTTTTTGACCCAGGGATTGAACCCAGGTCTCCTGCATTGCAAGCAGGTTCTTTACTGTATGAGCCACCAGGGAAGCCCTATGTTCGTTGTGCATTCCTTCTTTCTATAAGACAAAAAAGTGCCGATTCGACACTGCCTCAGTAGTGTGGCCTTGAAGGCTGCGACAAGAACCTCCTGCAAGGGCACAGAGCAGCAGTTTAAACTTTTTGTCACCTGAAACCACTTCATCATGTTTCTGGGTCCTGCTCTTCTTTTACAGCTTCAGGGAAGGACTCGAATTCCATCCAATTAAATGTGTACAACTTCAACTGTTTTGAATCTGCCTTCATGCAAATGATACTCTAAGGAACTGGTTTTCAGGATGAAAAAAGGGGACTGACTATCGCCTTGGATTTTTTTAACTTATGCAGGCAAGCCTTTTTAATGACAATACGATTTTCCCTAAAAGTACTTATTCCTTTAAAAAAGAGAAATTAAAACAGTGTTCTCACTACACTCTTTTTTTCTCCTGTTTTTCCCTACAAGTGCATTTGTTCCAGCCACTGTGTTTTTGGTTGCCATTTTTCTTGCTTTGAGACTGTTTGTCTCCATGACTCAGATGACCATCCTAGCTGATTTTTTTCATCAGTGCACCGTTTTGGCAATGTACAGACACAACTTGAGATGATTTGCAGGCAGTGACTGGTTACTGCACCAGAAGTAGATCTGCCAGTTCCATCTGGGGCTTGTCTCAGTTTCACATGCAGGGGACTAAATGGCACCTGCCTGCCTCTGCCTCCTTCCATTACCAACACACACACACACACACACACACACACACACACACTGCTGTGGGCTTCAGCCAACTCTGGACAGGGCAGTGCTCAACTGAAACTCATCAGAACACTTGGAAATGACAGCGTGAACACCAGGAGCCTGTTTCTAATGATATTTTCAATCACCAAGGATTTCCCTCTAAGCCATGCTTGTCTGTTTTTTCAAATTGCTAGAAAGGACATTAATAACGTTATCCTTCCCTCAAAATAGGGTAAGAATTTCATTGAAGAGGGGTTGATGGACTGGGTTTGAAACTCTGGGCTCCCTCCTTCTCCAGTTAAAAGGTCAAACCAGGTGGGCAGCTCTAACCTGCTGAGAAGTCAAAAATTCCTTGTGAAATGATTCATAATGTTTAAAAACAGAAATATTAAGCAGCAGAATTTTTGTTTGTTGTCAACCACTACTCTCACATAACAAGGGACAATGAGACCAAGAAATCAAAGATGAAGAAAACCCACAGAATCTCCAAAAACATTACTTCTTATATCAATTACTGTATCAATGCTACACCCTCCCACTCCATTTCCCTTAGTCACCAACAAGAGGAAGAGTGGCATGGAGGAAAGAGCATTGTCCCAGAGAGTCTGCACACTGGACTCAAATTCCAGCTCTCTATGAGACTGGGGAAGCCACCTCACCTCTCTGGCCTCAGTTTCCCCATCTCTAATTCCTGCCTTTTCCACCTCAGTTATCAATATTGACATGAGCTAAGCATATCAGAGACACTGGCAATTCCCAATCCATTCTAAGAAACAATTGTTTTTACTGACCAGGAGGGCAAAAGAATTAGCAAAGGTCCTTGAGGGAAGTACATGCAGATGGGACTGCAGATCATTGCTAAACACAATGGACCCATGAATGCGACTCCCCATTGCTATGCAGGTAAGTGAGGATGAGGAGGGGGTGGCAGGCAGGGACTGTGGTGGTCTTCTGCTCAGAAAGTAAATAATTTCCTCTCATTATCCACCTATCTGAGATCTGAAAAGGTGAGCAGATGACTCTTATAAGCAGCCCTTCCCAACCTTTTATTTCTGCTTAGTATGGCAGGGAAAAAAAAGGCTCTGAAGTTCCCTTTCCATGTAAATAAAAAATTCTGGATAAAATATAAAAATTATATTTTAAATCTACCACTAAAGTATCAAAATCAAAGAAATACACAGATAACAAAGATAATGTGACAGCAAGAACTCTGGCAGCTAAATGGGTTCCAAGGCTAGACTCGCCCTGAGAGTCTCTTCTGAAATCTGAAGACCCTGAATTTTAATTTTGAGGGCTTTGCTGGAGATAAGGTAAGAAGTCTACATGTGCGACTCTAACGTGAAGGTGGGATTGGATACTCTGTAAAAGGGCAAACGGTAAATAAACCTGCCACTCAGGAAAGGTCAACAAGTAAACCTGTCTATTTCAGCCCTAGTGTTGGATGGAAAAAAATTTCTTCCATCAGAATCTATGTCTACAAGCCGGATCTCACACAGGATTTTGGTCTGAATTCATGCTACTTATGTGGTCCAATAAATCTTAAGGTTTGATCCTGGAAACATGGATGAATCTCAAAAACAGTATGCTAAATGAAAGAAACCAGATGCAAAATACCACATATTATATGATCCTATTTATATGAAATGTCCAGAAATAGCAAATTTATAGATGATAGTCTGGGGCTAAAAGTGAAATGCTGAATAACTATAAGTGGGCAAAAGGACCTTTGGGGAATTACGGGAAAGTTTTTTAACTTTTTATTGTATATTGGACCACAGTCACTTACCAGTGTTGTGATAGTTTCAGGTGGACAGCAAAGGGGCTCAGCCGTATATATATGTATCCATTCTCCCCCAAATTCCCCTCCTGTTCAGCAAAGGTCCCTGTGCTGTACAGTAGGACCTTGTTGGTTATCCATTTTAAATATAGCAGTGTGGACATGTCGATCCCAGACTCCCTAGCTATCCCTTCCAGAAAAGTTTTAAAACTGGATTGTGGTGATGTTTGCTCAACATTGTAAACATACTAAAACTCATTGAATTGTATGTTTAGAATTTTATGGTATGTGCGTGATGCCTCAATAAGTTTTCTAAAATTGTCCCAGGGATACAGGCGACCAGCGAAAGGAGTGCAAGTCCTCACCAGAGAAATAAAACTTAAGAAAGAATTCCCACAGACAAAATTCCAAGTAAGATGAACAACTCATAGATGAAAATTATAAAACACAAGAAACCAAAACATTTTGAATTAGGACTAACAAAAACATAAATAGCAGATCAAGCCTACATAAATGTCAGATGATGGAATTAACTGACAGAATAAATAATAAATAACCACATTGCTAACTTTATTCATTATAACTATGAAGTAAAAGAGACGCTTGGAAATATGTGCAAGCAACAAAAGGCTTTAAATTCTACCAAGCATATTTGGAAGAGATATTCCAGAAATATGTTATATATATATATACTATATTTATACATATAATGTAAAATTGCATATATAAAACATATTACAATAATATATAATTATATTGGCCACACTGCACAGCTTGCGAGATCTTAGTTCCTTAACCAAGAATCAAACCCAGGCATGACAGTGAAAGTGCCAAGTCCTAACCACTGAATCACCAGGGAATTCCCAAAAATTATATTTTTAAATGCACCACAGAGGTGGCAAAATCATAAGAAACACACAAATAATAAAAAGTGATAATAAGGATAAAGTGAAAACAAGAATTCTGAAGGCTGAAGTTTATATTTATTTTATGCTGCTGCTACTAAGTCACTTCAGTCATGTCTGACTCTGTGTGACCCCATAGACGCCAACCCACCAAGCTCCCCCGTCCCTGGGGTTCTCCAGGCAAGAACACTGGAGTGGATTGCCATTTCCTTCTCCAATGCATGAAAGTGAAAAGTGAAAGTGAAGTCACTCAGTCGTGTCCGACTCTTCGAAACCTCACGGACTGCAGCCTACCAGGCTCCTCCATCCATAGGATTTTCCAGGCAAGAGTACTGGAGTGGGGTGCCATCGCCTTCTCTGATATTTATTTTATATACACACATAAACTTGAACTTGAAATTTTAATGGACTGCTTAAATAATAGGTTAATAGTAGTTAAAAAAGGAATTAGTCAAGTGGAAGGTAGATCTAAAGAAGTTAACCAGAAGTCAGGGCAGAGAGTTTACAAGACATGTAGGGTAGATTGAGAAGGCTTCTCATATGGCTAACCAGAGTTCCTAAAAGACACAAGAGAGAGAGTATGGAAGAAGAAATATTTGAAGAAATAATGGCTAATAACTTTTCAGAACTGTTGATAAAACGTCAATCCTCAAAATCAGGAAGCCTGAAATAAGTTGAGCCATCATAGTACAACTAGAAAAACACCAAAGACAAAAAGAAAATACTCAAAATAGGCTGGAAGACGTGAGAGTTCACCTGTAAAGGAACGGCAGTTTGAATGAAGGCTGACTTCTCAGCACGACAGACAACGAAAGCCAGAACCCAGTGAACTAATGTCATCAATGAGCTGACAGAATACAGTGGTCACCTTAGTATCCTACAGCCAGAAAAGCTGTCTGTCACAAACTGGATGGAAAAAAAGTGTTTTAAACAAAGAGAGAGAAGGAAAAAGGAAGAACACACTACCAAGAAATTCTCATTAAAGGAAACTCCCAAGGGAGTCCTTTTGTCAGACAGAAAATAATTTCCAGAGGTGAAAAGGAATGATGAGTAATAGACAAAAAATATTGACATATGTATGAGTAAATATGGGTAAATGTGTGAGTAAAATAAACAAGCATTGGTTATACAAACAGTATTAATAATGTCCAAGTTGCACAACTGAAAAGCAAGACTAAAATCCAGTAGAACTAAATATAAGGCAATAGGGGCCAATAAGAGGCACAAGGAGTGATCAGAGTTAAAGCATTATAAGATCTTTGCATTGTTCAATAAGACAATAAAGATATTTAGCCTTTGTTAACTAGGCAATTATAAATGACCAGGATAATCATAAAAGAACATATAAACGATAAAAGAAGGGAAAAATAAAATGAGGATTTAAAAAAAAAAAAACTCAATCCAAAAGAAGGGAAGGAAAAGGAAAACATAAAAGGCAGAGAAATATCAACAAATGATAGAAATAAATTCAAATACATCACTAATCAAAATAAATCAGATTGTTTTGTTAAAACACATAGTCAAGACACTCAAGTAACCTAAATGTCCATCAAGAGATGAATGGATAAAGATGTGGCATATACATGCAATAGCATACTATTCAGCCATAAAAATGAATAAATAATGCCAGTTGCAGCAACATGACTGGACCTAGAGATTGTCATACTAAAGTGAAGCGAGTTAGAGAAAGATAAATATCATATGATATCACTTACATATGCAATCTAAAATACGATACAAATGAACTTATTTACAAAGCAGAAATGGACTCACAGATATAGAAAACGGACTTATAGTTTTGTTTTCTTTATTACTGTTGTTCATTCACTAAGTTGTGTCTGACTCTTTGTGATTTAAATAAAGTAAATAAGATATGAAACATCAAAAATAATTCTAAAAAATTTAAACCACATTGTTAGCTTTATTAGTCAATAGAGGCCAAGTTAGGCTGAGGTTAAAAGTAAGTGACCAAAAATCTCAGCTGCTTACAACAAAGATCTGCTTTAGTTATTCATTGCTTCAACAAGTCACCCCAAGTCTTAATGGATTATAACAATGACAATCTCTTATTTTTCATGATGCTGTGGTTTGGTTGGGCAAGCTCATGGGCTCTCATCTGCTGGGTCAGTGGGAGCTGCAAGTCTAACCCAGCCTCACCTTGGTAGGAACAGCTAGAAGGTGGAACTGTCTCCATAACGTCTCTCATCCAGTGGTCTAACCCAAGCTTCTTTACACTGCAGCTGGGTCCCAGGAAAGTGAAAGCACCTTACGGCCTAGACTCTGGAGCTCATTCAATGTCACTTCCACCACAATCTAACAGTCAAAGAAAATCACAAGCCAGCCCAGATTCAAGTAAAGGGCTGCACAGACATGCAGACTACCCAGTTTATTTCCCAGTCAAGCAACATGCCCATTGCAGGGCCATCCCATGTCGTTTTCCACCCAGGCTGATGAAAGTTTCAAAATACTTCAGGGTCAGGTCAAAGGGAGATGAGATCACAGTAAAGAACACGAGAGCTCCTAAAGTTCGCAAAGTGATCTTTGCTCATATTTCCAAATATGTAATTGGCCAAACAAATTACATGGCCAAGCCTGTTGGAGTGTGCTGGCTTTATAAGGGGACCTTAAGAGAGATCATCATTAGAAATGTTACTGAAGTGTGAGCTAGTTGGGTGAGGAGAGTGAAGGAAACCACAAAAAGCCTCAATAATATGCAATGCTAAGAATCAGAGGCCAAGAGAATATTCTATGTGATGCTAACAGAATGAGCTGACACTGACAGTTACAGGCTATTACAGAGCCCACGCCCAATACGCCAAGTTATTAGAAAGTCTCAAAGCGCTTATGTCACTTCTGTGTTCGACACACACCAGTCCCCTACTGCCATGGAAAGATTTCTGGTTATAAAACTGCAGTGCTAGAATCCCCCAAATTTTCCTCTAGGCCAGCCTACTCCCCTGAGGATCACAGAAACAGGAAAATGTTAGGATAAGTCAGTGTCAGTGATCATTTACTGACCATCTCCTCTCTATGTGGGCTTCCCTGATAGCTCAGTTGGTAAAGAATCCGCTTGCAAGGCAGGAGACCCCAGTTCAATTCCTGGGTCGGGAAGATCCGCTGGAGAAGAAATAGGCCACCACTCCAGTATTCTTGGGCTTCTCTTGTGGCTCAGCTGGCAAAGAATCCACCTGCAATGTGGGAGACCTGGGTTTGATCCCTGGGTTGGGAAGATCCCCTGGAGAAGGAAAAGGCTACCCACTCCAGTATTCTGGCCTGGAGAATTCCATGGACTATATAGTCTGTGGATCACAAAGATTTGGACACGACTGAGTGACTTTCACTTCATTTCCTCACTTCACTTCTCTATGTGCTGTAGTGAATGCCAAACTGAAAGATAACCTCAAAGGTCAGGAAGGAAAGATGTCAATAAAAGATCAACACAAAAGCTTACATATAACAGACAGCTATTGTCTGCTTTCTGCTCTCCAGGCCACATAGGCCACAGAGATATCTGTTCTTCTGCTGGCAGTTTAAGGTACACCTAAGACAAGGGAAGTACAAGGCAGCCTATAAATGATAAAGCAAGCAGTAGAGTCCAGGTGCTGGAAAAGATCCAAGGGAAAATCGCCAAAGCCTGAAATGGTCATATTGAAGGAAGAGGAACCGGAGATGAAACTTAGATGATGACACAAAATTATCCTTCGAAAGAAATGGAAAACTTTTATAAAAAGTGGTAACAACATGAACCAGGCCATTCTCCCCAGAAAGTCCCCAAAGAATGGGGTACAGGAAAGAAGGGAAAGAAAGGTCCTGCAAAGAATTACGTTATGACTTCCTCAGTTTGGGCTCCAAATCTCAACACACACACACACGCAAAAAGCACTAGTAAGAGGCTAGACCAGGTGACCCACTCTTCCCTAAACTGGTCAAGCCTCCAATTAAAAAAACCTCCCACTTAATTCCACTTTGGCCAGTTGTTGTTGTTCAGTGACTAAGTCATGTCTGACTCCTTGTGACCCCATGGGCTGCAGCACTCCGGGTTCATCGGTCCTCCCCTACCTCCCAGAGTTTGCTCAAATTCATGTTCATTGAGTCAGTGATGCTGTAAGGGGAAGATAAGGGGTCTTGTTGACATTAAGTTTGAACCCCTAGGTACCTCCCCCAATGCTGGGCAGCGCTAAGCCTGGTGAAATTTGTAAAAGTAAGTGCATCCCCTTCTAGGTCCCTTTCCTCCTGCTCTCTTTCTCTCTGTGGATTGCAGCATGTTCTCTCTAAGCCCAGCTACCTGCCATTGTCACGCTTTTTACACCTCCAAGCTAATCAAAATATATAATCTTGGTGGGACTTTCTGGCGGTGCAGTGATTAAGACTT
Organism: Bos taurus; assembly: GCF_002263795.3. NCBI lineage: Eukaryota > Metazoa > Chordata > Mammalia > Artiodactyla > Bovidae > Bos > Bos taurus. The sequence continues at coordinate 46,963,796 of NC_037351.1, read as the reverse complement.
CCTCTTCCAATGCAGGGAGTTCGAGTTCTATCCCTGATTGGGAAGCTAAAATCTCACATGCCTCATGGTCAAACAAACAAACAAACGCCCAAAACATAAAACAGAAGCACCATTGTAACAAAATTCAGTGAAGACTTTAAAAATGGTCCACGTGAAACAAAAACTTTGAAATATATTTATATAATCTTGGGGAAAATCTACTAATTTATCCTAACTTATAAATGGTTACTTGAGTTTAAAGAAATGTCCAAAGAAGCACATCACCAACAGTAGAATTTCAAGTATTAGTGAGGTAGCAAGGAAGTTATTCTGAGGGGCAGATATTTTTGCCTGAGCCTCTGAAATTCCAGAATTTCCTCTGGCTCCTCCTATATCTGGTCTTCCCTGGTTGGCTCAGACAGCAAGGAATCCATCTGCACTGCAGGAAACCTGGGTTCGATCCCTGGGTTGGGAAGATCCCTTGGAGGAAGGCAAGGCAACCCACTCCAGTATTCTTGCCTGGAGAATCCCCATGGGCAGAGGAGCCTGGCAGGCTACAGTCCATGGGGTCACAAAGAGTTGGATACAACTGAGTGACTAAGCACCTCCTATATCTAACAGTTTGGGCCTATATACAAAATCCTTTCTATCAATTCTTACTACTTCCTGCTTATAGCAAGCTTAAAAAAAAATCTGTGGGGTATTTATTGTCTTCCTGAGCAAGAAAAAAAGAGAAGAAATTATATCAACCCCTCCTTCAATGCCCTATTGCAGTAGGATAGCTTGACTATCAAGTAATTTCATATAATATGATATAAAAATGGAAGAGTGAAATCTGGCATTTTTGTTATATTAAATACATTTTTGCTTCTGAGCTAGCCAGATAAATATAGAGTATGTGTCCTCCAAAAGGCAGGAGAGATGAGCACTGCACTTAAGAGTTTGTTGTTGTTCAGTCGCTAAGTTGTGTCCAACCCTTTGCAACGCCATGGACTGCCATGCCAGGCTCCCCTGTCCTTCACTATCTCCTGGAGTTTCCTTAAACTCATGTCCATTGAGTCAGTAATGCCACCCAACCATCTCATCCTCTGTCGCCCCCTTCTCCTTCTGCCCTCAATCTTTCCCAGCATCAAGGTTTTTTTCCAATGAGTTGGCTCTTTGCATCAGGTAGCCAGAGTACTGGAGCTTCAGCTTCAGCATCAGTCCTTAAAATGAATACTCAGGGTTGATTTCCTTTATGATTAACTGGCTTGATCTCCTTGCAGTTCAAAGGACTCTCAAGAGTCTTCTCCAACACCACAGTTCAAAAACATCAATTCTTCCACACTCAGCCTTCTGTATGATCCAACTCTCACATCTCTACATGAGTACTGGAAGAACTATAGCTTTGACTACATAGACCTTAGTTGGCAGAGTGATGTCTCTGCTTTTTAACACACTATGTTTGTCATAGCTTTCCTTGCAAGGAGCAGGTGCTTTTAATTACATGGCTGCAGTCACCATCCACTGTGGTTTTGGAGCCCAAGAAAATAAAATCTGTCACTGCTTCCACTTTTCCCCTTCTATTTGCCATGAAGGGATGGGACCAGATGCCATGATCTTAGTTTTTTTGAATGTTAAGCTTTAAACCAGCTTTTTCACTCTCCTCTTTCACCTTCATCAAGAGGCTCTTTAGTTCCTCTTCACTTTCTGCTATTAGGGTGGTATCATCTGCATATCTGAAGTTATTGATACTTTTCCCAGGAATCTTGATTCCAGCTTGAGTTAATAATGTGCTATTAAAACGACATGTGTCAAATTATTTCATGCACATTGCAAATGTATGATATATCACAGTTAGGACAGTGCTATGGTCTGAATGTGTTCCCCCAAAACTCATACTGAAATCTTGACCCCCCCCCCCACCCCCACCAAAGGTGATGGTATCAGGACTTAATCACCTTTGGATGGGCTTCCCTGGTAGCTCAGAGGTTAAAGCATCTGCCTGCAATGCCAGAGACCTGGGTTCGATCCCTGGGTCAGGAAGATCCCCTGGAGAAGGAAATGGCAACCCACTCCAGTATTCTTGCCTGGAGAATCCCATGGACAGAGGAGCCTGGTGGGCTGCAGTCCACAGGGTCGCAAAGAGTCGGACACGAGTGAAGCGACTTAGCAGCAGCAGCAGCAGCATAACAGCCTGAACAGACTAAGACAGTGTCAATATGCCTGAGGGCCAAGCTAGATTATGGGCCTAAAATATTTAGGTTTCTGCCACAACGTTACAGGACTGACTGCTGCTGCTGCTAAGTCACTTCAGTCGTGTCCGACTCTGTGCGACCCCATAGACGGCAGCCCACCAGGCTCCCCTGTCCCTGGGACAGGACTGACTAAGCAGGTAAAAATCGCCTACTGTCTGCTTTCACTGATCCCATTTTTCAAGGGTTAAGACAGTAATTCGGGCTTCCCTTGTGGCTCAGCTGGTAAAGAATCCGCCTGCAATGCGGGAGACCTGGGTTCAATCCCTGAATTGGGAAGATCCCCTGGAGAAGGGAAAGGCTACCCACTTCAGTATTCTGGCCTAGAGAATTCTATGGATTGTATAGTCCATGGGGTCACAAAGAGTCGGACACGACTGAATGACTTTCACTTCACTTCTCTTCAAGACAGTAATTTGGTTTAATCTTAGTGCTAAACATTCGTCTGGGCCTAAAAACACAGAAAAACAGGAGACTTGCTCATGGGAGGTTTTGGTTAAAACATTCACAGAGTTTAGTGTGACAGAAGAAAACAAGAGTTTATTGGTGCCCGGTAGATCTAGAACCCATCTGCTTCTATGCATACAGCTCTGGGTAGAGTTTAGGCCCCACACACACCTAGAGGGGAAGTCCCGACTGTTCAGATCCGATGCACATTCCCATAGCCCCTGATTTAGAGCTTTTCTTGAATTGTATATATCATTTGGATCCAGATATTTGTCCTCTTTGATTGTATTTCCCACCCCCTTCCAAGCCACATTCTTTAATCATGGACACATTTTTTCCTTCTCTTCAATAAATATCTCCAACATGAGTCAGAGTACACATCCTGTTTCACTAGTACACTCTCACAATGCTTTTCCCAGCTTCAGTCTTCCCTTTTATAAGCAAGTGCCCAGGCTCTCTCAGTTCCTGTTAAGCCAGCTTGTACATAGTTACTAGCCTGCTTACTTGGGACTAATAAATGTCTTTGCTTTCTATCCCATTCCAAAGAGTTGATTCTCTCCTATTTCTCCCCCCTCCTCTCTCCCCACCCTTCTCTCTCAATTTACAGACCTAAACTATGGGGGTAATAGGCCTGCCACTGAAGATACCCTTCCAGAAACCTAAAAATAATTTTAGCATATTAACAGACAGTTGATATCTAAGGATATATCTTCACAGTAGCTGGTATTATGGGTGGTTGCAAAAGAAATCGAAAGAAACCAAATTGCAAGAAGCCAAAATGTTAGCTTAAGTTGATCCAGGCAAATCCCTAGCAGCTACGCACCCTAAACGGCCTCCTTTACCTTTGATCTCAGGTTAAAAAAAAAAAAAAAGGGTAGGGGCTATTTGGAGTGGAGCTTGGACAAAAGCACTTGATAAACAAGGCCACCTCCTTGTCCCAAAGCCAAGTGTAGAGTCCCCATCTAATGTCAGGAAGCCATCCTCCCACAGCAGTCAACTCTTAGTAATCCAAAAACGTACTTATTTATCCCACTGTCAACAGAAATGAATTATATCTTACTTCCCTGTCTTTTTTCATTAAGGAAGGGGAAAAAATGAAGGAATATAATCTATTTCCCTTGTAATTAACACTGGGCATGAGGGACCTTTCCGAAACCTTTGCCCCAGCAACTTTCCCCCAGCAGAGGATGAAAGGGTGAGAACCTTGGAGTTCCCCATCAGACATCTAACTGGACTCCAAACCCGGAAATCCCAAGAAAGAGAGCGGTTTCCTGCGAGGCCGTCAACTTACATGCATTTCTCATCCCACTGCCGCCCTCCTTAATTTTAGGCGCCCTGATCGCCTTAGGTAGGCATCCGATTTTTATACTTTCAAAGAACTCTGTGCCGGAGAGAGGCCCTCCTCCAGGCAAATCCCGCCCGGCCAGTCCTCGGAGCGCAGGAAGGCGCTGTTGCTGCGGTAGAAGGACCAGGGCCGAGCGGCGAAGAGCAGCAGTGAGCAACACTCGCGAAACCTTCTGCTGAGCCTTTGATCGCGGACCTAGGTCTGCACCCTTGGGCGCCACACCCGACAGGAAGCTCCCGCCCCGCCTCCGCCCTGCGGTGACCCGGTCCACCGCGAATCTCCAGTGCCGAAACCAAGGTGGGCCACACAGTTCTCCCCAGCCGACTCTGGGGAATCCAGGGAGAGCGAAGCCTGGCATGACCCCTGTTCTCAGACTACCCAATCTGTTCCCACAGCACTTCCTTCCTGCCTCTAGGCAGAGAGAGGAAAGGGGTGGGGTAGACTGGAAGTTAAAGGCTTTATCCCCACCCTCTTAAGCTTTCCAAATGCACAGAAACTAGTCAGAGAAATTCGGACTCGAGCCCTGAGCTTCTGGGGCACCATCCGGCTGGCCTGCGAGATGCAATACCCTCCGCGGAGAAGAAATCCAATCCATCCTCTGCCTTCCAAGACGAGTTGCCGCTCACGACAGAGATGAGAACGGCCCAGGGCCTGCAGAGGCACGGGCAACCCTAAGGAGAAGCTTCAGGATGTAGAGGGCAAACGGCCTCTGGCATTTGCTTGAGGCCCAGGGGGCAGGGCGATGGTCCGCAATGACAACAGCTTAGGGAGTCCCGGGCTGCCTGCAGAAGGCGGAGCCGGACTAGCCCAGCGCGGAGAGAAAAGAAATAGGAATACCCAGCGGGCGCGGTAGGCCGCCGCGCGAGGCCAAATTCTTTCTCCGAGCGAAAAAAGGCGCCAAAGCAGGAATACAAAAGGGGCGGAAGACCCGCTTCTAAACCAAATCCGCACTAAAACTGGCCCTTCCCTTCTCTTTGGAAACTCTACACTGGAGCCTAGAGACCTACGAGTTCCGTCCTACCCAAAAGGTAGGACGCCCAGAACACGCCAGCACTTTCTTCCGAGAACCTGCCGCGAAAGGGGGACTGAAGGAGAGAAGAACGACTCGAGTTGAAATGTTTGCACTCTGTCCCTTGATTATTAAGTGGAAAGACTAGAAGAGTTCTCGTTGCCTGTGCGTAATTCATTCTGCCACTCTCTGTCCCCGTTTCTTTTCCATAAAGAGGGCCGGTCTCAACTGACAAAGTTTCAGATGCGGCTGTAACCCCAGTTCTGCTCTCAGGCGTAGAGTAGAGATCATCGCAAGATGGAATAGAGTTTACCATTCAGATATCCATTTCTCTGAGCCAACAGTCTCCTCCCCCTACCTCCCACCCCCATCCCGGAGAAAAAGAAAATCACAGTCTGATTTATATCTTAGCTTCTCCGGGTCAGGGGGTCCTGAAGCTTGATCCAGAGCTGGGCGCTAAGGTCAGATCTAGATTTTTCCCCAGAAGCTGGTACAAAGTGAAAGAAGCAAGAGGGAAAGTGCACCGTAACCGGAAACTAGATTTGACTTTGGGAGTGAAAGACGCATTTAATCTAGAGATTTTCCCCGCCACGGTGATTCAGCCCCACATCACCACTCCGCACCCAACAGGTTTGCAAACCCGGCCTCAAGCCCAAGGAACTTGAGACCCGTGCATCTAGGAAAGGGCAGTCTAGTGCATGAACTTGCTCTCACGCAGCGCTAGAGCCGGCAGCGGCTTGCGCGCGTGTTGACTACGGCGCACAGTCGGTCTGCGGTGCATTCCACCCGCCAGCACCGGGCTGTTCTCTTAATGAATTACTAATGAGTTAAAATTGGGCAGCAGGCTTAATTAAAGCGTAGAGGCAATGTGTTTACCACATTGTAATTGAACTCATTAGGGCTATGGCTTTTTGTTTTTTAAGCAGCCGCCTTCCTTCTCTGCGTCGAATAATCTATGAGAACCGTTTATTAGAGAAGGAGGGGGTAGCGGAGAAACAGTCCATCAATTCTTTCAATGAAAAAGACAGGATGAGAATGGTGGGGGGGTGGGGGTGAGGGGGGAACCTCCAATCCGTGGATGTCTCGGTGGACTCAGGGCTAGACCGAGGCTTCCCAAAGTTCCAAGGGAAGAGGGACGCGATGAGAGTGCCGGCGTTTGGAAAGTTGCCTAGGGAGGGACCAGGCGGGAGCCAGAAAGATGGCCTCTGTGACACCCCAGTATTCTCAAATGTGGCCCATATCCCCACCATCCCTCCTGGACTTCGATTGGACTCGCCCCTCAAAGCGTCTGATACTCATAACGAGATGGATTCAGCTAACTTTTAAAAGCAGCATATGAGTTTGGTTCCAAAGCTTTTCTCCCTGGTGGTATTGAGATGGGCTAATTCTCCTTTTGCCAGTTTCCTGGCACCCCCGCCGCCCCATCCCCTTGCTGAAGACGCATAAAGGGTGCCCGCGACCAGCTCTCCCTGTGGACTCCGCCCTCCGGGCCTGACCTCACCTCAGGTGGTCTTTTCCCCAGAGGAGTGGGGGAGGGTGCCGGCTTTTAGCCTAGGCCCTGGGGCAGCGAGAGAGACGCCCACGTGCGCGCCCTGCGATAACCCTTCTCCTGGCAGGGAGCCCAAGCTTGCCTGCCTGGGCTGCACGTCCCCAGAGCAAATTGTGCCCTCTTGCCTCTGGCCCCGCTCCAGTTATCAGGCCTCCAACCCTGGCCTCCCTTCCCTTAGTTTGTACCGCTGGGCGTGGAAGGGTGACGCGTGGGAAGCCGAGGTTGGCGCAGCGCTCCTCTCCTTGCCCTGCCCTGCCTGACCAACAGGCGGCGTCAGAGACCTAGATCTGGGCTGGGGAGTGGGGTAGGGGGGTGCGGATCTGAGCAAGCTAAGCGGAGAAGCTGGGCTCCAGGAGAGCGACCCTCACCCCAAACTTACGAACTTGGCCGGGAAGGGAGTAGGAAGAGCTAGGTGTCTGCGGAAGACCGCAGAGAACAGGAGAGTCGGGACGGGACAGAGTCGCGGCGGAAAACCCGACCGCGAGCTGGAGTGCAGAGGACCGCGGACGGCGGAGAGCGGCGGTGGAGCGGCGGAGAGCGAGGCAGGAGCGGCGGACCGCGCGCGGACGGCTGAAGACCGCGAGGGCGGCGCAGACAGGTAAGTGGCCCCGTCCTCCGCGCTCGGCCTCCCCTCCTTCGGAGAAAACTGGATTGAAGGGGACTCCAGGAACTTCTGATCGCCGCCACAACCCTACAGCTGACCCCTACCCCCTCTCCTTTCTTACCCCCACCACGCCCCCTCCCCCCGCTTTAAACGCACACCCATTCCCAATCCCCACCCCGCACCGTTTGTGGATTTTGTCAAACTCTTCCACCCTGTCATCCTACCTCCTCTCTCCGCCTGACCCGGAAGGTTGAGGTAAATTGTCTCTAATTTGTTGCTAAAAGATTAATTGCAGAGGGTGGGTCGATTTGATTAAGGCAATTAATCTTTGGTTACAGCGTTCTAGTGTCACTTGCGGGGGTGGGGCGGGGACTGGAGACAGAGAAATAGAGAAGATTTTTTTTTTCAAGACGCTGTGGAAAGAGACTTCCCTGCCTGGGACTGCGGCCGCATCTTCCCTCCCACACCCCCGCAGCCCACAGCCCCAGTGCCCACGTGTGGCTTCAGCACCTCTAAGCTGGGACAGCGACTCCCTCGAGCGCGCCTGGTAACTTCCGGTCCCGGGAGTTCACACCTGGCCAGCAGAGCAGGCGCTGACCCGGAGTTTACACTTCGCAGGCAGAGGCTGGAGCCGACCCAGACGAGGAGTACACCCTCTCGCGTCCCCACTGCCCAACCATTGGGCTTCCCTTTCCCCACTTCAAAGCAGGATCCAACCAAACTGAAAATCCCCAAGACTCAAGCCCACCCGGAGGCGGGAAAGGCAGAAACACCCAAATGCTCCTAGTAAAGTTCCCAAAGCTGGAGTTTTCTCTTTTCGTGAATAATTAACGCTGGTCATAAATAACTGATGGAGGCAGTGGACAAAGGAAGGAGGAGGAGGCACCGAAGAGCCAGGGCGGCCAAAGAGAGATCGAAGAGTTTGTTAAAGGACCATTAAGTAAGCCTTGCTGGGAACGGCATTTCTCTGTAGATGGCAGAGCGGTTCCACCCAGGCACCCAGTCATGGGATAGATGCAGGGAAGCAAGACACCCAGGGGAATGGGGGTTGTGCTGAACAAGCCTGCAGCACCCATCAAAGACCCAGTCTCAGCACTTTACCCATTCCCTCCCCTCTAGACCGGACTTATCTTCCCAGAGCCCTCTGAGCCTCTAGTCACCCTCCAGCCATCTATCATTCCCAAAGTGCTGAAGTTCTAGGCTAGATAGTAGACACAAAGGGATGAATCTAGTCTTTGAGCTCTGTCAGTTCTGCCCAGGCCTTTGGCAAGTCCTGCCCAATCCCAGCTTGCAGGCACCTTCCTAAAGCCACCTCCTCACTCCATCCCAAACAATACCATTTTATTCTTTTTAAAAACCTGTCTGAAATTTTGGGACTTCAGCCTCTTACTGGTTCATTCTCATCCTTCCACAGTAGAACCTTGAAGAACAGGGTAGTACACACACACACACACACACACACACACACACACACACACCACTGCTAAATGCTCTTACCCTGCCTCTCCATCATCTCTAATTCCTGACTCTCTTTAAGGGTCTTAAGCATGGTGACCTCTGGCACCTTGTATGCACCCCAGTTCTGAACTGAGACTCTTAGGGATCTCAGAATCTGGAAGAAATCCCAAGAGGAAACCCTTGCTCCTAGGTTGGAGGCCAATGCCAGTCTTTTGACCCCTTTAGGAAACACTGGCCTCTCACCAGATGGCCAGGCTCAGATGGCCAGCATATGCTTTCAGAGTGAAATTTCTGAGGACCCTTAAGCCAAGGATCCAGCACAATCCTCAGGCCTTCAGTGAGTCCATTCTGTGAGGAAAGTCATGTCTTTTCCTAGTACAGCTTGTCACAGACCCTGGGAAGAAAATATTGTGGACTGTAGCAACCACCACTGGCTGAGAGGTTGGGTTCTGACTTAGGGGCAGGAAGGAGCCTTTTCTGTAGCTTTTCCATTGGTTAACAGCTTCCACCAGCCCTACTTCCCTGAGGACCAGATTTGGATATACCAAAGGCCAGCCTGGCTTTTCTGGGCGGGAGCAGAGAAGAGCTTCCAAAGTAGGTTGGTGGCCTCAAGGAGTCCAGATTTTTAATGAAAATTCTTACTTGTCATCATGTGATATGAAAGAAAACACTAAAACTAGTTTTTCTCATCTACTTCATCCCCATCTCAACATTCCAAACCCTGAGCTTCTACCCTTTAAAGAACTGGGAAGTTCTGAATGGGGAAGAATAGGACAGTTTAGGGAATTGTCTTTCTGCCTCAATAGGGACACAACAACCCCGTAGGGTTGTGAAACTAGACAAAGGGGTGGGAGGAAATCAGATCTGGAGGAGAGGAGGCCAGCCCTGGAGCCGAGGGTTGTTTACTTCTCATATAAAATATAACTCCCCCAAGCAGGAAGTTACTGCAAACAAGTATCAATAATGAATGAATCTCCTGTAATAAAATACTTACATAATTAGCACAAGTCAAGTGGTTGCATTATGTTAACCTTTTGCAACTCCGAGCTGGAAAATTTTGCTCCAGAATTCCTCCAAATGCTGTTTTCATTCTCACAAGAGGGTGAGAGCCGAGTGCTTGCCCAGCCTTCCTCTCTGTTATAAGATGGTTTTCCATTTCTGAATCAGAACGTAAGTACTTCTGAAATATAACAGAAAACTCTCTTTGGTGAATTCAGAACAGTCATTAACATTCAGTTTTAAGTGAATGTTAACAGTAAATAAAGAAATCTCTTGATTGTAATAGTAGTAACAAAGCAATAATTACCCAGTAGGTGGTCATCAGTAATGATAAATGTATCATTATTACTATGTGAGTCTGGGAACTCGGTTTTGGAAACTACTTCAGACTTTTTAGTAGCATGGCTGGTTACAAAGCATTTCTTAGCCTGCAAAAGCCATATAATTTTATACACAATTTAGGTGAAAATAAATTTAAATCTGTATATTACATTTTTAATTTCAAGTTAGTAATTAAAGTTGGTTCATTATATCTCCTCTGAAACCCTCAGTGCTCATCTCCGTGGTTTGTTTGTACAATTTGTTTCTAAGACACCCAAGGTTACACAGTTCTAAAAGATGGAAAATTTAATTATTTGCCAACATTAAGAGTTTGTCGATGATATCATAATGCATCTTGCAAAAGTTTGGAACTGGTTATTGTCTTTGATCTGGTTAGCTCTGCTTTCACTTTGAACCCCTAACCTCAAGAGGGAAAGCCTTTTTGCTTAAAAAGTACTTTTAAGTACACAAAAATAGAAAATTCCTCTCAATATTCTCTCTGAATATTCAGTGCTTGCTATTCTTTCCAGGGGAAAAAAAAATCAATGACTCAGATTTCTAACCCCCTCTACCCTGGGATTTATTTTGCTAATATCTAATTTCACCTTTTGCTACCACTGAGCTAACAACTGCAGGCAGGAGGAAAGCTGAAGTCATGATGCTTATTGGGCAGCCTGAGAGCACATGATACTTTAATAATGTATTAGCTAATGGGATCAAGCTTGATGGCAAAGGAAAAATTTTTCAAATAGGGAGGAGTGAGAGGGAAAAGAACAGGAAATGGGGGAAGGGAATGTCTTCATTTCCCCAGGAAATAAAATCCAATGTTCCTTCCACCAGTGTCAGCTGGGGAGATGTTAAATGTATATCTATGTCATTTTCTCTCTTGTGACATGTCAACAGACAGTCTACAGCCCCTCCCCCTACTCCTATTCCTCTGCCTCCCCTCTTCAAGATATAAAAGATCCTGCTCCACACCCGTTCTGCATCCTCAGCCTCAGTTACTTCTTAAATTGCTTCCCTGAAACAAAAGAGCCAGTTTTTTGTTTTTTAAAGCCTCAAACCACATTTCTTGGTCTTGGTGGTAGTTGAAGTCTTCATACAGTTAGATTCTTTTTGCATAAATCCACTAAGATACTCGCCTAGTTTTCTCTCCCAGTCTTTATTTCTTGTTCCACTTTCTCCTTTTCCTTTTCTCCTTTCTCCTCTCCTTTCTTTAGGAGTGGCAATCAAAAAAGGCAAGCATCTTGCCTTGTTATTCATTATTATAGCAGCATCTTTGAGACGCATCTTTGCCAATGAAAACTCCATGTAGATGCCTATCCTTTTGTTGTAGCGGCCTAGGTTATTCAGAAGCAGAGACAAAAGCCTGAAGTGATGTGATCTAAATGAGCTCTGGGGTTTTCCAGCTGGGACCACCTCCATTTCAAAGGACTCCCTCCTTCCCAACATGGGGAGGAGGGAAGTGGAGGGGGCAGGCACATATGTGTATGCATGCACAGAGAGAAAGGAGAAGAGAAGGAAGGGTGAGAGCCTAGTGGACTATTCCTTGTGCCAATGTCTCTCTTTGATGCACATTCCTAGGTATGTTCAGGGAGCGTGCATCTGTAGCCTTACGTGTGTCCTCAGGTATTTTGTGTTCCTTTGCATTTTATCTTGGTCCACTAATACTTGCTAAGTAACCACCCAGTATACCAAGTTCATGTTCCATTCTGGATTTTACTACTTCATGTAAACTATGGGTGCATGTGTGTATTTTGCTGTATTTACAAGCTTGTGAGGACTTATGAAGAAATGTGAATTCTTTTTTATAAAGGAGAAAGTCCAGTAGCAAATATTTCCATTAGTCCTTGGCCTCTGTGAACTGGTGGTGTAACAGCTCTCTCTGCCACTCACCCAAGGGCAAATTTTCTTGGGAGAATGTTTTAAGGGAAATTAAACATTGGTTCCTTCTCCTACAGTCTCTATTTCGTATAAAGGTTTGCTTGAAATAAGAAAGAATCTCACTGATTCCCATACTCATTGCTGCATGAGGAAATGAAGGAATCACTGGGGCCAGGATACAGTGCAAAATGTATTCATTTTCTCTTCCTTTCCTCAATTCTGATTTAGATTTTTAGGTTTGTGCTCTCATTGTACTTCTCTTCAGATACTCTGGCCCCAGGAAAAGGGGTCCTGTTTATGAACAGTATTTTAGAGAAGGCTCAGAGGATTTTCTCATATCTTCTATGACTTCCATAATGGATGAGTTTTGGGTTGCTCCTGGTCCTTTGTTTCCTTCATGTAATTCCAGCCAAAGCAATGGAGGGAAAACCAGGGAGTCTAAGCTCAGCTTTCTAGGTTGCAGAAAGCTCTTTTGGGTAGAAAGGGGGAACTAAAGACTATCAGCAATTATTATCATTACAGCAATTACCACTGCTAATTTTTATTATCAACTTATTTTAAATGGGTTAAACAAATAGAAGATAAGGTTCTGGCCACCTGTATACAAAATAAACACTAGACCAATTAGGGGACAGGATAAAATTTTAATGAAAAGAACTAAGGTTCCTCCAGGGAACCTGGTTCCCTCTATGCTCACCATGAAACTGAAATGCCTTTGAAATCTTTTATTCTGGAGCTATTAAAGACTCCAAACATATCTTGGAACTGTTCAGGCCTAACCCTTGTCTCCATTCTCCAAGGAAAGTGCTTTTAAAGCTAGCATATATTAAGTGACTACTGTGTGCCAAGCATTTTACATATATTATCTTATTTAATCCTCACAACACCCCTGTGGGTTACATATCAATCTCTTTATTTTGCAGATGAAGAAACTGGGGTTTAGGGAGGTTAAGCATCAAAGCAGAATTCCACAACTAGTAAGTGAGGAGAAATCTGTACCCAGTTTCAACCTAACTGAATTGCCTGTACTTTCTGATATACAAGAATTCTTCCATCTCTGCTAGTTCTGCTAGTCTTCTGGTTTCATTCTGGGCCATGCAGGTCTCGTTTTGCAGACTTGGAACTACCAGGAAACCATTTCTTGCCTTACCTGATGCACAAACATCAATGCCAAGGACACCTCTTGCAGGGACGTGGAAGCAGTAATATTTCTGCCTAAGAGCTGAGAATGGAATAAGAGGGAATGAGTGAGAGAGAGAGAGAGAGAGAGGCTGTTTCTTTGATCTGTACTGTCATGGGCTCTCCAGTATCGAGGCCGAGACTAGAAAGACAGGGGATATCTGTTGTTTCTGATTTTAATGAATTTATATTAAGGCCTTTATCTTTCTTTTGGGTCAATGCAAAACACAGGCGTGGGGGTGGGGAGTGGCTGGAGATGGAGTCCTTTGAAATGGAGCAGGTGTGGCAGAAGAAGGGGGGGGGGGCAGTGTTTCTGTGTCGCCTCTTGCCTGTCTCTTAAGTCTGCAAAGCCATGCTGGGTCCCAGAGCCCAGAATAAGGGCTCCAGTGATTATAGGCTGGAGGCTTCTTCCGGGAAGGCGTTGAACGAGGTAGGATCTGCTACGCCTCGAAGCGCTGCACCGGGTCAGCACCGCGGACAGCTCCTCTGCTTTGGCCTTCGACTCAGACCCCAGAGATCACACGCCGCCTCTGAGAAATAGCCAGCTTCCAAGGTGGAGGAAGCCCCGGTCAAGTGTGGGTTCGCTTCAACAGATTGTTAAATTCTGAAGCTGGAAACCTTCATCCACGCAGCCGCGCCCGCTGCGTGCGCCTGCATCGAGGCGTCGCTTCTCCAGTTCAGAGGCAGCCAGCTCGGTTTGTGGTTTTCCTTTGGGTCCGATGTCTGGGCTCCTTTACCTGTCCCTGGCCTGGGTAAACCGCAGCCGCCCAGAACGGAGATGAGAGTGGAAATGCTCTCCTCCGTGCGGTGATAGATCATGCAAACGGGTGACACCAGTTTAACCAATAAAACAATTTGAATCAATTAGCCGGCTGAGGAGAGTCCCGACGTGTAAAATGCATGTCAGCTCGAATAGGAAAGCATTGATTAACTCGGCCCCTACCCGCTGCCTCCTGCCACCGCCTGCTCCTCCCTGAGCTTGCCAAGCTCTCAGGGGCCAGGACAGGGACTGACAAGGATCAGGCGCCCTTGGTCTGGAAGAAGAAAATAGAAAGGCAGTGGAGAACCATGAGGAGGCCTGTTCAAGCTTAGGAGACAGCAAAGAATCAGAGAGATAGTGAGTGGCAGAAAGTTGCTCACTAACTCAAAACGTATAATCAGGCTGTAATTCCGAAGTCCGGCTCCAGATTCGTGGTGAGAATTTGCTGGAGCACGGAGTCTAGCTTTGAATTACAGTTCTCCACCTTAATCTTTCAAAAATATGATTGGCCTGACAGCTCAAACAGACGCCCTAGACTTGCTGGGGTAATAAAATGCCATGCTATTTTTAGAATTATTGGTGCAAAAGTACTTAACATCATACATTTCTCTTTCCAGTGAAATTTCTTTGCATTAAAAAAAAAAAAATCTCAGGTTTGTATGCCCAGTAAGTCACCAAGGTAAAGTATAAATGTTTATGTTGAAAGATGATGTAAGGGGGTGGCTACAGGTACCACTCAGGTGTGGATTCAGTCCTCAGAGTACCAAGGATGGGAGGAAAGGCAAAGGTTCATCCCATTTCTCTTTTCAAAAAAATTTTTTTAAAAAAATAGGGATCTGTAGAGGAGAAGGAGCCTTTGGGGGCACAGATGGGAACAGCAAAACCAAAAGGGAAGATCCCGTGATTCTTCCTGCTTGGCAGTGACCACACATCTCCCTGTGGTACATTAATGAGGGGACAGGCTTTTCATTGCTTCTCATTTTTGGTCTTAAAATTTGTCCAATTTCCAGGCTTTCCATGCAGTTCAGGCTTTCTTTCTAGTAGCCCGGGTTCTAGAAAATGTGAGGGAGCCGAGCCCTCCTTTTGTGCAAACCCCTGACCTCAGACCTCAGCCCTGACCTCAGACCTCAGGGGCTTCCCTGGTAGCTCTGTCAGTAAAGAATCTGCCTGCAGTGCAGGAGATCAGGGTTTGATCCCTGGGTCAGGAAGATCCCCTGGAGAAGGAAATGGCAACCCACTCCAGTATTCTTGCCTGGAAAATCCTATGAACAGAGGAGCCTGGCAGCCTACAGTCCATGAGGTCACAAGAATGGGACACAATTTAGTGACTAAACCATCATCTGACCTCAGAGAGGAGGCAGAATCAGGCCAAGGCCCTGAAAACTTCAGAAGAGCAGGTGGGTGGGCAGCCTTCAGCTTTCCACGGGAATGGATTTGTGAATGAAAATGATGCTCTTTTGGCAAATGAGCTAGGCATGAGTTTTCCTACTTTTAGGATAGGAGGTTTGGAGGGCACTTAGGGAGCATTTCGTTGATTTCAGCCCCTTAGGACAGAGCCCAATTTGTGCCCATAAGGTCTTCAGAAACTAGAAGTTGGGTGAAATATTACTTCACTGCTGTTTGAAACATGCTCGAACAAACGTTACAATTTTTGTGGCTCTGAAACTGTTTTTTGCATATTCATTTAAAATAGCCACAATTCCTGTATCCCTCACTTTTTGTTCAATTGACTCTTTGGTATTACTGACCTTTAATGAAGTGCTTTCACACATTCATGCTCGAATTTAGTGATGGTCTGTTGATGCTATGAGGTAGTCCCGCCGGGCTTCCGGGTTAGTGGAGGTTGTTTTTTCAACCATTTCCACAGTGTGACTACCCAACTCTAAGCCTGTGTGTTTCACCAGGCGGCAACTGAAATTTTGGCTCAGATAGTAAAGGAAAAACTTAAAAGATCTCCCAATCACACTCCCTGTAGGTATTCTTCTTAGAATGTCCTCTAAATAGGCAATTTTATCCCTTTCTGATAAAGGAGAAGTGGTCATTTTGACTCCTAATAGCTGATCCATTAGGAAGTGATACACTGACACTTCACTATGTTGTATATATGCTTTTCTTTGTGGAAGTTATGGGAAATGGTCCTTTCCCATCATCATTATTGTTGTTGTTATTTCCTTTTCTTAAAAGGGCTTGCTTCCACATAATTCCCTGAGAATTTACTTCCCTGGGAGTATCCACAACTTGCGGAAGTTCAGGTCAAGGTTGGGGCCCTCCCTGCTTTCGTGTCTCAGCTTTTCCTTGTGCTGAGGTAGCCTGCATGGCTTTTACAAAATGGGTTAGAGAATTATTCCGAATGAAGTTGATTGATGAGTGCACACATGCTCTCATTGGGGTCCTCACTCAATCGCACTTTCCAAAATAGAGAATGCCGCTCTGCATCTTGTCCTAAAAAAAGGGCAAACGTATATTCCAAAGTGAAGACATTCTCCATGCTTCCTTCCAAGTTTTTAGATTGGGCACGCTACTCAGAAACTCCCTTCCTCCCCGGCTTTTCTCATTGCACAGTGTTTCAGTGGACCGCTGAAACTATTCTATTCTCGGGCTAAGTGCGGTTCCTCTATCTTCGGAGACACAGTGAGGCAACAGATTTGCGCTGCGTACCCGAGGGAGCATTCGCAAAGCAGGGTGGCTCAGAGAAATGAGGGGAGGAGACGATAACGGGCAGGGATACAGTCAATTTAGAGGCGTCCTTCTAGAATCCGGGGCCTCCGGGATCCAGGTCCCCGGGATGCACGCAGACTACAGGGCTTTCTACGGCTGAATCAGATCTGCAGCTCCAGCACCGCGGCTGCGCTTGCTTCGGGTTGGAGAGGTTGTTGTCGATTGCGGGTGGGTTTAGGTGTTAGCTTTCGTGCCTGCTGAGAAAGAATCTGCTCACTCTGCCTTTCGCTCTCCCTCCTCCCTGCCTGTAACATGCCAGCCCTTTAATGTGGAGTGTCAGGGAGACGGTGACGTCACCTTGCCCGCTGGGTGGCGTCCCCTCGGTCCGACACGAGTTCAGAGACAGAGAAAGGCGCTGTCAGACTGCGCTCCACCTGGGGCTCGCCTGCCGCGGTTTCCGCGCGCCCACACTTACTACGGTCGAGGGGACGCCCCGCCGCAATTCGGGCGGTCCTTCTCAGCCGACCGGGGTACCAGAGCGGTTAGCGCCGACGAGCGCCAGCATCTGCACGCGGAGCCCTCCGAAGTCCCGCCCGCTGGATTCGAGGATCCGCTTGGATGCTTCGCCTCCGAGCGACCTCGGAAGATGGGCCCGCAGCCACGCGAGTAAAGACAGCTAGGGGTTACCAGGTACTGCCGGAACCAGCCGGCCCCCACTCGGCGCACAGCTCGCGGTCCATGATTTGGGATCCCCAGCGGTGGGATTTTCCTGGTGAGGTTGAGCGGCAGCGGAGGGCTTCGGTGGTGATTGGTTTGGGAGCCAGGAGAGTTTAGCTGGGGGTCATTGGCTCGTAAGTCGGATAAGGAAGTTCGACAGCTTCCTCGGATAAACTAACTTTTAATTGTCTCTTCTTCCATCACTCACTTAAAAAAAAAAAAATCTTCCTACCTAAAGCCTCTTATTTGTGTCTCTGCTCTGACAGGAGTTTCTGGGAGCGCTTGGGGTGAAACTGGAGCACACCCAGTCGGACACACGTCTGCCGGGCCAGCGCTGCGGAGGCGGCGGGTGTTTAACGTAGAGCAGCTCCCCGATAGGGCCAGGCCCGCTGAGCACATCGCTCCGGAGCGAGAGTTGCCATTATCCCAGGGTCTAATAAGATGAGAATCTTGTTTGGGGAGCGGGGATGAGCACTGAAGGACCATTTGGCAAAGCTAGGGCTGGTTATTTCAGGCCCAGGTATCACGGTGCCATTTAACGCCCTGTGCCCTGGAAATACTGATCCATCCGAAGTGACAAGCCCAGCTTTCCTCTCTTTGATCGCGTTTGTTCAACCTTCCTGGAGGCCACGGAATGTAATGAGAACTGAGGATCCAGGGGTCAGAAGGGCGAAGGTTGTCAGGATAGACGTTACAGGAACCCAGAGAGGACAAGGATATGACCATCTGGGTAAAGGGGTATGCTAGTGTATTCAGTGAAATCTCTATAGTAACAAACTCCAGCGTACTTGGGGGAGGATGGTGATGCCACTGCCACCGGTGATTTTCCAGGGCAAACCATACTCTTAGCAGCTGCCCTGGACAAGAAGATGTGCGAAGGTCACTGTTGGTTTCTCAGGGTATGAGCCATTTTGCTTGCTTTGACTTACTGTCATCACAAAGGTTTCTTTCGCTTGCTTTTGGTGTATTTTCAATTTACTGGCTGTTTTCCCCCATTAAGTACCCCACTGACCAGAGATGACAGCAATTTTACCACAGGCCCAACCCTGGGCTTCCGCTTTCAGCGCTCCCACAGATTATCAAGGCCAAGGTTTATCCCTACTGTGGGGCACTTATTCCCCCTATAAGGTGAAGAGATATCTACACAAATCAGAAAAAGAAATGTCACAGAAAGTGGTTCACCTTACAACTAAATTTGCCTTTTAAAGCCCACCAGTAAGGATCCCCAAGAGCTGTTCCGTTTCTTTGCACTTCTTCTGGGCTTAACACTCTCGCCTGTACTCATTTGCTCATTGTCATGGAAATGACAGGAAAACAGTATCTGAATATTTTCAAGTCTACAATTTCATTTTTAATCGACCTATTAGAGCCAGAACCACTCAATTTAGCAAGCAGCTTTTAGAAAACTTGAAACACCTATTTTGGTGTAACCTTGCATATAGCTCTGTACATTTTCCCCCAAAATTTCTAACTTAAGTATCAAAATATCTAATGGCAAAGATCAGGGAGAAGGGCTTTCGTTTGCTTTAATGAGCTATGTCTCAACCAGCAGTGAATTTCCCCCAAGGAAACCACAGATACCGCAAACAGTGCTTTTTTAAAAGCTTGGGTTTATTGTTTTAACCAAAATCAATCTATTTTCAAGCAAATGTGAATGGTCTCTCGTTTACAATTTGGGCTTCAATGGCCAAGCCTCAGTTTTCCATAACTTCTGTAACCTGTCCTAGTTACAACTGTCATCATTACTTCCTAATTTCTAACAGGCATGCCATTTTATTCTAATGGCTTCCATAAATCCGGGATAAGGTCTAGAGTTGCTTAGGAAGTGACTTTTTAAAAATTTACGTGGGATATTTAGAACTGAAGTACTTCCAAATCCCCGCGTTTCCAAAGGATCGCCTGAAGAAATTTAAGAGAACTTCCCTGTGTCCGAAACTTGGTCCCTTCGCCCAGTGATAATTATATCTTAACCGAAGGAAGTTATTGTGATAATTCTTCAGTTAGCAGCACAGCCCACCCCTCTCTTTGGTAAACTGAAAAGGCTCTAGCCAACGCTTTCTCCTTTCCCTTCCAGTCTCCAAGGCTGACCCGGAGGGCTCGGCCCGGGCTTCCCCGGCGGAGGAGATGGCTTCCAGCCCGCTGCCGGGGCCCAACGACATCTTGCTGGCGTCGCCGTCGAGCGCCTTCCAGCCCGACGCGCTGAGCCAGCCGCGACCGGGCCACGCCAACCTGAAACCCAACCAGGTGGGCCAGGTGATCCTCTACGGCATTCCCATCGTGTCGCTGGTGATCGACGGGCAGGAGCGCCTATGCCTGGCGCAGATCTCCAACACGCTCCTCAAGAATTTCAGCTACAACGAGATCCACAACCGCCGCGTGGCGCTCGGCATCACGTGCGTGCAGTGCACGCCGGTGCAGCTGGAGATCCTACGGCGCGCCGGGGCCATGCCCATCTCCTCGCGCCGCTGCGGCATGATCACCAAGCGCGAGGCCGAGCGCCTGTGCAAGTCGTTCCTAGGCGAAAACAGGCCGCCCAAGCTGCCCGACAACTTCGCCTTCGACGTTTCGCACGAGTGCGCCTGGGGCTGTCGCGGCAGCTTCATCCCCGCGCGCTACAACAGCTCGCGCGCCAAGTGCATCAAATGCAGCTACTGCAACATGTACTTCTCGCCCAACAAGTTCATCTTCCACTCCCACCGCACGCCCGACGCCAAGTACACGCAGCCGGACGCAGCCAACTTCAACTCGTGGCGCCGTCATCTCAAGCTCACGGACAAGAGCCCCCAGGACGAGCTCGTCTTCGCCTGGGAGGACGTCAAGGCCATGTTCAACGGCGGGAGCCGAAAGCGCGCGCTGCCCCAGCCGGGCACGCACCCCGCCTGCCATCCGCTCAGCTCAGTCAAGGCGGCCGCGGTGGCGGCGGCGGCGGCGGTGGCCGGGGGCGGGGGGCTCCTGGGCCCGCACCTGCTGGGGGCGCCTCCCCCGCCGCCGCCCCCGCCGCCTCTGGCCGAGCTGGCCGGCGCGCCGCACGCGCCGCATCACAAGCGGCCGCGCTTCGAGGACGACGACGACTCGCTGCAGGAGGCTGCCGTCGTGGCCGCCGCCAGCCTCTCGGCCGCCGCCGCCGCCAGCCTCTCGGTGGCCGCGGCCTCGGGTGGCGCCGGGGCAGCCGGGGGCGGCGCCGGGGGCGGTTGCGTGACCGGCGCGGGCGCGGCGGCCGGCGCCAAAGGGCCGCGCAGCTACCCGGTCATCCCGGTGCCCAGCAAGGGCTCGTTCGGGGGCGTGCTGCAGAAGTTCCCGGGCTGCGGGGGCCTCTTCCCGCATCCTTACACCTTCCCAGCCGCCGCCGCCGCCTTCGGCTTGTGCCACAAAAAGGAGGACGCGGGCGCCGCGGCCGAGGCCCTGGGGGGTGCGGGCGGCGCGGGCGCGGCGCCCAAGGCCGGCCTGTCGGGCCTCTTTTGGCCGGCGGGCCGCAAGGACGCCTTCTATCCGCCCTTCTGCATGTTCTGGCCTCCGCGGACCCCGGGCGGGCTTCCGGTGCCCACGTACCTACAGCCCCCGCCGCAGCCGCCCTCGGCGCTCGGCTGCGCGCTGGGGGAAAGCCCGGCCCTGCTGCGCCAGGCCTTTCTGGACCTGGCCGAGCCCGGAGGCGCGGGCGCGGGCGCAGGCGCCGAAGCGGCGCCCCCGCCGGGTCAGCCCCCTCCGGTCGTGGCCAACGGCCCGGGCTCCGGCCAGCCGCCTCCTGCGGGCGGCGCGGGGGCCCGCGACGCGCTCTTCGAGTCGCCCCCGGGCGGCGGCGGCGGGGACTGCAGTGCGGGCTCCACGCCCCCGGCCGACCCGGGCTCGGTGGCCGGGGCCGCCGGAGCGGGCCCCGCGGGCGCCCGAGGACCTGCGGCCCCCCACCCTCACCTCCTGGAGGGGCGCAAAGCCGGCGGAGGCAGCTACCACCACTCGAGCGCCTTCCGGCCGGTGGGCGGCAAGGACGACGCGGAGAGCCTGGCCAAGCTGCACGGGGCGTCCGCGGGCGCGCCGCACTCGGCCCCAGCGCATCACCACCACCACCACCACCACCACCCGCACCAGCACCACCACCACCACCACCACCCCCCGCAGCCGCCGTCGCCGCCGCTGCTGCTGCTGCCCCCGCAGCCCG